>NW_027118553.1:15141290-16426612 GCF_036417845.1 Apteryx mantelli | reverse complement strand
AGAGGGGACCAGGGTACCTGCAATGGCACCAGCCACCCATGACCCTGTGACTGCATCCCATCCCAGCTCTGAAAATATTTTTCCTTTTCACATAAAAAGATAATGTGTAATTGCCCCGGAAGACCAGTATACTGAAACAGAACAAATCAAGAAAGACAATAAGAACACAAAAAAATGAAAAGCTGGAAAGTATAACAAAACATATCTTTCCTTTCAAACTTTTTCTTAATTTCTTTCTTGGTTCATTTTTAATGTCCTTTTCTAAACTTTTTTGTTATAATCAGGCCTACACCACTAAACAGGATATTGTTGTGTCTCACACAGACCCCAGTGCTCAGAAGACCACCCCCCTGCCCACGGCTGTCCGTGCCACCCCTCACTCTTTGCACAGAGCACATCACGCTCTGAGGTGTCAGGCTCTCTCCACTGGTGAGGAAAGCAGGGGGACCAGCTTCATCTATTTTTGGATGGCCAAATCTGCACAAATCTCAACATACCTCTGTTATCATTCTGTTTTAAAGGAGTCCCTAAAACATCTAGCCACACTCCCTTTTCATTCCCTGCACAGGCAATGAAGTGCAGCTTCATTTTGGGGGACAACAGGGAGGAGGCTGATCTCACCCCATGCCAGACCCCGTCAGTGCAGATGTCTCTGTCCTATCCAGTTGTCTGGGCTTCCCATTCTAGTCAATGGAGGGAAATAGGTTGTCTCAACAGAGTTGTTTTGAGATACATTTCCTAATGACAAGCTAAGGTCCCATAGGAGCCACCTCCAAAATTTCCAGTACCACATGGGAACACAGCTACTCCAGGGCATCTCAGGCAGCAACAGACTCTCTATGTGGTCAAATGAATCAAGCCCCAACAGGAGATTCTTGTCCTAAGTTGAAATCTTCTCAAAAAATATCTCAATGCAATAATTGACAAAAATCCTCCTTTCCAAAACTTCACACAGTTTTTACCTTTGCCAAATATGTTTTCATTCTTAATAATTGGCAGCACCATGTTTGTGCACTACAGTAACCTTGGCTATGAAGCATGGCAGGGACCAGGGTCCCAGGTAAAGCTCTCTGGATGATGTGTGTTAAGGGCACCTTTGCTCTTTTCTGGCATATCATCTCTATCTTAAGCACCACAGATCGAGAAACCTTGCTGAGGACTTCTAACAACAAAGAGCCTGCTTTGGTGCCTCTAGGAGGGAGGCTGCGTCCTGTCCCAGATTGTCCTACATCCTGCTTCTACAAAATGAGTGACCCACAGGAGAAATCAGTTTTGAGCCTCACCAAAGGATCTCAGTTTGTGGCCACACTTTGTGCTGTTTCATCCCACATGACTTTGATCCTATCTTTAAAAAATGCCAAATCCCAAGCCAACCCCCAAACACCAGCTTCCCACACAGGCCTGCCCAGTACAGAGACCAGTCACTGCCAGGGCGCAGAGGTGTCCTCTCCAGGGCTCCCTTTTTCATATCTCACAGCCTTTGGCATCATCTGGGGATGTTCCTGAAGGATTTATCAGAAAGATTTGGTAAATAAATGGCGTGACGGGAGGTGACTGCTTTCCAGAACATCAGGGGAAATCTCTCAGCTCTCTCCCTGACTGTGCCATCTCCATGGCACTGACCTACTGAGCCCCCAGATGACACGAGCTGAGGTCACAGTGGGGTGTTCACATCACAGGCAGGTCTCCGCGGTGCCGTGGCGGTACCCTCACTTCCCTGCGAGGTCCAGGAGCTGCTGTGCACTGCTCACGTGCTCCCCACCTCTGCTCTTCAGAGCTGCTCCATGGCAAGGATGGGGGACAGGAGGCAGCGGGGCCATGCTGGGGCCCCTCGCTGATAGGCAGAGGAGAAGGGACACATGGGAGAGGAGTTACGGGTGAAGAGATGGGAAGACTGTTCCCCCCTCCCCGGCTGGAAAGACAATCCAAGTGTAAGGGGGTAAGAGACATAGAGAACTGCTGGACCAAGACCATCAGCCTGCACCACAGTTCCTTGTTCGCAACACTCCTGCAGCTCTCCACCAAGCGTAAGGGCTTTAAGAGTTCCTTCCTGAGGTGCTGCACAGAGACAGTTAACTGCAAAAATGGCTGTGGATCCTGAGCTGTGAGGAGGACTGGACAGGGCTGCGGGCTGCCAAAAGAGACCTGCCTGAAGGGCCCGTCTGGCTCAGGGGCCAAGGTGGCAGCCAGGACTCCTGGGTCCTGGGGCTGGAGATGCCCTGAGCACCAAGGCTCCAGTGGGACTGGATCCATCCCCTTGTGGAGGGCAGGCAATCCATAGCCAGGCTTCCCAGGGACCCAGGGAGTGGGTCCCCCTCTGGAATCTGGCTCTGGCATGAAAGGGGTCCTGTATCCTGGAGCTGGGGAGTCCTGCAGCTCCCGTGGGGCTCTCAAGAGCCTGTTGGAAATGTCCATATGGGAAATGGAACCTTCACCTTGCAAGAACCCCAAGGTGTCTGCTCCTTTGGGAGAACCTCTGCTCCTTCCCCCTGGATCCTTTTAACTTTATAACATGGCAGAGCATGTTTTGGGCTCAGAGATGTCCTCCTGCACATGGGGGTCAGACCTCTGCACCCAAAAGATAGTCTGTTTGGGAAAGCAGCTTGGAAACAGGTGGGGGGGTGCCATCGCCACCCCACAAGTTCCTGCTGACCCCAAGCATTTTTCTCTGAGCCGTGGGGGGCAGTGCTGGGGGCAGTCCAGCAGGGCCATCTCCCCCAGACCCCTCCTGGCCATACACCTCTGCTGCCCAGCACTGGCAGGCCCACAGCTGCTATGCCCCTGGCTGCCCTGGGCCCCCGGGGCTCCTCAGCCCTGCAGAGTGATGCGCTGGGGCCCAGCCCGGCCCCGCAGAAAGCAGCCCCTGCCCGGCTGTGGCCCAGCCCTGCCAGGCGCAGCGTAAGGGCTGCTGAGCCCCGGGGCTGCTGCGGGAAGGGGGCCGGGGTTCCAGCGGTGACAGGGCCCTGCCCTGCCCTGCCCTCCCCAGGGGGCAGCAGGATGCTGCCCGTGGGCTCCAGCGCCCCAGCCATGCCCAGGGTCCCCGCGCCGGCGCCAGGGCTGGCAGCAGCACAGGCCCCGCGGCTGCTCCCCCGCCCCCCCCCCCCACAGCCCCTGGGCGCAGGGCAGCCAGGAGCCCCGTGGGGCCCCTGCAGCAAAGCCCAGACCCAGCGGGGAAGCGGCAGCACCCCAGGGCCCCGCACTGCCCAGGCACATGGGGCCGTGCTGCCCTGAGGCCCCAGGATGCCCAGCGCTGCCCCGCGCTGCCACCCACAACATGGCGCCTGACCGCGGGGGCTGGGGAGGGGGCAGAGGTGGCTGCCGGGGCAGAGGTGGCTGCCAGGGCAGGTGGGTGCAACATTGCCACGGCAATTGCCCTAGCGCTGCCCTCCTATTGGCCTGGAAGAGGAAGGTGGGGATGGATTTGACTGATGGCTCTTTCAGCCAATCGGACTCCACCATATAGAAAAAGTCGTGAAAGCGGAGCAGGAGCAAAGCCAGAGCAGGGAGCGGGCGAGAGCGGGTGTGAGCGGGGTTGGCGGGGCTGCGGGAGCCTTCAGCTGCCGGCGGGTGCCCTCCCACCGGGGCGGGGGCAGCGGTGCTGGCCCCAGGGCTGCTTTCCTGCAGGAGCTGCAGCAGGAGCTGGTGGGGCCGTGAGCACGTCACAGAGCGACCGGGGACAGAGCAGGCAGCTGCCCTGCAGCCAGACGTGCCGGCCTGCCCCAAGCAGCTGGGCCGGGGCGGCTGCTGGGGTTGGGGGCAGGAAGCTTTGCCCCTGCCGGGGGTCGGAGACCCATGTTAAAGCATTTCCCTGAGCTGCTGCTGCCACCGCGGCCCCAGGTGCTGCTCTGAGCTGCATTTGGGAGCTTCTGGGCATAGTGTGAGCAGGCTGCTGGTGTCCTTGCGAGGGGCCCTTCCCAATGGTCTCGTTTGTTCTGAATACGGCATTTCCGAGTGGCTCTGAGAGAGGCTGTCCCCGCATGTCACGCCATGCCTTAGCCGTTGTTTTTGCTCCAGGCCTCTTGCTTTGCCCCAAGACCTGTGACCCTGGCAGCAGCCTGGGCGGGCGGTTTCCAGAGCAGCTCTGTAAGTGGGAGCTGTTTTGCTTGTGAAGGGCCTGGAAAGTGGCTGAACGGCCAGTGCTCCCACTTGCCGTTGTTATTTCCATGCTCCTAGGTCAGGGTGAAGAGTTGCTGAGTTGTGGCTCTGCTGGTTTCACCAGCTGAGATGCCCTGGCCTGAGTCCTTCCACGTGTCTCCAATTGTCAGGGCATAAAACAGGAGAATGCTGGTTGTCCTGGATGTGTAGAGGATTTGTTGGGTTTGTTCAGCATTGGGGAAGGAACCAGACTTGTGAGTTGTGGGAAGGCTTCTCCCTCTGCCTGGGACATGAGGCCCTGCTGTCTTCAGCTTCCCAATTGATCATCCCATGAAATCATCTTTTTCAAAACTGTTGCCAATAGTTACTTGCAGGCCTTTTTCCAATTCCTAAGTTTTATGGTCTAGGTGTAGAGACTACCGAGGCAAAAGCTAATCTCAGTTTGGGGTAGTAACTGGTCCACAGTGGGTGTTTTGCTGCACTATGAGCATTGTGAAGCCACAAGGTGAATCAGGGAGGCTGTTCAGGAGCTGGCTGAGCCTTGGGGGAGGCAGGGAGAGCTGCAGGTGTCAACAGCCGCATGGTCAGGGTGTGGGCAGTGAGGTCACTAGTGACTAAGAGAGCTATGCCAGAAAATCACCAATGTCAAAGCAATTCTTTGCAAGTAGCTGATAGGACATCAGGAGGCACATGGCTCGGTTATTGATTCTGAGGTCACTTCTGCCTGAGCACCTCATAGGCCAGCTGGAGGAAGAAGGCTTGGTAAAGCTTTGTAACACCTTAGACGTCTCTGATTTTCTGTCCATGTATGCAGTAATTGGGGAATGGGTGCAAAGGCTGTTGGAGGAGACAGAAGGAATGTCACCCCAAAAAAGGTATCTGCCACATTTTCAAAGAGATTTCTTTTTCAGGGAAGTTGAGGTACAAGCAAGAGGCAAGAGCTGGCCTGACCAGCCCCTGTGAGAGCACTTGCTCTCTGCATCCTGGAGGTGGGAAGTGAGCAGGCCCCGGGCTGTGAGTGGCTGTTCAGAGGCAGTGGCTGTTGCAAGGCCTTGGAGGCCTAGAAGGGAATGGAAGGGCTGGAGAGTTGGGCTTTGTGTGTTGTGGGGCACTTGTGGGTGCCCTGTCTGCGGCCATGTGTGGTGCTGTGGCCTATGTGTCGCTGATGCAGAGGCACGTGTTGGCTGCCAACCCTCTGTGAGGTGTGGGGGCAGTACATGTCACAGTGCAAGATGCCCTGTGGTGGAGCCGTGTCGTGGCCCCAGTCTTTGCTGCCCAGCTTGGGAGGAGGTGGCTGGAGAGAGCAGTGCTCTGCTCCCAGAGCCCAGCGTGCTATCATGGTGTCCTTCAGGGAGACCTGGGTGAGGACTGTTGGTGACTGTGTTGCCTCCTTGGAGCATCATGGTGCGAGCCAGGGCTGCTCGCAGTTTGGTGGTTTCTGTCAGCTGAGGTTCAGGCTTGCACTTTCTGAAGGTCTTGATGCTTCCCTGAGTCTTTGGGATTTTACTGACTCCCCTGGAGAAAGTCCTCTTCTCCCTCCTTAAAGGCTTTCTGTTGCAGCTAGACGCTCATTGCATCTTCCCATCCCAGACCCTAATCCATTGCGATCCCTCAGAGAGATGGGTAGTTAATGAAAGCAGTCAGAGCCATTTCTGCACTTTGTGCCTATGCAGACCCTTGCAGAGAGGGGAGATGCCCCCTCACGAGAAGTCAGGCCTCTCAGGGCGATAGGTGGCTCTGAGACAGCTGTCCTTGGTGAGCGGTGGAGGTGGCATCTCCAAAGCTGCTGGTGCCTTTGGGAAGAGTCTCAGAAGAGCAGATTCCATGAGGCTGCAGTGGGGGAGACATGTGGAGGTAGGGATCCAGTGCCTTGCTCAAGGCAGGTCCCAGTAGAGGAGGCATCTTGGAGCCCTTTCTCACCAGTACAGCTCAGCATGGAGGGGAGACATTTGCCCCTGCCTGTTGAGACTCTGTAAGGCCAGCAGAACTGACAGTAAGACTCTGATTCTTTCTTTCTTTCTAGGTTGCTCCACTCATGGAGGTTCCCAGTGCAGTCCTAGAGCCCCTGAGGGTGGAGGCAGGATGCCAGGGTGTGTCCCTGTGCTTGTCAACATCTTTGCCAACATCGTGAGCCCTCTGTGAAAGCAGCTGCAAGTGGATGAGAAGAGGCTCCGTATGGATGTGAAGGCTTCCATAAATGGGCCTGGCTTCTGTGGGTGACTTGGAGTGTGGGTTCACTTCCTGGTACCTCTGCTGTGCTGCAAATTCCTCCTCCCACAACTGCTGTTACTGCCAGCCTGCTCAGAAAACGCTATTGTGTCCCCTCCTTTTCCTAGAAGGTGGCGGTGCCATATAGGACGAGTGCAAGACCCTTATGATAAATACCCACATGTCTTGAGTGCCTTTGTTTGAGTGCCCCAAAGCCTCCGTAGCTTGACCTGAGGAAGTCTCAGAGCTCTTGGGCTCCTGGCTCTGCGAGGGGTGAAGATGTGCCCAGGGCCAGGTTGCCCATGGCACCCAGCCCACAGTGCTCTGTGAAGGCAGCTGTGGAGCCTGGACTGCTGGTGCAGAGGCTGCGCAGCCAGGACAGCTGGCATTTGAGCAGCCGTCCAGGCTGGGGCTGTCTCATTGCTTGGGCCTCATGTCAAAGCCTCTGTACCCTTTTCCCTTCACCAGGGCCCCTTTCCTTTACTTTCTTGGACAAGGAACCAAGGCTAGTTTGGGCCTTCCGGACTCTCAAGTATTTCTCCATTGTATCTGTAGCCTTTGTTTTACTAAACAAAATCCCCATTCCCTCCCATCCCTAGGTGGAGATTCCTGAGGGGATGGAGGTGGAAAACAGCAGCCTGCTGTGCCCAAAGAAAGCAGCATCCTTCCCGCTGAAAACAAAAGCATCGCCCAAGGAGCCAGCTCTGTGCCTGCCTGATCTTGTGCTGCTCATTTGCACAGGCCTTGTGAGCCTAGAGTGCCTTGGCCACCTTGTGGTGCCACTGCAAGAGCTTCCCAGTGTGTCTGGGTTGAGGAGCCAAGGGAAGGCAGCGAGCAGAGCAGTGGCTGGGGAGTGTGCAAGTGGTGAGTGTCCTGCATCCATCTCTTCTTGCTGGCACCTGGTTGTATCAAGCAGAAGAGGCAGCTGTGTGGGGCAGAGACAGTGTGTTTGTAGACTAGGTGGCAGAGCAGAGGTCTGGCATCAGGCTGATGCCTGGTGCAGTACTGAGTTGATGTGACAGTGTCAGCAACCCTTTGCAGTGCAGCTGCTCCCTCAGCTGGTCTCTGTCCCTAGAAATGCACCAGAAATGGAAGTGGCGTCCTGCTGTCATTGTGCAGGTGCTGCAGTGCAAAGGCTGCCAGCTCGGCCTTGATGGTACTAAAGGAAAAGCAAGACCAGTTGTTCCCTTTTGTGATTTGTGCGCAGGGTGCCAGAGTGGAGCTGTGCCATGACCTGGAGAGAGTCTTGCCAGGAGATGAAAGCTGTTTGCAGAAGACTGTTCTGTACGGAGTGATAACAGCGTAATCAAGGGACATGCAAGTGGCCCAGGTGAGCTTCTCCTCTCCTCTCACTTCAGCCTCAGCACCTGACAGACCAGCTCAATGCATATTGCTGCTGTTTGTGTTTGTGAAGTCATTCGGGCTCAGGATCTGCTAGGCCAGCAGCAGACACATTGCTTCTTTTTGTACAGGTGCAGGAGCACCTGGTAGAGCAGCAGAATGGAGATTAGTGCTGTTTGTGCTTCTGGGAATGGTGTGCCTCAGTCCGTGCTAGGTGAGGAACATGCAAGTGCCTTCAATGCAGACGGTGAGGTCACTTCTGTTTCAGTATTGAGAGGCCAGTGGTGGGCACATGGCTGCTGTTTTCACATGTGAGGTCATAATGCCTTCCTATATAGTAGGCCAGCAGATGGCACGTGCCTTTGATGAAGCCTGTGAAGTCACTACTTGCTCGGAATGGGCTAGGCAAGCAGCAAGCAACTTCCTTTGATACACACTATTAGGCCAGTTCTGAATCTATAAATGAAAGGCAAAAAGGAAACACGATATCACTGTTTGCGATTCTGAGGTCCCTTGTGGCTCAGTGCCTGATAGACCAGTGCTAGGTGCCTGGGTGCTGTTTGTGGTTGTGAGGTCACTTGTGGCTCAGTGCCTGCTAGGCCAGTGCTAGGTGCCTGGGTGCTGTTTGTGGTTGTGAGGTCACTTGTGGCTCAGTGCCTGATAGGCCAGTGCTAGGCCCATGGGTGCTGTTTGTGGTTGTGAGGTCAGTTGTGGCTCAGTGCCTGCTAGGCCAGTGCTAGGTGCCTGGGTGGTGTTTGTGGTTGTGATGTCACTTGTGGCTCAGTGCATGATAGGCCAGTGCTAGGTGCCTGGTTTCTGTTGGTGGTTGTGAGGTCACTTGTGGCTCAGTGCCTGCTAGGCCACTGCTAGGTGCCTGGGTGCTGTTTGTGGTTGTGATGTCACTTGTGGCTCAGTGCCTGCTAGGCCAGTGCTAGGTGCCTGGGTGCTGTTTGTGGTTGTGAGGTCACTTGTGGCTCAGTGCCTGCTAGGCCACTGCTAGGTGCCTGGGTGCTGTTTGTGGTTGTGATGTCACTTGTGGCTCAGTGCCTGCTAGGCCAGTGCTAGGTGCCTGGGTGCTGTTTGTGGTTGTGAGGTCACTTGTGGCTGAGTGTGTGATAGGCCAGTGCTAGGCCCATGGCTGCTGTTTGTGGTTGTGAGGTCAGTGGTGCCTCAGTGCCTGCTAGGCCAGTGCTAGGCCTATGGCTGCTGTTTGTGGTTGTGAGGTCACTTGTGGCTTAGTGCCTGACAGGCCAGTGCTAGTGGCATGGCTGCTCTTTGTGGTTGTGATGTCACTTGTGGCTCAGTGCCTGCTAGGCCAGTGCTAGGTGCCTGGGTTCTGTTTGTGGTTGTGATTTCACTTGTGGCTCAGTGCCTGCTAGGCCAGTGCTAGGTGCCTGGGTTCTGTTTGTGGTTGTGATTTCACTTGTAGCTCAGTGCCTGCTAGGCCAGTGCTAGGCCCATGGGTGCTGTTGGTGGTTTTGAGGTCAGTGGTGGCTCAGTGCCTGATAGGCCAGTGCTAGGCCCATGGCTGCTGTTTGTGGTTGTGAGGTCAGTGGTTGATGGGTGAGTGAAGAGTTAACGGGACTGAAGTTTGTCAATTGATATGCAGAAGAACTGGTAGCACAGGAGCTGATGTGCACAAAGCTGTTGAACAGACGACTTAACAGGAGTAAAGTCGTCTACCAACCGATATGTGCAAGGACTGGTATGCGCAAGGCTGCGGAATGATTAACAAGACTGGAGAAGTGAAGTCTGCCACCTGGAATCTGCACGGACCCCTGGGGAGGGAAGAAACAATACGGAGGTATTGTGGTCTTGCCCCGCTAGCAGGGTCCTCCCAAACAGACAAACAAACGGTCCTGTGATTGTGAAACTCGCAAAAAGTCAGCAAAAGCAGTGTTTGCCCAGAGCCCCAGCCGTATAAAAAGAGACTTGGGAGCTAGGAGAGTTGGAGCAGGGACGGGAACGTGACCTGATCATCCTCTCCGGCTGGACCGTGAGTATCCCCCCCTCCCCTTTTCCTGGGACTCTGGGTTAAGGTGACTCCTCGAGGTTGAGAGTCCTCTCACTAGGAGAGTGAACAAGCTAGCTTTCAAGTCGGGATAAGCAGTGCTTCAATTAATAGTGCAGTAACTGACGGTTTGGGGTTATCCTTTCTAAATTAGTAATCGCATTATTTTAATGTGTGTTACTAATCCAAGAGCTTGCGTGAGAAAATAAACATGTTTTTTATTACGTTACTGTCTCATTCGTTACTATCGAACCTTCATAGCATGACAGCGCTGTCCTATGTGCAGATCTTCACAGTCGTGCTGAGGATCCCCTCTGAGCAGGGACGACACAAAGCCTTTTCCCTGTGCCTGCCTCACCTGGCTGTGGTCTCCCTGTTTGTCAGCACTGTCCTGTTTGCCTACCCGAAGCCCCCCTTCCTCTCCTCCCCAGTTCTGGATCTGGTGGTGACTGTTCTGTATGCAGTGGTGCCTCCAACAGTGAACCCCCTCATCTACAGCGTGAGGAGCAAGGAGCTCAAAGACACACTGAGGAAACTCTTTCAGCTGGTACTAGTTCAGCAGCAATGAGCTGCCCATCTCTCCTCACAAGCAATTTTCAGTTTATCATCTCCAGCAATTCTCGTGCATTGTGCATTCTGTCTGTGATAGCCATGTTTGTACACAAATGTCTGAATTCCTCCCACTTCTCCAGAGGCGCAAAGCCCATCCGTTTGACCCAGGGGCCTTCTGCAAAGCTGCTGATCACTGTGTCAGAGCTGGCCTCCCAAGTAGCACCACTGTAATAAAAGGGGATCTCCTTAGTACTGTGCCTGAAGGTCGGGCTCTTCTTCCCAAGCTGGAGCCAAGAATGAGCTCAGGGAATTGCCGCGAAAAAAGGCTCTGTTGCTGTGCCTGCGTTTTCCATGGGCTAAGGGGCATCAGCTCTTTTGGGTGATGTGTGAGGGAAAGAGGGCTGTATTCAGCTGTCACTTGTGGGTGCCCAGTGCCCCTGCAGAGGGTGAGCGGTCAGAGGTCTCTGCCAGGGACTGTCCCACCTATTAGAGGTCTGGTGATGGATGCCCATCCTTCTGGAAGGGACTGTGTGACACCAGAATTTCACAGGGATCTCCAGGGACAGCACATTCCTGGGACAGGCAGTGAGTTGGGTCTCACAAAACCACGTGGAGTGACCCAAAGGTAAAGGGCCAAACGGAGGAATGCACCAAATCAGGGCTCTGCAATCTCAGGAGAGGCAGTGGGCTGGGTCTATGACACCCCTGAGCCCTTGGAAATGCCCTGTGATTGCTCCAAGCATCCTGCACAGCCACAGACCCTGGGGAGGGCATTGTCAGGTGCCGTGATGCTGGTCCAGCTGGGCCTGCCCTGACCAGCACAGCCAGTGAGCCCCACAGCCCGCTTGCCCTGCAGAGCAGCACCGCCAGCTCGGGGCCCTGCGGGGAGCACAGGTGGAAGAGAGGTGCAGGAACAGCCATCTAGGCCAGAATGGACACACTGACCTGGGGAAAGGCCCTCTGGGGAGCAGAGACGCCTCCGGAGAAGAGCAAAGGAGCAATTGTGTGCTTGTGGGGAGGAATAAATGAAAACCTGTTTCTGTGTGTGTCACCTCGGGGCAGGCTGCTCTGTCACTGGAGCTGCGTGAGGAGCCCCAGGGCTAAGACTCTTGTGCTGTGCTGGGCAGAGGGGCTGCCCAGAGGGGTTGCAGGCAGCCAGGGGTAAGGATCTGCTGGTCAAGAGAGCAGTGGAGACATGGAGTGAGTGGCCTGCATTTCCTTGTGCCATTGCTGGCCCCCAGCCCCCCGGGGGCTGATGGGGAGGCTGACACCCCTCTCTGCCCCCCACAACCTGCTGTGCCCTTCAAAGGGGCTGGGGCTGTGGGGTGAGTGCCCAGAACACTGCAGTCCCCTGTGGTGGGCACTGCTGTGGGGCCACCCCAGGCTGGGCTGCTCTGCTGGGTGGTCTGGGGAGAGGGCAGGGGAGGTGGGAAGAGCCAGAGAGGGTCTGGGCTGGGCTGGAAAGGGCCCAGGAGAGGAAAAATGCCAGCAGGCAGCTACTGCGTGTGAACGGCAGTGTGGGAGCACACGGCCATGTGCTTGCAGGCAAATGGAGGTCTCCTGGGAAAGGCACGAGGACATGGAGGGTGCAGAAGAGAAGAGCCCAGGGTGTTCCCTGTGTTGCATGGACACACTGAGGAAGCTGCCCCACGGCCATCGTCCCACACCAGCCCCTCACATCACCCCTTTCCAGCACTGGCTGCTCACAACAGCTGTGGGGTGCTCCATGGCCAGCTCCATCCTCCTGCAGGTCTCCGTATCCAGACACAGGAGAAAAGGCCAGCCTTGCACGGCCTCTCTTCTGCACCACACCCCAGCACATCCCAGAGCACAGCTGTCTGCTAACACCCCCATAACTGGGAGGCCTCAGGCAGAGCTTCCCCTGGAAAGCTGAGGCAAATAGACATTTAATGCCCCAGCCCTTTTCATGTCCAAGGTCTCTGGTGCCAGCTCCAGCTGAGCTCTGCCTTTCCTCACTCCATCCCTGCATGCACAGAAAAGGTCTCAATGCTCCCCCTGTGCAGTCCATCCCCCTTCCACCCTTGTGCACTTCCACCCCAGCACCCTGAGCACTGGTGAGGCTGCCAGGGCAGAGGTGGAGGATCACCCAGAGTGGTTCCTCAGGGAGTTCCCCAGGGAAAACCTGTGCCCAGACCCAGCCTCAGACCCAGACCCAGCGTGGCAGAGGCGAGCTGCCCTCTCCCCAACCACCCTTGTGGTGCCAGCCCCACCTCAGCCCCCTCCTGAAAGGCTCCAGCGCAGCCCTCGAGGGAGCTGGAGCTGCCTCTCCTCACTGTGCATCGTAAAGTCTGACCCAAGTGGCTGCCCTCACTTTTTCGTCCAGCTAAGACTCTGCGTGCAGTGTTAGCTGAGTAGTGGTCCAGATCTGAAGCTCTCCTTACACCTTTACACTGGCTCTCAGGCAAGCGTTGCTGTGGATATATGGTCATCTTTTGCACCTAAAACCTTCTCTGGGTGCTGCTCGGGTCCCACCATCCCTTTCTAAGGCTTTCTTGACTGTAGTGTGGAGGCAGGTTCGAGGTCGAGACGGGGAGTCAGGTCAGCAGGACTTGGAAAGGGACAGGTCTGGACGTGAGAGGTGCAGGGCCAGGCACAGGCATGTCCACAGCATAACTCAGGCAAGGCTCCAGCCTGTGATCCTTCCCTGAGGGTGCAGGAATCACTCTCCAGTGACCCTTCCCTGCACCTCCTGGCTCCCCACTGCCTTTCCTGACACTGCAGAGTCCTCCTTTCCCCATGCGTGCCTGGATTTAGTGCTCTACCTTCTGGTCACTCCACTGTGGACCATCCCTCATTTTGTGAGGCTCCACTCACTGCCCACACCAGGCACACGCTGTCCCTGGAGATCCCCTGAGCTTTCCTGGGGGCTCTGATTCCCCTCCACAAGGATGGGCATCTCTCATCAGCACTGTCACCTGTGGGACAGCCTTGGGCAGGAAATTCAGAGACCATTCACCAGTTCCACTGGCACTGGTCACCAACAGATGAACCCTGCATCCAGCCCTCAGTCCCTATCAGATCACATGGAGACTCTGAGCTTGTCCCCTGCATCCCATGGAAGTCACAAGCAGAGCAGCAGGCCCTTCTATCGTGCAATGTCTTTGGGTGTATTTTCGACTCTGGCTTCTGAAGAAAGGCCAGACTTCAGGCACGTGATGGAGGGGATCCCCTTTTATTATAGCAATGTTCTTGTGCAGACCAGGTCTGGCCTAAATGCACCCAATGCCTGGTCCTGCCTGAGCTCACAGGAATGCACAGGGAAGCACAAACCTTCCACCAGCACGTTACAAGAGCACTGAGCACTGAGGCCATAAAAATGCATCAGAGCAAGGCAGGGCAGTGTGAAAATGAGGAGAAAAGCCCTGAGAAGAGAAAGTCCTGCTGCTGTTGGTGGATGTGTCTCCAAGAAAGCTGCAGCCCCCAAGTGAAGGCTTCAGGGAGGAAATGCCTGCTGTGGCAGTGGGGGAACGGTTCTGAGGAGCAGAGGGTCTGTCCCCACAGACTTCGTCCAGACTCTCCTCCTTTCCACTCTCACTCTGCTTGGAGTGTTGGAACACTGTAGAGGGAAGGGACCAGTCCATGGTGACAGCTGGCTGCCACCCTCACAGGAGAGGGGTGTGAGATCATATCCTGACTGTGGCCACAGGAGCTGAGATCTCTTAAGGGACACGGGACCCACGGTCTGGCCACACCTGTACTCGTTGGAGCCTGACTCTGTGCCCCTGAGCTCCCTTGGTGTCAGCACCAAAAGACACACTGCAAAGGGAAACTCTCCTCATTGCACTGGGGGCATCCAGGGAGCTCAGACTAGCGGGCTCGGAGGTTCTCCCATCTCTGCTGATGAAGGCGGAAGCCTGGCTTCCTGCTTCAACACGGTCTCTCAATCAGATTCAAATGAGAGATTCCTGAGGACAAGTGGCACAAAGCAAAATATTTATTTCTTTTAGGAGAATGTAACAGAGAAAAGTAAGTAAGAAAGAAAGATATGAGCAACACCTAGCTATGTTGCCAAATACCCTGGGAATGAGGAGCAGATGCACATGGGACAGTTATTGGTGCTGACATTGTACCTACTGAACCAGTTTCCTGAGTGCGTCTTTGAGCTCCTTGTTCCTCATGCTGTAGATGAGGGGGTTCACTGCTGGAGGCACCACTGAGTACAGAAAAGCCAACGCCAGATCCAGACCTGGGAAGGAGATGGAGGGGGGCTTCAGGCAGACAAAAATTACAGTGCTGACAAACAGGGAGACCACGGCCAGGTGAGGGAGGCACATGGAAAAGGCTTTCTGACGGCCCTGCTCAGAGGGGATCCTCAGCACAGCAGTGAAGATCTGCACGTAGGACAGCACAATGAAAACAAAACACCCAAAGCCTAAACAAATACTAATCACGAGTGTCCAAACCAACCCGAGGAAGGATTCTGAGCAGGAGAGCTTGAGGATCTGGGGAACTTCACAGAAGAACTGCTCCACAACATTGCCTTTGCAGAGTGGTACTGAAAATGTTTTAGCAGTGTGCATCACAGAATTGAGAAAACCACTCGCCCAGGCAGCTGCTGCCATTTTGACACAAGCTCTGCTGCCCATGATGGTCCCATAGTGCAGGGGCTTGCAGATGGCGACAAAACGGTCGTAAGCCATGACTGTGAGAAGAGAATACTCAGCCAAAAGGAAAAAGACATAGAAAAAGACCTGGGCAGCACATCCCAAGTAGGAAATGGCCCTGGTGTGCCACAGGGAATTGGCCATGGATTTGGGGATGGTGGTGGAGATAGTGCCAAGGTCGAGGAGGGAGAGGTTGAGGAGGAAGAAGTACATGGGGGTGTGGAGGCGGTGGTCGCAGGCTACAGCTGTGATGATGAGGCCGTTGCCCAGGAGGGCAGCCAGGTAGATGCCCAGGAAGAGCGAGAAGTGCAAGAGCTGCAGCTCCCATGTGTCCGCTAATGCCAGGAGAAGGAACTCGTTGAGGGAGCTGCTGTTGGACATTTGATCCTTTGCAGCACAGGGGGACTGTCTGAGGAAGAAGAGACGTTGACAAGTTAGGACAGACTTCTCTTAGCAAAAATTTCTCATAGCCTCCCACAAACACACACACGTTACTTCTCCCCATCTCAGCAGCACCGTCCTTGAGCTCCATGTTTTGAGGTCTGGTTTGTGCTGGCTGAGTTTGCTGTGAGGAGCAGGGGCCTCTGCCCATGGGCTCCAGAGGAGTCAGCCCTGACCTACAGCACTGCTGACATGGGAACAGGGGTGACTACACTGTTATATTCCCAGTTCCAGTCAGAGTTAATCCACTCATAATGTTGAAGGCATTTTCAGCACCTTCCCTTCCACTTGTAAATAATGTGGTTCATGAATAGTTTTAAGGCTTTTTTGGTTTCCTTTAGCTGACCCTGTCACACCGGAGGAGGATTCTTGGCAGTAGAAACCCTCAGCATTGCTGCTGCACTCAGATTCAAATCACAGCACCTGTGATTCTGGAGAGGCAAAAGGATTCACTCTGGCTTGAGTGCAGAGGGAGCAGAGCTGGCCTGTCCAGCTGCCTTGTTCTCAGCTGCCCTGTGCTCGCATCGCGGAGGTGGAGGACAGTTGCACTCATGTTGCCCGAAAAAGAAAAGACACTGCGGAGAGCAGAGGAATGCACTTGCAAAGTGCCCATCAGCACTCTTTCTGAGGGGATGTGAGGCAGGTCTCAGCTGTCTCCTTCTAGCCAGCAACACATCAGGCTCCTTCCAGCTGCCCACATCCAGCCACCCAGCAGCATATCTCAGTGTGGCCTCAGGATCTAGGTGGCTTCTCCCTGGGGCACCTAGATAACAGTCAGCTGCAATGGGAGAGCTGTGTCCTTGTGGAGGGCAGCTTGCAGCCCAGCCAGACACCCCAGGGAAATGGCGGAAAGTCCTAAGGATGGGGTGTCCTGACAAGAGAGTTGGCTCATTTCCAGACCCCCCACACTGCATTGCCCAGAGATCCACAGGTTAGAGGGGCACTTCACTGTCAAGGACACATCTGCATGGCAGGACCTGCAGGGTCAGTGTCTGAACTGCATCAGAAACCCCCCTGCCCAGAGAGTCCAAGGGGGAGGACAAGGGCAGCATGGACAGGTGGGAAACATGCAGCAATACCATGATATTTGTGGAGAGGGAGGCAGGGACAGGGAGGGACAGAGGGGCACTCAGGAGTGTCTCCTCTCCTGCATGTCCGGCTGCTGAGGAAACGACTCCTGCCCTGCACCCCACAGCCTTGAGAGCAGAGGGCTGTGCTGGCTGGGAGAGGAGAGGAGGCCTTGGAGTTGATGGTTTCCTCTCACACTCTGACCATGACTCTGCTGCCTGGAGCCGTCCCTGCGGGGAGCTGTTTCTCTCTCCCCACGTCTCTCCCCTCTCAGTGCTCACAGACCCCATCCCACCTGCTGGGTGCTCAGCTCTGCCCTGCAGAAACCTCCTGGGCAAAGGGCTCTGCCAAGGGGCACCTTCTTTTTTGCAGGTGCTATGGAGCAGGTGAGAGAAACCTTGCTGAGGCTGGAAAGGTGATGCTGGCTCTGTCCTTAGGCTGAGGGGTGGATGAAGGCATTTGCTGAGTCCCTCCCAGAACTGATCCTCTCTCAATGTCACTGTTTTGGAGCCTCCGTCCCCTGTCTAAACCTGACACATCCAATCCCATTTCACCCCACCCAAACAGAAAATAACTGAAAACACAGACTCATGACAGCTCCTTCCCTTTCATGCATCCCCCACTTTGACCTTCCTTTTGAAAAGGCCCCTCCAGAAATGTCCTTGGAGTGAGCTGGAGCTCTGGGCAGCCCTGACCAATGCAGCACCCTCTCATCAGGAGAATGAACCTGCCCTGATGGGGGGGTCTCTCCTCCCAACCAGAGCTTCTCCCCACAATGCTGTGGGGAGCTCCCCAGGCAGGCTGAGTGCTGACCCTCGCAGGTGGCAGAGTCACTGTCCTGGGCACACAGCACCCTGGGGCACAGGGACACTGCTCTGAAGTACAGTCCATGCAGACAAGTGTGCACACCCCAGCTTCATACCCCTGCAGCTGTCCCCAAGGAAAAGGAGCAGGATGCCCTGTCACTGTGACGGTGTGGAGGCAGATCCCTGCTCTGATGCACCCCTTTCTCCTCTGCAAAGGAAAAACTGGGAGAGACAACCTTAAAAAACAGATGTGGGATGGGATGTGTTGGCTTTAGCAGACCCCTCCAGGAACCTCGGTAGCATTGCCCTGCAGCCAGAGATTTACCGTGACAAGGGCTGTGATGATTTCTCCCACAATGCACTGTCAGCCGTCCTCCCACTCCACACTGCCTTTCACTTCTTGCTGTCGTGTCTCATCTCATGTCAGCAGCAGCAGGCAGTGCCAGAGCCCTGCTGCTCTTTGCAGAGGAGCTGCTCCTGCACACAGCTGTCTCTCAACAGTGCTGTCAGGTTGCCATGAGCTCCCTCCATCCCATGAGCCTGGCCCCGCTTGGCAACAGTGGCCCAGCTGAAGGCATGAATTTTTCTGTCCCATGCGCTCCATCCTCCTGGGAAATGTTCACTGCAGTAAACCAAAATAATCACCATTGCTCCCTCTCTAAACAATGCAGAGAGACCAATTACAGCATTGTCACTTGTTTCATCAGAGCAGGGTTATCTACGAGAGGTCGAAATGTCCCACTTTGGAAATCCATATTCACACGTCTCAGGCAGGACACGAAGAAAGGGCCAAGAAGGAAGCTCATTTTCCCATGGTTTGGATGCTGATTCAGATGGGTCAATTTGGGCATTTCATGCCCATTTAGAAGCCCCTGGCATGCAGTGGGATTCAGCTAACTCTCATGAACTACACAAACACACAGGAGGTGGGATTCCCCTTGCCCAAGCTGAAGTGGGCACAACAGAGATGTCTGCATGCAAGCTCCTTGTCTAAGCTTCAGTTATAATCACTGCAGAGGGAGGGTGGGAGTCAGTTGCTCACATGCAAACACCTGGTGACATTGGAAGAGACAGCGGTGGTTCAAGGCATGTGCCAGTGTCTGCTTGCTCTGATGGAGCAACTGGGAGGCCCACATCCTTCTGGAGCACCACCTAGGGGCCAGGTGGAGAATTTCTTTGGCAATCTGAAATAACACTAGATGCCTACTACAACTAATTTCCACTCACGCGGAAGCTGAGACAGATGAAGATCCCAATGTTACAAAGAGCTAATGTAATTCAGCACAGACACTTGATTTAAAGACATCGAAATAGGCCTGCAGGGCCATTTCAGATGCCTGGGGTGTCCAGCAAAACCACATGTGTCTTGTAGATACAGCCTGGAACCTACAGGAAAACAATCGCCCTTTGCAGTGGCGCTGGGCAGGTGCTGCAGGGCATCTTGGATTTCCTACCTCTGCCAAAACAAATGAATCCCACCACTGCCTTTAGGGAAAGTCCATCCCATCTACATCCATGTATGCTGCATAAATGGGAGGCACATCACACCAAGGCCTCCACCCTAGTCTCTGCACTCTCAAACCCTTCTTGCTCTCTGCCCTCTGAGCCTCTTCTCACCCCCCCAGATGATATGAACAGGGACTAGGCTAATGATGACCTCAGGGTGGCCAGATCACAGGCTGCCCAGGCCCAGGGTCTTCTTCACTGGCACCTTGTCCTGCCTGGAGTTCAGCTCACATCCGTCACAGACCCCAAGGAGCTGCAGAGTCAGCTCAGGCCACCAACCCCTCTCCTGCCAGTCCTGCATGGCCCAGCTCTGTTTCTCCCTGGCCTTGGGCACTACAGGCTTTGCTCTATTAGTTGGAATCTCCTTTCACCATTACATTGCCACCTGCTAGCCATGCCAGCACATCATCACTTGCAATCAAAGCCTTTGCTTACATGAGGTCCTTCGTAACATGTTTCCCTGGGACAAATCTTCAGTCGGCGCCACAGCTGAGATGCTGAAGCCAAAATATATGCAAACATATGCAGCCTGTCACAGGAGTGCCACATGGTTGGAATAACTGAGATGTCCTGGGATCACTCACATGATGGAGTCCTTCAATGGCAGGGTGCAAGTTCGTCAGGAGAGACCACCAGGCAAGATGAGGAGGGGCATGCCCTATGTGTGAAGGGGTAGCTTGCATGTACGGAGCTCTTCCATGGCATGGACCAAGGGAGGCAGCTCTGAAGGGCAGAGGAGCTCAGGAAAGCCCGCAGGCCATTAAGGACAGCACCCATCAAGCACAAGAATGCTCCATAACAAACAGTTTGTAAAATTAGTAGACATCTCTGGACACCAGCTTGGCTAAACAGGGAACTCCCACATGAGCTCCAGAGCAATCAGGCAGCATACAGAAAGGGGAAGAAGGGCGAGGCTGCAAAGGAGGAATTTAGAAATATTGTCCAGCAAAGTCGGGATGGTGTTAAGGAAGCCAAAGCTCCCCTGGCACAGAGACACTTGCAGGGGATGTGAAGGACAGGAAGAAGAGCTGCTACTGCTTCAGTGACAGTAAAAGAATAAACAAGGAAATGTGGGCTCACTACTGAAAGGGGCAGGGATTCTAGCAAAAGTGGATGTAGCTAGGTCTGGGGAAGTCAAGTCCTTCCTGGCTTCAGTCTTCACCAACAAGGTCTCCTCAGCTGTTGTGCCTAGAGTCAGGACTCCTGAGGAGAAAACCAGCCCATGGTGCCTAAGTCTCTAGAACCCAACCCATACAAATCTATGGGATTGGATGGCTGGCATTCATGGACATGCAGAGAGCTTGCTGCTCTGACTGCAAGACTGTTCTGTGTGATTTTTGAAAGGTTGTGGAGATTAGGGGAGGTCCCAATGAGCAGAAGAAGAAATATGTTGTGCTCATCTTCAAAAAGGGCCAAAAGGACAACTTGTGGAGCTGCAGGCCATTCAGCCTCATGTTGCTGAGGAGTGTGTCATGGAGCCAGTCCTCACAGATCACCTTTCTGGGCACATCCTGAAGCATGTGCCTGGGAACAGTCAGCATGGATTTATTGAAGGTAAATCATTCCTGACCCACCTGACTGTCTTCTGTGATGAAAGAGCTGTACTTGTGGAGGAGAAGGGAGTAATGGATGTCCTTTAGACATCCAGATGGGCAAAAAGATAGCTGGATGATGGAGCTCAGAGGGGTTTCATGAATGCGTCATGCTTGACCAGGAAGCCAGGGAAAGGTGGGGTATGCAGGGGTCTACCCCACATCCTGTCCTCTTTGAAAACCTCATCAGCAGGGCAGAACAACACGTGTATCAGGACAGGCAGAGACCTGACCAGCAGAAGAGTGACCCCCGAGGAGAAGGCCTGGACATTACGAGGGGTGCCATATGAGCCAGTGGTGCATGCTCACCACAAAGGAGGCCAGCTGCATACAGCACTGCATCAGGAAGAGCATGGCCACCCAGGCAAGGGCAGTTCTTATGCCCCTCCACTCAGCACTCATGTGGCCACGTGTCTGGAACAGTGTGTCCCAGTGTGGTATGCCCAGTGCTGGACGAATGGGGAGCAACTGGAGAGGGTCCAGAGGAGGTCTGCCAAGATGGTGTTGGGGGCCTGAAGCACATGGCCTGTATGGAAAGGCTGACGGACCTGAGCATCTTTACCCTGCTGAAGTGGAGGCTAAGGCCAATACAGTAGATTCCCATGACTGCCTGTGACAGGGTGGTTTCAGAGATGATGGTAGTTCTTGGTAGTAGGAAGCAGCATGAGAAGGGGAAAGAGCCACAAAGTGCATCTTGAGAGGTTCAGACTGTACTTCAGGTAACAAGAATGTCACTCATAGGGTAGTGCTGTGGTGCAAGAGGGCACCCAGAGGGACTCCGTTATCAGCCCCTGGCTTTGTGTTTCAAGGAGCAGCCAGCAAGGACAGCAGGATGTCAGTAAAGGTGGGGAGATCCTTCAGTGAGAGCAAGGTGGGGAAGCAGGTTGGGTGTCTAGAGGCTGCAGGGAAACAGGTGCAGCTTTGGGACAGCATAGGACAGCCTGTGGTGGAGATGACAGAGGAAAATGCTAAGGCCGAAAGCCTTCAAAAGAACTGAGGTCTTTGCCCCATTTGCTATGGCTGATGTCTCTGGCAATGAGGCCTATGAGAAGATGACATTTCCTTATAGCACTGTGGCCTTGCTGCCTCCTCACCTCCACGGAGACTAGGAGGTGCCATATTGTTGTCCTGCATTAGGCATTGTGCTCCCCCCCCCACCCTGACACTGTCCCCAGGAAGAGCCCTGAGCAACATGTGAGGAGAAGGATCACCCTACCCAGGGGCTGGCTGTGGGTCTTGGCCATTCTGCTTGATAACACACATCAAGGTTGACTTGGCATCACAGCCACCCTCACATTGCCTTTGCCTACCTGCAATCAGGGCCTCCAACTTTCTACTCCAAACAGCCCCTGGGGAGACTTTGTTGATAATGGCCCTCAGTGGGACCTGTTAATGCTCCAGGAAACTTGGCAATTTGCTTCTGACATAAACTTCTTGAGAGGTTGCTTCAGTCTCCTCTCAGCATCTGAGGTTCGTGGACTCAGCACCAAAGACACCCAAGGGGTCATTAAAATGCAAAAACCCCTAAGGAGCCATGCCTCTCCCCATAATTTTCTTCAGCTCTTCAAGTTTTCTTTATTTTTCAGCTTACAACCTAGAGTCATATCCACCTTCTCCAACTGATATTGATCCAGAGTGCCTCCTAATGAGGTCTGGACATGTAGGAAAAGCACCATCCTGGAGGTCAGACATCCATGCAAAATATTCCTCCCCACCTCCCCAGCCCTGTCATTTCCCTCATCAGCCACTGGGGACATAGATCACTCTTGTTCAAATCTAACCTTTTGCCATTCAAGGCTGGAGCTGAGTGTTACAGCTCATGTGCACCAATTCCTGCCTGCTTTCCTTAGAGAACTAGATGCAAAGAGGCACAGAAGGATTTGTCTTCATTGTGATCAAAAAAAAATGAACAAGATCCAGTGTCATAAGAAATAAAATACACTCCTCAACTGTATGTCAAGTCCAAGTTGTTTCCAGTGAGGTCCATGGTCTACAAGGAATAACCTTCCTTGAACTGTTCTTCACAAATAGATAGGAAAGGCTGGATAAACACACAGTGCAGGGATTGATTGAAGAGATAATGAGACTCCTGAAAGAGGAGGCAAGCTTTAGACTCCCTGAAGCTTAAAGCAGCAACTGGAGTGTTGAGAGGTCTCTGAACGATAAAGAGTAAGGGGAGGAGGAAGACTAGGAAACTATGGAAAGTGCATACGCCCAGACCATCTGATGCAAAGATGACTTTAGAAATGATCAATTTAATCTGGACATGTGCAAATATGTGAGAAATACTTGAGACTACATCCACAGCATAACAGACAGAGCAGTTGAAACACAAGGTCAAGGGCAGATCAATATTTCTACTCACGAGATTAATACCCTTCCAGAAGATTTCCACTATTTCACCGTAGTAAAACATTGACAGTAAAATGAGCCAATCATTTGAGCTGATGAAAGTGTGCTCATATTTTTGAAATGTTGAAAACAGTTCTTCACCTTTCCAGGCAGAGCTCAGGGGTCCAACCACAAGCACCCAGGGGCACTTGGAGAGGTCCTGGTGTCTCTGAGGCTCCTGCCTGGGCCTGACAGCTCTCACAGGGGCCTATGGGAGACCGGAGCCCCTTTGAGCTGCAGATGGAGGCTGGACAGAGGGGACCAGGGCACCTGCAATGGCACCAGCCACCCATGACCCTGTGACTGCATCCCACCCAAGTTCTGAAAATCTCTTCCCTTTTCACATGAAAAGATAATGCATAATCTCTGCAGAGCACTAGTGTACTGAAACAGAACAAATCAAGAAAGACAGTAAGAACAGAAAAAAAAAAAGAAAGAAAAAAAGAAAACCTGGAAAGTATAACAAAGCATTTCTTTGTTTTCAGTCTTTGTCTTAATTTCTTTCTTGTTTCAGTTTTAATCTCATTTCCTAAACTTTTCTGTTATAATCAGGCCTGCACCACTAAACAAGATATTGTTGTGTCTCACACAGAGCCCAGTGTCAGAAGACCACCCCCTGCCCATGGCTGTCCATGCCACTCTTCACTCTTTGCACAGAGCACGTCACACTCTGAGGTGTCAGGCTCTCTCGACTGGTGAGGAAACCAGGGTGACCGACTTCATCTATTTTTGGATATCCAAATATGCAGAAATCTCAACATACCTGTGTTACCATGATGTTTTAAAGGAGTCCCTAAAACACCTAGCCACACTCTCTTTTCATTCCCTCCACAGTCAATGAAGTGTAACTTCATTTTAGGGGACAACAGGGAGGAGGTTGATCTCACCCCAGGCCAGACCCCTTCAGTGCAGATGTCTGTGGATAACCTAGTTCTCTGGACTTCTCTTTCTTGTCAATGGAGGGAAATAGGTTCCCTCAACTGAGTTGTTTTGAGATACCTTTCCTAATGACAAGCTAAAGTCCCATAGGAAACACCTCCAAAATTTCCAGCACCACATGGGAGCACAGCTACCCCAGGACATCTCAGGCAGCAACAGCCTCTCTGTGTAGTCAACAGAATCAAGCCCCAAAAGTGGATTCTAGTCCTAAGTTGAAATCTTCTCAACAAATAACTCAGTGCAACAATTGACAAAAATCCTCTTTTCCAGAACTTCACACTCTTTTTACCTTTGCCAAATAAGTTCTTGTTCTTAATAATTGGCAGCACCATGTTCGTGCATGACAGTAACCGTGGCTATGAAGCATGGCAGGGACCAGGGTCCCAGGTAAAGCTCTCCGGATGATGTGTGTCAAGGGCACCTTTGCTCTTTTCTGGCCTATCATCTCTTTCTTAAGCACCACAGACCGAGAAACCTTGCTGAGGACTTCTAAAACCAAAGTGCCTGCTTTGGTGCCTCAAGGAGGGAGGCTGCATCCTGCCCCAGATTGTCCTACATCCTGCTTCTACAAAAAGAGTGACCCACAAGAGAAACCAGTTTTGAGGTTCACCAAAGCATCTCAGCTTGTGGCCACACTTTGTGCTGTTTCATCCCACATGATTTTGATCTCATCTTTGAAAAATGCCAAACCTGAAACCAAGACGATCCCCAGCTTCCCACACAGGTCTGCCAAGTGCAGAGACCTGACAGTGCATGGGAGCAGAAGTGACTTCTCCAGGGCTCCCTTTGAGATATTTCACAGCCTTTGCCACCATCTGGAGGCATTCCTGAATGACTTATCAGAATTTTTTGGAAAATACCTGCGGTGAAGGAAGGTGAGGTGAGGGGAAATATGTCTGCTCTCTCCCTGGCTGTGCCATCTCCATGGTGGTGACCTGCTGAGCCCCTAGATTACACAAGCTGAGGTCACAGTGGGATGTGCCACATCACAGGGAGGTCTCCCTGTGCTACAGCTGTGCCCTCACTTTCCTGCGAGGCCCAGGAGCTGCTGGGCACTGCTCACACGCTCCCCACCGCTGCCCTTTGGAGCCACCCCATGGCAAGGGGTAGGGATGGGAGGCAGCAGGGCCATGTTGGGGACTCTCGCAAAAGGCAGAGGAGCAGGGAGAGGAGTTTTGGGTGACAAGTTGGGAAGAGTGTCCTTTTTCCCTGGGTGGACAGAAGAGCCAAGGGCAAGGGGGCAAGCGCGATGGAGAACTGCTGGACCAAGACCATCAGCCCAGAATGCAATTCTTTGTTCCCAGCACTCCTGGGGCTCTCCACCAAGGGTAAGGGCTTCGGGAGCTCCTTCCCGAGGTGTTGCAAAGACACCATTAACTGCAAAAACTACTGTGGGTCCCGGGCTGCAGGGGTGGCAGGATGGGGTAGGGGCTGCCACAAGAGCCCTGCCTGAGGGTCCCCTCTGGCTCAGGGGACAGTGTGGCAGACAGGACTCCTGGATCCTGAGGCTGGGGCTGCCCTGAGCCCAAACACTTCTGTGAGGCTGGCTCCGTCCCCTTGTGGAGAGCGGGAGGCAATCCATGGCCAGGTTTCCCCGGGGGTGGGTCCCCCTTTGGCATCTGGCTCTGGCACAAAAGGGATCCTGCATCCTGGAGCTGGGTTATCCTGCAGCTCCCATGGGGCTCTCAAGAGCCTGCTGGAAATGCCCATGTTGGAAATGGATCCTTCACCTTGTCATAACCCAAGGTATCTGCTTCTTTGGGAGAACCTCTGCTCCTTCCCCCTGGATCCTTTTATGCTTCCAACATGGCAGAACAGGTTTTGGGCTCAGAGATCTTGTCCTCAGATGGCCACAGCCCCTGTCCTCCTGCAAATGGGGTCAGACCTCTGCACCCAAAAGACAGCCTGTTTGGGAGAGCAGCTTGGGAACAGGTGGGGGTGCCATGGCCACCCCACAAGGCCCTGCTGACACAAAGCATTTTTCTCTGAGCCGTGGGGGGCAGTGCTGGGGGCAGTCCAGCAGGGCCATCTGCCCCAGCCCCCTCCTGGACACACACCTCCGCTGCCCAGCACCGGCAGGCCCAGAGCTGCTCTGCCCCTGGCTGTCCCGTGCCTCCAGGGCTCCTCAGCCCTCCAGAGTAATGCGCCAGGGCCCAGCCCGGCCCTGCAGAGAGCAGCCCCTGCCTGGCCGTGGCCCAGCCCTGCTGCCCACAACATGGAACCCACCAAGGGGGGAGGGGAGAGGGCAGAGCTGGCCACCAGGACAGGAGGCTGCAATGTTTCCACGGCAACGCCCCCGGTGCTGCATTCCTATTGGCCGGCAAGAGGAAGGTGGGGCTGGATTTGACTGACAGCTCTGTTAGACAATTGGACTACACCATAGAGAAAAAAAAAAGAGATGGAAGCAAAACCAGCGCGAGGGAGCGGGCGAGAGTGGGTGTGAGTGGGTCTGGCGGGGCTGCGGGCGCCTCCAGCTGCCGGCGGGTGCCCTCCCTCCGGGATGGGGGCAGTGGTGCTGGCCCCGGGGCTGCTTTCCTGCAGGAGCTGCAGCAGGGGCTGGTGGGGCTGTGAGCACGGCACAGAGCGACCGGGGACAGAGCGGGCAGCTGCCCTGCAGCCAGACGTGGCGGCCTGCCCTGAGCAGCTGGGCTGGGGCGGCTGCTGGGGTTGGGGGGCAGGAAGCTTTGCCCCTGCTGGGGGTTGGAGAGCCATGTTAAAGCATTTCCCTGAGCTGCTGCTGCCACTGCAGCCCCCAGGTCCTGCTGCTCGGAGCTGCGTTTGGGAGCTGCAGGGCAAAGTGTGAGCAGGCTGCTGGTGTCCTCGCGAGGGGCCCTTCCCAATGGCCTTGTTTGTTCTGAAAACGGCATTTCCGAGTGGCTCTGAGAGAGGCTGTCCCCACATGTGACGCCGTGCCTTGGCCGTTGTTTTTGCTCCCTGCCTCTTGCTTTGCCCCGAGACCTGTGAGCCTGGCAGCAGCCTGGGGGGTGTTTCCAGAGCAGCTGTGTAAGTGGGAGCTGTTTTGCTTGTGAAGGGCCTTGAAAGTGGCTGAACAGCCAGTGCTCCCACTTGCTGTTGTTATTTTCATGCTCCTAGGTCAGGGCGACGAGTTGCTGACTTGTGGCTCTGCTGGTTTCACCAGCTGAGATGCCCTGGCCTGAGTCCTTCCACGTGTCTCCAATTGTCAGGGCATAAAACAGGAGAATGTTGGTTGTCCTGGATGTGTGGAGGTTTGCTGGTTTTTTTCAGCATTGGGAAAGGAACCAGACTTGTGAGTTGCGGGAAGGGACTTGTGGGGTGGTGATGGCACCCCCACCTGTCTCCAAGCTGCTCTCCCCAACAGGCTGTCTTTTGGGTGCAGAGGTCCCTCCCCCATTTGCAGGAGGACGGTGGCTGAGGCCATCTGAGGACAAGATCTCTGAGCCCAAGCCATGCTCTGCCAAGTTGGAAGCATAAAAGAATGCAGGGAGCAGGAGCAGAGGTTCTCCCAAAGGAGCAGACACCTTGGGGTCATTACAAGGTGAAGGTTTCATTTCCTATATGGGCATTTCCAGCAGGCTCTTGAGAGCCCCACGGGAGCTGCAGGACACCCCAGCTGCAGGACACAGGACCCTTTTCGTGCCAGAGCCAGATTCCAAAGGGGGACCCACTCCCAGGGAAACCTGGCCATGGATTGCCTCCCGCTCTCCACAAGGGGACGGAGCCGGCCTCACAGAAGCGTTTGGGCTCAGGGCAGCCCCAGCCTCAGGATCCAGGAGTCCTGGCTGCCACACTGTCCCCCAAACCAGACGGGACCCTGAGTCAGGGCTCTTGTGGCAGCCCCCACCCCATCCTGCCACCCCCGCAGCCTGGGACCCACAGATGTTTTTGCAGTTAACGGTGTTTTTGCAACACCTCGGGAAGGAGCTCCCGAAGCTCTTACCCTTGGTGGAGAGCCCCAGGAGTGCTGGGAACAAGGAACTGCATTCTGGGCTGATGGTCTTGGTCCAGCAGTTCTCCATCGCACTTGCCCCCTTGCCCTCGGCTCTTCTGTCCACCCAGGGAAAAAGGACGCTCTTCCCAACTTGTCACCCAAAACTCCTCTCCCTGCTCCTCTGCCTTTTGCCAGGGTCCCCAACATGGCCCTGCTGCCTCCCATCCCTACCCCTTGCCTTGGAGTGGCTCCAAAGGGCAGCGGTGCGGAGCGTGTGAGCAGTGCCCAGCAGCTCCTGGGCCTCTCAGGGAAGTGAGGGCACCCGCCACGACACCAGGGAGACCTCTCTGTGATGTGGCACATCCCACCGTGACCTCAGCTTGTGTCATCTAGGGGCTCAGCAGGTCACCGCCATGGAGATGGCACAGCCAGGGAGAGAGCAGACATATTTCCCCTCACCTCACCTTCCTTCACCGCAGGTATTTTCCAAAAAATTCTGATAAGTCATTCAGGAATGCCTCCAGATGGTGGCAAAGGCTGTGAAATATCTCAAAGGGAGCCCTGGAGAAGTCACTTCTGCTCCCATGCACTGTCAGGTCTCTGCACTTGGCAGACCTGTGTGGGAAGCTGGGGATCGGCTTGGTTTCAGGTTTGTCATTTTTCAAAGATGAGATCAAAATCATGTGGGATGAAACAGCACAAAGTGTGGCCACAAGCTGAGATCCTTCAGTGAACCTCAAAACTGGTTTCTCTTGTGGGTCACTCTTTTTGTAGAAGCAGGATGTAGGACAATCTGGGGCAGGATGCAGCCTCCCTCCTTGAGGCACCAAAGCAGGCTCTTTGGTTTTAGAAGTCCTCAGCAAGGTTTCTCGGTCTGTGGTGCTTAAGATAGAGATGATAGGTCAGAAAAGAGCAAATGTGCCCTTGACACACATCATCCGGAGGAGAGCTTTGCCTGGGACCCTGGTGCCTGCCATGCTTCATAGCCATGGTTATTGTAGTGCACGAACATGGTGCTGCCAATTATTAAGAACAAGAACTTATTTGGCAAAGGTAAAAACTGTGAAGTTTTGGAAAGGAGGATTTTTGTCAATTGTTGCACTGAGTTATTTTTTGAGAAGATTTCAACTTCTGACTAGAATCCACTTTTTGGGTTTGATTCATAGGATCACACAGAGGGGCTGTTGCTGCCTGAGATGCCCTGAGGTAACTGTGTTCCCATGTGGTGCTGTAAATCTTGTAGGTGGCTCGTATGGGACCTTAGCTTGTCATTAGGAAATGTATCTCAAAACAACTCAGTTGAGACAACTTCTTTCCCTGCGTTGACTCGAAAGGGAAGCCCAGACAGCTGGGTTAGGCAGAGACATCTGCACTGACGGGGTCTGGCCTGGGGTGAGATCAGCCTCCTCCCTGTTGTCTCCCAAAATGAAGTTGCACTTCATTGACTGTGCAGGGAATGAAAAGGGAGTGTGGCTACGTGTTTTAGGGACTCCTTTAAAACGTCATGGTAACATAGGTGTGTTGAGATTTGTGCAGTTTTGGCCATCCAAAGATAGATGAAGCTGGTCACCTTGCTTTCCTCACCAGTCGAGAGAGCCCAACACCTCAGAGTGTGACATGCTCTGTGCAAAGAGTAAAGAGTGGCATGGACAGCCGTGGACAGAGGGTGGTTTTCTGAGCACTGGGCTCTGTGTGAGACACAAAAATATCTTTTTTGACAGTGCAGGCGTGATTATAACAGAAATATTTAGAAATGACTTTAAGACTGAAACTAGAAGGGTATTAAGAAAAAAGATTTAAAGCAAAGAAATATTTTCTTAATCTTTCCAGCTCTTATTTTGTGTTCTTAGTGTCTTTCTTGATTTGTTCTGTTTCAGTATACTAGGCTTCCAGAGCAATTACACATTATCTTTCTGTCTGAAAAGGGAAGAGAGTTTCAGAACTGGGGTGGGATGCAGTCACAGGATCATGGGTGGCTGGTGCCATTGCAGGTGCCCTGGTCCCCTCTGCCCAGCCTCCCTCTGCAGCTTCGAGGCACTCTCATCTCCTGCAGGTCCCCTGTGAGATCTGCCAGGCCCAGGCAGGTGCCTCAGAGACACTGGGGCCTCTCCAAGTGCCCCTGGGTGCTTGTGGTTGGACACGTGAGCTCTGCCCGGAAAGGTGAAGAGCTGTTCTCAACATTAAAAAATAAATAAATGAGAACATTTTCATCAGCTGAAATGACTGAATAATTTTTTTAAAAAGTCAGTGTTTTCTCATGATGACATAATGAAAATTTTGAGGAAGGGCCTGAATCTCAGGAGAAGAAATGTTGATCTGCCCATTAACTTGTGTTACCACTGCTCTGTCTGTTATGCTGTGGATTTAGTCTCAGTGATCTCTCACATATTTCCACATCCCTGATTAAACTGATCGTTTCTAAAGTCAACTGTTTGTCAGACTATCTGGGCATATGCACTTTCCATAGTTTTCCAGCCCTCCTCCTCCCCTTACTCTTTATCAGTCAGATATTTCTCAACTCTCCAGTTGCTGCTTTAAGCTTCAGAGAGCCTGAAGCTTGCCTTGTCTTTCAGCAGTCTAATTGTCTCTTCAATCAACTCCTTCACTGTGTGTTCCTCCAGCCTTTCCTATCTATTTGTGAAGAACAGTTCAAGGAAGGTTCTTCGTTGTAGACCATGGACATCACTGGAGGCAACTTGGACTTGACATACAGTTGAGGAGTTTATTTTACTTCTTATGACACTGCATCAAGTTTATTTGTGTTTGATCGCAATTAAGACAAATCCTTTTGTGTCTGTTTGCAGCTAGTTGTCTAAGGAAAGCAGGTGGGAACTGGTGCACATGAGCTGTAACATTCAGCTGCAGCCTTGAGTGGCAAAAGGTTCGATTTGAACAAGAGTGATCTAAGTCCCCAGTGGCTGGTGAGAGAAGTGGCAGGGCTGGGGAGGTGGGGAGCAATATTTTGCATGGCTGTCTGACCTCCAGGATGGTGCTTTTCCTACCTGTCCTGACTTCATTAGGAGACACTCTGGATCAATATCAGTTGGAGAAGGTCGATATGACTCTAGTTTGTAAGCTGAAAAATAAGGAAAACTTTAAAAGCAGAAATCCCTCTTTTTTTTTTTTGATGCTCATTGAAATCTTCCTCTTGTAAATACACTGCTGAAACCTCTCCAATTAGCCACAGCACAAGAATTGAAGAGCTGAAGAAAATTATGGGGAGAGGCATGGCTCCCTAGGGGTTTTTGCATCTTAATGACCCCTCGGGTGTCTTTGGTGCTGAGCCCATGAACCTCCGATGCTGAGAGGAGACTGAAGCAACCTCTCAAGAAGTTTACGTCAGAAGCAAATTGCCAAGTTTCTTGGAGCATTATCAGGTCCCACTGAGGGTCATTATCAACAAAGTCTCCCCAGGGGCTGATTAGAGCCTGCTTCCCCACCTTGCTCTCAATGCAGGATCTCCCCACCTTTACTGACGTCCTGCTGTCCTTGCTGGCTGCTCCTTGAAACAAAAGGCAAGGGGCTGATCACAGAGTCCCTCTGGGTGTCCTGCTGCACCACAGCACTACCCTATGAGTGACATTCTTGTTACCTGAAGTGCAGTCTGAACCTCTCAAGATGCACTTTGTGGCTCTTTTCCCTTCTCATGCTGCTTCCCACTACCAAGAAAAGCTCCTTCATCTCTGAAACCACCCTGTCACAGGTGACTACTGTATTGGCCTTAGCCTCCACTTCCCCAGGCTAAAGAAGCTCCGGTCCCTCAGCATCTCCATACAGGCCATGTGATTCAGGCCCCCAACCTCATCTTGGCAGACCTCCTCTGGACCCTCTCCAGTGGCTCCCCATTCCTCCAGCACTGGGCAACCCTCATTGGGACACACTGTTCCAGACATGTGGCCACATCAGTGCTGAGTCGAGAGGGGTAAGAACTGCCCTTGCCTGGGTGGCCACGCTCTTCCTAATGCAGTGCTGTATGCAGCTGGCCTCATTTGTGGTGAGCATGCATCACTGGCTTATATGGCACACCTCATAATATCCAGGGCCTTCTCCTCGGGGTCACTCCTCTGCCGGTCAGGTCCCTGCCTGTCCTGATGCATAGGTTGTTCTGTCCTGCTGAGGAGCCTTTCAGGCAGGATGTGGAGTATACCCCTGCGTACCCCACCTTTCCCTGGCTTCCTGGTCAAGCATGACCCGTTCATGAAAACCCTCTGAGCTCCATAATCCAACCAGCTTTTTGCCCATCTGCATGTCTACTGGACCTCCACTACTCTCCTCCTCCACAAGTGCAGGCCTTTTATCACAGAAGGCAATCAGGTGGGTCAGGAATGATTTACCTTCAGTAAATCCATGCTGACTGTTCCCAGGCACCTTCTTCATGTGCCCAGAAAGGTGATCTGAGAGGACTGGCTCCATGACACTCTCCTCACCAAAGTGGAAGATGAAAGGCCTGCAGCTCATTCGTGAAATTCATTCATGAAATTCATGAAACCCATTCATGAAATCCCTCTCAACTCAATCATGCAGCCGTCTTTTTGTCTATCTGGATGTCTGCTGGACATCCACTGCTCTCCTCTCCTGCACAAGTAGAGGTCTTTCATCACAGAAGGCAATCAGGTTGCTCAAGAATGATTTACCTTGGGTAAGTCCATGCTGACTGTTCCCAGGCACCTTCATCATGTGCCCAGAAAGGTGATCGGAGAGGACTGGCTCCATGACACTCTCCTCACCAATGTGAGGCTGAACAGCCTGCAGCTCCCTGCTTTGTCCTTGTGGCCTTTTTTGAAGATGGGCACAACATATTCCTTCTTCTGCTCATTGGGACCTCCCCTGATCTCCACAACATTTCAAAGGTGACACAGAGCAGCCATACTGTCACAGCAGCCAGCTCTGCATGTCCGTGGAAGCCAGCCATCCAATCCCATAGACTTCTGTGGGTTGAGTTCTAGAGACTTGGGCACTGTGGGTTGCTTTTCTCCTCAGGAGTCCTGACTCTAGGCACAACAGCTGAGGAGACCTTGTGGGTGAAAACTGAAGCCAGGAAGGACTTGACTTTCCCAGACCAACCTACATCCACTTTTGCTAGAATCCCTGCCCCATTCAGCAGTGAGCCCACATTTCCTTTTTTATTCCTTTACTGTCACTGAAGCAGTAGCAGCTCTTCTTCATGTCCTTCACATCCCCTGAAAGTGTCTCTATGCCAAGGGAGCTTTGGCTTCCTTAACGCCATCCCGACTTTGCTGGACAATGTTTCTAAATTCCTCCTTTGCAGCCTCGCCCTTCTTCCCCTTTCCATATGCTGCCTGATTGCCCTGGAGCTCACGTGGGAGTTCCCTGTTTAACCAAGCTGGGGTCCAGAGATGTCTACTAATTTTACAAACTGTTTGTTATGGAGCATTCTTGTGCTTGACAGGTGCTGTCCTTAAAGACCTGCGGGCTTTCCTGAGCTCCTCTGCCCTTCAGAGCTGCCTCCCTTGGCCCATGCCATGGAAGAGCTCCATACAGGCAAGCTACCCCTTCACACATAGGGAATCCTCTTCCTCACCTTGCCTGATGGTCTCTCCTGAAGAACTTGCCCCCTGCCAGTGAAGGACTGTAGTCATGTGAGTGATCCCACCACATCTCAGTTATTCCAACCATGTGGCACTCCTGTGACAGCTTGTGCATCTCCATTTGCTCCTGCCTGCACCCCAGGCTGCATATGTTTGCATACATTTTCGCTTCAGCACCTCAGCTGTGTTGTCAACTGAAGATTTGTCACAGGGAAATATGTTACCAAGGACCTTATGTATGCAAAGGCTTTGATTGCAAGTGGTGACATGCTGTCAGGGGTAGCAGGTGGCAATGTAATGGGGAAAGGTGGTTGCCACTAAGAGAGCAAAGCCTGCAGTGCCCAAGGCCAGGAAGAAACTGAGTTGGGCCATGCAGGAATGGCAGGAGAGGGGTTGGTGGCCCGAGCTGACTCTGCAGCTCCTTGGGGTCTGTGACAGATGTGAGCCGGACTACAAGCAGGACAAGGCGTCACTGAAGAAGTCCCTGGACCTGGGCAGCCTGTGATCTGTCCACCCTGAGGTCGTCATTAGCCTAGTCGCTGTTCTTATCATCTGTCAGGGTGAGAAGAGTTTCAGAGGGTGGAGAGCAAGAAGGGTTTGAGAGTGCAGAGACTAGAGTGGAGACCTTGGTGTGATGTGCCTCCCATTTATGCAGCGCACATGGATGTAGACGGGATGGACTTTCCCTAACGGCAGTGGTGGGATTCAGTTGTTTGGGTACAGGTAGGAAATCCAAGATGCCCTGCAGCACTTGCCCAGTGCCACTGCAAAGGGCGATTGTTTTCCTGTAGGTTCCATTCTGTATCTGCTAGACACATGTGGTTGTGCTGCACACCCCAGGCATCTGACATGGCCCTGCCAGCCTATTTTATGTCATTAAATCAAGTGTCTGCGCTGAATTACATTAGCTCTTTGTAACATTGGGATCTTCATCTCTTTCAGCTTTTGTGTGAGTGGAACACTAGTTGTAGTAGGCATCTAATGTCATTTCAGATGGCCAAAGAAGTTCTCCACTTGGTCCCTAGCTGATGCTCCAGAAGGATGTGGGCCTCCCAGTTGCTCCATCAGAGCAAGCAGACACTGGCACATGCCTGGGACCACCGCTGTCTCTTCAAATGTCCCCAGGTGTTTGCATGTGAGCAACTGACTCCCACCCTCCAGCTCCAGGTGTTATAACCGGAGCTTAGACAAGGAGCTTGCATGCAGACATCTCTGTTGTGCCCACTTCAGCTTGGGCAAGGGGAATCCCACCTCCTGTGTGTCTGTGGAGTTCATGAGAGTTAGCTGAATCCCACTGCATGCCAGGGGCTTCTAAACGGGCATGAAATGCCCAAATTGACCCATCTGAATCAGCATCCAAACCATGGGAAAATGAGCTTCCTTCTTGGCCCTTTCTAGGTGTCCTGCCTAGTTAAGATGTGTGAATATGGATTTCCAAAGTGGGACATTTCCACCTCTTGTAGATAACCATCCTCTGATGAAACAAGTGACAGTGCTGTAATTGGTCTCTCTGCGTTATTTAGAGAGGGAGCAAAGGTGATTATTTTGGTTTACCACAGCGAACATTTCCCAGGAGGATGCAGCACACGGGACAGAGAAATTCATGCCTTCAGCTGGGCCACTGTTGCCAAGTGGGGCCAGGCTCCTGGGATGGAGGGAGCTCATGGCAACCTGACAGCACTGCTGAAGACAGCTGTGTGCAGGAGCAGCTCCTCTGCAAAGAGCAGCAGGGTTCCGGGCACTGCCTGCTGCCGCTTCCATGAGATGAGACAAGGCAGAGAGAAGCGAAAGGCAGTGTGGAGTGGGAGAACGGCTGACAGTGCATTGCGGGAGAAATCTTCACAGCCCTTGTCACGGTAAATCTCTGGCTGCAGGGCAATGCTACCAAGGTTCCTGGAGGGGTCTGCTAAACCCAACACATCCCCTTCCACATCTGTTTTTTAAGGATGTCTCTCCCAGTTTTTGCTTTGCAGAGGAGAAAGAGGTGCTTCAGAGCAGGGATTTTCCTCCACACTGTCACAGGGAGAGTGCATCCTGCTCCTTTTTCTTGGGGACAGCTTCAGGGGTGTGAAGCCTGGCTGTGCACACGTCTGCATGGACTGTACTTCAGAGCAGTGTCCCTGTGCCCCAGGGTGCTGTGTGCCTGGGGCAGTGACTCTGCCACCTGTGAGGGTCAGCACTCATCCTGCCTGAGGAACTCCCCATGACGCTGCAGGGAGAAGCTCTGGGTGGGAGGAGAGACCCCCCACACACACACATCAGGGCAGGTTCATTCTGCTGCTCAGAGGGTGCTGCATTGGTCAGGGCTGCTCACAGCTCCAGCTCACTCCCAGGACGTTTCTGGAGGGACCTTTCCAAAAGGAAGGTCAAAGCAGGGGATACATTAAAGGGAAGGAGCTGTCATGAGTCTGTGCTTTCAGTTTTATTCTGTCTGGGTGGAGTGAAATGGGATTGGATCTGTCAGGTTTAGACAGGGGACTGAGACAGTGACACTGAGAGAGGATCAGTTCTGGGAGGGACTCAGCAAATGCCTTCATCCAGCCCTCAGCCTAAGGACAGAGCCAGCATCACCTTTCCAGCCTCAGCAAGGTTTCTCTCACCTGCTCCATAGCACCTGCAAAAAAGAAGGTGCCCCTGGGCAGAGCCGTTTGCCCAGAAGGTTTCTGCAGGGCAGAGCTGAGCACCCAGCGGGTGGGATGGGGTCTGTGAGCACTGAGAGGGGAGAGACGTGGGGACAGAGAAACAGCTCCCCGCAGGGATGGCTCCAGGCAGTAGAGTCATGGTCAGAGTGTGAGAGGAAACTATCAGCTCCAAGGCCTCCTCTCCTCTCCCAGTCAGCACAGCCCTCTGCTCTCAAGGCTGTGGGGTCCAGGGCAGGAGTCGTTTCCTCAGCAGCCGGACATGCAGGAGAGGAGACACTCCTGAGTGCCCCTCTGTCCCTCCCTGTCCTTGCCTCCCTCATCACAAATGTCGTGGTATTGCTCCATCTTTCCCACCTGCCCATGCTGCCCTTGTGCTTCCCCTTGGACTCTCTGGGCAGGGGGGTTTCTGATGCAGTTCAGACACCGACCCTGTGGGTCCTGCCATGCAGACGTGTCCTTGACAGTGAGGTGCCCTTTAACCTGTGGGTCTCTGGGCAATGCAGTGTGGGGGTCTGGGAAAGAGCCAGGTCTCTCATCAGGACTCCCCATCCTTAGGACATTCAGCCATTTCCCTGGGGTGTCTGGCTGGGCTGCAAGCTGCCCTCCACAAGGACACAGCTCTCCCATTGCAGCTGACTGTTATCTAGGTGCCCCAGGGAGAAGCCACCTAGATACTGAGACCACGCTGAGACATGCTGCTGGGAGGCTGGATGTGGGCATCTGGAAGGAGCCTGATGTGTTGCTGGCTAAAAGGAGACGGCTGAGACCTGCCTCACATCCCCTCAGAAAGAGTGCTGATGATGGGCACTTTGCAAGTGCATTCCTCTGCTCTCTGCGGTGTTGTTCTTTTTCGGGTAACATGAGTGCAACTGTCCTCCACCTCCGAGGTTCGAGCACAGGGCAGCTGGGAACAAGGCAGAAGGACAGGCCAGCTCTGCTCCCTCTGCACTCAAGACAGAGTGAATCCTTTTGCCTCTCCAGAATCACAGCTGCTCACTCGGAGTGCAGCAGCAATGCTGAGGATTTCTGCCTCCAGGAATCCTCCTCCAGTGTGACAGGGTCAGCTAGAGAAAACCAAAGAAGCTTTAAAACTATTCATGATACCCCATTATTTGGAAGTGGGAGTGAGAATGCTGAAAATGCCTTCAGCATTATGAGTGGATTAACTCTGACTGGAACTGGGAATATAACAGTTTAGTCACCCCTGTTCCCATGTCGGCAGTGCTGTAGGTCAGGGCTGACTCCTCTGGAGCCCACGGGCAGAGTCCCCTGCTCCTCATGGGAAACTCAGTCAGCACAAACCAGAGGTCAAGCCACGGAGCTCAAGGACGGTGCTGCTGAGATGGGGAGAAGTAATGTGTGTGTGTTTGGGGGAGGCTATGAGAAATTTTTGCTCTAACAAGTCTGCCCTAACTTGTCAATGTCTCTTCTTCATCACACAGTCCCCCTGTGCCTTAAAGGAGCAAATGTCCAACAGCAGCTCCTTCAATGAGTTTCTCCTCCTGGCATTTGCAGACACACGGGAGCTGCAGCTCTTGCACTTCGCGCTCTTCCTGGGCATCTACCTGGCTGCCCTCCTGGGCAATGGCCTCATCATCATAGCTGTAGCCTGTGACCACCACCTCCACACCCCCATGTACTTCTTTCTTCTCAACCTCTCCCTCCTCGACCTTGGCTCCATCTCCGTCATTGTCCCCAAATCCATGTCCAATTCTCTGTGGGACACCAGGGCCATTTCCTACTTGGGATGTGCTGCACAGGTCTTCCTCATTATCTTTTTCCTTTTGGCTGAGTATTCTCTTCTCACAGTCATGGCCTATGACCGCTATGTTGCTATCTGCAAACCCCTGCACTACGGGACCATCATGGGTGGCAGAGCTTGTGCCAAAATGGCAGCAGCTGCCTGGGCCAGTGGTTTTCTCAATGCTGTGCTGCACACTGCTAATACATTTTCAATACCACTCTGCAAAGGCAACACAGTGGACCAGTTCTTCTGTGCAGTTCCCCAGGTCCTTAGCCTCTCCTGCTCAGACTCCTACCTCAGGGTGTTTTGGGCACTTGTGATTAGTGCTTCTTTAGGCTTTGGGTGTTTCATTTTCATTGTGCTGTCCTACGTGCAGATCTTCACAGTCGTGCTGAGGATCCCCTCTGAGCAGGGCCGGCACAAAGCCTTTTCCATGTGCCTGCCTCACCTGGCTGTGGTCTCTCTGTGTTTCAGCACTGTAATATTTGCCGCCCTGAAGCCCCCCTCCCTCTCCTCCGTAGCTCTGAATCTGGTGGTGACTGTACTGTACTCAGTGGTGCCTCCAGCAGTGAACCCTCTCATCTACAGCATGAGGAACAAGGAGCTCAAGGATGCACTGAGGAAACTGGTTCAGTAGGTACAATGTCAGCACCAATAACTGTCCCATGTGCATCTGCTCCTCATTCCCAGGGTATTTGGCAACATACCTATGTGTTGCTCATGTCTCTCTTTCTCACTTACTTTTCTCTGTTACATTCTCCTAAAAGAATTAAATATCTTGCTTCGTGCCACTTGTCCTCAGGAATCTCTCATTTGAATCTGACCCAGAGACTGTATTGAAGCAGGAAGCCAGGCTTCGCCTTCATCAGCAGAGATGGGAGAACCTCCGAGCCTGATAGTCTGAGCTCCCTGGATGCCTTCAGTGCAATGAGGAGAGTTTCCCTTTGCAGTGTGTCTTTTGGTGCTGTCACCAAGGGAGCTCAGGGGCACAGAGTCAGGCTCAGAGAAGCACAGGCATGACCAGACCATGGGTCCCATGTCCATTAGGAGAGCTCAGCTCCTGTGGCAACAGTTAGGGTATGATCTCACACCCCTCTCCTGTGAGGGTGGCAGCCGGCTGTCAGCATGGCCTGGTCCCTTCCCTCTACAGCGTTCCAAAACTCCAAGCAGAATGAGAGTGGAAAGGAGGAGAGTCTGGACGAAGTCTGTGGGTCTATAGATCCCTTACAGATCCAGGATTTATCTGTTGGTGACCAGTGCCAGTGGAGCTGGTGAATGGTCTCTGAATTTCCTGCCAAGGCTGTCCTGCAGGTTACAGTGCTGATGAGAGCTCAGGAGATCTCCAGGGACAGCATGTGCCTGGTGGGGGTAGTGAGGAGGGCCTCACAAAGTGGGGGGTGGCCCACAGTGGAGTAACCAGAAGGTAGAGCACTAAATGTAGGTGTGCATGGGGAAACGAGGGCTCTGCAGTCTCATGAAAGGCAGTGGGGAGCCAGGAGGCACAGGGAAGGGGCACTAGAAAGTGATTCCTGCACCCTCAGGGAAGAATCACAGGCTGGAGCCTTGCCTGAGTTATGCTGTGGACATGCCTGTGCCTGGCCCTCCACCTCCTACATCTGGACCTGTCCCTGTCCCCATCCTGCTGACCTGACTCCCATCTTGACCTCGAACCTGCCTGCACACTACAGTCAAGAAAGCCTTTGAAAGGGATGCTGGGACCCGAGCAGCACCCAGAGAGGGTTTTAGGTGCAGAAGATGACCATATATCCACAGCAACACTTGCCTGACAGCCCATGTAAGGGTGTAAGGAGAGCTTCAGCTTTGGAGCCCTACTCAGCTAACACTGCACGCAGAGACTTAGCTGGACGAAAAAGTGAGGGCAGCCACTTGGGTCAGATTTTAAGATGCACAGTTAGAAGAGGCAGCTCCAACTCCCTCGAGGGCTGTGCTGGAGCCTTTCAAGAGGAGGCTGAGATGAGGCTGTCACTGCCAGGGTGGGTGGGGAGAGGGCAGCTCTCCTCTGCCATGCTGGGGCTGGGTCTGAGGCTGGGTCTGGGCACAGCTTTTCCCTGTGGACCTCCCTGAGGAACGGCTCCGGGGGATCCTCCACCTCTGCCCTGGCAGCACCACAAGCACTCAGGGTGCCGGGCAGGAAGTGCACAAGGGTGGCAGGGGGACGGGCTGCCCAGGAGGAGCACCAAGACCTTGTCTGTACACGCAGGGATGGAGTGAGGAAACTCAGAGCTCAGGTGGAGCTGGAACCAGAGACCTTGGACATGAAAAGGGCTGGGGTATTAAATATCTTTTTTGCCTCAGCTTTCCAGGGGAAGCTCTGCCTGAGGCCTCCCAGTTATGGGGGTGTTAGCAGACAGCTGTGCTGTGGGATGTGCTGGGGTGTGGTGCAGAAGAGAGGCCATGCAAGGCTGGCCTTTTCTCCTGTGTCTGGATACGGAGACCTGGAGGAGGACGGAGCTGGTCATGGAGCACTCCACAGCTGGGGTGAGCAGCCAGTGCTGGAAAGGGGTGATGTGAGGGGCTGGTGTGGGACGATGGCCATGGGGCAGCTTCCCCAGTGTGTCCATGCAACACAGGGAACAACCTGGGCTCTTCTCTCCTGCACCCTCCATGTCCTGGTGCCTTTCCCAGGAGACCTGCATTTGCCCTGCAAGCACATGGCCATGTGCTCCACACTGCTGTTCACACACAGGAGCTGCCTGCTGGCATTTTTCCTCTCCTGGGTCCTTTCCAGCTCAGCCCAGACCCTCCCAAGCTCTCTCCACTTACCCTGCCCTCTCCCCAGACCACCCAGAAGAGCAGCCCAGGCTGGGGGTGGCCCCGCAGCAGTGCCCACTGCAGGGGGCTGCAGAGCTCTGGGCACTCACCCCACAGCCCCAGCCCCTCTGAAGGGCACAGCAGGTCGTGGGGTGCAGAGAGGGGTGTCAGCCTCCCCATCAGCCCCCGGGTGGGCTGGGGGCCAGCAATGGCACAAGGAAATGGAGGACACTCACTCCACGTCTCCACTGCCTTCATGACCAGGAGATCCTTAACCCTGGCTGCCTGCAGCCCCTCTGGGCAGCCCCTCTGCCCAGCACAGCACAAGAGTCCTGGCCCCGGGGCTCCTCAGGCAGCTCCAGTGACAGAGCAACCTGCCCCGAGCTGACACACACAGAAACAGGTTTTCATTTATTCCCCCCACAAGCACACAGTTGCGCCTTTGCTCTTCTCTGGAGACATGCCTGCTCCCCAGAGAGCCTTTCCCCAGATCAGTTTGTCCATGCTGGCCTAGATGGCCCTTCCTGCAACCCTCCCCTGTGCTCTCCACAGGGTCCCGGGCTGTCGGTGCTGCTCTGCAGGGTGAGCGGGCTGTGGGGTGACACTGCACTATCTGTGCTGGTCAGGGCAGGCCCAGCTGGACCAGCATCACTGCACCTGACAACGCCCTCCCCAGGGTCTGTGGCTGTGGAGGATGCTTGGAGCAATCACAGGGCATTTCCAATGGCTCAGGGGTGTCACAGACCCAGCCCACTGCCTCTTCTGAGATTGCAGAGCCCTGATTTGGTGCATTCTTTGGTTTAGCCTTTTGCTTTGGGTGACTCCACTTGGTTTTGTGAGACTCCACTCACTGCCCGTCCCAGGAATGTGCTGTCCCTGGAGATCTCCTGTGCTCTTCTGGTGGCTCCATACTCTCTTCCAGAAGGATGGGCATCCATCACAAGCCCTCTAATAGGTGGCACAGTGCCCAGCAGAGACCTCTGACCACTCACCCTCTGCAGGGGCACTGGACACCCACAAGTGACAGCTGAATCCAGCCCTCATTCCCTCACACATCACCCAAAAGATCTGATGCCCCTTAGCCCATGGAAAACCCAGGCATGGCAACAGGGTCTTTTGGGGGACAATTCCCTGAGCACATTCTTAGCTCCAGCTTGGGAAGAAGAGCCCAACCTTCAGGCACAGTACTAAGGAGATCCCCTTTTATTAGAATGATGCTACTTGGGAGGCCAGCTCTGACACAGTGATCAGCAGCTTTGCAGAAGGCCTCTGGGTCAGACGGATGGGCTTTGTGCCTCTGGAGAAGTGGGAGGAATTCAGACGTTTGTGTACAAACATGGCTGTCACAGGGAGGACGCCCGAAGTACAAGAGTTACTGGAGATAAACTGAGATAACCTGGGAGTTGCTTGTGAGGAGAGATGGGCAGCTCATTGCTGCTGAATTAGTACCAGCTGAAACAGTTTGCTCACTGCATCCTGGAGCTCCTTGTTCCTCATGCTGTAGATGAGGGGGTTCACTGTTGGAGGCACCACTGCATACAGAACAGCCACCACCAGATCCAGAGCTGGGGAGGAAATGGATGGAGGCTTTAGGTAGGCAAAGATGACAGTGCTAACAAACAGGGAGACCACGGCCAGGTGAGGGAGGCACATGGAAAAGGCTTTGTGCCTGCCCTGCTCAGAGGGGATCCTTACCACAACTGAGCACAATCTGCACATAGGACAGCGCTGTCACGCTATGAAGGTTCGATAGTAACGAATGAGACAGTAACGTAATAAAAAACATGTTTATTTTCTCACGCAAGCTCTTGGATTAGTAACATCCATTAAAATAATGTGATTACTAATTTAGAAAGGATAACTCCAAACCGTCGGTTACTGCACTATTAATTGGAAGCACTGCTTATCCCTACTTGAAAGCTAGCTTGTTCACTCTCCTAGTGAGAGGACTCTCAACCTCGAGGAGTTACCTCAACCCAGCATCCCAGGAAAAAGGGGGGTAGGGGGGGATACTCATGGTCCAGCCGGAGAGGTTGGTCAGGTCACGTTCCCATCCCTGCTCAAACTCTCACAGCTGCCAAGTCTTTCTTTATATGGCTGGGGCTCTGGGCAAACACTGCTTTTGCTGACCTCTGCGAGTTTCACAATCACAGGACTGTTTGTTTGTCTGCTTGGGAGGACCCTGCTAGCGAGGCAAGACCGCAACACTGCCCTATAGCTTCCTCCCTCCCTGGGGGTCTGTGCAGTTTCGATTCCACAGCCTTATCAGGTGGCAGACTTCTTTAATCCTGTTAACTCTTCTATTCCACAGCCTTGCACATATCAGCTGGCAAACTTCTTCAGTCCTGTTAACTCTTTACTCGCTCGTCAGATGGTATTTATAAATGATGGCCTCACTGAGGTCCTCCTCAGGTGCAGATAATCCCCCCAACTCCAGAACCCACTGCTTTGGATCCTCAAAATCTCTTGCAGCCTCCCCCACCTGCTACCTTCCCCTGGAAGATACACATCAAATATCTGAGCCTGGCACAGGCACACACGGCTGTGGGAGAGGAAAAATGCTGCCATTCAGCTACTGGGTGTGAACAGCAGTGTGGGAGCACAGAGCCATGTGTGCTGGCAGGGCAAATGCAGATCATCTGGGAAGGGCACCAGGACATGGAGGGTGCAGGAGAGAAAAGCCAGGTTGTTCCCTGTGTTGCATGGACACACTGGGGAAGCTGCGCCAGGGCTATTGTCCCAGACCAGCCCCTCACATCACCCCTTTCCAGCACTGGCTGCTCACCCCAGCTGTGGGGTGCTCCATGACCAGCTCCATCCTCCTCCAGGTCTCCGTATCCAGACACAGGAGAAAAGGCCAGCCTTGCATGGCCTCTCTTCTGCACCACACCCCAGCACATCCCACAGCACAGCTGTCTGCTAACACCCCCATAACTGGGAGGCCTCAGGCAGAGCTTCCCCTGGAAAGCTGAGGCAAAAAAGATATTTAATACCCCAGCCCTTTTCATGTCCATGGTCTCTGGTGCCAGCTCCAGCTGAGCTCTGGCTTTCCTCACTCCATCCCTGCGTGCACAGACAAGGTCTACCCTTGGCTGCCCCCCTGGGCAGCCCGTCCTCCTTCCACCCTTGTGCACTTCCTGCCTGGCACCCTTAGTGCTGGTGCTGCTGCCAGGGCAGAGGTGGAGGATCACCCGGAGCCGTTCCTCAGGGAGCTCTACAGGGAAAAACTGTGCCCAGACCCAGACCCAGCATGGCAGAGGGGAGCTGCCCTCTCCCCAACCACGCTGGCAGTGACAGCCCCACCTCACCTGCTCCTGAATGGTTCCAGCACAGCCCTCGAGGGACCTGGAGATGCCTCTCCTAACTGTGCATCATAAAGTCTGACCCAAGTGGCTGCCCTCACTTTTTCGTCCAGCTAAGACTCTGCAGGCAGTGTTAGCTGAGTAGGGGTCCAGATCTGAAGCTCTCCTTACTCCTTTGCATTGGCTGTCAGGCAAGCGTTGCTGTGGATATATGGTCATCTTTTGCACCTAAAACCCTCTCTGGGTGCTGCTTGGGTCCCAGCATCCCTTTCTAAGGCTTTCTTGACTGTAGTGTGCAGGCATGTTTGAGGTAGAGCTGGGAGTCAGGTCAGCAGGATGGGGACAGGGACAGGTCCAGATGTGGGAGGTGGAGGGCCAGGCACAGGCATGTCCACAGCATAACTCAGGCAAGGCTCCAGCCTGTGATTCTTCCCTGAGGGTGCAGCAATCACTCTCCAGTGACCCTTCCCTGCGCCTCCTGGGTCCCCACTGCCTTTCCTGAGACTGCAGAGCCCTCCTTTCCCCATGCATATCTGCATTTAGTGCTCTACCTTCTGGTGACTCCACTGTGGACTGTCCCTCACTTTGTGAGGCTCCACTCACTGCCCACACCAGGCGCACGCTGTACCTGGAGATCCCCTGAGCTCTCCTGGGGGCTCAGATTCCCCTCCAGAAGGATGGACATCTCTCATCAGCACTGTCACCTGTGGGACAGCCTCAGGCAGGAGATTCAGAGACCATTCACCATCTGCACCAGTCACTGACTGATGAGCTCTGAATCCAGCCCTCAGTCCCTAACAGATCACATGTAGACTCTGAGCTTGTCCCCCACATCCATGGAGGTCACAAGCAGAGCAGCAGGCCCTTTTATGGTGCAATTTCTTTGGGAGTATTTTTGACTGCAGCTTCTGAAGAAAGGCCAGACTTCAGGCACGTAATGGAGGGGACCCCCTTTTATTACAGCAATGTTCTTGTGCAGGCCAGGTCTGGCCTAAATGCACCCAATGCCTGGTCCTGCCTGAGCTCACATGAATGCACAGGGAAGCACAAACCTTCCACCAGCACATTACAAGAGCACTGAGGCCATACAAACGCATCAGACCAAGGCAGGGCAGCGTGGAAATGAGGAGAAAAGCCCTGAGAAGAGAAAGTCCTGCTGCTGTTGGTGGACATGTCTCCAATAAAGCTGCAGCCCCCAAGTGAAGGCTGCAGTGAGGAAATGCCTGCTGCAGCAGTGTGGGAACAGTCCTGAGGAACAGAGGGTCTGTCCCCACAGACTTTATCCAGACTCTCGTCCTTTCCACTCTTGGTCTGCTTGGAGTGTTGGAACGCTAGAGAGGGAAGGGATCAGTCCATGGTGACAGCCGGATGCCACCCTCACAGGAGAGGGGTGTGAGATCATACCCTGACTGTGGCCACAGGAGCTGAGCTCTCTTAAGGGACACGGGACCCGTAGTCTGGACATGCCTGTACTCATCAAAGCCTGACTCTGTGCCCCTGAGCTCCCTTGGTGTCAGCACCAAAAGAGACACTGCAAAGGGAAACTCTCCTCATTGCACTGAAGGCATCCAAGCAGCTCAGACTAGCAGGCTCAGAGGTTCCCCCATCTCTGCTGATGAAGAAGGAAACCTGGCTTCCTGCTTCAACACGGTCTCTTGATCAGATTCAAGTGAGAGATTCCTGAGGACAAGTGGCACAAAGCAAAATATTTATTTCTTTTAGGAGAATGTAACAGAGAAAAGTAAGTGAGAAAGAAAGACATGAGCAACACCTACCTATGTTGCCAAATACCCTGGGAATGAGGAGCAGATGCACATGGGAGAGTTATTGGTGCTGACATTGTACCTACTGAGCCAGTTTCCTCAGTGCATCCTGGAGCTCCTTGTTCCTCATGCTGTAGATGAGGGGGTTCACTGTTGGAGGAACCACTGTGTACAGAACAGCCAACACCAGATCCAGAGCTGGGGAGGAGAGGGAGGGGGGCTTCAGGCAGACAAAGATGCCACTGCTGATAAACAGGGATACCACGGCCAGGTGAGGCAGGCACATGGAAAAGGCTTTGTGCCTGCCCTGCTCAGAGGGGATCCTCAGCACAACACTGAAGATCTGCACATAGGACAGCACAATGAAAATGAAACACCCAAAGCCTAAACAAACACTAATCATAAGTGCCCAAACCACCCTGAGGTAGGAGTCTGAGCAGGCGAGCTTGAGGATCTCAGGAACTTCACAGAAGAACTGCTCCACAGCATTGCCTTTGCAGAGTGGTAGTGAAAATATATTAGCAGTGTGCATCACAGCATGGAAAAAACCACTGGCCCAAGCAGCTGCTGCCATTTTGACACAAGCTCTGCTGCCCATGATTGTCCCATAGTGCAGGGGCTTGGAGATGGCAACAAAGCGGTCATAGGCCATAACAGTGAGAAGAAAATACTCTCCTCCAAGCCAGAAGAGAAACAGAAAGACTTGAGCAGCACATCCTGAGTAGGAAATGGCCCTGCTGTTCCACAGAGAATTGGCCATAGATTTGGGGACAGTAGTGGAGATGGTGCCCACATCCAGGACAGAGAGGCTGAGGAGGAAGAAGTACATGGGGGTGTGGAGGTGGTGGTCGCAGGTTACAGCTGTGATGATGAGGCCATTGCCCAGGAGGGCAGCCAGGTAGATGCCCAGGAAGAGCGCGAAGTGCAAGAGCTGCAGCTCCCGTGTGTCCGCAAATGCCAGGAGGAAGAACTCGTTGAGGGAACTCCCATTGGACATGTGCTCCTTTCGGGCAAAGGGGCACTGTCTGATGAAGAAGACACATTGACAAGTTAGGACAGACTTCTCTTAGCAAAAATTTCTCATAGATTCCCTCAAACACACACACATTACTTCTCCCCATCTCAGCAGCACCATCATTGAGCTCTGTGGCTTCAGCTCTGATTTGTGCTGGCTGAGTTTCCCATGAGGAGCAGGGGCCTCTGCCCGTGGGCTCCGGAGGAGTCAGCCCTGACCTACAGCACTGCGGAAATGGCAACAGGGGTGACTACACTGTTATATTCCCAGTTCCAGTCAGAGTTAATCCACTCATGATGCTGAAGCCATTTTCAGCACCTTCACTCCCACTTCTAAATAATGTAGGGTCATTAATAGTTTTAAGGCTTTTTTGGTTTTCTTTAGCTGGCCCTGTCACATGGGAGGAGGATTCCTGGAGGTAGAAACCCTCAGCATTGCTGCTGCTGCACTCAGAGTGAGCAGCTGTGATTCTGGAGAGGCAAAAGGATTCACTCTGGCTTGAATGCAGAGGGAGCAGAGCTGGCCTGTCCAGCTGCCTTGCTCCCAGCTGCCCTGGTCCCAGCTGCCCTGTGCTCACACCATGGAGGTGGAGGACTGTTGCACACATGTTACCCGAAAGAGAAACAACACCGCGGAGAGCAGAGGAATGCACTTGCAAAGTGCCCATCAGCACTCTTTCTGAGGGGATGGGAGGGAGGTCTCAGCTGTCTCCTTCTAGCCAGCAACACATTGGTCTCCTTCCAGCTGCCCACATCCAGCCACCCAGCAGCATATCTCAGAGTGGCCTCAGGATCTAGGTGGCTTCTCCCTGGGGCACCTAGCTAACACGCAGCTGCAATGGGAGAGCTGTGTCCTTGTGGAGGGCAGCTTGCAGCCCAGCCAGACGCCCCAGGGAAATGGCAGAATGTCCTAAGGATGGGGTGTCCTGACGAGAGACCTGGCTCATTCCCAGACCCCCCACACTGCATTGCCCAGAGCCCCCAGGTTAGAGGGGCGCTTGGGCACCTCACTGTCAAGGACACGTCTGCATGGCAGGACCCACAGAATCAGTGTCTGAACTGCATCAAAAAGCCCCCTGCCCAGAGAGTCCAAGGGGAAGGACAAGGGCAGCTTGGACAGGTGGGAAACATGGAGCAATAACATGACATTTGTGCCCAGGGAGGCAGGGACAGGGAGGGAGAGAGGGGCACTCACGAGTGTCTCCTCTCCTGCATGTCCGGCTGCTGAGGAAACAACTCCTGCCCTGCACCCCCCAGCCTTGAGAGCAGAGGGCTGTGCTGGCTGGGAGAGGAGAGGACGAGTTGGAGCTGATAGTTTCCTCTCACACTTTGAGCATGACGCTGCTGCCTGGAGCCGTCTCTGCGGGGAGCTGTTTCTCTCTCCCCACGTCTCTCCCCTCTCAGTGCTCACAGACCCCATCCCACCCGCTGGGTGCTCAGCTCTGCCCTGCAAAAGCCTCCTGTGCGAAGAACACTTCCCAGGGGCACCTCCATGTCTGCAGGTGCTATGGAGCAGGTGAGAGAAACCTTGCTGAGGCTGGAAAGGTGATGCTGGCTCTGTCCTTAGGCTGAGGGGTGCATGAAGGCATTTGCTGAGTCCCTCCCAGAACTGATCCTCTCTCAGTGTCACTGTTTTGGAGCCTCTGTCCCCTGTCTAAACCTGACAGATCCAATCCCATTTCACCAATCCCAAAGAGAATAAGACTGAAAGCACAGACTCATGACAGCTCCTTCCCTTTCATATAATCCCTGCCCTGACCTTCCTTTTGGAAAGGCCCCTCCAGAAATGTCCTGGGAGTGAGCTGGAGCTCTGGGCAGCCCTGACCCACGCAGCATCCTCCTGAGAGAAGGCTCAACCTGCCCTGACGGGGGTCTCTTCTCCCACCCAGAGCTTCTCCCCACAGTGCTGTGGGGAGCTCCCCGGACAGGCTGAGTGTGGCAGAGTCACTACTCTGGGCGCACAGCACCCTGCAGGACAGGTACACTGCTGTGAATTACAGCCCTGGGCAGACTTGTCTGCACACCCAGTCTTCATACCCATTCAGCGTCCCTGGGAGAAGGTAGCAGGATGCCCAGTAGCATTGTCCTGCAGCCAGAGACTTACCGTGTCAATGACTGTGAAGATTTCTCTCACAAGGAGCTCTCCTCTGGCCTCCCACTCCACACTGCATTTCTTTTCTCTCTGCCTTATCTCATCTTCTGGCAGCAATTGCAGGCAGTGCCCAGAGCCCTGCTGCTCTTTGCAGAGGAGCTGCTCATGGACACAGCTATCTCTGGGCAGTGCTGCCAGGTTGCCATGAGCTCCCTCCATCCCCAGAGCCTGGCCCTGCTCAGGAGCAGAGGCCCAGCTGAAGGCATGAATTTCTCTGTCCCTTGGGCTCCCTCCTCCTGGGAAATGTTCACTGAGGTAGACTAAAATAATCATCTATTGTCCTTTTCTAAAGAGTGCGGAGAGACTGATTCCAGCAGTACAATTTGTCTTATCAGGGAAAGGTGTCTTATCTATGAAAGGTGGAAACATCCCAATCAGGAAGGCCCTCTTCCCATCTCTTAACGAGGCAGGACACCTCGACAGGGACAAGAATAGAGTTTGTTCTCCCATGGTTTGGGTATTGCTTCAGATGAGTCAATTTGGGCTTCTCAGGCTGCCTTAGAAGGCCCTGGGATGCAGTGAGATTCAGATCCTTCCCGTGAGCTCCACAAAAAACACACGGGAAGTGGGAGTCCCCTTGCCCAGGCAGAAGTGAGCACAGCACGGATGTCTGCATGCAAGATCTTGGTCTATGCTGCCATTATAATCACTGGAGATGGAGGGTGGGAGTCAGTTTTGCACACACAAACACCTGGTGACATTGGAAGAGACAGAGGTGCTCGAAGGCATGTGCCAGTGCGTGTTTGCTATGATGGAACAAGTGTGAGACCTTCATCCTTCTGGAGCATTAGTTGGGGGCCAGTCGAGGAATTGCCTTGGCCACCTGAAAAGATACTAGATGCCCACTGCTACCAGAGCTCCACTCGCCAGGAAGCTGAGACACATGCAGATCCCAACACTGTAAACTGTTGATGTCATCCAGTGCAGGCACTTGATTCAGTGATACAGAAATAGGCCTGCAGGGCCATGTCAGATGCCTGGGGTGTCCAGCACAAACACGTCTCTAGCAGATACACCATGGGACCTCTAGGAAAACCATGCCCTTTTGAAGTGGTTGCTGGGCAAGTGCCCCAGAGCAACTCAGGTTTCCTACCAGTGCCCAAACAACTGGATCCCACCACTGCCTTTAGGCCAAGTCCTTCTGGTCTACAGCCAAGCGTGCTTCACAAATGGGAGAGGCACATCCCACCAAGGTCTCTGCTCTAGTCTCTGCACCCTTAAAACCTAGTTTTCCTCCTCCTGAACCTCTTCCTACCCCCAGATGATATGAACAGGAACTGGGCTAATGATGACCTCAGGCTGTTAAATCAGAGGCTAGTCAGGGCCAGGGACTTCTTCAGTGGCACTTGTCCTGCCTGGAGATCGATTCACCTCTGTCACAGGCCCCAAGGTGCAACAAATCCACTCAGGCAGCCAACTCGTCTCCTGGCAATCCTGCAAAGTCCACCTCTGTTTCTCCCTGGCCTTGGGCACTGCAGGCTTTGCTCTCTTAGTGGAAACCTCCTTTCACCATTACATTGCTACCTGCTATCTGTGGCAGCATGGCTCTGCTCTGAAGTGGGGCCATTGCACACACAGTGTCCTTGTCCCTTGGTAACAGGTTTCACCATGACCATTCTGTTCTCTGTGCCACAGCTGAGGCTCTGCAACCCCAATATACACAAGTGAATGCAGCCTGGGGCACAGAGAGGAGCAGATGGAGATGCACAAGCTGTCACAGGACTGAAACATGGTTGGAATAACTGAGATGTGGAGGGACCACTAGCATGATTCGAGGGCTCTGATGGTAGAGTACAAGCTCTGCAGGCAAGACAGTTAGGGAAGATGAGCAGGAGGGATGTCCTTTGTGTGAAGGGACAGCTCAGATGTGTGGAGCTTTTGCATGGGATGGACACAGGTTTGGGTGAGAGCTTGTGCATGAGCATCAGAGTAAAGATGACGCTGTGATGGGAGTTACAAAGCACCCGATGAGGGTGAGGAGGTGGATGCAGTCTCCTTTAAGCAACCTGAGGAAGTCAGTGGGTCACAGGGCCTGGTTCTGATGGGGGGACTTTAATCTCCCCGATATTCATTGGAAGGGCAAAGAGCAGGGTGCAAGCAGTCCGGGAGATCTCTGGAGGCTGTCAGGGACAGCTTCTAAGCACAGCTCCCTGATGGGCCAGTAAGGGTGACGCTCACCTGGATCTGATACTCACACACCAGGAAGCTCTGATGAGGGCTGTGATAATCTGTGGAAACCTTGGCTGCAGTGACTATGGAACAGTGGAGTCCCAGATCGTGAGGGCAGTGAGGAAGGACAGCGGTAGTGTACAGACTCCAGCCTTCAAAGGAGGAAACTTTGTCCTCCTCAGGGGACTGGTGGGGGATCCCATTGGAGGCAGCTCTGAAGGGCAATGGAGCTTAGGAAAGCCAGCAGGTCTTTAAGGGCAGCAGCCACCAAGCACAAGGATCGTCCATACTGATACTCATTAAAACTAGGAGACATCTGGGGAGATGGGCTTGGCTAAACAGGACACTCTTGTCCACCAAAGTAGGGATGGTGAAACCAAAGCTCCCAGAGGGTAGACACTTGCAGGGATCCTCAAGGGCACGAAGAAGAGCTGCTACTACTCCGCTAACAGAGAAAGAATAAGCAAGGAACACATGGGCTCACTGCTGAATGGGCCAGGGGCTCTAGCAATAGCAGAGGCAGATAGTTCTGAGGAGCTCAGGGCCTTCTTGGCTTCATTCTTCACCAACACGATCTCCTGGGCTGTTGTGCCTCGAGTCAGGGCTCCAGAGGAGAAAAAGAGCCAGCAGGGGATGAGGGTTGAGTGAGGGATGACTTGCAAGAACTCAACCCCTACAAGTCAGTGGGATTGCAACAGCTGCACGCAAGGACATTGAGAGAGCTGGCTGCTGTCATAGCAAGGCCGCCCTCTGTCATCTTCGAAAGGTCGTGGAGATGGAGTGAGGTCCCAATAACTGCAGAAAGGCAAATGTTACATCCATCTTCAAAAAAGGCCCAGAGGGCACCCCAGGGAACTACAGGCCATTCAGCCTCAATTGGTTGAGGAGTGTGTCATGGAATGAGTCCACTCATTTCTGGGCACATGAGGGAGAAGAAGGTGCTAGGGAAGAGTCAGCATGGATTTACAGAGGGTAAATTGTGCCTCACCAACCTGATTGCCTTCTAGGATTAAATAGCTCTATTTGTGGTTGGAGAGCAGAAAATGTCTTTCAACTTGATTTGAGCAAGGTGTTTGACACTGTCTCCCACAATATCCTTGTGGGATACAATTTAGAAATGTACCGCCTGGATGGGTGGACAACCAGCTGGCTAAAGAACCTTTTGTATGATCAGGTTCAGAGGGCAGTGGTGAATGTGTAGTACTCTTCCTGGAGGCCAGAGAGAAGTGGAGCACCCGAGAGTCACTCCAGGAACTTGTCCTGTCCAACAACTTTATTAGTGGCATGGAAGAGGCAATACTCAAGATGCTTGTTGAGGACCCCAAACTGGAGGCTGGAGAGCCCAGTCCTGTGTTTGAGGGCTCCCATTGAAAGGGACCTAGACAGGCAGGAGGAGTGGGCTATCAGGAACCTCATGAAATGCAACAAGGACAAATGCCAGGGCTTGCACCTGCGATAAACCAACACCCCACTGTATTGCACGCTGGGGCCTGAGGGCCTGGGGAGCAGCTCTGTGGAAAAGGACCTGAGGGTGCTGGAGGACAGGAGGCAAACCATGAGCCAGCAGCATTCCCTGGCAGCAAAGAAGGCCAGAAGCATCGTGGGCTGTATGACCAGGAGCACAACCAGAAGGTCAAGGGAAATGACAATCACCTTCTAGTCAGTATTCATTAGACCACACCTTGAACACTGCATCCAGGTTTGGGTTCCCAGAACAAGAAAGAGGTTGATAACTGGGAACAAATTTGGCCGAGGGTCCTCACAATAGCTGGGGAGCAGAAGCACTTGCTCTGTGAGGAAATGGTTCAACTTGGAGAAGAGATGGCTTTGGAGGGATCTCATAGCAGCCTTCCAATGGCTACAAGGAGGTCATCAAGAAGATGGAGCCAGGCTCTTCACCAGGGTGCATGGTGGGAGGACAAGAGACAATGGGCACAAGTTGAAAGAAGAGATGTTCGTGCAGGAGACATAAGGAAAAGCTTTTCCACTAGGAGAATGGTGAAGCATTGGAAGTGGTTGCCCAGAGAGGCTGTTCAGTCTCCTCCCTTCGAGGTTTCGAAGACCAGACTGGATGAAGCCCAGAGCAACCTGCTCTGATCCCACAGCTGACCCTGCTGTGAGCAAACAGATCGGGCTAGAGACCTCCTGAGGTCCCTTCCACCCTAAAGGAGTCCGTGATTCTTCCAACTTTTGATCTTCCTTTGTTGATGTCAGGGAAAGCACGCAGGTGCCCTGTGACAGTGGAAGCAGGCCAGCTTTCTTGTCCTCCTCCAGCCAGAATTATTCAGATGCAGGGCTTCTTGGTAGGAATCCCCAAGACAGCCCTGATCAATCCTTTCCTTCACTTTTAATTACCTTTTTCTTTTTTCTTTCTCCCCTTTTAAGTCTGTCTCTTTTACCACCCTGATCCCTTCTTATACAGCCCACCACTGCTAACTCTTAATCCATTGGCGCTGTTTTTGTTTCTTTGTTTGTTTTTGTCTTGTTTTGTTTTGACACAGAGAGGAGCTTCAGTGCAGAAGGATCTTGAGAAACTCAGGTGATTCACACAACAGATACCTTATGAAGATTTACAAGTGTCAAGTCCTGTGCCTAGGTGGGAATAACCCTGTCCATGAAGGGAAGTTGAGGGACATGGGCTTCTTTATGCTGCTGAAGTGGAAGCAAAGGGCAGTAGAGTAGGAGCCTGTGACTGCTTGAAGGGGGGTTTCAGAGATGATGGAGCTTCTCTTGGTAGTGGGAAAGAGAATGAGAAGGAGAAAAAGCCACCAAGAGCATCTTGTGGGGTTTAGCTGTGACATTAGGAAAAGAAAATGTCACTCGAAGGGTAGTGCTGTGGTGCTAGAGGTCACCCAGAGGGAGTCTGTGATCAGCCCCTGGCTTGGTGTTTCAAGGAAAAAGAGGTGAGGACAGGAAGACATCAGGAGAGGTGGGGAGATCGCGGGGTGAGAGCAAGGTGGGGAAGCAGCCTGGGTGTCTAGGGACTGCAGAGAAACAGGCACAGGAATGGGAAAGGACAGGACAGCTGTGGTGGAGATGACCAAGGGCACTGCCAAGGCTGAAAGCTCCCAACAGACCTGAGGTCTTTGTCCTCTTGGCTATGGCTTGTGTCTCTGCCACTAGGGCCCACGTGAAGACTCCATTCCTTAAAGCACTGTGGCCTTGCTACCTCCTTGTGTCCTGGGAGCCCAGGGGTGTCGTATCATGGTTCTGCACTCGGCCTTGGGCACCCACCACCCACCCACTGCCCCCAAGAAGAGCCCTGAGCAAAGTGTGAGGAGAAGGATCACCCTACCCAGGGGCAGGCTGTCAGTGCCTGGTCACTCTGCTTGATAACACACATCAAGGCTGACTTGGCATCACAGCCACCTGCACATTGCCTTTGCCTACCTGCAATCAGGGCCTCCAACTTTCTGCTCTAATCAGCCCCTGGGGAGGCTTTGTTGGTAATGGCCCTCAGTGGGACCTGTTAATGCTCCAGGAAACTTTGGGATTTGCTTCTGACTTTAACTTCCTGAGAGGTTTGTTCAGTTCCTTCTCAGCATCTGAGGTTCATGGGTCAGCAGCAAAAACACCCGAGTGGTCATTAAAATGCAAAAGCCCCATAAGGAGCCATGCTTCTCCCCATAATTTTCTTCAGTTTGTCAGTTCTTGTGTGGCTAATTGCAAAGTTTGCAGGAGTGTATTGAAATTAGGCAGATTTCAATGAGCACCTGAAAAGAAAGATGTCCACTTCTTAAGCTTTCTCTATTCTTGACTTTTCAGAATAAGTCATACCCATGTTCTCCAATACATACTGACCCACAGTATCTCCTAATGAAGTCTGGACATGTCTGAAAAGCAGTATTTTTGATAGGAGACATGTATGGACAACCTTCCTCCCCACCTCCACAGCCCTATCATTGCCCTCATCAGCCACTGGGGACTTCGATCACTCTTGTTCAAATCAAACCTTTTGCCACTCAAGGCTGTAGCTGAATGTTACAGTTCATGTGCACCAATTCCCACCTGCTTTCCTTTGAGAACTAGCTGCAAACAGACACAGAAGATTTTGTCTTAATTGCAAACAATCAACAATAAAATTTGAAACAGCTGAATACAAGATACAAGACACTCCTCAACTGTATGTTTAGTCCAAGCTGCCTCCAGTGAGCTCCACTGCCCACAAGACATAACCTTCCTTGAAATGTTTCCACAGATAGATAGGAAAGGATAGACAAGAAACAGAACAAAGGAGCTGGCTAAAGAGACAAGGAGACTGCTGAAAGACGAGGCAAGCTTCAGACTGCCAGCAGCTCAGAGCAGCAACTGGAGAGCTGAGATGTACCTGAATGATAAAGAGTAAGGGGAGGAGGAAGACTGGGAAACTATGGAAAGAGCAAAAGCCCATAGAGTCTGATTCAAATATGACTTTAGAAATGATTAATTTAATCAGGATTTGTGGAAATACTTGAAAGATTACTGAGATTGCATCCACAGCCTATTAGACAGAGCAGTGGTAACACAAGGTTAAGGGCAGATCAATATTTCTTCTCCCAAGATTAATACCCTTCCGGAAGATTTCCACTATTTCATCAAAGGAAAACATTGACATTAAAATTAGCCAATCATCTGAGCTGAGGAAAGTGTGTTCATATTTTTGAAATGTTGAAAACAGTTCTTCACCTTTCCAGGCAGAGCTCAGGTGTCCAATCACAAGCACCCAGTGGCACTTGGAGAGGCCCCGGTGTCTCTGAGGGACCTGCCTGGGCCTGGCAGCTCTCACAGGGGACCTGCGGGAGACTGGAGCCCCTCAGAGCTGCAGAGGGAGGCTGGGCAGAGGGGACCAGGGCACCTGCAATGGCACCAGCCACCCATGACCCTGTGACTGCATCCCACCCCAGTTCGGAAAATCTCTTTCCTTTTCAGACAAAAAGATAATGCATAATCTCCCCAGAAGACTAGTGTGCTAAAACAGAATAGATCAAGAAAGACAATAAGAATAGAAAAAATATTAATAGCTGTAAAGTATAACAAAACATTTCTTTGCTTTCAATCTTTGCTTCATTTCTTTCTTGTTTCATTTTTAATGCCATTTTCTAAACTTTTCTGTTATAATCAGGCCTGCAACACTAAACAAGATATTTCTGTGTCTCACACAGAGCCTGATGTCAGAAGACCGCCCTCTGCCCAGGGCTGTCCATGCCACCCCTCACTCTGCACAGAGCACGTCGCACTCTGAGGTGTTGGGATCTCTTGACTGGTGAGGAAAACAGGGCGACCAGCTTCAAGAAAATGCTCTATTTTTGGGTGGCCAAATTTGCACAAATCTCAATGTACCTGTGTTAAAACAATGTTTTAAAGGAGTCTCTAAAACATCTTCAGTGCAATAAGTGACAAAAAAATCCTCTTTTCCAAAACTTCACACAGTTTTTACCATTGCCAAATATTTTTTCTTTCTTATTCATTGGCAGCACCATGTTCATGCACTACAGGAATTAGTCTGTCTATGCGAGCGTAAACATATATAGAGAGAGATACATTCTTCATCAAAATACATTTGCTGGCATTTACTCTGCATGGAGAAACTTTGTTCTGAGGAACTACTTCATTTAAATGGACATGTTTCAGATCTCTTCTTCTGCTTCTTTGTCCTTTCTTCTTCCTCTGCCTCTTCTCTCTTTACAGAGCCTCTTCTCTCTTTACAGAGCTCTCCAGGGAATGGTGCACTGAATCACAGCACTTAGGGTGGGGGAGACCTCTGGACGTCATCTAGTGCCAACCCCCCCGGTCAATGCAGAGGGAACTAGATGAGGTTGCCCAGGGGCTCCCCACAGTTATGCATTGTCCACAAAGGTGCTGAGAGTGTGCTCCATCCACTGTGCAGGCCATTCATCAAGATGTTAAACAGTCCTGCCCCACATGGTGATCATTGAGGGATGCCGCTAGTAACCAGCTGCCACTTGGAACTTGTACCACTGATCACAGTGTTTCAGCCTGATGGTCCAGCCAGTCCTCCACCTTCCCTATGGTCTACTCATCCAAGGCAAGTCTCAACAATTTGCCTCTAAGGAGACTATGGGGACTGTGTGAAAGGCCTTGCTGAAGGGAAGGTTCACAAAATGCCCTGCTTTCCCCTTGTGCACAAAGCCATTCATCTGATGGCAGAAGGCAATCAGGTTGCTCAGGCATGGTTTCCATTCCCCCTTGGTCAACGCATGCTGCCTCTTCCAGGCCTTGTCCTTCATAGGCTTGGAGATGGTTTCCAGGAGGATTTGCTCAATCACCTTCCCAGGGACTGAGATGAAGAGGACAAGCCTGTTGTTGCCCAGATCCTCCCTCTTGCCCTTCTGGAAAATGACTGAGATATCTGCCTTTTCCCAGTCATCAGGAACCTCCCTGATTGCCCTGACGATCAACAGCAGCGTTGCACTGACTCCGGCCACCTCTCCCTGCACCCTGGGGTGCTTGCTGTCTGGTCCCATGGACCTGTGTGTGCCAACTGGGCAAAAGTCCTCCCCAGCTGCATCTTCCTCTGCCATGGGTGACACTTTGCTAACACAGATACTGCCAGTAGACTTGGGGGCCAGGGAGGCCTGGCAGTAGACAAGACCAGGAAAAGACAAGGTAAAAGAGGCAATGAGCTCCTCAGCCTTTCCCCTGTCTTGGTCACTACGTCCCCTGCCCCACTGAGCAGGGAGACCACATTGTCCTTGGCTGCCTGCCTTGTGTTGTCCATGTACTTACAGAAGTCCTTCTGGTTGCCCTCCCCATCCCTTCCTGGTTCCAGCTCCAGCTCCAGCTCCAGCTGAGCTTTTGCTTGCCTAACTCCATCCCTTCCACCACAGGCAATGTCTGTGTCTTCTTCCTGGGGAGCCCATGGCCTTTCCAACCCTCTGTGCACTTCCTTCTGCCTTTTCAAGTCCTAAATCACAAAGTCCCTACTCATCTGTGGCAGCCTCAGGCCAGGCCCTGAGGGACTTTCCTGCAGACTAGAGTATTCCTGTGCTTTGAGGACATTGTCCCTGAGATCCAAGAGGGCTTCATGGCTCCTCTGCCCTCCAGGACAGTCATCTGTGGGGTCCTGACAAGCAGATCCTGAACAAGATGAAATCCTCTCTGCTGCAGTGCAGGGTGGTGATTCTGTCATTCCTCTTACCTCTCCACCGTCTCACAGTCAGCACAGTGGCAGCCAACCTCCACGTTCACATCCCCATCCAGGCTTAGCTTCAGGCAAGAAAGAAAGAGCAGCATGGCACCATCTCCCTAGAGGTGCAAACTACATAGAGAGAGAACTCACCCTGAAGAAAAGCCTGCATTTCTCCCCTCACCACTGAGAGGATCCAGGCAATGGACTTGTATGTGGTTAAAGGTGGATGCAAAGAATTTTCAGGGTAATGTAGATATGCCTGAGGCAGTGCCTCCCAGGCTGCCCTTACAGTCAACAAGGAAGAAGGAGGAGGTGTTCATCGCCTTCTTTTGAATGGTCACATAAAGCACAAATGACTCCTGTCCCAGAGACATTTGCTCTGTGCTTGAAATGGGGCCTGAGGTCATAGACTTTTGGGAAGTTCAGGTTCAAGGGACCACAGGAGGCCTGTAGTGCAACCTGTTGCTCACAGTAGGGTCAGAAACCAAAAAATGTCCCTGCCAAAGGATTTCTGGTGTGATAGAGCAGGAGAAGACAGCAGAGGGTTGACAGGGTGGTATAAGTCCCATGGACAAAAGTCTTTCCTTTTTCACTTTCTCCAGAGAATTAAACCCTCAGCTCTCCAGAGGGAACAAGCTGGGACACTAACTTTGCCACTAACATGGAGGTGGAGAAGCTCTTCAGTCCCTTACAGACAGAGGCTGGTCCAAAGGCCACCACCCCATTGGCACCAGACCCCCAGGCATGCCTGCCTTCTTGCTGGGCACCCTCCAGCCCCACGCAGGAGGTGTGCGGGGAACAGAGTGGGGTGTGCAGCCTGCAGCCCTGGCCACCCAGCAGGTGTGCTGGGACCCTGCTTCCCTACATGAGACTGGGCTCTCCTACATTTCCCCAGTGGGAAGCCTACGACCCCTCTGGCTGGGAATACAGCCCGGCAGGAAGGGCCAACACGGGAAATACAATCTCTGTTCCAGGGTGTGAAGAGAGAGGGGAGGGCAGAGGGGGATCTGCTCATGCCCTGGGCACTGATTCCCTCCCTGCAGCCGGTATAACCCTGCTGATGCCCTGTAACCTGTGGGCCCAGGAGATGGGACTCCAACCTCCTCTGGCTCTAAAGATTTCTCAGCCCTTCAGACCCAGGAGGCAAAGCACCGGTCTGGGGACACCTCAGCAGCTGAAGGGCTGAATGCCTGGCATGTTCCTGAGAACTCTTCTGCAGTCTCCCTGCACTGGTTTGACTCCTGTTGCCCATGGAGCAGAGACTCCTTTGGAGGATGAACTCACTCACTGTGTGACACTGAGGACAGGCTTGACCAGGCAGTCCAAATGGCAGCAAGGCCTCAACCCCACAACAGTGTCCCCTGCCCAGGACTCCACTTTCCAGCCCCTTCCTCCTAGAGGATTTGGGTTGGGAGGTACCACCAGAGATCTGCAGGACCACGATCAGCTCTGGGCAGGGCTAACTTTACAGTTAGATCAGGTTGGTAAGTGCTTTCTCCAGGAGTGTTTTTAAAGATCTCCTGGCCCCTGCCCCAGTGCTGCTCATCTATCGTTTTCTTTTCTTTATTATTTCATTAAGCTCCTTTGAAATTTCCCTTCCTGCAACTTCTCCTTGTTGCCTCTTGTGCTTTCCTCCCCTTGGCCCCCCATCAAGACCATCCCACCAACTTTGACTGAGGACAATCACAGCCTCACCTCCAAGCACAGCCTTGCTGGGATCTCCTGGGACCACTCAGGCAGGCCGTGGTGGCCAGCTCCAAGCAGAGCTATGCACTATGGGTCCCTACATGGTCTCAGAGGAGAACGTATGGAAACATAACATGACCCAGGGCAGAGTCTGGGGGCCAACACCAGGGCAAAGCTGGGGGCAGCAGGGGTGAGCAGAAAAGACCTCCAGCAGCTCCTTTCCACACCCAGGCAGGGAGTGATGCACCCAGCAGTGCTCCTTGTTACAGGTAAACGCGACAAATTGACAACCACTCGGGCCGGGTTGCATAAATTCCAATTTAATAAAATAATTGAGCAAGTTACAAGTAAGCAAAACAGCGCTGGGCGGCCGGGGAGTCTCCTGCTCCACCAATGGCGTGCGCAATCCCCCCCTCACAGTCTCCTTATATGCGATTCCAGTTCCGGGTATACATGGCACTTCCTGTAACTTCTGCGGTTGCGCCGGCTGTTGCTAGGGGGTCTTCTTCAGCCCTCTGGTGGTCATGGGGATGAAGGCTGGAGTCTTGCTCTGCATTGTGAGTGGTGACTCTCAGGTCACGCATATATTTTTACGACTTCCGTGGTCGTGCTATATTTCACAGTTGTGTGACATTGCCATCGCCGTATTAGGCTATCTAAACTAACATTGCCGCTTCGCTAGCTCAACTCCCTTATCTCAGGTGGGGTACATGCCCCCACCACAGGATGTAGGATGTTCCCACAGATGTTCCCAAGGCTGTTTCTCACTTTGATGTAACAAATTAGCACATATCACACCATGGAATAACCCCAAGGTGTCTGCTCCTTTGGGAGAACCTCTGCTCCTTCCCCCTGGATCCTTTTAAGTTTATAACATGGCAGAGCATGTTTTGGGCTCAGAGATGTCCTCCTGCACATGGGGGTCAGACCTCTGCACCCAAAAGATAGTCTGTTTGGGAAAGCAGCTTGGAAACAGGTGGGGGGGTGCCATCGCCACCCCACAAGTCCCTGCTGACCCCAACCATTTTTCTCTGAGCCGTGGGGGGCAGTGCTGGGGGCAGTCCAGCAGGGCCATCTCCCCCAGACCCCTCCTGGCCATACACCTCTGCTGCCCAGCACTGGCAGGCCCAGAGCTGCTCTGCCCCTGGCTGCCCCTGCCCCCAGGGCTCCTCAGCCCTGCAGAGTGACGCGCCGGGGCCCAGCCCGGCCCCGCAGAAAGCAACCCCTGCCCAGCCATGGCCCAGCCCTGCTGGGCGCAGCGTAAGGGCTGCTGAGCCCTGGGGCTGCTGCGGGAAGGGGGCCGGGGTTCCAGCGGTGACAGGGCCCTGCCCTGCCCTGCCCTCCCCAGGGGGCAGCAGGATGCTGCCCGTGGGCTCCAGCACCCCAGCCGTGCCCAGGGCCCCCGTGCCGGCGCCAGGGCTGGCAGCAGCACAGGCCCCGCGGCTGCTCCACCGCCCCCCCCCCCCACAGCCCCTGGGCGCAGGGCAGCCAGGAGCCCCGTGGGGCCCCTGCAGCAAAGCCCAGACCCAGCGGGGAAGCAGCAGCACCCCGGGGCCCCGCACTGCCCAGGCACATGGGGCCGTGCTGCCCTGAGGCCCCAGGATGCCCAGCGCTGCCCCGCGCTGCCACCCACAACATGGCGCCTGACCGCGGGGGCTGGGGAGGGGGGAGAGGTGGCTGCCAGGGCAGGTGGGTGCAACGTTGCCACGGCAATGGCCCTAGCGCTGCCCTCCTATTGGCCTGGAAGAGGAAGGTGGGGATGGATTTGACTGATGGCTCTTTCAGCCAATCGGACTCCACCATATAGAAAAAAAATGTGGTGAAAGCGGAGCAGGAGCAAAGCCAGAGCAGGGAGGGGGCGAGAGCGGGTGTGAGCGGGGCTGGCGGGGCTGGGGGAGCCTTCAGCTGCCAGCGGGTGCCCTCCCACCGGGGCGGGGGCAGCGGTGCTGGCCCCAGGGCTGCTTTCCTGCAGGAGCTGCAGCAGGGGCTGGTGGGGCCGTGAGCACGTCACAGAGCGACCGGGGACAGAGCAGGCAATTGCCCTGCAGCCAGACGTGCCGGCCTGCCCCGAGCAGCTGGGCCGGGGTGGCTGCTGGGGTTGGGGGCAGGAAGCTTTGCCCCTGCCGGGGGTCGGAGACACATGTTAAAGCGTTTCCCTGAGCTGCTGCTGCCACCGCAGCCCCCAGGTGCTGCTGCGAGCTGCGTTTGGGAGCTGCTGGGCAAAGTGTGAGCAGGCTGCTGGTGTCCTCACGAGGGGCCCTTCCCAATGGTGTCTTTTGTTGTGAAAACGGCATTTCCGAGTGGCTCTGAGAGAGGCTGTCCCCGCATGTCATGCCGTGCCTTAGCCTTTGTTTTTGCTGCAGGCCTCTTGCTTTGCCCTGAGACCTGTGACCCTGGCAGCAGCCTGAAGGGTGTTTCCAGAGCAGCTGTGTAAGTGTGAGCTGTTTTGCTTGTCAAGGGCCTTGAAAGTGGCTGAAGGGCCAGTGCTCCCACTTGCCATTGTTATTTCCATGCTCCTAGGTCAGGGTGAAGAGTTGCTGACTTGTGGCTGTGCTGGTTTCACCAGCTGAGATGCCCTGGCCTGAGTCCTTCCGCGTGTCTCCAATTGTCAGGGCATAAAACAGGAGAATGCTGGTTGTCCTGGATGTGTAGAGGATTTGTTGGGTTTGTTCAGCATTGGGGAAGGAACCAGACTTGTGAGTTATGGGAAGGCTTCTCCCTCTGCCTGGGACATGAGGCCCTGCTGTCTTCAGCTTCCCAATTGCTCATCCCATGAAATCATCTTTTTCAAAACTGTTACCAATAGTTACTTGCAGGCCTTTTTCCAATTCCTAAGTTTTATGGTCTAGGTGTAGAGACTACCTGGGCAAAAGCTAATCTCAGTTTGGGGTAGTAACTGGTCCACAGTGGGTGTTTTGCTGCACTCTGAGCATTGTGAAGCCACAAGGTGAATCAGGGAGGCCGTTCAGGAGCTGGCTGAGCCTTGGGGGAGGCAGGGGGAGCTGCAGGTGTCAACAGCCTCCTGGTCAGGGTGTGGGTAGTGAGGTCACTAGTGACTAAGAGAGTTGTGCCAGAAAATCACCAATGTCAAAGCAATTCTTTGCAAGTAGCTGATAGGACATCAGGAGGCACATGACTCTGTTATTGATGATGAGGTCACTTCTGCCTGAGTACCTGATAGGCCAGCTGGAGGAAAAAGCTTGGTAAAGCTTTGTAACACCTCAGACATCTCTGATTTTCTGTCCATGTATGCAGTAATTGGGGAATGGGTACAAAGGCTGTTGGAGGAGACAGAAGAAATGTCACACCCCAAAAAAGGTATCTGCCACATTTTCAAAGAGATTTCGTGTTCAAAGAAGTTGAGGTACAAGCAAGAGGCAAGAGCTGGCCTGACCAGCCCCTGTGAGAGCACTTGCTCTCTGAGTCCTGGAGGTGGGAAGTGAGCAGGCCCCGGGCTGTGAGTGGCTGTGCAGAGGCAGTGCCTGTTGCAAGGCCTTAGAGGCCTAGAAGGGAATGGAAGGTCTGGAGAGTTGGGCTTTGTGTGTTGTGGGGCACTTGAGGGTTCCCTGTGTGCTGCCATGTGTGGTGCTGTGGCCTGTGTGTCGCTGATGCAGAGGCGCGTATTGGCTGCCAACCCTCTGTGAGATGCAGGGGTAGTGGCGTGTCACAGTGCGGGGTGCCCTGTGGTAGAGGTGGGTGGTGGCCCCAGTGTTTGCTGCTCAGCGTGGGAGGAGGTGGCTGGAGAGCGCAGTGCTCTGCTCCCAGAGCCCAGCCCGCCATCACGGTGTCCTTCTGGGAGAGCTGGGTGAGGACTGTTGGTGACCGTGTTGCCTCCTTGGAGCATCCTGGTGCGAGGCAGGGCTGCTCACAGTGTGGTGGTTTCTGTCAGCTGAGGTTCAGGCTTGCACTTTCTGATGAGTCTTCTGATGAGCTTCCATGAGTCTTTGGGATTTTACTGACTCCCCTGGAGAAAGTTCTCTTCTGCCTCCTTAAAGGCTTTCTGTTGCATCTGGACCATCATTGCATCTTCCCATCCCAGACCCTAATCCACTCCAATCCCTCAGAGAGATGGGTAGTTAATCAAAGTGGTCACAGCCATTTCTCTACTTTGTGCCTACACAGACCCTTGCAGACAGGGGAGATGCCACCTCACAAGAAGTCAGGCTTCTGAGGGTGATGGGTGGCTCTGAGACACCTGTCCCTGGTGAGCGGTGGAGGCGGTATCTCCAAAGCCGCTGGTGCCTTTGGAAAGAGTCTCAGAATAGCAGATTCCTTGAGGCTGCAATGGGGGAGACATGGAGGTAGGGATCCAACGCCCTGCTCAAGGCAGGTCCCAGTAGAGGAGGTATCTTGGGGCCTTTTCCAGTGAAGTTTTGATCAGGCTCTCACCAATATAGCTCAGCATGGAGGGGAGACATTTGCCCCTGCCTGTTGTGACTCTGTAAGGCCAGCAGAACTGACAGTAACACTCCCATTCTTTCTTTCTAGTTTGCTCCACTCATGCAGGTTCCCAGTGCAGTCCTAGAGCCCCTGAGGGTGGAGGCAGGATGCCAGGGTGTGTCCCTGTGCCTGTCAACATCTTTGCCAGCATCATGAGCCCTCTGTGAAAGCAGCTGCAAGTGACTGAGAAGAGGCTACGTATGGATGCGAAGGCTTCCATAAATGCGCCTGGCTTGCCTGGGTGACTTGGGGTGTGGCTTCACCTCCTGGTACCTCTGCTGTGCTGCAAATTCCTCCTCCCACAACTGCTGTTACTGCCAGCCCGCTCAGCAAATGTTATTGTGTCCCCTCCTTTTCCTAGAAGGTTGTGGTGCCATATAGGACGAGTCCAACACACTTATTATAGATGCCCGCATGTGTTGAGTGCCTTTGTGTGAGGGCCGCAAAGCCTCCGTAGCTTGACCTGAGGAAGTCTCAGAGCTCTTGGGCTCCTGGCTGTGCGAGGGGTGAAGATGTGCCCAGGGCCAGGTTGCCCATGCCACCCAGCCCTCAGTGCTCTGTGAATGCAGCTGTGGAGCCCAGACTGCTGCTGCAGAGGCTGCACAGCCAGGACAGCTGGCATTTCAGCAGACGTCCAGGCTGGGGCTGTGTCCTTGCTTGGGCCTCATTTCAAAGCCTCTGCACCCTTTTTCCCTTCCGCAGGGCTCCTTCTCCAAGTAACTAAAGGAAAGGAACCAAGGTTACTCTGGGCTCAGGAGGCCTTCAGGACTCCCAACTGTTTTTCCATTGTATCTGTAGCCTTTGTTTTACTGAACAAAATCCCCATCCCTCCATCCCGAGCTGGAGGTTCCTGAGGGGATGGAGGTGGAAAGCAGCAGCCTGCTGTGCCCAAAGAAAGCAGCATCCTTCCCTCTGAAAAGAGCAGCATCGCCCCGGGAGCCAGCCCTGTGCCTGATTTTGTGCTGCTCATTTGCACAGCCCTTGTGAGCCTAGAGTGCCTTGGTCACCTTCTGGTGTCACCGCAAGAGATTCGCTATGTGTCTGGGTTGAGGAGCCAAGGGAAGGCAGCGAGCAGAGCAGTGGCTGGGGAGTGTGCAAGTGGCGAGTGTCCTGCATCCATGTCTTCTTGGTGGCACCTGGTTGTATCGAGCAGAAGAGGCAGCTGTGTGGGGCAGAGACAGTGTGTTTGTAGACTAGGTGGCAGAGCAGAGGTCTGGCGTCAGGCTGATGCCTGGTGCAGTGCTGAGTTGATGTGACAGTGTCAGCAACCCTTTGCAGTGCAGCTGCTCCCTCAGCTGGTCTCTGTCCCTAGAAATGCACCAGAAATGGAAGTGGCGTCCTGCTGTCATTGTGTAGGTGCTGCAGTGCAAAGGCTCCCAGCTGGGACTTGATGGCACTAAAGGAAAAGCAAGAGCCATTGTTCCCTTTTGTGATTTGTGCACAGGGTGACAGAGTGGAGCTGTGCCATGACCTGGAGAGAGTCTTGCCAGCAGATGAAAGCCGTTTGCAGAAGATTGTTGTGTACGGAGTGCTAACAACGTAATCAAGGGACATGCAAGTGGCCCAGGTAAGCTTCTCCTCTCCTCTCACTTCAGCCTCAGCACCTGACAGACCAGCTCGATGCATATTGCTGATGTATGTGTTTGTGAAGTCATTCGGGCTCAGTATCTGCTAGGCCACCAGCAGACACATTGCTTCTTTTTGTACAGGTGCAGGAGCACCTGGTAGAGCAGCAGTATGGAGATTAGTGCTGTTTGTGCTTCTGGGGATGGTGTGCCTCAGTCCGTGCTAGGCCAGCAGCATGCACGTGGCTTCAATGAAGACTGTGAGGACACTTTTGTTTCAGTATTGAGAGGCCAGTGGTGGGCACATGGCTGCTGTTTTCGCTTGTGAGGTCATTCTTGCCTTCCTATATAATAGGCCAGCAGATAGAATGTGGCTTTGATGAAGGCTGTGAAGTCACTACTTCCTCGGAATGCGATAGGCAAGGAGCAAGCAACTTCCTTTGATACACACTGTTAGGCCAGTTCTGCATCTCTAAATGACAGGCAACAAGGAAACACGATATCACTGTTTGTGGTTGTGAGGACACTTGTGGCTCAGTGCCTGACAGGCCAGTGCTAGGCCCATGGCTGCTGTTTGTGGTTGTGAGGTCACTTGTGGCTCAGTGCCTGACAGGCCAGTGCTAGGCCCACGGCTGCTGTTTGTGGTTGTGAGGTCTTTGGTTTTAGAAGTCCTCAGCAAGGTTTCTCGATCTGTGGTGCTTAAGACAGAGATGATAGGCCAGAGTAGAGCCAAGGTGCCCTTAACACACATCATCTGGAGGGCTTTATTTGGGACCCTGGTCCCTGCCATGCTTCATAGCCGTGGTTACTGTAGTGCATGAACATGGTGCCACCAATTATTAAGAATGAAAACGTACTTGGCAATGGTAAAAACTGTGTGAAGTTTTGGAAACGAGGATTTTTGTCAATTATTGCATTGAGTTATTTTTTGAGAAGATTTCAACTTATGACTAGAATCTCCTTTTGGGGCTTGATTCATTTGACCACACGGAGAGGCTGTTGCTGCCCGAGATGCCCTGGGGTAGCTGTGTTCCCATGTGGTGCTGGTAATTTTGGAGGTGTCTCGTATGGGACCTTAGCTTGTCATTAGGAAATGTATCTGAAAACAACTCAGTTGAGGGAACCTATTTCCCTCCATTGACTAGAAAGGGAAGTCCAGACAACTGGGTTAGGCAGAGACATTTGCACTGATGGGGTCTGGCCTGGGGTGAGATCAGCCTCCTCCCTGTTGTCCCCCAAAATGAAGTTGCACTTCATTGACTGTGCAGGGAATGAAAAGGGAGTGTGGCTAGGTGTTTTAGGGACTCCTTTAAAACATCATGGTAACACAGGTATGTTGAGATTTGTGCAAATTTCGCCATCCAAAAATAGATGAAGCTGGTCACCCTGCTTTCCTCATCAGTGGAGAGAGCCCGACACCTCAGAGGGTGACATGCTCTGTGCAAAGAGTGAGGAGTGGCATGGACAGCCGTTGGCAGGCATAGTTTTCTGAGCACTGGACTCTGTGTGAGACAGAAAAATATCTTGTTTAATGGTGCAGGCCTGATTAAAACAGAAAATTGTAGAAAATGACATTAAAATGAAACAAGAAAGAAATTAAGACAAAGATTTAAAGCAAAGAAATATTTTCTTATACTTTCCAGCTTTTATTTTGTGTTCTTAGTGCCTTTCGTGATTTGTTCTGTTTCAGTCTACTAGTCTTCTGGAGCAATTATGCTTTATCTTTTTGTGCGAAAAGGAAAGTGATTTTCAGAACTGGTGTGGGATGCAGTCACAGGGTCATGGAGGGCTGGTGCCATGGGAGGTGCCCTGATCCCCTCTGCCCAGCCTGCCTCTGCAGCTCCGAGTGGCTCCAGTCTCCCACAGGTCCCCTGTGAGATCTGCCGGGCCCAGGCAGGTGCCTCAGAGACACCGGGGCCTCTCCAAGTGCCACTGGGTGCTTGTGGTTGGACACCTGAGCTCTGCCTGGAAAGGTGAAGAGCTGTTTTCAACATTAAAAAAAAAATAAATATATGAGCCCACTTTCATCAGCTGAACTGACTGAATAATGTTAATAAAATGTCAGTGTTTCCCATGATGACATAATGGAAATTTAGAGGAAGGGCCTGAATCTCAGGAGAAGAAATGTTGATCTGCCCCTTAACTTGCGTTACCACTGCTCTGTCTGTTATGCTGTGGTTTTAACCTCACTAGTCTTTCACATGGTTCCACATGCCCTGATTAAATTGATCATTTCTATAGTCGACTTTGCGTCAGATGATCTGGACATATGCATTTTCCCTTGTTTCCCAGTTTTCCTCCTTCCCTTACTCTTTATCATTCAGATACTTCTCAACTCTCTAGTTGCTGCTTTGAGCTTAAGGGAGTCTGAAGCTTGCCTCCTCTTTCAGGAGTCTAACTGTCTCTTCAACCAACTCCTTCACTGTGTGTCTATCCAGCCTTTCCTATCTATTTGTGAAGAACAGTTCAAGGAAGGTTATTCCTTGTAGACCGTGGACCTCACTGGAGGCAACTTGGACTTGACATACAGTTGAGGAGTGTATTTTATTTCTTACGACACTGGATCAAGTTTATTTGTGTTTGATGGCAATGAAGACAAATCCTTCTGTGCCTGTTTGCAGCTAGTTCTCTAAAGAAAGCAGGTGGGAACTGGTGCATGTGAGCTGTAACATTCAGCTGCAGCCTTGAGTGGCAAAAGGTTCACTTTGAACAAGAGCGATTGAAGTCCCCAGTGGCTGATGAGAGAAGTGGCAGGGCTGGGGAGGTGGGGAGGAATACTTTGCATGGCTGTCTGACCTCCAGGATGGTGCTTTTCCTACATGTCCAGACTTCATTAGGAGACCCTCTGGATCAATATCAGTTGGAGGATGTGGATATCACTCTAGTTTGTAAGCTGAAAAATAAGGAAACCTTTAAAAGCAGAAATCCTTTTTTTTTTTTTTTTGATGCTCATTGAAATCTTCCTCTTGTAAATACACTGCTGAAACCTCTCCAATTAGCCACAGCACAAGAATTGAAGAGCTGAAGAAAATTATGGGGAGAGGCCTGGCTCCTTAGGGGGATTTGCATTTTAATGACCCCTTGGGTGTCTTTGGTGCTGAGTCCATGAACCTCCAATGCTGAGAGGAGACTGAAGAAACCTCTCAAGAAGTTTATGTCAGAAGCAAATCCTCAAGTTTCTTGGAGCGTTAATGGGTCCCACTGAGGGCCATTACACAGAAAGCCTCCCCAGGGGCTGATTAGAGCCGAAAGTTGGAGGCCCTGACTGCAGGTAGGCAAAGGCAATGTGCAGGTGGCTGTGATGCCAAGTCAACCTTGATGTGTGTTATCAAGCAGAATGGCCAAGACCCACAGCCAGCCCCGGGTTAGGGTGATCCTTTCCCTCACATGTTGTTCAGGTCTCTTCCTGGGGGCAGTGTCAGGTTGGGGGGGGGTGTGCAATGCTCCCTGGATGTGAGGAGGCAGCAAGACCAGAGTGCTGTAAGGAAACGTCATCTTCTCATATGCCCCTGGGGCAGAGACACCAGCCATAGCAAATGGAAGAAAGACCTCAGTTCTGTTGGAGGCTTTCAGCCTTGACATTGCCCTCGGTCATCTCCACCACAGGCTGTCCTATGCTGTCCCAACCCTGCACCTGTTTCCCTGCAGCCTCTAGACACCCAACCTGCTTCCCTACCTTGCCCTCACTGCAGGATCTCCCCACCTTTACTGACATCCCGCTGTCCTTGCTGGCTGCTCCTTGAAACACAAAGCCAGGGGCAGATCACGGAGTTCCTCTGGGTGTCCTGTTGCACCACAGCACTACCCTATGAGTGACATTCTTGTTACCTGAAGTGCAGTCTGAACCTCTCAAGATGCACTTTGTGGCTCTTTCCCCTTCTCATGCTGCTTCCCACTACCAAGAAAAGCTCCAGCATCTCTGAAACCACCCTGTCACAGGCAGTCGCAGGCATCTACTGTATAGGCCTTAGCCTCCACTTCAGCAGGCTAGAGCAGCCCAGGTCCCTCAGGCTCTCCATATAGGCCATGTGCTTCAGGCCCCCAGCACCATCTGGACAGACCTCCTCTGGACCCTCTCCAGTTGCTCCCCATTCCTCCAGCACTGGGCGTACCACACTGGGACACACTGGTCCAGACATGTGGCCACATGAGTGCTGAGTGGAGGGGGATAAGAACTGCCCTTGCCTGGGTGGCCATGCTCTTCCTAACGCAGTGCTGTATGCAGCTGGCCTCATTTGTGGTGAGCATGCATCACTGGCTCATATGGCACCCCTCATAATGTCCAGGCCTTCTCCTCAGGGTCACTCCTCTGCCAGTCAGGTCTCTGCCTGTCCTGATGCACATGTTGTTCTGTCCTGCTGATGAGCCTTTCAAAGAGGACAGGATGTGGGGTAGACCCCTGCATACCCCATCTTTCCCTGGCTTCCTGGTCAAGCATGACCCATTCATGAAACCCCTCTGAGCTTGATCATCCAAAAAGCTTTTTGCCCATCTGAATGTCTACTGGACATCCACTACTCTCCTCTCCTCCACAAGTACACGTCTTTTATTGCAGAAAGCAATCAATCAGGTTTGTCAGGAAAGATTCACCTTCAGTAAATCCATGCTGATTGTTACCAAGAACATTCTTCATGATGTGCCCAGAAAGGTGATCTGAGAGGCCTGGCTCCATGACCGTCTCCTCACCAACATGAGGCTGAATGGCCTTCAGCTCTCTGCTTTGTCCTTGGGTTTTTTTTTGAAGATGGGCACAACATATTCCTTCCTCTGCTCATTTGGAGCTCCCCTGATCTCCACAACATTTCAAAGATGACAGAGAGCAGCCTTGCTGTCAGAGCAGCCAGCTCTCTCCATGTCCATGGATGCCAGCCATCCAGTCCCATAGACTTCTATGGGTTGAGTTCTAGAGACTTAGGTACTGCAGGTTGGTTTTCTCCTCAGGAGTCCTGCCTCTAGGCACAACAGCTGAGGAGACCTTGTGGGTGAAGACGGAAGCCAGGAAGGACTTGACTTCCCCAGACCAACCTACATCCACTTTTGCTAGAATCCCTGCCCCAGTCAGCAGTGAGCCCACATTTCCTTTTTTATTCCTTTACTGTCACTGAAGCAGTGTCTCTATGCCAAGGGAGCTTTGGCTTCCTTAACACCATTCCCACTTTGCTGGACAATATTTCTAAATTCCTCCTTTGCAGCCTCACCCTTCTTCCCCTTCCGTATGCTGCCTGATTGCCCCGGAGCTCACGTGGGAGTTCCCTGTTTAACCAAGCTGGTGTCCAGAGATGTCTACTGATTTTGCAGACTGTTATGGAGCATTCTTGTGCTTGACAGGTGCTGTCCTTAATGACCTGGGGGGTTTCCTGAGCTCCTCTGCCCTTCAGAGCTGCCTCGCTTGGTCCATGCCATGGAAGAGCTCCATACATGCAAGCTGCCCCTTCACACATAGGGCATGCCCCTCCTCATCTTGCCTGGTGGTCTCTCCTGAAGAACTTGCACCCTGCCATTGAAGGACCCCAGTCATGCAAGTGATCCCACCACACCTCAGTTACTTCAACCATGTGGCACTCCTGTGACAGCTTGTGCATCTCCATTTGCTCCTGTCTGCACCTCAGGCTGCATATATTTGCATACATTTTGATATCAGCACCTCAGCTGTGGCATCAACTGAAGATTTGTCACAGGGAAATATGTTACCAAGGACCTTATGTATGCAAAGGCTTTGATTGGAAGTGGTGACATGCTGTCATGGATAGCAGGTGGCAATGTAATGGTGAAGGGAGGTTCCCACTAAGAGAGCAAGCCTGCAGTGCCCAAGGCCAGGGAGAAACAGAGCTGGGCTGAGCAGGAATGGCAGAAGAGGTGTTGGCTGCCCGAGCTGACTTTGCAGCACCATTGGGCCTGTGACAGACTTCTTGAACCATTCTCCAGGCAGGACAAGTTGCCAGTGAAGAAGTCCCTGGGCCTGCGCAGCCTGTGATCCAGCCACCCTGAGGTTCGCATTAGCCTAGTCCCTGTTCATATCATCTGGCGGGATGAGAAGAGATTCAGGAGGAGGAGAGCGAGGAGGGTTTGAGAGTGCAGAGTCTAGAGCAGAGATGTTGCTGTGATGTGCCTCCCATTTATGCAGCACACATGGATGTAGATGGGGTGGACTTTCCCTAAAGGCAGTTTGTCATTTGTCTGGGCACATGTAGGAACCCCAAGATGCCCTGGGGCATTTTCCCAGCAATCACTCCAAAGGGGCTTGGTTTTCCTGTAGGTCCCATGCTGTATCTGCTAGAGACATGTGCTTGTGCTGGACACCCCAGGCACCTGAAATGGCCCTGCCAGCCTATTTCTGTGTCATTAGATCAAGTGTCTGCACTGAATTACATTAGCTGTTTTTAGCATTGGGATCTTCATCTGTCTCAGCTTCCTAGTGAGTGGGGCTCTAGTTGTAATAGGCATCTAGTGTCATTTCAGATGACCAAAAAAATTCCCCACCTGGCCCCCATCTGATGCTCCAGAAGGATGTGAGTCTCATAGTTGCTCAATCAGAGCAAGCAGAGATTGGCACATGCCTGGGACTAACTGTCTCTTCAACTGTCCCCAGATGTTTGTGTGTGAGGAACTGACTCCCACCCTCCATCTCCAGTGATTACAATGGGAGCTTAGACAAGGAGCTCCCATGCAGACCTCTATGTTGTGCCCACTTTTATTTTCACCTCCTGTGAGTTTGTGGAGTTCACGGGAGGGATCTGAATCCCACTCAAGCCCAGGGGCTTCTAAACGGGCATGAGATGCCCAGATTGACTGATGTGAATCAACACCTGAACCATGTGAACCCCTCTTTTCCCCTCTAGGTGTCCTGCCTTGTTAAGAGCTGAGAATCGGGGCTTCCAGAGTGGGACATTTCCACCTTTCATAGATAGCCATCCTCTGATGAAATAAACTGCAATGTTGGAATCAGTCTCTCTGCACTCTTTAGGAAAGGACAGTAGCTGGTTGTTTTAGTCTACTTCAGGGAACATTTCCCAGGAGGAGGGAGCACAAGGGACAGAGAAAGTCATGCCTTCAGCTGGGCCCCTGTTCCTGAGCTGGGCCGGGCTTCAGGGACAGAGGGAGCTCATGGCAACCTGGCAGCACTGCTCAGAGGCAGCTGTGTGCAGGAGCAGCTCCTCTGCAAAGAGTAGCAGGGCTCTGGGCACTGCCTGCTGCTGCTGACATGAGATGAGAAGTGAAAGGCAGTGTGGAGTGGGAGGCCAGAGGAGAGCTCCTTGTGGGAGAAATCTTCACAACCTTGTACACAGTAAGTCTCTGGCTGCAGGGCAATGCTGCTGTGGTTCCTGGAGGGGTCTTCTAAACCCATCCTACCCCATGGCAGTTTTTTAAGGATCGTTCTCCCAGCTTCTTCTTTGCAGAGGAGGATGAGATGCTTCAGAGCAGGGATTCCCTGCCACAGCATCACGGGGACAGGGCATCCTGCTCCTTTCTTCCAGGGAGGGCTGCAGGGGTGTGAACCCTGGGTGTGCACACAGGTCTGCACGGACTGTTATTCAGAGCAGTTTCGCTGTGCCCCAGGGTGCTGTGTACCCGGGGCAGTGACTCTGCTGCCTGCAAGAGTCAGCACTCAGCCTGCCTGCCCCGAGAGCTCCCCACAACGCTGCAGGGAGAAGGTCTTGGTGGGAGGAGACATCCCCAGCAGTGCAGGTACTTTCTCCCATTGAGAGGGTGCTGTGTGGGTCAGGACTGGGGAACATATCCGGAGGAGACTTTTCAACAGGAATGCCAAGGCAGGGGATACCTGGAAGAGAAGGAGCTTTCATGAGCCTGTGCTTTCAGTTCTTTTCTGTTTGGGTGGAGTGAAATGGGATTGGTTCTGTGAGGTTTAGACAGGGGATGGAGGCTCCAAAACAGTGACACTGAGAGAGGAGCAGTTCTGGGAAGGACTCAGCAAATGCCTTCATCCACCCCTCAGCCTAAGGACAGAGCCAGCATCACCTTTCCAGCCTCAGCAAGGTTTCTCTCGCCTGCTCCATAGCACCTGAAAACACGGAGGTGCCCCTGGGCAGCGTCCTGCACCTTGGAGGTTTCTGCAGGGCAGAGCTGAGCACCCAGTGGGCGGGATGGGGTCTGTGAGCACTGAGAGGGGAGAGACGTGGGGACAGAGAAACAGGTCCCTGCAGGGACGGCTCCAGGCAGCAGAGTCATGCTCAAAGTGCGAGAGGAAACTGTCATCTGCAAGGCCTCCTCTCCTCTCCCAGACAGCACAGCCCTCTGCTCTCAGGTCTGTGGGGTGCAGGGCAGGAGTCGTTTCCTCAGCAGCTGGACATCCAGGAGAGGAGACACTCCTGAGTGCCCCTCTGTCCCTTCCTCTCCCGGCCTCCCTCACCACAAATATCATGGTATTGCTCCATGTTTTCCACCTCCCCGTGCTGCCCTTGCCCCTTGTTATCTAGGTGCCCCAGGGAGAAGCCACCTAGATCCTGAGGCCACGCTGGGACATGCTGCTGGGAGGGGGGATGTGGGCAGCTGGAAGGAGCCTGATATGTTGCTGGCTAGAATGGGAGGGCTCAGACCTCCCTCACACCCCCTCAGAAAGAGTGCTGATGGGCACTTTGGAAGTGCATTCCTCTGCTCTCTGCGGTGTCGTTTCTTTTTTGGGTAACACGAGTGCAACTGTCCTCCACCTCCGAGGTGAGAGCACAGGGCAGCTGGGAACAAGGCAGATGGACAGGCCAGCTCTGCTCCCTCTGCCCTAAAGCCAGAGTAAATCCTTTTGCCTCTCCAGAATCACAGCTGCTCACTCTGAGTGCAGCAGCAATGCTGAGGATTTCTACCTCCAGGAATCCTCCTCAGGTGTGACAGGGTCAGCTAAAGAAAAGCAAAAAGGCCTTAACACTATTCATGAACCCACATTATGTGGAAGTGGGAGTGAAGGTGCTGAAAACGCCTTCAGCATTATGGGTGGATGAAATCTGACTGGAACTGGGAATATAACACTTTAATCACCTCTGCTTCCATGTCCGCAGTGCTGTAGGTCAGGGCTGACTCCTCTGGAGCCCACGGGCAGAGGTCCCTGCTCCTCACATCAAGCTCAGCCAGCACAAACCAGAGGTCAAGCCACAGAGCTCAATGACACTGCTGCTGAGGTGGGGAGAAGTAACGTGTGTGTGTTTGGGGGGAGGCTATGAGAAATTTTTGCTCAGAGAAGTCTGCCCTAACTTGTCAATGTCTCTTCTTCATCAAACAGTCCCCCCTGTGCTCCAAAGGAGCAAATGTCCAACAGCAGCTCAGTGAATGAGTTCCTCCTCCTGGCATTTGCAGACACACGGGAGCTGCAGCTCTTGCACTTCGCGCTCTTCCTGGGCATCTACCTGGCTGCCCTCCTGGGCAACAGCCTCATCATCACAGCTGTAGCCTGCGACTACCACCTCCACACCCCCATGTACTTCTTCCTCCTCAATCTCTCACTCCTTGACCTTGGCACCATCTCTGTCATTGTCCCCAAATCCATGGCCAATTCTCTGTGGGACACCAGGGCCATTTCCTACTCAGGATGTGTTGTCCAGCTCTTTCTCATTATCTTTTTCATTTTGGCTGAGTATTCTCTTCTCACAGTCATGGCCTACGACCGCTTTGTTGCCATCTGCAAGCCCCTGCACTACGGGACCATCATGGGCAGCAGAGCTTGTGTCAAAATGGCAGCAGCTGCCTGGGCCAGTGGTTTCTTCAATGCTGTGCTGCACACTGCTAAAACATTTTCAATACCACTCTGCAAAGGCAACATGGTGGACCAGTTTTTCTGTGAAGCTCCTGAGATCTTCAAGCTCACCTGCTCTGACTCCTACCTCAGGGAAGCTCGGCTTCTTGTGGTTACTGTCTGTTTAATGTTTGCGTGTTTCGTTTTCATTGTGCTGTCCTACGTGCAGATCTTCACTGCTGTGCTGAGGATCCCCTCTGAGCAGGGCAGGCACAAAGCCTTTTCCATGTGCCTCCCTCACCTGGCCGTGGTCTCCCTGTTTATCAGCACGGCCATGTTTGCCTCCCTGAAGCCCCTTTCCCTGTCCTCCTCAGCTCTGGATCTGGTAGTGGCTGTTCTGTACTCGGTGGTGCCTCCAGCAGTGAACCCTCTCATCTACAGCATGAGGAACAAGGAGCTCAAAGACGCACTGAGGAAACTGGTTCAGTAGGTACAATGTCAGCACCAATAACTCTCCCATGTGCCTCTGCTCCTCATTCCCAGGGTATTTGGCAACATAGCTAGGTGTTGCTCATGTCTGTCTTTCTTACTTACTTTTCTCTGTTATATTCTCCTAAAAGAAATAAATATTTTGCTTCGTGCCACTTGTCCTGAGGAATCTCTCATTTGAATGTGATCAAGAGACCATGTTGAAGCAGGAAGCCAGGCTTCCGCCTTCATCAGCAGAGATGGGGGAACCTCAAAGTCCAGTAGTCTAAGCAACCTGGATGCCCCCAGTGCAATGAGGAGAGTTTCCCTTTGCAGTGTGTCTTTTGGTGCAGACACCAAGGGAGCTCAGGGGCACAGAGTCAGGCTCCAATGAGTACAGGTGTGGGTAGACCACAGGTCCCATGTCCCTTAAGATAGCTCAGCTCTTGTGGCCACAGTCAGGGTATAATCTCCTACCCCTCTTCAGGGAGGGTCGCAGCCAGTTGTCACTATGGCTGGTCCCTTCCCTCTACAGAGCTCCAACACTCACAGCAGAGTGGGAGTGTTGGGGAGGAGATTCTGGATGCAGCCTGTGGGGACAGACCCTCTGCTCCTCAGGACCATACCCTCGCTACCACAGCATTTCCTCACTGCAGCCTTCACTTGGGGGCTGCAGCTTTCCTGGAGACTCGTCCACCAGCAGCAGCAGTATTTTCTCTTTTCAGGGCTGCTCTCATCACTTCAACACTGCCCTGCTGTGCTCTCAGGTGTGTATATGACCTAAGTGCTTGTAACATGGTGCTTCCTTTTGCATTCCTGTGAGCTCAGGCAGGACCAGGCACTGGGCACCCTTATGCCAGACCTGGCCTCCAGAACAACATTTCCATAATAAAAAGGGATCTCCCTGTGACATGCCTGAAGTCTGTCCTTTCTTCAGAAGATGGAGTCAAAACTATGCCCAAGGGATTGCACCACAAAAGGGCCTGTTGTTTTGCTTGTGACCTCCATGGGATGCGGGGGACAAGCTCAGAGTCTACATGTGATCTGATAGGGACTGAGGGCTGGATTCAGGACTCATCAGTCAGTGACTGGTGCAGATGGTGAATGGTCTCTGAATTTCCTGCCTGAGGCTTTCCCACAGGTGACAGTGCTGATAAGAGATGCCCATCCTTCTGGAGGGGAATCTGAGATCCCAGGAAAGCTGAGGGGATCTCCAGGGACAGCGTGTGCCTGGTGTGGGCAGAGAGTGGAGCCTCACAAAGTGAGGGATGGTCCACGGTTGGGTGACCAGAAGGTAGAGCACTAAATCCAGGTACGCATGGGGAAACAAGGACTCTGCAATGCCAGGAAAGGCAATGGGGACCCAGGAGTCCCAGGACAGAAGGACTGGAGAGTGATTCCTGCACCCTCAGTGAAACAGCACAGGCTGGAGCTAGTGCACACCCAAACACATCTCCTGCCATTGCAAAAGGCCTGGAGTCACGCTGAGCCCTGCCCCTGAGCACAGACATGTGTCAGCGGTGTCAGTGGTGTTGATCCTTGTCCAGCTGGGTCTGCTTCCTGCTGCAGCCAGCATGGCCAGAGCCGAGTCAGGAGTCACCCCATGGCCTCACAGCTGCTTGTTCTGCAGAGCAGCACTGCCAGTCTGGGGCCCTCCGGGGAGCACAGGGCAGGGGTGCAGGAACAGCCAGGCCAGCACGGACACACTGACCTGGGGAAAGGCTCTCTGGGGAGCAGGGCTGTCCCAGGAGAGAAGCAAGGCAGTGTTCAGAGATAGGAAATGAGTAGGACAACCTGTGCACCAGCTGGGGGCAGGAGGTTCCGTCCCTGGGGCAGCAGGAGCTGCCAGAGGGGCTGCAGGGCCAGGGCTCTTGTGCTGTGCTGGGCAGCAGGGTGGGCATGGAGGGGCTGCAGGCAGACAGGGAGGGGGATGTGCTGGGCACAAGAGCAGGGGAGACAGAGAGCGACCAGCCTCATTGCAGGGCCTTGTCCCCCTTGCTGGGGAACTGCTGCCCTTGTCCTTGGGCCTGGCCTGAGTTACACTGTGGACATGCCTGTGCCTGGCCCTGCACCTCTTGGTTCCTGACCTGACCCTGTCCCCATCCTGCTGACCTGACTCCCCGTCTCTACTTTGGACCTGTCTCCTCACTACAGTCAAGAAAGCCTTGGCAAGGGAAGCTGGGACCTGAGCAGATCCCAGAGAAGGCTGTAGGTACAAAAGGTAACCCGACATCCATAGCAGCAGCTCTTGCCTAACAACCAATTTAAAGGTGTAAGGGGAGCTTTGGATTTGGACCCCTACCCAGGTAACAGTGCACAGAAAGTCTTAGCTGGGTGAAAAAGCAAGCCAAACACTTGGGCCTGATTTTATGATGCATAGTTATGACAACAGTTTTTTCTGTATCACAGCTCAACTGTTTATGCACCATTTGTGGTGGGGTTCCTGCTACAAAGAGTATGTTGTTGGGAGCAGCAAGAGCGGGACTGCTCCGTATGGGAAGGGGAGCCACGAGACGAGAGTGATGGCAAGGCAGGCAGGGCAGGGACCCACAAACAAGAGGTGCCGTCCCGCAGTGCCTGGACAAGAAGAGCAGAGCAGGTTTGGGGATGGTAACTGGGATCAGGCACAGTCCAGTGATGGCTGGACAAGACCGGATGGCGCCAACCAGCCCTGCTTTGTGCAGGAGGTTGGACTGGAGACCTCCAGAGGTCCTTTCCCACCAAAACTCCTCTGTGATCCCATGAATTCTTGCTCCTCAGCCTCTGCTCCGGCACAGCTGGCACAGGGACAAGAGCACCTAGGGCAGGGCAGAACGAGCCCAGATGGGAGAGCGTCAGGGGGAAGGTCCAAAGCTCAACCCTGGCTCAGCCCTGAGTTTTGGAAAATTCCCTCACACACCCCGAGAGGCTCCATCTGCCTCTTCCCCCCTGCCCTGTGCTCCCCTCCCATCAGCCAAAGCAGAGTCCAGCATCTCCTGGGGACTCTTCCCCATGGGGAGGGGAAGAAGGGCCTTCACCAGCCCCACACTGCCTTTTCCACCCACAGCCTTTGCAGTTGCGTGTGCCTGGCTCTGCCCTCTTGCCTTCCCCACAGTCACAGCTGCACTGAAGCCCATGAAAATCCCAGTGCTCCTGCCCTCGAGCTGACATCCACCCCCAACCTGGAGCCTGGCTGGCCACACAGGCATCGCCCATCCAGTGCCCTGGCTGTGCAGCTGAGGGCAGGGGTCTTTGCTCTAATTTCCTTGCTCCTCCCCCTGCTCCCGGCAGCACTGCTGCTGCCATGCCCATGTCAAAGCCTCCTGCTGCCAGACTGCCCTGGGGCCTGAGGCAACTCCAGCTCCTCCAGGGCTGTGCTGGAGCCTTTCAGGAGTGGGCTGAGGGGGAGCCAGCACGAGAGACCTCAGACATGAAAAGGGCTGGGTTATCATTAAATGACTATTAAATGATCCCCCAGAGTCTGGGGGATCCGAGCACCCAGCCCCCGCCCAGCCCTGGCTGTGCCCCACACGAGTTTTAGCAGACACCATGCTCTGGGATCTGCCGGGGTCTGGTGCAGAAGAGAGGCTGTGCAAGCTGGCCTTTTCCCCTCCATCGGGATACGGAGATCTGCAGGAGGATGGAGCTGGCCATGGACCACTCCACAGCTGGGGTGAGCAGCCAGTGCTGGGAAGGGGTGATGTGAGGGGCTGGTGTGGGACGATGGCCCTGGGGCAGCTTCCCCAGTGTGTCCATGCAACACAGGGAACAACCTGGGCTCTTCTCTTCTGCACCCTCCATGTCCTGGTGCCTTTCCCAGGAGACCTGCATTTGCCCCACAAGCACACAGCCATGTGCTCCCACACTGCTGTTCACACCGAGTAGCTGAATGGCAGCATTTTTCCTCTCCCGTGGCCGTGTGTGCATGTGCCAGGCTCAGATATTTGATGTGCATCTTCCAGGGGAAGGTAGCAGGTGGGGGAGGCTGCAAGAGATTTTGAGGATCCAAAGCAGTGGGTTCTGGAGTTGGGGGGATTATCTGCACCTGAGGAGGACCTCAGTGAGGCCATGATTTATGAATACCATCTGACGAGCGAGTAAAGAGTTAACAGGACTGAAGAAGTTTGCCAACTGATATGTGCAAGGCTGTGGAATAGAAGAGTTAACAGGATTAAAGAAGTCTGCCACCTGATAAGGCTGTGGAATCGAAACTGCACGGACCCCCAGGGAGGGAGGAAGCTATACGGCGGTGTTGTGGTCTTGCCTCGCTAGCAGGATAATTCGGAGCAGACAAACAAACAGACCTGTGATGGTGAAACTCGCAGAGGTCAGCAAAAGCAGTGTTTGCCCAGAGCCCCAGCCATGTAAAAAGAGACTTGGCAGCTGTGAGAGTTTGAGCAGGGACGGGAAGGTGACCTGACCATCCTCTCTGGCTGGACCATGAGTATCCCCCCCTACCCCCCCTTTTCCTGGGATGCTGGGTTAAGGTAACTCCTTCAGGCTGAGAGTCCTCTCACTAGGAGAGTGAACAAGCTAGCTTTCAAGTCGGGATAAGCAGTGCTTCCAATTAATAGTGCAGTAATCGATGGTTTGGGGTTATCCTTTCTAAATTAGTAATCACATTATTTTAATGGATATTACTAATCCAAGAGCTTGCGTGAGAAAATAAATATGTTTTTAATTATGTTACTGTCTCAGTCATTACTATCGAACCTTCATAGTGTGACAGCGCTGTCCTATGTGCAGATCTTCAAAGCTGTGCTGAGGATCCCCTCTGAGCAGGGCTGGCACAAAACCTTTTCCATGTGCCTGCCTCACCTGGCCGTGGTCTCCCTGTGTGTCAGCACTGGCCTGTTTGCCTACGTGAAGCCCCCCTCCATCTCCTCCCCAGCTCTGGATCTGGTGGTGGCTGTTCTGTACTCAGTGGTGCCTCCAACAGTGAACCCTCTCATCTACAGCATGAGGAACAAGGAGCTCAAAGACACACTTAAGAAACTGTTTCAGCTGGTACTAGTTCAGCAGCAATGAGCTGCCCATCTCTCCTCACAAGCAATTCCCAGTTTATCTCAGTTTATCTTCAGCAACTCTTGTACTTTGGGCGTTCTCCCTGTGATAGCCATGTGTGTACACAAATGTTTGAATTCGTCATACTTCTGCAGAGGCGCAAAGCCCGTCCGTCTGACCCAGAGGCGTTCCCTAAATCTCCTGATCACTGTGTCAGAGCTGGCCTCCCAAGTAGCATCATTCTAATAAAAGGGGACCTCCTTAGTACTGTGCCTGAAGGTTGGGCTCTTCTTCCCAAGCTGGAGCCAAGAATGCGCTCAGGGAATTGTCCCCAAAAAGGCCCTGTTGCCGTGCCTGGATTTTCCATGGGCTAAGGGGCATCAGATCTTTTGGGTGATGTGTGAGGGAATGAGGGCTGGATTCAGCTGTCACTTGTGGGTGCCCAGTGCCCCTGGAGATGGTGAGTGGTCAAGAGGCCTGTGCCAGGGACTGTCCCACCTATTAGGGGGCTTGTGATGGATGCCCATCCTTCTGGAAGGGAGTATGGAGCCACCAGAATTTCACAGGGGATCTCCAGGGACAGCACATTCCTGGGATGGGCAGTGAGTGGAGTCTCCCAAAACCAAGTGGAGTCACCCAAAGCAAAGGGCTAAACCAAGGAATGCACCAAATCAGGGCTCTGCAATTTCAGGAGAGGCAGTGGGCTGGGTCTATGACAGCCCTGAGCCCTTGGAAATGCCCTGTGATTGCTCCAAGCATCCTGCACAGCCACAGACCCTGGGGAGGGTGTTGTCAGGTGCAGTGATGCTGGTCCAGCTGGGCCTGCCCTGACCAGCACAGACAGTGAGGCCCCACAGCCCGCTTGCCCTGCAGAGCAGCACCGACAGCCCGGGGCCCTGCAGGGAGCACAGGTGCAGGAGAGGTGCAGGAAGGGCCATCGAGCCCAGCATGGACACACTGATCTGGGGAAAGGCCCTCTGGGGAGCAGGGATGTCTCCGGAGAAGAGCAAAGGAGCAACTGTGTGCTTGTGGGGAGGAATAAATGAAGACCTGTTTCTATGTGTGTCAGCTCGGGGCAGGCTGCTCTGTCACTGGAGCTGCCTGAGGAGCCCCAGTGCCAGGACTCTTGTGCTGTGCTGGGCAGAGGGGCTGCCCAGAGGGGCTGCAGGCAGCCAGGGTTAAGGATCTCCTGGTCATGAGAGCAGTGGAGACATGGAGTGAGTGGCCTGCATTTCCTTGTGCCATTGCTGGCCCCCAGACCCCCCCGGAGGCTGATGGGGAGGCTGACACCCCTCTCTGCCCCCCACGACCTGCTGTGCCCTTCAGAGGGGCTGGGACTGTGGGGTGAGTGCCCAGAGCTCTGCAGTCCCTTGCGACGGGCACTGCTGGGGTCCACCCCCAGCATGGGCTGCTCTTCTGGGTGGTCTGGGGAGAGGGCAGGAGAGGTGGGGAGAGATGGGGAGGGTCTGGGCTGAGCTGGAAAGGACCCAGGAGAGGAAAAATGCCAGCAGGCAGCTCCTGTGTGTGAACAGCAGTGTGGGAGCACATGGCCATGTGCTTGCAGGGCAAATGCAGGTCTCCTGGGAAAGGCACCAGGACATGGCAGGTGCAGAAGAGAAGAGCCCAGGGTGTTCCCTGTGTTGCATGGACACACTGGGGAAGCTGCCTCAGGGCCATCATTCCACACCAGCCCCTCACATCATCCCCTTCCTGTGGTGACTGTTCACCCCAGCTGTGGAGTGCTCCATGGCCAGCTCCATCCTCCTGCAGGTCTCCATATCCAGACACAGGAGAAAAGGCCAGTCTTGCACGGCCTCTCTTCTGCACCAGACCCCAGCACATCCCACAGCACGGCTGTCTGCTAACACCCCTGTAACTGGGAGGCCTCAGGCAGAGCTTTCCCTGGAAAGCTGAGACAAAAAAGACATCTAATACCCCAGCCCTTTCCATGTCCAAGGTCTCTGGTGCCAGCTCCAGCTGAGCTCTGCCTTTCCTCACTCGATCCCTGCGTGCACAAACAAGGTCTCGATGCCCCCCCTGTGCAACCCGTCCCTGTTCCACCCTTGTGAACATTCCGCCAGACACCCTGAGTGCTGGTGCTGCTGCCAGGGCAAAGGTGGAGGATCACCCGGAGCCGTTCCTCAGGGAGCTCCCCAGGGAAAAGCTGTGCCCAGACCCAGCCTCAGCCCCAGACCCAGCATGCCAAAGGGGAGCTGCCCTCTCCCCAGCAACCCTGGTGGTGCCAGCCCCACCTTAGCCCCCTCCTGAAAGGCTCCAGCGCAGCTCTCAAGGGAGCTGGAGCTGCCTCTCCTAACTGTGCATCATAAAGTCTGACCCAAGTGGCTGCCCTCACTTTTTTGTCCAGCTAAGACTCTGCATGCAGTGTTAGCTGAGTAGGGGTCCAGATCTGAAGCTCTCCTTACACCTTTACATTGGCTGTCAGGCAAGCGTTGCTGTGGATATATGGTCACCTTTTGCACCTAAAACCCTCTCTGGGTTCTGCTTGGGTCCCAGCATCCCTTTCAAAGGCTTTCTTGCCTCTAGTTTGAAGGCATGTTTGAGGTAGAGACGGGGAGTCAGGTCAGCAGGATGGGGACAGGGACAGGTCTGGACGTGAGAGGTGCAGGGCCAGGCACAGGCATGTCCACAGCATAACTCAGGCAAGGCTCCAGCCTGTGATTCTTCCCTGAGGGTGCAGGAATCACTCTCCAGTGACCCTTCCCTGCACCTCCTGGCTCCCCACTGCCTTTCCTGAGACTGCAGAGCCCTCATTTCCCTATGCGTACCTGGATTTAGTGCTCTACCTTCTGGTCACTCCACCGTGGATGGTTCCTCATTTTGTGAGGCTCCACTCACTGCCCACACCAGGCACATGCTGTCCCTGGACATCCTCTGAGCTTTCCTGGTGGCTCAGATTCCCCTCCAGAAGGATAGATGTCTCTCATCAGCACTGTCACCTGTGGGACAGCCTCAGGCAGGAAATTCAGAGACCATTCCCCATCTCCACTGGCACTGGTCACCAACAGATGAACCCTGCATCCAGCCCTCAGTCCCTAACACATCACATGGAGACTCTGAGCTTGTCCCCTGCATCCCATGGAGGTCACAAGCAGAGCAGCAGGCCCTTCTATGGTGCAATGTCTTTGGGAGTATTTTTGACTGCAGCTTCTGAAGAAAGGCCAGACTTCAAGCACGTAATGGAGGGGACCCCCTTTTATTACAGCAATGTTCTTGTGCAGGCCAGGTCTGGCCTAAATGCACCCAATGCCTGGTCCTGCCTGAGCTCACAGGAATGCACAGGGAAGCACAAACCCACCACCAGCACATTAGAAGAGCACTGAGCCGTACACACGCATCAGAGCAAGGCAGGACAGTGTGGAAATGAGGAGAAAAGCCCTGACAAGAGAAAGTCCTGCTGCTGTTGGTGGACATGTCTCCAATAAAGCTGCAGCCCCCAAGTGAAGGCTGCAGTGAGGAAATGCCTGCTGCAGCAGTGTGGGAACAGTCCTGAGGAACAGAGGGTCTGTCCCCACAGACTTTATCCAGACTCTCGTCCTTTCCACTCTTGGTCTGCTTGGAGTGTTGGAACGCTAGAGAGGGAAGGGACCAGCCCATGGTGACAGCTGGCTGCCACCCTCACAGGAGAGGGGCGTGAGATCATGCCTTGACTGTGGCCACAGGACCTGAGCTCTCCTAAGGGACATGGTCTGGCGATGACTGTACTCATTGGAGCCTGACTCTGTGCCCTTGGGCTCCTTTGGTGTCTGCACCAAAAGAGACACTGCAAAGGGAAACTCTCCTCATTGCACTGGGAGCATCCGAGGAGCTCAGACTAGCGGGCTCGGAGGTTCTCCCATCTCTGCTGATGAAGGCGGAAGCCTGGCTTCCTGCTTCAACATGGTCTCTCAATCAGATTCAAATGAGAGATTCCTGAGGACAAGTGGCACGAAGCAAAATATTTATTTCTGTTAGGAAAATGTAACAGTGAAAAGTAAGTAAGAAAGAAAGACATGAGCAACACCTAGCTATGTTGCCAAATACCCTGGGAATGAGGAGCAGATGCACATGGGACAGTTTTTGGTGCTGACTTTCTACCTACTGAACCAGTTTCCTCAGTGCATCTTTGAGCTCCTTGTTCTCATGCTGTAGATGAGAGGGTTCACTGCTGGAGGCACCACTGCGTACAGAAAAGCCACCACCAGATCCAGAGCTGGGAAGGAGATGGAGGGGGGCTTCGGGCAGACAAAAATTACAGTGCTGACAAACAGGGATACCACGGCCAGGTGAGGCAGGCACATGGAAAAGGCTTTGTGTCGTCCCTGCTCAGAGGGGATCCTCAGCACAGCAGTGAAGATCTGCACGTAGGACAGCACAATGAAAATGAAACACCCAAAGCCTAAACAAATACTAATCACGAGTGTCCAAACCGACCCGAGGAAGGATTCTGAGCAGGAGAGCTTGAGGATCTCGGGAACTTCACAGAAGAACTGCTCCACAACATTGCCTTTGCAGAGTGGTATTGAAAATGTTTTAGCAGTGTGCATCACAGAATTGAGAAAACCACTGGCCCAGGCAGCTGCTGCCATTTTGACACAAGCTCTGCTGCCCATGATGCTCCCATAGTGCAGGGGCTTGCAGATGGCGACAAAACGGTCGTAGGCCATGACTGTGAGAAGAGAATACTCAGCCAAAAGGAAAAAGACATAGAAAAAGACCTGGGCAGCACATTCCAAGTAGGAAATGGCCCTGGTGTGCCACAGGGAATTGGCCATGGATTTGGGGATGGTGGTGGAGATGGTGCCAAGGTCAAGGAGGGAGAGGTTGAGGAGGAAGTACATGGGGGTGTGGAGGCGGTGGTCGCAGGCTACGGCTGTGATGATGAGGCCGTTGCCCAGGAGGGCAGCCAGGTAGATGCCCAGGAAGAGTGAGAAGTGCAAGAGCTGCAGCTCCCATGTGTCCGCTAATGCCAGGAGGAGGAACTCGTTGAAGGAGCTGCTGTTGGACATTTGATCCTTTGCGGCACAGGGGGACTGTCTGATGAAGAAGAGACTTTGACAAGTTAGGACAGACTTCTCTGAGCAAAAATTTCTCATAGCCTCCCACAAACACACACACGTTACTTCTCCCCATCTCAGCAGCACCGTCCTTGAGCTCCATGTTTTGAGGTCTGGTTTGTGCTGGCTGAGTTTGCTGTGAGGAGCAGGGACCTCTGCCCGTGGGCTCCAGAGGAGTCAGCCCTGACCTACAGCACTGCCGACATGGGAACAGGGGTGACTACACTGTTATATTCCCAGTTCCAGTCAGAGTTAATCCACTCATAATGTTGAAGGCATTTTCAGCACCTTCCCTTCCACTTGTAAATAATGTGGGGTCATTAATAGTTTTAAGGCTTCTTTGGTTTCCTTTAGCTGACGCTGTCACACCTGAGGAGGATTCTTGGAGGTAGAAACCCTCAGCATTGCTGCTGCACTCAGATTCAAATCACAGCACCTGTGATTCTGGAGAGGCAAAAGGATTCACTCTGGCTTCAGTGCAGAGGGAGCAGAGCTGGCCTGTCCATCTGCCTTCTTCCCAGCTGCCCTGTGCTCGCTTCGTGGAGGTGGAGGACAGTTGCACTCATGTTGCCCGAAAAAGAAACAACACTGCAGAGAGCAGAGGAATGCACTTGCAAAGTGCCCATCAGCACTCTTTCTGAGGGGATGTGAGGGAGGTATCTAGGGCACCTATATATCACGCAGCTGCAATGGGAGAGCTGTTTCCTTGTGGAGGGCAGCTTGCAGCCCAGCCAGATACCCCAGGGAAATGGCTGAATGTCCTAAGGATGGGGTGTCCTGACGAGAGATTGGCTCATTCCCACACCCCCACACTGCATTGCCCACAGGTTGGGGGGAACTTGGACACTTCACTGTCTAGGACTTGTCTTCATGGCAGGACCCAAGGGGGAAGGGCATCAACCCTCTCCTGCCCAGAGAGTCCAAGGGGAAGCACAAGGGCAGCATGGACACGTGGGAAACATGGAGCAATACCATGATATTTGTGGCGAGGGAGGCAGGGACAGGGAGGGACAGAGGGGCACTCAGGAGTGTCTCCTCTCCTGCATGTTCGGCTGCTGAGGAAATGACTCCTGCCCTGGACCCCACAGCCTTGAGAGCAGAGGGCTGTGCTGGCTGGGAGAAGAGAGAAGGTAATGCAGTTGACAGTTTCCTCTCACACTTTGAGCATGACTCTGCTGCCTGGAGCCGTCCCTGTGGGGAGCTGTTTCTCTCTCCCCATGTCTCTCCCTCTCACTGCTCACATAACCCATCCCACCTGCTGGGTGCTCAGCTCTGCCCTACAGAAACCTCCTGGGTGAAGGACGCTGCCCAAGAGCACCTTCTTTTTTGCGGGTGCTAAGGAGCAGGTGAGAGAAACCTTGCTGAGGCTGGAAAGGTGATGCTGGCTCTGTTCTTAGGCTGAGGGGTGGATGAAGGCATTTGCTGAGTCCCTCCCAGAACTGATCCTCTCTCAGGGTCACTGTTTTGGAGCCTTCGTCTCCTGTCTAAACCTGACAGATCCAATCCCATTTCACTCCACCCAGACAGAATAAAACTGAAAGCACAGACTCATGACAGCTCCTTCCCTTTCATGTATCCCCTACCTTGACCTTCCTTTTGGAAAGGCCCCTCCAGAAATGTCCTCAGAGTGAGCTGGAGATGGGGGCAGCCCTGACTCATGCAACACCTTCTCAGCAGCAGAATGAACCTGCCCTGATGGGGGTCTCTCCTCCCACCCAGAGCTTCTCCCCACAGTGCTGTGGGGAGCTCCCCAGGCAGGCTGAGTGCTGACCCTCACAGGTGGCAGAGTCACTGCCCCGGGCACACGGAACCCTGGGGCACAGGGACACTGCTCTGAATTACAGTCCATGCAGATGTGTGCACAGCCAGGCTTCACACCCCTGCAGCCCTCCCTGGAAGAAAGGAGCAGGATGCCCTGTCCCTGTGATGGTGTGGCAGGGAATCCCTGCTCTGAAGCATCTCCTCCTCCTCCTCTGAAAAGAAGAACCTGGGGAATGATCCTTAAAAAACTGCCATGGGGTAGGATGGGTTCAGAAGACCCCTCCAGGAACCGCAGTAGCATTGCCCTGCAGCCAAAGACTTACTGTGTCAAGGGCTGTGAAGATTTCTCCCACAAGGAGCTCACATCTGGCCTCCCACTCCACACTGCCTTTCACTTCTGTCTTCTCTCATCTCATGTCAGCAGCAGCAGGCAGTGCCCGGAGCCCTGCTGCTCTTTGCAGAGGAGCTGCTCTTGGACACGACTGTCTCTGGACAGTGCTGCCAGGTTGCCATGAGCTCCCTCCATCCCCGGAGCCTGGCCCCTCTCAGGAGCAGGGGCCCAGCTGAAGGCATGACTTTCTCTGTCCCTTGTGCTCCCTCCTCCTGGGAAATGTTCCCTGAAGTAGACTAAAATAATCACCTACTGTCCTTTTCTAAAGAGTGCAGAGAGACTGATTCCAATATTGCAGTTTATTTCATCAGAGGATGACTGTTGATGAAAGGTGGAGATGTCCCACTCTGGAAGCCCCGATTCCCTTCTCTTGACTAGGCAGGACACCTAGGCAGGGACAAGAAGGGAGCTCATTGACACATGGTTCAGGTGTTGATTCACATCAGTCAATCTGGGCATCTCATGCCTATTTAGAAGCCCCTGGCATACAGTGGCATTCAGATCCCTCCCGTGAACCCCAGAAACACACAGGAGGTGGGATTCTCCTTGCCAAAACTGAAGTGAGCACAACACAGAGGTCTGCCTGTGAGCTCCCTGTCTAAGATCCCATTGTAATCACTGGAGATGGAGGATGAGAGTCAGTTGCTCACACACAAACACCTGGGGACAGTTGAAGGGACAGAGGTGGTCCCAGGCATGTGCCAGTCTCTGGTTGCTCTGATGGAGCCACTGTGAGACCTGCATCATCCTAGAGCATCAGGCGGGGGGAGGTGGGGAATTTCCTTGGCCATCTGAAATGACATTAGATGCCTACTACAACTAGAGCCCCACTCACTATGAAGCTGGGACAGATGAAGATCCCAATGTTACAAACAGTTGTTGTAGTTCAGTGCAGACACTTGATTTCATGACACAGAAATAAGTCAGCAGGGCCATTTCAGATGCCTGGGGTGTCCAGCACAAGCACATGTCTCTAGCAGATACAGCATGGGACCTCTAGGAAAACCATGCCCCTTTGGAGTGATTGCTGGGAAAATGCCCCAGGGCATCTTGGGGTTCCTACATGTGCCCAGACAAATGACAAACTGCCTTTAGGGAAAGTCCACCCCATCTACATCCATGTGTGCTGCATAAATGGGAGGCACATCACAAAAACAGCTCTGCTCTAGTCCCTGCACTCTCAAACCCTTCTAACTCTTTTACTCCCGCATCTCTTCTCACCCTGCCAGATGATATGAACAGGGACTAGGCTAACGATGATCTCAGGGTGCCTGGATCACAGGCTGCCCAGGCCCAGGGACTTCTTCACTGGCACCTTGTCCTGCCTGGAGATTGGTTCAAGAACTCTGCCACAGGCACAACAGTGCTGCAGAGTGAGCTCGGGCCACCAACACCTCTCCTGCCATTCCTGCACGGCCCAGACCTCTTTCTCCCTGGCCTTGGGCACTGCGGGCTTTGCTCACTTAGTGGGAACCTCCTTTCACCGTTACAAAGGAGCGCAATGCCTAGTGCAGGACAACGATACGGTTGGGTAAATCATTCCTGACCCACCTGATTACCTTCTGTGATATAAGGCCTGCACTTGTGGAGGAGAAGAGAGTAGTGGATGTCCAGTGGACATGCAGATGGGCAAAAAGCTGGTAGGATCATGGAGCTCAGAAGGTTTTCATGAATGAGTCATGCTTGACCAGGAAGCCAGGGAAGGTTGGGGTATGCAGGGGTCTACCTTGCATCCTGTCCTCTTTGAAAGGCTCTTCATCAGGGCAGAAGAACACGTGCATCAGGACAGGCAGAGACCTGACCAGCAGAAGAGTGACCCCGAGGTGAAGGCCTGAACATTATGAAAGGTGCCATATGAGCCAGTGGTGCATGCTCACCACAAATGAGGCCAGCTGTATACAGCACTGCGTTAGGAAGAGCATGGCCACCCAGGCAAGGGCAGTTCTTATCCCCCTCCACTCAGCACTCATGTGGCCACGTGTCTGGAAGTGTGTCCCAGTGTGGGCTGCCCAGTGCTGCAGGAATGGGGAGCAACTGGAGAGGGTGCAGAGGAGTCTTTCAAGATGATGTTGGGGGTCTGAAGCACATGGCCTGTATGGAGTTGCTGAGGGACCTGGGCTTCGTTAGCCTGGCGAAGTGGAGTCTAAGGCCAATACAGTAGTCACCTGTGACTGCCTGTGACAGGGTGGTTTCAGAGATGATGGTAGTTCTTGGTAGTGGGAAGCCACATGAGAAGGGGAAAGAGGCACAAAGTGCATCTTAAGAGGTTCAGACTGGACTTCAGGTCAAAAGAATGTCACTCGTAGGGCAGTGCTGTGGTGCAGCAGGACACCCAGAGGGACTCTGTGATCAGCCCCTTGCCTTTTGTTTCAAGGAGCAGCCAGCAAGGACAGCAGGATGTCAGTAAAGGTGGGGAGATCCTGCAGTGAGAGCAAGGTGGGGAAGCAGGTTGGGTGTCTACAGGCTGCAGGGAAACAGGTGCAGGCTTGGGACAGCGTGGGACAGCGTAGGACAACCTGTGGTGGAGATGATCAAGGGCAATGCCAAGGCTGAAAGCCTCCAAAAGAACTGAGGTCTTTGTCCCATTTGCTACGGCTAGTGTCTCTGCCACAGAGGCCTAGGAGAAGATGACGTTTCTTTACAGCACTGGGGCCTTGCATCCTCCTCACCTTCACGGAGCCCAGAAGGCTCTGTATCGTTGTCCTGCACGTGGCATTGCACACAACCCCACCCTGACACTGCCCCCAGGAAGAGCCCTGAGCAAAGTGTGAGGAGAGGATCTCCCCACGCAGGGGCTGGCTGTGGGGCTTGGCCATTCTGCTTGATAACACACATCAAGGTTGACTTGGCATCACAGCCACCCTCACATTGCCTTTGCCTACCTGCAATCAGGGCCTCCAACTTTCTGCTCTAATCAGCCACCAGGGAGCTTTTGTTGATAATGGCCCTCAGTGGGACATGTTAACGCTCCAGGAAACTTGGGGATTTGTTTCTGACGTAAACTTCTTGAGAGGTTGTTTCAGTCTCCTCTCAGCATCTGAGGTTCATGGAATCAGCACCAAAGACACCCGAGGGGTCATTAAGATGCAAAAACCCCTAAGGAGCCATGCCTCTCCCCATAATTTTCTTCAGCTCTTCAATTCTTGTGCTGTAGCTAATTGGAGAGGTTTCAGGAGTCTTTTGAAAGAAGGCAGATTTCAATGAGCACCTGAAAGAGAAAGATGTCTGCTTCTTAAGCTTTCTTGATTCTTCAGTTTTCAGAATAAGTCATACCCACATTCTCCAATTCATACTGGCCGACAGTGTCTCCTAATGAGGTCTGGACATGTAGGAAAAGCACCAACCTGGAGGTCAGACATCCATGCAAAATATTGCTCCCCACCTGCCCAGCCCTGCCACTTCTCTCATCAGCCACTGGGGACTTCGATCACTCTTGTTCAAATCGAACCTTTTGCCACTCAAGGCTGCAACTGAATGTTACAGCTCATGTGCACCAATTCCCACCTGCTTTCCTCAGAGAACTAGCTGCAAACAGGCACAAAAGGTTTTGCCTTAATTGTGATCAAAGGAAAATAAGCTTGATCCAGTGTCATAAGAAATAAAATACTCTCCCCAACTGTATGTCAAGTCCAAGTTGCCTCCAGTGAGGTCCACGGTCTACAAGGAATAACCTTCCTTGAACTGTTCTTCACAAATAGATAGGAAAAGCTGGATAGACACACGGTGAAGGAGTTGGTTGAAGAGACAATTGGACTCCTGAAAGATGAGGCAAGCTATAGACTCCCTGAAGCTTAAAGCAGCAACTGGAGTGTTCGGAGGTATCTGAATGATAAAGAACAAAGGGAGGAGGAGGACTGGAAAACTATGGAAAGTGCATATGCCCAGATAGTCTGACGCAAAGTTGGCTTTAGAAATGATCAGTTTAATCAGGGCATATAGAAATAGGTGAAAAATTAGTGAGGTTAAATCCACGGCATAACAGACAGAGCAGTAGTAACACAAGTTAAAGGGCAGATCAACATTTCTTCTCCTGAGATTCATGCCCTTCCTCCAAATTACCATTATGTCATCATGGGAAAACACTGACATTTTAAAATTAGTCATTTCAGCTGATGTAAATGTTCTCATTTATTTATTTTTTTAATGTTGAGAACAGTTCTTCACCTTTCCAGGCAGAGCTCACGTGTCCAACCACAAGCACCCAGTGGCACTTGGAAAGGCCCCAGTGTCTCTGAGGTACCTGCCTGGACCTGGCAGCTCTCACAGGGGACCTGCGGGAGACCGGAACCCCTCAGAGCCACAGATGGAGGTTGGGCAGAGGGGACCAGGGCACCTGCAATGGCACCAGCCCTCCAGGACCCTGTGACTGCATTCCACCCCAGTTCTGAAAATCTCTTTCCCTTCCATAGGGGATGCATAAACTCCCCAGAACACTAGTCTACTAAAACAGAACAAATCAAGAAAGACAATGAGAACAGAAAAAAGGAAAGGAAAGGAAAGGAAAGGAAAGGAAAGGAAAGGAAAGGAAAGGAAAGGAAAGGAAAGGAAAGGAAAGGAAAGGAAAGGAGAAAAGAAAAGAAAAGAAAAGCTGGAAAGTATAACAAAGCATTTCCTTGCTTTCCATGTTCGTCTTAATTTCTCTCTTGTTTCATTTTTAATGTCCTTTTCTAAACTTTTCTGTTATAATCAGGCCTACACCACTAAACAGGATATTGTTGTGTCTCGCACAGAGCCCAGGGCTCAGAAGACCACCCCCTGCCCAGGGCTGTCCGTGCTACCCCTCACTCTTTGCACAGAGCACGTCGCACTCAGAGGTGTTGGGGTCTCTCTACTGGTGAGGAAAGCAGCGTGACCAGCTTTAAGGAAATGCTCTATTTTTGCATGGCCAAATTTGCACAAATCTCAACATACCCGTGTTTAAGCAATGTTTTAAAGGAGTCTCTAAAACATCTTCAGTGCAATAACTGACAAAAAAATCCTCATTTCCAAAACTTCACACAGTTTTTAGCATTGCCAAATATTTTTTCTTCCTTATTCATTGGCAGCACCATGTTCATGCACTACAGGAATTAGTCTGTCTATGTGAGTGTAAACACATATAGAGAGAGATACATTATTCATCAGAATACATTTGCTGGCAATCCTCTGCATGGAGAAATTTTGTTCTGAGGAACTAATTTATTGAAATGGACATGTTTCAGATCTCTTCTTCTGCCTCTCTGTCCTTTCTTCTTCCTCTGCCTCTTCACTGAATCACAGCACTTGAGACTGTGTGAAAGGCCTTGCTAAAGGGAAAGTTCACAAAAATCCCCTGCTTTCCCCTTGTGCACAAAGCCATTCATCTGATGGCAGAAGGCAATCAGGTTGGTCAGGCATGGTTTCCATTTCCCCTTGGTCAACGCATGCTGCCTCTTCCAGGCCTTGTCCTTCATAGGCTTGGAGATGGTTTCCAGGAGGATTTGCTCCATCACCTTCCCAGGGACTGAGATGAAGCTGACCAGCCTGTGATTGCCCAGATCCTCCCTCTTGCCCTTCTGGAAAATGGGTGCAATGTCTGCCTTTTCCCAGTCATCAAGAACCTCCCTGATTACCCTGATGATCAACAGCGGCATTGCAATGACTCCGGCCACCTCTCCCTGCACCTTGGGGTGCTTGCTGTCTGGTCCCATGGGCTTGTGTGCCCACTGGGCAAAAGTCCTCCCCAGCAGCATCTTCCTCTGCCATGGGTGGGGCTTTGCTAACAAAGATACTGCCAATAGGCTCGGGGGCCAGGGAGGCCTGGCAGTAGACAATACCAGGAAAAGACAAGGTAAAAGAGGCAATGAGCTCCTCAGCCTTTCCCCCTGTCTTTCTTACTCTGCCCCCTGCCCCACCGTGCAGGGAGACCACACTTTCCTTGGCTGCCTGCCTTGTGCTGCCCATGTACTTACAGAAACCCTTCTGGTTGCCCTCCCCATCCCTTCCTGGTTCCAGCTCCAGCTCCAGCTCCAGCTGATCTTTGGCTTGCCTAACTCCATCCCTTCCACCACACGCAATGGCTCTGTCTTCTTCCTTGGTAGCCCATTGTCCTTCCAACCCTCTGTGCACTTCCTTCTGCCTTTTCAAGTCTTAAATCACAAAGTCCCTGCTCATCTGTGCCAGCCTCAGGCCAGGCCTTGATGGACTTTCCTGCAGACTAGAGTGTTCCTGTGCTTTGAGGACTTTGTCCCTGAAGATCCAGGAGGGCTGCATGACTCCTCTGCCCTCCAGGGCAGTCACCTGTGGGATCCTGACAAGCACATCCTGAACAAGATGAAATCCTCTCTGCTGAAGTGCAGGGCAGTGATTCTCTTATTCCTCCTACCTCTCCACCACAACAAGGTCACTGCAGTGACAGACAACCTCCACATTCACATCCCCATCCAGCCTGAGCTTCAGGCAAGAAAGAAAGGGCAGCATGGCACCATCTACCTAGAGGTGCAACTACAGAGGTAGAGACCTCACCCTGCAGAAAAGCCTTCATTTCTCCCCTCACCACTGAGGGGATCCAGGCAATGGACTTGTATGTGGTTAAAGGTGGATGCAAAGAATTTTCAGGGGTAATGTAGCTATGCCTGAGGCAGTGTCTCCCAAGCAATGGGGAGGAGGAGAAAGTGTTCACCTGCCTTCTTTTAGATGCTCACATAAAGTACAAGTGACTCCTGTCCCAGAGACATTTGCTCTGTGCTTGAAATGGGGCCTGAGGTCATAGCCTTTTAGGATAGTTAAGATTGAAGGGACCACAGGCTGCCTGTAGTGCAACCAGCTGCTCAAAGCAGGGTCAGAAACCAAAAAGATGTCCCTGCCAAAGGATTTCTGGGGTGATACAGCAGGATAAGGGAGTAGAGGGTTGATAGGGTGGTATAAGCCCCATGGACAAAAGGCTTTCCTTTTTCACTTTCTCCAGAGAATTAAATCCTCAGCTCTGCAGAAAGAAGCTGGGACATTAACTTTGCCACTAACAGAGAGGCGGAGAAGTTCCTGAGTCTGTTACAGACAGAGGCTGGTCCAAAGGTCACCACCCCAATGGCACCAGACCCCCCCAGGCATGCCTGCCTTCTTGCTGGGTACCCTCCAGCCTCCAGGCAGGAGGTGTGTGGGGAACAGAGTGGGGTCTGCAGCCTGCAGCCCTGGCCACCCAGCAGGTGTGGTGGGACCCTGCTCCCCTACATGAGACTGGGCTCTCCTGCATTTCCCCAGGGTGAAGCCTGCGTCCCCTCTGGCTGGGAATAGAGTCCAGCAGGGAGGGCCAACACAGGGAACACGATCTCTGTTCAGGGGTGTGAAGAGAGAGGGGAGGGCAGAGGGGGATCTGCTCATGCCCCGGGCACTGATTCCCTCCCTGCAGCTGCTACAGCTCTGTTGATGCCCATAACCTGTGAGCCCAGGAGGTGGGACTCCGATCTGCTCTGGCTCCAAAGATTTCTCAGCCCTTCAGACCCAGGATGCAAAGCACCAGTCTGGGGACACCTCAGCAGTCGAAGGGGCTGAATGCCTGGTGTGTTCCTCAGAACTTTTTTGCAGTCTCCTGCACTGGTTTGACTCCTGTTGCTCATGGAGCAGAGACTCCTTTGGAGGATGAACTCACTCACTGTGTGACTCTGAGGTCAGGCTTGACCAGGCAGTCCAAATGCCAGCAAGGCCTCAACCTCACAGCAGTGTCCCCTGCCCAGGACTCCACTTTCCAGCCCCTTCCTCCTAGAGGATTTGGGTTGGGAGGGACCACCGGAGATCTGCAGGACCACAATCTGCTCTGAGCTGGGCTAACTTTAGAGTTAGATCAGGTTGGTGACTGCTTTCTCCAGGAGTGTTTTTAAAGATCTCCTGGTCCCTGTCCCAGTGCTGCTCAGCTATCATGGTTGTTTCTTTATTTTTTCCTTAAACTCATTTGAAATTTCCCTTCCTGCATCTTCTCCTTGTTGTCTCTTGTGCTTTCCTCCACTTGGCCCCCAGCCACACCATCCCATCTACTTTGACCAAGGACAATCACAGCCTAATCTCCAAGCACAGCCTTGCTGGGATCTCCTGGGACCATGCAGGTGAGCCATGGTGGCCAGCTCTAAGCAGAGCTATGCACTGTGGGTCCCTACATGGTCTCAGAGGAGAGCGTATGGAGAGTTAACATGACGCAGGGCAGAGTCTGTGGGCCAACACCAGGACAGAGCCATGATCAGGAGGTGTGAGAAGAGAAGACCTCCAGCAACTCCTCTCCATACCCTGGCAGGGAGTGACACACCCAGCAGTGCTCCTGAGAGAGGACGGTGACACAGGACAGGGGACACTGTGAGCTGCGGTGCAGGGCACTGACCATCTGTGCTGGGTCTGCGAGTCCTGGCAGGCGATGCCGGTGGCTGCAGCCCCCAAGAGACCCCCAGCCCCAATAATAACAGTGAGTCCCCTCCACAAGCATCAGGAGCAGCCCTGGCTGCAGAGGGACTGCTGGGAGCACTGTGGCTGCACTCTCCACCCTGCACCTCCCACCCAGGATGCCCCTTGGGCTCCCTGGAGCCACAACAGTGGAAAGTCTGATCTCGCTGGGGTCTGGTCACATTTGTGGGATTCCAGCAGTGTGGGAGCTTCTGGAGTGTCGTGGCTCCTGTCTGCATCCCATTGCTGCACTGGCCCAGCCCTGCTGCCCTGCATGTGGCCCCACGCAGCTGGGATAGGCTGCCTTCAGGGGTGGGGAAACATCCTCCCAGCACGGTCCCCATGACAGATCTCAGTGCCCTGACCCCATGGCCCTCCTCCCCACTAGAATCCCACCAGTCCCCAGCCCTGCCCAGCCCTGTCCCTGCCCCCTGGGTTCACCAGAACACCATGTGCTGGGGTCTAGGCCCAGAGAGGCCAGGCAGGGCTGGACATTCCCCCCACCCAGGGGCAGAGCCCAACAGACAGACGGAGCTGGTCACATTCCAAGATCACCCCTCACCAGCACCATGGGGAATGGCCTGTGCTGGAAATGGCTGGTACAAGGGGCTGGGTGTGGGAGGAGTTTCCTGGGGCAGTTTCTCCTCTGGGTTCATGCAACAACAAGCTGGGCTGAATCTTTATTCTGACAAACCCTGCTTGAGGCCCCCCATGGGAAGAGGATGGTCTGCAGGCCAGTAGATGGCCCCAGGACCTCCTCTGCATGCTCCCTGCTAGTCCAACAGAAGACTCAGGAGAGGGCTCATCCTGCCAGGGCTCACAGCTGGATGCCTAGTCCTCCAGCTGGGCATGGAGCCTTGTCTAGGGGGTTCTTTTGCAGTAAGGAGCAGCGTGCGGGGCAGGAGAGATCGTCTCTCAAGGACATGTGCTGGGGACAGGACCTCAGGCCAGGAGCTTTGGAGGAAGAGCCCAGGCTTCAGGCACTGCGCCAGGAAGAACCCACTTTATTACAGAGATGCTGTGATGGAATCAGCTCTGACCCAGTGTTGGACACAATTTCATATGGGCACCTGGTGAGAACGAGCAGTCTCAGGAAAAGTGGGATGAATCCAGGCAATTCTGTAGCAACATGATAACAAATGACAAAAACAACAGTAATAATAGTAATAATGAAAATAAAGTGAAGAAACAAAGCTCAGTCCTGGTACGGGACACAATGGGAGTCATTTGTGGAGAGAAATGACAATGTTTCCACTGCTGAAAAATGTCCATGAAATCACTTTCCTCAGGGCATCTTTGAGCTCCTTGTTCCTCATGCTGTAGATGAGGGGGTTCAGTGTTGGAGGCACCACTGAGTACAGAACAGCCACCACCAGATCCAGAGTTGGGGAGGAGAGGGAGGGGGGCTTCAGGTAGGCAAAGATGCCGGTGCTGACAAACAGGGAGACCACGGCCAGGTGAGGCAGGCACATGGAAAAGGCTTTGTGCCGGCCCTGCTCAGAGGGGATCCTCAGCACAGCAGTGAAGATCTGCACATAGGACAGCACAATGAAAATGAAACACCCAAACGTTAAATAGCCACTAACCACAAGAAGCCCAATTTCCCTGAGGTAGGAGTCTGAGCAGGAGAGCTTGAGGATCTGGGGAATTTCACAGAAGAACTGGTCCACCACATTGCCTTGGCAGAGCGGCATTGAAAATGTATTCCCAGTGTGTAGGGCAGCATGGAGAAAACCACTGGCCCAGGCAGCTACTGCCATTTGGACACAAGCTCTGCTGCCCATGATGGTCCCGTAGTGCAGGGGTTTGCAGATGGCAACGTAGCGGTCATAGGACATGACAGTGAGAAGAGAATACTCTCCTCCTAACAAGAAGAAAAATAGGAAGACCTGGGCAGCACAGCCCAAGTAGGAAATGGCCCTGGTGTTCCAGAGGGAATTGGCCACGGATTTGGGGACAGTGGTGGAGATGGTGCCAAGGTCGAGCAGGGAGAGGTTGAGGAGGAAGAAGTACATGGGGGTGTGCAGGTGGTGGTCGCAGGCTATGGCTGTGATGATGAGGCCATTGCCCAGGAGGGCAGCCAGGTAGATGCCCAGGAAGAGCGAGAAGTGCAAGAGCTGCAGCTCCCATGTGTCCACGAATGCCAGGAGGAGGAACTCAGTGAGGGAGCTGCTGTTGAACATTTTGCTATCTCCAGGCATGGGGAACTGTTGAAAGAAGAAAAGACATTGAGAAGTTAGGAGAGACTTTTCAAGTAAAAAAAATCCCCAAATGTTCCAGTTCTCATGCAACCCTCCACTTTGCCTCTCTCTTTACGGAGAGGATCTTTGTGCACCTCCCTTGCTTGAGCTCCACTTTGCTCTGGCTGAGTGTGCTGTGAGGAGTAGGGACCTCTGCCCATGAGCTCCAGAGGAGTCAGTCCTGCTGTAAAGCAGTGGGTATAGGGGAATGGGAGTGACTAGCTCAGACATTCTCAATTTCTGTCAGGTGAAATCCACTCACCTTGTGGAAGGGCTTTTCCCCGTCTTCACTCCCAATTCTAAAGAATGAGGTTTGAGGAGCAGAGTTTGGGGGATTTTTTAATTTTCTTTGAGATGCCCCTGTCACCCCTGGGGAGTGTTCCTCAAAGGCAGCAATTCTCAGCATTTCTGCTGTGAATCCTGAGAAAAATGGATTCACTGTCCCTTGTTGCAGAGTGAGGAAGCTTGTCTGACTATTAGTCTCATTCCCAGCTGTCCTGTGCTTGCATCTCTTTGAGCTGAAGTATGATCGCATTCATATGTTGCCCTAAAAAGAAACCAGCCCCTGCTGAGAGCAGACGAGTCCAGTTTCAAAGTGCAGATCTCCAAATTTCTCACCCTTTCTCCAGGCACCCGAGAGGCCTCTCCACACTGTCCTTCCAGCCAAGGACACACAGGGCTCTTTTCAGATGCCCATATACAGCCTCCCACCACCAGCTCCATACTCTCAGCAGCTCTGCACCTTCTTCATTTATCTCTCAGATATCACAGAGGTGCTATGAGACAGCAGTGCCTTTCTGGAGGGCACTTGCAGCCTGGCAGGACACCACAGGGAAACAGTCAAAGGACCGTTAGGACTGAAGATGGGCTCTCCTTAAGGGAGAGTCAGCTCATTTCCCAGCTGCACAGACTGCATTTCCTGGAGCCACACAGGTTAGAAGGGTGCTGGGGGAAACTCATCACCATGCAGACCCCTCTGTTCCACAGCTTGCAGCGTCGGTGTCTGAACTGCAGCTGAAAACCCTGAACCCCAGGGAGCCCGAGAGAAGAACAGGAGCATCATGGAGAGGAGGGGAAACAAGGAGCAGCACCACGATCCTGCTGCCAAGGGAGGCAAGGAGAGAGAGAGAGACAGACGGGCACTCTGGAAAGCCCTCACCTTACCCAGTTGGGCATGTCTCCTTGCCGAAGGGGACATTTGCAGGGTAGTTGCTCTCAGCCCCTTTGTCGGGCAGCACAAACTGGGCCCGAGGCAGGAGAGAGGCCCCTCTCCTCTGCTGGAGGTCTGGCTGCAGAGGAGGCAGCTCATGCCCTGGACCCCATGGCTGTCAGGGCAGAGGCTCTGCTGGGTCACAGAGGAGACACAGGGGGAGCTTGCTCAGAGGAAGGTGTCTTCATTGCAGGGACTGACCATGACTTGCCCAAATCCATCCTCCCATGATTTTTCTGTTAGCAATTCCCTCTCCTTCCCTGCCCATTTTTCCTACCTGGAGCTGTCCCTGCTGCCTGGAGCTTTCTCTGTCCCAACATCGTTTCCCTGTCGGCGCTCACAGACCCTGCCCCACCCTCTGTGTGCTCACTTCTGCCCTGCAGAAACCTTCTGGGACTGAGACCTGGTCAGGGGCATCTCTGTGCTTGCAGGTCCTAAGCAGCAGGTCACATAAACCCTGAGCAAGCCATGAAGGTGATGCTGGTGTTGCTGTAGGTGGAGGTGGGGTTGAAGGGGTTTGCTGAGCTTTCTCACAGACCTGTTGAGCTCTGAGAGTGAAGGTTTGAGAGTCCCAGTCCCTTGACAAACCAGCAAACTCTGTCCTTTTTCCTCCCTGCCAAAATTAGGAAACTGAAAGCCCTGCAAGGAAAGCTCCTTCCCTTCCAAGTACCCTTTTTTCACCTTCCTCTGTGCTGCAAGGACACGGCTCTGAATCACAGCCCTGGGCAGACCTGTGTGCACGTCCCAGCTTCACAGCCCTGCAGCTGTCCTTGGGAGAAGGAAGCAGCATGCCCTGTCCCTGTGACGGTGTGGCAGGGAATCCCTGCTCTGAAGCATCTCCTCCTCCCCAACACTGGAGAAGCTGGCAGAGCTATCTGTAGAAAACTTATGAGTGATGGGATGGAAGAGGTTGAGAAGAGTCCTCCAGGAACCTCAGTAGCATTGCCCCACAGCCAGAGACTTACCGTGTTCAGGGCTGTGAAGATTTCTTCCACAATGAACTGTCAGCCATCCTCCCACTCCACACTGCCTTTCACTTCTCGCTGTCGTGTCTCATCTCATGTCAGCAGCAGCAGGCAGTGCCCGGAGCCCTGCTGCTCCTGGCAGAGGAGCTGCTCCTGGACAAAGGTGTTTCTCAGCAGTGCTGTCAGGTTGCCATGAGCTCCTACCATCCCAGGAGCCTGGCCCCACTTGGCAATAGTGGCCCAGCTGAAGACATGAATTTCTCTGTCCCTTGTGCTCCCTCCTCCTGGGAAATGTTCCCTGAGGTAAACCAAAATAATCACCTTTGGTCCCTCTCTAAACAATGCAGAGAGACCAGTTACAGCATTGTCACTTGTTTCATCAGAGGATGGTTATCTACGAGAGGTGGAAATGTCCCACCCTGGAAAGCCACATTCCCATGTCTTAACTAGGCAGGACACCTAGAAGGGGACAAGAAGGAAGATCATTTTCCCATGGTTCAGGTGCTGATTCAGAGGAGTCAGTTTGGGCATCTCATGACCGTTTAGAAGGCCCTGGGATGCAGCAGGATGAAGATCCCTCCCATGAACTCCACAAACACATCAGAGGTGGGATTCCCCTTGCCAAAACTGAAGTGAGCACAACACAGGTGTCTGTATGTGAGCTCTTTGTCTAAATTCCCATTATAATCTCTGGAGATGGAGGATGAGAGTCAGTTACAGAATCACAGAATCACAGAATAGTTGAGGTTGGAAGGGACCTCTGGAGATCATCTAGTCCAACCCCCCTGCTTAAGCAGGGTCACCTAGAGCACATTGCACAGCATCGCGTCCAGGCGGGTTTTGAATATCTCCAGAGAAGGAGACTCCACCACCTCTCTGGGCAACCTGTTCCAGTGCTCTGTCAGCCTCACAGTGAAAAAGTTTTTCCTCATGTTCAGATGGAACTGCCTGTGTTTCAGTTTGTGCCCGTTGCCTCGCGTCCTGTCGCTTGGCACCACTGAAAAGAGTCTGGTCCCATCCTCTCGACACCCTCCCTTCACATACTTGTACACATTGATAAGATCTCCTGTCAGCCTTCTCTTCTCCAGGCTAAACAGGCCCAGCTCTCACAGTCTTTCCTCATAAGAGAGATGCTCCAGTCCCCTAATCATCTTTGTGGCCCTTCGCTGGACTTGCTCCAGTAGTGCCACATCCCTCTTGTACTGGGGAGCCCAGAACTGGACGCAGTACTCCAGATGGGGCCTCAGCAGGGCTGAGTAGAGGGGGAGAATCACCTCCCTCAACCTGCTGGCAACACTCTTCCTCATGCACCCCAGGATACCATTGGCCTTCTTGGCCACAAGGGCACATTGCTGCCTCATGCTTAACTTGGTGTCCACCAGCACTCCCAGGTCCTTCTCAGCAGAGCTACTTTCCAGCAGGTCAACCCCCAACCTGTACTGCTGCATGGGGTTATTCCTCCCTAGGTGCAGGACCCTGCACTTGCCTTTGTTGAACCTCATGAGGTTCCTCTCCGCCCACCTCTCCAGCCTGTCCAGGTCTCTTTGAATGGCAGCACAGCCCTCTGGTGTATCAGCCACTCCTCCCAGTTTTGTATCGTCAGCAAACTTGCTGAGGGTGCACTCTGTCCCTTCATCCAGGTCATTGATGAAGAAGTTGAGCAAGACTGGACCCAGGACTGACCCCTGGGGGACACCGCTAGCTCCAGGCCTCCAACTAGACTCTGCGCCACTGAGGACAACCCTCTGAGCTCTGCCATTCAGCCAGTTCTCAATCCACCTCACTGTCCACTCATCCAGCCCACACTTCCTGAGCTTGTCTATGAGGATGTTATGGGAGACAGTGCCGAAAGCCTTGCTGAAGTCAAGGTAGACAACATCCACTGCTCTCCCCTCATCTACCCAGGCAGTCATTCCATCAGAGAAGGCTATCAGATTGGTTAAGTTCTCTCAGTGTCCTTGGATGCAGCTGTTCCAATGTACTTGTATGAGTTAATTCCGGCAAGTCTTCCCTCACTCAACCCTCATGCACCATTGGTGGCTTTTCTTCTCTGGAGTCCTGACTCTAGGCACAACAGCCCGGGCGATCTTGTTGGTGAAGACTGAAGCCAAAAAGGCACTGAGCTCCTCAGATCTACCTACCTCTGCTGTTACTGCCCCATTCAGCAAAGAGCCAACATTTTCCTTTTTATTCTTTACTGTTACTGAAGCTGTAGCAGCTCTTCTTCATGCCTTTGATGTCCCCTGCAAGTGTCTACCCTCTGAGAGCTTTGGCTTCCCTAACACCACCCCTACTTCAGTGGACACAATTTTTGAATTCCTCGTTTGCAGCATCTCTCTCCTTCCGCTTCTTGAATGCTGCCTTATTGCCCTGGAGCTGAGTTGTGAGTTCCCATTTTAGCCTGGTTTCCCCTTCTCATGCTGTTTTCCACTACTGCCCTTTGCTTCCATTTTACCAGGCTGAAGAAACCCAAGTCCCTCAGCCTCTCCATACAGGCCATGTGCTTCAGGCTCCCAGCCCCATCTTGGAAGACTCCTCTGGACCCTCTCCAGTTGCTCCCCATTCTTCCAGTACTGGGTAGACCCACTATTCCAGACGTGACCACACCAGTGCTGAGTCGAGGAGGATAATAATTCCACTTGTCTGGGTGTCCACACTCTTCCTCAAGCAGCCACATATGAAGCTGGCCTCATTTGTGGTGAGCGTGCATCACCGGCTCATATGGCACCCCTTGTAACATCCAGGCCCTTCTCCTCAGGGTCACTCCTCTGATGGTCAGGTGCCAGCCTGTCCTGATGCATGGGCTGTTCTGTCCCCTGATGCAGGACCTGCCGCTTCTCCTTGTACAACAGCATGAGGTTTCTGTTGGCCAAATCCCCAAGTTTCTCAAGGCCCCTCTGGACTGACGCTCCTCTGCATCAGCTGTAAATGAGTGTGTGCAGATGGCTCATCCTGTCTTGCGGTGCCTCTGACAGGATAACAGCAGGAGGAACTGCAGGACACTGCGCATAATAACAGGAGGTAGTAGTTTAAAGGGACTGCTGGCAAAGGTAGGAATCACCATGGAAACATCTCAGAGAAGCCAAATGAATGTACAATGGCAGCAAAACAAGGGTCAATGGGGAAAGGCTGACTGCATGGGAGGGGATCAGGATGGTAAAAGAGAAGAACTTGGGAGGTGGAAAAGAGGGAAAAATGCCATGAAAGGTGAAGTAAAAGAAAAATCAAGGCTATTTGGAGGTCCCTGCCAAGCAGTCCTGAATCTGAATGACTCTGAATGGAGCAGCACAAGAAACATGCAGTTGTTTTGGTCATACTTGTGTCTGACATACTTCCAGGGTCTCATGGAAGCTGAATATTTTCAAAATAGGTCAAAAAGAGAAGACACAGTGTGGAAGGAAATGCAGAATCATTCCGGCTGGGAGGGACCTCAGGATATCCCTAGCCCAACCTCCTTCCCACAGCAGGGTCAGCTATGAGGTCCAGGTTTCTCAGGGCTTTACTCAATGAGGACTTGAAAACCTCTGAGGATGGAGATGGCACAACCTCTCTGGGCAACCTGCCCCAGTGCTTGGTTGTCTGGATGGGTCAAACGTTCTTTCTTATCCCCAGCCTGACATCTCTTGTTTCAGCTAACACCCATTGGCTTTCACCTTTGCATCATGCACAATGGTGAAGAGCCAGGCTCCATCTTCTTGGTGACATCCTGGTAGGTGTGGGGAGGCTGTTATTAGGTCTGCCCAAAGCCTTCCTTTCTCCAGGCTGAACAAACTCAGCTCCCTCAGCCTCCCGTAGTGACAAAGTCAACGTTACCTATGTGTGCCTAGGAGGTTTAAAGCTCTTCCAATCCTTCTGGATTTTTTTGCACCCTCTAAAGACCTCAGGGCACATTAGAGTGCCATCACCCTCATGCCATGACTTTTTGTTTGTGTCATACTCATTTGGTATCATGTTGTAATGTACAGGGGTTGTAGGCTGTGAGGAGGGCCCACTCTGGACCAGCAGTCACTCATAATTAACCCTTGAACTGAGAACCTTTCAGGCCCAAGAGGCAACCTCACACCACTAGGAGGGCCTGGCTCTGGGAATACCATGTCAGGTGCTAAGCCACGTGCAGAAAAGGAATTGCTGCCTGCAAGAATTGCAGTGGCTCAGGAGGCACCTTGAGAGGTTTCTAGTCCAACCTCCTGCTCACATGGGGATCAACACTAAATTCACACCAAGTTCCTTCATGTGGCTTCCTGGTAAAGCATGACCCATTCAAAAAAACCCTCTGAGCTCAATCATCCAACCAGTCTTTTACCGACTCGGTGTTCTACCCATCTTATCATAATGCCTAATTGTATTCAAGAATATTCACAAAGACAGTGTCCAACCCCTTGCTAAAATCTGAGTAAATGACATCCAGCACTTTCTGCTCCTCCACAAGTGCAGGTCTTTTATCACAGAAGGCAGTCAGGTGGGTCAGGAACGATTCATCTTCAGTAAATCCATGCTGACTGTTCCCAGGCACCTTCTTCATGTGCCCAGAAAGGTGATCGGAGAGGATTCGCTCAATGACAGACTACTCACTAAAGTGAAGATGAATGGCCTGCGGCTCCTTGCTTTGTCCTTGGGGTCTTTTCTGAAGTTGGGAACAGCATATTCCTTCTTCTGCTCATTGGGACCTCCCCTGATCTCCACAACATTTCAAAGATGACAGAGAGCAGCCTTGCTGTCACAGCAGACAGCTCTCTCCATGTCCATGGATGACAGCCATCCAGTCCCATAGACATCTATGGGTTGAGTTCTAGAGACTTAGGCACTGTGGGTTGGTTTTGTCCTCAGGAGTCCAGGCACAACAGCTGAGGAGACCTTGTGGGTGAAGACTGAAGCCAGGAAGGACTTGACTTCCCCAGACCTATCTACATCTGCTTTTACTAGGATCCCTGCCCCATTCAGCAGTGAGCCCACATTTCCTTCTTTATTCTTTTACTGTCACTGAAGCAGTAGCAGCTCTTCTTCCTGTCCGTCATGTCCCCTGCAAGCGTCTCTGTCCCAGCGGACCTTTGGCTTCCTTAACACCATCCCCACTTTGCTGGACAATATTTCTAAATTCCTCCTTTGCAGCCTCGCCCTTCTTCCCCTTTCTGTATGCTGCCTGATTGCCCTGGAGCTCATGAGGGAGTTCCCTGTTTAGCCAAGCTGGTGTCCAGAGATGTCTGCTAATCTTACAAACTGTTTGTTATGGAGCATTCTTGTGCTTGACGGGTGCTGTCCTTAAAGACCTGCGGGCTTTCCTGAGCTCCTCTGCCCTTCAGAGCTGCCTCCCTTGGTCCATCCCATGGAAGACATCCATACATTCAAGCTGCCCCTTCACACTTAGGACATGCCCCTCCTCATCTTGCCTGGTGGTCTCTCCTGAAGAACTTGCATCCTGCCAGTGAAAGACTCGAGTCATGCAAGTGATCCTACTACACCTCAGTTATTCCAATCATGTGGCACTCCTGTGACAGCTTGTGCATCTCCATTTGCTCCTGCCTGCATCCCAGGCTGCATAAGTTTGCATATATTTTGGCTTCAGTACCTCAGCTGTGGCATCGACCAAAGATTTGTCACAGGGAAACGTATTACCAAGGACCCAGCGTATGCTAAGACTTTGATGGCAAGTGGTGACATACTGGCATGGATAGCAGGTGGCAATGTAATGGTGAAAGGAGGTTCCCACTAAGGAAGCAAAGCCTGCAGTACCCAAGGCCAGGGAGAAACAGAGCTGGGCCTTGCAGGAATGGCAGGAGAGGGCTTCGTGACCCAAGTTGACTCTGCAGCACTGTTGTGCCTGTGGCAGACTTCTTGAACCAATCTGCAGGCAGGACAAGGTGCCACTGAAAAAGTCCCTGGGCCTGGGCAGCCTGTGATCCAGCCACCCTGTGGACATTGTTAGCCTAGTCGCTGTTCATATCATATTGGGGGGGTGAGAAGAGGTACAGGAAGAGGAGAGACAGAAGGGTTTCACAGTGGAGAGACTAGAGTGGAGACGTTGGTGTGATGTGCCTCTCCCATTTATGAAGCACACTTGGATGCAGACAGCACAGACTGCCTAAAGGCAGTGGTGGGATTCATTTTTTTGTGCACAGGCAGGAAAACTGAGATGCCAGGGGACACTTGCCCACCAAACACTCCAGAGGGGTATGGGTTTCCTGTAGGTCCCATGCTGTATGTACTAGAGACATGTGGTTGTACTGGACACCCCAGGCATCTGAAATGGCCCTGCCAGCCTATTTTATGTCATTAAATCAAAGGTCTGCACTGAATTACAATAGCTGTTTTTAACATTGGGATCTTCATCTGTCTCAGCTTCATAGTGAGTGGGGCTCTAGTTCTAGTAGGCATCTAGTGTCATTTCAGATGGCCAAGGAAATATCCTACCTGGCCCCCACCTGATGCTCCAGAAGGATGTGGGTCTCATAGTCACTCCACCAGAGCAAGCAGACACTGGCACATGCCTGGAACCACCTCTGTCTCTTCAACTGTCATCAGGTGTTTGCATGTGACCAGCTGACTCCCACCTGACTCCCACCCTCCATCTCCAGTGATTATAATGGTAGCTTAGACAAGGAGCTCCCACGCAGACCTCTATGTTGTGCCACTTCAGTTTTGGCAAGGGGAATCCCACTTCCGGTGTGTCTGTGGGGTTCATGGCAGGGATCTGTATCCCACTCCAGCCCAGGGGCTTCTAAATCAGCATGAGGTGCCCAGATTCACTCATCTGAATCAACACCTGAACCACGTGTCTGTGAGCTCCCTTCTTGTTCCCATGTAGGTGTCCTGCCTACTTAAGAGATGGGAATTGGGGCTTCCAGAGTGGCACATTTCCACCTTTCATAGATAGCCATTCTCTGATGAAATAAATTGTAATGCTGGGATCCATTTCTCTCCACGCTTTAGAAAAGGACAATAGGTGATTATTTTAGTCTACTTCAGTGAACTTTTCCCAGGAGGAGGGAGCACAAGGGACAGAGAAATTCACGTCTTCAGCTGGGCCCCTGCTCCTGAGTGGGGTCAGGCTCCTGGGATAGAGGAAGCTCATGGCAACCGAGAAGCGCTGCTGAGAGACAGCTGTGTCCAGCAGCAGCTCCTCTGCCAAGTGCAGCAGGGCTCCGGGCACTGCGTGCTGCTGCTGACATGAGATGAGAGAAGGCAGAGAGAAGTGAAAGGCAGTGTGGAGTGGGAGGACATAGGAGAGCTCATTGTGGGACAGCTCCCAACATGGTAAGTCTGTGGCTGCGGGGCAATGCTACTGAGGTTCCTGGAGGAGAGTTCTGAACCCCATCCATCCCATGGCTGATTGATAGGTTTTTTAAGGATCGATCTCTCAGCTCTTCCAGTGCATAGAGGAGGAGATGCTTTAGAGCAGGGATTCCCTGCCACAGTGTTACAGGGACAGAACATCCTTCTCTGTTCTCCCAGGGATGGCTGCAGGGATGTGAAGCCAGGGAGTGCACCGAGGTCTGCGCAGGGCTGTGATTCAGAGCAGTGTCCCTGTGCTGCTGGGTGCTGTGTGCCTGGGGCAGTGACTCTGCTGCCTGTGAGGGTCAGTACTCAGCCCACCCAGGTAGCTCCCCACAACGCTGAAGGGAGTAGCTCTGGGTGAGTGGGGTGACCCCCAGAAGGGCAGGTTCATTCTCTTGCTGAGAGGGTGCTGCGTGGATCAGGGCTGCTCACAGCTCCAGCTCACCAGGAGGACCTTTTGAGAGTGGAGATCTCAAGAGGACTTCTCTCTGCATGGTGGGAATGGAAATGCAGCAGTCAGGTTTAAAGAAGGGGCTAAGATCTTAACCATCACACTGAAGGATGAATAGGTTTGCAAGTGCCTTCACCACTCCTCAGCCTACAGACAGCACCAACATCACCTTGCCAGTCTCATCAGAGATTTTCTGGTCTGCTCTTTAACACCTGCAAACAGAGAGATGCCGCTGGGCAGTTTCCTGCTGCTTGGAGGTTTCTGTAGGGCAGAGCTGAGATGACAGTGGGTGGGATGGGACCTGTGTGGGGACAAAGGAAGAGCTCCCGGCAAGGACATCTCCAAGCAGCAGAGAGATGGTCAGAGAGTGAGAGGAAAGTGCTACCAGAGACCTCATGTGAGGTCGGGGTGCAGTCGGTTCTCTGCCAGCCCCTGCAGTGCAGGTGCTTTCCGCTGAGCAAGCCCCCTTCATCTTTCCTCTGCCACCCAGCAGAGCCCTCTGCCCTCAAGGCCATGGGATATCGGACAGGAATTGTGTTTTTGGCAGCCAGAGCCCCAGAAGAGGAGAGGAGCAGCTCTCCTGCCACCTGCCCATTTCCTAAAACATGACAAAGGGGCTGAGAGCGATCTCCCTGCGATGTCTCCATCTGGGAGGTGGTGTGCACAGCTGGGTTAGGGGAAGACCTTCTTCAGTGTCCCTCTCTCTTTCTGTCTTTGCCATCCTAGGCAAGCACCAAGGTGTTGCTCCTTGTTTCTCCCCGTGTCCGGGCCGCTCTTGTTCTTGCTCTTGGGCTTTCTGGGGATGAAATTTGCTGCTACAGAGTCTGACCCAGACCCTGTGGTTCCTGCCGCAGAGCTGTCTGCAATGGAGTGAGAGGATGAGGACCCCTTCTTGCCTTTGGGGCTCAAAGCAGCACAGTGTGTGGGGCTGGGGAATGAGCTGAGTGTCCTTCAGGAGACCGCACCTTTGAGACACTTCACCCTCCCTGGGGTGTGCTGCTGAGCTGTGTGCTGCCCTCGAGGAGGGCACAGCTCTTCTACTGGACATTCATGACAGCTGAATGCCCCGTGCAGAAGGCACAGAGGTGCTAAGGAGATGGAAATGCTGCTGGGGGTGGCTGTGTGTGGGCAGCTGAAATAAGCACTGTGTGTTTTTGCCTAGAAACTGGGTGTCAAAATCTCCCTCAGTATCAGCACCACGTCACAGAGACCTTCTTCTGATCGTCGGAGCTATGTGCTATGTGCCACCCTCTCCATCACTCTTGAGACATCTGAACTGAGCGAGAGGTGAGTTTGGAGATCTGCGCTTTGCAAGTGGCCACCACTGTCAGCAGAGGCCAGTTTCCTTTAAGGGTAACTTGTGGTTGAGACTGTCCCCTAGCTGAGAAAGGTGCATGCCCAAGGCAGCTGGGAATGAGACTGATGTGGAGACCAGTGTGCCGGCTCTGTCCTAGGGCACAGGGAGGGCTTTTGCATCTCAGGACTCACTAGTCTTCACACGGAGAGCAATGGAAAGGTTGCATATTCCTACCCTGCAGAGCAGACAAACAAACAAACAAGCCCCCCAGAAATGAAACTGTTGCTTTTGTGGTCAAAATGCCTCGGAATTAGATGTGAAGATGTTAAACCACCCTTGTGCACTACAGCAGGACTGACCCCTCTGGAGTCTGTGGGCAGAGGCCCATGCTCCTCATAGCACACTCAGCCAGCACAAATTGGAACTCCAGATATGAATAAAGCAGTGTGTGTGTATGTGTGTGTGTGTGTGTGTGTGAGAGAGAGAGAGAGAGAAGGCAAGAGCTTTGAACAGAGAATTCCCTCCTGAATTGTCACTGTCTTTTCCTCCCTGGACAGTCCCCCATGCCCAGAGGGAGCATGATGTCCAACGGCAGCTCCCTCACTGAGTTCCTCCTCCTGGCATTTGCAAACACACGGGAGCTGCAGCTCTCGCACTTCTCGCTCTTCCTGGGCATCTACCTGGCTGCCCTCATGGGCAACAGCCTCATCATCACAGCTGTAGCCTGTGACCACCACCTCCACACCCCCATGTACTTCTTCCTCCTCAACCTCTCCCTCCTCGACCTTGGCTCCATCTCTACCACTGTCCCCAAATCCATGGCCAATTCCCTCTGGAACACCAGGGCCATTTCCTACTTGGGATGTGCTGCCCAGATATTTTTTGTTGTCTTTTTCGTTTTGGCTGAGTATTGTCTTCTCACAGTCATGGCCTATGACCGCTATGTGGCCATTTGCAAACCTCTGCACTACGGGACCATCATGGACATCAGAGCTTGTGTCAAAATGGCAGCAGCTGCCTGGGGCAGTGGTTTTCTCACTGCTGTGCTGCACACTGCTAATACGTTTTCAATACCACTCTGCCAAGGCAATGTTGTGGACCAGTTCTTCTGTGAGATTCCCCAGATCCTCAAGCTCTCCTGCTCAGATTCCTACCTCAGGGAAGTTGGGCTCCTTCTGGTTACTGCCTGTTTAGCCTTTGGGTGTTTTGTTTTCTTTGTGCTGTCCTACGTGCAGATTTTCACAGTCGTGCTGAGGATCCCCTCTGAGCAGGGCAGGCACAAAGCCTTTTCCATGTGCCTCCCTCACCTGGCTGTGGTCTCCCTGTTTGTCAGCACAGGCATGGTTGCCTACCTGAAGCCTCCTTCCTTCTCCTCCTCAGCTCTGAATCTGGTGGTGGCTGTTCTGTACACGGTGGTTCCTCCAACACTGAACCCTCTTATCTACAGCATGAGGAACAAGGAGTTCAAGGATGCCCTGAGAAAACTGGATCAATGTGTACAATGTCAGCACCAATAACCATCCCATGTGCAGCCACTCATCATTCACAGGGTATCTAGCATCAAGACTCTGTGTTCATTTATTTTCTTATTTTTCTCTGGTACATTTTTGAAAAAAAAAAAAATTGTGCCACTTCTCTCTCATTTGAATCTGTCCCAGAGACTGTGTTGAAGCAGGAAGTCAGGCTTCCCCCTTCATCAGCAGAGATGGGAGAACCTCCGAGCCTGCTAGTCTGAGCTGCCTCAGATGTCCCCAGTGCAATGAGGAGAGTTTCCCTTTGCAGTGCCTCTTTCAGCACTGACACCAAGGGAGCTCAGGGGGACAGAATCAGGCTCAGATGAGTACAGGTGGGGTAAGACCATGGGTCCCATGTCCATTAGGAGAGCTCAGCACCCCTGACCACAGTCAGGGTGTGATCTCACACTCCTCTCCTGCAAGGGTGGCAGCCAGGTGTCACTGTGGCTGGTCCCTTCCCTCTACAGAGCTCCGACACACACAGTGGAGTGGGAGTGTAGGGGAGGAGATTCTGGATGCAGCCTGTGGGGACAGACCCTCTGCTCCTCAGGATCGTCCCCCCACTGCCACAGCAGGCATTTCCTCACTGCAGCCTTCACTTGGGGGCTGCAGCTTTCCTGGAGACTCGTCCACCAGCAGCAGCAGGACTTTCTCTTTTCAGGGCTGCTTTCCTCACTTCCTCACTGTCCTGCTGTGCTCCCATGTGTGTATATGGCCTCAGTGCTTGTAACATGGTGCTTCCTTTTGCATTCCTGTGAGCTCAGGCAGGATCAGGCAATGGGCACCCTTATGCCAGACCTGGTCTCCAGAACAACATTTCCATAATAAAAAGGGATCTCCCTGTGACATGCCTGAGGTCTGGCCTTTCTTCAGAGAGGAATCAAAACTAAGCTGAAGGGATTGCACCACAAAAGGGCCTGCTCTTCTGCTTGTGACCTCCATGGGATACAGGGGACAATCTCAGAGTCTACATATGATCTGATAGGGACTGAGGGCTGGATTCAGGACTCATCAGTCAGTGACTGGTGCAGATGGTGAATGGTCTCTGAATTGCCTGCCTGGGGCTGTCCCACAGGTGACAGTGCTGATGAGAGATGCCCATCCTTCTGGAGGGGAATCAGAGCCCCCAGGAGAGCTCAGGGGATCTCCAGGGACAGTATGTGCCTGGTGTGGGCAGTGAGTGAAGCCTCACAAAGTGAGGGACGGTCCACGGTGGAGTGACCAGAAGGTAGAGCACTAAATCCAGGCACGCATGGGGAAACAAGGGCTCTGCAATCCCCAGAGAGGCAGTGGGGAGCCAGGAGGCGCAGGGAAGGGGCACTGGAGAGTGATTCCTGCACCCTCAGGAAAGAATCACAGGCTGGAGCCTTGCCTGAGTTATGCTGTGGACATGCCTGTGCCTGGCCCTGCACCTCTTACGTCCGGACCTGTCCCTGTCCCCATCCTGCTGATCCAACTCCCCATCTCGACCTCAAACCTGCCTCCACACTGCAGTCAAGAAAGCCTTAGAAAGGGATGCTGGGACCCGAGCAGCACCCAGAGAGGGTTTTAGGTGCAACAGTTGACCGTATATCCACAGCAACACTTGCCTGACAGCCAATGTAAAGGTGTAAGGAGAGCTTCAGTTCTGGAGCCCTACTCAGCTAACACTGCACACAGAGTCTTAGGTGGACGAAAAAGTGAGGGCAGCCACTTGGGTCAGATTTTACAATGCACAGTTAGGAGAGGCAGCTCCAGCTCCCTCGAGGGCTGTGCTGGAGCCTTTCAGGAGCAGGCTGAGGTGGGGCTGGCACCACCAGGGTGGGTCAGGAGAGGGCAGCTCCCCTTTGCCATGCTGGGTCTGGGGCTGATGCTGGGTCTGGGCACAGCTTTTCCCTGTGGACCTCCCTGAGGAACGGCTCCGGGTGATCCTCCACCTCTGCCCTGGCAGCAGCACCAGAGCTCAGGGTGCCAGGCAAGAAGTGCACAAGGGTGGAAGGAGGATGGGCTGCCCAGGGGGAGCATCGAGACCTTGTTTGTGCACGCAGGGATGGAGTGAGGAAAGGCAGAGCTCAGCTGGAGCTGGCACCAGAGACCTTAACATGGAAAGGGCTGGGGCATTATTAAGTGACTCTTAAATGATCCCCCAGTGTCTGACGGGGCTGAGCACCTGGCCCCTGCCCAGCCCAGGTGGTACCACACGTAGGAGGTAGCAGACAGCCATGTTCTGGGATGTGCAGGGCTGTGGTGCAGAAGAGAGGCCGTGCAAGGCTGGCCTTTTCTCCTGTGTCCGGATACGGAAACCTGGAGGAGGACGGAGCTGGTCATGGAGCACCCCACAGCTGGGGTGAGCAGCCAGTGCTGGAAAGGGGTGATGTGAGGGGCTGGTGTGGGACAATGGTCCGGGCGCAGCTTCCCCAGTGTGTCCATGCAACACAGGGAACAACCTGGGCTCTTCTCTCCTGCACCCTCCATGTCCTGGTGCCTTTCCCAGGAGACCTGCATTTGCCCTGCAAGCACACGGCCATGTGCTCCCACACTGCCGTTCACGCACAGTAGCTGCCTGCTGGCATTTTTCCTCTCCTGGGTCCTTTCTAGCCCAGCCCAGACCCTCCCCAGCTCTCCCCACCTCCCCTGCCCTCTCCCCAGACCACCCAGCAGAGCAGCCCAGCCTGGGGGTGGCCCCACAGCAGTGCCTGCCGCAGGGGGCTGCAGAGCTCTGGGCACTCACCCCACAGCCCCAGCCCCTCTGAAGGGCACAGCAGGTCGTGGGGGGCAGAGAGGGGTGTCAGCCTTCCCATCAGCCCCCAGGAGGCTGGGGGCCAGCAATGGCACAAGGAAATGGAGGACACTCACTCCATGTCTCCGCTACTCTCATGACCAGGAGATCCTTAACCCTGGCTGCCTGCAGCCCCTCTGGGCAGCCCCTCTGCCCAGCACAGCACAAGAGTCCTGGCCCCAGGGCTCCTCAGGCAGCTCCAGTGACAGAGCAGCCTGCCTCGAGCTGACACACATAGAAACAGGTTTTCATTTATTCCTCCCCACAAGCACACAATTGCTCCTTTGCTCTTCTCCGGAGACGTCCCTGCTCCCCAGAGGGCCTTTCCCCAGATCAGTGTGTCCATGCTGGCCTCGATGGCCATTCCTGCACCCCTCCCCTGTGCTCCCCGCAGGGTCCCGGGCTGGCAGTGCTGCTCTGCAGAGCGAGCGGGCTTTGGGGTGACTCTGCACTGGCCATGCTGGTCAGGGCAGGCCCAGCTGCACCACCATCATTGCACCTGACAACACCCTCCCCAGGGTCTGTGGCTGTGGAGGATGCTTGGAGCAATCACAGGGCATTTCCAAGGGCTCAGGGGTGTCACAGACCCAGCCCACTGCCTCTCCTGAGACTGCAGAGCCCTGATTTGGTGCATTCCTTGGTTTAGCCCTTTGCTTTGGGTGACTCCACTTGGTTTGGGGAGACTCCACTCAGTGCCCGTCCCAGGAATGTGCTGTCCCTGGAGATCCCCTGTGCTCTTCTGGTGGCTCCATACTCCCTTCCAGAAGGATGGGCATCCATCAGCAGCCCTCTAATAGGTGGGACAGTCCCTGGCACAGACCTCTTGACCACTCACCCTCTCCAGGGGCACTGGGCACCCACAAGTGACAGCTGAATCCAGCCCTCATTCCCTCACACATCACCCAAAACAGCTGATGCCCCTTAGCCCATGGAAAACGCAGGCACGGCAACAGGGCCTTTTTGGGGACAATTCCCTGAGCACATTCTTGGCTCCAGCTTGGGAAGAAGAGCCGAACCTTCAGACACAGTACTAAGGAGATCCCCTTTTATTACAGTGGTGCTACTTGGGAGGCCAGCGCTGACACAGTGATCAGCAGCTTTGCAGAAGGCCCCTGGGTCAGACGGATGGGCTTTGTGCCTCTGGAGAAGTGGGAGGAATTCAGACATTTGTGTACAAACAAGACTATCACAGACAAAATGCACAATGCATGAGAATTGCTGGAGATGGTAAACTGAAAATTGCTTGTGAGGAGAGATGGGCAGCTCATTGCTGCTGAACTAGTACCAGCTGAAACAGCTTCCTCACTGCCTCCTGGAGCTCCTTGTTCCTCATGCTGTAGATGAGGGGGTTCACTGTTGGAGGCGCCACTGCGTACAGAAAAGCCAGCACCAGATCCACAGCTGGGGAGGAGAGGGAGGGGGGCTTCAGGCATGCAAAGATGACAGTGCTGACAAACAGGGAGACCACGGCCAGGTGAGGCAGGCACATGGAAAAGGCTTTGTGTCGTCCCTGCTCAGAGGGGATCCTCAGCACAGCAGTGAAGATCTGCACGTAGGACAGCAAAATGAAAACAAAACACCCAAACATTAAACAGACAGTAACCACAAGAAGGCCAACTTCCCTGAGGTAGGAGTCTGAGCAGGAGAGCTTGAGGATCTGGGGGATTTCACAGAAGAACTGGTCCACTGTGTTGCCTTGGCAGAGTGGTATTGAAAATGTGTTCCCAGTGTGCAGCAAAGCATAAAGGAAACCACTGCCCCAAGCAGCTGCTGCCATTTTGACACAAGCTCTGCTGCCCATGATGGTCCCGTAGTGCAGGGGTTTGCAGATGGCAATGTAGCGGTCATAGGCCATGACCGTGAGAAGAAAACACTCTGCTGACATAAAGAAGACAAAGAAAAAGACCTGGGCAGCACATCCCAAGTAGGAAATGGCCCTGGTGTTCCAGAGGGAATTGGCCATGGATTTGGGGACAGTGGTGGAGATGGTGCCAAGATCCAGAACAGAGAGGCTGAGGAGGAAGAAATACATGGGGGTGTGGAGGTGGTGGTCACAGGCTACGGCTGTGATGATGAGGCCGTTGCCCAGGAGGGCAGCCAGGTAGATGCCCAGGAAGAGTGCGAAGTGCAAGAGCTGCAGCTCCCGTGTGTCTGCTAATGCCAGGAGGAGGAACTCATTGAGGGAGCTGCTGTTGGGCATTTGCTCCCTCTGGGCACAGGTGGACTGTTCAGGGAGGAAAAGACAGGGGCAAGTTAGGACAGACTTCTCTGAGAAAAACTTCCCATTTTTCAAAGAAATCCCCCCTTCCCCCCCAATACAAATGCATTTCCTTTTTCCTTTTCGGGAAGACCTTTGTTCAGGTCCCCAGCTTCAGCTCCAGCTGCGTGTGCTGGGAGGAGCAGGGGTTTGTCCTGCTTTACACCAGTGGGTACTTGAGAACCAGTTTGTGACGTCTACATCTCTGACGTCAGAGGACATCCACCTTTAATGGAAAAGGTCTGCTAATATAAGCACACATAATTCTAAAGAGTGTGGCCTCCAGCAGAGAGATTTAGCAATTTGGGGGTTTTGGTTTTTTGAGATTTTTAAGATCTGCCATCACATCTGGTGAGTGTATTGCTGCAAGAACGAACCTTATAAAGACCAGAGAGGCCAACGGCTTCTCAGTGGCTTGGTGCAGAATCAGGAGTGCTGCTGGATCCATCCATCTTGTTCCCAGCTGCCATGCGCTCACACTTGTGTTACCCAGTGGATGATTTCACCCACAAGTTATTCTAAAAAAGACACTGGACTCTGATGAGATCACGACAGGCTGGTTTCAAAGCACAGATCTAACTCTACTCTCTTTCTCAACTCCAGGTGGAGATGTGATGGAGAGAACAGGACTTTCCTCCTGACATACATGATCACACCAAGGACTCTGTGAGGTGAGAGCTGATAGCTAAGGAAATTCTCAGCACTCCCATTCTGGCTGAAGAAATGCCAGGTTCACTTCAGCTGCACACATACAAAACCACTCAGGAGCATTTTGTGGCATGAGCATCTCCTGAGCTTCTTGAAATGGCTCTCCAATGCTGCTCAGATCCAATGGGAGAGCTGTGCCCTTCTGGAGGGCAGCTCACAAACGCAGCAGGACACCGGAAGGAGACAGTCATGTGTCCTGAAAACAAGGTCTCCTAAAGGGAGAGTCAACTCCTTCCCCAGCCCCTCCGGCTGCATTGCTCAGCACCCTAGGGTTCAAACAGGGCTTGGGCACCTAACCTCTCTGCAGACACCTCCACGGCAAGACCTCAGGGTGCGTGTCTGAATATGTAGCTGAACTCCCAGCTGAGAGCAAATATAAGAACAGTAAGGAGAGGTAGGAAAACAGAGAAATGCTGTGACCCTGCCTCCAAGGGAGGAGAGAAAGAGACAGAGGGGCACCTTCCCTACATTGCACCTCCTAGACAGTGTGTCCTCCCAGGGCAGTCATTCTTAGCCCCTTTGCCTTGCAGGGGGAAATGGGCACGTGCCAGGAGAGAGGAGAAAAGGGTGGCTTGCTCAGAGGAAGACATCTCCAAGGAAGGACCACAAGAGAGTTGCCTGAAGCCAGCCTGCCACAGTGTTTGTGTGGGCACTTTCCTAGCACTCCCTGAGCATCTCTTGGCTGCCTGGAGCTGTCCCCACTGGGAGCTTTTTCTCCGTCCCCACGTCTCTCCCCTGTCAGTGCTCACAGACCCCATCCCACCCACTGGGCGTTTGGCTCTGCCCTACGGAAACCTTCCAGCAAAAGGGCACTGCCCAGAGGCATCTCTGTGTTTGCAGGACCTAAGGAGCAGGTGAGACTAAGCATGATGAGACTGATGAGAGCTGCAAAGGTGCTATTGGTGCTGCCTGCAGGTAAAAAGATGGTTGAAGGAACTTTCTGGTATCCTTGCAGACCTATTGATCCCTCCCAGTAACACTGCAGAACTCTCCTTCAGTTACCTAAACCTAAACCATCCTTTTTGATTTGTGCCCTGTCAAAGATATAAAACAAAATCAGAGCCTCAGAAGAGTGTGTTCCCTTTCAGGTAAGCCTGCCATTAGTGTCCCCTTGAAAAGTCCCCTCCAGACATGTCCTGGGAGTGAGCTAGAGCTGTGAGAAGCCCTGACCCACGCAGCACCCTCTCAACGAGAGAATGTACCTGCCCTGCCGGGTGGTTACTCCTCCCATCCAGAGCTTCACCCCACAATGCCGTGGGGAGCTCCTTGGGCAGGCTGAGTGCTGACCCTCACAGGCACAGAGTCACTGCTCCGGGCACAGAGCACCCTGCAGCACAGGGACACCACTCTGAACAACAGCCCTGCAGAGACCTATGTGCACAACCTGGCTTCACTCCCCTGCACCAGTCCTAGAAGGAAATAGCCATGATGCCCTGTCCCTGTGACAGTGTGGCTGGGAATCCCTGCTCTGAAGCATCTCCCCCTCCTCGGCAAAAGACAAGCTGGGAGAATGATCCTTAAAAAAAAAGTCATGGGGTGGAATGGGTTCAGAAGAGCCCTCCAGGAACCTCAGTAGCATTGCCCTGCAGCCAAAGACTTACCGTGTCAAGGGCTGTGAAGACTTCTCCCACAAGGAGCTCTCCTCTGTCCTCCCACTCCACACTGCCTTGCACTTCTCTCTGCCTTGTCACCTCTCATGTCAGCAGCAGCAGGCAGTGCCCGGAGCCCTGCTGCTCTTTGCAGAGGAGCTGCTCCTGCACAAAGCTGTTCCTGGGCAGTGCTGCCCAGTTGCCATGAGCTTCCTCCAACCCCAGAGCCTGGCCCCACTCAGGAGCAGAGGCCCAGCTGAGCTCATGAATTTCTCTGTCCCTTGTGCTCCCGCCTTCTGGGAAATGTTCACTGAGGTATACTAAAATAATCAGCTATTGTCCTTTCCTAAAGAGTGGAGAGAGATGGATTGCAATATTGCAATTTATTTCATCAGAGAATGGCTATCTAGGAAAGGTGGAACTGTCCTACTCTGGAAGCCCCTATTCCCCTCTCTTAACTAGGCAGGACACCTAGATGGGGACAAGAAGGGAGCTCATGGACACATGGTTCAGGTTTTCATTCAGATGAGTCAGTCTGGAAATTGCATGCTGCTTTAGAAGCCCCTAGGCTGGAGTGGGATTCAGCAAACTCCCATGAACTCCACAAACACAAAGGAGGGGGGATTCCCCTTCCCAAGCTGAAGTGAGCATAACCTAGATGTCTGCACGTGAGCTCCTTGTCTACGCTCCCATTGTAATCACTGGAGATGGAAGGTGGGAGTCAGTTGCTCAAAAACAAACACTTGGTGACATTAGCCAGGACCAGCTCCAGCTCCAGCTGAGCTTTGGCTTGCCTAACTCCATCCCAAACAAGAAGAAATCCTCTCTGCTGCAGTCCAGGGTGGTGACTCTGTTATTCCTCTTACTTATCCACCATCTCACAGGCACTGCAGTGACAGACAACCTCCACATTCACATCCCCATCCAACCTCAGCTTCAGGCAGGAAACCAAGGGGAGGATGGCACCATCTACTTAGAGGCACAAACTACAGAGCTGCAGAAACCACACTGCAGAAAAGCTTGCTCTTCTCCTCTCACCACTGAGGGGATCCAGGCAATGGCCTTTCAGATGGTTCAAGGTGGATGCAAAGAATTTCCATTGTAATGCAGCTATGCCTGAGGCAGTGCCTCCCAGGCTGCCCTTACAGTCAACAGGGAGGAGGTGGTGCTCACCTGCCTTCTTTTAGATGGCCACATAAAGCACAAAGGACTCCTGTCCCAGAGACATTTACTCTGTGCTTGAAATGTGGCCTGAGATCATAGGCGTTCAGGATAATTCAGGTTGAAGGGACCACAGGAGGCCTGTAGTGCAACGTGCTGCTCAAAGCAGGGTCAGATAGAGGGCCAGAAACCAAAAAATGCCCCTGCCAAGGGATTTCTGGGGTGATACAGCTGGAGAAGACAGTAGAGGGTTGATGGGTTGATCGCTTGGAGAAAATGGTTTCTTTTTTCCCCTTCTCCCGAGAATTAAATTCTCAGCTCTCCAGAGGGAAGAAGCTGGGACACAAACTTTGCCACCAACATGGAGGTGGAGAAGCTCTTCAGTCCCTTACAGACAGAGACTGGTCCAAAGACCACCACCCCAATGGCACCAGACCCCCAGGCATGCCTGCCTTCTTGCTGGGCACCCTCCAGCCCCACGCAGGAGGTCTGTGGGGAACAGAGTGGGGTCTGCAGCCTGCAGCCCTGGCCACCCTGCAGGTGTGGTGGGACCCTGCTCCTCTACATGAGACTGGGCTCTCCTGCATTTCCCCAGGGTGAAGTCTGTGTCCCCTCTGCTTGGGAATACATCCCGGCAGGGAGGGCCAACATGGGAAACATGATCTCTGTTCCGGGGTGTGAAGAGAGAGGGGAGGGCGGAGGGGGATCTGCTCATGCCCCGGGCACTGATTCCCTCCCTGCAGCTGCTACAGCCCTGCTGATGCCCTGTAACCCGTGAGCCCAGGAGGTGGGACTCCAACCTCCTCTGACTCTAAAGATTTCTCAGCCCTTCAGACCCAGGATGCAAAGCACCAGTCTGGGGACACCTCAGCAGTCGAAGGTGCTGAATGCCTGGCATGTTCCTGAGAACTTTTCTGCAGTCTCCCAGCACTGCTTTGACTCCTGTTGCCCATGGAGCAGAGACTCCTTTGGAGGATGAACTCACTCACTGTGTAACTCTGAGGTCAGGTTTGACCAGGCAGTACAAATGCCAGCATTGTCTCAATCCCACAACAGTGTCCCCTGCCCAGGACTCCACTTTCCAGCCTCTTCCTCCTAGAGGATTTGGTTTGGGAGGGACCACTGGAGATCTGCAGGACCATGATTTGCTCTGATCTGGGCTAACTTTACAGTTAGATCAAGTCGGTAATCTGCCTTCTGCAGGAGAGTTTTTAAAGATCTCCTGGCCCCTGCCCCAGTGCTGCTAAACTCTCATGGTTACTATTTTTTTTTTTTTTAACTCATTTGAAATTTCCTTTGCTGTATCTTCTGCTTGTTGTCTCCTGTCTTCTCCTCCCCTTGGCCTCTGGCCAGACCATCCCATCTATGCTGACCAAGGACAATCACAGCCTCACCTCCAAGCACAGCCTTGGTGCCCTGGCCCCCATAGCCCCCCCCTGCCCAGCAGCATCCCACCCGTCCCCAGCTCCTGTCCTCATGGGGTTAGAAGAACACCATGTGCTGGGGTCTGGGCCCAGAGAGAGTCCAGGCAGGACTGGACATTCCCCCCCACACACACCAAGGAAGTGCTGAGCCCAGCAGGCAGAGCTAGCTGGTCACATTCCAAGATCACCCCTCACCAGCACCATGGGGAATGGCCAGTGCTGGAAATGGCTGGTATGAGGGGCTGGGTCTGGGAGGAGTTTCCTGGGCCAATTTCTCCTCTCTGTTCATGCAACAACAAGCTGGGCTGCATCTTCGCCCTGAGGAACTCTGCTTGAGGGTTCCCATGGGAGGAGGATGGTCTACAAGCCCAGGAGACGTCCCCAGGACCTCCTCTGCATGCTCCCTGCCAGCCCTGCAGAGGACCCAGCAGAGGGCTCATCCTCCCAGGGCTCACAGCTGGATGCCCAGTCCTTCAGCTGGACATGGAGCCCTGTCTAGGGGTTTCTTTTGCGGTAAGGACCAGCATGCAGGGTGGAGGAGATTGTCTCAAGGACATGTGCTGGGGACAGGGCATGAGGGACAGCAGCTTTGGAGGAGGAGCCCAGACTTCAGGCACTGCACCTGGAAGAACCTGCTTTATTACAGAGATGCTGTGATGGATTCAGCTCTGACCCACTGTTAGCACAACATTATATGGGCACCAGGTGAGACAGAGCAGCCTCAGTAAAAGTGGAATGAATCCAACCATTTGTGCAGCAACATGATAACAAATACTACTACTAACAGTAATAATAGTCATAATAAAAATAAAGTGAACGAAGCTCAGGGCTGGTACAGGACACAGGGGGAGTCATTTGTGGAGAGCAAAGGCAATGTTACCACTGCTGAAAAATGTCCACGAAATCACTTTCCTCAGGGCATCTTTGAGCTCCTTGTTCCTCATGCTGTAGATGAGGGGGTTCACTGCTGGAGGCACCACTGCGTACAGAACAGCCACCACCAGATCCAGAGCTGGGGAGGAGAGGGAGGTGGGCTTCAGGTAGGCAAAGAAGACAGTGCTGACAAACAGGGAGACCACGGCCATGTGAGGGAGGCACATGGAAAAAGCTTTGTGCCTGCCCTGCTCAGAGGGGATCCTCAGCACAGCAGTGAAGATCTGCACGTAGGACACCACAATGAAGATGAAACACCCAAAGATTAAACAGGAACTAACCACAATAAGCCCAACTTCCCTGAGGTAGGAGTCTGAGCAGGAGAGCTTGAGGATCCGGGGAACTTCACAGAAGAACTGGTCCACGATATTGCCTTGGCAGAGTGGTATTGAAAATGTGTTAGCAGTGTGCAGGAGACCATTGAGTAAACCACTGCCCCAAGCAGCTGCTGCCATTTTGACACAAGCTCTGCTGTCCATGATGGTCCCATAGTGCAGGGGTTTGCAGATGGCAACAAAGCGGTCATAGGCCATGACTGTGAGAAGAGAATGCTCTCCTCCAAACAAGAAGGCAACCAGGAAGACCTGTGCAGCACATCCTGAGTAGGAAATGGCCCTGGTGTTCCAGAGGGAATTGGCCATGGATTTGGGGACAGTGGTGGAGACGGAGCCAAGGTCGAGGAGGGAGAGGCTGAGGAGGAAGAAGTACATGGGGGTGTGCAGGCGGTGGTCGCAGGCTACAGCTGTGATGATGAGGCCGTTGCCCAGGAGGGCAGCAAGGTAGATGCCCAGGAAGAGCGAGAAGTGCAAGAGCTGCAGCTCCCGTGTGTCCGCAAATGCCAGGAGGAGGAAATCATTGAGGGAGCTGCCGTTGGACATCTTGCTCCCTCCAGGCACCTGGGACTGTTAAAGGAGAAAATGACAGTGACAAGTCAGCAGAGACTGTTCAAAGCTCTTTCCCTTTCTCACAGACACCCCCAACACACACACACAGACACACACCTACATACACACAATTGTTGCTTTTCTCCTCGGCAGGACCTTCATTCAGCTCCCTGTCTGGAGCTCCAGTTTGTGCTGGCTGCGTGTGCCATGAGGAGTAGGGACCTCTGCCCACAGACTCCAGAGGGGTCAGTCCTGCTATAATGTAGAAAGTTTGTTTAACATCTTCACCTCCAGTTCTGAGGCATTTTGACCATTTAAGCAACAGTTTCATTTCTGGGGGGCTTGTCTGTTTGTTTGTCTGCTCTGCAGGGTAGGAATATGCAACCTTTCCACTGCTCTCCGTGTGAAGACTAGTGAGTCCTGAGAGGCAAAAGCTCTCCCTGTGCCCTAGGACAGAGCCGGCACACTGGTCTGCACATCAGTCCCATTCCCAGCTGCCTTGGGCATGCACCTCTCTCAGAGGACAATCTCAACCGCAAGTTACCTTTAAAGGAAACTGGCCTCTGCTGACAGTTGTGTCCACTTGCAAAGCACAGATCTCCAAGCTCGCCTCCCTTTCTCAACTCAAATGTTTCGAGAGTGATGGAGAGGGTGTGACATAGCACATGGCTCCGATGATCAAAATAAGGACTCCGATGTGGCTCTGACACTGAGGCAGCTCTCAATACTCATTTTGTAGCCAGAAACACACAGTGCTTCTTCAGCTGCCCACATACAGCCACCCGCAGCAGCATTTTCATTTCCTTAGCACCTCTGTGGCTTCTGCATGGCACATTCAGCTATCACACATGTCCTACAGAAGAGCGGTGCCCTTCTGGAGGGCAGTGCACAGCCTGGCAGCACACCCCATGGAGCGTCAAGTGTCTTAAAGGTGGAGTCTCCTGAAGGACAGTCATCTCATTCCCCATGCCTCTGCTGGGTGACAGAGGAAAGATGAAGGGGGCTTGCTCAGGGGAAAGCATCTGCACTGCAGGAGCTGGCAGGGAACTGCCTGCACCCCAAACTCACATGGGGTGTCTGGTAGCCATTTCCTCTCACTCTCTGACCATCTCTCTGCTGCTTGGAGATGTCCTTGGCGGGAGCTCTTCCTTTGTCCCCACACAGGTCCCATCCCACCCACTGTCATCTCAGCTCTGCCCTACAGAAACCTCCAAGCAGCAGGAAACTGCCCAGCGGCATCTCTCTGTTTGCAGGTGTTAAACAGCAGACCAGAAAATCTCTGATGAGACTGGCAAGGTGATGTTGGTGCTGTCTGTAGGCTGAGGAGTGGTGAAGGCACTTGCAAACCTATTCATCCTTCAGGGTGATGGTTAAGATCTTAGCCCCTTGTTTAAACCTGACTGCTGCATTTCCATTCCCACCAGGCAGAGACAAGTCCTCTTAAAAACTCCACTCTCAAAATGTCCTTCTGCTGAGCTGGAGCTGTGAGGAGCCCTGACCCACGCAGCACCCTCTCAGCAGGAGAACGAACCTGTCCTGCCGGGGGTTGCCCTTCTCACCCAGAGCTTCTCCCCGCAGCACCATGGGGAGTTCCCCAGGCAGGCTGAGCGCTGACCCTCGCAGGCGGCAGAGTCACTGCCCCGGGCACACAGCACCCTGGGGTGCAGGAACGCTGCTCTGAATCACAGCCCTGATCAGACCTGGGTGCACTCCCTGGCTTCATATCCCTGGAGCCATCCGTGGGAGAATGGAGCAGCATGCCCTGTCCATGTAACTCTGTGGCAGGGAATCCCTGCTCTGAAGCATCTCCTCCTCTATGCACTGGAGGAGCCAGGAGAGCGATCCTTAAAAAAACTATCAGCCATGGATGGATGGGGTTCGGAACACTCCTTCAGGAAGCTCAGTAGTATTGCCCTGCAGCCAGAGACTTACAGTGTAAAGGGCTGTGAAAATTCCTCCCGCAGTGAGCTCTCCTCTGGCCTCCCATTACACACTGCCTTTCACTTCTCGCTGTCTTCTCTCATCTCATGTCAGCAGCAGCAGGCAGTGCCCGCAGCCCTGCTGCTCTTGGCAGAGGAGCTGCTCCTGCACACAGCTGTCTCTGGGCAGTGCTGCCAGGTTGCCATGAGCTTCCCCTATCCCATGAGCCTGGTCCCTCTCAGGAGCCCAGGTGAAGGCATGAATTTCTCTGTCCCTCGTGCTTCCTCCTCCTGGGAAATGTTCACTGAAGTAGACTAAAATAACCAGCTATTGTCCTTTTCTAAAGCGTGGAGAGAAATGGATCCCAGCATTACAATTTATTTCATCAGAGCATTCCTATCTACGATAGGTGGAAATGTCCCACTCTGGAAGCCCCTATTCCCATCTCTTAACTAGGCAGGACACCTAGAAGAGGAGAAGAAGGGAGCTCATTGACACATGGTTCAGGTGTTGATTCAGATGAGTCAGTTTGGGCATCTCATGCTGATTCAGAAGGCCCTGGGATGCAGTGGGATACGGATCCCTCCCGTGAACCCCACAAACACACTGGCGGTGGGATTCCCCTTGCCAAAACTGAAGTGAGCACAACATAGAGGTCCGCATGTGAGCTCCTTGTCTAAGCTCACGTTATAATCAGTGGAGATGGAGGGGGGGAGTCAGTTGCTCACACACAAACACCTGGGGACAGTTGAAGAGACAGAGGTGGTCCCAGGCATGTGCCAGTGTCTGCTTGCTCTGATGGAGTGACTGAGAGACCTGCATCCTCCTAGAGCATGACATGGGGGCCGGGTGAGGAATTTCCTTGGCCATGTGAAAGGACACTAGATGCCTACTACAACTAGTGTTCCACTCACTAGGAAGCTGAGACAGATGAAGATCCCAATGTTAAAAACAGCTGTTGTAGTTCTGTGCAGACACTTGATTTAGTGATATAAAATAGGCCTGCAGGGCCATTTCAGATGCCTGGGGTGTCCAGCACAACCACATGTCTCTAGCAGGTACAGCAAGGGACCTACAGGAAAGCCATGCCCCTTTAGATTGCATGCTGGGCAAGTGTCCCAGGGCATCTCAGGTTTCCTGCCTGTGCTGAAGAAAATGAATCCCACCACTGCCTTTAAGCAAAGTCTGTACTGTCTGCATCCAAGTGTGCTTCATAAATGGGAGAGGCACATCACACCAACATCTCCACTCTAGTCTCTGCACTACGAAACCCTTCTAGCTCGCCTCCTCCTGAACCTCTTCTCACCCCCCAATATGATATGAACAGAGACTAGGCTAGAAACGTCCTCAGGGTGGCTGGATCACAGGCTGCCCAGGCCCAGGGACTTCTTCTGTGTCGCCTTGTCCTTCCTGGAGATTGGTTCAAGAAGTCTGTCACAGGAGCTGCAGAGTCAGCCAGGGCAGGAAACTCCTCTCCTGCCATTCCTGCACAGTCCACCTCTCTTTCTCCCTGGCCTTGGGCACTGCAGGCTTTGCTCTCTTAGTGGGAACCTCCTTTCACCAATACATTGCCACCTGCTATCTATGCCAGCATGTCATCAATTGCAATGTGGTCTGGTGCAACAGGACACCCAGAGGGACTCCGTGATCAGCCCCTGGCTTTGTGTTTCAAGGAGCAGCCAGCAAGGACGGAGGGACATCATTTGGTGTAGGAAGATCGCAGGGTGAGAGCAAGGTGGGGAAGCAGGTTGGGTGTGTACAGGCTGCAGGGAAACAGGTACAGCTTTGGGACAGCGTAGGACAGCCTGTGGTGGAGATGACAGAGGGCAATGGCAAGGCTGAAAGCCTCCAACAGAACTGAGGTCTTAGTAGCAGAGACACTAGCCATAGCAGCTGGGACAGAGGCCTACAAGAAGATGACGTTTCCTTACAGCACTGTGGCCTTGCTGCCTCCTCACCTCCATGGAGCCCAGGAGGTGCCGTATTGTTGTCCTGCACTAGGCCCTGTGCTCCCCCCCACCCCGACACTGCCCCCAGGAAGAGCCCTGAGCAACATGTGAGGGAAAGGATCACCCTACCCAGGGGCTGGCTGTGGGCCTTGGCCATTCTGCTTGATAACACACATCCAGGTTAACTTGGCATCACAGCCACCTGCACATTGCCTTTGCCTACCTGCAATCAGGGCCTCCAACTTTCGGCTCTAATCAGCCCCTGGGGACCCTTTGTTGATAATGGTCCTCAGTGGGACCTGTTAACGCTCCAAGAAACTTGGGGATTTGCTTCTGACGTAAACTTCTTGAGAGGTTGCTTCAGTCTCCTCTCAGCACCGGCGGTTCATGGACTCAGCACCAAAGACACCCGAGGGGTCATTAAAATGCAAATCCCCCTAAGGAGCCAGGCCTCTCCCCATAATTTTCTTCAGCTCTTCAATTCTTGTGCTGTGGCTAATTGGAGAGGTTTCAGCAGTGTATTTACAAGAGGAAGATTTCAATAAGCATCAAAAAAAAAAAAGATTTCTGCTTTCAAAGTTTTCCTTATTTTTCAGCTTGCAAACTAGAGTGATATCCACCTTCTCCAACTGATATTGATCCAGAGTGTCTTCTAATGAAGTCTGGACATGTAGGAAAAGCACCATCCTGGAGGTCAGACATCCATGCAAAATATTCCTCCCCACCTCCCCAGCCCTGCCACTTCTCCCATCAGCCACTGGGGACTTAGATCACTCTTGTTCAAATCGAACCTTTTGCCACTCAAGGCTGCAGCTGAATGTTACAGCTCATGTGCACCAATTCCCACCTGCTTTCCTTAGACAACTAGCTGCAAAAAGACCCAGAAGAAATTTGTCTTAATTGCGATTAAAGAAAAATAAACACGATTCAGTGTCACAAGAAATAAAATAAACTCCTCAACTGTATGTCAAGTCCAAGTTGCCTCCAGAGAGGTCCACGGTCTACAAGGAATAGCCTTCCTTGAAATGCTCTTCACAAATAGATAGGAAAGGCTGGATAAACACACAGTGAAGGAGTTGGTTGAACAGACAGTTAGACTGCTGAAAGACAAGACAAGCTTCAGACTCCCTCGAGCTCAAAGCAGGAGCTGGAGTGCTGAGAAATATCTGAGTGGTAAAGAGCAAGGGGAGGAGGAAGACTGGGAAACTATGGAAAGTGCATATGTCCAGACCGTCTGACACAAAGTTCACTGTAGAAATGATCACTGTAATCCGGGAATGTGGAAATAGGTGAATGATTAGTGAGGTTAAAACCACAGCATAACAGACAGAGAAGCGGTAACACAAGTTAAGGGGCAGATCAACATTTCTTCTCCTGAGATTCAGTCCCTTCCTCAAAATTTCCATTACATCATCATAGGAAAACACGGAAATGTTATTATTCAGTCCTTTCAGCTAATGAAAATGTTCTCATATATATATATATATATATATATTTAATGTTGAAAACAGTTCTTCACCTTTCCAGGCAGACCTCAGATGTCTAAGCATAAACATCCAGTGGCACTTGGAGAGGCCCCGGTGTCTCTGAGGGACCAGCCTGGGCCTGGCAGCTCTCACAGGGGACCTGCAGGAGATCAGAGCCCCTTTGAACTGCAGAGGGAGGCTGGACAGAGGGGACCAGGGCACCTGCAAGGGCACCAGCTACCCATGACCCTGTGACTGCATCCCACCCCAGTTCTGAAAATCTCTTTCCTTTTCATAGGGGACGCATAAACTCCTCAGAACATTAGTATACTAAAACAGAAAAAATCAAGAAAGACAATGAGAACAGGAAAAAAAACGGAAAATATAAGAAAGCATTTCTTTGTTTTCAGTCTTTGTCTTAATTTCTTTCTTGTTTCATTTTTAATGTCCTTTTCTAAACATTTCTGTTATAATCAGGCCTGCACCGTTAAAAAAGATATTTCTGTGTCTCACACTGAGCCCAGTGCTCAAAAGACCACCCTCTGCCCACGGCTGCCCATGCCACCCCTCACTTTGCACAGAGCACGTCGCACTCTGAGGTGTCGGGATCTCTCGACTGGTGAGGAAAGCAGGGTGACCAGCTTTAAGGAAATGCTCTATTTTTGGGTGGCCAAATTTGCACAAATCTCAACCTACCCGTGTTAAAGCAATGTTTTAAAGGAGTCTCTAAAACCTCTTCAATGCAATAATTGACAAAAAAAAAAAATCCTCATTTCCAAAACTTCACACAGTTTTTACCATTACCAAATATTTATTTCTTTCTTATTCATTGGCAGCACCATGTTCATGCACTACAGGAATTAGTCTGTCTATGCGAGCGTGAACATATATATAGAGAGAGACATTCTTCTTGAAAATACATTTGCTGGCAATGCTCTGGTGTAGTAGTGGAGGAATGCAGAAACATTGTTCTGAGGAACTACTTCATTTAAATGGACATGTTTCAGATCTCTTCTTCTGCCTCTCGGGCCTTTCTTCTTCCTCGGCCTCTGCTCTCTTTACAGAGCTCTCCAGGGAACGGCGCACTGAATCACAGCGCTTAGGGTGGGGGAGACCTCTGGATGTCATCTAGTCCCAACCACCCTGGTCAATGCAGAGGGAACTAGATGAGGTTGCCCAGGGGCTCCCCCCACTTATGCATTGTCCACAAAGGTGCTGAGAGTGCTCTCCATCCACTGTGCAGGCCATTCATCAAGATGTTAAACAGTCCTGCCCCACATGGTGATCACTGAGGGATGCCGCTAGTAACCGGCTGCCACTTGGAACTTGTACCACTGATGACAGTGTTTCAGCCTGATGGTCCAGCCAATCCTCCACCTTCCCTCTGGTCCACTCATCCAAGGCAAGTCTCAGCAATTTGCCTCTAAGGAGACTCTGGGGGACTGTGTCAAAGACCTTTCTAAAGGGAAGGTTCACAAAATCCCCTGCTTTCCCCTTGTGCACAAAGCCATTCATTTTATGGCAGAAGGCAATCAGGTTGGTCAGGCATGGTTTCCATTTCCCCTTGGTCAACACATGCTGCCTCTTCCAGGCCTTCTCCTTCATAGGCTTGGAGATGGTTTCCAGGAGGATTTGCTCCATCACCTTCCCAGGGACTGAGATGAAGAGGACCAGCCTGTCGTTGCCCAGATCCTCCCTCTTGCCCTTCTGGAAAATGGGTGTGATATCTGCCTTTCCCCAGTCATCAGGAACCTCCCTGATTACCCTGACATTTCATAGACAATCGGGAGCAGCATTGCAGTGACTGCGGCCACGTCTCCCTGGGGTGCTTCCTGTCTGGTCCCATGGACTTGTGTGTGCCCACTGGGCAAAGTTCCTCCCCAGCTGCATCTTCCTCTGCCATGGGTGACGCTTTGCTAACACAGATGCTGCCAAAGGACTCGTGGGCCAGGGAGGCCCTGCAGTAGACAAGACCAGTAAAAGACAAGGTAATAGAGGCAATGAGCTCCTCAGCCTTTCCCCTGTCTTTGTCACTATGTCTCCTGCCCCACTGAGCAGGGAGACCACATTTTCCTTCTCTACCTGCCTTCCTTGTCCTGCCCATGTACTTGCAGAAGCGCTTCTGGTTACCTTCCCCATTCCTTCCCAGTTACACCTCCAACTCCACCTCCAGCTGCAGCTGAGCTTTGGCTTGCCTAACTCCATCCCTTCCACCACACACAATGGCTGTGTCTTCTTCCTGGGTAGCCCATTCCCCTTCCAACCCTCTGTGCACTTCCTTCTGCCTTTTCAAGTCCTAAATCTCAAAGTCCCTGCTCATCTGAGGCAGCCTCAGGCCAGGCCCTGAGGGACTTCCCTGCAGACTAGAGTGTTCCTGTGCTTTGAGGACATTGTCCCTGACAATCCAAAAGGGCTCCATGGCTCCTCTGCCCTCCAGGACAGTCACCTGTGGGATGCTGACAAGCACATCCTGAACAAGATGAAATCCTCTCTGCTGCAGTGCAGGGTGGTGATTCTGTCGTTCCTCCTACCTCTCCACCATCTCACAGCCACTGCAGTGACAGCCAACCTCCACATTCACATCCCCATCCAGCCTGAGCTTCAGGCAAGAAAGAAAGGGCAGGATGCCACCATCTACCTAGAGGTACAACTACAGAGGTAGAAACCTCACTCTGCAGAAAAGCCTGCATTTCTCCCCTCACCACTGAGAGGATCCAGGCAATGGACTTCTCTGTGGTTAAAGGTGGATGCAAAGAACTTCAGGGGTAATGTAGATATGCCTGAGGCAGTGCCTCCCAGGCTGCCCTTACAGTCAACAAGGAAGAAGGAGGAGGTGTTCACCTGCCTTCTTTTAGATGGTCACATAAAGCACAAATTGCTCCTGTCCCAGAGACATTTGCTCTGTGCTTGAAATGGGGCCTGAAATCATAGGCTTTTAGGATAATTCATCCTAAAGGTACCACAGGAGGCCTGTAGCCCAATCTGCTGCCCAAAGCAGGGTCCAATGGAGGGTTGGAAACCAAAAAATGCCCCTGCCAAAGGACTTCTGGGGTGATAGAGCAGGAGAAGACAGTAGAGGGTTGGCAGCGTAGTATAAGTCCCATGGACAAAAGGGTTTCTTTTTTGCTTTCTCCTGAGAATTAAATCCTCAGCTGCAGAGGGAACAAGCTGGGACACCCTCTTTGCCACTAACATCGAGGTGGAGGAGCTCCTGAGTCACTTACACACAGAGGCTGGTCCAAAGGCCACCACCCCAATGGCACCAGACCCCCAGGCGCGCATGCCTTGCTGCTGGGCACCCTCCACCCCTGGCAGGAGGTCTGTGGGGAACAGAGTGGGGTCTGCAGCCTGCAGCCCTGGCCACCCAGCAGGTGTGCTGGGACCCTGCTCCTCTACATGAGACTGGGCTCTCCTGCATTTCCCCAGTGGGAAGCCTGCGTCCCCTCCACCTGGGAATGCAGCCCGGCAGGGAGGGCCAACACGGGAAACATGATCTCTGTTCCGGGCTGTGAAGAAAGAGGCGAGGGCAGAGGGGGAACTGCTCATGCCCCGGGCACTGATTCCCTCCCTGCAGCCAGTACAGCCCTGCTGATGCCCTGTAACCCATGAGTCCACGAGGTGGGACTCTGGTCTGCTCTGGCTCTAAAGATTTCTCAGAGCCTAAGACTCAGGATGCAAAGCACCGGTCTGGGGACACCTCATCAGTCAAAGGGCCTGAATGCCTGGTGTGTTCCTGAGAACTTTTCTGCAGTCTCCCTACACTGCTTTGACTCCTGTTGTCCATGGAGCAGAGACTCCTTTGGAGGATGAACTTACTCACTGTGTGACTCTGAGCACGGGGTTGTCCGGGCAGTACAAATGGCAGCAAGGCCTCAACCCCACAACAGTGTCCCCTGCCCAGGACTCCACTTTCCAGCCCCTTCCTCCTAGAGGATCTAGGTCGGGAGGGACCACTGGAGATCTCCAGGACCACGATCAGCTCTGGGCAGGGCTAACTTTACAGTCAGATCAGGTTGGTAAGTGCTTTCTCCAGGAGTGTTTTTAAAGATCTTCTGTCCCCTGTCCCAGTGCTGCTCAACTATCATGGTTGTTTCTTTATTTCTGCCTTAAATGCATTTGAAATTTCCCTTACTGCATCTCCTCATTGTTGTCTCTTGCCCTTTTCTCCCCTTGGCCTCCAGCCAGACCATCCCAACTACTTTGACCGAGGACAATCACAGTCTCACCTCCAAGCACAGCCTTGCTGGAATCTCCTGGGATCATGCAGGTGGGCCGTGGTGGCCAGCTCTAAAGAGAGCTATGTGCTGCAGGTCCCTACATGGTCTCAGAGGAGAGCATATGGAGACATAACATGACCCAGGGCAGAGTCTGTGGCCCAACACCAGGGCAGAGCCCGGTTCAGCAGGGGTGAGAAGAGGAGCTCCAGCAGCTCCTTTCCACACCCGGGCAGGGAGTGACGCTCCCAGCAGCGCTCCTGAGAGAGGACGGTGACACAGGCCGGGGGGCACTGTGAGCTGCAGCGCCGGGTACCGACCATCTGTGCTGTGTCTGGGAGTCCTGACAGGCAGTGCTAGTGGCTGTAGCCCTTGAGAAACCTGTGACACTGATAACAGCAGCAAGTCCCCTCCATGACCGTTGGGAGCTTCTGGAGTGTCGTGGCTCCCACCTGCAACTCATCCCTCCCCTGGCCTAGCCCTGCTGCCTTGCCCCACAGTCCCACTGTGCAGGCACCACAAAGGACAGGGTGCATTCTAGGGTAGCTAAACATCCCCCCAGCATGGTCTTCATGACAGCCCTTGGTGCCCTGGCCCCCCATGGCTCTCCTGCCCAGCAGCCTCCCACCAGTCCCCAGCCCTGCCCAGCCATCATCCTGTCCCCCACCAGGGTTAGCAGAAGGCCATACTCTGGGGCTTGCTGGGGTCTGGGCCCGGGGAGATCCCAGGCAGGGCTGGACATTCCCCCCATACAGGTGCTGAGCCCAGCAGGCAGACGGAGCTGGTCACATTCCAAGATCACCCTTCACCAAGACCATGGAGTATGGCCAGTGCTGGAAATGGCTGGTTAGAGGAGCTGGGTGTGGGTGGAGTTTCCTGGGGCAGTTTCTCCTCTCTGCTCATGCAACAACAAGCTGGGCTGCATCTTTTTTCTGTCAGACCCTGTATGAGGGGCTCCATGGGAAGAGGATGGTCCACTGGCTCAGTAGATGGTCCCAGGACCTCCTCTGCATGCTCCCTGTCAGCCCTGCAGAGGACCCAGGAGAGGGCTCATCCTCCCAGGGCTCACAGCTGGATGCTCAGTCCTTCAGCTGGGCATGGAGCCTTGTTTGGGGGTGACTTTTGGGGTGAAGACCAACAAATAGGGTGGGGGAGATTGACTGAACAACATGTGCTGGGGACAGGGCCTGAGGGACAGCAGCAAACTGATATGGTTCCTGCGTGCTGCTTCCTTCAACACAAGCTCCCACAAGGGCTCCCAGCCTTCTTTTTGGTGCCACCCGTCAGGAGGGATGATGGCACAAGGAGCTGGGAGGGTGGGGAGCATTAATCCTTCTTCAGGCACTTCCCAGGCCATGTGGAGGGCCAGCAGAGCAAGGACTCCTGGCTCTGCACTGGGAGCTCACTTCAGTGTGCCCACACTCGGAACACTGTCTTGGATTAAAGGTCGGCAATTTCAAGCCCAGTTCCACTTCCTTCTCATCTCTCCCAATCCCTCCTCTGATCTCCCTGGCCATTCCCACACCCCCTCCCCTCTTCTGCCGCAGGGCCCCGAGCTGGTGGTGCTGCTCTGCAGAGTGAGCGGGCTGTGGGGCCACAGGGCCACAGGGTGACTCTGCACTGACTGTGCTGGTCAGGGTGGGAAGCAGACCCAGCCAAATGGGGATCACGGCCTCTAATCCCTCCAGGGACTGCGGATGTGGCAGGTGCTTGGAGGGACTATGGAGCATTTCCGAGGGTGCTAGTTTTGTCAAGGTACATCTCTAAATCCTGTCCCTGGTATAACACTGACAACATGAATCACTCTCCAGTCTCCCTTCCCCATGACAGATGGGTCCCCACTGCCTCTGCTGGGATGGCAGAGTCCTCCTTTGCCCACGGATACCTGGGTTTAGCACTTTACCCTTAGGTGACTCCATCTTGGAGGACCTCTCCCTTTGTGAGGCTCCGCTCACTGCCCACCTCAGGCACACACTGTCCCAGGAGATTCCCGGAGCTCTCCTGACACCTCCAGATTCCCCTCCAGAAGGACAGGCATCTGACACTGTGCTTTAACATGTGGAATGGCCCTGGGTGTGTACATCATCATTGACAATTCATCATCTCCACTGTCACTGGACAGTGATGGGCGAGTCCTAAATCCAGCCCTTGCTCTCTAAGAGTTCATAACATGATTATGAGCTTTTTGTTTCTAAACCCATGGACAACTCTGCCCAGCAGGCCCATTTCACATGCAATTCCTTAGGCCTATTCCTGACACCAGCTTGGGAAGAAAAGCCCAGCCTTCAGGCACTGCACTGGGTAGAAGCTACTTTATTACAGAGATACTGTGCGGGAGTCAGCTCTGACACAGGGTTAAACACAATTTTATGTGGGTACCAGGTGAGACAGAGCAGTCTCAGTAAAAGTGGTATGAATCCAAGAATTTGTGTAGCAACATGATAACAAATACTACTAATAATAACAACAATAATCATCATCATAATAGTAATAGTAATAATAAAAATAAAGTGAACAAACAAAGATCTGGACTGGTTGGGATACCCTGGGATTCAATTGTGGAGAGCAAAGGCAATTTTACCACTGCTGAAAAATGTCCATGAAATCACTTTCCTCAAGGCATCTTTGAGCTCCTTGTTCCTCATGCTGTAGATGAGGGGGTTCACTGCTGGAGGCACCACTGCGTACAGAACAGTCACCACCAGATCCAGAGCTGGGGAGGAGAGGGAGGGGGGCTTATGGTAGGCAAACAGGACAGTGCTGACAAACAGGGAGACCACAGCCAGGTGAGGCAGGCACATGGAAAAGGCTTTGTGTCGTCCCTGCTCAGAGGGGATCCGCAGCGCAGCTGTGAAGATCTGCACATAGGACAGCACAATGAAAACAAAACACCCAACGAACAAACAGAGACTAAACACAATAACCCCAACTTCCCTGAGGTAGGATTCTGAGCAGGAGAGCTTGAGGATGTGGGGAATTTCACAGAAGAACTGGTCCACCACATTGCCTTTGCAGAATGGTATTGAAAATGTGTTAGCAGTGTGCAGCAGCGCATTGAGAAAACAACTGCCCCAGGCAGCTGCTGCCATTTTCGCACAGGCTTTGCCACCCATGATGGTCCCATAGTGCAGGGGTCTACAGATGGCAACATAGCGGTCATAGGCCATGACTGTGAGAAGAGAAAACTCCCCTCCAAACAAGAAGACAACCAGGAAGAGCTGGGCAGCACATCCTGAGTAGGAAATGGCCCTGGTGTTCCAGAGGGAATTGGCCATGGATTTGGGGACTGTGGTAGAGATAGTGCCAAGGTCGAGGAGGGAGAGGTTGAGGAGGAAGAAGTACACAGGGGTGTGGAGGTGGTGGTCGCAGGCTACTGCTGTGATGATGAGGCCATTGCTCACAAGGGCAGCTACGTAGATGCCAAGGAAGAGCGTGAAATGCAAGAGCTGCAGCTCCTGTGTGTCTTCAAATGCCAGGAGGAGGAACTCGTTGAGGGAGCTGCTGTTGGACATTTTGCTCTCTCTGAGCTTTGGGGATTGTCGAAAGAAGAAAAGACATTGAGAAGTTAGGAGAGACTTTTCAAGCAATGAAACCTCCGAAATGTTGCAATTCTCACGCAACCCTCCACTTTGCCTCTCTACGGACAGGATCTGTGCGCAGCTCCCTTGCTTGAGCTACAATTTGCACTGGTGGAATGTGTTACGAGGAGCAGGGACTTCTGCCTATCAGCTCCAGAGGAGTCAGTGCAGCTGTACAGTGGTGGGATACATGGGAATGGGGGTGACTAGCTCGGACAGTCACAGTTCCTCTCAGGTGAAATCCACTGGGCATGTGGAAGGGCTTTTCAGCATCTGCACCACCACTTCTAAAGAATGAGGTTGGAGGAACAGAGTTTGGGGGATTTTTTAGCAGTGTTTATTTTCTTTGAGATGCCCCTGTCACCCCTGGGCAGTGATCCTCAAAGGCAGCAATTCTCAGCATTTCTACTGTGAATCCTGAGAAAAATGCATTCCCTGTCGCTTGGTGCAGAGGGAGGACAGCTTGTCTGTCTATTAGCCTCATTCCCAGCTGTCATTTGCTCGCACCTCTTGGAGCTGGGGGATGATCACTCCCATATGTTGCCCTAAAAAGAAACCAGCCACTGCTGAGAGCAGACGAGTCCAGTTTCAAAACCGCAGCTCTCCAACCATCTCTCCCTTTCTCAGGGCACCTGAGGGAGGTCTCCACACTCCCCTTCTAGCCAAGGACACACAGGGCTCTTTTCAGATGCCCATATGCAGTTCCCCAACACCATTTCCATACTCTCAGCATCTCTGCAGATTCCTCATGGGTCTCTTGGACATCAGAGAGATGCTATGAGGCAGCGGTGCCCTTCTGGAGGGCAGCTCAAAGTCTGGCAGGACATGACAGGGAAATGGTCAAAGGACATTAAGGACTGAAGATGGGCTCTCCTTAAGGGAGAGTCGGCTCAATTCCCAACCCCACTGCATTTCCTGCAGCCACCGAGGCTAGAAGGGGGCTGCAGACACCTCACTCCCAAGCAGACCCCTCTCTTGCACAACTCGCAGGGCAGGTGTCTGAGCTGCAGCTGAAAACGCACCAACCCCAGGGAGCCTGAGAGAACAGGAACAGCATGGACAGAAGGGGGAACAAGGAGCAACCCCATGCTCCTGCTGCCAAGGGAGGCAAGGAGAGAGGGGCAGATGGGCACTCAGGAAAGCCCTCACCTTACCCACATGGGCATGCTACCTCGCAGACAGAAACACTGCAGGGCAGTTGCTGTCAGCAACTTTGTTGGGCAGCACGAACTGGGCACGTAGCAGGAGAGATGCCCCTCTCCTCTGCTGGAGGTCTGGCTGCAGAGGAGGCAGCTCATGCCCCGGACTCCATGGCTGTCAGGGCAGAGGCTCTGCTGAGTGGGAGGGGAGACACAGGGGGCTTGCTGAGAGGAAGGTGTCTGCATTGCAGGGACTGACCATGACTTGCCCAAATCCATCCTCCCATGATGATTCTGTTAGCAATTCCCTCTCTTTTCCTGCCCATCTCTGCTGCCTGGAGCTGTCCCTGCTGCCTGGAGCTCTTACTCTCTCCCAACATCTTTTCCCAGTCAGTGCTCACAGACCCCATCCCACCCTCTGTGTGCTCAGTTTGCCCTCAGAAACCTCCCAGATCAGGGCACTGCCCAGGGGCATCTCTGTGCATGCACCTCCTAAGGAGCAGGTCACATAAACTCCCATGAGGTCACAAAAGTGATGTTCATGCTGTCTGTAGTCTAAGGTGGGGATGAAGCAGCTTGATGAGGTTTCTCACAGATCTATTAATCTCTCAGAGTGAAGGTTTTGGAGTCCCAGTTCCTTGACAAACAGAAAACTTGTTCCTTCATTCTCCCTGCCAAAAATAGGAAACTGAAAGCACAGACACCCGAAGGAAAGCTCCTTCACTTGCAAGTAGCCCTTCTCTTGATCTCCTCTTGAAAAGACCCCTCAGACATGGCATGTGCATGAGCTAGAGCTGTGAGCAGCCTTAACCCATGCAGCACCCTCTCAGCAGGCGAACGTACCTGCCCTGATGGCGGTTGCTCCTCTCACCCTGAGCTTCTCCCCACAGTGTCATGGGGAGCTCTCTGGGCAGGCTGAGTGCTGACCCTTGCAGGCAGCAGAGTCACTGCCTAGACGCTGCTCTGAATTACAGCCCTGGGCAAACTTGTGTGCACTCCCTGACTTCACACCCCTGCAGCCATCCCTGCGAGAATGGAGCAGCATGCCCTCTCCTTCTGATGGTGTAGCAGGGAATCCCTACTCTGAAGCATCTCCTCCACTGCCTATGCGTTGGAGGAGCTAGGAGAGCGATCCTTAAAAAGCCTATCAGTTATGGGATGAGATGGGTTTAGAAGACCCCTGCAGGAACCTCGGTAGCATTGCCCTGCAACCAGAGACATACCGTGCAAAAGGCTGTGAAGATTTCTCCCACAAGGAGCTCTCCTCTGTCCCACTCCACACTGCCTTTCACTTCCCTATGCCTTCTCTCATCTCATGGCAGCAGCAGCAGGCAGTGCCTGCAGCCCTGCTGTTCTTTGCAGAGGAGCTGCTCCTGCACACAGCTGTCTTCGGCAGTGCTGCCTTGTTGCCAGGTGCTCCCTGCATCCCAGGAGCCTGGACCCTCTCAGAAGCAGGGGCCCAGCTGAAGTCCTGACTTTCTCTGTCTCTTGTGCTCCGTCGTCCTGGGAAATGTTCCCTGAAGTAGACTAAAATAATCACCCTTGGTCCCTCTCTAAGCACTGAAGGAGGACTGATTCTGGCATTACAATTTGTCTCATCAGAGAATGGTTATCTGCAAGAGGTGGAGATGTCCCACTCCGGAAGCGGTGAGGAAGGGAGTTCATTTACCCATGGTTCAGGTGTTGATTCAGATGAGTCAATTGCGGCATCTTATGCCAGTTTAGAAGCCCCTGGAATGCAGTGGGATTCAGATCCCTCCCATAAACTCCACCAGCACACAGCAGGTGGGATTCCCCTTGCCCAAGCTGAAGTGAGCACAGCATAGGCATCTACATGTGAACTCCTTGTCTAAGCTCCCATTATAATCACTGGAGATGGAGGGTGGAAGTCAGTTACCTGGTGACAACTGGTGACAGTTGAAGAGACAGAGGTGGTCCAAGACATGTGCCAGTGTCTGCTTGCTCTCATGCAGCAAGTGTGAGACCCGAATCCTTCTAGAGCATTAGGTGGGGAGCAGGTGGGGAGCTTCCTTGCCCATCTGAAATGACACTAGATGCCCACTACTGTTAGAGCACTTCTCACTGTGAAGCTGAGACACATGGAGATGCCTACAGTGCAAACTGCTAATGTAATTCAGAGCGGACACTTGATATAATGACATAAAAATAGTCTAGCAGGGCCATGTCAGATGCATGGGGTTTCTAGCACAACCGCATGGGACCTATCAGAAAACCATGCCCTTTTGGACTCAGCACTGCTGTGGCCATATGTCTGGAACAGAGTGTCCCATTGTGTGTGCTGCTGGACCTCGTACTAACAAACAAAGAAGGACTGGTGGAAGATGTGAAGGTCGGGGGCTGCCTTGGCTGCAGTGACCATGAGATGGTGGAGTTCAGTATCCTGCAAGGAGGCAGCAGGGCACCAAGTAGGATTGCAACCCTGGACTTCAGGAGAGCAAACTTTGTCCTCTTCAGGGACCTACTTGGAGGAATCCCATGGGTGAGGGCCCTAGAAGGAAGGGGTGTTCAAGAGAGCTGGTTAATATTGAAACATCACTTCCTCCAGGCTCAAGAGCGGTGCATCCCTATGAGTAGGAAGTCAAGCAAAGGAGGCAGGAGACCTGCATGGATGAGCAAGGAGCTCCTGGCAAAACTCAACCAGAAGAAGGAAGTCTACAGAAAGTGGAAAGGGGGACAGGCCACTTGGGAGGAATATAGGAATGTTGTCAGAGTATGCAGGGATGCGACGAGGAAGGCTAAGGCCTGTTTGGAATTAAATCTGGCTAGAGATGTCAAGGACAACAAGAAGGGCTTCTTCAAATACATCAGCAGCAAGAGGAAGACTAGGGAAAATGTGGGCCCACTGCTGAATGGGGTGGGTGCCCTGGTGACGAAGGATGCAGAGAAGGCAGAGTTACTGAATGCCTTCTTTGCTTCAGTCTTTACTGCTCAGGCCAGCCCTCAGGAACCCCAGATCCTGGAGGCAAGAGAGAAAGTCTGGAGAGAGGAAGACTTTCCCTTGGTGGAGGAGGAGTGGGTTAGAGATCATTTAAGCGAACTTGACACCCACAAATCCATGGGCCCTGATGGGATGCACCCACGAGTGCTGAGGGAGCTGGCGGACATTATTGCTAAGCCACTCTCCATCATCTTGGAAAGGTCATGGAGGACAGGAGAGGTGCCTGAGGACTGGAAGAAAGCCAATGTCACCCCAGTCTTCAAAAAGGGCAAGAAGGAGGACCCAGGGAACTACAGGCCAGTCAGCCTCACCTGCATCCCTGGAAAGGTGATGGAGCAGCTCATCCTGGAAGCCATCTCCACGCATGTGGAGGAAAAGAAGGTGATCAGGAGTAGTCAGCATGGCTTCACCAAGGGGAAATCATGCCTAACCAATCTGATAGCCTTCTATGATGGAATGACTGGCTGGGTAGATGAGGGGAGAGCAGTGGATGTTGTCTACCTAGACTTCAGCAAGGCTTTTGACACTGTCTCCCATAGCATCCTCATAGGTAAGCTCAGGAAGTGTGGGCTGCATGAGTGGACAGTGAGGTGGATGGAGAACTGGCTGAATGGCAGAGCTCAGAGGGTTGTGATCAGTGGCACAGAGTCTAGTTGGAGGCCTGTAGCTAGCGGTGTCCCCCAGGGGTCAGTCCTGGGTCCAGTCTTGTTCAACTTCTTCATCAATGACCTGGATGAAGGGACAGAGTGCACCCTCAGCAAGTTTGCCAATGATACAAAACTGGGAGGAGTGGCTGACACACCAGAGGGCTGTGCTGCCATTCAGAGAGACCTGGACAGGCTGGAGAGGTGGGCAGAGAGGAACCTCCTGAAGTTCAACAAAGGCAAGTGCAGGGTCCTGCACCTGGGGAGGGATAACCCCATGCACCAGGACAGGTTGGAGTCTGACCTGCTGGAAAGCAGCTCTGCGGAGAAGGACCTGGGAGTGCTGGTGGACACCAAGTTAAGCATGAGGCAGCAATGTGCCCTTGTGGCCAAGAAGGTCAATGGCATCCTGGGGGGCATGAGGAAGAGTGTTGCCAGCAGGTCGAGGGAGGTGATTCTCCCCCTCTACTCAGCCCTGGTGAGGCCCCATCTGGAGTACTGCGTCCAGTTCTGGGCTCCCCAGTACAAGAGGGATGTGGCACTACTGGAGCAAGTCCAGCGAAGGGCAACAAAGATGATTAGGGGACTGGAACATCTCTCTTATGAGGAAAGACTGAGAGAGCTGGGCCTGTTTAGCCTGGAGAAGAGAAGGCTGAGAGGGGATCTTATCAACGTGTACAAGTATCTGAAGGGAGGGTGTCAAGAGGATGGGGCCAGACTCTTTTCAGTGGTGCCGAGTGACAGGACGCGAGGCAACGGGCACAAACTGAAACACAGGGAGTTCTGTGTGAACATGAGGGAAAACTTCTTCCCTGTGAGGGTGACAGAGCACTGGAACAGGTTGCCCAGAGAGGTTGTGGAGTCTCCTTCTCTGGAGATATTCAAAACCACCTGGATGCAATCCTGTGCAATATGCTCCAGGTGACCCTCCTTGAGCAGGGGGGTTGGACTAGATGATCTCCAGAGGTCCCTTCCAACCTCAGCGATTCTGTGATTCTGTAATTCTGTGACTGGCCTAGCACTGGCCTATCAGGCACTGAGCCACAAGTGACATCACAAACACAAACAGCACCCATGGGCCTAGCACTGGCCTATCAGCCTCTGAGCCACAAGGGACCTCACAACCACAAACAGCACCCACGCACCTAGCACTGGCCTATCAGGCACTGAGCCACAAGTGACCTCACAACCACAAACAGCAGCCACACACCTAGCACTGGCCTAGCAGGCACTGAGCCACAAGTGTCCTCACAGCCACAAACAGCAGCCATGGGCCTAGCACTGGCCTATCAGGCAATGAGCCACCACTGACCTCACAACCACAAACAGCAGCCATGGGCCAGGCACTGGCCTACCAGGCAATGAGCCACAAGTGACCTCACAACCACAAACAGCCGCTAAGGGCCTAGCACTGGCCTATCAGGCACTGAGCCACAAGTGACCTCACAACCATAAACAGCAGCCATGGTCCTAGCTCTGGCCTGTTGTTATAGGTAAACGTGACAAATTGACAACCACTCGGGCCGGGTTGCATAAATTCCAATTTATAAAATAATTGAGCAAGTCACAAGTAAGCAAAACAGCGCTGGGCGGCCGGGGGGAGTCTCCTGCTCCACCAACGGCGCGCACAACCCCCCCTCACAGTCTCCTTATATGAGATTCCAGTTCCGGGTATACAGGGCACCTCCCGGAACTTCTGCGGTTGCGCCGGCTGTTGCTAGGGGGTCTTCTTCAGCCCTCTGGTGGTCATGGGGATGAAGGCTGGAGTCTTCCTCTGCATTGTGTGCCATATTAGGCTATCTAAACCAACATTGCCGCTTCGCTAGCTCAACTCAATTTTCTCAGGTGGAGTACATGCCCCCCACCACAGGCTGTAGGATGTTCCCACAGATGTTCCCAAGGCTGTTTCTCGCTGATGTAACAAATTAGTACATACCACAATACAAGATGTTCCCAAGGCTGTTTCTCACTTTGATGCAACAAATTAGCACATATCACACTATCAGGCACTGAGCCACAAGTGACCTCACAACCACAAACAGCAGCCATGGGCCTAGCACTGGCCTATCAGGCACTAAGCCACAAGTGACCTCACAATTAACAACAGCAGCCATGGCACTAGCACTGGCCTATCAGGCACCGAGCCACAAGTGACCTCACAACCACAAACAGCACCCAGGCACCTAGCACTGGCCTATCAGGCACTGAGACACAACTGACCTCACAACCACAAACAGCACCCAGGCACCTAGCACTGGCCTATCAGGCACTGAGACACAAGTGACCTCACAGCCACAAACAGGACCCAGGCACCTAGCACTGGCCTATCAGGCACTGAGACACAAGTGACCTCACAGCCACAAACAGCACCCAGGCACCTAGCACTGGCCTATCAGGCACTGAGCCACAAGTGACCTCACAACCACAAACAGCAGCCATGGGCCTAGCACTGGCCTATCAGGCACTGAGCCACCACTGACCTCACAACCACAAACAGCAGCCATGGGCCTAGCACTGGCCTAGCAGGCACTGAGCCAGAAGTGTCCTCACAACCACAAACAGCAGCCATGCGCCTAGCACTGGCCCATCAGGCCCTGAGCCACAAGAGTCCTCACAACCACAAACAGCAGCCATGGGGCTAGAACTGGCCTATCAGGCACTGAGACACCACTGACCTCAAAACCACAAACAGCAGCCACACACCTAGCACTGGCCTATCAGGCACTGAGCCACAAGTGACCTCACAACCACAAACAGCACCCAGGCACCTAGCACTGGCCTAGCAGGCACTGAGCCACAAGTGACATCACAACCACAAACAGCACCCAGGCACCTAGCACTGGCCTAGCAGGCACTGAGACACAAGTGACCTCACAACCACAAACAGCACCCAGGCACCTAGCACTGGCCTAGCAGGCACTGAGACACAACTGACCTCACAACCACAAACAGCACCCAGGCACCTAGCACTGGCCTATCAGGCACTGAGACACAAGTGACCTCACAGCCACAAACAGGACCCAGGCACCTAGCACTGGCCTATCAGGCACTGAGACACAAGTGACCTCACAGCCACAAACAGCACCCAGGCACCTAGCACTGGCCTATCAGGCACTGAGCCACAAGTGACCTCACAACCACAAACAGCAGCCATGGGCCTAGCACTGGCCTAGCAGGCACTGAGCCACCACTGACCTCACAACCACAAACAGCAGCCATGGGCCTAGCACTGGCCTAGCAGGCACTGAGCCAGAAGTGTCCTCACAACCACAAACAGCAGCCATGCGCCTAGCACTGGCCCATCAGGCCCTGAGCCACAAGAGTCCTCACAACCACAAACAGCAGCCATGGGGCTAGAACTGGCCTATCAGGCACTGAGACACCACTGACCTCACAACCACAAACAGCACCCAGGCACCTAGCACTGGCCTATCAGGCACTGAGCCACAAGTGACCTCACAACCACAAACAGCACCCAGGCACCTAGCACTGGCCTAGCAGGCACTGAGCCACAAGTGACATCACAACCACAAACAGCACCCAGGCACCTAGCACTGGCCTAGCAGGCACTGAGACACAAGTGACCTCACAACCACAAACAGCACCCAGGCACCTAGCACTGGCCTAGCAGGCACTGAGACACAACTGACCTCACAACCACAAACAGCACCCAGGCACCTAGCACTGGCCTATCAGGCACTGAGACACAAGTGACCTCACAGCCACAAACAGCACCCAGGCACCTAGCACTGGCCTATCAGGCACTGAGCCACAAGTGACCTCACAACCACAAACAGCAGCCATGGGCCTAGCACTGGCCTATCAGGCACTGAGCCACCACTGACCTCACAACCACAAACAGCAGCCATGGGCCTAGCACTGGCCTAGCAGGCACTGAGCCAGAAGTGTCCTCACAACCACAAACAGCAGCCATGCGCCTAGCACTGGCCCATCAGGCCCTGAGCCACAAGAGTCCTCACAACCACAAACAGCAGCCATGGGGCTAGAACTGGCCTATCAGGCACTGAGACACCACTGACCTCACAACCACAAACAGCAGCCACACACCTAGCACTGGCCTAGCAGGCGCTGAGGCACCACTGACCTCACAACCACAAACAGCAGCCATGGGCCTAGCACTGGCCTAGCAGGCACTGAGCCACAAGTGACCTCAGAATCGCAAACAGTGATATCATGTTTCCTTTTTGCCTCTCATTTAGAGATGCGGAACTGCCCTAACAGTGTGTATCAAAGGAAGTTGCTTGCTCCTTGCCTATCCCATTCCGAGGAAGTAGTGACTTCACAGGCTTCATCAAAGCCATGTTCCATCTGCTGGCCTATTATATAGGAAGGCAAGAATGACCTCACAACCACAAACAGCAGCCATGTGCCCACCACTGGCCTCTCAATACTGAAACAAAAGTGACCTCACAGTCTGCATTGAAGCCACGTGCATGCTCCTCGCCTAGCACGGACTGAGGCACACCATCCCCAGGAGCACAAACAGCACTAACCTCCATACTGCTGCTCTACCAGGTGCTCCTGCACCTGTACAAAAAGAAGCAATGTGTCTGCTGGTGGCCTAGCAGATACTGAGCCTGAATGACTTCACAAACACAAACATCAGTAATATGCATCGAGCTGGTCTGTCAGGTGCTGAGGCTGAAGTGAGAGGAGAGGAGAAGCTCACCTGGGCCACTTGCATGTCCCTTGATTACACTGTTAGCACTCCACACAGAACAGTCTTCTGCAAACGGCTCTCATCTCCTGGCAAGACTCTCTCCACGTTATGGGACAGCTCCACTATGTCACCTTGCGCACAAATCATAAAAAGGAACAATTGGTCTTGCTTTTCCTTTAGTACCATCAAGTCCCAGCTGGGAGCCTTTGCACTGCAGCACCTACACAATGACAGCAGGACGCCACTTCCATTTCTGGTGCATTTCTAGGGACAGAGACCAGCTGAGGGAGCAGCTGCACTGCAAAGGGTTGCTGACACTGTCACATCAACTCAGCACTGCACCAGGCATCAGCCTGACGCCAGACCTCTGCTCTGCCACCTAGTCTACAAACACACTGTCTCTGCCCCACACAGCTGCCTCTTCTGCTCGATACAACCAGGTGCCAGCAAGAAGAGTTGGATGCAGGACACTCGCCACTTGCACACTCCCCAGCCACTGCTCTGCTCGCTGCCTTCCCTTGGCTCCTCAACCCAGACACACAGCAAAGCTCTTGTGGTGACACCACAAGGTAGTCAAGGCACTCTAGGCTCACAAGGCCTGTGCAAACGGCAGGGACAGAGCTGGCTCCTTGGGCGATGCTGCTCTTTTCAGAGGGAAGGATCCTGCTTTCTTTGGGCACAGCAGGCTGCTGCTTTCCACCCCCATCCCCTCTGGAACCTCCAGCTTGGGTTAGGGGGTTGGAGATTTTGTATAGTAAAACAAAGTTTACAGATACAGTGTAGAAACAGATGAGAGTCTGGAAGGCCCAAACTAGCCTTGGTTCCTTTCCTTTACTTTCTTGGACAAGGAGCCCCGCGGAAGGGCAAAAGGGTGCAGAGGCTTTGACATGAGGCCCAAGCAATGAGACAGCCCCAGCCTGGAGGTCTGCTCAAATGCCAGCTGTCCTGGCTGTGCAGCCTCTGCAGCAGCATCTGGGCTCCACAGCTGCCTTCACAGAGCACTGAGGGCTGGGTGCCACGGGCAACCTGGCCCTGGGCACATCTTCACCCCTCACAGGGCCAGGAGCCCAAGAGCTGTCAGACTTCCTCAGGTCAAGCTACGGAGGCTTTGGGGCCCTCACACAAAGGCACTCAACACATGCTGGCATTTATTATAAGGGTCTTGGACTCATCCTATATGCCACCGCCACCTTCTAGGAAAAGAAGGGGGCACAATAGCATTTCTGATCTGGCCGGCAGTAACAGCAGTTGTGGGATGAGGAATTTGCAGCACAGCAGAGGTACCAGGAGGTGAACCCAAACCCCAAGTCACCCACTGATGCCAGGCACATTTATGGAAGCCTTTGCATCCATACGTAGCCTCTTCTCATTCACTTGCAGCTGCTTTCACAGAGGGCTCATGATGTTGGCAAAGATGTTGACAGGTACAGGGACACACCCTGGCATCCTGCCTCCATCCTCAGGGGCTCTTGGTCTGCACTGGGAACCTCCAGGAGTGGAGCAACCTAGAAAGAAAGAAAGAAAGAATCGGAGTGTTACTGTCAGTTCTGCTGGCCTTACAGAGTCGCAACAGGCAGGGGCAAATGTCTCCCCTCCATGCTGAGCTGTATTGGTGAGAGCCTGATCAAGACTTCACTGGAAAAGGCCCCAAGATACCTCCCCTACTGGGACCTGCCTTGAGCAAAGCACTGGATCCCTACCTCCACATGCCTCCCCCATTGCAGCCTCAAGTAATCTGCTATTCTGAGACTCTTCCCAAAGGCACCAGCGGCTTTGGAGATGCCACCTCCAACGCTCACCAAGGACAGCTGTCTCAGAGCCACCCATCACCCTCAGAGGCCTGACTTCTCATGAGGTGGCATCTCCCCTGTCTGCAAGGGTCTGCGTAGACACAAAGTGGAGAAATGGCTCTGACTGCTTTCATTAACTACCCATCTCGCTGAGGGATCGGAATGGATTAGGGTCTGGGATGGGAAGATGCAACGAGGGTCCAGATGCAACAGAGAGCCTTTAAGGAGGGAGAAGATGACTTTCTCCAGGGGAGTCAGTAAAATTGCAGAGACTCACGGAAGCATCAAGACCTTCCGAAACTGCAAGCCGGAACCTCAGCTGACAGAAACCACCAAACTGCGAGCAGCCCTGGCTCGCAACAGGATGCTCCAAGGAGGCAACACGGTCACCAACAGTCCTCACCCAGCTCTCCCAGAAGGACACCGTGATTGCAGACTGGGCGCTGGGAGCAGAGCACTGCTCTCTCCAGACACCTCCTCCCAGGCTCAGCAGCAAACACTGGGGCCACCACCGGGCTCCACCACAGGGCACCCTGCACTGTGACATGCCGCTACCCCCGCACCTCACAGAGGGCTGGCAGCCAACACGTGCTCTGCATCAGCGACACACAGGCCACAGCACCACACATGGCAGCACACAGGGCACCCCAAGCGCCCCACAGCACACAAAGCCCAACTCTCCAGCCCTTCCATTCCCTTCTAGTCCTCCAAGGCCTCGCAACAGGCACTGCCTCTGAACAGCCACTCACAGCCCAGGGCCTGCTCACTTCCCACCTCCAGGACACAGAGAAGAAGTGCTCTCACAGGGGCTGGTCAGGCCAGCTCTTGCCTCTCGCTTGTGCCTCAACTTCTCTGAACAAGAAATCTCTTTGAAAATGTGGCCCATATCTTTTTTTTTTTTTTTTTGGGGGGGTGACATTCCTTCTGTCTCCTCCAACAGCCTTTGCACCCATTCCCCAATGACTGCATATGTGGACAGAAAATCAGAGACCTCTAACATATTACAGCTCCAAAAGTGTCGTAAAAGCAGGTGGACACCTCAAAGACAGAGACAGCATTCAGACCTGGCAGGAAAATCTCACAAGCTCACTGCTGTTCTGGCAGGGGGATTTCTAAAGCACACACACCCTGGGAAGAAGAGATTACTAACACCACTGCTCACACCAGCACTACATTCATTTAGCAGCCTCAAAAGTCTAGCTGGACTCCCTAGCTGACCGGGAGGAGGCTGCAAGCTTCTACTTAGCAACAAGTGGAAAGGCAAACTCCATGTCCATGTTCACCACAGAACATCATCCACATTTTAAATGTAGCAGTAGTAACTCATGATGACGGAGGGGAATAAAATGTGTGTCAGATGATGTGGAACATCTACTTCTGCTTGATTAAGGAGTTGCATTTCTGCATTGCTGTGGAGCTCTGCAGGGCTCATTCCCTCCTCTGAGCACACGCAACAAACCCAGAAGTGACCTCACCACCAGCATCCAAGCCACGGGTCTTCTCCTGACCTGTCAGCTGCTCACATGGAGGTGACCTCACAAGTGCATACCCCCACCACATGCCTGCTGCTGGCCTATGCCCTTCAGAGACAGAAGTTTCCTCCAAAGAACTTCCCCAGCCACCAACTACTGCTGGCCTATCAGGGACTCTGACAAAAGAGACCTCACAAGCAACATCCACGCCTAGCTGCCTGCTGCTGGCCTAGCAGAGACTCAGAAAGACATGACCTCACAGTCACCTTCACAGCCATGTCTCTGACACTGGCCTATAAACCTCTCAGACAGAAGTTCTCTCACTAGAACTTCCCCTGCCATGCGCCAAATGCTGACCTATCAGCTGCTCAGGCACAAGTGATCGCAAAATCTCATACCCCAACCACGTTCCTGCTGCTGCCATACCAACTGCTCAGGCAGAAATGACCTAACAAGCACCTTTCCAGCCACATCTTTGCTGCTATCCAATCAGTTCAGCACTCAGAAGTGACCTCACAATCAACAGACAAGCCTTCTTCCTCCAGCTGGCCTATCAGGTGCTCAGGCAGAAGTGACCTCACAATCAACAGACAAGCCTTCTTCCTCCAGCTGGCCTATCAGGTGCTCAGGCAGAAGTGACCTCAGAATCAACAGCCGAACCATGTGCCTCCTGCTGGCCTGTCAGCTACTGACAAAGAATTGCTTTGACATTGGTGATTTTCTGGCACAGCTCTCTTAGTCACTAGTGACCTCACTACCCACACCTTGTCCGTGTGGCTCTGGCCACCTGCAGCTCCCCCTGCCTCCTCCAAGGCTCAGCCAGCTCCTGAACGGCCTCCCTGATTCACCTCGTGGCTTCACAATGCTCAGAGTGCAGCAAAACACCCATTATGGACCAGTTACTACCCCAAAAGAAGATTAGCTTTTGCCCAGGTAGTCTCTACACGTAGAGCACAAAAATTAGGAATTGGAAAAAGGCCTGCAAGTAACTATTGGCAATATTTTTGAAAAAGATGATTTCATGGGATGAGCAATTATGAACCTGAAGACAGCAGGGCCTCATGTCCCAGGCACAGGAAGAAGCCTTCCCGCAACTCACAAGTCTGGTGCCTTCCCCAATGCTGAACAAACCCAGAAAATCCTCTACACATCCAGGACAACCAGCATTCTCCTGTTTTATGCCCTGACAATTGGAGACACGTGGAAGGTCTCAGGCCAGGGCATCTCAGCTGGTGAAACCAGCACAGCCACAATTCAGCAACTCTTCACCCTGACCTAGGAGCATGGAAATAACAACGGCAAGTGGGAGCACTGGCCACTTGACAAGCAAAACTTGACTTTCAAGGCCCTTGACAAGCAAAACAGCTCACACTTACAGAGCTGCTCTGCAAACACCCTGCAGGCTGCTGCCAGGGTCACAGGTCGCGGGGCAAAGCAAGAGGCAGGGAGCAAAAACAACGGCTAAGGCACGGCATGACATGCGGGGACAGCCTCTCTCAGAGCCACTCGGAAATGCCATTTTCAGAACAGCAGACACCACTGGGAAGGGCCCCTCGCGAGGACACCAGCAGCCTGCTCACACTTTGCCCAGCAACTCCCAAACGCAGCTCGCAGCAGCACCTGGGGCTGCGGTGGCAGCAGCAGCTCAGGGAAATGCTTTAACATGGGTCTCTGACCCCTGGCAGGGGCAAAGCTTCCTGCCCCCCAACCCCAGCAGCCGTCCCGGCCCAGCAGCTCGGGGCAGGCCGGCACGTCTGGCTGCAGGGCAGCTGCCTGCTCTGTTCCTGGTCGCTCTGTGCCGTGCTCACGGCCCCACCAGCCCCTGCTGCAGCTCCTGCAGGAAAGCAGCCCCAGGGCCAGCCCTGCTGCCCCCGCCCCAGTGGGAGGGCACCGGCCGGCAGATGAAGACACCCGCAGCCCCGCCAGCCCCACTCACACCTGCTCTCGCCTGCTCCCTCGCTCCAGCCTTGCTCCTGCTCTGCTTCAGGTATTTTTTTCCCCACATTCTGCACTCCAACTGGTTGACAGGGACATCAGTCAAGCCCAGCCCTGCCCTCCTCCCCTTCCTGGCCAATAGGAATGCAGCACTGGGTGCGTTGCTGTGGAAACGGTGCAGCTTCCTGTCCTGGCAGCCAGCTCTGCCCCCTCCCCCTCCCCCTCGTTTGGACGCCATGTTGTGGGCGGCATCGCGGGGCATCGCAGGGCATCGCGTGGCCTCGGGGCAAAGCGTCTCCATGTGCCCAGGCAATGCGGGGCCCCGGGGTGCTGCCGCTGTCCCGCCAGGCCTGGGCTCTGCTGCAGGGTCCCCACAGGGCTGCTGGCTGCCCTGTGCCCGTGGGCCGTGGGGGGGCACGAGGGAGCAGCCCTGGGGCCTGTGCTGGTGCCGGCCCTGGTGCCGGCGCGGGGGCCCTGGGCATGGCCATGGGCGATGGAGCACGTGGGCAGCGTCCTGCTGCCCCCAGGGCAGGGCAGGGCCCAGCCCTGTTTCCCCTGGGACCCCGGCCCCCTGCCCACGGCTGCCCCAGGGCTCGGCAGTCCTTGCGCTGCACCTGGCAGGGCTGGGCCACAGCCAGGCAGGGGCTGGTCTCTGCGGGGCCGGGCCGGGCGCCGGTGTGTCGCTCCGGAGGGCTGAGGAGCCCCAGGGGCACAGGGCAGCCAGGGGCAGAGCAGCTCTGGGCCTGCTGGTGCTGGGCAGCGGAGGTGTGTGTCTGGGAGGGGGCTGGGGCAGATGGCCCTGCTGGACTGTCCCCAGCACTGCCCCCCACGGCTCAGAGAAAAATGCTTGGGGTCAGCAGGGCCTTGTGGTGTGGCCATGGCACCCCCACCTGTTCCCAAGCTGCTCTCCCAAAGAGGCTGTCTTCTGGGTGCAGAGGTTTCATGCCAATTTGCAGGAGGACAGGGTCTGTGGCCATCTGAGGACAAGATCTCTGAGTCCAAACCATGCTTTGCCAAGTTGGAAGCATAAAGGGATCCAGGGGGAAGGAACAGAGGTTCTCCCAAAGAAGCAGACACCTTGGGGTTATTCCAAGGTGAAGGATCCATTTCCTATATGGGCATTTCCAGCAGGCTCTTGACAGCCCCACGGGAACTGCAGGACACCCCAGGCTCCAGGACACAGGACCCCTTTCGTGCCAGAGCCAGATGCCAAAGAGGGACCCACTCCCAGGGCAACCTGGCCATGGATTGCCCCCCGCCCTCTACAAGGGGATGGAGCCAGCCCCACAGAAGCCTTGGGGCTCAGGGCAGCCCCATCGCCAGGAGCCAGGAGTCCTGGCTGCCACACTGTCCCCTGAGCCAGATGGGACCCTGAGGCAGGGCTCTTGTGGCAGCCCCCAGCCCTGTCCAGTTTTCCTCCCAGCTCAGGATCCACAGCCATTTTTGCAGTTAACTGTCTCTGTGTGCGACACCTCAGGAAGGAACTCTTAAAGCCCTTACCCTTGGTGGAGAGCTGCAGGAGTGTTGGGAACAAGGAACTGCGGTGCAGGCTGATGGTCTTGGTCCAGCAGTTCTCCATCTCACTTGCCCCCTTGCCCTTGGATTGTCTCTCCAGCCGGGGAGGGGTGAACGGTCTTCCCATCTTGTCACCCAAAACTCCTCTCCAATGTGTCCCTTCTCCTCTGCCTATCAGCGAGGGCCCCCATCATGGCCCCGCTGCCTCCTGTCCCCCATCCTTGCCATGGAGCAACTCTGAAGAGCAGCAGTGGGGAGCTCGTGAGCAGTGCTCAGCAGCTCCTGGGCCTTGCAGGGAAGTGAGGGCACCGCCGCACCACCAGGGAGGCCTCCCTGTGATGTGGCACGTCCCACTGTGACCTCAGCTGGTGTCATCTGAGGGCTCAGAAGGTCACCACCATGGAGATGGCACAGCCAGGGAGAGAGCTGAGAGATTTCCCCTCATGTTCTGGAAATCAGTCACCTCCCGTCATTCCAGTTATTTACAAAATCTTGCTGATAAATCCTTCAGGAACATCTCCAGATGGATCACAGCATGTGAAATATCTAAAAGGGGACCCTGGAATGGTCACTTCTGTGTCCCTGCACTGTCAGGTCTCTGCACTGGGCAGAGCTGTGTGGGAATCTAGGCCTTTCAGGTTGGTTTGGGATTTGGCATTTTTTAAAGACAGGATCAAAGTCATGTGGGATGAAATAGCACAAAGTGTGGCCACAGGTCAAGATCCTTTGGTGAGCCTCCAAACTGATTTCTCCTGTGGGTCACTCTTTTTGTAGAAGCAGGATGTAGGACAATCCGGGACAGGACGCAGCCTTCCTCCTTGAGGCACCAAAGCAGGCTTTTTGTTGTCAGAAGTCCTCAGCAAGGTTTCTCGGTCTGTGGTGCTTAAGATAGAGATGAGACACCAGAAAAGAGCAAATGTGCCCTTAATACACATCATCTGGAGAGCTTTATCTGGGACCCTGCTCCCTGCCATGCTTCATAGCCATGGTTACTGTAGTGCACGAACATGGTGCTACCAGTTATTAAGAACGAAAACTTATTTGGCAAAGGTGAAAAACGTGTGAAGTTTTGGAAACGAGGATTTTTGTCAATTATTGCATTGAGTTATTTTCTGAGAAGATTTCAACTTAGGACAAGAATCTCTTTTTGGGGCTTGATTCATGTGACAACATAGAGAGCCTGCTGCTGACTGAGATGCCTTGGAGTAGCTGTGTTCTCATGCAGTGCTGGAAATTTTGGAGGTGGCTCGTATGGGACTTTAGCTTGTCAGGAGGAAATGTATCTGAAAACAACTCAGTTGAGAAAACCTATTTCCTTCCATTGACTAGAAAGGGAAGTGCAGACAACTGGGTCTGGCCTGGGGTGAGATCAGCCTCCTCCCTGTTGTCCTCCAAAATGAAGTTGCACTGCGTTGACTGCAGAGGGAATGAAAAGGGAGTGTAGCTATGTGTTTTAGGGACTCCTTTAAAACATCATGGTAACACAGATATGTTGAGATTTGTGCAAATTTGGGCACCCAGAAATAGATGAATCTAGTCCCCCTGCTTTCCTCACCAGTCGAGAGAGCCCAACACCTCTAGTGAGACGTGCTCTGTGCAAAGAGTGAGGAGTGGCACGGACAGCTCTGGGCAGAGGGTGGTTCTCTGAGTGCTGGGCTTCATGTGAGACACAACAATATCTTGTTTAATGGTGCAGGCCTGATTATAACAGAAATGTTTAGAAATGACATTAAGACTGAAGCTAGAAGGAAATTAAGAAAAAGATTTAAAGCAAAGAAATGTTTTCTTATACTTTCCAGATTTTTTTTGTGTTGTTATTGTCTTTCTTGATTTGTTCTGTTTCAGTCTACTAGTCTTCTGGAGCGATTCCACATTATCTTTTTATGTGAAAAGGAAAGTGATTTTCAGAACTGGTGTGGGATGCAGTCACAGGGTCATGGGTGGCTGGTGCCTTTGCAAGAACCCTGGTCCCCTCTGGTGCCCAGCCTCCCTCTGCAACTCTGAGGAGCTCTGGTCTCCTGCAGGTCCCCTATGAGAGCTGCCAGGCCCAGGCAGGTGCCTCAGAGACACCGAGGCCTCTCCAAGTGCCACTGGGTGCTTGTGGTTGGACAGCTGAGCTCTGCCTGGAGAGGTGAAGAAGTATTTTCAACGTTAAAAAGTATATATATATGAGAACATTTTCATTAGCTGAAAGGACTGAATAATAAAATGTCAGTGTTTCCCATGATGACCTAATGGAAATTTTGAGGAAGGGCCTGAATCTCAGGAGAAGAAATGTTGATCTGCCCCTTAACTTGCATTACCACTGCTCTGTCTGTTATGCTGTGATTTTAACCTCACTAATCATTCACCTATTTCCACATTCCGGGATTACACTCATCATTTCTACAGGCAACTTTGCATCAGATGGTCTGGACATAATCACTTTCCATAGTTTTCCAGTCTTCCTCCTCCCCTTACTCTTTGTCATTTGGATACCTCTCGACTCTCCAGCTGCTGCTTTGAGCTTCAGGGATTCTGAAGCTTGCCTCATCTTTCAGCAGTCTAACTGTCTCTTCAACCAACTCCTTCACTGTGTGTCTATCCAGCCTTTCCTATCTATTTGTGAAGAACAGGTCAAGGAAGGTTCTTCCTTGTATTCCGTGGACCTCACTGGAGGCAACTTGGACTTGACATACAGTTGAGGAGTGTATTTTACTTCTTATGACACTGGATCATTTTTATTTTCATTTGATCGCAATTAAGACAAATCCTTCTGTGCCTGTTTGCAGCTAGTTGTCTAAGGAAAGCAGGTGGGAATTGGTGCACATGAGCTGTAACATTCAGCTGCAGCCTTGAGTGGCAAAAGGTTAGATTTGAACAAGAGTGATCGAAGTCCCCAGTGGCTGATGAGAGAATTGTCAGGGCTGGGGAGGTGGGGAGGAATATATTGCATGGATGTCTGACCTCCAGGATGGTGCTTTTCCTACATGTCTAGACTTCATTAGGAGCCACTCTGGATCAATATCAGTTGGAGAAGGTGGATATCACTCTAGGTTGTAAGCTGAAAAATAAAGAAAACTTTGAAAGCAGAAATCCTTTTTTTTTTTTTTTTCAGGTGCTCATTGAAATCTTCCTCTTGTAAATACACTGCTGAAACCTCTCCAATTAGCCACAGCACAAGAATTGAAGAGCTGAAGAAAATTATGGGGAGAGGCATGGCTCCTTAGGGGCTTTTGCATTTTGATGACCCCTCGGGTGTCTTTGGTGCTGAGTCCATGAACCTCAGATGCTGAGAGGAGACTGAAGCAACCTCTCAAGAAGTTTACATCAGAAGCCAATCCCCAAGTTTCCTGGAGCGTTAATGGGTCCCACTGAGGGCCATTACCAACAAAGGTTCCCCAGGGGCTGATTAGAGCAGAAAGTTGGAGGCCCTGATTGCAGGTAGGCAAAGGCAATGTGAGGGTGGCTGTGATGCCAAGTCAACCTTGATGTGTGTTATCAAGCAGGATGGCCAAGACCCACAGCCAGCCCCTGCGTTGGGAGATCCTTCTCCTCACACTTTACTCTGGACTCTTCCTGGGGGCAGTGTCAGGGTGGGGGGGTGCACAATGCCTAGTGCAGGACAACAATACGGCACCTCCTGGGCTCCGTGGAGGTGAGGAGGCAGCAAGGCCACAGTGCTGTAAGGAAACATGACCTTCTCATGGGCCTTGGTGGCAGAGACACTAGCCATAGCCAAGAGGACAAAGACCTCAGTTTTGTTGGAGGCTTTCAGCCGTGGCATTGCCCTCTGTCATCTCCACCACAGGCTGTTCCAAAGCTGCACCTGTTTCCCCGCAGCCTGCAGACACCCAACCTGCTTCCCCACCTTGCTGTCACTGCAGGATCTCCCCACCTTTACTGACATCCTGCTGTCTTTGCTGGCTGTTCCTTGAAACAAAAGGCCAGGGGCTGATCATGGAGTCCATCTGGGTGTCCTGTTGCACCACAGCACTACCCCACGAGTGACATTCTTGTTACCTGAAGTGCAGTGTGAACCTCTCAAGATGCACTTTGTGGTTGTTTCCCCTTCTCATGCTGCTTCCTACTACCAAGAAATGCTCCATCATCTCTGAAACTGCCTTGTCACAGGCAGTCACAGGCAACTACTGTGTTGGCCTTAGCCTCCACTTCAGCAGGCTAAAGCAGCCCAGGTCCCTCAGCCTCTCCATACAGGCCTTGTGCTTCAGGCCCCCAACACCATCTTGGCAGACCTCCTCTGGACCCTCTCCAGTTGCTCCCCATTTCTCCAGCACTGGGCGTACCACAGTGGGACACACTGTTGCAGACATGTGGCCACAGCAGTGCTGAGTGGAGGGGGATAAGACCTGCACTTGCCTGGGTGGCCATGCTCTTCCTAATGCAGTCTTGTATGCAGCTGGCCTCATTTGTGGTGAGTATGCACCACTGGCTCATATGGCAGCCCTCATAATGTCCAGGCCTTCTCCTTGGGGTCACTGCTCTGCTGGTCAGGTCTCTGCCTGTCCTGATGCCCTGCTGATGAGCCTTTCAAAGAGGACAGGATGTGGGGTAGACCCCTGCATACCCCACCTTTCCCTGGCTTCCTGGTCAAGTATGACCCATTCATGAATCCCCTCTGAGCTCCACCATCCAACCAGCTTTCTGGCCATCTGGATGTCCACTGGACATCCACTACTCTCTTCTCCTCCACAAGTGCAGGCCTTTTATCACAGAAGGCAGTCAGGTGGGTCAGGAATGATTTACCTAACTGTATTGTTATGCTGCACTAGGCATTGTGCTCCACTGTAATGGTGAAAAGGGGTTCCCACTAAGAGAGCAAACCCTTCAGTGCCCAAGACCAGGGAAATACATAGCTGGGCCATGCAGGAATGTCAGGAGAGGAGTTGGCTGCCCGAGCTGACTCTGTGGCACCGTTGGGCCTGCAACAGACTTCTTGAACCAATCCCCAGGAAGGACAAGGTGCCAGTGAAGAAGTCCCTGGGCCTGGACAGCCTGTGGTCCAGCCACCCTGAGGTCATCATTAGCCTAGTCCCTGTTCATATCATCTGGCGGGGTGAGAAGAGGTTCGGGAGGATAAAAGCGAGAAGAGTTTGAGAGTGCAGAGACTAGAGCGGAGACCTTGGTGTGATGTGCCTCCCATTTATGAGTCACGCTTGGATGCAAACAGGATGGACTTTCCCTAAAGGCAGTATTGGGATTCACATGTCTGGGCACATGTAGGAAAGTCAAGATGCCCTTGGACACTTGCCCAGCAATCACTGCAAAGGTGCATGGTTTTCCTTTTGTCCCATGTTTTATCTGCTAGAGACATGCAGTTGTGCTGGACACGCCAGGCGTCTGAAATGGCCCTGCCAGCCTATTTCTATGTCATGAAATCAAGTGTCTGCACTGAACTACAACAGCTGTTTGTAACATTGGAATCTGCATCTGTCTCAGCTTCCTAGTGAGTGGGGCTCTAGTTGCAGTGGGCATCTAGTGTCCTTTCAGATGGCCAAGGAAATATCCTACCTAGCCCCCACCTGATGCTCCAGAAGGATGTGGGTCTCACAGTCACTCCATGAGAGCAAGCAGAGACTGGCACATGCCTGAGACCACCTCTGTCTCTTCAACTGTCCCCAGGTGTTTGTGGGTGAGCAACTGACTCTCATCCTCCATCTCCAGTGATTACAATGGCAGCTTAGACAAGGAGCTCCCATGCAGACCTCTATGTTGTGCTCACTTCAATTCTGGGAAGGGGAATCCCACCTCCTGTGAGTTTGTGGGGTTCATGAGAGGGATCTGTATCCCACTGCATCCCAGGGCCTTCTGAATCAGCATGAGATGCCCAGACTGACTCATCTGAATCAACACCTGAACCATGTGTCAATGAGCTCCCTTCTTGTCCCTGTCTAGGTGTCCTGCCTAGTTAAGAGATGGGAATAGGGACTTCCAGAGTGGAACATTTCCACCTTTGATAGATAGTCATCCTCTGATGAAATAAACTGCAATGTTGGAATCAGTCTCTCTGCACTCTTTAGAGAAGGACAATAGGTGATTATTTCAGTCTACTTCAGGGAACATTTCCCAGGAGGAGGGAGCACAAGGGACAGAGAAATTCATGTCTTCAGCTGGGCCTCTGCTCCTGAGAGGGGCCAGGCTCCGGGGATGGAGGGAGCTCATGGCAACCTGGCAGCACTGCCCAGAGACAGCTGTGTGCAGGAGCAGCTCCTCTGCAAAGAGCAGCAGGGCTCCGGGCACTGCCTGCTGCTGCTGACATGAGATGAGAGAAGACAGAGAGAAGTGAAAGGCAGAGTGGAGTGGGAGGAGAGAGGAGAGCTCCTTGTGGGAGAAATCTTCACAGCCTTTTGCTCGGTATGTCTCTGGCTGCAGGGCAATACTACTGTGGTTCCTGGAGGGGTCTTCTGAATCCAGTCCATCCCATGACTCTTTTTAAAGATTGCTCTCCCAGGATGGGGAGATGCTTCAGAGCAGGGATTCCCAGCCACACATTCAGAGGGACAGGGCATCCTGCTCCTTTCTTCCAGGGAGGGCTGCAGGGGTGTGGAACCTCGATGTGCACCCAGGTCTGCCCAGGGCTGTACTTCAGAGCAGGGTCGCTGTGCCCCAGGGTGTTGTGTGCCCGGGAGAGTGACTCTGCCGCCTGCAAGGGTCAGCACTCAGCCTGTCTGGGGAACTCCCCATGGTGCTGCGGGGAGAAGCTCTGGGTGAGAGGAGAGACCCCTGTCAGGGCAGGTACTTTCTCCCTTTGAGAAGCTGCTGTGTGGGTCAGGGCTGGGGAACATATCCGGAGGTGACTTTTCAACAGGAATGCCAAGGCAGGGGATACCTGGAAGAGAAGGAGCTGTCATGAGTCTGTGCTTTCAGTTTGATTCTCTTTGGGTGGAGTGAAATGGGATTGGATCTGTCAGGTTTAGACAGGGGACAGGGGCTCCAAAACAGTGACACTGAGAGAGGATCAGTTCTGGGAGGGACTCAGCAAATGCCTTCATCCACCCCTCAGCCTAAGGACAGAGCCAGCATCACCTTTCCAGCCTCAGCAAGGTGTTCTTGGGCCACGTCCTGCCTCTGGGACATTTCTGCAGGGCAGAACTGAGCACCCAGCGGGTGGGATGGGGTCTGTGAGCACTGACAGGGGAGCGAAGTGGGGACAGAGAAACAGCTCCCCACTTGGACGGCTCCAGGCAGCAGCATCATGCTCAAAGTGTGAGAGGAAACTATCAGCTCCAAGGCCTCCTCTCCTCTCCCAGCCAGCACAGCCCTCTGCTCTCAAGGCTGGGGGGTGCAGGGCAGGAGTCGTTTCCTCAGCAGCTGGACATGCAGGAGAGGAGACACTCGTGAGTGCCCCTCTGTCCCTCCCTGGCCCTGCCTCCCTCACCACAAATATCATGGTATTGCTCCATGTTTCCCACCTGTCCATGCTGCCCTTGTGCTTCCCCTTGGACTCTCTGGGCAGGGGGCTTTTTGATGCAGTTCAGACACTGATCCTGCAGGTCCTGCCATGCAGACATGTCCTTGCCAGTGAGGTGCCCAAGTGCCCCTCTAACCTGTGGGGCTTTGGGCAATGCAGTGTGGGGGGCCAGGAATGAGCCAACTCTGCCTTCAGGACACCCCTTCCTTAGAATATTCTGCCATTTCCCTGGGGTGTCTGGCTGGGCTGCAAGCTGCCCTCCACAAGGACACAGCTCTCCCATTGCAGCCATGTGTTATCTAGGTACCCCAGGAAGAAGCCACCTAGACACTGAGGCCACAGAAATGCTGCTGGGTGGCTGGATGTGGGCAGCTGGAAGAAGACTGATGTGTTGCTGTCTAGAAGGGGAGGGCTGAGACCTGCCTCACATCCCCTCAGAAAGAGTGCTGATGGGCACTTTGCAAGTGCATTCCTGACATGAGTGCAACTGTCCTCCACCTCCAAGGTGGGAGCACAGGGCAGCTGGGAACAAGGCAGCTGGACAGGCCAGCTCGCCTCCCTCTGAACTACCTCCAAATCCTGGAGGATTTCTACCTCCAGGAATCCTCCTCAGGTGTGACTGGGTCAGCTAAAGAAAAGCAAAGAAATCTTAACACTATTCATGAACCCACATTATTTAGAAGTGGGAGTGAAATGTTGCAAATGCCTTCAGCATTATGAGTGGATGAAATCTGACTGGAACTGGGAATATAACAGTGTAGTCACCCCTCTTCCCATGTCAGCAGTGCTGTAGGTCAGGGCTGACTCCTCTGGAGCCCCGTGGGCAGAAGTCCCTCTCCTCATGGCAAACTCAGCCAGCAGAAACCAGAGCTTAAGCAACGGAGCTCAATGACAGTGCTGCTGAGATCGGGAGAAGTAACGTGTGTGTGTTTGGGGGAGGTTAATGAGAAATTTTTGCTCAGCGAAGTCTACCCTAACTTGTCAATATCGCTTCTTCCTTGGACAGTCTACCTGTGCCCCAAAGGGTCAAATGTCAAACAGCAGCTCCCTCAACGAGTTCCTCCTCCTCGCATTTACAGACACACGGGAGCTGCAGCTCTTGCACTTCTCGCTCTTCCTGGGCATCTACCTGGCTGCCCTCCTGGGCAACAGCCTCATCATCACAGCCATAGCCTGCAACCACCACCTCCACACCCCCATGTACTTCTTCCTCCTCAACCTCTCCCTCCTTGACCTTGGCACCATCTCCGTCATTGTCCCCAAATCCATGGCCAATTCTCTGAGGGACACCAGAGCCATTTCCTACTTGGGATGTGCTGCCCAGGTCTTTTTCTATGCTTTTTTCCTTTTGGCTGAGTATTCTCTTCTCACAGTCATGGCCTATGACCGCTATGTTGCCATCTGCAAACCCCTGCACTATGGGACCATCATGGACAGCAGAGCTTGTGTCAAAATGGCAGCAGCTGCCTGGGTCAGTGGTTTTCTCAATGCTGTGATGCACACTGCTAAAACATTTTCAATACCACTCTGTAAAGGCAACACAGTGGACCAGTTCTTCTGTGAAGTTCCCCAGATCCTCAAGCTCTCCTGCTCAGAATCCTACCTCAAGGTGGTTTGGGCACTTGTGGTTAGTGTTTTTTTAGGCTTTGGGTGTTTCATTTTCATTGTGCTGTCCTATGTGCAGATCTTCACTGCTGTGCTGAGGATCCCCTCTGAGCAGGGACGACACAAAGCCTTTTCCATGTGCCTCCCTCACCTGGCCGTGGTCTCCCTGTTTGTCAGCACTGTAATATTTGCTGCCCTGAAGCCCCCCTCCCTCTCCTCCCCAGCTCTGGATCTGGTGCTGGCTTTTCTGTACGCAGTGGTGCCTCCAGCAGTGAACCCCCTCATCCACAGCATGAGGAACAAGGAGCTCAAAGACGCACTGAGGAAACTGGTTCAGTAGGTACAATGTCAGCACCAATAACTCTCCCATGTGCATCTGCTCCTCATTCCCAGGGTATTTGGCAACATAGCTAGGTGTTGCTCATGTCTGTCTTTCTCACTTACTTTTCTCTGTTACATTCTCCTAAAAGAAATAAATATTTTGCTTCGTGCCACTTGTCCTCAGGAATCTCTCATTTGAATCTGATCGAGAGACCGTGTTGAAGCAGGAAGCCAGGCTTCCGCCTTCATCAGCAGAGATGGGAGAACCTCCAAGCCCTCTAGTCAGAGCTCCCTGGATGCCCCCAGTGCAATGAGGGGAGTTTCCCTTTGCAGTGTCTCTTTTGGTGCAGTCACCAAGGGAGCTCAGGGGCACAGAGTCAGGCTCCGATGAGTACAGGCATGACCATACCATGGGTCCTGTGTCCATTAGGAGAGCTCAGCTCCTGTGGCCACAGTCAGGGTATGATGTCACACCCCTATCCTGTGAGGGTGGCAGCTGGCTGTCACCATGGGCTGGTCCCTTCCCTCTACAGCATTCCAAAACTCCAAGCAGAGCAAGAGTGGAAAGGAGGAGAGTTTTGACGAAGTCTGTGGGGACAGATCCTCTGCTCCTCAGGACCATTCCCCCACTGCCACAGCAGGCATTTCCTCCCTGCAGCCTTTGTGTGGGGGCTGCAGCTTTCTTGGAGACATGTCCACCAACAGTAGCAGGACTTTTTCTTGTCAGGGCTTTTCTCCTCATTTCCACACTGCCCTGCCTTGCTCTGATGCGTGTGTATGGCCTCAGTGCTCTTGTAACATGCTGGTGGTAGGTTTGTGCTTCCCTGTGCATTCCTGTGAGCTCAGGCAGGACCAGGCATTGGGTGCATTTAGGCCAGACCTGGCCTGCACAAGAACATTGCTATAATAAAAGGGGATCCCCTCCATTACGTGCCTGAAGTCTGGCCTTTCTTCAGAAGCTGGAGTCAAAACTACGCCCAAAGCAGTGGCACCATAGAAGGGCCTGCTGCTCTGCTTGTGACCTCCATGGGATGCAGGGGACAAGCTCAGAGTCTCCATGTGATGTGTTAGGGACTGAGGGCTGGATCAAGGGCTCAGCTGTTGGTGACCAGTGCCAGTGGAGCTGGTGAATGGTCTCTGAATTTCCTGCCCAAGGCTGTCCCACAGGTGACAGTGCTGATGAGAGATGCCCATCCTTCTGGAGGGGAATCTGAGCTCCCAGGAGAGCTCAGGGGATCTCCATGGACAGCGTGTGCCTGGTGTGGGCAGTGAGTGGAGCCTCACAAAGGGAGGAACAGTCCACAGTGGAGTAACCAGAAAGTAGAGCACTAAATGCAGGTATGCATGGGGAAAGGAGGGCTCTGCAGTCTCAGGAAAGGCAGTGGGGACCCAGGAGGCACAGGGAAGGGGCACTGGAGAGTGATTCCTGCACCCTCAGGGAAGAATCACAGGCTGGAGCCTTGCCTGAGTTATGCTGTGGACATGCCTGTGCCTGGCCCTGCACCTCCCACATCTGGACCTGTCCCTGTCCCCATCCTGCTGACCAGACTCCCCGTCTCTACCTCAAACCTGCCTCCACACTGCAGTCAAGAAAGCCTTAGAAAGGGATGCTGGGACCCGAGCAGCACCCAGAGGGGGTTTTAGGTGCAAAAGATGACCATATATCCACAGCAACGCTTGCCTGACAGCCAATGCAAAGGAGTAAGGAGAGCTTCAGATCTGGACCCCTACTCAGCTAACACTGCCTGCAGAGTCTTAGCTGGATGAAAAAGTGAGGGCAGCCACTTGTGTCAGATTTTATGATGCACAGTGAGGAGAGGCAGCTCCAGCTCCGTCGAGGGCTGTGCTGGAACCATTCAGGAGCAGGTGAGGTGGGGCTGTCACTGCCAGGGTGGTTGGGGAGAGGGCAGCTCCCCTCTGCCATGCTGGGTCTGGGTCTGGGCACAGTTTTTCCCTGGGGAGCTCCCTGAGGAACGGCTCCGGGTGATCCTCCACCTCTGCCCTGGCAGCAGCACCAGCACTCAGGGTGCCAGGCAGGAAGTGCACAAGGGTGGAAGGAGGACAGGCTGCCCAGGGGGATCATCGAGACCTTGTCTGTGCACACAGGGATGGAGTGAGGAAAGGCAGAGCTCAGCTGGAGCTGGCACCAGAGACCTTGGACGTGGAAAGGGCTGGAGCATTAAATGTCTTTTTTGCCTCAACTTTCCAGGGGAAGCTCTGCCTGAGGCCTCCCAGTTACGGGGCTGTTAGCAGACAGCCGTGCTGTGGGATGTGCTGGGGTGTGGTGCAGAAGAGAGACCGTGCAAGGCTGGCCTTTTCTCCTGTGTCTGGATACGGAGACCTGGAGGAGGATGGAGCTGGCCATGGAGCACCCCACAGCTGGGGTGAGCAGCCAGTGCTGGAAAGGGGTGATGTGAGGGCTGGTCTGGGACAATGGCCCTGGGGCAGCTTCCCCAGTGTCTCCATGCAACACAGGGAACAACCTGGCTCTTCTCTCCTGCTCCCTCCATGTCCTGGTGCCTTTCCCAGATGATCTGCATTTGCCCTGCCAGCACACGGCTCTGTACTCCCACACTGCCGTTCACACACAGTAGCTGAATGGCAGCATTTTTCCTCTCCCACGACCATGTGTGCCTGTGCCAGGCTCAGATATTTGATGTGCATCTTCCAGGGGAAGGTAGCAGGTGGGGGAGGCTGCAAGGGATTTTGAGGACCCAAAGCAGTGGGTTCTGGAGTTGAGGGGATTATCTGCACCTGAGGAGGACCTCAGTGAGGCCATCATTTATAAATACCATCTGACGAGCGAGTAAAGAGTTAACAGGACTGAAGTAGTTTGCCAGCTGATATGTGCAAGGCTGTGGAATAGAAGAGTTAACAGGATTAAAGAAGTCTGCCACCTGATAAGGCTGTGGAATCGAAACTGCACGGACCCCCAGGGAGGGTGGAAGCTATACGGTGGTGTTGCAGTCTTGCCTCGCTAGCAGGGTCCTCCCAAGCAGGCAAACAAACAGTCCTGTGACTGTGAAACTCGCAGAGGTCAGCAAAAGCAGTGTTTGCCCAGAGCCCCAGCCATGTAAAGAGAGACTTGGCAGCTAAGAGAGTTTGAGCAGGGACGGGAACGTGACCTGACCATCCTCTCCAGCTGGACCATGAGTATCTCCCCCCCTCCCCCTTTTCCTGGGAGGCTGGGTTAAGGTAACTCCTCGAGGTTGAGAGTCCTCTCACTAGGAGAGTGAACAAGCTAGCTTTCAAGTCAGGATAAGCAGTGCTTCCAATTAATAACACAGTAATCAACAGTTTGGGGTTATCCTTTCTAAATTAGTAATTGCATTATTTTAATGTGTGTTACTAATCCAAGAGCTTGCGTGAGAAAATAAACATGTTTTTTTATTACGTTACTGTCTCATTCATTACTATCGAACCTTCATGGCGTGACAGCGCTGTCCTACATGCAGATCTTCACAGTTGTGCTGAGGATCCCCTCTGAGCAGGGACAACACAAAGCCTTTTCCATGTGCCTGCCTCACCTGGCCGTGGTCTACCTGTTTGTTAGCACTGCTGTGTTTGCCTACCCCCTCCATCTCCTCCCCAGCTCTGGATCTGGTGGTGGCTGTTCTGTATGCAGTGGTGCCTCCAACAGTGAACCCTCTCATCTACAGCATGAGGAACAAGGAGCTCCAGGATGCAGTGAGGAAACTGTTTCCGCTGGTACTAGTTCAGCAGCAATGAGCTGCCCATCTCTCCTCACAAGCAACTCCCAGGTTATCTCAGTTTATCTTCAGCAACTCTTGTACTTTGAGCGTTCTGTCTGTGATAACCACGTTTGTACACAAACGTCTGAATTCATCCCACTTCTCTAGAGGCGCAAAGCCCATCCGTCTGACCCAGAGGCCTTCTGTAAAGCTGCTGATCACTGTGTCAGAGCTGGCCTCCCAAGCAGCACCACTGTAATAAAGGAGGACCTCCTTAGTACTGTGCCTGAAGGTTGGGCTCTTCTTCCCGAGCTGGAGCCAAGAATGCGCTCAAGGAGTTGCCCCCCAAAAGGCCCTGTTGCCATGCCTGGTTTTTCCATGGGCTAAGGGGCATCAGCTCTTTTGGGTGATGTGTGAGGGAATGAGGGCTGGATTCAGCTGTCACTTGTGGGTGCCCAGTGCCCCTGCAGAGGGTGAGTGGTCAAGAGGTCTGTGCCAGGGACTGTCCCACCTATTAGAGGGCTGGTGATGGATGCCCATCCTTCTGGAAGGGAGTATGGAGCCACCAGAATTTCACAGGGGATCTCCACGGACAGCACATTCCTGGGACGGGCACTGAGTGGAGTCTCCCAAAACCAAGTGGAGCCACCCAAAGCAAAGGGCTAAACCAAAGAATGCACCAAATCAGGGCTCTGCAGTCTCAGGAGAGGCAGTGGACTGGGTCTATGACAGCCCTGAGCCATTGGAAATGCCCTGTGATTGCTCCAAGCATCCTCCACGGCCACAGACCCTGGGGAGGGTGTTGTCAGGTGCAGTGATGCTGGACCAGCTGGGTCCGCCCTGACCAGCAGGGCCAGTGCAGAGTCACCCTGGGGCCCCACAGCTCACTTGCCCTGCAGAGCAGCACCGCCAGCTTGGGGCCCTGTGGGGAGCACAGGTGCAGGAGAGGTACAGGAACGGCCGTCTAGGCCAGAATGGACACACTGACCTGGGGAAAGGCCCTCTGGGGAGCAGGGACGTCTCCGGAGAAGAGCAAAGGAGCAATTGTGTGCTTGTGGGGAGGAATAAATGAAAACCTGTTTCTATGTGTGTCAGCTCGGGGCAGGCTGCTCTGTCACTGGAGCTGCCTGAGGAGCCCCAGGGCCAGGACTCTTATGCTGTCCTGGGCAGAGGGGCTGCCCAGAGGGGCTGCAGGCAGCCAGGGTTAAGGATCTCCTGGTCATGAGAGTAGCGGAGACATGGAGTGAGTGGCCTGCATTTCCTTGTGCCATTGCTGGCCCCCAGCCCCCCCCGGAGGCTGATGGGGAGGCTGACACCCCTCTCTGCCCCCCACGACCTGCTGTGCCCTTCAGAGGGGCTGGGACTGTGGGGTGAGTGCCCAGAGCTCTGCAGTCCCTTGCGACGGGCACTGCTGGGGTCCACCCCCAGCATGGGCTGCTCTTCTGGGTGGTCTGGGGAGAGGGCAGGGGAGGTGGGGAGAGCTGGGGAGGGGCTGGGCTTGGCTGGAAAGGACCCAGGAGAGGAAAAATGCCAGCAGGCAGCTCCTGTGTGTGAACAGCAGTGTGGGAGCACATGGCCATGTGCTTGCAGGGCAAATGCAGGTCTCCTGGGAAAGGCACCAGGACACGGCGGGTGCAGAAGAGAAGAGCCAGGTTGTTCCCTGTGTTGCATGGAGACACTGGGGAAGCTGCCCCATGGCCATCGTCCCACACCAGACCCTCACATCACCCCTTTCCAGCACTGGCTGCTCACCCCAGCTGTGGGGTACTCCATGGCCAGCTCCGTCCTCCTCCAGGTCTCCGTATCCAGACACAGGAGAAAAGGCCAGCCTTGCATGGCCTCTCTTCTGCACCACACCCCAGCACATCCCAGAGCACGGCTGTCTGCTAACACCCCCGTAACTGGGAGGCCTCAGGCAGAGCTTCCCCTGGAAAGTTGAGGCAAAGAAGATATTTAATACCCCAGCCCTTTCCACGTCCAAGGTCTCTAGTGTCAGCTCCAGCTGAGCTCTGCCTTTCCTCACTCCATCCCTGCATGCACAGACAAGGTCTCGATACCCCCCCCTATGCAGCCCGTCCCCCTTCCACCCTTGTGCACTTCTCATCTGGCACCCTGAGCACTCGTGCTGCTGCCAGGGCAGAGGTGGAGGATAACCCAGAGTGGCTCCTCAGGGAGCTCTACAGGGAAAAGCTGTGCCCAGACCCAGTCTCAGCACCTGTCAGTGTGACAGAGGTGAGCTGCCCTCTCCCCACCAACCCTGGTAATGCCAGCCCCACCTCAGCCTGCTCCTGAAAGGCTCCAGCGCAGCCCTTGAGGGAGCTGGAGCTGCCTCTCCTAACTGTCCATCGTAAAACCTGACCCAAGTGGCTGCCCTCACTTTTTCATCCAGCTAAGACTCTGCGTGCAGCATTAGGTTAGTAGGGGTCCAAATCTGAAGCTCTCCTTGCACCTTTACATTGGCTGTCAGGCAAGCGTTACTGTGAATATCTGGTCATCTTTGCACCTAAAACCTTCTCTGGGTGCTGCTCAGGTCCAAGCATCCCTTTCTAAGGCTTTCTTGACTGTAGTGTGCAGGCAGGTTTGAGGTGGAGCTGGGAGTCAGGTCAGCAGGATGGGGACAGGGACAGGTCTGGACGTGGGAGGTGCAGGGCCAGGCACAGGCATGTCCACAGCATAACTCAGGCAAGGCTCCAGCCTGTGATTCTTCCCTGAGGGTGCAGCAATCACTCTCCAGTGCCCCTTCCCTGCCCCTCCTGGCTCCCCACTGCCTTTCCTGAGACTGCAGAGCCCTCCTTTCCCCATGCATACCTGGATTTAGTACTCTACTTTCTGGTCACTCCACCGTGGACCGTCCCGCACTTTGTCAGCCTCCACTCACTGCCCACCCCAGGCACACGCTGTCCCTGGATATCCCCTGAGCTCTCCTGGGGGCTCAGATTCCCCTCCACAAGGATGGGTATCTCTCATCAGCACTGTCACCTGTAGGACAGCTTCGGGCAGGAAATTCAGAAACCGTTCACCAGCTCCACTGACACTGGTCACCAACAGATGAACCTATATGCACCCAATGCCTGGTCCTGCCTGAGCTCACAGGAATGCACAGGGAAGCACAAACCTTCCACCAGCACATTACAAGAGCACTGAGGCCATACACACGCATCAGAGCAAGGCAGGGCAGTGTGGAAATGAGGAGAAAAGGCCTGAGAAGAGAAAGTCCTGCTGCTTTTGGTGAACGTGTCTCCAGGAAAGTTGCAGCCCCCACGCAAAGGCAGCAGTGAGGAAATGGCTGCTGTGGCAGTGGGGGAATGGCCCCAAGGAACAGAGGGTCTGTCCCTACAGACTTCATCCAGACTCTTCTCCTTTCCACTCTCGCTCTGCTTGGAGTGTTGGAATGCTGTGGAGGGAAGGGACTAGCCCATGGTGACAGCTGGCTGCCACCCTCACAGGAGAGGGGTGTGACATCACACCCTGACTGTGGCCACAGGAGCTGAGCTCTCCTAATAGACACGGGACCCATGGTCTGCGCACACCTGTACTCATCGGAGCCTGACTCTGTGCCCCTGAGCTCCCTTGGTGTCAGCACCAAAAGAGACACTGCAAAGGGAAACTCTCCTCATTGCACTGGGGGCATCCAAAGAGCTCAGACTAGCGGGCTCGGAGGTTCTCCCATCTCTGCTGATGAAGGCGGAAGCCTGGCTTCCTGCTTCAACACGGTCTCTCGATCAGATTCAAATGAGAGATTCCTGAGGACAAGTGGCACAAAGCAAAATATTTAATTCTTTTAGGAGAATGTAACAGAGAAAAGTAAGTGAGAAAGACAGACATGAGCAACACCTAGCTATGTTGGCAAATACCCTGGGAATGAGGAGCAGATGCACATGGGAGAGTTATTGGTGCTGACATTGTACCTACTGAACCAGTTTCCTCAGTGCGTCTTTGAGCTCCTTGTTCCTCATACTGTAGATGAGAGGGTTCAGTGTTGGAGGCACCACCGAGTACAAAACAGACACCACCAGATCCAGAGTTGGGGAGGAGAGAGAGGGGGGCTTCAGGCAGACAAAGATGCCACTGCTGACAAACAGGGAGACCACAGTCAGGTGAGGCAGGCACATGGAAAAGGCTTTGTGCCGGCTCTGCTTAGAGGAGATCTTCAGCACAGCTGGGAAGATCTGCACATAGGACAGCACAATGAAAACGAAACACCCAAAGCCTAAACAAACACTAATCACAACTGCCAAACCACCCTGAGGTAGGATTCTGAGCAGGAGAGCTTGAGGATCTCAGGAACTTCACAGAAGAACTGGTCCACTGTGTTGCCTCTGCAGAGTGGTATTGAAAATGTGTTAGCAGTGTGCAGGAGGGCATTGAGGAAACCACTGGCCCAAGCAGCTGCTGCCATTTTGACACAAGCTCTGCTGCCCATGATGGTCCTGTAATGCAGGGGTTTGCAAATGGCGACAAAGTGGTCATAGGCCATGACAGTGAGGACAGAATACTCAGCCAAAATGTAAAAGACAAAGAAAAAGACCTGGGCAGCACATCCTAAGTAGGAAATGGCCCTGGTGTTCCACAGGGAATTGGCCATGGATTTGGAGACAACAACAGAGATGGTTCCAAGGTCAAGGACAGAGAGGTTGAGGAGGAAGAAGTACATGGGGGTGTGGAGGTGGTGGTCGCAGGCTACAGCTGTGATGATGAGGCCGTTGCCCAGGAGGGCAGCCAGGTAGATGCCCAGGAAGAGCGAGAAGTGCAAGAGCTGCAGCTCCCATGTGTCTGCAAATGCCAGGAGGAGGAACTCGTTGAGGGAGCTACTGTTGGACATTTGTTCTTTTAAGGCACAGGGGGACTGTCCGAGGAAGAAGAGACATTAACAAGTTAGGGCAGACTTCTCTGAGAAAAACTTCCTCATGAAACCCTCCCCAAACACACACACATCACCTCTCCCCATCTCAGCAGCACCGTCCTTGAAATCCATGGCTTGAGCTCTGGTTTGTGCTGGCTGGGTTTGACGTGAGGAGCAGGAGCCTCTGCCCGTGAGTTCCAGAGGAGTCAGCCCTGACCAACAGCACTGCGGACACGGGAACAGGGGTGACTAAACTGTTATATTCCCAGTTCCAGTCAGATTTCATCCATCCATAATGCTGAAGGGATTTTCAGCATCTTCACTCCCAGTTCCACATGATGTAGGTTCATGAATACTTTTAAGTATTTTTGGTTTACTTTAGCTGACCCTGTCACACCTGAGGAGGATTTCTGGAGGTAGAAATCTTCAGCATTGCTGCTGCTGCACTCAGAGTGAGCAGCTGTGATTCTGGAGAGGCAAAAGGATTCACTCTGTCTTGAGTGCAGAGGGAGCAGAGCTGGCCTGTCCATCCTCCTTATTCCCAGCTGCCCTTTGCTTGCACCTAGGAGCTGGAGGACAGTTGCACTCATGTTACCCAAAAAAGAAATGATACTGCAGAGAGCAGAGGAATGCACTTGCAAAGTGCCCATCAGCACTCTTTCTGAGGGAATGTGAGGCAGGTCTCAGCTGTCTCCTTCTAGACAGCAACACATCGGGCTCCTTCCAGCTGCCCACATCCAGCCACCCAGCAGCATATCTCAGCGTGCCCTCAGTATCTAGGTGGCTTCTTCCTGGGACACCTAGATAACACGCAGCTGCAATGTGAGAGCTGTGTCCTTGTGGAGGGCAGCTTGGAGCCCAGCCAGACACCCCAGGGAAATGGCGGAATGTCCTAAGGATGGGGTGTCCTGAAGGGAGAGTTGGCTCATTCCCAGACCCCCACACTGCATTGCCCAGACACCCACAGGTTGGAGAGGCATTTGGGCATCTGACTGTCAAGGACACGTCTGCGTGGCAGGACCTGCAAGATCGGTGTCTGAACTGCATCAGAACCCCCCCCTGCCCAGAGAGTCCAAGCGGAAGGACAAGGGCAGCAGGGACAGGTGGGAAACATGGAGCAATACCATGATATTTGTGCGGAGGGAGGCAGGGACAGGGAGGGACAGAGGGGCACTCAGGAGTGTCTCCTCTCCTGCATGTCCGGCTGCTGAGGAAACGACTCCTGCCCTGCACCCCCCAGCCTTGAGAGCAGAGGGCTGTGCTGGCTGGGAGAGGAGAGGAGGCGTTGGAGTTGATGGTTTCCTCTCACACTCTGAGCATGACTCTGCTGCCTGGAGCCGTCTCTGCGGGGAGCTGTTTCTCTCTCCCCACGTCTCTCCCCTCTCAGTGCTCACAGACCCCATCCCACCCACTGGGTGCTCAGCTCTGCCCTGCAGAAACCTCCCAGGTGCAGGACACTGCCCAAGAGCACCTCCATGTCTGCAGATGCTACGGAGCAGGTGAGAGAAACCTTGCTGAGGCTGGAAAGGTGATGCTGGCTCTGTCCTTAGGCTGAGCGGTGGATGAAGGCATTTGCTGAGTCCCTCCCAGAACTGATCCTCTCTCAGGGTCACTGTTTTCGAGCCTCCGTGCCCTGTCTAAACCTGACAGATCCAATCCCATTTCACCCCACCCAAAGAGAATAAAAATGAAAGCACAGACTCATGACAGCTCCTTCCCTTTCATATAATCCCTGCCTTGACCTTCCTTTTGGAAAGGCCCCTCCAGAAATGTCCTGGGAGTGAGCTGGAGCTCTGGGCAGCCCTGACCCACGCAGCATCCTCCTGAGAGAAGGCTCAACCTGCCCTGACGGGGGTCTCTTCTCCCACCCAGAGCTTCTCCCCACAGTGCTGTGGGGAGCTCCCCGGACAGGCTGAGTGTGGCAGAGTCACTACTCTGGGCGCACAGCACCCTGCAGGACAGGTACACTGCTGTGAATTACAGCCCTGGGCAGACTTGTCTGCACACCCAGTCTTCATACCCATTCAGCGTCCCTGGGAGAAGGTAGCAGGATGCCCAGTAGCATTGTCCTGCAGCCAGAGACTTACCGTGTCAATGACTGTGAAGATTTCTCTCACAAGGAGCTCTCCTCTGGCCTCCCACTCCACACTGCATTTCTTTTCTCTCTGCCTTATCTCATCTTCTGGCAGCAATTGCAGGCAGTGCCCAGAGCCCTGCTGCTCTTTGCAGAGGAGCTGCTCATGGACACAGCTATCTCTGGGCAGTGCTGCCAGGTTGCCATGAGCTCCCTCCATCCCCAGAGCCTGGCCCTGCTCAGGAGCAGAGGCCCAGCTGAAGGCATGAATTTCTCTGTCCCTTGGGCTCCCTCCTCCTGGGAAATGTTCACTGAGGTAGACTAAAATAATCATCTATTGTCCTTTTCTAAAGAGTGCGGAGAGACTGATTCCAGCAGTACAATTTGTCTTATCAGGGAAAGGTGTCTTATCTATGAAAGGTGGAAACATCCCAATCAGGAAGGCCCTCTTCCCATCTCTTAACGAGGCAGGACACCTCGACAGGGACAAGAATAGAGTTTGTTCTCCCATGGTTTGGGTATTGCTTCAGATGAGTCAGTTTGGGCTTCTCAGGCTGCCTTAGAAGGCCCTGGGATGCAGTGAGATTCAGATCCTTCCCGTGAGCTCCACAAAAAACACACGGGAAGTGGGAGTCCCCTTGCCCAGGCAGAAGTGAGCACAGCACGGATGTCTGCATGCAAGATCTTGGTCTATGCTGCCATTATAATCACTGGAGATGGAGGGTGGGAGTCAGTTTTGCACACACAAACACCTGGTGACATTGGAAGAGACAGAGGTGCTCGAAGGCATGTGCCAGTGCGTGTTTGCTATGATGGAACAAGTGTGAGACCTTCATCCTTCTGGAGCATTAGTTGGGGGCCAGTCGAGGAATTGCCTTGGCCACCTGAAAAGATACTAGATGCCCACTGCTACCAGAGCTCCACTCGCCAGGAAGCTGAGACACATGCAGATCCCAACACTGTAAACTGTTGATGTCATCCAGTGCAGGCACTTGATTCAGTGATACAGAAATAGGCCTGCAGGGCCATGTCAGATGCCTGGGGTGTCCAGCACAAACACGTCTCTAGCAGATACACCATGGGACCTCTAGGAAAACCATGCCCTTTTGAAGTGGTTGCTGGGCAAGTGCCCCAGAGCAACTCAGGTTTCCTACCAGTGCCCAAACAACTGGATCCCACCACTGCCTTTAGGCCAAGTCCTTCTGGTCTACAGCCAAGCGTGCTTCACAAATGGGAGAGGCACATCCCACCAAGGTCTCTGCTCTAGTCTCTGCACCCTTAAAACCTAGTTTTCCTCCTCCTGAACCTCTTCCTACCCCCAGATGATATGAACAGGAACTGGGCTAATGATGACCTCAGGCTGTTAAATCAGAGGCTAGTCAGGGCCAGGGACTTCTTCAGTGGCACTTGTCCTGCCTGGAGATCGATTCACCTCTGTCACAGGCCCCAAGGTGCAACAAATCAGCTCAGGCAGCCAACTCGTCTCCTGGCAATCCTGCAAAGTCCACCTCTGTTTCTCCCTGGCCTTGGGCACTGCAGGCTTTGCTCTCTTAGTGGAAACCTCCTTTCACCATTACATTGCTACCTGCTATCTGTGGCAGCATGGCTCTGCTCTGAAGTGGGGCCATTGCACACACAGTGTCCTTGTCCCTTGGTAACAGGTTTCACCATGACCATTCTGTTCTCTGTGCCACAGCTGAGGCTCTGCAACCCCAATATACACAAGTGAATGCAGCCTGGGGCACAGAGAGGAGCAGATGGAGATGCACAAGCTGTCACAGGACTGAAACATGGTTGGAATAACTGAGATGTGGAGGGACCACTAGCATGATTCGAGGGCTCTGATGGTAGAGTACAAGCTCTGCAGGCGAGACAGTTAGGGAAGATGAGCAGGAGGGATGTCCTTTGTGTGAAGGGACAGCTCAGATGTGTGGAGCTTTTGCATGGGATGGACACAGGTTTGGGTGAGAGCTTGTGCATGAGCATCAGAGTAAAGATGACGCTGTGATGGGAGTTACAAAGCACCCGATGAGGGTGAGGAGGTGGATGCAGTCTCCTTTAAGCAACCTGAGGAAGTCAGTGGGTCACAGGGCCTGGTTCTGATGGGGGGACTTTAATCTCCCCGATATTCATTGGAAGGGCAAAGAGCAGGGTGCAAGCAGTCCGGGAGATCTCTGGAGGCTGTCAGGGACAGCTTCTAAGCACAGCTCCCTGATGGGCCAGTAAGGGTGACGCTCACCTGGATCTGATACTCACACACCAGGAAGCTCTGATGAGGGCTGTGATAATCTGTGGAAACCTTGGCTGCAGTGACTATGGAACAGTGGAGTCCTAGATCGTGAGGGCAGTGAGGAAGGACAGTGGTAGTGTACAGACTCCAGCCTTCAAAGGAGGAAACTTTGTCCTCCTCAGGGGACTGACTGGTGGGGGATCCCATTGGAGGCAGCTCTGAAGGGCAATGGAGCTTAGGAAAGCCAGCAGGTCTTTAAGGGCAGCAGCCACCAAGCACAAGGATGGTCCATACTTATACTCATTAAAACTAGGAGACATTTGGGGAGATGGGCTTGGCTAAACAGGACACTCTTGTCCACCAAAGCAGGGATGGTGAAACCAAAGCTCCCAGAGGATAGACACTTTCAGGGGACATCAAGGGCACGAAGAAGAGCTGCTACTACTCCGCTAACAGAGAAAGAATAAGCAAGGAACACCTGGGCTCACTGCTGAATGGGCCAGGGGCTCTAGTAATAGAAGTTGCAGATAGGTCTGAGGAGCTCAGTGCCATCTTCTTGGCTTCATTCTTCACCAACACGATCTCCTGGGCTGTTGTGCCTCGAGTCAGGGCTCCAGAGGAGAAAAAGAGACAGCAAGGGGATGAGGGTTCAGTGAGGGACGACTTGCAAGAACTCAACCCCTACAAGTCAGTGGGATTGCAACAGCTGCATGCAAGGACATTGAGAGAGCTGGCTGCTGTCATAGCAAGGCCGCCCTCTCTCATCTTCGAAAGGTCGTGGAGATGGAGTGAGGTCCCAATAACTGGAGAAAGGCACATGTTACATCCATCTTCAAAAAAGGCCCAAAGGGCAACCCAGGGAACTGCAGGCCATTCAGCCTCAATTGGTTGAGGAGTGTGTCATGGAGTGAGTCCACTCACTTCTGGGCACATGAGGGAGAAGAAGATGATAGGGAAGGGTCAGGATAGATTTACCCAGGGTTAATTGTGCCTCACCAACTTGATGGCCTCCCATGATTAAATAGCTCTATTTGTGGTTGGAAAGCAGAAAATGTCCTTCAACTTGATTTGAGCAAGGTGTTTGACACTGTCTCCCACAATATTCTTGTGGAATATAATTTAGAAATGTACCGCCTAGATGGGTGGACAACCAGCTGGCTAAAGAACTTGTTGGATGATGAGCTTCAGAGGGCAGTGGTGAAGGTGTAGTACTCTTCCTGAAGGCCAGGGAAAAGTGGAGCACCTGAGGGTCTCTCCAGGAACTTGTCCTTTTTAACAACTGTATTAGTGACATGGAAGAGGCGATACTCAAGATGCTTGTTGAGGACCCAAAACTGCAGGGGGGCCCAGCCATATGCTTGAGGGCTGCCACTGAGAGGGACCTAGAGAGGCAGGAGGAATGGGCTGTCAGAAACCTCATGAAATTCAACAAGGACAAATGCCAGGGCTTGCACTTGGGATAAACCAACACCCCACTGTGTTACAGGCTGGGGCCTGAGTGCCTGGGCAGCGGCTCTGTGGAAAAGGACCTGAGTTTCCTGGGGCACAGGAGGCAAACCATGAGCCAGCAGCATTCCCTGGCAGCAAAGAAGGCCAGAAGCATCATGGGCTGTATGACCAGGAGCACAGCCAGGAGGCCAAGGGAAATGGTGATCGCCTTCTAATCAGTATTCATTAGACCACATCTAGAACACTGCATCCAGGTTTGGGTTCCCAGAACAAGAAAGAGGTTGATAACTGGGAGCAGATTGGGCTGAGGGCCCTCACAATAGTTGGCGGAGCTGGAACACTTGCTCTGTGAAGAAGCATTGGAGCTTGCGGCCCAGAGAGGCTGTGCAGTCTCCTCCCTTGGAGGATTCCAAGGCCAGACTGGAAGAAGCCCAGAGCAACCTGCTCTGACCCCAGAGCTGACCCTGCTGTGAGCAAGCAGATTGGCCTAGTGACCTCATGAGGTCACTTCCACCCTGAAGGAGTCCGTGATTCTTCCCACTCTCAATCTTCTCTTGTGGATGTCAGGGAAAGCACGCAGGTGCCCTGTGACAGTGGAAGCAGGCCAGCTTTCTTGTCCTCCTCCAGCCAGAATTATTCAGATGCAGGGCTTCTTGGCAGGAACCCCCAAACAGCCCTGATCAATCCTTTCCTTCACTTTTAATTACCTTTTTTTTTCTTTCTCCCCTTTTAAGCCTGTCTCTTTTACCATCCTGATCCCTTCTCCTACAGCCCACCACTGCCTACCCTTAACCCATTTGCACTGTTTTTCTTTGTTTGTTTTTGTCTTGTTTTGTTTTGACACAGAGGAGCTTCAGTCCAGAAGGATCTTGAGAAGCTCAGGTGATTCACACAACAGAAACTTATGAAGATTTACAAGAGAAGTGTCAAGTCCTGTGCCTACACAGGAATAATCCCATCCATGAGGAGAGGTTGAGGGCCATGGGCTTCATTAGCCTGCTGAAGTGGAAGCAAGGGGCAGTAGAGTAGGAGCCTGTGACTACTTGAAGGGTGGTTTCAGGGATGATGGAGCTTCTTTTGGTAGTGGGAAAGAGCATGAGAAGGAGGAAAAGCCACCAAGAGCAGCTAGTGGGGTTTAGCCATGACATTAGGAAAAGAAAATGTCAGTCGAAGGGTAGTGCTGTGGTGCTAGAGGTCACCCAGAGAGACTCTGTGATCAGCCCCTGTCTTTGTGTTTCAAGGAAAAGCAAGTAAGGACAGGAAGACATCAGGAGAAGTGGGGCGATCCTGGGGTGAGAGCAATTGGGGAAGCAGCTTGGATGTGTACAGTCTGCAGGGAAACAGGCACAGTGTTGGGAAAGTGTAGGACACCCTGTGGTGGAGATGGTCAAGGGCAATGCCAAGGCTGAAAGCTCCCAACACAGACAGGCCTCTGTCCTTTTGGCTATGGCTGGAGTCTCTGCCACCAAGGCCTACAAGAAGACGTTGTGTCCATAAAGCACTGTGGCCTTGCTACCTCCTTGTCCCTTGGGAGCCCAAGAGGTGCCATATCATGGTTCTGCACTCGGCCTTGGGCACCGCCCACCCACACACTGCCCCCAGGAAGAGCCCTGAGCAAAGTGTGAGGAGAAGGATCACCCTTCCCAGGAGCTGGCTGTCAGTGCCTGGTCACTCTGCTTGATAACACACATCAAGGTTGACTTGGCATCACAGCCATCCTCACATTGCCTCTGCCTACCTGCAATCAGGGCCTCCAACTTTCGGCTCTAATCAGCCCCTGGGGAGACTTTCTTGGTAATGGCCCTCAGTGGGACCCATTAATGCTCCAAGAAACTTGGGATTTTCTTCTGACTTTAACTCCTTGAGAGGTTGCTTCAGCTCCTTCTCAGCATCTGAGGTTCATGGGTCAGCAGCAATGACACCTGAGGGGTCATTAAGATGCAAAACCCCCTGAGGAGCCATGCCTCTTCCTATAATTTTGTTCAGTTTGTCAATTCTTGTGCTGTGGCTAATTGGAAAGTTTGAAGGAGTGTTTTGACATTGGGCAGATTTGAATGAGCACCTGAAAAGAAAGATGTCTGCTTCCTAAGCTTTCTTTATTCTTCAGTTTTCAGAATAAGTCATACCCACATTCCCCAATTCATACTGACCCACAGTATCTCCTAATGAAGTCTGGACACGTCTGAAAAGCAGTATTTTTGATAGGAGACATGTATAGACAACCTTCCTCCCCACCTCCCCAGCCCTGCCATTTCCCTCATCAGCCACTGGGGACTTAGATCACTCTTGTTCAAATCGAACCTTTTGCCACTCAAGGCTACAGCTGAATGTTACAGCTCATGTGCACCAATTCCCACCTGCTTTCCTTAGACAACTAGCTGCAAACAGACACAGACAATTTGTCTTAATTGCAAACAATCAACAATAAAAATTGGAACTGCTGAATAAAAGATACAAGACACTCCTCAACTGTATTTTTAGTCCAAGCTGCCTCCAGTGAGGTCCACTGCCCACAAGACATAACCTTCCTTGAGATGTTTTCCACAGATAGATAGGAAAGGATAGACAAGAAACAGAACAAAGGAGCTGGCTGAAGAGACAAGGAGACTGCTGAAAGAGGAGGCAAGCTTCAGACTGCCAGCAGCTCAGAGCAGCAGCTGGAGAGCTGAGATGTACCTGAATGATAAAGAGTAAGGGGAGGAGGAAAACTGGGAAACTATGGAAAGAGCAAAGGCCCAGACAGTCTGATGCAAACATGACTTTAGAAATGATTAATCGGGGCATGTGGAAATATGTGAGGGATTACTGAGATTGCATCCATGGCCTAATAGACAGAGCAGTGGAAACACAAGGTCAAGGGCAGTGTTAGAGAATATCGGACTGAAGCTGTCTAGAATTAATCACTTAGCAGAACTTGCTTAGCATTAGTAGCTAAATTTGCTGAAGCCTTAGGCCTCAGGCTGTGAACTTTTACCTAGATAAGTAAAAGGGGGCCCCAGAGCCAGTTCAAGCTGGAGGGATAAAGAAGTTGCACGGACAGCAGGAGTAGCCAACCTTGAAGATAAGAAGCAGCCTGCCTAGAGACAATGAAGGGGCCCAAGGAAGAAGGGGAAGACCCCAGACCTAACTATTACTATTGGTCCAAAGTATCGCTTAAGGGGTGGGGAATTTAGATTGTAAGGGTATAATTGCCCAGGGATTTCTTTGTTCGGGGTCCCTCTTCGGAGGCACCCAGCTCGAGCTGTAATTACCGCACGTGTATCATTAAATGTTATTTCTCTCCAATCTGACTTCGAACTTCTGCCTCAGCGGGAACCTAGGGTCGGACCCTGTTATGGTGGCCGGCAAGCCTAATATTTTCCGTAACATCAGGATCCAAAAAGTCCCAAAGAAGCCATCCAAATCCCTCTTTGCATGAACTCAGTGATGAGTCTATTCCATGCACTCCAGGCACTCTGATGGATCCACGGCAGCGGGATCCCAGCACAAGCCCCCTGCCCAGCGCAGCCTGGGGGCGGCTCAGACCTCCCTGGAGAGCCCCAGCCCAGCAGGGAACAGCCCTGCAAGGCCAGTGCGTTTCTGGCCTGTCGTCTCCAGAGACAGAAGTGGCCTCACCAGCCATCTCACAGCCCTGTTGCTGCTGCTCAGCTGCTCAGGCTGAAGTGACCTCACAGCTGCTTTGCTGATGCCCTTCCTGCTGCTGGCCTGTCCGGGACTCAGGCAGAAGTGACCTCACAGCCTACACTCAAGCCATGAACCTGCTTCTGGCCTATCAGCAGCAGACAGAGGTGACTTCACATGAACCGACAGCAAGCAAGGGCCTGCTCACGGCATATGATCTATAGAGAAGGACGTGAGCTCACTCTCAGCATCACAACCATGTCCCACTTTTGGCAGATCAGGTACTGAAGCAGCAGTGACTTCACAGTCAACATCCCAAGCACCTTCCTGCTACTTGCCTATCAGGTGCTCAGGCAGAAGTGGCCTCACAATACATTTCACAGCCATCTTCCTGCTGTTGGTCTATAAGCTGCTCATATTGGAATGACATCACAGCCGCTTTGCTGACCCTGTGCCTGCCAGTGGCCTGTCATTTCTTCAGGCATCAGTGACCTCACATACAACAATGACGCCATTAACCTGCTTCTGGCCCAACAGCAGCACAGGCAGAGGTGACTTCACAGGAACCTACACCAACCAAGAGCCTGCTGATGGCCTATCAGTTACTGAGGAAAAAGTGAGTTCAGTCAGCACTGAAGCCATGTGCCTGGTTCTTGTCTATCAGGTACTGAAGTGGCACTGACCTTACAGGCCCACATCTGAGTCATGTGCCCGCTGCTGGATGGTCATTTTCTCACACAGAAGTAACCCTGTGATTCACTCCCAGGAACATGGGGAAGGCTGTTCTCCAGGATTTTCTTGCTCCTGCAGTGGCTTCCCAGGAGGTGGCAGAGGGTCTAGGAGGTAGCAGTGCCCTGGCCCCAGGCACACCTCAGCACCTTCACCTCACGAGACATGGGACCTGTCCCTCCTCCACCCAGTCCTCTGAGTGACCAGCTGCTCTCCTACAGGGTGATAAGATCCTGAGGTCTCCCTGCTCATCTGGAGGGCATGATCCTAATGGACTCCCATAAGCACTGCTGCCTGCTTGTCCACAAGCGCCTGGCCTAGGAACTGCAGGGCGTTATCACAGCCCCAGGCAGTGCAGTGCCATGAGGATCCCACCAGGCCTCTTCTTCCAGCACTTCCTTAAGCAACATGCTTTGGAGGAACAGGAATGGCCAGGTCCCATCTGTGCCCATCCAGTCGGCTGCAGGGAGCACCCTGGGGACTTGGTTCAGGTCAATACAAAGAAATTCTGGGTGTAGTGGCAGGGCTGGCAGTCACTGGTGCCTTCCCCACCACTCCAGGAGCTGAGGCTGCTCCCCAGGGCTGAGGAGCTAAAAAGGAAGCTTTAGGTGCACAGAGAAAGGTCAGGAAATACTGCAGGTCTCATTCAGGCCAGATGTTATGGGATCAGCTTCTGAGGGTGTTTCAATGGTGGCTGTGACGTGACTCAGGTCCCTTGTGAGCCACACATTGGAGGCATCCTGTAGTCTTCAGCCACTCAGGACTTGAAGGTCCCAGGCTGAAATCTTTGCCTGAGTGCCCAGCAACTCCCCCTTGGCTGGAAGGAGTCTCTCAAATCCTGCTGCCCTCCATCCCACAAGAGGTGTCAGGAAAAAACCCTCCTTCCCCCAGGTACTGCTGGTCATGGAAGAAACAGCCTTGCCAAAGAGGGGGTAAATCCACCCGTATTTGGAGATGTTTACTGGTGGGACTCCAGGCCTGAATTCTCCCTCTTTTGATTCATTTCTGCTTTCTTTCTCCACCTCTCCCACACACATTTATCCTAGTCTGTGAGGTGTGTCACGAGCCCATGGCATGAGCAGAGGAGGCCGTATGAAGCCCCGTTGCTTGGGGCTTGGGATCCTTGGCACCTCAGGAGGGTCACTGTCACTTGGTTTATCCAGGCCTTTGCTGTGAGGTCTCGTGCACACATTTCCTTTCTCAGGGGGCTCCCCAGGCTGCCCAGATTATCAGTGTGGCATTTCCTTGGATTCAGCTCTATCTCCACAATCCTGATCTATTATGCAAAGGGAAAAACAGAGTTCAGGGTAGACTGAGGTGTGACCAGAGGAAGTATCACTGAAGAGCAGAGAAAGCATCAGTTTATAGCCACCCTCAGGACATTCAGTCCCAATCTTTTCTCTTTCAGACCATATGCAGGCTTCATCCTGCAGTTACTGAAGCCAATGAAAAGCCAATGCCCCCCACACTGGTGTGCTTCAGCATGAGCCCTAATGCTTTAATTAAAATGTTAGACTAGCAAAAACTTGTTCTACCCCTGCATAATCCTATTCTTGGCCATGCTATTAGAGGTAGAGTAAATCAGAAGTCCCCCTGGAGCTCTCCCCTGTGACCAAGTCTGGGCACATCTGGCTCTAGTCACTTGGCCACTGGCAGAAATGCCATTTTTGGGGGGTTGTTTTAAAATGTCTGCAGTACCTGAGTTGATCATACTGCTCTCTCCAACGTGGGTAGTCTGCCAGTTCTGCTTTTTGTTTAATTTGTTCCTTTTTGGTCAAGGCCGCCAGGATATTTCCAGTGTCCCACTGCACTTGCCCTGCTGCCTGCACTCTTGCTAATACAAGCCAGGGTAACGGTGGCCATCTTTGCTACAAGAGCACCTTGCCGACTTCTTGTCAACTTGATATCCACCATGACCCCCAGGTCATTTCCCAATTCCTCTTTCTTGTCCTTCTTGAAGATGGATGTAATGTTTGAGGAGGAGCTGGGGAGGGCCGGGGGCCAGGCAGTGGCTGCGGGGCTGTGCCAGGTCCTGCTACATTGCTGGTTACCACAGTGTGGGGAGAGGGGATGGGAGATGGGGCAGCACAGGGGGTGGCAGGAGGTTAGCAGGGCAGGGACAGGGAACAGTGGGGACTTCAGTGAGGGGCTGTGGCCAGTATTTCTACAGGGCAGCGGCTGTCGCATTCATCTCACATGCAGAAGTCCCGCACTGACCCCAGGCAGAAACAGGCCATTTCCATGGTGCCTGTGGCACCCTTCCAGCAGGATGGGGACATACGAGGAGGGCACTCTGCCTGTCCTGAGGTGCTCAGGGCCAGCTCCACAAGGCTGGCCCCCATTTTGCCTGAGGGATGTCTTGGTCCTCGGCCTCTGCTCTGGCCTGGCTGGAGCAGGGACAAGAGCTCATGGGGCAGGGCTGGGAGAGCTCTCCTGGGAGTTTCTCTTTTGCAGTGGAGCGGTGAGGAGCATCGCAGCTTCCATCTGTGCCCTGTCCCTGCACCCGCACACATCACCACGGCCCCGCTGTGCAGGCATCACACAGGGCAGGGTGCTTTCAGGGATGGGGAAATGACCCCCAGGCATGGTCCCCATGATGGCCCTCGGTGACCCGTACACCCACAGCCCTCCTGCTTTTCCAGCCTCCCCCAGCACACGGACCCAGCCCTTTCCTAGCTGTGTCCCACACGGGGGTTAGCACACGGCCATCCCCTGGGGTCTGCCGGGCTCTGGACCAGGAAGGAGGCCCAGCAGCGCTGGCCGTTCCCCTCAATACAGGCACTGAGCCCAGCAGGAAGGAGCTGGACATGCAGCAAAACGCAGAAACCTGGGGTGTGTGGCCAGGGCCTTAAACGGTCAATGTGACAGGCTGGTCTGTGACGAATGCCCAGGGTCACCTCTGCGGTCGGTCCCTGCAACCAAGGGCACAGAGAGGCCTCCTCTCTTCTGCACCTGGCATGTCTTGGTTCCCCTCCACGAGACCTGGCTCTGCACCACAAACCCCCAGTGTGTGTCCTCACCCTGCCCGTTCACACAGCTGAGCTGACATTGGTGTTTTCCTCTCCTGGGCCCTTTCCAGACCAGCCCAGACCCTCCTTGGCTCTCTCCACCTCCCCTGCCCTCTCCCCAGCCCACCCAGCAGAGCAGCCCAGGCTGGCATTGGCCCCACAGCAGTGCCCGCCGCAGGGGGCTGCAGAGCTCTGGGCACTCACTCCACAGCCCCAGCCCCTCTGAAGGGCACAGCAGCTCCAGGGGGCAGAAAGGGTGTGTGTCAGCTGCCCCATCAGCCTCCAAGCTGGGACTGGCCCCAGTCGCACAAGGACACAGAGCACAGCGTCACCCTGTGCCCCTTGTTCTGCTGTCCAGCAGATTCCTTACCCACAGGCTGCCTCCAGACCCCGTGCCAGCCCCTCTCTCCAGCACAGCACAAGAGTCCCTGTCCTGGGGCTCCTCCAGCAGCTCCTGCTGCCCCAGGCACGCAGCAGCCTGCCCTTAGTTGACATGCAGAGAAACAGATTTCTCTTTCGCATTTACTCCTCCTTGCCAGCACACACTTGCTCCTTTCCTCTTCTCCAGGTGCATCCTTGCTCCCCAAGGGCTTTTCCCCAGGTGGGTGCATCAATGCTGGCCTGCCCGGCCATTCCTGGACCCCCCTCCATCCTCCCCACAGGACCCCGAGCTGGCGGTGCCGCTCTGCAGAGCGAGTGGCTGTGGGGCCATGGGGTTTGGGGTGACTCCACACTGTCCGTGGTGGTCAGGGTGGGAAGCAGATCCAGCTGGGCAGGCATCACTGCACCTGACAATGCCTACCAAGGGGTCTGTGGCCATGGATGATGCTCTGAGCAATCACAGGGCATTTCAAAGGGCTCAGGCTGTGTTCAGGGGTGTCCCCTAGAGCCAGCCCATGGTTCTTCATTGAAGGTGACATGAACAACTCTCCGGGTTCCCTTCCCTGTGCCTGCAGGGTTCACACTGCCTCCCATGGGATTGCAGAGCTCTCACTAGCCTGGACATTCATTGCTTTTGACCTTTACCTTTGGGTGACTCCACTCCATTTTGTGAAGCTCCATTCACTGTCCACCCTGAGGCACATGGTGCCCTTGGAGATGCCCTGTGCTCTCCTGGGGGCTCCATACTCCCTTTGAGAAGGACAGGCATCAGTCTCCAACCCTGTCAGATGGGAGATACTGCTTGACCATTCACCACCTCCAGGAGCACTGGGCACCCACCCACCCTCATTCCCTAACACATCACCTAGGAGCTCGTGGCCTTGAGCCCATGCAGAGCACCGGAAAAGCAACAGGCCCTTTCAGGGTGTAAAGCCCTTGAGCACATTTTTGACTCCAGCTTTGGAAGGAGAGCCCAACCTTCAAGCACTGCACTGAGGAAATCCCCTTTTATTAGAGTGAAGCCAGGTCTCACACAGTGACAGACACATTTACAGCAGGCATCTCAGTCAGACAGACTGGGTTCCTGCCTCTGGAGAAGTGGGATTCAAATACTTCTGTACAAACATGATTATCACAGACAGAATGCCCAAAGCATAGGAGATGTTTTGAGAGAAATCAGAAAGCAACTGTGAAGAGGGCTGGGCAGCTTATTTCTGCTGAACTAGTACCAGCTGAATCAGTTTCTTCAGTGCATCTTTGAGCTCCTTGTTCCTCATGCTGTAGATGAGGGGGTTCACTGCTGGAGGCACCACCGCACACAGAACAGCCGGGACTAGATCCAGAGCTGGGAAGGAGATGCAGGGGGGTTTCAGGTAGGCAAACAGGCCAGTACTGAGAAATAGGGAGACCACAGCCAGGTGAGGCAGGCACATGGAAAAGGCTTTGTGCTGGCCCTGCTCAGAGGGGATCCTCAGCACAGCAGTGAAGATCTCCACGTAGGACAGCACAGTGAAAACGAAACACCCAAAGTCTGAACAGCACTAACCACAAGAAGCCCAGCTTCCCTGAGGTAGGAGTCTGAGCAGGAGAGCTTGAGGATCTGGGGAATTTCACAGAAGAACTGGTCCACCACATTGCCTTTGCAGAGTAGCATTGAAAATGTGTTTCCAGTGTGTAGCACCACATTGAGAAAAGCACTGGCCCAGGCAGCTGTTGCCGTTTTGGGACAGGCTCTGTTGCCCATGAGGGTCCCATAGTGCAGGGGCTTGCAGATGGCAACGTAGCAGTCATAGGATATGACAGAGAGGAGAGAAAACTCTCTTAAACAGGAAGACAAACAGGAAGACCTGGGCAGCACATCCTGAGTAGGAAATGGCCCTGGTGTTCCTCAGGGAATTGGCCATGGATTTGGGGACTGTGGTGGAGATAGTGCCAAGGTCAAGGAGGGAGAGGTTGAGGAGGAAGAAGTACACAGAAGTGTGGAGGTGGTGGTCGCAGGCTACAGCTGTGATGATGAGGCTGTTGCTCAAGAGGGCAGCCAGGTAGATGTCCAGGAAGAGCGAGAAGTGCAAGAGCTGCAGCTCCCGTGTGTCTGCAAATGCCAGGAGGAGGAACTCGTTGAGGGAGCTGCTGTTGGACATTTGCTCTGCCTTGGTTCAGGGCACTGTCCAAGGAGGAAAAGGCATTGACAAGTTAGAACAGGCTTCTCTGAGCAAAACCCAGTCCCCTCCTCATAGCACCCCCCACATTGCCCTTCTCCTTTGCCTTCATTCAGATCCCTTTCCTGACCTCTCGTTTGTGCTGGGTGTGTAGTGCCAGGGCCTCTGCCCATGGTCTCCACAGGAGTCAGCCCTGCTCTGCTGGGGGGTGCAAATGGAGATGTCAGACTGCCTTGTGCATTTGGTGGGCATCCCTGGGGATGGGCACCATGAGCTGAGTGAAGGGGACTATGTCCCGTGACTCAGTGGCAATAGTCTCTTTTTATCCTTGTGAGAGACGAATACAGCACTCATGGCAGCTGACTCCGAAAGAGAAGATCCTTCTGAGGGATTCATCTCTCCAAACCTTGCCCTCCTCAACAGAAGTGTCTGCTTCTGGATCAATCACACAAGCTCCCACTCTGCCAAGGGAGAGAAGCAGTGCAGTGAAGGCAGGGGCTGACCCGACCCTTTCCACACACCTCTGTCCGAGTGAGATGGACCCTGTCCTCATGTCAGTTTACCATCTTCCCTCTTTCTCCAGGCACTGTAGTGGCACTGGGAAGTGACTAGCTCTGAGGTGCACATCCTGCAGCAGATTACACCCACCTGTCCTGTGGAAAGGCTGTGAACATGTAAACAGTGATTTTCTCCAGAAAATGGGCTGCAGTGGAGGGGTCTGTTTTGGTATTTCTTTAGTTTTCAGATGCCTCCATCACACCCTGGGAGCCTTCTTGGATGGCGTAGAAATCTTTGGCATTTCAGTTGCTCTCAGCATGAGCACTTGTGCACCCCAAGAGGAAAAAGGGCTCACGGTGACTTTGTACGGAGTCAGGGGATCTGCTCTATCCGTGAGTCTTGCCCCTCTCTGCCCTGTGTTCGCAACTCTCCCAGCTAAAGGACAATCACACTCACAAATTACTTTAAGAAAGAAACGGGATGGACCTGAGAGGGGAGGGGTTCAGTTTCAAAGTGAAGCTTTCCAAATTCTTCTCTCTCAGCCCACATGTGGAGAGAGCGCTATGGAGAGCTCTTCAGAGCGTTTGATGCTGTTTCTGACTCACATGACCAGCACAAGGACTCTCAGCTATCACACATATGCTACAGGAGAGCTGTGATCTTCTGGAGGGCAGCTTGCAGCCTGGCAGGCCACCCAGGAGAGACAGTCAAGAGGGCTAGAGATGGGGCTTCTTCTTAAGGGAGAATGAGATCATTCCCCTACCAGATGAAATGTATTGCCTACAGGGTTGGAAGGGGACTTGGACATGCCACTGACATGAAGACAACTGGAGGCAGGACCCACAGGGTCTATGCCGTAACTGAAGCTGAACCGCCCTCCTTCAGCCCAGAGGGCACGAGAGCAAGAACCAGAGCAGCACAGAGAGGTGGAGAAGCAAGGAGCAACACTGTGATGCTCCTACCACAGGGAAAGCAAGGAGCGAGAGACAGAAGGGCAGTCAGGAAAGCCTTCCCCTCACCCAGCTGTGCGCACCACCTCCCAGACCTGCACAGACAAGGACAGTCGCTCTCAGCCCCTTTGTCACACAGTGGGAGATGGGCACGCTGCAGGAGAGATGCCCCTCTCCTCTGCTGCAGCTCAGGCTAGAGCATGCAGCTCATGCCCTGGCCCCCTTGGCCTTGAGGGCAGAGGCTGTGCTGGGTGGGAGAGGAGACCCAGGGGGCTTGCTTAGAGGAAGAGGTCTGCATTGAAGGGCATGACAGGGAGGTCTCCAAATTCCCCCTCCCACAGCATTTATGGTTCTAGTTTCCTCTCTCATTCATGGATCATACCTTCACTGCTCGGAGCTTTTCCTCCTGGGAGCTGTTTCTCTCTCCCATGTCTTTTCCCTGCCAGCACTCTGCAAGCAGGAGGAAAATGAAAGCACTGACTCAGGAGAGCCCTTCTGTTTAAGATAACCCCTGTCCCTGCCTTGACTGTCCTCTAGAAAAGGCCTCTTGGAAATATCGTGGGGATGAGCTGGAGCTGAGAGCAGCCCTGACCCATGCAGCACCATCTCAACAGGAGAAGGAACCTGCCTTGCCAGGGGTGACTCCTTCCACCCAGAGCTTCACCCTGCAGTGCTGTGGGGAGCTCCACGGGCAGCCTGAGTGCTGACCCTCGCAGGCGGCAGAGTCACTGCCCTGGGCACACAGTACCCCAGGGTGCAGGGATACTGCTCTGAATTCCAGCCCTGGAGATTCCTGCTGAAGATCTCCAGCACCATGATCTGCTCTGAGATGGTCTAACTTTACAGTTAGATCAGGTTGGAAAGTGCTTTCTCCAGGAGAGTTTTTAAGGATCTCCTGACCCCTGACCCACTACTGCTCCACTATCATGGTGACTATTTTTTTTTTTTTCTTAAACTTGTCTCTTGTGCTTTCCTCCCCTTGGCCCCCAGCCACACCATCCCATCTACCTTGACCGAGGACAATCACAGCCTCACCTCCAAGCACAGCCTTGCCAGGATCTCCTGGGACCGTGCAGGTGGGCCATGGTGGCCAGCTCTAAGCAGACAGACATGCTGCAGGTCCCTACATGGTCTCAGAGGAGAGCGTATGGAGACACAGCATGACCCAGGGCAGAGCCTGTGGGCTGACACCAAGGCAGAGCTGGGGTCAGCAGGGCTGAGAAGAGAAGCTCCAGCAGCTCCTTTCCACACCCAGGCAGGGAGTGATGCACCCAGCAGTGCTCCTCAGAGAGGATGGTGACACAAGAGATGGGGAGCACCGTAAACTGTGGTACTGAGCACTGAGCATCTGTGCTGGGTCTGGGGGTCCTGGCAGGTGCTGCTGATGGCTGCAGCCCCCAAGAGACCCCCAGCCCTGCTATCAGCAGTGAGTGCCCTCCACGACTGTTGGGAGCTTCTGGAGTGCCATGACTCCCATCTGCACCTCATTCCTGCCCTGGCCCAGCCCTTGGTGCCCTGGCCACTATGGCCCTCCTGTTCAGCAGCCTCCCACCAGACCCCAGCCCTGCCCAGCCCTCATCCTGTCCCCCCTGGGGTTAGCAGAAGGCCATGGTCTAGTGTCTGCTGGTGCCTGGGTACAGGGAGAGAGGCCAGGCAGGATGGCCATTCCCCCCATACAGGTGCTGAGCCCAGCAGGCAGACGGAGCTGGTCACATTCCAAGATCACCCCTCACCAGCACCATGGAGAATGGCCAGTGATGGAAATGGCTGGTATGAGGGGCTGGGTCTGGGAGGAGTTTCCTGGGGCAGTTTCTCCTCTCTGCTCATGCAACAAGCTGGGTTGCATGTTTGTTCTGACAGACCCTGTATGAGGGTCCCCCCATGGGAGGAGGATGCTCTACAGGCCCAGTAGATGGTCCCAGGACATCCTCTGCATGCTCCCTGCCAGCCCTGCAGAGGACCAGGAAAGGACTCATCCTGCCAGGGCTCACAGCTGGATGCCCAGTCTTCCAGTTGGGTATTGGGTGACATTTGGTGTAAGGACCAGCACACAGGGTGTCTGAAGACACACATTTCATATGAAGGACATGCGCTGGGGACAGGGCCTGAGGGACAGCAGCAAAATGATATGGCTCCTGGGTCATGCTTCCTTCAACACTAGCTCCCACAAGGGCTCCCAGCCTTCTTTTTGGTGCCACCCGTCAGGAGGGATGATGGCACAAGGAGCTGGGAGGGTGGGGAGCGTTAATCCTTCTTCAGGCACTTCCCAGGCCATGTGGAGGGCCAGCAGGCAAGGACTTCTGGCTCTGCACTGGGAGCTCACTTCAGTGTGCCCACACTCTGAACATTGTCTTGCATGAATGGTCGGCAATTTCAAGCCCAGTTCCACTTCCTTCTCATCTCTCCCAATCCCTCCTCTGATCTCCCTGGCCATTCCCACACCCCCTCCCCTCTTCTGCTGCAGGGCTCCGAGCTGATGATGCTGCTCTGCACAGCAAGCAGGCTGTGGGGCCACAGGGCCAGAGGGTCACTCTGCACTGGCCATGCTGGTCAGGGTGGGAAGCAGACCCAAACAAATGGGGATCATGGCCTCTAATCCCTCCAGGGACTATGGATGTGGCAGGTGCTTGGAGGGACTAGGGAGCATTTCCAAGGGTACTAGTTGTCTCCAGGTGCGCCTCTACATCTTGCCCCTGGTATCACATTGACAACATGATTCGCTCTCCAGTCTCCCTTCCCCATGCCAAGTTGTTTCCCGCTGCCTCTGCTGGGATGGCAGAGTCCTGCTTTGCCCACAGATACCTGGTTTCAGCACTTTACCCTTAGGTGACTCCACCTTGAAGGACTTCTCCCTTTTTGAGGCTCCACTCACTGCCCACCTCAGGCACACACTGTCCCAGAAGATTCCCAGAGATCTCCTGGCACCTCCAGATTCCCCTCCAGAAGGACGGACATCTGACACTGTGCTTTAACGTGTGGAACAGCCCTGGGTGTGTACATCATCATTGACAATTCATCATCTCCGCTGCTACTGGACAGTGATGGGCAAGTCCTAAATTCAGACCTTGGTCTCTAAGAGATCATTACGTGATTATGAGCTTTTTGCTTCTCAACCCATGGACATCTCTGCGCAGCAGGCCCTTTTGACATGCAATTCCTTAGGCCTATTCCTGACACCAGCTTTGGAAGAAAGGCCCAGCCTTCAGGCACTGCACTGGATGGAACTTACTTTATTACAAAGGTACTGCGCGGGAGTCAGGTCTGACACAGCATTAGACACAATTTGATGTGGGTACCAGGTGAGACAGAGCAGTCTCAATAATAGTGCAATGAATCCAAGCATTTGTGTAGCAACATGATAACAAATAATAATAATAACAATAATAATCATAATAATAATAGTAATAATAAAAGTAAAGCGAACAAAGAAAGTTCAAGGCTCGTTGTGATACCCTGGGATTCACTTGTGGAGAGCAAAGGCAATGTTACCACTGCTGAAAAATGTCCATGAAATCACTTTCCTCAGGGCATCTTTGAGCTCCTTGTTCCTCATGCTGTAGATGAGGGGGTTCACTGTTGGAGGAACCACTGCGTACAGAACAGCCACCACCAGATCCAGAGCTGGGGAGGAGATGGAGGAGGGTTTCACGTAGGAAAACATTGCAGTGCTGATACACAGGGAGACCACGGCCAGGTGTGGAAGGCACATGGAAAAAGCTTTGTGCCGGCCCTGCTCAGAGGGGATCCTCAGCACAGCAGTGAAGATCTGCACGTAGGACAGCACAATGAAAATGAAAAACCCAAAGAATAAAGAAAGACTAACCACAATAAGCCGAACTTCCCTGAGGTAGGAGTCTGAGCAGGAAAGCTTGAGGATCTGGGGAATTTCACAGAAGAACTGGTCCACCACATTGCCTTGGCAGAGTTTTATTGAAAATGTGTTAGCAGTGTGCAGCAGCGCATTGAGAAAACCACTGGCCCAGGCAGCTGCTGCCATTTTGGCACAGGCTCTGCCACCCCTGATGGTCCCATAGTGCAGGGGTCTGCAGATGGCAACATAGCGATCATAGGCCATGACTGTGAGAATAGAAAACTCTCCTGTAAAAAAGAAGACAACCAGGAAGACCTGGGCAGCGCATCCTGAGTAGGAAATGGCCCTGGTGTTCCACAGGGAATTGGCCATGGATTTGGGGACAGTGGTGGAGTTGGCGCCAAGGTCGAGGAGGGAGAGGTTGAGGAGGAAGAAGTACATGGGGGTGTGGAGGCGGTGGTCGCAGGCTACAGCTGTGATGATGAGGCCATTGCCCAGGAGGGCAGCCAGGTAGATGCCCAGGAAGAGCGAGAAGTGCAAGAGCTGCAGGTCCCGTGTGTCTGCAAATGCCAGGAGGAGGAACTCATTGAAGGAGGTGCTGTTGGACATTTGCTCCTTTATGGCACAGGGGGACTGTCTGATGAAGAAGACACATTGACAAGGTAGGGCAGACTTCTCTGAGCAAAAATTTCTCATAGCTTCCATCAAACACACACACATTACTTCTCCCCATCTCAGCAGCACCATCATTGAGCTCTGTGGCTTGATCTCTGGTTTGTGCTGACTGAGTTTCTGTGAGGAGCAGGGGCCTCTGCCAGGGGGCTCCAGAGGAGTCAGCCCTGACCTACAGCACTGCGGACATGGGAACAGGGGTGACTATACTGTTATATTCCCAGTTCCAGGCAGAGTTAATCCACTCATGATGCTGAAGCCATTCTCAGCATCTTCACTGCCAGTTATACATATACTGGGTTCATGAATAGTTTTAAGGCTTTTTTGGTTTTCTTTAGCTGACTTTGTCACACCTGAGGAGGATTCTTGGAGGTAGAAAACCTCAGCATTGCTGCTGCACTCAGAGTGAGCAGCTGTGATTCTGGAGAGGCAAAAGGATTCACTCTGGCTTGAGTGCAGAGGGAGCAGAGCTGGCCTGTCCACCTGCCTTCTTCCCAGCTGCCCTGTGCTCGCACCTTGGAGGTGGAGGACAGTTGCACTTGTGTTACCCCAAAAAGAAACGACACCGCAGAGAGCAGAGGAATGCACTTGCAAAGTGCCCATCAGCACTCTTTCTGAGGGAATGTGAGGCAGGTCTCAGCCCTCCCCTTCTAGCCAGGAATGCATCAGGCTCCTTCCAGCTGCCCACATCCAGCCACCCAGCAGCCTGTCTCAGTGTGGCCTCAGGATCTAGGTGGCTTCTCCCTGGGGCACCTACATATCACACAGCTGCAATGGGAGAGCTGTGTCCTTGTGGAGGGCAGCTTGCAGCCCAGCCAGAAACCCCAGAAGAATGGCGGAATGTCCTAAGGATGGGGTGTCCTGACGGGAGACCTGGCTCATTCCCAGACCCCCCACACTGCATTGCCCAGAACCCCACAGGTTAGAGGGGCACTTGGGCACCTCACTGTCAAGGACACGTCTGCATGGCAGGACCTGCAGGGTCAGTGTCTGAACTGCATCAGAAAGCCCCCTGCCCAGAGAGTCCAAGGGGAACCACAAAGGCAGCATGGGCAGGTGGGAAACATGGAGCAATACCATGATATTTGTGGCGAGGGAGGCAGGGACAGGGAGGGACAGAGGGGCACTCAGGAGTGTCTCCTCTCCTGCATGTCCGGCTGCTGAGGAAACAACTCCTGCCCTGCACCCCCCAGCCTTGAGAGCAGAGGGCTGTGCTGGCTGGGAGAGGAAAGGAGGCGTTGGAGTTGATAGTTTCCTCTCACACTCTGACCATGACTCTGCTGCCTGGAGCTGTCCTGCGGGGACCTGTTTCTCTCTCCCCATGTCTCTCCCCTCTCAGTGCTCACAGACCCCATCCCACCCTCTGGGTGCTCAGCTCTGCCCTGTGGAAACCTCCCGGGTGAAGGGCTCTGCCCAGGGCACCTCCGTGTTTGCAGGTGCTATGGAGCAGGGGAGAGAAACCTTGCTGAGGCTGGAAAGGTGATGCTGGCTCTGTCCGTAGGCTGAGAGGTGGATGAAGGCATTTGCTAGGTCACTCCCAGAACTGCTCCTCTCTTAGTGTCAATGTCTCAGTCCCCTGTCTAAACCTGACAGATCCAATCCCATTTCACCCCACCCTAACAGAAAATAACTGAAAGCACAGACTCATGACAGCTCCTTCCCTTTCATGTATCCCCCACTTTGACCTTCCTTTTGAAAAGGCCCCTCCAGAAATGTCCTCGGAGTGAGCTGGAGGTGGGGCAGCCCTGACCCATGCAGCACCCTCTCATCAGGAGAATGAACCTGCCCTGCCGGGGGTCTCTCCTCCCACCAAGACCTTCTCCCCACAGTGCTGTGGGGAGCTCCTCAGGCAGGCTGAGTACTGACCCTAGCAGATGGAAGAGTCACTGCCCCAGGCACACAGCACCCTGGGGCACAGGGACACTGCTCTGAATTACAGTCCATGCAGACAAGTGTGCACACCCCAGCTTCATAACCCTGCAGCTGTCCCCAAGAAAAAAGTAGCAGGATGCCCTGTCCCTGTGACAGTGTGGAGGCAGATCCCTGCTTTGATGCACCTCTTTCTCCTCTGCAAAGGAAAAACTGGGAAAGACATCCTTAAAAAACAGATGTGGGATGGGATGTGTTGGCTTTAGCAGACCCCTCCAGGAACCTCAGTAGCATTGCCCTGCAGCCAGAGATTTACCGTGACAAGGGCTGTGATGATTTCTCCCACAATGAACTGTCAGCAGTCCTCCCACTCCACACTGCCTTTCACTTCTTTCTGCCTTGTCTCATCTCCTGGCAGCAGCAGCAGGCAGTGCCCAGAGCCCTGCTGCTCTTTGCAGAGGAGCTGCTCCTGCACACAGCTGTCTCTGGGCAGTGCTGTCAGGTTGCCATGAGCTCCCTCCATCCCATGAGCCTGGCCCCGCTCAGCAACAGTGGCCCAGCTGAAGGCATGAATTTTCCTGTCCCGTGCGCTCCATCCTCCTGGGAAATGTTCACTGCGGTAAACCAAAATAATCACCATTGCTCCCTCTCTAAATAACGCAGAGAGACCAGTTACAGCATTGTCACTTGTTTCATCAGAGGATGGTTATCTACGAGAGGCAGAAACGTCCCACCCTGGAAATCCATATTCCGATGTCTTAACTAGGCAGGACACCTAGAAAGGGCCAAGAAGGAACCTCATTTTCCCATGGTTCGGATGCTGATTCAGATGAGTTAATCTGGGCATCTCATGCCCATTTAGAAGCCCCTGGCATGCAGTGGAATTCAGCCAACTCTCATGAACTCCTTAGACACACAGGAGGTGGGATTCCCCTTGCCCAAGCTGAAGTGTGCGCAACAGAGATGTCTGCACTCAAGCTCCTTGTCTAAGCTCTGGTTATAATCACTGCAGAGGGAGGGTGGGAGTCAGTTGCTCACACACAAACACCTGGTGATATTTGAAGAGACAGCGGTGGTCCCAGGCATGTGCCAGTGTCTGCTTGCTCTGATGGAGCAACTGGGAGACACACATCTTTATGGAGCACCAGCTAGGGGCCAGGTGGAGAATTTCTTTGGCCATCTGAAATGACACTAGATGCCTACTACAACTAGTTTCCACTCACTCGGAAGCTGAGACAGATGAAGATCCCAATGTTACAAAAAGCTAATGTAATTCAGTGCAGACACTTGATCTAATGACATAGAAACAGTCTGGTAGAGCCATTTCAGATGCCTGGGGTGTCCAGCACAACCACATGTCTCTAGCAGATACAGCATGGGACCTACAGGAAAATAATCACCCTTTGCAGTGGCGATGGACAAGTGCCGCAGGGCATCTTGGATTTCCTACCTGTGCCCAAACAAATGAACCCCACCACTGCCTTTAGGCAAAGTCCATCCCGTCTACATCCATGTGTGCTGCATAAATGGGAGGCACATCACACCAAGGTCTCCACTCTAGTCTCTGCACTCTCAAATCCTTCTTGCTCTCTGCCCTCTGAACCTCTTCTCACCCATGCAGATGATGTGAACAGGGACTGTGCTAATGATGTCCTCAGGGTGGCTGGATCACAGGCTGCCCAGGCCCAGGGACTTCTTCACTGGCACCTTGTCCTGCCTGGAGATCAGCTCACATCCGTCACAGACCCCAAGGTGCTGCAGAGTCAGCTCAGGCAGCCAGCCCCTCTCCTGGCATTCCTGCAAGGCCCAGCTCTGTTTCTCCCTGGCCTTGGGCACTGCAGGCTTTGCTCTCTTAGTGGGAACCTCCTTTCACCATTACATTGCCACCTGCTATCTATGCCAGCACGTCACCACTTGCAATCAAAGCCTTTGCATACATGAGGTCCTCGGTAACATGTTTTCCTGTGACAAATCTTCAGTCGGCGCCACAGTTGAGGTGCTGAAGCCAAAATGTATGCAAACATATGCAGCTTGGGGTGCAGGAGCAAATGGAGATGCACAAGCTGCCTGTCACAGGAGTGCCACATGGTTGGAATAACTGAGATGTGGTGGGATCACTCACATGATGGAGTCCTACAATGGCAGGGTGCAAGTTCTTCAGCAGAGACCACCGGGCAAGATGAGGAGGGGCATGCCCTATGTGTGAAGGGGTAGCTTACATGTATGGAGATCTTCCATGGGATGGACCAAGGGAGGCAGCTCTGAAGGGCAGAGGAGCTCAGGAAAGCCTGCAGGTCATTAAGGACAGCACCCGTCAAGCACAAGAATGCTCCATAACAGACAGTGTTGCAAACTAGCAGACATCTTGGGAGATCGGCTTGGCTACACTGGGAACTCAGGACTGAGCTCCAGGGCAATAAGGAAGCAGAAGGAAGGAGAGGCTGCAAAGATGGTATCTAGAAATATTGTCCAGTGAGAAGGGATGATGTTAGGGAAGCCAAAGCTCCCCTAGGATTGCCCATTGCAGGGAACATCAAGAGCAGGAAGAAGAGCTGCTACAGCTTCAGTTATAGGAAAAGAGTAAAAAGGAAAATGTTGGCTCACTGCTGGATCAGGCAAGGAATCTATTAACAGCAGTTGCAGATAGGTCTGAGAAGCTCGATGCCTTCTTGGTTTCAGTCTTCACCAAGAAGGTCTCCTAGGCTGTTGTGCCTGGTCAGGAGTCCAGAGGGGGAAAAAGAAAAGCAACCAATGTTGGGTGATGACTGAGGGAGGGATGACTTGCCAGAACTCAACCCATACAAGTCTCTGGGACTGGATGGGCTGCACCTGAGGACATTGAGAGGGCTGGCTACTCTCACAACAAGGCTAGTCTCTATCCTCTTTGAAAGGTTGCGGAGATCAGGGGAGGCCCCAATGACCAGGAGAAGGAGTATGTTGTGCCCATGATCAGAAAAGGCCACAAGGACAACCCAGGGAGCTGCAGGCTGTTCAGCCTCACTTTGGTGAGGAGTGTTTCATGGAGTGAATAGTCTTGAATCACATTTCTGGGCACCTGAAGGAGAAGCCAGCATGGATTTAGTGCAGAGAAATGATTCCTGACCAACCTGATTGCCTTCTGTGATAAAAGATCTGCACTTGGTGAGGAGAGGGGAGTAGTGGGTGTCATTTACGATGATTTTAGCAAGGAGTTTGACACTGTCTCCAAGAATATTCTTGTATACAAATTGGGTATTATGATAGGCTGGGCAGGCAACCGGATGGGTTAAAAGCTGGTTGGATGATCGAGCTCAGAGGGCTTTTGTGACTGAGTGGTGCTTTACTTGGAAGACAGTGACAGGTGGAGTACACAGGGGTCTATACTGGCACCTGTCCTATCTAACATGTTCATCAGTGACCTGGAGAACACAACTCTCATCATATTAGCAGATGGCACCTCATCAGGAAAACAGTCATAAACTCAAGGGCTGCCATCCAGATGGACCTCAGCAGGCGGGAGGAATGGGTGGCCAGTACCTTTGTAAAATTCAAAACTAAACAAACACCAGGTCCTGCCCCTGGGGCAGACCAACACCCTGCAGTGATACAGGCTGGGCAGTGCCCAGCTGGGCAGCAGCTCTGCAGAAAAGGATGATGCAGGATAAACACATCCAGTTAAGATCTGTGTTTCTGTATTCAGGAAAACATCATCACCAGAAGTGTAACCTTTTAATGGCAACCCCCAGAAGTCTAGAAAGTGGAGGATGTACTCCTGCTGAAGGCTGCTGATGGAAATCGGTGTAGTTGTCTTCCCAAAGTTACCAAAACACAGAATGGAGTTTAGCTTCCTAATTCGTAGAGATTTGGCCCTTATGAAGAAAGAACTGATAATGTAGTTAAGGCACTGAAATGCTAAATCCATTTCTACTATGAACACTGTGACACCCATCTTTTGCAATGGCAGACTGTCAGAAGGCATGCTGTTGGTCAACAGATCTTGATTGCCTTGTACATGGCAAACATTGTATACAGGCTCTGGATAAAAATAACTATCTTGAAATCACCAGAATTATTCTCCCAGGCAAAATTATACATCTGACTAAGAAGCCTGTGTGTGTGGGAATGGGGGGAAGGCTGGGTCTGAGTGAATCTCTGGACTCAGAAAACACTCTGCACAAATGTTTTCAGTGTTCTTTGCTGCCGCAGGAAATTCTAGAAGATTCAGGTAGGGTGCCCTCATGATGACAGTATCCATTCGCTTGGGAAAGCACCGCATTTCGGTGCTTCAGGGATACATAACTGAGTAGGAAACTGAAGAAGGAAAGCTACTGATAGGAATAGCTCTTTGGGGAGATTTGCATGGCATCCAGCTGGTGTTGCAAGCTACCAAACTGGTGCCTATGCTGGACCTTTCTGCGATAGCGTAGTAAATGTAGCTTTCAATGAGAGTCCAAGAGCCTCCCACTGTACACGGACATGTGGATTATAAATGATAGTTGGTGCTGTCCTTTGGGTTTCCGGGATGCTGGTGTCCAAGTCAGCATTGAACACAAGCAGCACAGCAAAGGCAGGAAAGCTGAGGGCAGGCACTGTCAAAGACACCTGGTTATGAATCATAATTTCAAAGTTCATTTTATAAGAGGTGACAACCTTTCGCCTGTCTGAAGAGCTCCTCAGCTCACAGCCTGCTGTCTCATTTCCAGTGGCTCCTTCTGACCAGGTTCCTTGCTCAGGAAGATCAAAGGCCATTGCCTGCAGGTGATACCTCAAGCACACAAGCAGACAAGCCTCTACCCCATGAACAAAGCAGCAAGCACCCTTTCCCAGGATGCATTTCTCTGTGTGTCTGATCAGATGAGCACCACTCAGGCAGTTCTGGTCCCCAGGGGGAAAGTGCTAGTAGTAGATGTGGGCGCTGACTAGACATTGCTGGTAGATGACCACAGAGGCAGCCATCACATAACCCAAAGGGAGGTAATCCTCTTATGTGGCAGATGAGCCTCCAACCACGTAACATGTCTGTCCATGCTTTAATGGCTCTCAAGTGCTTCCACTAAAGGTCCAGATGCTGTAATAGAGGGATGCCAAACAACAGAACAGATTTCCTGCCTAAAAGTAAAAAGGAACAGAACAGCACCAAGTCTATTCATGCTATAACTTTCTCCTTAAGAAAAAGGCACAGATGTACAAATAGAAGTGCTGAAATGATTTTAGCAGCTGCATTGCAGCATTACAGGCTGCAGCATTGTTTATATTTGGTAAATGTAGCCAAGTAAAGAAATGGTTTATATTAATCAGCAAGTGTACTATACCCATTCCTCTTAAGACAGAAGAGAGCTCATTGTGGAAGAAATGTTCACAGTCCTTGACACGGTAAGTCTCTGGCTTCAAGGCAATGCTACTGAGGTTCCTGGAGGGGTCTCCTGAACCCAGTCTATCCCATGACTGGATTCTTAAGGATCACTCTCCTGACTTCTCCTGTGCCGAGGAGGAGAAGATGCTTCAGAGCAGGATTCCTGCTACACTATCACAGGGACAGGGCATGCTGCTACCTTATCCTGAGGATGGCTTCTGTGGTTGTGAAGCCAGGGAATGCAGCCAGGTCTGCCCAGGGCTGTAATTCAGAGCAGTGTCCCTGTGCCCCAGGGTGCTGCGTGCCTGGGGCAATGACTCTGCTGCCTGCAAGGGTCACCCCTCAGCCTGCCTGGGGAACTCCCCACGGCACTGTGGGGAGAAGCTCTGGGTGAGAGGAGAGACTCCCAGCAGGGCAGGTTCATTCTCCTGCCGAAAAGGTGCTGTGTGGGTCAGGGTCACGGTTGCTCACAGCCCCAGCTCACCCTGAGCACATTCCTGAGGGGACTTTTCAAGAGGGAGCTCAGGGCAAGGGCTCCTTGAAATGGAAGGAGCTTTCCTTTTAGGCTATGTGCTTTCAGTTCCCTAATTTTGGCAGGGAGACAAAAGGAAAGAGTTTTCTGGTCTGACAAAAAGCTGGGACTCCTAAACCTTCACTCTCAAAGATCAATAGGTCTGTGAAAAACCTCAGCAAGCACCTTCAGCCTCACCCAGCCTACAAACAGCATCAGCATCACCTTTATGGCATTATCAGCGTTTATGTGACCTGCTCCCTAGGACTTTCGATAACAGCAATGCCCCCGGCCAGTGCCCTGTCCTGGGAGGATTCTGTAAGGCAGAGCTGATCACACACAGGGTAGGATGGGATCTTGTGACAGAGAAAGAGCTGCCGGCAGGGACAGGTCCAGGCAGCAGAGACGGGCAGGGAAGCCCAGCAGAGCCTCTATCCCGAAAGGCATGGACCCCAGGGCTTGAATCTCCTCTGCAGCCAGATGCGTGGCAGAGGAGAGGGGCCTCTCTCCTGCCATAGAGCCATTTCATGCTACATGACAAAGGGGCTGAGAGCAACTGCCCTGCGATGTTGTTGTCTGCAAGGCGGCATGCCCAGCTGGGCAAGGGGAAGGCTTTCCTGAGGGCCCGTCTGTCTCTCTCTCCTTGCCTTCCTTGGCAGCAGGATCATGGCGTTGCTCCTTGTTTCCCCTGTCTCAGCTGGTACTATTTCAGCAGCAAGGAGCTGCCCATCTCTCCTCACAAGTGATTTCCAGTTTATCTTAGTTTGTCTCCAGCAACTCTTGTACTTTGTGCGTCCTCCCTGTGATAGCCATGTTTGTACACAAATGTCTGAATTCCTCCCACTTCTGCAGAGGCACAAAGCCCATCCGTCTGACCCAGAGTCCTTCTGTAAAGCTGCTGATCACTGTGTCAGAGCTGAACTCCCAAGTAGCACCACTGTAATAAAAGGGGATCTCCTTAGTACTGTGCCTGAAGGTTGGGCTCTTCTTCCCAAGCTGGAGCCAAGAATGCGCTCAGGGAATTGCCCCCAAAAAGGCCCTGTTGCCGTGCCTGTGTTTTCCGTGGGCTAAGGGGCATCAGCTCATTCAGGTGATGTATGAGGGAAAGAGGGCTGGATTCAGCTGTCACTTGTGGGTGCCCAGTGTCCCTGGAGAGGGTGAGTGCTCAAGAGCTTTCTGCCAGGGACTGTCCCACCTATTAGACGGCTGGTGATGGGTGCCCATCCTTCTGGAAGGGAGTATGGAGCCACCAGAAGAGCACAGGGGATCTCCAGGGGCAGTGTATGCCTGGGACGAGCAGTGAGTCAAGACTCACCAAGTGGAGTCACCCAAAGGTAAAGGGCTAAACCAAAGAATGCACCAAATCAGGGCTCTGCAATCTCAGGAGAGGGCAGTGGGCTGGGTCTGTGACACCCCTGAGCCTTTGGAAGTGCCCTGTGATTGCTCCAAGCATCCTGCACAGCCACAGACCCTGGGGAGGGCGTTGTCAGGTGCAGTGATGCTGGACCAGCTGGGCCTGCCCTGACCAGCACAGACAGTGCAGTGTCACCCCAAAGCCAGCTCACCCTGCAGAGCAGCACCGACAGCCCGGGACCCTGTGGAGAGCACAGGGGAGGGTTGCAGGAATGGCCATCGAGGCCAGCATGGACACACTGACCTGGGGAAAGGCCCTCGGGGGAGCAGGGACGCCTCCGGAGAAGAGCAAAGGAGCAACCGTGTGCTTGTGGGGAGGAATAAATGAAAACCTGTTTCTGTGTGTGTCACTTCGGGGCAGGTTGCTCTGTCACTGGAGCTGCGTGAGGAGCCCCGGGGCCAGGACTCTTGTGCTGTGCTGGGGAGAGGGGCTGCCCAGAGGGGCTGCAGGCAGCCAGGGTTAAGGATCTCCTGGTCATGAAGGCAGTGGAGACATGGAGTGACTGGCCTCCATTTCCTTGTGCCATTGCTGGCCCCCAGCCCCCCGGGGGCTGATGGGGAGGTTGACACCCCTCTCTGCCCCCCAGAAGCTGCTGTGCCCTTCAGAGGGGCTGGGGCTGTGGGGTGAGTGCCCAGAGCTCTGCAGTCCCCTGTGGTGGGCACTGCTGTGGGGCCACCGCCAGCCTGGGCTGTTCTGCTGGATGGCCTGGGGAGAGGGCAGGGGAGGTGGGAGAGTCGGGGAGGGTCTGGGCTGGTCTGGAAAGGACTCAGGAGAGGAAAAATACCATCAGGCAGCTACTCTGTGTGAATGGCAGTGTGGGAGCACATGGCCGTGTGCTTGCATGGCAAATGCAGGTCTCCTGGGAAAGGCACCAGGACATGGCGGGTGCAGGAGAGAAGAGCCCAGGTTGTTCCCTGTGTTGCATGGACACAATGGGGAAGCTGTGCCAGGGCCATCGTCCCACACCAGCCCCTCACATCACCCCTTTCCAGCACTGGCTGCTCACAACAGCTGTGAGGTGCTCCATGGCCAGCTCCACTGTCCTCCAGGTCTCTGTATCCAGAGACAGGAGAAAAGGCCAGCCTTGCACGGCCTCTCTTCTGCACCACACCCCAGCACATCCCGCAGCACGGCTGTCTGCTAACACCCCCGTAACTGGGAGGCCTCAGGCAGAGCTTCCCCTGGAAAGCTGAGGCAAAAAAGACATTTAATACCCCAGCCCTTTTCATGTCCAAGGTCTCTGGTGCCAGCTCCAGCTGAGCTCTGGCTTTCCTCACTCCATGCCTGTGTGCACCAACAAGGTCTCAACGCTCCCCCTGTGCAACCCAGCTCCCTTCCACCCTTGTGCACTTCCCCCCCAGCACCCTGAGCACTGGTGCTGCTGCCAGGGCAGAGGTGGAGGATCCCCCAGAGCAGCTCCTCAGGGAGCTCCCCAGGGAAAAGCTGTGCCCAGCCCCAGCCCCAGCCCCAGCCCCAGCATGGCAGAGGGGAGCTGCCCTCTCCCCACACACCCTGGTGGTGTCAGCCCCACCTCAGCCTGCTCCTGAATGGCTCCAGCGCAGCCCTCGAGGGAGCTGGAGCTGCCTCTCCTCACTGTGCATCATAAAATCTGACCCAAGTGGCTGCCCTCACTTTTCCATCCACCTAAGACTCTGCAGGCAGTGTTAGCTGAGCAGGGCTCCAAAGCTGAAGCTCTCCTTTCACCTTTACATTGGCTGTCAGGCAAGCGTTGCTGTGGATATATGGTCATCTTTTGCACCTAAAACCCTCTCTGGGTGCTGCTTGGGTCCCAGCATCCCTTTCTAAGGCTTTCTTCACTGTAGTGGGGAGGCAGGTCCAAGGTAGAGAAGGTAGTCAGGTCAGCAGGATGGGGACAGGTACAGGTCCGGATGTGGGAGGTGCAGGGCCAGGCACAGGCATGTCCGCATCATAACTCAGGCAAGGCTCCAGGCTGTGATTCTTCCTTGAGGGTGCAGGAATCACTCTCCAGTGTCCCTTCCTTGCACCTCCTGGGTCCCCACTGCCTTTCCCAAGACTGCAGAGCCCTCATTTCCCCATGCATAACTACATTTAGTGCTCTACCTTCTGGTTACTCCACCGTGGACTGTCCCTCACTTTGTCAGGCTCCACTCACTGCCCACCCCAGGCACACACTGTCCCTGGAGATCCCCGAGCTCTCCTGGGGGCTCAGATTCCCCTCCGCAAGGATGGGCATCTCTCATCAGCACTGTCACCTCTGGGACAACCCCAGGCAGGAAATTCAGAGACCATTCACCAGCTTCACTGGCATTGGTCACCAACAAATGAACCCTGCATCCAGCCCTCAGTCCCTAACACATCACATGTAGACTCTGAGCTTGTCCCCTGCATCCCATGGAGGTCACAAGCAGAGCAGCAGCTCCATTTATGGTGCAATGTCTTTGTGTGTATTTTTGACTCCATCTTCTGAAGAAAGGCCAGACTTGGAAAGGCCTTGAAAAGAGAAAGTCCTGCTGCTGTTGGTGGACATGTCTCCAAGAAAGCTGCACTGACCACTCAAAGGCTGCAGCAAGGAAATCCCTGCTGTGGCAGTGGGGGAATGGTCCTGAGGAGCAGAGGGTCTGTTCCCACAGTCTTTGTCCAGAATCTCCTCCCCTCCACTCCCATTCCACTTTGAATGTTAGAGCTCTGTAGAGGGAAGGGACCTGCCACAGTGACCGCCAGCTGCCACCCTCGCAGAACAGCAGTGTGAGATCACACCCTGACCGTGGCCAGGGGAGCTGAGCTCTCCTAATGGACATAGGACCCATAGTCTCACCCCGCCTGTACTCATCTGAGCCTGACTCTGTGCCCCTGAGCTCCCTTGATGTCGAAAGAGACATTGCCAAAAGAGACACTGCAAAGGGAAGCTCTCCTCATTGCCCTGGGGGCATCCTCGGGAGATCAGACTAGCGTGCTCTGAGGTTCCCCAATCTCTGATGATGAAGGGGGAAGCCTGCTTCCTGCTTCAACATGGTCTCTGGGTCAGATTCAAATGAGAGATTCCTGAGGACAAGTGGCACGAAGCAAAATATGTTTTCTTTCAGGAGAATGTAACAGAGAAAAATAAGAAAGAAAGACAGACATGACCAGCACATAAGTATGATGCCAAATATCCTGGAAATCTGGAGGGAATGCACGTGGGATGGTTATTGGTGCTGACTTTGTACCTACTGAACCAGTTTCTTCAGGGCATCTTTGAGCTCCTTGTTCCTCATGCTGTAGATGAGGGGGTTCACGGCTGGAGGCACCACTGTGTACAGAACAGTCACCAGCAGATCCAGAGCTGGTGACGAGAGGGAAGGGGGCTTCAGGGAGGCATATACTATAGTGCTGAGAAAGAGGGAGACCACGGCCAGGTGAGGCAGGCACATGGAAAAGGCTTTGTGTCATCCCTGCTCAGAGGGGATCCTCAGCACAGCAGTGAAGATCTGCACGTAGGACAGCACAATGAAAACAAAACACCCAAGCATTAAACAGGCACTAACTGCAATAAGCCCAACTTCCCAGAGGTAGGAGTCTGAGCAGGAGAGCTTGAGGATGTGGGGAACATCACAGAAAAACTGCTCCAGGACATTGCCTTTGCAGAGTGGTATTGAAAATGTGTTAGCAGTGTGCAGGAGACCATTGAGAAAACCACTGGCCCAGGCAGCTGCTGCCATTCTGACACAAGCTCTGTTGCCCATGAGGGTCTCGTAGTGTAGGGGCTTGCAGATGGCAACGTAGCGGTCATAGGCCATGACTGTGAGAAGAGAATACTCTGCCAAAAGGAATGAGATAATGAAAAAGAGCTGTGCAGCACAACCCAAGTAGGAAATGGCCCTGGAGTCAGAAAGGGAATTGGCCATGGATTTGGGGACAGTGGTAGAGATGGTGCCAAGGTCGAGGAGGGAGAGGTTGAGGAGGAAGAAGTACATGGGGGTGTGGAGGCGGTGGTCACAGGCTACGGCTGTGATGATGAGGCCGTTGCCCAGGAGGGCAGCCAGGTAGATGCCCAGGAAAAGCCAGAAGTGCAAGAGCTGCAGCTCCCGTGTGTCTGCAAATGCCAGGAGGAACTTGGTGAGGGAGCTGCTGTTGGACATTTGCTCCTTTAGGGCACAGGGCACTGTCTGATGAAGAAGACACATTGAAAATTTAGGACAGCCTTCTCTGAGCAAAAGTTTCTCATAATCTCCCCAAACACACACACATTACCTCTCACCATCTCAGTAGCACCATCATTGAGCTCTGGGGCTTGAGCTCTGATTTGTGCTGGCTGAGTCTGCCATGAGGAGCAGGGGCCTCTGCCCGTGGGCTCCAGAGGAGTCAGCCCTGACGGACAGCACTGCTGACATAGCAACAGGGGTGACTAAACTGTTATATTCCCAGTTCCAGTCAGATTTCATCCACTCATAATGCTGAAGGCATTTTCAGCATCTTCACTCCCACTTATAAATAATGTGGGGTCAGTAATAGTTTTAAGACCTTTTTGCTTTTCTTTAGCTGACCCTGTCACAGCTGAGGAGGATTCCTGGAGGTAGAAACCCTCAGCATTGCTGCTGCACTCAGAGTGAGCAGCTGTGATTCTGGAGAGGCAAAAGGATTCACTCTGGCTTTAGTGCAGAAGGAGGAGAGCTCCCTGTCCATCTGCCTTGTTCCCAGCTGCCCTGTGCTCGCACCTTGGAGGTGGAGGACAGTTGCACTCGTGTTACCCGAAAAAGAAACGACACTGCAGAGAGCAGAGGAATGCACTTGCAAAGTGCCCATCAGCACTCTTTCTGAGGGAATGTGAGGCAGGTCTCAGCCCTCCCCTTCTAGCGAGCAACACATCAGGCTCCTTCCAGCTGCCCACATCCAGCCACCCAGCAGCCTGTCTCAGCGTGGCCTCAGGATCTAGGTGGCTTCTCCTTGGGGCACCTAGATAACACACAGCTGCAATGGGAGAGCTGTGTCCTTGTGGAGGGCAGCTTGCAGCCCAGCCAGACACCCCAGGGAAATGGCAGAATGTCCTAAGGATAGGGTGTCCTGACGAGAGAGTTGGCTCATTCCCAGACCCCCACACTTCATTGCCCAGAGACCCACAGGTTAGAGGGGCACTTCACTGTCAAGGACACGTCTGCATGGCAGGACCCAGAGAATCGGTGTCTGAACTGCATCAGAAAGCCCCCTGCCCAGAGAGTCCAAGGGGAAGCACAAGGGCAGCATGGACAGGTGGGAAACATGGAGCAATACCATGATATTTGTGTGGAGGGAGGCAGGGACAGGGAGGGACAGAAGGGTACTCACGAATGTCTCCTCTCCTGGATGTCCGGCTCCTGAGGAAATGACTCCTGCCCTGCACCCCCCCAGCCTTGAGAGCAGAGGGCTGTGCTGGCTGGGAGAGGAGAGGGGGCCTTGGAGTTGACAGTTTCCTCTCACACTCTGACCATGACTCTGCTGCCTGGAGCCGTCCCTGTGGGGAGCTGTTTCTCTGTCCCCACATCTCTCCCCTCTCAGTGCTCACAGACCCCATCCCACCCTCTGGGTGCTCAGCTCTGCCCTGCGGAAACCTCCTGGGTGAAGGGCTCTGCCCAGGGGCACCTCCATGTTTGCAGGTGCTATGGAGCAGGTGAGAGAAACCTTGCTGAGGCTGGAAAGGTGATGCTGGCTCTGTCCTTCGGCTGAGGGGTGGATGAAGGCATTTGCTGAGTCCCTCCCAGAACTGATCCTCTCTCTGTGTCACTGTTTTGGAGCCTCGGTCCCCTGTCTAAACCTGACAGATCCAATCCCATTTCACCCCACCCTAACAGAAAATAACTGAAAGCACAGACTCATGACAGCTCCTTCCCTTTCATGTATCCCCCACTTTGACCTTCCTTTTGAAAAGGCCCCTCCAGAAATGTCCTCGGAGTGAGCTGGAGCTGTGGGCAGCCGTGACCAATGAAGCACCCTCTCATCAGGAGAATGAACCTGCCCTGCCGGGGGTCTCTCCTCCCACCAAGACCTTCTCCCCACAGTGCTGTGGGGAGCTCCTCAGGCAGGCTGAGTACTGACCCTAGCAGATGGAAGAGTCACTGCCCCGGGCACACAGCACCCTGGGGCACAGGGACACTGCTCTGAAGTACAGTCCATGCAGACAAGTGTGCACACCCCAGCTTCATAACCCTGCAGCTGTCCCCAAGAAAAAGGAGCAGGATGCCCTGTCCCTGTGACAGTGTGGAGGCAGATCCCTGCTTTGATGCACCTCTTTCTCCTCTGCAAAGGAAAAACTGGGAAAGACATCCTTAAAAAACAGATGTGGGATGGGATGTGTTGGCTTTAGCAGACCCCTCCAGGAACCTCAGTAGCATTGCCCTGCAGCCAGAGATTTACCGTGACAAGGGCTGTGATGATTTCTCCCACAATGAACTGTCAGCAGTCCTCCCACTCCACACTGCCTTTCACTTCTTTCTGCCTTGTCTCATCTCCTGGCAGCAGCAGCAGGCAGTGCCCAGAGCCCTGCTGCTCTTTGCAGAGGAGCTGCTCCTGCACACAGCTGTCTCTGGGCAGTGCTGTCAGGTTGCCATGAGCTCCCTCCATCCCATGAGCCTGGCCCCGCTCGGCAACAGTGGCCCAGCTGAAGGCATGAATTTTCCTGTCCCGTGCGCTCCATCCTCCTGGGAAATGTTCACTGCGGTAAACCAAAATAATCACCTTTGCTCCCTCTCTAAATAACACAGAGAGACCAATTACAGCATTGTCACTTGTTTCATCAGAGGATAGTTATCTACGAGAGGTCGAAACGTCCCGCTTTGGAAATCCATATTCACACGTCTCAGGCAGGACACCTAGAAAGGGCCAAGAAGGACGCTCATTTTCCCGTGGTTTGGATGCTGATTCAGATGGGTCAATTTGGGCATCTCACGCCCATTTAGAAGCCCCTGGCATGCAGTGGAATTCAGCTAACTCTCATGAACTCCACAGACACACAGGAGGTGGGATTCCCCTTGCCCAAGCTGAAGTGGGCACAACAGAGATGTCTGCACTCAAGCTCCTTGTCTAAGCTCTGGTTATAATCCCTGGAGCTGGAGGGTGGGAGTCAGTTGCTCACATGCAAACCCCTGGGGACAGTTGAAGAGACAGCGGCGGTCCAAGGCATGTGCCAGTGTCTGCTTGCTCTGATGGAGCGACTGTGAGACCTGCATTCTCCTAGAGCATCAGGCAGGGAGCAGGTGGGGAATTTCCTTGGCCATCTGAAATGACACTAGGTGCCTACTACAACTAGTGTTCCACTCACTCGGAAGCTGAGACAGATGAAGATCCCAATGTTACAAAGAGCTAATGTAGTTCAGTGCAGACACTTGATCTAATGACATAGAAATAGGGTGGCAGGGCCATTTCAGATGCCTGGGGTGTGCAGCACAACCACATGTCTCTAGCAGATACAGCATGGGACCCACAGGAAAACAATTGCCCTTTGCAGTGGCACTGTGCAAGTGCTGCAGGGCATCTTGGATTTCCTGCCTGTGCCAAACAACTGAATCCTGCCACTGCCTTAGGGAAAGTCCATCCTGTCTACATCCATGTGTGCTGCATAAAGGGGAGGCACATCACGCCAAGGTCTCCACTCTAGTCTCTGCACTCTCAAACCCTTCTTGCTCTCCACCCTCTGAACCACTTCTCACCCATGCAGATGTTATGAACAGGGACTGTGCTAATGATGTCCTCAGGGTGGCTGGATCACAGGCTGCCCAGGCCCAGGGACTTCTTCACTGGCACCTTGTCCTGCCTGGAGATCAGCTCACTTCTGTCACAGACCCCAAGGAGCTGCAGAGTCAGATCAGGCAGCCAACCCCTCTCCTGGCATTCCTGCAAGGCCCAGCTCTGTTTCTCCCAGGCCTTGGGCACTGCAGGCTTTGCTCTCTTAGTGGGAACCTCCTTTCACCATTACACCACTTCACATGCTATCCATGCCAGCACATCATCACTTGCAATCAAAGACTTTGCATACATGAGGTCCTTCGTAACATGTTTCCCTGTGACAAATCTTCAGTCGGCACCTCAGCGAGATGCTGAAGACAAAATAAATGCAAACATATGCAGCCTGTCACAGGAGTGCCACATGGTTGGAATAACTGAGATGTGGTGGGATCACTCGCATGACTGGGGTCCTTCAATGGCAGGGTGCAAGTTCTTCAGGAGACACCACCAGGCAAGATGAGGAGGGGCATGCCCTCTGTGTGAAGGGGTAGCTTGCATGTATGGAGCTCTTCCATGGCATGGACCAAGGGAGGCAGCTCTGAAGGGCAGAGGAGCTCAGGAAAGCCTGCAGGTCATTAAGGACAGCACCTGTCAAGCACAAGAATGCTCCATAACAGTCTGCAAAATCAGTAGACATCTCTGGACACCAGCTTGGTTAAACAGGGAACTCCCATGTGAGCTCCAGGGCAATCAGGCAGCATACGGAAAGGGGAAGAAGGCAGAGGCTGCAAAGGAGGAATTTAGAAATATTGTCCAGCGAAGTCGGGATGGTGTTAAAGAAGCCAAAGCTCCACTGGCATAGAGACACTTGAAGAGAATGTGAAGGACAGGAAGAAGAGCTGCTACTGCTTCAGTGACAGTAAGGAAGTATAAAAGGAAATGTGGCCTTACTGCTGAATGGGGCAGGGATTCTAGCAAAAGCAGATGTAGATAGGTCTGGGGAAGTCAAGTCCTTCCTGGCTTCATTCTTCACCCACAAGGTCTCCTCAGCTGTTGTGCCTAGAGTCAGGACTCCTGAGGAGAAAACCAACCCACAGTGCCTAAGTCTCTAGAACTCAACCCATAGAAGTCTATGGGATTGGATGGCTGGCATCCATGGACATGGAGAGAGCTGGCTGCTCTGAAAGCAAGGCTGCTCTGTGTCATCTTTGAAATGTTGTGGAGGTCAGGGGAGGTCCCAATGAGCAGAGGAAGGAATATGTTGTGCCCATCTTCAAAAAAGGCCACAAGGACAAAGCAGGGAGATGCAGGCCATTCAGCCTCACGTTGGTGAGCAGTGTGTCATGGAGTGAATCCTCTCTGATCACCTTTCTGGGCACATGAAGAAGGTGCCTGGGAACAGTCAGCATGGATTTACTGAAGGTAAATCATTCCTGACCCACCTGATTGCCTTCTGTGATATAAGGCCTGCACTTGTGGAAGAGAGGAGAGGAGTGGATGTCCAGCAGACATCCAGATGGGTAAAAAGCTGGTTGGATGATGGAACTCAGAGGAGTTTCATGAATGGGTCATGCTTTACCGAGAAGCCAGGGAAAGGTGGGGTATGCAGGGGTCTACCCCACATCCTGTCCTCTTTGAAAGGCTACTCAGAAGGGCAGAAGAACATGTGCATCAGGACAGGCGGAGACCTGACCAGCAGAGGAGTGACCCCAAGGAGAAGGCCCTGGATGTTACAAGGGATGCCATATGAGCCAGTGATGCGTGCTCACCACAAATGAGGCCAGCTGCATACAGGACTGCACTAGGAAGAGCGTGGTCACCAGGCAAGGGCAGTTCTTATCCCCCTCCACTCAGCAGTGGTGTGGCCATATGTTTGCAACAGTGTGTCCCAGTGTGGTACAGGCAGTGCTGGAGGAATGGGGAGCAACTGGAGAGGGTGCAGAGGAGGTCTGCCAAGATGGCGTTGGGGGCCTGAAGCACATGGCCTGTATGGAGAGGCTGGGGGACCTGGGCTGCTCTAGCCTGCTGAAGTGGAGGCTAAGGCCAATACAGTAGTTGCCTGTGACTGCCTGTGACAGGGTGGTTTCAGAGATGATGGAGCTTTTCTTGGTAGTGGGAAGCCGCATGAGAAGGGGAAAGAGCCCAAAGTGCATCTTGAGAGGTTCAGACTGCACTTCATGTAACGAGAATGCCACTCATAGGGTAGTGCTGTGTTCGAACAGGACACCCAGAGGGACTCCGTGATCAGCCCCTTGCCTTTTGTTTCAAGGAGCAGCCAGCAAGGACAGGGGGATTTCAGTGAAGGTGGGGAGATCCTGCAGTGAGAGAAAGGTGGGAAGCAGGTTGGGTGTCTGCAGGCTGCAGGGAAACAGGTGCAGCTTTGGGACCGCATAGGACAGCCTGTGGTGGAGATGACTGAGGGGAATGCCACGGCTGAAAGCCTCCAACAAAACTGAGGTCTTTGTCCTCTTGGCTATGGCTAGTGTCTCTGCCACGGAGGCCTACAAGAAGGTGATGTTTCCTTACAGCAATGTGGCCTTGCTGCCTCCTCACCTCCACGGAGCCCAGGAGGTGCCCTATTGTCCTGCACTAGGCATTGTGCAGCCCCCCACCCTGACACTGCCCCCAGGAAGAGCCCTGAGTGACATGTAAGGGAAAGGATCACCCTACCCAGGGGCTGGTTGTCAGTGCCTGGTCATTCTGCTTGATAACACACATCCAGGTTAACTTGGCATCAGAGCCACCTGCACATTGCCTTTGCCTACCTGCAATCAGGGCCTCCAACTTTCTGCTCTAATTAGCCACCAGGGAGCTTTTGTTGGTTATGGCCCTCAGTGGGACCCATTAACACTCCAGGAAACTTGGGGATTTGCTTCTGACGTAAACTTCTTGAGAGGTTGCTTCAGTCTCCTCTCAGAATCTGAGGTTCATGGGGTCAGCACCAAAGACACCCGAGGGGTCATTAAAATGCAAAAACCCCTAAGGAGCCATGCCTAAGGAGCCATGCCTGTTTCCGTAATTTTCTTCAGCTCTTCAATTCTTGTGCTGTGGCTAATTGGAGAGGTTTCAGGGCTGTATTTACAAGAGGAAGATTTCAATGAGCATCAAAAAAAAAAAAAAAAAAAGGATTTCTGCTTTTAAAGGTTTCCTTATTTTTAAGCTTACAACCTAGAGCGATATAGACCTTCTCCAACTGATATGGATCCAGAGTGTCTCCTAATGAAGTCTGGACATGTAGGAAACTCAGCTTCCTTGCAGACAGACATCCATGGACAAATTTCCTCTCCACCTCCCCAGCCCTGACAGTTCTCTCATCAGCCACTGGGGACTTCAATCACTCTTGTTCAAATCGAACCTTTTGCCACTCAAGGCTGCAGCTGAACGTTACAGCTCATGTGCACCAATTCCCACCTGCTTTCCTTAGACAACTGGTTGCAAAGAGCACAGAAGGATTTGTCTTAACTGCGATCAAACACAAATAAACTTGATCCAGTGTCCTAAGAAAGAAAATACTCTCCTCAACTGTATGTCAAGTCCAAGGTGCCTCCAGTGAGGTCCACAGGCTACAAGGAAGAACCTTCCTTGAAATGCTCTTCACAAATAGATAGAAAAGTCTGGATAGACACACAGTGAAGGAGTTGTTTGAAGAGACAATTAGACTCCTGAAAGACAAGGCAAGCTTCAGACTCCCTGAAGCTCAAAGCAGCAAATTGAGACTTGGGAGGTATCTGAATGATAAAGAGTAAGGGGAGGAGGAAAACTGGGAAACTTTGGAAAGTGCATATATCCAGACCGTCTGATGCAAAGTTGACTTTAGAAATGATCAGTGTAATCCGGGAATGTGGAAAGAGGTGAATGATTGGTGAGGTTAAAATTACAGCATAACAGACAGAGCAGTGGTAACGCAAGTTAAGGGGCAGATCAACATTTCTTCTCCTGAGATTCAGGCCCTTCCTCAAAATTTCCATTACGTCATCATGGGAAAACACTGACATTTTATTATTCAGTCCTTTCATCCAATGAAAATGTTCTCATATAATTTTTTTTTAACGTTGAAAACAGTTCTTCACCTTTCCAGGCAGAGCTCAGATGTCTAACCGTAAACATCCAGTGGCCCTTGGAGAGGCCCCGGTGTCTCTGAGGTACCTACCTGGGCCTGGCAGCTCTCACAGGGGACCTGCGGGAGACCAGAGCCCCTCGGAGCTGCAGACGGAGGCTGGGCAGAGGGGACCAGGGCATCTGCAATGGCACCATCCACCCATGACCCTGTGACTGCATCCCACCCCAGTTTGGAAAATCTCTTTCCTTTTCAGACAAAAAGATAATGCATAATCTCCCCAGAACACTAGTGTGCTAAAACAGAATAGATCAAGAAAGACAATAAGAATAGAAAAAATATTAATAGCTGTAAAGTATAACAAAACATTTCTTTGCTTTCAATCTTTGCTTCATTTCTTTCTTGTTTCATTTTTAATACCATTTTCTAAACTTTTCTGTTATAATCAGGCCTACACCACTAAACAAGATATTTCTGTGTCTCACACAGAGCTCAATTGTCGCGGTCCGCGGGAGTGACGGGAATGAATCATACGCATTCACAGAATGCAGGTTCAATTCCATCTTTATTCAGCAATTTGCCTATTTTATAAGCACAAGTATTCGGCGCTCTGGCCCTTGATTTGTGGTTCATACAGATTATGTCACAGGTAGCCAATCATTGCACCGATCACGCACACAGCGGTCATGCCTTGTACCTTGCTGCTTGTTTAGCAAAGCTGTCTAGCCCTTAACCTTGGTTCCCACTGGCTTCTGCTAGTTTATCTGTACTTTCTCAGGATGTATCATTCCCAGCTGCACCAGTGTCCTTGGTAAACTACTTCAAAGCACATAGCAGCAGCTACAGTCTGAGGCCTAAGGCTTCAGCAAATTTAGCTACTTATGCTAAGCAAGTTGTGCTAAGCAACTAATCCTAAACAGTGTAGTTCCATACTCTATATTTCATATAGATTATTGTTCTGAAGTACCGCAAGGGCCCCAACACTTCCCCCTCTTCTTTCAAATAATAGATCAACCATTTTCTGTACCCGAGCTAGGATACATTGTAGTATACAAGGCCCACAAATCAATAGGAACATACCCACGATACCTATGGTAATCAGTTGTTTTAATCCTGCTGCCAACCAGGGCCCGATCCCCAGCCCCCGAAGCCACCCGTCAATCCCAAGGCCATTCTCCTGCTTCAGCTTATATAGCCCATTCTGAATGTTTCGTATACGCGCGTGGATTGATTGTGAATGGTCGGTAAGATTGAGACAACACATCCCCTCAAACTCGTCACACCCATGTCCATGAGCTAAGAGCAAGAAATCTATAGCGGCCCTATTTTGTAACACAGCGTGGTTTATGCTCAGTGCATCCTGAGACATCTCATCTAGTACTCGTGATGTAATAGTTAACTCATTTTTGGTCCAACAAGCCAATTGCTCTGCCAATTTCATCGCCTTAAGCCCAGCGGCTCCCGGCAGTAGCGTAGCAGTCGCCAGCTGCCGGAAGCCTGACCAAAATACGGGATCGCCAATGTCCTTGCACTCTAGCTCATGCACACTCCTTCTGCCCCGCCCGCGCTTCATCAAGACCAAGTTCTGCAGTTGGGTGAGATTGGGGTGGAACAGACTCAATCTCCCCAGGTAGCACGGGCCTCCACGCAGGATGCGTGGCACGCCGTTCCAGGCCCTATCCCCGCATATCAGAAATATACCAGGCGGCAGCGCTTTCGCTGTTATGTGGCTTGTTGCGTTGCAGTTCGTATACACCTGGCCATGCACGTCACCGCTGCTTAAGGCGGAATTCAAGGTTACCCATTTTGATGACCGCTCAGTGAGCATCCCCACAGGGGGAAGGAAGCTGACATACCCGCCCGTATCTTTTTCTGAGGCGCTGGCGGCCATACAGCCGAAGAGATCCAACTCCTCAGGGTCTGAATTTAGGGTTTTGTTTAAGGCCAGGATAATACGACACTGCCACCTTCCATTACGTTGCCACTTATTTAACTCTGGGGCCATTCTGGTCTTATCGACGGCCGTGAAATTCAAGGTTGTCTTGTTACCAACATATGCCTTGAATTCCTCTGCCCTCCAGGTGGGGACACCGATTAAACATGTCCTAAAAGGGTCACCCACCTTGCCCATAGACAGACAGAACGATGTCTGGCCGGTCCTGTTTGCGATCGTAAGCCACACATTCTTCCTTGGAGTATGAAATGGGGGTAATACCGCACTCATGCTGCTCAAACTAATTATGCTGCCTATAAGTGTGACTAGGACCGCTCTTCCACCAACCCCCCCAACACTCTTTTGTTCGTGCCCAGTCATTGCAGCACGCTCACAATCACAATCCCGTTCGTTCCGGGTGAGGCTGGTGCTTTGTTTTCGTCCTCTGTCAAGAGCTTCCAGTTCCTGCCGCTGGTCTTCAAGCGCAGGTAGTAGCTGACTCACGGGCTGTTTCCAGTGGGCAGTCGTCCGCAGGTCCAACGTTACTCTTCTTCAACCACGGTCGAACCCACTTCGCGGGTATCCACTCCGTACCAGTACCTGCAATGACACAAGCATACCCTCGGCCCCAAGTGAGTAATTCCACAGGCCCCTGCCATGAATGTGTTTGTGGTACCCATCGGGACACGAGCGTCTTAATAGGTCTCGTAGTCTGTGCATGGCGTGCCCCTGGGCTGATCAACTCCCCTTGGTCTATTTCAATGAGGTTGCGCCAATTTAACACATAACAGCTTTTTGCTACGATGTCATGGACGGGGAGAGATACCTCCCCCTCCTTTTTCAAAATAGCAAAAAGGCGTTTTAAATCCTGATGACGGCGCTCCACTATGGCCTGGCCAGTGGAATTATAGGGGACCCCCATGGAATGTGTAATGTCCCAAGCTCTCATAAACTCAGCGCACGCGGCGCTCGTATAGGCAGGTCCATTGTCGGTTTTTATCTGAGCCGGCTTCCCCAGCGCGGCAAAGGCTTGCAGCCAATGCAGGCGGCAGGCAGTAAAGCGTGTGGAGGTTGCGGCAGTGGCCCAGGTCATTTTACTGAATGTATCGACTGATACATGGACAAAGCGCAGTCGCCCAAAGGCAGGGACTTCTGTGACATTGGTCTGCCATAACTGGCGAGGTTCTAACCCGCGTGGGTTTGTCCCTGTATCCTGCAGCGGGGGAATGTGTGCAAAATCAGGGCACGCGGCCACTATGGCCCTGCTTTCTGCCCGGGATAAGTTGAACTCCTTTTGCAAAGATCTAGCTGACTGGTGAAAAAACGCATGAGATCGTTGTGCCAGCTGTAACCTAGTTTTTTCTTCACCGGCGGCTGAGACTTGGGCATCTATGCGCTGGTTGCCCTCCGCCAATATTCCCGGCAGTCCCGAATGACTACGGACGTGTGTGCACCAGAATGGCTGAACGCGAGAATTTAAATGGCCGCTTGCTTGTATCAACAACGCCTGAATCTTGGGGTTAGCGGTCTGCCCAATAAGAGCAGAGTGTAGTCGTTGTAACACACCCGCCACATATAGTGAATCAACTATAAGATTAAGAGGTTCTTCTGCAAAGTCCTTCAACGCAAGTACAGCTGCCATGAGTTCTAAAATTTGCACGGAGTGCTCGGGGGCACCTTGCATGATCTTTCGAGCCCATTCTCCTCGTACATTCACGTATTCGTATCCGTACTTCTTTGTTTTGCCGCTAGCGTCCGTAAAGACGGACTTCGCGTTGTGGATGGGGCCATCTGCCATTACCTTCCTTTCTTCAAGCATCAATTGCGTGTGCAGTAGTGGGTGCTTTGGATAATGATTGTCGAGGGGAACCCCACACGTCGCCAGGGCGAATGAAATGCTCTGTTGGGTCCATTCGGATACGAGATCCAAAGAAACCAGGGGCAGAATGATGCGTGAGGGCTCCTTTCCTGATATGATGCGGACGCGCTGTCTTGTTTTTAGTAACAGTTCTCCCACAGCATCTTTCCTGGGCATAATCACTGTGCGTGGCCGGACTGGCGAAAACACCCACTCCAGGATCGTGAGCTGATTTGTCTCGTTTGTTTGACCAATTATGCCAACCACCTCCTGTTGTTTATTGTAGCACACTATGTCAATGGGTTTCATGGGGTCATAGCGATAGGCTTGTACATTTCCAAGCTTCCTCTCTATGTTAGCCATGACTTCCTGCACTGGAGGAGACAACGTTCTTGCTTCTCTGGGGTTCTTGCTATTCTTAAGTAAATTCACCAGCGGTTGAATTTCCTCATTGGTAATGCCGCAGTAAGTACGGATCCATTGAATGTCCCCAAGAAGTTTCTGTACATCGTTCACTGTTGCGATCTTCCGCGTGATCGAGGTTTTCATTGGGTAGACTCGGGTCTCGGTTATGACCATACCAAGATAGTTCCACGGTGCGTGTTGCTGGATCTTCTCAGGGGCGATGGTAAGACCCCAGGCCTGGAGTTGTTGACTCAATTCCCGTTGACTCTCTTCTAGCAGCGGGGTTTCTGTTGCGACTAATATGTCGTCCATGTAGTGGTATACTATAGCCTCGGGATGTCTCTGCCTCCGGGGTTCTAAGGCTCGGTCTACATACCATTGACATATCGTGGGGGAGTTTTTCATACCTTGGGGTAGAACGACCCACTGATAGCGTCTCGAAGGACCAGATCGATTTATCGTTGGCACTGAGAATGCAAAGCGTTTGGAGTCCTCCAGATGTAAGGGGATACTAAAGAAACAGTCTTTCAGATCAATTACTAGCAGACTCCATTCCCGCGGGAGCATGGTAGGTGATGGCAGTCCTGGTTGTAACGCTCCCATATCTTCCATTGTTGCGTTCACAGCTCGCAGATCGTGTAGCAGTCTCCATTTTCCTGACCTTTTCTGTATGGTAAAGATAGGTGTGTTCCATGGGCTGGTTGAAGGTTGAATATGTCCCAATTGTAGCTGTTCTTCTACCAATTTGTTAAGTTCCCTTAGCTTCTCCTTTTGCAGCGGCCACTGCTCGACCCACACTGGTTCGTCAGTCTTCCATGTAATTTTCAGCGTGGGCGGAGAAGTGTCAGCAGCGGCCATTACTAAAAAGGGCACGAGAGAACTAGGCCCCACTGAGACAGAAGGTCCCGGCCTAAGATCCAGAGAGGGGTATTCATTACGTATGGTGTTACCACGCCCAAATGACCTTCTTCGTCGCAGATCTTCACGGGTCTCGCACTTCTCCAGGTGGGGGCTGAACCACCAATCCCCTGTACTGCAGTGGTGCTATCCACTAGCGCCCAAGCGGCAGGCCAGGAGTCGCGAGGTACTATGGTGACGTCGGAACCGGTATCCATCATCATCTCGGCTTTTAGGTGATTCATTCCGTCTGGAGAGGTAATGATGACCTTTCGAATGGGTCTAGTCGAGGACACAGCAGTCGAGAACAAGGCCAGGGGCGTCCCCGTAGAGCCGAAACCTCCTCTTCTATCATCTCCGCTGGCCAGGGGGACCGCAGACTTGAAAGGGATCAATTGGGCAATTTTGCTTTTTGCTGGTATTGTAACTGGGGGACAGAAGACCTTCAGCATGATTTTTATAGGTCCACGGTAGTCGGCGTCGATGCATCCAGGGAGAACAAAAATTCCCTGTCTAAAGGCAGATGATCGTCCTATCAGTAAGGCTGACAGCCCCCCCCCCAAGGGGCCACAAACGTCTGAATTTACCAAGTGGACCTGCTCAGTGGCAATGCTTACTGATTCTGCCAGGGCCAGATCGATTCCGGCGCTCCCTCTTGTGGCTGCATGGTGTTCGAAGAGGCAACCATGGGATATTTCTTCGCCGCGTCCCAGGCGCGGCTGTTGCAGTTTCCCGACAACGGGGTGCCGCTTTTCTTGCATTTTGAACGGCACTCACTTGTCCGATGCCCAAACTTGTCACAACGCTGGCAGATACGGTTGTCTTTAGCCAGTCGTCTGAGGGGGCAATGTTTCTTCCAGTGCCCAGGTTGTCCGCAGATGTAGCAGTTCTCTGTTTTGCGGCCGCCCCCTCCTTGTGTAGGGCCCTGTTTCATAGCTACAGCTAATGCAGTAGCATGGATCTTCGCTTTTTGTTTTTCTAGCTCCATGGGTGCTCGGGAGCAAATTTCCACCATTTGGAGCAAAGTCGCTCCTGGAGGCAAGGTGGCGAGCAGTTTTGTGCAGGTTGGATTGGCGTTCTGCGTAGCGATCTCCTTAACCATGATTGTTTTCATATCCTGTGGCACGTTCGGGGGCCGCATCAACGGCTTCCTTAAGTTTGTCCACGAACTGCAGGAACGGTTGGTCTTCCGCCTGCCTTATTGACAGGTAAGGTGGATTAGCTTTCCCTATTTGGGGCAGTGCAGCGAATGCCTCTAAGGCAGCGTTTTTTGACTGCATCAGGACTCGGGGATGCAGTGCCGCTTGTCGAGCGGGGTCTCTAAAAGCTCCGTTGCCCATCAGCATGTCCAAAGATGTCATACGTAACGGGTCATCTGCCGGTAAGTCCAAATTAGATAATTGGCATAGACCAAGCAGTTCCTGCCACTTATTCAGAAACACCAGCAAAGAGGTGGGCCCCAAAATCAGTTCGGCAAGGGCGCGGATGTCGCTCGGCACCAGGTTCTGATATTTTACCAGTGCTCTCAGCTGCGCTTGCACTTGATGGTTATTTATCCCGTACTGCATTACCAGCTGTTGCAGCTTTGTTACCACTTGCCAATCCAGAGGCTCCCACCTCGTCTGTCCCTGACCCGTGGTCACGACCGGGGCTACTATAGGGAAAAACTGCATGTCCCCAACCAGTTCAGCATTCTGAATGATCCCGCGCCACCTTTTTGCCATATCAAAGTCAGGGTCCCTAGGTGGTAGGGCTTTCTCCGGTGCTCTCGGCAAACGGTCCAAAATCATTCGATACTCTTTCTGTGTTAAAGGGGGTTTTTTCCAGGCTTGCAGATGTTGCTCCGCCTGCTCAAGGGACCACGTCCCTTTGAGTACGTTGGTAATCACCCAGTCTCTGGGGGTGATCTCTTGGTTCTCCTGGGATCCGCCGGCAGGATCCCCGGAGAACCGTTCCTCAACCGCCTTCAGGCTGTCCACAATAGCCTGATGTGCCTTGTTATACGCCTCCCTCACATGCGCCTTTTTCGACCCCCTATCCAACCTCCTCATTTCCTCCAACAATTCCTCCATTTTCTTTGAATATTCAGTCAGATCAACGCTTTTCTCCTCAGGTAAAGGCACAGTGGCCGGATCCACTTCCATAGGGGGAGCGGACGGCTGCGGGGGGGCGGCAAAGGCATCAGCAACGTCCCCTTTCTTGTACGGCGGCAAGTCCTCATATCCTGTGCCAGTCCCCCAAGCCTCCCGCTCTAGCTTAGTGAGAGGTGCCGCACACGGCAGGGAGGGCTCATCTGTCACCGAGGGCCCCCCCGCGGATGGTGTATCAAAGACAGGCACCGCGCACTCCGCTCCGGGCACCGCGCACTCCGCTCCGGGTACCGCGCACTCCGCTCCGGGCACCGCGCACTCCGCTCCTTCCGCGCACTCACTCCCCGGCGAAAGTGCCGCTGCAGAGGGCTCCACTTGCAGCGCCCTCCGTATGGCAGCAGTCGCCTGTGCCTCCCCGTGCAGCTGTTCGATCATGAGCCGCACGTCTCGATATATTTTGGCCAGACGCCTGGCCTCTTTTTCTCCGTTCTGGATGGATTCCCACAGTTCCTTTCCGACCTTCTTCCAGGTTACCGCGCTAAAGACCTGGCTGGACTCCCGTAACAAACCGCGCCGCCTTCCCCACAACAGCAAGTCCACCAGCGCCTGGCGCTCCACCTGGCGCTCTGTTTGTGCTGCCACTTGTAACAATTTTTCTAACGTGGCCTTTTCTACCGCTGATACAGCGTTTCCCATACCGCCCGCCGCCTCACAAGGGCGCCTGACTCACCGGTCAGAAGAGTTGCGTAGCTACGACTTTTCTTTTCCCGTCTTCTTTCAGACGGCCAGGCTCGTTTTCCCCGGGCACGAGTCTCCCGGGCGGTATCCACTCCCGTTACTCGAACTCTTAGCAAAGCCAGCTTCTCCTCTGCAGTATCACGTCGGGGTCACCAGATGTCGCGGTCCGCGGGAGTGACGGGAATGAATCATACGCATTCACAGAATGCAGGTTCAATTCCATCTTTATTCAGCAATTTGCCTATTTTATAAGTACAGGTATTCGGCGCTCTGGCCCTTGATTTGTGGTTCATACAGATTATGTCACAGGTAGCCAATCATTGCACCGATCACGCACACAGCGGTCATGCCTTGTACCTTGCTGCTTGTTTAGCAAAGCTGTCTAGCCCTTAACCTTGGTTCCCACTGGCTTCTGCTAGTTTATCTGTACTTTCTCAGGATGTATCATTCCCAGCTGCACCAGTGTCCTTGGTAAACTACTTCAAAGCACATAGCAGCAGCTACAGTCTGAGGCCTAAGGCTTCAGCAAATTTAGCTACTTATGCTAAGCAAGTTGTGCTAAGCAACTAATCCTAAACAGTGTAGTTCCATACTCTATATTTCATATAGATTATTGTTCTGAAGTACCGCAAGGGCCCCAACACTCAATGCTCAAAATACCACCCTCTGCCCAGGGCTGTCCATGCCACCCCTCACTCTTTGCACAGAGCACATCACACTGAGGTGCCGGGATCTCTTGACTGGTGAGGAAAACAGGGCGACCAGCTTCAAGGAAATGCTCTATTTTTGGGTGGCCAAATTTGCACAAATCTCAATGTACCTGTGTTAAAACAATGTTTTAAAGGAGTCTCTAAAACATCTTCAGTGCAATAAGTGACAAAAAAAATCCTCTTTTCCAAAACTTCACACAGTTTTTACCAATGCCAAATATTTTTTTCTTCCTTATTCATTGGCAGCACCATGTTCATGCACTACAGGAATTTGTCTGTCTATGCGAGCATAAACATATATATAGAGAGATACATTCTTCATCAAAATACATTTGCTGGCAATCCTCTGCATGGAGAAACTTTGTTCTGAGGAACTACTTTATTTAAATGGACATGTTTCAGATCTCTTCTTCTGCCCCTCTCTCCTTTCTTCTTCCTCTGCCTCTTCTCTCTTTACAGAGCTCTCCAGGAAACGGTTCACTGAATCACAGCACTTGAGACTGTGTGAAAGGCCTTGCTAAAGTGAAGGTTCACAAAATCCCCTGCTTTCCCCTTGCGCACAAAGACATTCATCTGATGGCAGAAGGCAATCAGGTTGGTCAGGCATGGTTTCCATTTCTCCTTGGTCAACGCATGCTGCCTCTTCCAGGCCTTGTCCTTCATAGGCTTGGAGATGGTTTCCAGGAGGATTTGCTCCATCCCCTTCCGAGTGACTGAGATGAAGAGGACCAGCCAGTCATTCCCCAGATCCTCCCTCTTGCCCTTCTGGAAAATGGGTGCAATGTCTGCCTTTTCCTAGTCATCAGGAACCTCCCTGATTTCCCTGACCTTTAAAAGATGATCAACAGCGGCGCTGCAATGACTCCAGCCACCTCTCCCTGCACCTTGGGGTGCTTCCTGTCTAGTCCCATGGACTTGTGTGTGCCCAATGGGCAAAAGTCCTCCCCAGCCGCATCTTCCTCTGCCATGGGTGAGGCCTTGGTCACAAAGATGCTGCCAAAGGACTTGGGGGCCAGGGGCGCCTGGCAGAAGACAATACCAGTAAAAGACAAGGTGAAAGAGGCAATGAGCTCCTCAGCCTTTCCCTTGTCTTTCTTACTCTGTCCCCTGTCCCACTGAGCAGGGAGACCACACTTTCCTTCTCTGCCTGCCTTGTGCTGCCCATGTACTTACAGAAGCCCTTCTGGTTACCCTCCCCATCTCTTCCAACCCTCTGTGCACTTCCTTCTGCCTTTTCAGGTCCTAAATCACAAAGTCCCTGCTCATCCGTGTCAGCCTCAGGCCAGGCCTTGATGGACTTTCCTGCAGACTAGACTGTTCCTGTGCTTTGAGGACATTGTCCCTGAAGATCCAAAAGGGCTCCATGACTCCTCTGCCCTCCAGGACAGTCACCCATGGGATCCTGACAAGCAGATCCTGAACAAGATGAAATCCTCTCTGCTGCAGTCCAGGGCGGTGACTCTCTTATTCCTCTTACCTCTCCACCATCTTATGGTCACTGCAGTGAAAGACAACCTCCACATTCACATCCCCATCCAGCCTGAGCTTCAGGCAAGAAAGAAAGGGCAGCATGGCACCATCTACGGAGAAGTGCAAACCACAGAGAACTCACCCTGCAGAAAAGCCTGCGTTTCTCCCCTCACCACTGAGAGGATCCAGGCAATGGACTTCTATGTGGTTAAAGGTGGATGCAAAGAACTTCAGGGGTAATGTAGCTGTGCCTGAGGCAGTGCCTCCCAGGCTGCCCTTACAGTGAAGAAGAAAGAAGGAGGAGGTGTTCACCCGCCTTCTTTAGATGGTCACATAAAGCACAAATTGCTCCTGTCCCAGAAACATTTGTTCTGTGCTGGAAATGGGGCCTGAGGTCCTAGGCCTTTAGGAGAATTCAGGTAGAAGGTACCACAGGAGGCCTGTATGCAACCTGCTGCTCAAAGCAGGGTCCGATGGAGGGTCAGAAACCAAAAAATGTCCCTGCCAAAGGACTTCTGGGGTGATAGAGCAGGAGAAGACAGTAGAGAGTTACAGCATAGTATAAGTCCCATGGGCAAAAGGCTTTCCTTTCTCCCCTTCTCCCAAGAATTAAATCCTCAGCTCTCCAGAGGGAACAAGCTGGGTCAGTAACTTTGGCACTAACATGGAGGTGGAGAAGTTCCTGAGTTCCTTACAGACAGAGGCTGGTCCAAAGGCCACCACCCCAATGGCTCCAGACCCCCAGGCATGCCTGCCTTGGTTCTGGGCTCCCTCTGCCCCACGCAGGAGGTGTGCGGGGAACAGAGTGGGGTGTGCAGCCTGCAGCCCTGGCCACCCAGCAGGTGTGGTGGGACCCTGCTCCCGTATATGAGACTGGGCTCTCCTGCATTTCCCCAGTGGGAAGCCTGCATCCCCTCTGGCTGGGAATACAGCCCGGCAGGGAGGGCCAACATGGGAAAAGCAATCTGTGTTCTGGGTTGTGAAGAGAGAGGGGAGGGCAGAGGGGGATCTGCTCATGCCCCGGGCACTGATTCCCTCCCTGCAGCCGGTACAGCCCTGCTGATACCCTGTAACCCATGATCCTGGGAGGTGGGACTCCGATCTGCTCTGGCTTCAGAGATTTCTTATCCCTTCAGACCCAGGATGCAAAGCATTGGTCTGGGCACACCTCAGCAGTCGAAGGGCCTGAATGCCTGGTGTGTTCCTGAGAACTTTTCTGCAGTCTTCCTGCACTGCTTTGACTCCTGTTGCCCACGGAGCAGAGACTCCTTTGGAGGATGAACTCACTCACTGTGTGACTCTGAGGACAGGCTTGACCAGGCAGTCCAAATGCCAGCAAGGCCTCAACCCCACAACAGTGTCCCCTGCCCAGGACTCCACTTTCCAGCCCTTTCCTCCTAGAGAATTTCGGTTGGGAGATCTCCAGGAGCACGATCTGCTCTGAACTGGGCTGAGTTTATAGTTATTTTAGGTTGGTAAATGCTTTCTCCAGGAGAGTTTTTAAAAATATCCTGGCCCCTGCCCCACTGCTGCTCAGCTATCGTGGTCATTTTCTTTTTTCCTTAAACTAACTTGAAATTTGCTTTGCTTCATCTTCTCCTTGTTGTCTCTTGTGCTTTCCTCCCCTTGTCCCCTAGCCCTAGCCGCACCATCCCAGTTGCTCTTTATGTGAGAGAGCAACTGGAATGTATGGAGCTGTGCCTAGGGGTGGATGAAGAGCGAGTCGAGAGCTTATGGGTAAGGATCAAAGGGCAGGCTAGCATGGGTGACACTGTTGTGGGTGTTTACTACAGGCCACCTGATCAGGATGAGGAAGTCGATGAGGCCTTCTACAGACAGCTGGAAGTAGCCTCACGATCCCAGGCCCTGGTTCTCATGGGGGACTTCAACCACCCCGATATCTGCTGGAAAGACAACACAGCTAGGCACAAACAGTCCCGGAGGTTCCTGCAGAGCATTGGTGACAACTTCTTGACACAGGTGGTGGAGGAGCCAACAAGGAGAGGTGTGCTGCTGGACCTCGTACTAACAAACAAAGAAGGACTGGTGGAAGATGTGAAGGTCGGGGGCTGCCTTGGCTGCAGTGACCATGAGATGGTAGAGTTCAGGATCCTGCGAGGAGGCAGCAGGGCACCAAGTAGGATCGCAACCCTGGACTTGAGGAGAGCAAACTTTGGCCTCTTCAGGGACCTACTTGGAGGAATCCCATGGGTGAGGGCCCTAGAAGGAAGGGGTGTTCAAGAGAGCTGGTTAATATTCAAACATCACTTCCTCCAGGCTCAAGAGCGGTGCATCGCTATGAGTAGGAAGTCAAGCAAAGGAGGCAGGAGACCTGCATGGATGAGCAAGGAGCTCCTGGCAAAACTCAACCAGAAGAAGGAAGTATACAGAAAGTGGAAAGGGGGACAGGCCACTTGGGAGGAATATAGGAACGTTGTCAGAGTATGCAGGGATGCGACGAGGAAGGCTAAGGTCCGTTTGGAATTAAATCTGGCTAGAGATGTCAAGGACAGCAAGAAGGGCTTCTTCAAATACATCAGCAGCAAGAGGAAGACTAGGGAAAATGTGGGCCCACTGCTGAATGGGGTGGGTGCCCTGGTGACGAAGGATGCAGAGAAGGCAGAGTTACTGAATGCCTTCTTTGCTTCAGTCTTTACTGCTCAGGCCAGCCCTCAGGAACCCCAGATCCTGGAGGCAAGAGAGAAAGGCTGGAGGAAGGAAGACTTTCCCTTGGTGGAGGAGGAGTGGGTTAGAGATCATTTAAGCAAACTTGACACCCACAAATCCATGGGCCCTGATGGGATGCACCCACGAGTGCTGAGGGAGCTGGCGGACATTATTGCTAAGCCACTCTCCATCATCTTTGAAAGGTCATGGAGGACAGGAGAGGTGCCTGAGGACTGGAAGAAAGCCAATGTCACCCCAGTCTTCAAAAAGGGCAAGAAGGAGGACCCAGGGAACTACAGGCCAGTCAGCCTCACCTCCATCCCTGGAAAGGTGATGGAGCAGCTCATCCTGGAGGCTATCTCCAAATGTGGAGGAAAAGAAGGTGATCAGGAGCAGTCAGCATGGCTTCACCAAGGGGGAAATCATGCCTAACCAATCTGATAGCCTTCTCTGATGGAATGACTGGCTGGGTAGATGAGGGGAGAGCAGTGGATGTTGTCTCCCTTGACTTCAGCAAGGCTTTCGACACTGTCTCCCCTAGCATCCTCATAGACAAGCTCAGGAAGTGTGGGTTAGATGAGTGGACAGTGAGGTGGATTGAGAACTGGCTGAATGGCAGAGCTCAGAGGGTTGTGATCAGTGGCACAGAGTCTAGTTGGAGGCCTGTAGCTAGCGGTGTCCCCCAGGGGTCAGGACTGGGTCCAGTCTTGCTCAACTTCTTCATCAATGACCTGGATGAAGGGACAGAGTGCACCCTCAGCAAGTTTGCTGACGATACAAAACTGGGAGGAGTGGCCGATACACCAGAGGGCTGTGCTGCCATTCAGAGGGACCTGGACAGGCTGGAGAGGTGGGCGGAGAGGAACCTCATGAAGTTCAACAAAGGCAAGTGCAGGGTCCTGCACCTGGGGAGGAATAACCCCATGCACCAGGACAGGTTGGGGGTTGACCTGCTGGAAAGCAGCTCTGCGGAGAAGGACCTGGGAGTGCTGGTGGACACCAAGTTAAGCATGAGGCAGCAATGTGCCCTTGTGGCCAAGAAGGCCAATGGTATCCTGGGGTGCATCAGGAAGAGTGTTGCCACTTCTTGACTGTGAGGGTGACAGAGCACTGGAACAGGTTGCCCCGAGAGGTGGTGGAGTCTCCTTCTCTGGAGATATTCAAAAGCCACCTGGACGTGATCCTGTGCAACGTGCTCTAGGTGACCCTGCTTGAGCAGGGGGGTTGGACTAGATGATCTCCCGAGGTCCCTTCCAACCTCAACCATTCTGTGGTTCTGTGAACCTCCCCCCCTACCCATGTGACACGCTCACCTGGAAGAGGTCTGCAGAGGAGACCAAAGCAGAGCGGTACCAGTCAATGTGCCCAAGCATGGGGCAGCCATCCAGAGGGACCTTGAAGGTCTGGAGGAATAGGCAGCAGGCAATCATATGACATTCAGCAAAGATCAATGCCAAATCTTGCCCCCAGGAAGTAAGAACCTCTTGCAACAATACAGGCTGTGGACAGATTTCAGGCAGCAGCAAGGGCCGGCTGCTCCCAAAGGGACAGGGAGCTGGGAGCCAAACATGATGACAAGGCCAAAAAAGCAAGGGCCTCACCAGCCAGGGTCACAGAATCACAGAATCACAGAATCACTGAGGTTGGAAGGGACCTCTGGAGATCATCTAGTCCAACCCCCCTGCCCAAGCAGGGTCACCTAGAGCACATTGCACAGGATTGCATCCAGGCACGTTTTGAATATGGTGGGTCAAGCCCCACCATAGCCCAGTGAGGAGAGCAGGGCAGACCTGGAGATGGTAGCCAGGTTCAGCCAAGACTCCAGATCACCAGGAAAGTTCTTGGTGTCAAGACAGCTCCGAGGTCAAGCCGGGATCACATCTTGGCAAATCAGGATCAGGTCCACTGACAGTAACTAGGGTCATACAAAGCTCCGTAATTGCAAGGCAGGTCCATAGTGATGAAGTAGGTCTATGTAGAGTTAAAAGTTAGGCTATGCTTCAGAGTCTGGATCAACAGGGTCCATGGGCAGGAACAGGCATACCTGTAATACAGCTGCAGACTAGCACACCTGCAACGTAGCTCCAGATGGGACTGAAGGCCCAGGCCTGAGCTTAGATGGGGTTTCTTGGACATGTGTGTGGAGGCTCGTGGTGAGGCTGGTCAGGGCCATGAAGGCCTGTTATTGGCCGCAGGGCCCTGACAACAGCCTGGCCAGGAGGAGCTCTGTGGAAAAGGCCCTGGGGGTGCTGGTGCACGGCCAAGTGAACACCAGCCAGCAGTGTGCTCTGGAAGCAAGGAAGGCCAACAGCTTTCTGGGGTGTGTGCGCAGGAACATGGCCAGGAGATTGAGGGAAGTGATCACCTGCCATCACTCAGTGCTCGCTAGACCACATCTAGAGTGCCACATCCAGTGCTGGGTCCCAAATAAAGGCAAGACAGTGACCAACTGGAGCCAATTCAGTAGAAGGCCTTCCGGATGCTCAGGCAGCTGTTGCACAAACTTCTATGTCTATGGGGACAGCCGTTCCTGCCTCTCCAGTCAGGGCAGATGGCGAGGAGACTGCATCTCATGACGGGCAAGTCCAACAGGGCTGAGAGGAATCATGTCCGGTGGCAGCCATTGCTGCAACAACAGGAGCAAAGGAGGCTCCTGGGAACCTCCAAGGTAAGAGGTGGACAGGAACCAGGAGGAAATATCAGTAGCTCTGCTCCCTTCAGCCCCTGACACGTGAGGCCCCTGTGCTTCTGGGAGATGTTGGGGGGCCCTCTCCCCTCAAGGTACACAGCCTGGCACCTGAGGGGGACTCACCCCATCCCCAGGGCAAGTCTCCATGGCTGGGAGGAAATGCCAGGTGCTTGACCTCTTCCTCCCCACTGACCATCGCAGGAGGCTGGAGGGACCAGCTCAAGCAAGCAGGATTCTCTAAACCTTAGAGAACCAAGGAACAGAGAGTCGCATGCAGGGAGGTGAGGGGAATCCCATTTGTGGGATCTCTCCTGACTTTGCATCATGACTTTGGAGGAGGCCTGATGATTTCTCTGCCTCAATTTCCTTTTCAAAGCAGCATGTCCCAGAGTTTGAGTGACCAGAGTTATGGGGAAAGTTGAATGCCGGGAAGTGTTCACAAAGTTTCCAGCAGCTCAGAAGTTTCAGTCTCCTTTGAGAGCCAGTTCTGCACTGCTCACTCTCTGTAGTCCCTAGGGAGAGATCAGCTGCAGCAGGAGCCTTCAGAGACTCGTTAGTGCTTTAGCCCTCAGGACACTCCAGAGGGCAGGGGACATTCAGGTGTTGTTGGACATGCACCACAGGTGCTGCTGGAAGAAGACAGCAAGGGCAGAGCAATGCCTGAGCCCTGGGTGGTGGTTTGCAGAGAGCTCAGGGAAGAGAAGGATGTGGTGGGGAAGAGGCAGAGGATGAGACCCCGACCTGGATCATCATTGCCCGGCACCATCAGCGCAGAGGTCAGCACCTCATCCTGAGGACTGCAGGTTTGTGCTGTGTCTTCTGAGTCAGGTCTGCTCCTTTTTAGCTGCTGAGATTTTGCATGGTGGCATCTATGGGTGAGAAAGGTGATGGGCATTTTCCTTCCTGGGAGTCTTCTCCTGCAGCTCCCTCTTCCCTCCACACATTTCTTCCGACTCCCTTGTTAGCTCAGCAGAGTCCTGGGGAGCTTGCCGGTTGGCGCAGAGTTAGAGTTTGTGCCTTTGCTGCCCCTGAGCCAGCCCAGAGTCCTGCTGAGGGGCACCAACACCTCACCTGGGAGGTCGGATCCAGCAGAGGGCTGTGTTTCTCAGGCAGGAACGTTCCCTGGCCGTGCCCCCAGGCATGTCCTGGGCATTTACCGCAAACAGGATGGGAACAATGCTCCTCCCTAACCTCACCCACCGCTCACCATTGAGACACCCATCCTGCGACACACTCACTGTCACAGTCTGAGCGAATGCTTTCTCTCCTCTAACTCCACTCCAAGCATGAGTGCACCCAGGTCTGCCCAGGGCTGTACTTCAGAGCAGTGTCCCTGTGCCCCAGGGTGTTGTGTGCCTGGGGCAGTGACTCTGCTGCCTGCAAGGGTCAGCACTCAGCCTGCCCATGGAGATCCCCACAGCGCTGCGGGGAGAAACTCTTGGTGGGAGCAGAGACCCCTGGCAGGGCAGGTACTTTCTCCCATTGAGAGGCTGCTGTGTGGGTCAGGGCTGGGGAACATATCCGGAGGAGACTTTTCAACAGGAATGCCAAGGCAGGGGATACCTGAAAGGGAAGGAGCTGTCATGAGCCTGTGCTTTCAGTTCTCTTCTGTTTGGGTGGAGTGAAATGGGATTGGATCTGTCAGGTTTAGACAGGGGATGGAGGCTCCAAAACAGTGACACTGAGAGAGGATCAGTTCTGGGAGGGACTCAGCAAATGCCTTCATCCACCCCTCAGCCTAAGGACAGAGCCAGCATCACCTTTCCAGCCTCAGCAAGGTTTCTCTCACCTGCTACATAGCACCTGCAAAAAAGAAGGTGCTCTTGGGCAGTGTCGTTCACCAAGGAGGCTTTTGCAGGGCAGAGCTGAGCACCCAGCGGGTGCGATGGGGTGTGTGAGCACTGACAGGGGAGAGACGTGGGGACAGAGAAACAGGTCCCCACAGGGACGGCTCCAGGCAGCAGAGTCATGCTCAAAGTGTGAGAGGAAACTGTCAACGACAACACCTCCTCTCCTCTCCCAGCCAGCACAGCCCTCTGCTCTCAAGGCTGGGGGGTGCAGGGCAGGAGTCGTTTCCTCAGCAGCCGGACATGCAGGAGAGGAGACACTCCTGAGTGCCCCTCTGTCCCTCCCTGGCCCTGCCTCCCTGGGCACAAATATCATGGTATTGCTCCATGTTTCCCACCTGTCCATGCTGCCCTTGTGCTTCCCCTTGGACTCTCTGGGCAGGGGGGTTTCTGATGCAGTTCAGACACTGACGCTGCAGGTCCTGCCATGCAGACGTGTCCTTGACAGTCAGATGCCCAAGTCCCCCTCTTGCTTGTGGGGCTCTGGGCAATGCAGTGTGGGGGGCTGGGAATGAGGCAGGTCTCTCATCAGGACACCCCATCCTTAGGACATTCAGCCATTTCCCTGGGGTTTCTGGCTGGGCTGCAAGCTGCCCTCCACAAGGACACAGCTCTCCCATTGCAGCTGTGTGTGATCTAGGTGTCCCAGGAAGAAGCCAACTAGCTACTGAGGTCATGGACATGCTGCTGGGTGGTTGGATGTGGGCAGCTGGAAGGAGCCTGGTGTGTTGCTGGCTAGAAGGGGAGGGCTGAGACCTCCCTCACAAACCCTCAGAAAGAGTGCTGAAGGGCACTTTGGAAGTGCATTCCTAACATGAGTGCAACTGTTCTCCACCTCCACGGTGCGAGCACAGGGCAGCTGGCACAAGGCAGATGGACAGGCCAGCTCTGCTCCCTCTGCACTCAAGCCAGAGTGAATCCTTTTCCCTCTCTGAAATCACAGCTGCTCACTCTGAGTGCAGCAGCAATGCTGAGGATTTCTACCTCCAAGAATCCTCCTCCTGTGTGACAGGGTCAGCTAAAGGAAACCAAAAAAGCCTTAAAACTATTAATGACCCCACATTATTTATAAGTGGGAGTGAAGATGCTGAAAATGGCTTCAGCATCATGAGTGGATTAACACTGACTGGAACTGGGAATATAACAGTGTAGTCACCCCTGTTCCCATGTCGGCAGTGCTGTAGGTCAGGGCTGACTCCTCTGGAGCCCACGGGCAGAGGCCCCTGCTCCTCACAGCAAACTCAGCCAGCACAAATCAGAGCTCAAGACACAGAGCTCAATGATGGTGCTGCTGAGATGTGGAGAAGTAATGTGTGTGTGTTTGAGGGAAGCTATGAGAAATTTTTGCTAAGAGAAGTCTGTCCTAACTTGTCAATGTGTCTTCTTCATCAGACAGTGCCCCTTTGCCCGAAAGGAGCAAATGTCCAACGGGAGCTCCCTCAACGAGTTCCTCCTCCTGCCATTTGCGGACACACGGGAGCTGCAGCTCTTGCACTTCTCACTCTTCCTGGGCATCTACCTGGCTGCCCTCCTGGGCAATGGCCTCATCATCACAGCTGTAACCTGCGACCACCACCTCCACACCCCCATGTACTTCTTCCTCCTCAGCCTCTCTGTCCTGGATGTGGGCACCATCTCCACTACTGTTCCCAAATCTATGGCCAATTCTCTGTGGAACAGCAGGGCCATTTCCTACTCAGGATGTGCTGCTCAAGTCTTTCTGTTTGTCTTCTGGCTTGGAGGAGAGTATTTTCTTCTCACTGTTATGGCCTATGACCGCTTTGTTGCCATCTCCAAGCCCCTGCACTATGGGATGATCATGGGCACCAGAGCTTGTGTCAAAATGGCAGCAGCTGCCTGGGCCAGTGGTTTTTTCCATGCTGTGCTGCACACTGCTAATACATTTTCAATACCACTCTGCCAAGGCAATGTTGTGGAGCAGTTCTTCTGTGATGTTCCTGAGATCCTCAAGCTCGCCTGCTCAGACTCCTACCTCAGGGTGGTTTGGGCACTTGTGATTGGTGTTTGTTTATTTTTTGGGTGTTTCGTTTTCATTGTGCTGTCCTATGTGCAGATCTTCACTGCTGTGCTGAGGATCCCCTCTGAGCAGGGCCGGCACAAAGCCTTTTCCATGTGCCTGCCTCACCTGGCCGTGGTCTCCCTGTTTATCAGCAGTGGCATCTTTGTCTGCCTGAAGCCGCCTTCCCTCTCCTCCCCAGCTCTGGATCTGGTGTTGGCTGTTCTGTATGCAGTGGTGCCTCCAGCAGTGAACCCCCTCATCTACAGCATGAGGAACAAGGAGCTCAAAGATGCACTGAGGAAACTGGTTCAGTAGGTACAATGTCAGCACCAATAACTCTCCCATGTGCATCTTCTCCTCATTCCCAGGGTATTTGGCAACATAGCTAGGTGTTGCTCATGTCTGTCTTTCTCACTTACTTTTCTCTGTTACTTTCTCCTAAAAGAAATAAATATTTTGCTTTGTGCCATTTGTCCTCAGGAATCTCTCATTTGAATCTGATCGAGAGACTGTTTTGAAGCAGGAAGCCAGGGTTCCGCCTTCATCAGCAGAGATGGGAGAACCTCCGAGCCCGGTAGTCTGAGCTCCTTGGATGCCTTCAGTGCAATGAGGAGAGTTTCCCTTTGCAGTGTGTTTTTTGGTGCTGACACCAAGGGAGCTCAGGGGCACAGAGTCATGCTCCGATGAGTACAGGCGTGTGCAGACCATGGGTCCCGTGTCCCTTAAGAGAGCTCAGCTCCTGTGGCCACAGTCAGGCTGTGATCTCACACCCCTCTCTTGTGAGGGTGGCAGCTGGCTGTCACCATGGGCTGGTCTTTTCCCTCTACAGAGTTGCAATGCTGAAAGCAGAGCAAGAATGGAAAGGAGAAGCAGCAGCTTGTGGGGACAGACCCTCTGTTCCTCAGGACTGTTCCCCCACTGCCACAGCAGGCATTTCCTCGCTGCAGCCTTCACTTGTGGACTGCAGCTTTCTTGGAGACACGTCCACCAACAGCAGCAGGACTTTCTCTTCTCAGGGCTTTTCTCCTCATTTCCACACCGTCCTGCCTTGCTCTGATGCCTGTGTATGGCCTCAGTGCTCTTGTAATGTGCTGGTGGTAGGTTTGTGCTTCCCTGTGCATTCCTGTGAGCTCAGGCAGGACCAGGCATTGGGTGCATTTAGGCCAGACCTGGCCTGCACAAGAACATTGCTATAATAAAAGGGGATCCCCTCCATCACCTGCCTGAAGTCTGGCCTTTCTTCAGAAGCCAGAGTCAAAAATACGCCCAAAGACATTGCACCATAAAAGGGCCTGCTGCTCTGCTTGTGACCTCCATGGGAGGTGGGGGACAAGCTCAGAGTGTACATGTGATCTGTTAGGGACTGAGGGCTGGATCCAGGGTTCATCTGTTGGTGACCAGTGCCAGTGGAGCTGGTGAATGGTCTCTGAATTTCCTGCCTGAGGCTGTCCCAGAGGTGACAGTGCTGATGAGAGATGCCCATTCTTCTGGAGGGGAATCTGAGCCCCCAGGAAAGCTCAGGGGATCTCCAGGGACAGCGTGTGGTGGGGATAGGCAGTGAGTGGAGCCTGACAAAGTGAGGGACAGTCCACGGTGGAGTAACCAGAAGGTAGAGCACTAAATGCAGGTATGCATGGGGAAAGGAGGGCTCTGCAGTCTCAGGAAAGGCAGTGGGGAGCCAGGAGGTGCAGGGAAGGGGCACTGGAGAGTGATTGCTGCACCCTCAGGGAAGAATCACAGGCTGGAGCCTTGCCTGAGTTATGCTGTGGACATGCCTGTGCCTGGCCCTGCACCTCTCACGTCCAGACCTGTCCCTGTCCCCATCCTGCTGACCTGACTCCCTGTCTCGACCTTGGACCTGCCTCCACACTACAGTCAAGAAAGCCTTCGAAAGGGATGGTGGGACCCGAGCAGCACCCAGAGAGGGTTTTAGGTGCAAAAGGTGACCATATATCCACAGCAACACTTGCCTGACAGCCAAAGTAAAGGTGTAAGGAGAGCTTCAGCTTTGGAGCCCTGCTCAGCTAATGCTTCACGCAGAGACTTAGCTGGACGAAAAAGTGAGGGCAGCCACTTGGGTCAGGTTTTACGATGCACAGTTAGGAGAGGCAGCTCCAGCTCCCTTGAGAGCTGTGCTGGAGCCTTTCAGGAGGGGGCTGAGGTGGGGCTGGCACCACCAGGGTTGCTGCGGACAGGGCAGCTCCCCTCTGCCATGCTGGGTCTGGGCACAGGTTTTCCCTGGGCAGCTCCCTGAGGAGCTGCTCTGGGGGATCCTCCACCTCTGCCCTGGCAGCAGCACCAGCGCTCAGCGTGCTGGATGGGTCGTGCACAGAAGGGAGGAGGAGGACAGGCTGCCCAGGGGGAGCATCGAGACCTTGTCTGTGCACGCAGGAATGGAGTGAGGAAAGGCAGAGCTCAGCTGGAGCTGGCGCCAGAGACCTTGGACATGGAAAGGGCTGGGATGTTATTAAATTACTCTTAAATGATCCCCCAGTGTCTGAGGGGTCTGAGCACCTGGACCCTGCTCAGCCAAGGCTGTGCCACACGTAGGAGGTAGCAGACAGCCGTGCTCTGGGATGCGCTGGGGTCTGGTGCAGAAGAGAGGCCGTGCAAAGCTGGTCTTCTCCCCTGTGTCCGGATAGAGAGACCTGGTGGAGGATAGAGCTGGCCATGCACCCCATGCACCACAGCTGGGGTGAGCAGCCACCACTGGAAGGGGGTGATGAGAGGGGCTGGTTTGGGACGATGGCCCTGGCGCAACTTCCCCAGTGTGTCCTTGCAACACAGGGAACAACCTGGGCTCTTCTCTCCTGCACCCTCCATGTCCTGGTGCCTTTCCCAGGAGACCTGCATTTGCCCTGCAAGCACACGGCCATGTGCTCCCACACTGCCGTTCACACCCAGTAGCTGCCTGCTGGCATTTTTCCTCTCCTGGGTCCTTTCCAGCCAAGCCCAGCCCCTCCCCGACTCTCCCCACCTCCCCTGCCCTCTCCCCAGCCCACCCAGCAGAGCAGCCCAGCCTGGGGGTGGCCCCACAGCAGTGCCTGCCGCAGGGGGCTGCAGAGCTCTGGGCACTCACCCCACAGCCCCAGCCCCTCTGAAGGGCACAGCAGGTCGTGGGGGGCAGAGAGGGGTGTCAGCCTTCCCATCAGCCCCCGGGGGGCTGGGGGCCAGCAATGGCACAAGGAAATGCAGGCCACTCACTCCATGTCTCCACTGCTCTCATGACCAGGAGGTCCATAACCCTGGCTGCCTGCAGCCCCTCTGGGCAGCCCCTCTCCCCAGGACAACACACGAGTCCTGGCCCCGGGGCTCCTCACGCAGCTCCAGTGACAGAGCAGCCTGCCCTGAGCTAACACATACAGAAACAGGTTTTCATTTATTCCTCCCCACAAGCACACAGTTGCTCCTCTGCTCTTCTCTGGAGACATCCCTGCTCCCCCGAGGGCCTTTCCCCAGATCAGTGTGTCCATGCTGGCCTTGATGGCCATTCTTGCAACCCTCCCCTGTGCTCCCCGCAGGGTCCTGGGCTGGCAGTGCTGCTCTGCGTGGTGAGCGGGCTTTGGGGTGACTCTGCACTGGCCCTGCTGGTCAGGGCAGGCCCAGCTGGACCAGCATCACTGCACCTGACAACGCCCTCCCCAGGGTCTGTGGCTGTGGAGGATGCTTGGAGCAATCACAGGGCATTTCCAAGGGCTCAGGGGTGTCATAGACCCAGCCCACTGCCTCTCCTGAGACTGCAGAGCCCTGATTTGGTGCATTCCTTGGTTTAGCCCTTTGCTTTGGGTGAGTCCACTTGGTTTTGGGAGACTCCACTCAATGCCCATCCCAGGAACGTGCTGTCCCTGGAGATCCCCTGTGAAATTCTGGTGGCTCCATACTCCCTTCCAGAAGGATGGGCATCCATCACCAGCCGTCTAATAGGTGGGACAGTCCCTGGCAGAGACCTCTTGACCACTCACCCTCTCCAGGGGTACTGGGCACCCACAAGTGAGAGTGAATCCAGCCCTCTTTCCTTCACACATCACCCAAAAGAGCTGATGCCCCTTAGCCCATGGAAAACAGAGGCACGGCAACAGGGCCTTTTGGGGGGCAATTCCCTGAGTGCATTCTTGGCTCCAGCTTGGGAAGAAGAGCCCAACCTTCAGGCACAGTAATAAGGAGATCCCCTTTTATTACAGTGATGCTACTTGGGAGGTCAGCTCTGACACAGTGATCAGCAGATTTACAGAAGGTCCCTGGGTCAGACAGATGGGCTTTGTGCCTCTGGAGAAGTGGGATGAATTCAAACATTTGTGCACAAACATGACTATCACAAACAGAATGTGCAATGCATGAGAGTTGCTGGAGATAAACTGGGAGTTGCTTGTGAGGAGGGATGGGCACCTCATTGCTGCTGAACGAGTACCAGCTGAAACAGCTTCCTCACTGCCTCCTGGAGCTCCTTGTTCCTCATGCTGTAGTTGAGGGGGTTCACTGTTGGAGGCACCACCGCATACAGAACAGCCACCACCAGATCCATAGCTGGGGAGATGGAGGGGGGCTTCAGGTAGGCAAACATGACAGTGCTGACAAGCAAGGAGACTACAGCCAGGTGAGGGAGGCACATGGAAAAGGCTTTGTGTCGTCCCTGCTCAGAGGGGATCCTCAGCACAGCAGTGAAGATCTGCACGTAGGACAGCACAATGAAAACAAAACACCCAAAGATTAAACAGGCAGTAACCACAGTAACCCCAACTTCCCTGAGGTAGGAGTCTGAGCAGGAGAGCTTGAGGATCTGGGGAAGTTCACAGAAGAACTGGTGCACGACATTGCCTTAGCAGAGAGGTATTGAAAATGTATTAGAAGTGTGCAGGAGAGCATGGCGAAAACCACTGGCCCAGGCAGCTGCTGCCATTTGGACACAAGCTCTGCTGACCATGAGGGTGCTGTAGTGCAGGGGTTTGCAAATGACAACGTAGCGGTCATAGGCCATGACAGTGAGAAGAGAATGTCTGCTGACACAAAGAAGACAAAGAAAAAGAGCTGTGCAGCACATCCTGAGTAGGAAATGGCCCTGGTGTTCCAGAGGGAATTGGCCATGGATCTGGGGACAATGACAGAGATGGAGCCCAAGTTGAGGAGGGAGAGGCTGAGGAGGAAGAAGTACATGGGGGTGTGGAGGTGGTGGTCACAGGCTATGGCTGTGATGATGAGGCCGTTGCCCAGGAGGGCAGCCAGGTAGATGCCCAGGAACAGTGTGAAGTGCAAGAACTGGAGCTCCTGTGTGTCCACAAATGCCAGCAGGAGGAACTCGGCAAAGGAGCTACCATTGAACATTTGCTCCCTCTCAACTTTGGGGAAAAAGACAGTGGCAAGTTACAGCAGTCTTCTCGGAGCCAAACCCATTGCATTTGTAATAGAAATCCCCAGATTTTCTCTGTACTTTACATTCATTCAGCACTCTGTCTGGAGCTCTGCTTCATGCTGCCTGAACGTGACATGCAGCGCAGGCGCCTCTGCCCATGGTCTCCAGAGGACTCAGTTTTGCTCTGTCAGAGGGTGTAAACGGAGGTGTCAATCAGCCCCACATATTTGGTGGGATACCAGAAAATGGTCGCCATGACGTGCAGAAAGGGGTCTTGTGTCCAATGACACAGTGGGAATATTCCCTGTTTACCACAATGAGAGATGAATACAGCACTCGTGCCAGCTCTCTGTGAAAGAGAAGACCCTTGAGAGGGAGTCATCTCTCCCAGCCTTGCCCTCTTGAACAGAGGTGTCTGTATCTGCATCAGTCACGCCAGATCCCACTCGAGCAAGGCAGAGAAACAGTCAAGTGAAGGCAGGGGCTGACCCGAGCCTTTCTAGATGTCTCTGTCCCAATGAGATAGACCCTCTCCTCACATCAATTCACCATCTGTGCTCTATCTCCAGGCACTGTAGTGGGAGTGGGAAGGGACTAGCTCTGATGCACACATCCTGCAGCAGATTAGGTCCACCCCGTATGTGGAAGGGCTGTTCCACTTTTAGACACCTATTTTTTACAAAAAATGACCTGCAGCAGAGATCTGGTCATAGATTGATTTCGTTTTTAGATACCTCCACCTCACCGTGGGAGCATTCTTTGATGGAGTAGAAATCTTTGGCATTTCAATTGCTCTCAGCATTAGCACTTCTGCATCGCAAGGGGAAAAAAGGGCTCGCTGTGACTTTGTACAGAGTCATGGGATCTGGTCTGTCAATGAGTCTTGCCCCTCTCTGACCTGTGCTTGCCCCTCTCTCAACCAAAGGACAATCACACTCAGATGTTCCCCTCATAAAGAAACTGGACTGAACTGAGAGTGGAGGACTTCAGGTTTTAAGGGAAGATTTCCAATTTCTTCTCTCTCAGGCCAGATATGGAGAGAGTGATGAAGAGCATGGTAAGATCAGCTCATTTCCCAGCCCCACAGGGTGCGTTTCCTGGAGCCGCACAGGTTTCAAGGTGGCTGGGGACAGCTCACTCCCATGCAGACCCCTCTGTTGCACAACTTGCAGTGTCAGTGTCGGAACTGCAGCTGAAACCCCCCCAACCCCAGATGGCCTGAGAGAGGAAGGGGAGCATCCTGGACAGGAGGAGAAACAAGGAGGAATGCCATGATCCTGCTGCCAAGGGAGGCAAGGAGAGAGAGACAGAGGGGCACTTGGGAAAGCCTTCTCCTTGCCCAGCTGGGCATGCCGCCTTGCAGACGGCAACATCACAAGGCAATTGCTCTAGGCCCCTTTGTCGGCAGCAGTAAATGGGTCCGTGGCAGGAGAGATGCCCCTCTCCTCCGCCAGAGGTCTGGCTGCAGAGGAGGTCGCTTAAGCCCTGGGGTCCATGCCTTTTGAGATAGAGGCTCTGCTGGGCTTCCCTGCCCATCTTTACTGCCTGGAGCTGTCCCTGCTGGCAGCTCTTTCTCTGTCACAAGATCCCATCCTGCCCTGTGTGTACTCAGTTCTGCCTTACAGAATCCTCCCAGGACAGAGCACTGGCCAGGGGCATTGCTGTGCTCAGAAGTCCCAAGGAGCAGGTCACATAAACATTGATAATGCCATAAAGGTGATGCTGATGCTGATTGTAGGCTGGGTGAGGACGAAGGTGCTTGCTGAGGTTTTTCACAGACCTATTGATCTTTGAGAGTGAAGGTTTAGGAGTCCCAGTTCTTTGTCAGACCAGAAAACTCTTTCCTTTTGTCTCCCTGCCAAAATTAGGGAACTGAAAGCACCTAGCCTAAAAGGAAAGCTCCTTCCATTTCAAGGAGCCCTTGCCCTGAGGTCCCTCTTGAAAAGTCCCCTCAGGAATGTGCGCAGGGTGAGCTGGAGCTGTGAGCAACCGTGACCCTGACCCACGCAGTACCTTCTCTATGGGAGAATGAACCTGCCCTGCAGGGGGTCTCTCCTTTCACCCAGAGCTTCTCCCCACAGTGCCTTAGTGAGTTCCCTGGGCAGGCTGAGTGCTGACCCTCCCAGGCGGCCGAGTCACTGCCCCCGGCACACAGCACCCTTGGCCACAGGGACACTGCTCTGAATTACAGCCCTGGGTGCATTCCCTGGCTTCACAACCCCAGAAGCCGTCCCCGGGATATGGTAGCAGCATGCCCTTTCCCTGTGATGGTGTAGCAGGAATCCTGCTCTGAAGTATCTTCTCCTGCTCTGCACAGAAGAAGTCAGGAGAGTGATCCTTAAGAATCCAATCATGGCATGGGATGGGTTCAGGAGACCGCCTCCAGGAACCTCAGTAGCATTGCCTTGCAGCCAGAGACTTACCGTGTTGTGAATATTTCTTCCACAATGAGCTCTCCTCTGCCCTCCCACTCCACACTGCCTGTCACTTTTCTCTGCCTTCTCTCATTTCATGTCAGCAGCAGCAGGCAGTGCCCAGAGCCCTGCTGCTCTTGGCAGAGGAGCTGCTCCCGCACTCAGCTGTCTCTGGGCAGTGCTACCAGGTTGCCAGGAGCTTCCTCTGTCCCAGGAGCCTGGCCCAGTTCAGAAGCAGAGGCCCAGCTGAAGGCATGAATTTCTCTGTCCCTTGTTCTCCCTCCTGTGAAATGTTTACTGAAGTAGACTAAAATAATCACTAATGGTGCCTCTCTAAGCACTGAAGGAAGACTGATTCCAGCACTACAATTTGTCTCATCAGAGGATGGTCATCTGCAAGAGGCAGAAACATCCCACTCCGGAAGCCCCTATCCCCATCTCTTTACTAGGCAGGACACCTGGAAAGGGGCAAGAAGGGAGTTCATTTACTCATGATTCATGTTTCGATTCAGGTGAGTCACTCTGGGCATCACATGCCTGCTGGAGTGGGATTCAGATCCCTCCCATGAACTCCACAAACATAAAGTCGGGGGATTCCCCTCGCCCAAGCTGCAGTGAGCACAACAGAGGTGTGTGCATGGGAGCTCTTTGTCTAAGCTCCCATTGTAATCACCTGAGATGGAGGGTGGGAGTCAGTTGCCTGCTGACACCTGGTGACATTTGAAGAGACAGAGGTGGTCAAAGTCATGTGCCAGTGTCTGCTTGCTCTGATGGAACACCTGTGACACCCCTATCCTTCTAGAGCATGAGGTGGGGGCAGGTGGGGAATTTCCTTGCCCATTCGAAATGGCACTAGATGCCTTCTGCTACTACTAGAGCTCCTTTGATTATGAAGCTGGGAAACATGGAGATCCCTGCAGTGCAAACTGCTAAAGCAGTTCAGGGCAGACACTTAATTTAATGACATAAAAATAGTCTGGCAGGTCCATGTCAGATGCATGGGGTTCCTAGCGCAGCTGTGTGGGACCTACAGGAAAACCATGCCCTTTTGGAGTGGTTGCTGGGCAAACGCCCCAGGGAATATCAGTTTTCCTACCTGTGCCCAGATAATTGAATCCCACCTCTGCCTTTTGAGGAAGTCCATTTCATCTGCATTCAAGCATGCTGCATAAATGGAAGGCACATCACACCAAGGTCTCTGCTCCACTCTCTCTGTGCTCTCAAACCCTTCTAGCTCTCCTCCTCCTGAACCTCTTCTCACCCCTGGACAATATGACCACAGACTGTCATACCACCTTGATGTCCACAGGGTGCCTGGATCACAGGCTGCTCAGGCCCAGGACTTCTTCAGTGGCACCTTGTCCTTCCTGAAGATCGGTTCACCTCTGTCACAGGCCCCAAGGTGCCACAAATCAGCTCAGGCAGCAAACACCTCTCCTTCCATTTCTGCATAGGCCAGCTCTGTTCCTCCCTGCCCTCGGGAACTGCAGGGTTTTCTCTCCTAGTGGGAACCTCCTTTCACCATAACATTGCCACCTGCTTTGTATGCCAGCATGGCTCTGCTCTGAAGTGGGGCCATAGCACACACAGTGTCCTTGGCTCTTGCTAACAGGTTTCACCATGACCAGCCTGCTCTCTCTGCTGAGGCTCTGCACCCCAAATGTATGCAAACGCATGCAGCCTGGGGCACAGAGAGGAGCAGATGGAGATGTACAAGCTGCCACAGGACTGAAACATCATTGGAATGATTTAGATGTGTTGGGATCACTCACATGACTGGGGGGATGTGCTGGTAGGGTACAAGTTCTTCAGGAGAGACTGTCAGGGAAGATAAGGAGGGTCCAAGCACATTCCTGCTGCTTGCCTATCAGGTGCTTGGGCAGAAGTGACCACACAACACATTTCATAGCCATCTTCCTGCTGTAGGCCCATAAGCTTCTCATATCGGAATGACATCACAGCCACTTTGCTGACCCTGTGCCTGCCAGTGGCCTATCATTTCTTCGGGCATCAGTGACCTCACAAGCTCACTACTACTTCAGGACCTGGTACGCCAAAAGTGGGACATGGTTGTGATGCTGAGAGTGAGCTCACGTCCTTCTCTATAGATTGCATGCCGTCAGCAGGCCCTTGCTTGCTGTCGGTTCATGTGAAGTCACCTCTGTCTGCTGCTGGTAGGCCAGAAGCAGGTTTATGGCTTGAGTGTAGGCTGTGAGGTCACTTCTGCCTGAGTCCCGGACAGGCCAGCAGCAGGAAGGGCATCAGCAAAGCAGCTGTGAGGTCACTTCAGCCTGAGCAGCTGAGCAGCAGCAACAGGGCTGTGAAATGGCTGGTGAGGCCACTTCTGTCTCTGAAGCCGACAGGCCAGAAAGGCGCTGGCCTTGCAGGGCTGTTCCCTGCTGGGCTGGGGCTCTCCAGGGAGGCCTGAGCCGCCCCCATGCTGCGCTGAGTATGTGGGCTTGTGCCCGGCTCCCGCTGCCGTGGATCCAGCAGGGTGCCTGGAGTGCACGGAATAGACTCATCACCGAGTTCATGAAAGCAGGATTTGGTTGGCTTCTTTGGGACTTTTTGGACATTGGAAGAAAGAGCCTGCTGTTGCATTTAGAAAGAAACACTTATCAGCTGGTAGAAATGAAGCACACGCAGCACAGAGCTACGAAACCACAGTTCCTGCTGTTGTGTGGGGAGTCTGTTGCTCTACACAAGTGCTCTGTCATGAAATATATATATATATAACCAATACACACACACATATACACACCTATATGTGGATATACGTATATACACAAAACAGATATATTTCTCCTTCACAGCCTCTCCTTCCTTCTGCTCCTTATTGCCCTGGAGCTCAGTCCTGAGTTCCCAGTGTAGCCAAGCCGATCTCCCAAGATGTCTGCTAGTTCTACTGAGTACCACTATGGACTCTTTTTGTGCTTGCTGGGTGCTGTTCTTACAGACCTGCTGGCTTTCTTGAGCTGCTGGGCCCTTCAGAACTGCCTCCCATGGGGTCCCCCACCAGTCCCCTCAACAGGCCCGAGTCTGCCCCTCTGAAGTCCAGGGTCTGTGCTCCTCTACTATCCTTCCTCACTCCACTCAGGATCTGGAACTCTACTTTTCTTCATCACTGCAGGCAAGGCAGACACTGACTGTACCATCCCTGATCAGTTCCTCCCTGTCTGAAGTTTTCAGAGACAAAGAAGCATCACAAATCGTGCATTTGTGCTAAGAAGCTGTCCCTGATGCCCTCCAGAAACCTCCTGGCCTGCTTGCACTCTGCTGTTTGTCCTTCCAGTTCATGTCAGGGGGATTAAAGTCCCCCCGATAAGAACCAGGGTCTGTGATCCACAGACTTTCTCACATTGCTTAAAGGGGACTGTGTCCACCACCCCTCCTTGATTGGGTCATCTGTAACTCCCATTGCGATGTCACCCTTGTCACCCACAAGCTCTCACCGAAAGCCTTGCCTTAATGTGTTTGCAGCTCCACGTGTCTGAGCTGTCCCTTCACACAAAGGGCATCCCCTTTCCTCATCTCACCCCTTGGTCGCTCCTGAAGAGTTTGTACCCTACCGTCGGGGTTCTCCTACCTGCAAGTGATCCCACCACATCTCAGTACTCTAGCAATGTTTCAGTCAGATTGGTCATGGTGCAACCTGTTACCAGGAGCCAAGGACACTGTGCGTGCGATGGCCCCACTTCAGAGCAGAGCAGAGCCATGCTGGTATAGATAGCAGGTGGCAATGTCATGGTGAAAGGAGGTTCCCACTAAGAGAGCAAAGCCTGCAGTGCCCAAGGCCAGGCAGAAACAGAGCTGGGCCGTGCAGGAATGGCAGGAGAGGGGTCGGCTGCCTGAATTGACTCTGCAGCACCTTGGGGCCTGTGACAGAGGTGAACCAATGTCCAGGCAGGATAAGGTGCCACTGAAGAAGTCCCTGCTCTGGACAGCCTGTGATCCAGTGACCCTGTGGACCTCATTAGCACAGTCCCTGTTTGTGTCATCTGGGGGCAAAAAGAGGGTCAGGGAGAAGAGAACTAGAAGGTTTCAAGAGTGCAGGGATATGAGTGGAGACCTTGGTGTGATGTGCCTCCCATTTATGCAGCACGCTTAGATGTGGGCAGTACAGACTGTGCCCAAAGGCAGAGGTAGGAGTCATTTGTTTGGGCACAGGGAGGAAACGCAAGATGCCCTGGGGCACCAAAAGGACATGGCTTTCCTCTAGGGGCCATACTGTATCTGCTAGAGACATGCAGTTGTGCTGGACACCCCAGACATCTGACATGGCCCTGCCAGCCTTTTTTTATGTCATTACATGCATTGTCTGCACTGGATTACATCAGGATTTTGCACTGTAGGGATCTGCTTGTGTCACAGCTTCCTAGTGAGTGGTGCTCTAGCAGTATTAGGCATCTGGGGTCATTTGAGATGGCCAAGGAAATTCCCCACCTGGCCCCCACCTCATGCTCCAGAAGGATGTGGGTCTCTCAGTGGCTCCATCAGAGCAAGCAGACACTGGCACATGCCTGGGACCACCTCTGTCTCTTCAACTGTCCCCAGGTGTTTGTGTGTGAGCAACTGACTCCCACCCTCCATCTCCTGCAGTTAGAATGGGAGCTTACACGAGGACTTCGCAAACAGACATCTCTGTTGTGTACACTTTGGCTTCAGCAAGGAGAATCACACCTCCTGCTTTTTTTTGAAGTTCGTGGGAGAGAGCTGAATCCCACTGCATCCCAGGGGCTTCTAAATGGGCATGTGATGCCCAGATTGACTCATCTGAATCAAAACCTGAACCATGGGGAAATGACCTCCCTTCTTGTCCTCGAGTCTGTCCTGCTTAGCTAGGAGTGAGACATTTCCACCTCTTGCAGATAACCATCCTGTGATGAGACAAATTGTAATGCTGGAATCAGTTCCCCTTCAGTGTTGAGAAAGAGACCAAAGGTGATTATTTTAGTCTCCTTCAGGGAACATTTCCCAGGAGGAGGGAGCACAAGCAACAGAGGAAGTCAGGACTTCAGCTGGGCCCCTGCTCCTAGGCAGGGCCAGGCTTCAAGGATGGAAGGAGCTGATGGCAACCTGACAGCACTGCTGAGACAGCTGTGTCCAGAGGCAGCTCCTCTGCAAAGAGCAGCAGGGCTGCAGGCACTGCCTGCTGCTGCTGCCATGAGATGAGAGAAGGCAGAGAGAAGTGAAAGGCAGTGTGGAGTGGGAGGCCAGAGGAGAGCTCCTTGTGGGAGGAATCTTCACAGCTCCTGACACGGTAAGTCTCTGGCTGCAGGGCAATGCTACTGAGGTTCCTGGAGGGCTCTTCTGAACCCATCCCATCCTATGACTGACAGATTCAGTCATGACTTCAGTGACCTCTGGTCTGTGAGAAACTTCAGGAAACCCCTTCAACCCCACCTCAGCCTACAAACAGCACCGGCAGCACCTTGACTGCTTTATAAGAGTGTTTCTGACCTGATCCTTAAGATCTGTGAGAACAGAGATACCTGTGCCCAGTGCCCTGTCCTGGGTGGTTTCTGTAGGGCAGAATGGAGCCCACAGAGGGTGGGATAGGGTCTGTGAGCAGCAACAAGGAAAAGATGCTGGGACAGAGTAAGAGCTGGCAGCAGGGACAGTGCCAGGCAGCAGAGATGGGCAGGGAATGAGAGGGAACTGCTAACAGAATCGTCATGGGAGAAAGGATCTGAGCAAGTCTTGCTCAGTCCCTCCAATGCAGACAGCTTCTTCCGAACAAGCCCCCCATGTCTCTTCTCTGACCCAGCAGAGCCTCTGCCCTGACAGCCAAGGAGTCCAGGGGCTGAGAGCGACTGCCCTGCGTTGTCACCATCTGTGAAGCAGCATGCCCAGGTGGGTAAGGTGAGGGCTTTCCTGAGTGCCCATCTGCCCCTCTCTCCTTGCCTCCCTTGGCAGCAGGATCATGGGGTTGCTCCTTGTTTCCCCTCCTCTCCATGCTGCTCCTGTTCTTCTCTCGGGCTCCCTGGGGTTGGTGGGTTTTCAGCTGCAGTTCAGACACCTGCCCTGTGAGTTGTGCAAGAGAGGGGTCTGCTTGGGAGTGAGGTGTCTGCAGCCCCCTTCTAGTCCATGCGGTTCCAGGAAATGCAGTCTGTGGGGTTGGGAATTGAGCTGACTCTGCCTTAGGGAGAAACCATCTCCAGTCCTAACAGTCCTTTGACCATTTCCCTGTGGTGTTCTGCCAGGCTTTGAGCTGCCCTCCAGAAGGGCACCGCTGCCTCATAGCATCTCTGTGATGTCCAAGAGACCCGTGAGGAATCTGCAGAGATGCTGAGAGTAAGGAAATGGTGGTGGGAGGCTGTAAATGGGCATCTGAAAAGAGCCCTGTGTGTCCTTGCCTGGAAGGGGAGTGTGGAGACCTCCCTCTGGTGCCCTGAGAAAGGGAGAGATGGTTGGAGATCTGCGGTTTTGAAACTGGACTCGTCTGCTCTCAGCAGGGGCTGGTTTCTCTTTAAGGCTACATATGAGAGTGATCATCCCCCAGCTCCAAGAGGTGCGAGCAAAGGACAGCTGGGAACAAGGCTAATAGACAGACAAGCTGTCCTCACTCTGCACCAAGGGACAGGGAATCCATTTTTCTCAGGATTCACAGTAGAAATGCTGAGAATTGCTGCCTTGAGAATCACTGCCCAGGGGTGACAGGGGCATCTCAAAGCAAATGAACATTATTAAAAAATCCCCCAAACTCTGTTCCTCAACCCTCATTCTTTAGAAGTGGTGGTGCAGACGCTGAAAAGCCCTTCCACATGCCCAGTGGATTTCACCTGACAGGAACTGTGACTGTCCGAGCTAGTCACAACCATTCCCATGTATCCCACCACTGTACAACTGCACTGACTACTCTGGAGCTGATAGGCAGAAGTCCCTGCTCCTCGTAACACATTCCACCAGTGCAAATTGTAGCTCAAGCACGGGAGCTGCGCACAGATCCTGTCTGTAGAGAGGCAAAGTGGAGGGTTGCGTGAGAACTGCAACATTTGGGGGGTTTCGTTGCTTGAAAAGTCTCTCCTAACTTCTCAATGTCTTTTCTCCTTTCGACAGTCCCCCATGCCCAGAGATAGCAAAATGTCCAACAGCAGCTCCCTCAACGAGTTCCTCCTCCTGGCATTTGCAGACATGCGGGAGCTGCAGCTCTTGCACTTCTCGCTCTTCCTGGGCATCTACCTGGCTGCCCTCCTGGGCAACGGCCTCATCATCACAGCTGTAGCCTGCGACCACCACCTCCGCACCCCCATGTACTTCTTCCTCCTCAACCTCTCCCTCCTCGACCTTGGCTCCATCTCTACCACTGTCCCCAAATCCATGGCCAATTCCCTCTGGAACACCAGGGCCATTTCCTTCTCAGGATGTGCTGCCCAGGTATTCCTGTTTTTCTTCTTGCTTGGAGGAGAGTATTCTGTTCTCACAGTCATGGCCTACGACCGCTACGTTGCCATCTGCAAGCCCCTGCATTACGGGACCATCATGGGCAGCGGAGCTTGTGTCAAAATGGCAGCAGCTGCCTGGGCCAGTGGTTTTCTCACTGCTGTGCTACACACTGGGAATACATTTTCAATTCCACTCTGCCAAGGCAATGTCGTGGACCAATTCTTCTGTGAAATCCCCCAGATCCTCAAGCTCTCCTGCTCAGACTCCTACCTCAGGGAAGTTGGGCTTATTGTGGTTACTGCCTCTTTAGACTTTGGGTGTTTTGTTTTCATTGTGCTGTCGTATGTGCAGATCTTCAGTGCTGTGCTGAGGATCCCCTCTGAGCAGGGCCGGCACAAAGCCTTCTCCATGTGCCTCCCTCACCTGGCTGTGGTCTCCCTGTTTATCAGCACTGGCCTGTTTGCCTACCTGAAGCCCCCCTCCCTCTCCTCCCCAGCTCTGGATCTCGTGGTGACTGTTCTGTACGCAGTGGTGCCTCCAGCAGTGAACCCCCTCATCTACAGCATGAGGAACAAGGAGCTCAAAGACTCCCTGAGGAAAGTGATTTCATGGACGTTTTTCAGCAGTGTGAAAATTGCCTTTGCTCTCCACAAATGACTCCCGTTGTGTCCTGTACCAGGACTGAGCTTTGTTTGTTTACTTTATTTTCATTATTACTATTATTGCTGTTGTTGTTATCATTTGTTACCATGTTGCTACAGAATTGCCTGGATACATTCCACTTTTCCTGGGACTGCTCATTCTCACTAGGTGCCAATATAAAATTGTGTCTAACACTGGGTCAGAGCTGACTCCCTCACAGTATCTCTGCAATGAAGCAGATTCTTCCAAGTGCAGTGCCTGAAGGCTGGGCTCTTCATCCAGAGCTGCTGTCCCTCAGGCTCTGTCCCCCTGTCCATGTCCTTGAGACAATAGCTCCCCCACCCTGCATGCTGGTCCTTACCCCAAATGTCACGCCCAAACAAGGCTTTGTGCCCAGCTGAAGGACTGGTTATCCAGCTGTGAGCCCTGGAAGGATGAGCCCTCTCCTGCGTCCTCTGCAGGGCTGGCAGGGAGCATGTAGAGGAGGTCCTGGGGCCGTCTACTGGGCCTCTAGACCATCCTCCTCCCATGGGGGGGGGGTCTCAAACATGGTCTGTCAGAACACAGATCCAGTCCAGCTTGTTGTTGCATGAACAGAGAGGAGAAGCTGTCACAGGAAACTCCTCCCACACCCAGCCTCTCATACCAGCCATTTCCAGCACTGGCCATTCCCCATGGTGCTGGTGAGGGGTGATCTTGGAATGTGACCAGCTCCATCTGCCTGCTGGGCTCACCACCTGTATGGGGGGAGTGTCCAGTCCTGCCTGGCCTCTCTCCCTGGGCCCAGGCACCATCAGACCCCAGAGCATGGCCTTCTGCTAACTCCTGGGGGGGACAGGATGAGAGGGACTGGTGGGACTGGTTGGAGCCTGCTAGGCAGGAGGGTCATGGGGGCCAGGGCACCAAGGTCTGTCATGGGGACCATGCTGTGAGGATGTTTCCCCACCCCTGAAGGCAGCCTATCCTGGCTGCGTGGGGCCACATGCAGGGCAGCAGGGCTGGGCCAGCGCAGCAATGGGATGCAGACAGGAGTCACGACACTCCGGAAGCTCCCACACTGCTGGAATCCCAGAAATGTGACCAGACCCCAGCGAGATCAGACTTTCCACTGTTGTGGCTCCAGGGAGTCCAAGGGGCATCCTGGGTGGGAGGTGGAGGGTGGAGAGTGCAGCCACAGTGCTCCCAGCACTCCCTCTGCAGCCAGGGCTGCTCCTGATGCTTCTGGAGAGGACTCACTGTTATTATTGGGGCTGGGGGTCTCTCGGGGGCTGCAGCCACCGGCATCACCTGCCAGGACTCGCAGACCCAGCACAGATGGTCAGTGCCCTGCACCACAGCTCACAGTGTCCCCTGTCCTGTGTCACTGTCCTCTCTCAGGAGCACTGCTGAGAGTGTCACTCCCTGCCAGGGTGTGGAGAGGAGTTGCTGGAGGTCTTCTCTTCTCACGCCTGCTGATCATGGCTCTGCCCTGGTGTTGGCCCACAGGCTCTGTCCTGGGTCATATTAAGTCTCCATACGCTCTCCCCTGAGACCATGCAGGGACCCACAGTGCATAGCTCTGCTTAGAGCTGGCCACCATGGCTCACCTGCATGGTCCCAGGAGATCTCAGCAAGGCTGTGCTTGGAGGTGAGGCTGTGATTTTCCTCGGTCAACATAGATGGAATGGTGTGGCTGGGGGCCAAAGGAAGGAAAAGACAAGAGACAATAAGGAGAAGTTTCAGGAAGGGAAATTTCAAATGAGTTTAAGGAAAAAAATATATATAGTAACCGTGATAGTTGAACAGCACTGGGGCAGGGGCCAGGAGATCTTTAAAAACGCTCCTGGAGAAAGCACTTACCAACTTGATCTAACTGTAAAGTTAGCCTTGCCCAGAGCAGATCGTGGTCCTGCAGATCTCTGGTGGTCCCTCCCAACACAAATCCTCTAGGAGGAAGGGGCTGGAAAGTGGAGTCCTGGGCAGGGGACACTGCTGTGGGGTTGAGTCCTTGCTAGCATTTGTACTGCCTGGTCAAGCCTGACCTCAGAGTCACACAGTGAGAGAGTTCATCCTCTGAAGGAGTCTCTGCTCCATGGGCAACAGGAGTCAAACCAGTGCAGGGAGACTGCAGAAAAGTTCTCAGGAACATGCCAGGCATTCAGGCCCTTCGACTGCTGAGGTGTCCCCACACCGGTGCTTTGCCTCCTGGGTCTTAAGGGCTGAGAAATCTTTAGAGCCAGAGCAGATCGGAGTCCCACCTCCTGGGCTCACAGGTTACAGGGCATCAGCAGGGCTGTACCGGCTGCAGGGAGGGAATCACTGCCTGGGGCATGAGCAGATCCCCCTCTGCCCTCCCCTCTCTCTTCACACTCCGGAACGGAGATCCTGTTTCCCATGTTGGCCCTCCCTGCCGGGCTGTATTCCCAACCAGAGGGGATGCAGGCTTCACCCTGGAGAAATGTAGGAGAGCCCAGTGTAAGCTAGGGGAGTGCGGTCCCACCACACCTTCTGAGCAGCCAGAGATGCAGGCTTCAGACCCCCCTCTGTTCCCTGCACACCTCCTGCCTGGCTCTGGAGGCCCCAACAAGGCATCAAGAAGGCAGGCATGCCTGGGGGTCTGGTACCACTGCGGTGGTAAGCCAAAGCTCAACTGGAGCTGGAGGTGGAGCTAGCAAGAGATGAGGAGGGCAACCAGAAGGGCTTCTGTAAGCACATGGGCAGCACAAGGCAGCCAGACAAGGAAAATGTGATCTCCCTGCACAATGGGGCAGGGGATGTAGTGACAAAGACAAGGGAAAGGCTGAGGAGCTCATTGCCTCTTTAACCTTGTCTTTTACTGGTATTGTCTACTGCTAGACCTCCCTGGCCTCCGAGTCCTTTGGCAGCTTCTGTGTTAGCAAAGCCTCACCCATGGCAGAGGAAGATGCAGCTGGAGAGGACTTTTGCCCAGTTGGCACGCACAAGTCCATGGGACCAGACAGGAAGCACCCCAAGGTGCAGGGAGAGGTGTCTGGAGTCATTGCAACGCTGCTGTTGGTCATCTTTTAAAGGTCAGGGTAATCAGGGAGGTTCCTGATGACTGGGGAAAGGCAGACATTGCACCCATTTTGCAGAAGGGCAAGAGGGAGGATCTGGGCAATGACAGGCTGGTCAGCTTCATCTCAGTCCCTGGGAAGGTGATGGAGCAAATCCTCCTGGAAACCATCTCCAAGCCTATGAAGGACAAGGCCTGGAAGAGGCAGCATGCGTTGACCAAGGGGAAATGGAAAGCATGCCTGAGCAACCTGATTGCCTTCTGCCATCAGATGAATAGCTTTGTGCACAAGGGGAAAGCAGGGGATTTTGTGAACCTTTCCTTTAGCAAGGCCTTTCACACAGTCCCTCATAGTTTCCTTATAGCCAAAATATTGAGATCTGCCCTGGATCAATGGACCATAGGGAAGGTGGAAGACTGGCTGGACAATCAGGCTGAAACACTGTGATCAGTGGTACAAGTTCCAAGTGGCAGCCAGTTACTAGCGGCATCCCTCAGCGATCACCATGTGGGGCAGGACTGTTTAACATCTTGATGAATGGCCTACACAGTGGATGGAGCGCACTCTCAGCACCTTTGTGGACAATGCCTGACTGTGGGGAGCCCCTGGGCAACCTCATCTAGTTCCCTCTGCATTGACCAGGGGGGCTGGGACTAGATGACGTCCAGAGGTCTCCCCCACCCTAAGTGCTGTGATTCAGTGAACCGTTCCCTGGAGAGCTCTGCAAAGAGAGAAGAGGCAGAGAAAGAAGAAAGGAGAGAGAAGCAGAAGAGATCTGAAACATGTCCATTTAAATAGAGTAGTTCCTCAGAACAAAGTTTCTCCATTCAGAGGACTGCCAGGAAGTGTATTTTGATGAAGAATGTATCTCTCTCTATATATGTTTATGCTCGCATAGACAGACTAATTCCTGTAGTGCATGAACATGGTGCTGCCAATGAATAAGGAAGAAATAAATATTTGGCAATGATAAAAAATGTGTGAAGTTTTGGAAATGAAGATTTTTTTTGTCAATTACTGCATTGAAGATGTTTTAGAGACTCCTTTAAAACTTTGCTTTAACACAGGTATGTTGAGATTTGTGCAAATTTGGCCACCCAAAAGTAGAGCATTTCCTTGAAGCTGGTCACCCTGCTTTCCTCACCAGTTGAGAGATCCCAACACCTCAGAGTGAGACGTGCTCTGTGCAAAGAGTGAGGGGTGGCATGGGCAGCCATGGGCAGGGGGTGGTCTTCTGAGCACCAGGCTCTGTGTGAGACACAACAATATCCTGTTTAGTGGTGTAGGCCTGATTATAACAGAAAAGTTTAGAAAAGGACATTAAAAATGAAACAAGAAAGAAATTAAGACTAAGATTGAAAGCAAAGTAATGTTTTGTTATACATTCCAGCTATTATTTTTTTATGTTCTTATTGTCTTTCTTGATTTGTTCTGCTTTACTATACTAGTGTTCTGGGGAGATTATGCATCCCCTATGAAAAGGAAAGAGATTTTCAGAACTGGGGTCACAGGGTCATGGGTGGCTGGTGCACTTCCAGGTGCTCTGGTCCCCTCTGCCCAGCCTCCATATGCAGCTCCAAGGGGTTCTGGTCTCCTGCAGGTCCCCTGGGAGAGCTGCTAGGCCCAGGCAGGTCCCTCAGAGACACTGGGGCCTCTCCAAGTGCTACTGGGTGCTTGTGGTTGGACAGCTGAGCTCTGCCTGGAAAGGTGAAGAGCTGTTCTCAACATTAAAAAAATAAATAAATGAGAACATTTTCATTAGCAGAAAGGACTGAATAATGTTAATGAAATGTCAGTGTTTTCCCATGATGACATAATTGAAATTTTGAGGAAGGGTATGAATCTCAGGAGAAGAAATGTTGATCTGCCCATTAACATGCGTTACCACTGCTCTGTCTGTTATGCTGTGGATGTAACCTCATTTATCTCTCACATATTTCCACATCCCTGATTAAATTGATCATTTCTAAAGTCAACTGTTTGTCAGACTCTATGGGCATATGCACTTTCCATAGTTTCCCAGTCTTCCTCCTCCCCTTACTCTTTATCGTTCAGATACCTCCCAACTCTCCAGTTGCTGCTTTAAGCTTCAGGGAGTCTGAAGCTTGCCTTGTCTTTCAGCAGTCTAATTGTCTCTTCAATCAACTCCTTCATTGTGTGTCTATTCAGCCTTTCCTGTTTATTTGTGAAGAACATTTCAAGGAAGGTTTTTCCTTATAGACTGTGGACCTCACTGGAGGTGACTTGGACTTGACATACAGTTGCGGAGCATCTTTTACTTCTTATGACACTGGATCATGTTCATTTTTGTTTGATGGCAATTAAGACAAATCCTTCTGTGTCTCTTTGCAGCTAGGTCTCTATGGAAAGCAGGTAGGCAAAGGCAATGTGCAGGTGGCTGTGATGCCAAGTCAACCTTGATGTGTGTTATCAAGCAGAGTAACCAAGCACTGACAGCCAGTCCCTGGATAGGGGGGTCCTTTCCCTCAAGTGTCACTCAGGGCTCTTCCTGGAGGCAGTGTCAGGGTGGGGTTGTGTACAATGCTGAGTGCAGGACAATGATATGGCACTTCCTGGTCTCCCTGGAGGTGAGGAAGTGGCAAGGCCACAGTGCTGTAAGGAAACGTCATCTTCTTGTAGGCTTCGATGGCAGAGACACTAGCCATAGCAAATGGGACAAAGACCTCAGTTCTGTTGGAGGCTTTCAGCCTTGGCATTGACCTCGGTCACCTCCACTACGTTGACCCAAAGCTGCACCTGTTTCCCTGTAGCCTGTAGACACCCGACCTCCTTCCCCACCTTGCTCTCACCCCAGGATCTTCCTACATCTAATGATGTCCCTCCGTCCTTGCTGGCTGCTCCTTGAAACACAAAGCCAGGGGCTGATCACGGAGTCCCTCTGGGTGTCCTGTTGCACCGCACCACATTGCAATTGATGGCATGCTGGCATGGATAGCAGGTGGCAATGTAATGGTGAAAGGAGGTTCCCACTAAGAGAGCAAAGCCTGCAGTGCCCAAGGCCAGGGAGATAGAGAGGCGGGCTGTGCAGGAATGGCAGGAGAGGAGTTGCCTGCCCGAGCTGACTCTGCAGCACCGTTGGGCCTGTGACAGACTTCTTGAACCAATCTCCAGGAAGGACAAGGTGCCAGTGAAGAAGTCCCTGGGCCTGGGCAGCCTGTGATCCAGCCACCCTGAGGTCATCATTAATCCAATCTCTGTTCGTATCATATTGGGGGGTTAGAAGAGGTTCAGGAGGAGAAGAGCTAGAAGGATTTCATAGTGCAGAGACTAGAGTGGAGATGTTGGTGTGATGTGCCTCTCCCATTTATGAAGCACATTTGGATGCAGACAGTACAGACTGCCTAAAGGCAGTGGTGGGATTCATTTGTTTGAGCACAGGCAGGAAACCTGAGATGCCCTGGGACACTTGCCCGGCAATCACTCCAAAGGGGCATGGTTTTCCTGTAGGTGCCATGCTGTATCTGCTAGAGACATGTGGTTGTGCTGGACACCCCAGGCATCTGAAATGGCCCTGCAGGCCTATTTCTGTGTCATTAAATCAAGTGTCTGTGCTGAATTACATTAGCTGTTTCTAATACTGGGATCTTCATCTGTCTCAGCTTCCTAGTGAGTGGGGCTCTAGCTGTAGTAGGCATCTACTGTCATTTCAGATGTCCAAGGAAATTCCCCACCCGACCCCCATGTCATGCTCTAGGAGGATGCAGGTCTCACAGTCACTCCATCAGAGCAAGCAGACACTGGCACATGCCTTGGACCACCTCTGTCTCTTCAACTGTCACCAGGTCTTTCTGTGTGAGCAACTGACTCCCACCCTCCACCTCCAGTGATTACAATGGGAGCTTAGACAAGGAGCTCACATGCAGACCCCTATGTTGTGCTCACTTCAGTTTTGGCAAGGGGAATCCCACCTCCTGTGTGTTTGTGGGGTTCACGGGAGGGATCTGTATCCCACTGCATCCCAGGACCTTCTGAATCAGCATGAGATGCCCAGCCTGACTCATCTGAATCAACCCCTGAACCATGTGTCAATGAGCTCCCTTCTTGTCCTCTTCTAGGTTTCCTGCCTAGTTAAGAGATGGGAAAAGGGGCTTCCAGAGAGGGACATTTCCACCTATCGTAGATAGGAATGCTCTGATGAAACAAACTATAATGTTGGAATCAGTTTCTCTCCACGCTTTAGAAAAGCACAATAGCTGATTATTTTAGTTTATTTCAGTGAACATTTCCCAGGAGGAGGGAGCACAAGGGACAGAGAAATTCACGCCTTCAGCTGGGCCCCTGTTCCTGAGCGGGATCAAGCTCCTGGTATGGAGGGATGCTCATGGCAACCTGACAGCACTGCCCAGAAACAGCTGTGTGCAGGAGCAGCTCCTCTGCAAAGAGCAGCAGGGCTCCAGGCACTGCCTGCTATTGCTGACATGAGATGAGACACGACAGCGAGAAGTGAAAGGCAGTGTGGAATGGGTGGCCAGAGGAGAGCTCATTGTGGGAGGAATCTTCACAGATCTTTGTACAGTAAGTCTCTGGCTGTAGAGCAAGGCTACTGAGCTTCCTGGAAGGGTCTTCTGAACCCCATCCATCCCATGACTGATAGCGTTTAAAGGATCACTCTGCTGGCTTCTCCTTTGCAGAGGAGGAGGAGATGCTTCAGAGCAGGGATTTCCTGCCACACCATAACAGGGACAAGGGATCTTGCTCCCTTCTCTCAGAGATGGCTGCAGGGATGTGAAGCCAGGGAGTGCATCCAGGTCCGCGTAGTGCTGTGATTCAGAGCAGTGTCCCTGTGCCCCTGGGTGCTGTGTGCCTGGAACAGTGACTCTGCTGCCTGCGAGGGTCAGCACTCAGCCTGCCCAGGGAGCTCCCTATGGCCTGCAGGGAGAAGCTCTGGGTAAGAGGGGTGACCCCCAGCAGGGCAAGTTCATTCTCCTGCTGAGAGGGTGCTGTGTGGCTCAGGGCTGCTCACAGCTCCAGCTCACCAGAAGGACATTTTGAGAGTGGAGATCTCAAGAGGACTTCTCTCTGCATGGTGGGAATGGAAATGCAACAGTCAGGTTTAAAGAAGGGGCTAAGATCTTAACCATCACACTGAAGGATGAATAGGTTTGCAAGTGCCTTCACCACCCCTCAGCCTACAGACAGCACCAACATCACCTTGCCAGTCTCACTGGAGATTTTTCTGGTCTGCTCTTTAACACCTGCAAACAGAGAGATGCCGCTGGGCAGTTTCCTGCTGCTTGGAGGTTTCTGTAGGGCAGAGCTGAGATGACAGTGGGTGGGATGGGACCTGTGTGGGGACAGAGGAAGAGCTGCCAGCAAGGACATCTCCAAGTAGCAGAGAGATGGTCAGAGAGTGAGAGGAAACTGCTACCGGACACCTCATGTGAGGCTGGGGTGCAGGCAGTTCTCTGCCAGCTCCTGCAGTGCAGGTGCTTTCCCCTGAGCAAGCCCCCGTCATCCTTCCTCTGTCACTCAGCAGAGGCATGGGGAATGAGCTGACTGTCCTTCAGGAGACCCCACCTTTAAGACACTTGACGCTCCATGGGGTGTGCTGCCAGGCTGTGCACTGCCCTCCAGAAGGGCACAGCTCTTTTGTAGGATATGTGTGATAGCTGAATGTGCCATGCAGAAGGCACAGAGGTGCTAAGGAAATGAAAATGCTGCTGCAGGTGGCTGTATGTGGGCAGCTGAAGAAGTGCTGTGTGTTTTTGGCTACAAAATGAGTGTTGAGAGATGCCTCAGTGTCAGAGCCACATCGGAATCCTTATTCTGATCATCGGCGCTATGTGCTATGTGCCACCCTCTCCATCACTCTTGGGACATCTGAACTGAGAGAGAGAGGTGAGTTTGGAGATCTGTGCTTTGCAAGTGGCCACCACAGTCAGCAGGGGCCAGTTTCCTTTAAGGGTAACTTGCAGTTGAGATTATCCTCTAACGGAGAGAGGTGCATGCCCAAGGCAGCTGGGAATGGGACTGATGTGGAGACCAGTATGCTGGCTCTGTCGTAGGGCACAGGGAGAGCTTTTGCCTCTCAGGACTCACTAGTCTTCACCCGGAGAGCAGTGGAAAGGTAGCATATTCCTACCCTGCAGAGCAGACAAACAAACAAGCCCCCCAGAAATGAAACTGTTGCTTAAATGGTCAAAATGCCTCAGAACTGGAGGTGAAGATGTTAAACAAACTTTCTACATTATAGCAGGACTGACCCCTCTGGAGTCTGTGGGCAGAGGTCCCTGCTCCTCATGGCACACGCAGCCAGCACAAACTGGAGCTCCAGACAGGGAGCTGAATGAAGGTCCTGCCGAGGAGAAAAGCAACAATTGTGTGTATGTTGGTGTGTGTCTGTGCGTGTGTTGGGGGTGTGTGTGAGGAAGGGAAAGAGTTTTGATCAGAAAAGTGTCTCCTGACTTGTCACTGCCTTTTCCTCCTCTAACAGTGCCAGGTGCCTAGAGGGAGCAAAATGTCCAATGGCAGCTCCCTCAACGAGTTCCTCCTCCTCTCATTTGCAGACACACGGGAGCTGCAGCTCTTGCACTTCTCACTCTTCCTGGGCATCTACCTGGCTGCCCTCCTGAGCAACGGCCTCATCATCACAGCCATAGCCTGCGACCACCGCCTCCACACCCCCATGTACTTCTTCCTCCTCAACCTCTCACTCCTTGACCTTGGCTCCATCTCCACCACTGTCCCCAAATCCATGGCCAGTTCCCTGAGCAACACCAGGGCCATTTCCTACTCAGGATGTGCTGCACAGGTCTTCCTGGTTGTATTCTTGTTTGGAGGAGAGCATTTTCTTCTCACTGTCATGGCCTATGACCGCTATGTTGCCATCTGTAGACCCCTGCACTACGGGACCATCATGGGCAGCAGAGCTTGTGTCAAAATGGCAGCAGCTGCCTGGGGCAGTGGTTTCCTCAATGCGCTACTGCACACTGCTAACACATTTTCAATACCACTCTGCCAAGGCAATGTGGTGGACCAGTTCTTCTGTGAAGTTCCCCAGATCCTCAAGCTCTCCTGCTCAGACTCCTACCTTGGGGAAATTGGGCTTCTTGTGCTTAGCGTCTGTTTAATGCTTGGGTGTTTCATTTTCATTGTGCTGTCCTATGTGCAGATCTTCACTGCTGTGCTGAGGATCCCCTCTGAGCAGGGACGACACAAAGCCTTCTCCATGTGCCTTCCGCACCTGACCGTGGTCTCCCTGTTTGTCAGCACTGTCTTCATTGCCTACCTGAAGCCCCCTTCCCTCTCCTCCCCAGCTCTGGATCTGGTGGTGGCTGTTCTGTATTCAGTGGTGCCTCCAGCAGTGAACCCCCTCATCTACAGCATGAGGAACAAGGAGCTCAAAGATGCCCTGAGGAAAGTGGTTTCATGGATATTTTTTTTCAATGGTAAAATTGCTTTTGCTCTCCACAAATGACTCCCGCTGTATCCCATACCAGGACTGAGCTTTTTTTGTTCACTTTATTTTTTTATTACTTTTATTATTATTATGTGTTATCATGTTGCTACACAAATGCTTGGATTCATTCCACTTTTCCTTATCCTGCTCTGTCTCACCTGGTACCCATATAAAATTGTGTGCAGCACTGGGTCAGAGCTGACTCCATCACAGTATCTCCGTAATAAAGACGGTTCTTCCTGGTGCAGTGCCTGAAGGCTGGGCTCTTCCTCCAAAGCTGCTGTCCCTCAGGCCCTGTCCCCAGCACATGTCCTTCAGACAATCTCCCCCTCCCTGTGTGCTGGTCCTTACCCCAAAAGTCACCCCTAGACAAGGCTCCATGCGAGGCTGAAGGACTGGGCATCCAGCTGTGAGCCCTGGGGGGACGAGCCCTCTGCTGGGTCCTCTGCAGGGCTGGCATGGAGCATGCAGTGGAGATCCTGGGGCCGTCTACTGGGCTTGTAGACCATCTGCCTCCCATTGGGGCCCTCAAACAAGATGCCTCAGTGCAAAGATCCAGCTCAGCTTGTTGCATGAACAGAGAGGAGAAACTGCCCCAGGAAACTCCTCCCAGACCCAGCCCCTTGTACCAGCCATTTCCAGCACTGGCCATTCTCCATGGTGCTGGTGAGGGGTGATCTTGGAATGTGACCAGCTCCGTCTGCCTGCTGGGCTCAGCACCTGCATGGGGGGAAAATCCAGCCCTGCCTGGCCTCTGTCCCTGGGGCCAAGCACCAGCAGACCTTCTACTAACCCCAGGGGGACAGGATGAGAGCTGGGCAGGTGCTGGAGACTGGTGGGAGGCTTCCAGGCAGGAGGGCCATAGTCGCCAAGGCACCAAGGGCTGGGCCAGTGCAGGGATGAGGTGCAGATAGGAGCCACGACACTCCAGAAGCTCCCAGCAGTCGTGGAGGGGACTCACTGCTGCTAGCAGGGCTGGGGGTCTCTTGGGGCTGCAGCCATCAGCACCGCCTGCCAGGACTCCCAGACCCAGCACAGATGCTCAGTGCTCAGTACCACAGTTCACGGTGCTCCCCATCTCTTGTGTCACCATCCTCTCTGAGGAGCACTGCTGGGTGCATCACTCCCTGCCCAGTGTGGAAAGGAGCTGCTGGAGCTTCTCTTCTCAGCCCTGCTGACCCCAGCTCTGCCTTGGTGTCAGCCCACAGGCTCTGCCCTGGGACATGCTATATCTCCATACGCTCTTCTCTGAGACCATGTAGGGACCTGCAGCATGTATGTCTGCTTACAGCTGGCCACCATGGCCCACCTGCATGGTCCCAGGAGATCCCAGCAAGGCTGTGCTTGGAGGTGAGGCTGTGATTGTCCTCGGTCAACGTAGATGAGATGGTGTGGCTGGAGGCCAAGGGGAGGAAAGCACAAGAGACAAGTTTAAGGAAAAAAAAATATATATATAGTCACCATGATAGTGGAGCAGTAGTGGGGCAGGGACCAGGAGATCTTTAAAAACTCTCCTGGAGAAAGCACTTACCAACCTCATCTAACTGTAAAGTTAGACCATCTGAGAGCAGATCATGGTGCTGGAGATCTTCAGCAGGAATCTCCAGGGCTGGAATTCAGAGCAGTATCCCTGCACCCCAGGGTGCTGTGTGACTGGGGCAGTGACTCTGCCACCTGCAAGGGTCAGTACTCAGCCTGCCCGCGGAGCTCCCCACAGCACTGCAGGGCAAAGCTCTGGGTGGAAGGAGTCACCCCTGGCAAGGCAGGTTCCTTCTCCTGCTGAGAGGGTGCTGCGTGGGTCAGGGCTGCTCTCAGCTCCAGCTCAGCCCCACAATATTTCCAACAGGCCTTTTCTAGAGGACAGTCAAGGCAGGGACAGGGGTTACCTTAAACAGAAGTGCTCTCCTGAGTCGGTGCTTTCATTTTCCTCCTGTTTGCAGAGTGCTGGCAGGGAAAAGCCGTGGGAGAGAGAAACAGCTCCCAGGAGGAAAAGCTCCAAGCAGTGAAGAAATGTTCCGTGAATGAGAGGAAACTAGAACCATAAATGCTGTGGGAGGGGGAATTTGGAGACCTCCCTGTCATGCCCTTCAATGCAGACCTCTTCCTCCAAGCAAGCCCCCTGGGTCTCCTCTGCCACCCAGCACAGCCTCTGCCCTCAAGACCATGGGGTCCAGGAAATGAGCTGCATGCTCTAGCCTGAGCTGCAGCAGAGGAGAGGGACATCTCTCCTGCAGCGTGCCCATCTCCCACTGTGTGACAAAGGGGCTGAGAGCAGCTGTCCTTGTCTGTGCAGGTCTGGGAGGTGGTGCGCACAGCTGGGTGAGGGGAAGGCTTTCCTGACTGCCCTTCTGTCTCTCGCTCCTTGCTTTCCCTGTGGTAGGAGCATCACAGTGTTGCTCCTTGCTTCTTCACCTCTCTCTGCTGCTCTGGTTCTTGCTCTTGTACTCTCTGGGCTGAAGGAGGGGGGTTCAGCTGCAGTTAAGGCATTGACCCTGTGGGTGCTGCATGGAGCTGTCTTCATGGCAGTGGCATGTCCAAGTCCCCTTCCAACCCTCTAGGCAAGACATTTCATCTGGTAGGGGAATGATCTCATTCTCCCTTAAGAAGAAGCCCCATCTTTAGCCCTCTTGACTGTCTCTCTAGAGTGTCCTGCCAGGCTGCAAGCTGCCCTCCAGAAGACCACAGCTCTCCCATAACATATGTGTGATAGCTGAGAGTCCTTGTGCTGGTCATGTGAGTCAGAAACATCATCAAATGCTCTGAAGAGCTCTCCATGGCACTCTCTCCACATGTGGGCTGAGAGAGAAGAATTTGGAAAGCTTCACTTGAAATGGAACCCCTCCCCTCTCAGGTCCACCCCGTTTCTTTCTTAAAGTAATTTGTGAGTGTGACTGTCCTTTAGCTGGGAGAGTTGCGAACACAGGGCAGAGAGGGGCAAGAGTCATGGACAGACCAGATCCCCTGACTCCGTACAAAGTCACTGTGAGCCCTTTTCCCTCTCGGGGTGCACAAGTGCTCATGCTGAGAGCAACTGAAATGCCAAAGATTTCTACGCCATCCAAGAAGGCTCCCAGGGTGTGATGGAGGCATCTGAAAACTAAAGAAATAGAGAAACAGACCCCTCCCCTGCAGCCCATTTTCTGGAGAAAATCACTGTTTACATGTTCACAGCCTTTCCACAAGACAGGTGGATGTAATCTGCTGCAGGATGTGCACCTCAGAGCTAGTCACTTCCCAGTGCCCCTACAGTGCCTGGAGAAAGAGTGAAGATGGTAAACTGACATGAGGACAGGGTCCATCTCATTGGGACAGAGGTGTCTGGAAAGGGTCCGGTCAGCCCCTGCCTTCACTGCACTGCTTCTCTCCCTTGGCAGAGTGGGAGCTGGTGTGATTGATCCAGAAACAGACACGTCTGTTGAGGAGGGCAAGGTTGGGAGATATGCATCCCTCAGAAGGATCTTCTCTTTCGGAGTCAGCTGCCATGAGTGCTGTATTTGTCTCTCACAAGGATAAAAAGAGACTATTGCCACTGAGTCACGGGACATAATGCCCTTCACTCAGGTCATGGTGCCCATCCCCAGGGATGCCCACCAAATGCACAGGGCAGTCTGACATCTCCTTTTGCACCCCCCATCAGAGCAGGGCTGACTCCTGTGGAGACCATGGGCAGAGGCCCTGGCACTACACATCCAGCACAAGCGAGAGGTCAGGAAAGGGATCTGAATGAAGGCAAAGGAGAGAGGCAATGTGGGGGGTGCTATGAGGAGTGGACTGGGTTTTGCTCAGAGAAGCCTGTTCTAACTTGTCAATGCCTTTTCCTCCTTGGACAGTGCCCTGAACCAAGGCAGAGCAAATGTCCAACAGCAGCTCCCTCAACGAGTTCCTCCTCCTGGCATTTGCAGACACACGGGAGCTGCAGCTCTTGCACTTCGTGCTCTTCCTGGGCATCTACCTGGCTGCCCTCTTGAGCAACAGCCTCATCATCACAGCTGTAGCCTGCGACCACCACCTCCACACCTCTGTGTACTTCTTCCTCCTCAACCTCTCCCTCCTTGACCTTGGCACTATCTCCACCACTGTCCCCAAATCCATGGCCAATTCCCTGTGGGACACCAGGGCCATTTCCTACTCAGAATGTGCTGCCCAGGTCTTCCTGTTTGTCTTCTTGTTTAAGAGAGTTTTCTCTCCTCTCTGTCATATCCTATGACCGCTACATTGCCGTCTGCAAGCCCCTGCACTATGGGACCCTCATGGGCAACAGAGCCTGTCCCAAAATGGCAACAGCTGCCTGGGCCAGTGCTTTTCTCAATGTGGTGCTACACACTGGAAACACATTTTCAATGCTACTCTGCAAAGGCAATGTGGTGGACCAGTTCTTCTGTGAAGTTCCCCAGATCCTCAAGCTCTCCTGCTCAGACTCCTACCTCAGGGAAGTTTGGGCACTTGTGCTTAGTGTCTGTTTCGGCTTTGGGTGTTTCATTTTCATTGTGCTGTCCTACGTGCAGATCTTCACTGCTGTGCTGAGAATCCCCTCTGAGCAGGGACGACACAAAGCCTTTTCCATGTGCCTGACTCACCTGGCCGTGGTCTCCCTGTACCTCAGTACTGGCCTCTTTGCCTACCTGAAGCCCCCCTCCATCTCCCCAGTGCTGGATCTACTCCTGGCTCTTCAGTATGTGGTGGTGCCTCCAAAAGTGAACCCTCTCATCTACAGCATGAGGAACAAGGAGCTCAAAGATACACTGAAGAAACTGATTCAGCTGGTACTAGTTCAGCAGAAATAAGCTGCCCAGCCCTCTTCACAGTTGCTTTCTGATTTCTCTCAAAACATCTCCTATGCTTTGGGCATTCTGTCTGTGATAATCATGTTTGTACAGAAGTATTCGAATCCCACTTCTCCAGAGGCATGAACCCAGTCTGTCTGACTGAGATGCCTGCTGTAAATGTGTCTGTCACTGTGTGAGACCTGGCTTCGCTCTAATAAAAGGGGATTTCCTCAGTGCAGTGCTTGAAGGTTGGGCTCTCCTTCCAAAGCTGGAGTCAAAAATGTGCTCAAGGACTTTACACCCTGAAAGGGCCTGTTGCTTTTCCAGCACTCTGCATGGGCTCAAGGCCACGAGTTCCTAGGTGATGTGTTAGGGAATGAGGGTGGGTGGGTGCCCAGTGCTCCTGGAGGTGGTGAACGGTCAACCAGTATCTCCCATGTGACAGGGCTGGAGACTGATGCCTGTCCTTCTCAAAGGGAGTGTGGAGCCCCCAGGAGAGCACAGGGCATCTCCAGGGGCACCATGTGCCTCGGGGTGGGCAGCGAATGGAGCTTCACAGAATGAAGTGGAGTCACCCAAAGGTAAAGGCAAAACCACTGAATGTCCAGGCTAGTGAGAGCTCTGCAATCCCATGGGAGGCAGTGTGGACCCTGCAGGCACAGGGAGGGGAACCCGGAGAGTTGTTCATGTCACTTTCAATGAAAAAACATGGGCTGGCTCTAGGGAACACCCCTGAACACAGCCTGAGCCCTTTGAAATGCCCTGTGATTGCTCAGAGCATCATCCATGGCCACAGACCCCTTGGTAGGGGTTTGCCAGGTGCAACAATGCCTGTCCAGCGGGGTCTGCTTCCCACCCTGACCACCACAGCCAGTGCGGAGTCACCCCAAAACCCATTGCCCCACAGCCACTCGCTCTGCAGAGCAGCACCACCAGCTCGGGGCCCTGTGGGGAGGATGGTGGAGGGTCCAGGAATGGCCAGGCAGGCCAGCACTGATGCTCCCACCTGGGGAAAGGCCCTTGGGGGAGCAAGGACGCACCTAGAGAAGAGGAAAGGAGCAAGTGTGTGCTGGCAAGGAGGAGTAAATGCGAAAGAGAAATCTGTTTCTCTGCATGTCAACTAAGGGCAGGCTGCTGTGTGCCTGGGGCAGCAGGAGCTGCCGGAGGAGCCCCAGGGCAGGGACTCTTGTGCTGTGCTGGAGAGAGGGGCTGGCACAGGGGTCTGCAGGCAGCCTGGAGGTAGGGAATCTGCTGGACACCAGAACAAGGGACACGGAGTGAGGCTGTGCTCTGTGTCCTTGTGCGACTGGGGCCAGTTCCAGCTTGGAGGCTGATGGGATGGCTGACACACACACCCCTGTCCCCCGCAGAGCTGCTGTGCCTGCTGGGGACCTGTGGCTGTGGAGTGAGTGCCCAGAGCTCTGCAGCCCCCTGCGGCGGGCACTGCTGGGCGCCACCACCAGCCTGGGCTGCTCTGCTGGGTGGTCTGGGGAGAGGGCAGGGGAGGTGGGGAGAGCCAGGGAGTGTCTGGTCTGGTCTGGAAAGGGCCTAGGAGAGGAAAACGCCAATGTCAGCTCAGCTGTGTGAACGGGCAGGGTGAGGACACACACCAGGGGTTTGTGGTGCAGAGCCAGGTCTCGTGGAGGGGAACCAAGACATGCCAGGTGCAGAAGAGAGGAGGCCTCTCTGTGCCCTTGGCTGCAGGGACCGACCACAGAGGTGCCCCCAGGCATTCGTCACAGACCAGCCTCTCACATTGGCCATTTCCAGCCCTGGCCGCACACCCCAGGTTTCTGCGTTTTGCTGCATGTTCAACTCCTTCCTGCTGGGCTCAGTGCCTGTATTGAGGGGAATGGCCAGTGCTGCCTGGCCTCCTTCCTGGTCCAGACCCTGGCAGACCCCAGGGGATGGCTGTGTGCTAACCCCCGTGTGGGAATGGCTGGGTCCATGTGCTGGGGGAGGCTGGGAAAGCAGGAGGGCTGTGGGTGTATGGGTCACCAAGGGCTGTTGTGAGGACCATGCCAGGGGGTTGTTTCCCCATCCCTGAACGCACCCTGCCCTGTGTGATGCCTGCACAGAGGGGACATGGGGATGTGTGTGAGTGCAGGGACAGGGCACAGACGGAAGCCAATATGCTCCTCACCGCTCCCGGTGAGGCCACGGTCCCTCACTGAATTCCCCACTGTTCACTGCCCCTGCCCTGATGACCTGCCGCCACCCCCTGTGCTGCCCCATCTCCCATACCCTCTCCCCACATCGCGGGGACCAGCGATGCAGCAGGACCTGGCACAGCCCCGCAGCCACTGCCTGGCCCCCAGCCTCCCCAGCTCCTCCTCAAACATGACATCCATCTTCAAAAAGGACAAGAAAGAGGATCTGGGGAAGGACCTGGGGGTCATTGTGGATATCAAGTTGACAAGAAGTCAGCAAGGTGCTCTTGTAGCAAAGATGGACACCGTTACCCTGGCTTGTATTAACAAGAGTGCAGGCAGCAGGGCAAGTGCAGTGGGACACTGGAAATATCCTGGCAGCCTTGACCGAAAAGGAGCAAAATAAAGAAAAGTCAGAACTGGCAGACTACCCACGTTGGAGAGAGCAGTATGATCAACTCAGGTACTGCAGACTTTTTGAAACACACCCCTCCCCAAAATGGCATTTGTGCCAGTGGCCAAGTGGCTGGAGCCAGATGTGCCCAGACTTGCTCACAGGGGAGAGCTCCAGGGGGACTTCTGATTTACTCTACCTCTAATAGCATGTCCAAGAATATGTTTTTATAGTGATAGAACACAATTTGCTAGGTGAACTTTTTAATTAAAGCATTAGGGCTCATGCTCAAGCACACCAATGTGGGGGGCATTGGCTTTTCATTGGCTTCCGTGGCTGCAGGATGCAGCCTCAGTTTGGTCTGAAAGAGAAAAGATTAGGACTGAATGTCCTGAGGGTGGCTATAAACTGATGCTTTCCCTGCCCTTCAGTGATACTTCCTCTGGTCACACCTCAGTCTACCCTGAACTCTATTTTTCCCCTTGCAGAATAGATCAGGACTGTGGAGATAGAGCTGAGTCCAGGGCATTGCCACGCTGATAATCTGGGCAGCCTGGGGAGCCCCCTGAGAAAGGAAATGTGTGCACGAGACCTCACAGCAAAGGCCTGGATAAACCAAGTGACAGTGACCCTCCTGAGGTGCCAAGGATCCCAAGCCCTGAGCCACAGGGCTTCATACGGCCTCCTCTGCTCGTGCCAGGGGCTCATGACACACCTCACGGAGTAAGATAAATGTGTGTGTGGGAGAGGTGGAGAAAGAAAGCAGAAATGAATCAAAAGAGGGAGAATTCAGGCCTGGATTCCCACCAGTAAACATCTCCAAACACGGGTGGATTTACCCCCTCTCTGGCAAGGCCGTTTCTTCCATGACCAGCAGTACCTGGGGGAAGGAGGGTTTTTTACTGACATCCCTTCATGGGATGGAGGGCAGCATGATTTGGGAGACCCCTTCCAGCCGAAGGGGGAGTTTCTGGGCACTCAGGCAAAGATTTCAGTCTGGGACCTTCAAGTCCTGAGTGGCTGAAGACTGCAGGATGCCTCCAATGTGTGGCTCACAAAGGACCTGAGTCACATCACAGCCACCATTGAAGCACCCTCAGAAGCAGATCCCGTAACATCTCATCTGAATGAGACCTGCAGTATTTCCCTACCTTTCTCTGGGCACCTAAAACTTCCTTTTTAGCTCCTCAGCCCTGGGGAGCAGTCTCTGTTCCTGGAATGGTGGGGAAGGCACCAGTGACTGCCAGCCCTGCCACTACACCCGGAATTTCTTTGTATTGAACTAAACCAAGTCCCCAGGGTGCTCTCTGCAGCCGACTGGATGGGCACAGATGGGACCTGGCCATTCCTGTTCCTCCAAAGCATGTTGCTTGAGGAAGTGCTGGAAGAAGTGGCCTGGTGGGATCCTCATGGCACTGCTCTGCCTGGGGCTGTGATAACGCCCTGCAGTTCCTAGGCCAGGCGCTTTTGGACAAGCAGGCAGCAGTGCTTATGGGAGTCCATCAGGAGGATGCCCTCCAGTTGGGCAGGGAGACCTCAGGCTCTTGAGAGGCTGTAGGAGAGCAGCTGGTCACCCAGAGGACTGGGTAGAGGAGGGACATGTCCCATGACTCATGAGGTGAAGGTGCTGACGGGTGCCTGGGACCAGGGCACTGCTACCTCCTAGGCCCTCTGCCAGCTCCTGCGAAGCCACTGCAGAAGCAAGCCAGTCCCAGAGAACAACCTTCCCCACGTTCCTGGGAGCCAGTGACAGGGTCACTTCTGTGTGAGAACATGAGCAGGAGCAGGGCCATGGCTGGGGTTTGTGCTTGTCAGGTCACTTCTGCCTGAGTGCTGATAGGCCAGCAGCAGGCACATGGCTTCGATTCTGGTTGTGAGGTCACTTATTTCCCTGGAGCTGACAGGCCAACAGGAGGCTCTTGGCTCATGTAGGTTCTTGTGATGCCACCAGAGTCTCTGGTGGTGATAGGCCAGGAACAGGCACATGGCTGGTATGTTCATTGTGAGGTCCCTGCTGCCTGGGTACCTGATAGGCCAAAAGTGGGGACAAGGCTCTGATGCTGATGGTGAGGTCACTTCCTTCTCCATAAGTTATGTGTCATCAGCAGGCTCTCGGTTGCTGTAGGTTCAGGTAAAGTCACCTCTGTCTCTGCTGCTGATAGGCCAAAATCGCATTTACGGCTTCTGCGTAGATTGTGAGGTCCCTTCTGCCTGAGTCCCAGATAGGCCAGCAGCAGTTTCTATTTCTATGTCATTAGATCAAGTGTCTGCACTGAACTACAACAGCTGTTTGTAACATTGGGGTCTTCATCTCTCTCAGCTTCATCATGAGTGAGGGGCTTCGTCTAGTTGTAGCGGACATCTAGTGTCCTTTCAGATGGCCAAGGAAATATCCCACTTGGCCCCCACCTGATGTTCCAGAAGGATGTGGGTCTCACAGTCGTTCCATCAGAGCAAGCAGACACTGGCACATGCCTGGGACCACCTCTGTCTCTTCAACTGTCACCAGTTGTCACCAGGTAACTGACTCCCACCCTCCATCTCCAGTGATTATAATGGGACCTTAGAAAAGGAGCTCACACCTGTGTTGTGCTCACTTCAGTTTTGGCAAGGGGAATCCCACCTCTGGTGTTTTTGTGGAGATCAAAGGAGGGATCTGTATCCCACTGCATCCCAGGGGCTTCTAAACGGGCATGAGATGCCTAGACTGACTCATCTGAATGAAAACTTGAACCATGGGAAAATGAGCTTCCTTCTTGTCCTCTTCTAGGTGTCCTGCCTAGTTAAGACATGGGAATATGGCTTTCCAGGGTGGGACATTTCCACCTCTGGTAGATAACCATCCTCTGATGAAACAAGTGACAATACTGTAACTGGTCTCTCTGCACTGCTTAGAGAGGGACCAAAGGTGATTATTTTGGTTTACCTCAGTGAATGTCTCCCAGGAGGCGGCAGCACAAGGGACAGAGAAAGTCAGGACTTCATCTGGGCGACTATTGCCGAGCGGGGCCAGGCTCCTGGGATGGTAGGAGCTTGTGGCAACCTGACAGCACTGCCCAGAGACAGCTGTGTGCAGGAGCAGCTCCTCTGCCAAGAGCAGCAGGGCTCTGGGCACTGCCTGCTGCTGCTGACGTGAAATGAGAGAAGGCAGACAGAAGTGCAAGGCAGTGTGGAGTGGGAGGATGGCTGACAGTTCATTGTGGAAGAAATCTTCACAGCCCTGAACACGGTAAGTCTCTGGCTGCGGGGCAATGCTACTGAGGTTCCTGGAGGGCTCTTCTCAACCTATTCCATCCCATCACTCATAAGTTTTTTACAGATTGCTCTGCCAGCTTCTCCAGTGTGGGGGAGGAGGAGATGCTTCAGAGCAGGGATTCCCTGCCACACCGTCACAGGGACAGGGCATGCTGCTACCTTCTCCCAAGGACAGCTGCAGGGCTGTGAAGCTGGGATGTGCACACAGGTCTGCCCAGGGCTGTGATTCAGAGCCGTGTCCTTGCACCACAGAGGAAGGTGAAAAAAGGGTACTTGAAAGGGAAGGGGTTTTCCTTGAAGGGCTTTCAGTTTCCTAATTTGGGCAAGGAGGAAAAAGGGAAGAGTTTGCTGGTTTGTCAAGGGCCTGGGACTCACAAAGCTTCACTCTCAGAGCTCAATAGGTCTGTGAGAAAGGTCAGCAAACCCCTTCAACCCCACCTCCACCTACAGCAACACCAGCATCACCTTCATGGCTTCCTCAGGGTTTATGTGACCTGCTGCTTAGGACCTGCAAGCACAGAGATGCCCCTGCCCAGGGCTCAGTCCCAGAAGGTTTCTGTAGGACAGAAGTGAGCACACGGAGGGTGGGAGAGGGTCTGTGAGCACCGACAGGGAAATGATTTTGGGACAGAGAAAGCTGCAGGCAGCAGGGACAGCTCCAGGTAGGAAAACTGGGCAGGGAAGGAGAGGGAATTGCTAACAGAAAAATCATGTGCTGATGGATTTGGGCAAGTCATGGTCAGTCCCTGCAATGAAGACACCTTCCTCTGAGCAATCTCCCCCTGTGTCTCCTCTCCCACCCAGCAGAGCCTCTGCCCTGACAGCCATGGAGTCCAGGGCATGAGCTGCCTTCTCTGCCGGGCAAGGCGGCATGCCCATCTGGGTAAGGTGAGGGCTTTCCTGAGCGCCCATCTGCCTCTCTCTCCTTGCCTCCCTTGGCAGCAGGATCATGGTGTTGCTCCTTGTTTCCCCTCCTCTCCATGATGCCCCTGTTCTCTCGGGCTCCCTTGTTTTGGTGGGTTTTCAGCTGCAGTTCAGACACCGACACTGCAAGTTGTGGAACAGAGGGGTCTGCTTGGGAATGAGATTTCCACAGCCCCCTTCTAAGCTGTGCAGCTGCAGGAAATGCTGTTTGTGGGGTTCAAAATGAGCTGACTCTGCCTTAAGGAGAACCCATCTTCAGTCCTAAAAGTCCTTTGACTGTTTCCCTGTGGTGTCCTGGCAGACTGCGATCTGCCCTCCAGAAAGTCACTGCTGTCTCATAGCACCTCTGTGATATCTGAGAGACAAATGAAGAAGGTGCAGAGATGCTGAGAGTATGGAGATGGTGGTGGGAGGCTGTATATGGGCATCTGAAAAGAGCCCTGTGTGTCCTTGACTGGAAGGGGAGTGTGGAGACCTCCTTCTGGTGCCCTGAGAAAGGGTGAGAAATTTAGAGATCTGCACTTTGAAACTGAACTCGTCTGCTCTCAGCAGGGGCTGGTTTCTTTTTAGGGCAACATATGAATGAGATCATACTCCAGCTCAAAGAGATGCAAGGACAGGACAGCTGGGAATGAGACTAATAGTCAGACAAGCTGTCCTCACTCTGCAACAAGGGACTGTGAATCCATTTTTCTCAGGTTTTACAGTAGAAATGCTGAGAATTGCTGCCTTTGAGGGTCACTCCCCAGGGGTGACAGGGGTACCTCAAAGAAAATTAAAAAAATCACTGAAACTCTGTTCCTCAAACTGCATTCTTTAGAATTGGGAGTGAAGATGCTGAAAAGCCCTTTCACAAGGCGAGTGGATTTCACCTGAGAGGAACTGTGACTGTCCGAGCTAGTCACCCCCATTCCCCTGTGCCCAATGCTTTACAGTCAGACTGACTCCTCTGGAGCCCATGGGCAGAGGTCCCTGCTCCTCACAGCACACTCCGGCAGAGCAAATAGGAGTTCAAGCAAGGGAGCTGCACAAAGATCCTCTCAGTAAAGAGAGAGGCAGTGTGGGGGGTTGTATGAGAACCGGAACATTTGGGGCATTTTTACTTGAAAAGTCTCTCCTAACTTCTCAATGTCTTTTCTTCTTTGCACAGTCCCCGATGCCCAGAGATAGCAAAATGTCCAACAGCAGCTCCCTCAACGAGTTCCTCCTCCTGGCATTTGCAAGCACACGGGAGCTGCAGCTCTTGCACTTCACGCTCTTCCTGGGCATCTACCTGGCTGCCCTCCTGGGCAACGGCCTCATCATCACAGCCATAGCCTGCGACCACCACCTCCACACCCCCATGTACTTCTTCCTCCTCAACCTCTCTGTTCTGGACCTTAGATCCATCTCCATCACTGTCCCCAAATCCATGGCCAATTCCCTGTGGGACACCAGGGCCATTTCCTACTCAGGATGTGCTGCCCAGGTCTTCCTGGTTTTCTTCTTGTTTACAGGAGAGTACTGTCTTCTCACAGTCATGGCCTATGACCGCTACGTTGCCATCTGCAAGCCCCTGCACTACGGGACCATCATGGGCAGCAGAGCTTGTGTCAAAATGGCAGCAGCTCACTGGGCCAGTGGTTTTCTCAATGCTGTGCTACACACTGCTAACACATTTTCACTACCACTCTGCCAAGGCAACACGGTGGACCAGTTCTTCTGTGAAATTCCCCGGATCCTCAAGCTCTCCTGCGCAGACTCCTACCTCAGGGAAGTTGGGCTTATTGTGGTTACTGCCTGTTTAGACTTTGGGTGTTTTGTTTTCATTGTGCTGTCCTACGTGCAGATCTTCACTGCTGTGCTGAGGATCCCCTCTGAGCAGGGACGACACAAAGCCTTTTCCATGTGCCTGCCTCACCTGGCTGTGGTCTCCCTGTTTGTCAGCACTGGCATGTTTGCCTACCTGAAGCCCCCTTCCCTCTCCTCCTCAGCTCTGAATCTGGTGGTGACTGTTCTGTACTCAGTGGTGCCTCCAGCAGTGAACCCCCTCATCTACAGCATGAGGAACAAGGAGCTCAAAGATGCCCTGAGGAAAGTGATTTCATGGACATTTTTCAGCAGTGGTAACATTGCCTTTGCTCTCCACAAATGACTCCCGCTGTGTCCCGTACCAGGACTGAGTGTTGTTTGTTCTCTTTACTTTCAGTATTACTGTTATTACTGTTGCTATTGTCATTTGTTACCATGTTGCTACAGAATTGCCTGGATACATTCCACTTTTCCTGAGACTGCTCATTCTCGCCAGGTGCCCATATAAAATTGTGTCCAACACTGGGTCAGAGCTGACTCCCTCACAGTATCTCTGTAATAAAGTAGGTTCTTCCTGGTGCAGTGCCTGAAGGCTGGACTATTCCTCCAAAGCTCCTGGCCTGAGGTCCTGTCCCCAGAACATGTCCTTGAGACAATTGCTCCCACACCCTGCATACTGGTCCTTACCCCAAATGTCACCCCCAAACAAGGCCCAGCTGGAGGACTGGGCATCCAGCTGTGAGCCCTCTGGGATGAGCCCTCTCCTGGGTCGTCTGCAAGGCTGGCAGGGAGCATGCAGAGGAGGTCCTGGGACCATCTACTGGGCCTGTAGACCGTTCTCCTTCCATGCGGGGCCTCATACAGGGTCTGTCAGAACAAAGATGCAGCCCAGCTTGTTGTTGCATGAACCCAGAGGAGAAACTGCTCCAGGAAACTCCTCCTAGACCCAGACCCTTGTACCACTGGCCATTCCCCATGGTCCTAGTGAGGGATGATCTTGGAATGTGACCAGCTCTGTCTGCCTGCTGGGCTCAGGACCTGGGTGGGGGCAATGTCCAGCCCTGCCTGGCCTCTCTGCAGGCCCAGACCCCAGCAGACCCCAGAGCATGGCCTTCTGCTAAACCCAGGGGCACAGGGACCCTGCTGGGCAGGGGCTGGGCACTGGTGGGAGGCTGCCAGGGAGGAGGGCATTTGGGAGACGGGGCACCAACGACTGTCATGGTGACCATGCTAGGGGGGTGTTTCCCCACTCCTGAATGCCTCCTGCCCTGTGTGGTGCCTGTACAATGGGGTTGTGAGGCCACGTGCAGGGCAGCAGGGCTGGGCCAGCGCAGGGATGGGGCGCAGATGTGAGCCACGACACTCCAGAAGCTCCCAACGGCTGTGGAGGGGACTCACTGCTGCTAGCGGGGCTGGGGGTCTCACGGGGGCTGCAGCCACCGGCATCGCCTGCCAGGCCTCCCAGACCCAGGACAGAGGGTTGGTGCCCCGCACTGCAGCTCACAGTGCCCCTCTCCTGTGTCACAGTCCTCTCTCAGGAGCACCGCCAGGTGCATCACTCCTTGCCCAAGTATGCAGAGGAGCTGCTGGAGGTCTTCTCTTCTCACGCCTGCTGAATCCAGCTCTGCCCTGGTGTTGGCCCACAGACTCTGCCCTTTGCCATGTTATGTTATATACGCTCTCCTCTGAGACCATGTAGGGACCTTGAGCACACAGCTCTGCTTGGAGATGGCCACCACAGCTTGCCTGAGTGGTCCAGGAGATCCCAGCAAGGCTGTGCTTGGAGGTGAGGCTGTGATTGTCCTCGGTCAAAGTAGTTGGGATGGTGTGGCTGGGGGCCAAGGGGAGGAAAGGACAAGACACAACAAGGAGAAGATGCAGCAAAGCAAATTTCAAATGAGTTTAAGGAAAAAATAAAGAAATAAGCATGGTAGCACTGGGGCAGGGGCCAGGAGATTCTAAAAAACTATCCAGGAGAAAGCACTTACCAACCTGATCTGACTGTAAAGTTAGCCCTGCCCAGAGCTGATCGTGGTCCTGCAGATCTCTGGTGGTCCTTTCCAAGCCAAATCCCCTAGGAGGAAGGGGCTGGAAAGTGGAGTCGTGGGCAGGGGACACTGTTGTGGGCTTGAGGCCTTGCTCGCATTTGTACTGCCTGGTCAAGCCTGACCTCAGAGTTACACAGTGAGTGAGTTCATCCTCCAAAGGAGTCTCTGCTCCATGGGCAACAGGAGTCAAACCAGTGCAGGGAGACTGCAGAAGAGTTCTCAGGAACACACCAGGCATTCAGGCCCTTCGACTGCTGAGGTGTCCCCAGACTGGTGCTTTGCCTCCTGGGTCTGAAGGGATGAGAAATCTTTAGAGCCAGAGCAGATTGGAGTCCCACCTCCTGGGCTCCTGGGTTACAGGGCATCAGCAGGGCTGTACCGGCTGCAGGGAGGGAATCAGTGCCTGGGGCATGAGCAGATCCCCCTCTGCCCTCCCCTCTCTCTTCACTCCCCGGAACAGAAATCATGTTTCCCATGTTGGCCCTTCCTGCTGGGCTGTATTCCCAGCCAGAGGGGACACAGGCTTCACCCTGGGGAAATGCAGCAGAGCCCAGTCTCATATACGGGAGCAGGGTCCCACCACACCTGCTGGGTGGCCAGGGCTGCAGGCTGCAGACCCCACTCTGTTCCCCGCACACCTCCTGCCTGGAGCAGAGGGTGCCCAGCAAGAAGGCAGGCATGCCTGGGGGGGTCTGGTGCCATTGGGGTGGTGGCGTTTGGACCAGCCTCTCTCTGTAAGGGACTCACGAACTTCTCCGCCTCCATGTTAGTGGCAAAGTTACTGACCCAGCTTGTTCCCTCTGGAGAGCTGAGGATTTAATTCTCAGGAGAAGGGGAGAAAGGAAAGCCGTTTGTCCATAGGACTTATACTATGCTGTCAATCCTCTACTGCCTTCTCCTGCTGTATCACCCCAGAAGTCCTTTGGAAGGGGCATTTTTTTGGTTTCTCACCCTCCATCTGACCCTGCTGTGAGCAGCAGGTTGCACTACAGGCCTCCCATGGTCCCTTCAGCCTGAATTATCCTAAAAGTCTATGATCTCAGGCCCCATTTCAAGCACAGGGCAAATGTCTCTGGGACAGGAGTCACTTGCACTTTCTGGACCATTTAAAAGAAGGCAGGTGAACATCTCCTCCTCCTTCCTTGTTGACTGTAAGCGCAGCCTGGGAGGCACTGCCTCGGGCATAGCTACATTACCCTGGAAGTTCTTTGCATCCACCTTTAACCACATAGAAGTCCATTGCCTGGATCCTCTCAGTGGTAAGGGGATAAATGCAGGCTTTTCTGCAGGGTGAGTTCTCCACCTCTGTAGTTGCACCTCTAGGGAGATGGTGCCATCCTGCCCTTTCTTTCCTACATGAAGCTCAGGCTGGATGGGGATGTGAATGTGGAGGTTGTCTGTCACTGCAGTGACCTTGTGATGGTGGAGAGGTAAGTGTAATAAGAGAATCACCACCCTGGACTGCAGCAGAGAGGATTTCGTCTTGTTCAGAATCTGCTTGTCAGGATTCCACAGGTGACTGTGCTGGAGGGCAGAGGAGCCATGCAGCCCTCTTGGATCATCAGGGACAATGTCCTTAAAGCACAGGAACAGTCTAGTCTGCAGGAAAGTCCATCAGGGCCTGGCCTGGGGCTGTCGTGGATGAGCAGGGACTTTGAGATTTAGGACTTGAAAAGGCAGAAAGAAGTGGACAGAGGGCTGGAATGGCAATGGTCTACCCAGGAAGAAGACACAGCCATTGCATGTGGTGGAAGGGACGGAGTTAGGCAAGCCAAAGCTCAGCGGGAGCTGGAGGTGGAGCTAGCAAGAGATGGGGAGGGCAACCAGAAGGGCTTCTGTAAGTACATGGGAAGCACAAGGCATGCAGCCAAGGAAAGTGTTGTCTCCCTGCTCAGTGGGGCAGGGGACGTAGTGACAAAGACAGGGGAAAGGCTGAGGAGCTCATTGCCTCTTTTACCTTGTCTTTTACTGGTATTGCCTACTGCCAGGCCTCCCTGGCCTCCGAGTCCTTTGGCAGCATCTGTGTTAGCAAAGCCTCACCCACGGCAGAAGAAGATGCAGCTGGGGAGGACTTTTGTCAACTGGGCACACACAAGCCCATGGAACCATCATGGGCAGCAGAGCTTGTGTCAAAATGGCAGCAGCTCACTGGGCCAGTGGTTTTCTCAATGCTGTGATGCGCACTGCTAACACATTTTCAATACCACTCTGCAAAGGCAATGTTGTGGAGCAGTTCTTCTGTGAAATTCCCCAGATCCTCAAGCTCTCCTGCTCAGAATCCTACCTCAGGGAAGTTGGGCTTGCTGTGGTTATTTCCTGTTTAATGTTTGGGCGTTACATTTCTCATTGTGCTGTCCTATGTGCAGGTCTTCAGTGCTGTGCTGAGGATCCCCTCTGAGCAGGGCCAGCACAAAGCCTTTTCTATGTGCCTGCCTCACCTGGATGTAGTCTCCTTGCTTGTCACCACCGTCATGTTTGCCTACCTGAAGCCCCCCTCCCTCTCCTCCCCAGCTCTGGATCTGGTGGTGGCTATTCTGTATGTAGTGGTGCCTCCAGCAGTGAACCCTCTCATCTACAGCATGAGGAACAAGGAGCTCCAGGAGGCAGTGAGGAAGCTGTTTCAGCTGGTACTAGTTCAGCAGCAATGAGCTGCCCATCTTTCCTCACAAGCAATTCGCAGTTTATCTCCAGCAGCTCCCGTGCATTGCGCATTCTGTCTGTGACAGTCATGTTTGTACACAAACGTCTGAATTCATCCCACTTCTCCAGAGGCGCAAAGCCCTTCCGTCTGACCCAGAGGCATTCTGTAAAGCTGCTGATCACTGTGTCAGAGCCGACCTCCCAAGTAGCACCACTGTAATAAAAGGGGATCTCCTTTGTACTGTGCCTGAAGGTTGGGCTCTTCTTCCCAAGCTGGAGCCAAGAATGTGCTCAGGGAATTGCCGCGAAAAAAGGCCCTGTTGCCGTGCCTGTGTTTTCCATGGGCTAAGGGGCATCAGCTCTTTTGGGTGATGTGTGAGGGAAAGAGGGCTGCATTCAGCTGTCACTTGTGGGTGCCCAGTGCCCCTGCAGAGGGTGAGTGCTCAAGAGGTCTCTGCCAGGGACTGTCCCACCTATTAGAGGTCTGGTGATGGATGCCCATCCTTCTGGAAGGGATTGTGTGACACCAGAATTTCACAGGGATCTCCAGGGACAGCACATTCCTGGGACAGGCAGTGAGTTGGGTCTCACAAAACCACGTGGCGTGACACAAAGGTAAAGGGCCAAACGGAGGAATGCACCAAATCAGGCCTCTGCAGTCTCAGGAGAGGCAGTGGGCTGGGTCTATGACACCCCTGAGCCCTTGGAAATGCCCTGTGATTGCTCCAAGCATCCTCCACGGCCACAGACCCTGGGGAGGGCGTTGTCAGGTACAGTGATGCTGGTCCAGCTGGGCCTGCCCTGACCAGCATGGCCAGCGCAGAGTCACCCCAAAGCCTGCTCACCCTGCAGAGCAGCACTGCCAGCCTGGGACCCTGTGGAGAGCACAGGGGAGGGTTGCAGGAATGGCCATCTAGGCCAGCATGGACACACTGATCTGGGAAAAGGCCCTCTGGGGAGCAGGGATGCCTGCAGAGAAGAGCAAAGTAGCAATTGTGTGCTTGTGGGGAGGAATAAATGAAAATCTGTTTCTGTGTGTGTCAGCGTGGGGCAGGCTGCTCTGTCACTGGAGCTGCGTGAGGAGCCCCAGGGCCAGGACTCTTGTGCTGTGCTGGGGAGAGGGGCTGCCCAGAGGGGCTGCAGGCAGCCAGGTTTAAGGATCTCCTCGTGATGAGAGCAGTGGAGACATGGAGTGAGTGGCCTGCATTTCCTTGTGCCATTGCTGGCCCCCAGCCCCCCGGAGGCTGATGGGGAGGCTGACACCCCTCTCTGCCCCCCACGACCTGCTGTGCCCTTCAGAGGGGCTGGGGCTGTGGTGTCAGTGCCCAGAGCTCTGCAGCCCCCTGTGGTGGGCACTGCTGTGGGGCCACCCCCAGGCTGGGCTGCTCTGCTGAGTGGGCTGGGGAGAGGGCAGGGAAGGTGGGGAGAGTCGGAGAGGAGCTCAGCTGGGCTGGAAAGGGCCTGGGAGAGGAAAAATGCCAGCAGGCAGCTACTGTGTGTGAACGGCAGTGTGGGAGCACACGGCTGTGTGCTTGTGGGGCAGATGCCGGTTTCCTGGGAAAGGCACCAGGACATGGAGGGTGTAGGAGAGAAGAGCCCAGGTTGTTCCCTGTGTTGCATGGAGACCAGGTTGTTCCCTGTGTTGCATGGTGGCCCCAGGGCCACCGTCCCAGACCAGCCCCTCACATCACCCCTTTCCAGCACTGGCTGCTCACAACAGCTGTGGGGTGCTCCATGGCCAGCTCCGTCTTCCTCCAGGTCTCCGTATCCGGACACAGGAGAAAAGGCCAGCCTTGCACGGCCTCTCTTCTGCACCACACCCCAGCACATCCCACAGCACGGCTGTCTGCTAACACCCCTGTAACTGGGAGGCCTCAGGCAGAGCTTCCCCTGGAAAGCTGAGGCAAAAAAGACATTTAATACCCCAGCCCTTTTCATGTCCAAGGTCTCTGGTTCCAGCTCCAGCTGAGCTCTGGCTTTCCTCACTCCATCCCTGAGTGCACAGACAAGGTCTCAGTGCTCCCCCTGGGCAGCCCGTCCCCCTTCCACCCTTGTGTATTTCCCCTCTGGCACCCTGAGCTCTGGTGCTGCTGCCAGGGCAGAGGTGGAGGATCACCTGAAGTGGCTCCTCAGGGAGCTCCCCAGGGAAAAACTGTGCCCAGACCCAGCCCCAGCGTGGCAGAGGGGAGATGCCCTCTCCCCACACACCCTGCCGGTGCCAGCCCCACCTCAGCCCGCTCCTGAAATGCTCCAGCACAGCCCTCGAGGGAGCTGGAGCTGCCTCTCCTAACTGTGCATCATAAAACCTGACACAAGTGGCCACCCTCACTTTTTCATCCACCTAAGACTCTGTGTGCACTGTTTCCTGAGTAGGGGTCCAAATCTGAAGCTGTCCTTACTCATTTGCATTGGCTGTCAGGCAAGCGTTGCTGTGAACATATGGTCATCTTTTGCACCTAAAACCCCCTCTGGGTGCTGCTCGGGTCCCAGCATCCCTTTCGAAGGCTTTCTTGACTGTAGTGTTGAAGCAGGTTTGAGGTAGAGATGGGAGTCAGGTCAGCAGGATGGGGACAGGGACAGGTCCGGATGTGAAAGATGCAGGGCCAGGCACAGGCATGTCCACAGCATAACTCAGGCAAGGCTCCAGCCTGTGATTCTTCCCTGAGGGTGCAGCAATCACTCTCCAGTGCCCCTTCCCTGCGCCTCCTGGCTCCCCACTGCCTTTCCTGAGACTGCAGAGCCCTCATTTCCCCATGCATAACTGCATTTAGTGCTCTACCTTCTGGTTACTCCACTATGGACCGTCCCTCATTTTATGAGGCTCCACTCACTGCCCACACCAGGCACACGCTGTCCCTGGAGATCCCCTGAGCTCTCCTGGGGGCTCCAACTCCCCTCCAGAAGCATGGGCATCTCTCATCAGCACTGTCACCTGTGGGACAGACTTGGGCAGGAGATTCAGAGACCATTCACCAGCTCCACTGCCACTGGTCACCAACAAATGAATCCTTGATCTGTAAGGGATCAATAGGCCCACAGACTTCATCCAGAGTCTCCCCCTTTCCACTCTCACTCTCCTTGGAGTGTTGGAGCTCTGTAGAGGCAATGGATTAGGCCATGGTGACAGCCGGCTGCCACCCTCACAGAAGAGGGGTATGAGATCACAGCCTGACTGTGGCCACAGGAGCTGAGCTCTCCTAAGGGACACGGGACGCATGGTCTGCACATGGCTGTACTCGTCAGAGCCTGACTCTGTGGCCCTGAGCTCCCTTGGTGTCAGCACCAAAAGACACACTGCAAAGGGAAACTCTCCTCATTGCACTGAAGGCATCCAAGGAGCTCAGACTACCGGGCTCGGAGGTTCTCCCATCTCTGCTGATGAAGGCGGAACCCTGGCTTCCTGCTTCAACACGGTCTCTGGATCAGATTCAAATGAGAGATTCCTGAGTACAAGTGGCACGAAGCAAAATATTTATTTCTTTTAGGAGAATGTAACAGAGAAAAGTAAGTGAGAAAGAAAGCCATGAGCAACACCTAGCTATGTTGCCAAACACCCTGGGAACGAGGAGCAGATGCACATAGGAAAGTTATTGGTGCTGACATTGTACCTACTGAACCAGTTTCCTCAGTGTGTCTTTGAGCTCCTTGTTCCTCATGCTGTAGATGAGGGGGTTCACTGCTGGAGGCACCACTGAGTACAGAACAGCCACCACCAGATCCAGAGCTGGGGAGGAGAGGGCGGGGGGCTTCAGGAAGGCAAATATTATGGTGCTGACAAACAGGGAGACCACGGTCAGGTGAGGCAGGCACATGGAAAAGGCTTTGTGTTGTCCCTGCTCAGAGGGGATCTTCAGCACAGCAGTGAAGATCTGCACGTAGGACAGCAGAATGAAAACAAAACACCCAAAGCCTAAACAAACACTAATCACAAGTGCCCAAACCACCTTGAGGTAGGAGTCTGAGCAGGAGAGCTTGAGGATCTGGGGAACTTCACAGAAGAACTGGTCCACTGTGTTGCCTTTGCAGAGTGGTATTGAAAATGTGTTCCCAGTGTGCATCACAGCATTGAGTAAAGCACTGGCCCAGGCAGCTGCTGCCATTCTGACACAAGCTCTGCTGCCCGTGATGGTCCCATAGTGCAGGGGTTTGCAGATAGCGACAAAGCGGTCATAGGCCATGACAGTGAGAAGAGAATACTCAGCCAAAATGAAAAAGACAAAGAAAAAGACCTGGGCAGCACATCCTGAGTAGGAAATGGTCCTGGTGTCCCTCAGAGAATTGGCCAGGGATTTGGGGACAATGACGGAGATGGTGCCAAGGTCGAGAAGTGAGAGGTTGAGGAGGAAGAAGTACATGGGGGTGTGGAGGCGGTGGTCACAGGCTACAGCTGTGATGATGAGGCTGTTGCCCAGGATGGCAGCCAGGTAGATGCCCAGGAAGAGTGAGAAGTGCAAGAGCTGCAGTTCCTGCGTGTCCGCGAATGCCAGGAGGAGGAACTCATTGAAGGAGGTGCTGTTGGACATTTGCTCCTTTGGGGCACAGGGGAACTGTCCGAGGAAGAAGAGACATTGACAAGTTAGGGCAGACTTCTCTGAGTGAACATCTCCCATAGCCTCCCCCAAACACACACACGTTACTTCTCCCCATCTCAGCAGCAGAGTCATTGAGCTGTGTGGCTTGACCTCTGGTTTGTGCTGGCTGAGTTTGATGTGAGGAGCAGGGGCCTCTGCCCGTGGGCTCCAGAGGAGTCAGCCCTGACCTACAGCACTGCGGACATGGGAACAGCGGTGACTAAAATTTATATTCCGAATTCCAGTCAGATTTCATCTACTCATAACGTTGAAGGCATTTTCAGCATCTTCACTCCCACTTCTAAATAATGTGGGTTCATTAATAGTTTTAACGCTTCTTTGGTTTTCTTTAGCTGACCCAGTCACAGCTGAGAAGGATTCCTGGACATAGAAACCCTCAGCATTGCTGCTGCACTCAGCAACTGTGATTCTGGAGAGGCAAAAGGATTCACTCTGGCTTGAGTGCAGGGGGTGGAGAGCTGGCCTGTCCATCTGCCTTGTTCCCAGCTGCCCTGTGCTCGCACCGTGGAGGTGGAGGACAGTTGCACTCATGCTACCGAAAAAAGAAACGACACTGCAGAGAGCAGAGGAATGCACTTGCAAAGTGCCCATCAGCACTCTTTCTGAGGGGATGTGAGGGAGGTCTCAGCCCTCCCCTTCTAGCCAGCAACACATCGGGCTCCTTCCAGCTGCCCACACCCAGCCACCCAGCAGTATGTCTCAGTGTGGCCTCAGTATCTAGGTGGCTTCTCCCTGGGGCACCTACATATCACACAGCTGCAATGGGAGAGCTGTGTCCTTGTGGAGGGCAGCTTGCAGCCCAGCCAGACAACCCAGGGAAATGGCTGAATGTCCTAAGAATGGGGTGTCCTGATGAGAGAGTTGGCGCATTCCCTGACCCCCACACTGCATGCCTGGACACCCACAGGTTAGAGGGGCACTAGGGCATCTCACTGTCAAGGACACGTCTGCATGGCAGGACCTGCAGGATCAGTGTCTGAACTGCATCAGAAACCCCCCTGCACAAGAGAGTCCAAGGGGAAGCACAAGGGCAGCATGGACAGGTGGGAAACATGGAGCAATACCATGATATTTGTGGCGAGGGAGGCAGGGACAGGGAGGGAGAGAGGGGCACTCAGGACTCTCTCCTCTCCTGCATGTCCGGCTGCTGAGGAAACGACTCCTGCCCTGCACCCCACAGCCTTGAGAGCAGAGGGCTGTGCTGGCTGGGAGAGGAGAGGAGGTGTTTGCAGTTGACAGTTTCCTCTCACACTTTGAGAATGACTCTGCTGCCTGGAGCCGTCCCTGCAGGGAGCTGTTTCTCTGTCCCCACGTCTCTCCCCTGTCAGTGCTCACAGACCCCATCCCACCCGCTGGGTGCTCAGCTCTGCCCTGCAGAAACCTTCCAGAGGCAGGACATGGCCCAAGAGCACCTTCTTTTTTGCAGGTGATATGGAGCAGGTGGGACAAAGCTTGCTGAGGCTGGAAAGGTGATGCTGGCTCTGTCCTTAGGCTGAGGGGTGGATGAAGGCATTTGCTGAGTCCCTCCCAGAACTGATCCTCTCTCAGTGTCACTGTTTTGGAGCCTCCGTCCCCTGTCTAAACCTGACAGATCCAATCCCATTTCACTCCACCCAAACAGAAAATAACTGAAAGCAAAAACTCATGAAAGCTCCTTCTCCTTCTCTCATCCCCTGCCTTGACATTCCTGTTGAAAAGTCCCCTCCGGATACGTTCCCCAGCCCTGACCCACACAGCAGCTTCTCAATGGGAGAAAGTACCTGACCTGACGGGGATCTCTCCTCCCACCCAGAGCTTCTCCCCGCAGCGTCATGGGGAGTTCCCCAGACAGGCTGAGTGCTGACCCTTGCAGGCAGCAGAGTCTATGTCCCGGGCACACAGCACCCTGGGGCACAGTGACACTGCTCTGAATTACGGTCCGTGCAGACATGTGTGCACACCCAGGCTTCACACACCTGCAGCCATACTTGGAAGAAAGGAGCAGGATGCCCTGTCCCTGTGACAGTGTGGCTGGGAATCCCTGCTCTGAAGCGTCTCCCCCTCCTCTGCAAAGAGGAAGCTGGGAGAACGATCCTTAAAAAACTGCCATGGGCCAGGATGGGTTTAGAAGACCCCTCCAGGAAACACACTAGTTTTGCCCTGCAGCCAGAGACTTACTCTGTGCAAGGCTGTGAAGATTTCTCCCACAAGGAGCTCTCCTCTGGCCTCACACTCCACACTGCCTTTCACTTCTCATCTCATGTCAGCAGCAGCAGGCAGTGCCCAGAGCCCTGCTGCTCTTTGCAGAGGAGCTGCTCCTGCACACAGCTGTCTCTGGGCAGTGCTGCCAGGTTGCCATGAGCTCCCTCTGTCCCTGAAGCCCGGCCCTGCTCAGGAGCAGGGGCCCAGCTGAAGGCATGAATTTCTCTGTCCTTTGGGCTCCCTCCTCCTGGGAAATGTTCCCTGAAGTAGACTAAAAGAACCAGCTATTGTCCTTTTCTAAAGAGTGGAGAGAGACTGATTCCAGCATTGCAATTTATTTCATCAGAGGATGACTATCTATGATAGGTGGAAATGTCCCACTCTGGAAGGCCCTCTTCTCATCTGTTAACGAGGCAGTATACCTAGATGGGAACAAGAAGGGAGCTCATTGATGCATGGTTCAGGTGTTGATTCAGGTGAGTCAATCTGGGCATCTCATGCCCCTTTAAAAGCCCCTGGCATGCAGTGCGATGCAGATCCCTCCCATGAACTCCACAAACACACAGGAGGTGGGATTCTCCTTCCCAAAACTGAAGTGAGCACAACATAGAGGTCTGCATGTTAAGCTTCTTGTCTAAGCTCCCATTGTAATCCCTGGAGGTGGAGGATGAGAGTCAGTTGCTCACACAGAAAGACCTGGTGACAGTTGAAGAGACAGAGGTGGTCTAAGGCATGTGCCAGTGTCTGCTTGCTCTGAAGGAGCCACTGCGAGAGCTGCATCCTTCTAGAGCATCAGGCAGGGGGCAGATGGGGAATTTCCTTGGCCATCTGAAATGACACTAGATGCCTACTACAACTAGAGCCCTACTCACTATGAAGCTGAGACAGATGAAGGTCCCAGTGTTACAAAGACCTATAGTAATTCAGTGCAGACACTTGATTTCATGACATAGAAATAGGCTGGCAGGACCATTTCAGATGCCTGCGGTGTCCAGCACAACCACCTGCTCTAGCACACACTGCACGGGACTTAACAGAAAACCATGCCCCTTTGGAGTGCTTGCTGGGCAAGTGCCCCAGGGCATTTTGACTTTCCTACATGTGTTCAAACAAATGAATCCCAATACTGCCTTTAGGGAAAATCCATCTTGTCTACGTCCATGTATGCTTCATAAATAGGAGGCACATCACAGCAACGTCTCTGCTCTAGTTCCTGCACTCTCAAACCCTTCTCACTCTTCTTCTCCTGGACCTCTTCTCACACCACCAGATGATATGAACAGGGACTAGGCTAATGATGACCTCAGGGTAGCTGGAGCACAGGCTGCGCAGGCCCAGGGACTTCTTCACTGGAACTTTGTCCTTTCTGGGGATTGGTTCAAGAAGTCTGTCACAGGCCCATTAGTGCTGCAGAGTCAGCTCAGGCCGCCAGCCCCTCTCCTGGCATTCCTGCACAGCCCAGCTCTGTTTCTCCCTGGCCTTGGGCACTGCAGGCTTTGATCTCCTAGTGGGAACCTCCTTTCACCATTACAGAGGAGCGCAATGCCTAGTGCAGGACAACAACATGGTTGAGTAAATTATTCCTGACCCACCTGATTGCCTTCTGTGATAAAAGGCCTGCACTTGTGGAGGAGAAGAGAGTAGTGGGTGTCCAGTGGACATCCAGATGGGCAAAAAGCTGGTTGGATGATGGAGCTCAGAGGGGTTGCATGAATGGGTCATGCTTGACCAGGAAGCCAGGGAAAGTTGGGGTATGCAGGGGTCTACCCCACATCCTGTCCTCTTTGAAAGGCTCATCAGCGGGGCAGAACAACATGCATCAGGACAGGCAGAGACCTGACCAGCAGAGGAATGACCCCAAGGTGAAGGCCCTGGATGTTTCAAGGAATGCCATATGAGCCAGTGGTGCATGCTCACCAGAAATGAGGCCAGCTGCATACAGCACTGCATTAGGAAGAGCGTGGCCACCCAGGCAAGGGCAGTTCTTATCCCCCTCCACTCAGCACTGATGTTGCCATATCTGGAAGAGTGTGTCCCAGTGTGGTACGCCCAGTGCTGGAGGAATGGGTAGCGACTGGGAGGGTCCAGAAAAGGTCTGCCAAGATGGCGTTGGGGGCCTGAAGCACATGGCCTGTATGGAGAGCCTGAGGGACCTGGGCTTCTTTAGCCTGCTGAAGTGGAGGCTAAGGCCAGTACAGTAGTCACCTGTGACTGCCTGTGACAGGGTGGTTTCAGAGATGATGGAGCTTTTCTTGGTAGTGGGAAGCAGCATGAGAAGGGGAAAGAGGCACAAAGTGCATCTTGAGAGGTTCAGACTGCACTTCAGGTAACGAGAATGTCACTCATAGGGTAGTGCTGTGGTGCAAGAGGACACCCAGAGGGACTCCGTGATCAGCCCCTTGCCTTTTGTTTCAAGGAGCAGCCAGCAAGGACAGACAGATGTCAGTAAAGGTGGGGAGATCGTGCAGTGAGAGCAAGGTGGGGAAGCACATTGGGTGTCTAGAGGCTGCAGGGAAAGAGGTGCAGGTTTGGGACAGCACAGGACAGCCTGTGGTGGAGAAGACCGAGGGCAATGCCAAAGCTGAAAGCCTCCAAAAGAACTGAGGTTTTTGTCCCATTTGCTATGGCTAGTGTCTCTGCTACTGAGGCCTACGAGAAGATCACATTTCTTTACAGCACTGTGGCCTTGCTGCCTCCTCACCTTCATGGAGCCCAGGAGGTGCTGTATCGTTGTCCTGCACTAGGCTTTGCACACAGCCCCACCCTGACACTGCCCCCAGGAAGAGCCCTGAGCAAAATGTGAGGAGAGGATCTCCCCACGCAGGGGCTGGCTGTGGGTCTTGGTCATTCTGCTTGATAACACACATCGAGGTTGACTTGGCATCACAGCCACCCTCACATTGCCTTTGCCTACCTGCAATCAGGGCCTCCAACTTTCTGCTCTAATCAGCCCCTGGGGAGACTTTGTTGATAATGACCCTCAGTGGGACCCATTAACGCTCCAAGAAACTTGGGGATTTGCTTCTGACGTAAACTTCTTGAGAGGTTTCTTCAGTCTCCTCTCAGCATCGGAGGTTCATGGGCTCAGCACCAAAGACACCCGAGGGGTCATTAAAATGCAAAAACCCCTAAGGAACCATGCCTCTCCCCATAATTTTCTTCAGCTTTTCAATTCTTGTGCTGTGGCTAATTGGAGACGTTTCAGGAGTGTATTTACAAGAGGAGGATTTCAATGAGCATCAAAAAAAAAAAAAAAAAAAAGAGAGGGATTTCTGCTTTTAAAGATTTCCTTATTTTTCAGCTTACAATCTAGAGTGATATCCACCTTCTCCAACTGATATTGATCCAGAGTGTCTCCTAATGAAGTCTGGACATGTCAGAACTCAGCTTCCTTGCAGACAGACATCCATGGACAACCTTCCTCCCCACCTCCCCAGCCCTGCCAGTTCCCTCATTAGCCACTGGGGACTTAGATCAAACTTGTTCAAATTGAACCTTTTGCCACTCAAGGCTGCAGCTGAATGTTACAGCTCATGTGCACCAATTCCCACCTGCTTTCCTTAGAGAACTAGCTGCAAACAGGCACAGAAGGATTTGTCTTAACTGCGATCAAACACAAATAATCTTGATCCAGTGTCCTAAGAAATAAAATACACTCCTCAACTGTATGTCAAGTCCAAGTTGCCTCCAGTGAGGTCCATGGTCTACAAGGAATAACCTTCCTTGAAATGTTCTTCACAAACAGATAGGAAAGGCTGGATAGACACACAATGAAGGAGTTGATTGAAGAGACAATTAGACTCCTGAAAGACAAGGCGAGCTTCAGACTCCCTGAAGCTTAAAGCAGCAACTGGAGAGTTGGGAGGTTTCTGAACGATAAAGAGTAAGGGGAGGAGGAAGACTGGGAAACTATGGAAAGTGCATATGCCCAGATAGTCTGACAAACAGTTGACTTTAGAAATGATCAGTTTAATCAGGGCATATGGAAATAGGTGAAAGATTAGTGAGGTTAAAACCACAGCATCACAGACAGAGCAGTGGTAACACAAGTTAAGGGGCAGATCAACAGTTCTTCTCCTGAGACTCAGGCCCTTCCTCCAAATTTCCATTATGTCGTCATGGGAAAACACTGACATTTTATTAACATTATTCAGTCATTTCAGCTGATGTAAATGTTCTCATTTATTTATTTTTTTTAATGTTGAGAACAGTTCTTCACCTTTCCAGGCAGAGCTCAGGTTTCTAACCATAAACATTCAGTGGCACTCTGAGAGGCCCCAGTATCTCTGAGGCACCTGCCTGGGCCTGGCAGCTCTCACAGGGGACCTGCGGGAGACCAGAGCCCCTCAGAGCCACAGAGGGAGAATGGGCAGAGGGGACCAGGGCACCTGTAGTGGCACCAGCCACCATGACCCTGTGACTGCATCCCACACCAGTTCTGAAAAAATCTCTTTCCTTTTCACACAAAACGATAATGCATAATCTCCCCAGAAGACTAGTAGACTGAAACAGAACAAATCAAGAAAGACAATAAGAGCACAAAAAAGTGAAAACCTGGAAAGTATCACAAAGCATTTCTTTGCTTTAAATCTTTGTCTTAATTTCTTTCTACTTTCAATTTATAATCATTTTCTAAACATTTCTGTATAATCAGGCCTGCACCATTAAACAAGATATTTTTGTGTCTCTCACAGACCCCAGTGCTCAGAAGACCACCCCCTGCCCAGGGCTGTCTGGGCCACCCCTCACTCTTTGCACAGAGCATGTCGCACTCTGAGGTGTCAGGCTCTCTCGACTGGTGAGGAAAGCAGCGTGACCAGCTTCATCTATTTTTGGATGGCCAAATCTGCAAAATCTCAACATACCTGTGTTACTGTGACCTTTTAAAGGAGTCCCTAAAACATCTAGCCACACTCCCTTTTCATTCCTTCCACAGTCAATGAAGTGCAACTTCATTTTAGGGAACAACAGGGAGGAGGCTGATCTCACCCCATGCCCGACCCCGTCAGTGCAGATATCTCTGCCTAAGCCAGTTGTCTGGACTTCCCTTTCTAGTCAATGGAGGTAAATAAGTTCCCTCAATTGAGTTGTTTTGAGATACATTTCCTAATGACAAGCTAAAGTCCCATAGGAAACACCTCCAAAATTTCCAGCACCACATGGGAACACAGCTACCCCAGGACATCTCAGGCAGCAACAGCCTCTCTATGTGGTCCAATGAATCAAGCCCCAAAAGTGGATTCTAGTCCTAAGTTGAAATCTTCTCAACAAATAACTCAGTGCAACAATTGACAAAAATCCTCTTTTCCAAAACTTCACACAGTTTTTAACATTGCCAAATATTTTTTTTCATTCTTATTCATTGGCAGCACCATGTTCATGTACTACAGTAATTAGCCTGTCCATGCAAGTGTACATACATATATATACATTATTCATCAAAATACATTTGCTGGCTATACTCTGGAGTAGCAGTGGAGGAATGGAGAAACTTTGTTCTGAGGAACTATTTAAATGGACATGTTTCAGATCTCTTCTTCTGCCTCTCTGTCCTTTCTTCTTCCTCTGCCTCTTCTCTCTTTACAGAACTCTCCAGGGGACCATTCACTGAATCACAGTGGACGAGACCTCTGGACGTCACCTAGTCCCAACTCCCCCAGTCAATGCAGAGGGAACTAGATGAGGTTGCCCAGGGGCTCCCCCCAGTTATGCATTGGCCACAAAGGTGCTGAGAGTGCGCTCCATCCACTGTGCAGGCTATTCATCAAGATGTTAAACAGTCCTGCCGCACATGTTGATCACTGAGGGATGCCGCTAGAAACCAGCTGACACATGGAACTTGTACCACTGATCACAGCGTTTCAGCCTGATGGTCCAGCCAATCCCCCACCTGCCTCATGGTCCATTGATCCAGGGCAGATCTGGACAATTTGCCTCTAAGGAGACTATGGGGGACTGTACCAAAGGCCTTGCTAAAGTGAAGGTTCACAAAATGCCCTGCTTTCCCCTTGTGCACAAAGCCATTCATCTGATGGCAGAAGGCAATCAGGTTGGTCAGGCATGGTTTCCATTTCCCCTTGGTCAACCCATGCTGCCTCTTCCAGGCCTTCTCCTTCATAGGCTTGGAGATGGTTTCCAGGAGGATTTGCTGCATCACCTTCCCAGGGACTGAGATGAAGAGGACCAGCCTGTCGTTGCCCAGATCCTCTCTCTTGCCCTTCTGAAAAATAGCTGAGATGTCTGCCTTTTCCCACTCATCAGGAACCTCCCTGATTACCCTGACATTTCATAGACAGTTGGGAACAGCGTTGCAATGACTCCAGCCACCTCTCCCTGAACCCTGGGGTGCTTCCTGTCTGGTCCCATGGATTTGTGTGTGCCCACTGGGCAAAAGTCCTCCCCAGCTGCATCTTCCTCTGCCATTGGTGAGGCTTTGCTAACACAGATGCTGCCAAAGGACTCAGGGGCCAGGGAGGCCTGGCAGTAGACAAGACCAGTAAAAGACAAGGTAAAAGAGGCAATGAGCTCCTCAGCCTTTCCCCTGTCTTTGTCACTACGTCCCCTGCCCCACTGAGCAGGGAGACAACACTTTCCTTGGCTGCCTACCTTGTGCTGCCCATGTACTTACAGAAGCCCTTCTGGTTGCCATCTCCATCTCTTGCTAGCTCCACCTCCAGCTCCCGCTGAGCTTTGGCTTGCCTAACTCCATCCCTTCCACCACATGCAATGGCTGTGTCTTCTTCCTGGGTAGACCATTGCCATTCCAGCCCTCTGTCCACTTCTTTCTGCCTTTTCAAGTCCTAAATCTCAAAGTCCCTGCTCATCCACGACAGCCCCAGGCCAGGCCCTGATGGACTTTCCTGCAGACTAGACTGTTCCTGTGCTTTAAGGACATTGTCCCTGATGATCCAAGAGGGCTGCATGGCTCCTCTGACCTCCAGGACAGTCACCTGTGGGATCCTGACAAGCACATCCTGAACAAGATGAAATCCTCTCTGCTGCAGTGCAGGGAGGTGATTCTGTCATTCCTCCTACCTCTCCACCATCTCACAGCCACTGCAGTGACAGCCAACCTCCACATTCACATCCCCATCCAGCCTGAGCTTCAGGCAAGAAAGAAAGGGCAGCATGGCACCATCTCCCTAGAGGTGCAACTACAGAGGTAGAGAACTCACCCTGCAGAAAAGCCTGCATTTCTCCCCTCACCACTGAGGGGATCCAGGCAATGGACTTGTATGTGGTTAAAGGTGGATGCAAAGAACTTCAGGGGTAATGTAGCTATGCCTGAGGCAGTGCCTCCCAGGCTGCCCTTACAGTCAACAAGGAAGAAGGTGGAGGTGTTCACCACCTTCTTCTGAATGGTCACATAAAGCACAAATGACTCCTGTCCCAGAGACATTTGCCCTGTGCTTGAAATGGGGCCTGAGGTCATAGGCTTTTCGGATAATTAAGGTTGAAGAGACCACAGGCTGCCTGTAGTGCAACCAGCTGCTCAAAGCAGGGTCAGATACCAGAAAATGTCTCTGCCAAAGGATTTCTGGGGTGATAGAGCAGGAGAAGACAGTAGAGAGTTGACAGCGTATTATAAGTCCCAATGACAAAAGGGTTTCCTTTTTCCCTTTCTCCAGAGAATTAAATCCTCAGCTCTCCAGAGAGAAGAACCTGGGACACTAACTTTGCCACTAACATGGAGGCAGAGAAGTTCCTGAGTCCCTTACAGACAGAGGCTGGTCCAAAGGCCACCACCTCAATGGCACCAGACCCCCAGGCATGCCTGCCTTCTTGCTGGGCACCCTCCAGCCCCAGGCAGGAGGTGTGCAGAGAACAGAGTGGGGTGTGCAGCCTGCAGCCCTGGCCACCCAGCAGGTGTGGTGGGACCCTGCTCCTCTAGATGAGACTGGGCTCTCCTGCATTTCCCCAGGGTGAAGCCTGCATCCCCTCTGGATGGGAATACAACCTGGCAGGGAGGGCCAACACGGAACACAGTCTCTGTTCCAGGGGATGAAGAGAGAGGGGAGGGCAGAGGGGGATCTGCTCATGCCCCGGGCACTGATTCCCTCCCTGCAGCCGGTACAGCCCTGCTGGTGCCCTGTAACCCATGAGTCCAGGAGGTGGGACTCCAATCTGCCCTGGCTCTAAAGATTTCTCAGCCCTTCAGACCCAGGAGGCAAAGCACCGGTCTGGGGACACCTCAGCAGTCGAAGGGCCTGAATGCCTGGTGTGTTCCTGAGAACTTTTCTGCAGTCTCCCTGCACTGCTTTGACTCCTGTTGCCCATGCAGCAGAGACTCCTTTGGAGGATGAACTCACTCACTATGTGAGTCTGAGGACAGGCTTGACCAGGCAGTACAAATGCCAGCAAGGCCTCAGCCCCACAACCGTGATCTGCAGGACCACAATGTGCTCTGAGCCGGGCTAACTTTACAGTTAGATCAGGTTGGTAGGTGCTTTCTCCAGGCGTGTTTTTAAAGGTCTCCTGGCCCCTGCCCCAGTGCTGCTTAAATATCATGGTTATTTATTTTTTTCCTTAAACTCCTTCAAAATTTGCTTTGCTGCAACTTCTGCTTGTTGTCTCTTGCCCTTTCCTCCACTTGGCCCCCAGCCAGACCATCCCATCTATGTTGACCAAGTGCAATCACAACCTTGCCTTCAAGCACAGCCTAGCTGGGATCTCCTGGGACCATGGAGGCAGGCCGTGGTGGCCAGCTCCAACTGGAACTATGTGCTGCAGGTCCCTACGTGGTCTCAGAGGAGACATAACATGGAGACATAGCATGACCCAGGGCAGAGCATGTGGGCTGACACCGGGGCAGAGCTGGGACCCACAACTGTGAGAAGAGAAGACCTCTGGCAGCTCCTCTCCATACCTGGGCAGGGAGTGACACACTCGGTGGTGCTCCTGAGAGAGGATGGTGAGACAAGAGCAGGGGCACTGTGAGCTGCAGTGCTTGGCACCAACCATCTGTGCTGGGTCTGTGAGTCCTGGCGAGGGGTGCTGGTGACTGCAGCCCCTAAGAGACCTCCAACTCTGCTAGCAGCAGTGAGTCCCCTCCACGACTGTCGGGAGCTTCCCAGAGTGTTGTGGCTCCCATCTGCGCCTCATCTTTGCACTGGCTCAACTCTGCTGCCCTGCATGCGGCCCCACGGCCCCACTGTGCAGGCACGGCACAGCACAGTGTGGGTTCAGGGGTGGGGAAACATCCCCCCAGCATGGTCCCCATGACAGCCCTCAGTGCCCCATCCCCCATGGTCCTCCTGCCTGGCACCTTCCCACCACTCCCCAACCCCTGCCCAGCCCTGATTCTGTCCACCCTGGGGTTAGCAGAAGGCCATGCTCTGGGGTCTGCTGGTGTCTGGGCCCAGGGAGAGAGGCCAGGCAGGATGGCCAGCCCCCCATAGGGGTGCTGAGTCCAGCAGGCAGACAGAGCTGGTCACATTCCAAGATCGTCCCTCACTAGGACCACGGGGAATGGCCAGTGGTACAAGGGTCTGGGTCTAGGAGGAGTTTCCTGGAGCAGTTTCTCCTCTCTGTTCATGCAACAACAAGCTGGGCTGCATCTTTGTCCTGACAAACCCTGTATGAGGCCCGCCATGAGAGGAGGATGGTCTACAGGCCCAGTAGATGGCCCCAGGATGTCCTCTGCATGCTCCCTGGCAGCCCTGCAGAGGACCCAGCAGAGGGCTCGTCCCCCCCAGGGCTCACAGTTGGATGCCCAGTCCTCCAGCTGGGCATGGAGCCTTGTCTGGGGGTGACCTTTGGGGTGAGGACCAACACACAGGGTGGGGGAGATTGTCTGAAGGAGATGTGGCCTGAGGGACAGCAGCAAACTGATATGACTCCCAGGTTCTGCTTCCTTCAATGCAGGATCCCACAAGGGCTCCCAGCCTTCCTTTTGATGCCTCCCTTCAGGAAGGACAATGACACTATGAGCTGGGAGGGTGGGGAGCATTAATCCTTTTTCAGCCACTTCCCAGACCATGTGGAGAGCTAGGACAGCAAGGACTTCTGGCTCTGCACCGCGAGTTTGCTTTTGTGTACCCACACTCGGAACATTGTCTTGGATTAAAAGTTGGCATTTTTCTCTCCAAGACACTTTCAAGCCCAGTTCCACTTCCTTCTCATCTCTCCCAATACCTCCCCTGATCTTGTTGGCCATTCTCACACCCCCTCCCCTGTTCCCTGCAGAGCTGGTGGTGCTGCTCTGCAGAGTGAGCAGGCTGTGGGGCCACAGGGCCACAGGGTCACTCTGCACTGGCCATGCTGGTCAGGGTGGGAAGCAGACCCAACCAAAAGGGGATCACGGCCTCTAATCCCTCCAGGGACTGCAGATGTGGCAGGTGCTTGGAGGGACTATGGAGCATTTCCAAAAGTACCAGTTGTGTCCAGGTGCGTCTCTAGATCCTGCCCCTGGTATTTCATTGATGATGATATGAATCGCTCTCCAGTCTCCCTTCCCCATGCCAGATGGGTCCCCAGTGCCTCTCCTGTGATTGCAGAGCCCTCTTTTGCCTGCACATCCCTGGGTTTAGTGCTTTAATTTTAAGTGCCTCCGCCTTGGAGCATTTCTCACTTTGTGAGGTTCCACTCACTGCCCATTCCAGGCACATGCTGTCCCAGGAGATGCCCTGTGCTCTCCTGGCACCTCCAGATTCCCCTCCAGAAGGATGGACATCTAACACTGTGACATGTTGGACAGCTGTGCGTATGTAAATCTGTGACCATTCATCCCCTCCACTGTCACTGGAGACTGATGGGTGTGTCCTAAATCCAGCCCTTGGTCTCTAAAGGATCATAACATGGTTATGAGCTTTCTGCTCCTGAACCCATGGACAACCATGTGCAACAGGCCCTCCTGGATTGAAAATCCTTGGGGCTATTCTTGACAGCGGCTTTGGAGGAAGCTCAGCCTTCAGGCACTGCACCAGGAAGAACTGACTTTATTACAGAGATTCTGTGAGGGAGGCAGCTCTGACCCAGTGTTAGACACAATTTGATGTGGATACCAAGTGAGACAGAGCAGCCCCAGTAAAAGTGGAAGGAATCCAAGCATTTGTGTAGCAACATGATAACAAATATTACTACTAATAGTAATAATAGTCATAATAAAAATAAAGTGAACAAAGAAAGCTCAGTCCTGGTATGGGACACAGGGGGAGTCATTTGTGGAGAGCAAAGGCAATGTTACCACTGCAGAAAACTGTCCATGAAATCACTTTCCTCAGGGCATCTTTGAGCTCCTTGTTCCTCATGCTGTAGATGAGAGGGTTCACTGTTGGAGGCACCACTGCATACAGAACAGCCACCACCAGATCCAGAGCTGGGGAGAAGACAGAGCGGGGCTTCAGGCAGGCAAACGTGCCCGTGCTGACACACAGGGAGACCACGGCCAGGTGAGGCAGGCACATGGAAAAGGCTTTGTGCCGGCCCTGCTCAGAGGGGATCCTCAGCACAGCAGTGAAGATCTGCACGTAGGACAGCACAATGAAAACAAAACACCCAAAGGCTAAACAGGCAGTAACCACAAGAAGCCCAGCTTCCCTGAGGTAGGAGTCTGAGCAGGAGAGCTTGAGGATCTGGGGAATCTCACAGAAGAACTGGTCCACAACATTGCCTTGGCAGAGTGGTATTGAAAATGTGTTAGCAGTGTGCAGGAGAGCATGGAGAAAACCACTGGCCCAGTGAGCTGCTGCCATTCTGACACAAGCTCTGCTGCTCATTAGGGTCCCGTAGTGCAGGGGTTTGCAGATGGCAACGTAGCGGTCATAGGCCATGACTGTGAGAAGAAAATATTCTCCTCCAAACAAGAAGGCAACCAGGAAGACCTGGGCAGCACATCCTGAGTAGGAAATGGCCCTGGTGTTCCAGAGGGAATTAGCCATGGATTTGGGGACAGTGGTGGAGATGGTGCCAAGGTCAAGGAGGGAGAGGTTGAGGAGGAAGAAGTACATGGGGGTGTGGAGGCGGTGGTCGCAGGCTACAGCTGTGATGATGAGGCCGTTGCCCAGGAGGGCAGCCAGGTAGATGCCCAGGAAGAGCGTGAAGTGCAAGAGCTGCAGCTCCCGCGTGTCTGCAAATGCCAGGAGGAGGAATTCGTTGAGGGAGCTGCTGTTGGACATTTTGCTATCTCTGGGCATGGGGGACTGTCCAAAGAAGAAAAGACATTGAGAAATTAGGAGAGACTTTTCAAGCAAAGAACCCCCCCCCCCAATGTTCCAGTTCTCATACAAGCCCCCGCTTTGCCTCTCTCTTTAGTGAGAGGATCTGTGCGCAGCTCCCTTGCTTGAACTCCACTTTGCACTGGCGGAGTGTGTTATGAGGGACTTCTGCCCATGAGCTCCACAGGAGTCAGTCAGGCTGTATAGTGGTGGCATACATGGGAATGGGGGTCACTAGCTCTGACAGTCACAGTTCCTCTCAGGTGAAATCCACTGGGCATGTGGAAGGGCTTTTCAGCATCTGCACCACCACATCTAAAGAACGAGGGTTGAGGAACAGAGTTCATGGGATTTCTTAACAGTGTTTATTTTCTTTGAGATGCCCCTGTCACCCCTGGGGAGTGACCCTCAAAGGCAGCAATTCTCAGCATTTCTACTGTGAATCCTGAGAAAAATGGATTCCCTGTCGCTTGGTGCAGAGTGAGGACAGCTTGTCTGTCTATTAGCCTTGTTCCCAGCTGTCATTTGCTCGCACCTCTTGGAGCTGGGGGATGATCACTCCCATATGTTGCCTTAAAAAGAAACCAGCCCCTGCTGAGAGCAGACGAGTCCAGTTTCAAAACCGCAGCTCTCCAACCATCTCTCCCTTTCTCAGGGCACCCGAGGGAGGTCTCCACACTCCCTTTCTAGCCAAGGACACACAGGGCTCTTTTCAGATGCCCATATACAGTTTCCCAGCACCATTTCCATACTCTCAGCATCTCTGCAGATTCCTCACGGTTCTCTTGGACATCACAGAGATGCTATGAGACAGCAGTGCCCTTCCGGAGGGCAGCTCAAAGTCTGCCAGGACACCACAGGGAAACAGTCAAAGGACTGTTAGGACTGAAGATGGGCTCTCCCTAAGGGAGAGTCAGCTCAATTCCCAGCTGCACAGACTGCATTTCCTGCAGCCACACAGGTTAGAGAGGGGCTGCCGACACCTCACTCCCAAGAAGATCCCTGTGTTGCACAAGTCGCAGTGCAGGTGTCTGAACTGCAGCTGAAAACCCACCAACCCCAAGGAGCCCGAGAGAAGAACAGGGGCAGCATGGAGGGGACGGGAAACAAGGAGCAACACCACGATCCTGCTGCCAAGGGAAGCAAGAAGAGAGGGGCAGATGGGCACTCGGGAAAGCCCTCACCTTACCCACCCGGGCATGCTGCCTCACAGACGGTGACAACGCAGGGAAGTCGCTCTCAGACCCTGGACTCCATGGCTGTCAGGGCAGAGGCTCTGGTGGGTCAGAGAAGAGACATGGGGGGCTTGTTCGGAAGAAGCTGTCTGCATTGGAGGGACTGAGCAAGACTTGCTCAAATCCATTCTACCAGGACAATTCTGTTTGCTGTTCCCTCTCATTCCCTGCCCATCTCTGCCACCTGGCACTGTCCCTGCTGCCAGCTCTTACTCTGTCCCAGCATCTTTTCCTTGCCGGTGCTCACAGACCCCATTCCACCCTCTGTGGGCTCCATTCTGCCCTACAGAAACCACCCAGGACAGGGCACTGGGCACAGGAATCTCTGTTCTCACAGGTCCTAAGGAGCAGGTCAGGAAAACTCTTATAAAGCAGTCAAGGTGCTACTGGTGCTGTCTGTAGGCTGAGGTGGGGTTGAAGGGGTTTCCTGAAGTTTCTCACAGACCAGAAATCACTGAATTCACGACTGAATCTATCAGTCATAGGATGGGATGGGTTTAGAAGATCCCTCCAGGAACCTCAGTAGCATTGCCCCGCAGCCAGAGACTTACCGTGTCAGGAGCTGTGAAGATTCCTCCTACAATGAGCTCTCCTCTCTCCTCCCACTCCACACTGCCTTGCACTTCTCCCTGCCTTGTCTCATCTCATGGCAGCAGCAGCAGGCAGTGCCCGAAGCCCTGCTGCTCTTTGCAGAGGAGCTGCTCCTGCACACAGCTGTCTCTCAGCAGTGCTGTCAGGTTGCTGTGAGCTCTTTCCATTGCAGGAGCCTGGCCTTGCCCAGGAGCAGGGGCCCAGCTGAAGTCCTGACTTCCTCTGTTGCTTGTGCTCCCTCCTCCTGGGAAATGTTCCCTGAAGGAGACTAAAATAATCACCATTGGTCTCTTTCTCAACACTGAAGGGAAACTGATTCCAGCATTACAATTTGTCTCATCACAGGATGGTTATCTGCAAGAGGTGGAAATGTCTCTCTCCTAACTAGGCAGGAAGCTACTCGAGGACAAGAAGGGAGGTCATTTCCCCATGGTTCAGGTTTTGATTCAGATGAGTCAATCTGGGCATCACATGCCCATTTAGAAGCCCCTGGGATGCAGTGGGATTCAGCTCTCTCCCACGAACTCCACAAAAAAAAAGCAGGAGGTGGGATTACAGAATCACAGAATCGCTGAGGTTGGAAGGGACCTCTGGAGATCATCTAGTCCAACCCCCTTGCTCAAGCAGGGTCACCTAGAGCACATTGCACAGGATTGCATCCAGGCGCGTTTTGAATATCTCCAGAGAAGGAGACTCCACCACCTCTCGGGGCAACCTGTTCCAGTGCTCTGTCACCCTCACAGTGAAAAAGTTTTTCCTCATGTTCAGATGGAATTGTCTGTGTTTCAGTTTGTGCCCATTGCCTCGCGTCCTGTCACTGGGCACCACTGAAAAGAGTCTGGTCCCATCCTCTCGACACCCTCCCTTCAGATACTTGTACACATTGATAAGATCTCCTCTCAGCCTTCTCTTCTCCAGGCTAAACAGGCCCAGGTCTCTCAGCCTTTCCTCATAAGAGAGATGCTCCAGTCCCCTAATCATCTTAGTAGCCGTTTGCTGGACTTGCTCCAGTAGTGCCACATCCCTCTTGGACTGGGGAGCCCAGAACTGGACGCAGTACTCCAGATGGGGCCTCACCAGGGCTGAGGAGAGGGGGAGAATCACCTCCCTCCACCTGCTGGCAACACTCTTCCTGATGCACCCCAGCATACCATTGGCCTTCTTGGCCACAAGGGCACATTGCTGCCTCATGCTTAACTTGGTGTCCACCAGCACTCCCAGGTCCTTCTCCGCAGAGCTGCTTTCCAGCAGGTCAACCCCCAACCTGTACTGGTGACTGGGGTTATTCCTCCCCAGGTGCAGGACCCTGCACTTGCCTTTGTTGAACTTCAGGAGGTTCCTCTCTGCCCACCTCTCCAGCCTGTCCAGGTCTCTCTGAATGGCAGCACAGCCCTCTGGCGTATCAGCCACTCCTCCCAGTTTTGTATCATCAGCAAACTTGCTGAGGGTGCACTCTGTGCCTTCATCCAGGTCATTGATGAAGAAGTTGAACAAGACTGGACCCAGTCCTGACCCCTGGGGGACACCGCTAGCTACAGGCCTCCAACTAGACTCTGTGCCACTGATCACAACTCTCTGAGCTCTGCCATGACGAATGAGATGACGAATTGTCAATGATGATGTACAAACCCAGGGCCATTCCACATGTTAAAGCACAGTGTCAGATGCCCGTCCTTCTGGAAGGGAATCTGGAAGTGCCAGGAGATCTCCGGGAATCTCCTGGGACAGTGTGTGCCTGGGGTGGGCAGTGAGTGGAGCCTCACAAAGGGAGAGGTCCTCCAAGGTGGAGTCACCTAAGGGTAAAGTGCTAAACCCAGGTATCCGTGGGCAAAGGAGGACTCTGCCATCCCAGCAGAGGCAGTGGGGACCCACCTGGCATGGGGAAGGGAGACTGGAGAGTGATTCATGTCATCAGTGTGATACCGGGGCAAGATGTAGAGGCACACCTGGACACAACTAGCACCCTTGGAAATGCTCCATAGTGCCTCCAAGCACCTGCCACATGCGCAGTCCCTGGAGGGATTAGAGGCCGTGATCCCCGTTTGGTTGGGTCTGCTTCCCATCCTGACCAGCATGGCCAGTGCAGAGTGACCCTGTGGCCCCACAGCCCGCACACTCTGCAGAGCAGCACTATCAGCTTGGGGCCCTGCTTCAGAAGAGGGGAGGGGGTGTGGGAATGTCCGACGAGATCAGAGGAGGGATTGGGAGAGATGAGAAGGAAGTGGAACTGGGCTTGAAATTGCCGACCTTTAATGCAAGACAATGTTCCGAGTGTGGGAACACTGAAGTGAGCTCCCAGTGCAGAGCCAGAGGTCCTTGCTCTGCTGGCCCTCCACATGGCCTGGGAAGTGCCTGAAGAAGCATTAAGGCTCCCCACCCTCCCAGCTCCTTGTGCCATCATCCCTCCTGATGGATGGCACCAAAAACAAGGCTGGGAGCCCTTGTGGGAGCTTGTGTTGAAGGAAGCAGCACTCAGGAGCCATATGAGTTTGCTGCTGTCCCTCAGGCCCTGTCCCCAGCACATCTCCTTCAGACAATCTGTGTGTCTTCAGACACCCTGTGTGCTGGTCCATACCCCAGATGTCACCCCCAGACAAGGCTCCATGCCCAGGTAGAGGACTGGGCATCCAGCTGTGAGTCCAGGGAGGACAAGCCCTCTGCTGGGTGCTCTGCAGGGCTGGCAGGGAGCATGCAGAGGAGGTCCTGGGGCCGTCTACTGGGACTGTAGATCATCCTCCTCCCATCGGGCCCTTCATATAGGGTCTGTCAGAACAAAGATGCAGCCCAGCTTGTTGTTGCATGAGCAGAGAGGAGAAACTGCCCAGGAAACTCCTCCCAGACCCAGCCCCTCATAGCAGCCATTTCCAGCACTGGCCATTCCCCATGGTGCTGGTGAGGGGTGATCTTGGAATGTGACCAGCTCCGTCTGCCTGCTGGGCTCAGCACCTCTGTGGAGGGAAAATCCAGCCCTGCCTGGCATCTCTCCCTGGGCCCAGGCACCAGCAGACCCCAGAGCATGGCCGTCTGCTAACCCTGGGGGGACAGGATGAGGCCTGGGCAGGGCTGGGGACTGGTGGGAGGCTGCCAGGCAGGAGGCTTTAGGGAATGGGGCACTGAGGTCTGTCATGGGAACCATGATGGGGACAGATTTCCCCACCCTAGAACGCACTCTGTCCTGTGCAGTGACTGTACAGTGGGGCTGTGGGGCTACGTGCAGGGCAGCAGGGCTGGGCCAGTGCAGGGATGGGGCACAGATGGGAGTCATGACACTCCAGGAAGCTCTCGACGGTCATGGAGGGGACTCACTGCTGCTAGCAGGGTCGGGTGTCTCTCAGGGGCTGCAGCCACCAGCACTGCCTGCTAGGACTTCCAGACCCAGGACAGGTGGTGGGTGCCCAGCATCACAGCTCATGGTGCCACCTCTCCTGTGTCACCATTATCTCTCAGGAGCACCTCCGGGTGCGTCGCTCCCTGTTCAGGTATAGAGAGGAGCTGCTGGAGGTCTCTTCTCCGCCCTGCTGACCCCAGCTCTGCCCTGGTGTCAGCCCACAGGCTCTGCCCTGGGTCATGTTCTGTCTCCATACACTCTCCTCTGAGACCATGTAGAGACTTGCAATACATAGCTCTGCTCGGAGCTGGCCACCACGGCCTGCCTGTGTATTCCCAGGAGATCTCAGTATGGCTGTACTTGGAGGTGAGGCTGTGACTGTCCTCGGTCAAAGTAGATGAGATGGTTTGGCTGGGGGCCAAGGGGAGGAAAGCATAAGAGACAACAAGGAGAAGATGAAGGGAGGGAAATTTCAAAGGAGTTTAACAAAAAAATAAAGAAACAACCATGGTAGCTGAGCAGCCCTAGGGCAGGGGCCAGCAGATCTTTAAAAACACTCCTGGAGAAGGCACTTACCAACCTGACCTAACTTTAAAATTAGCCCATCTCAGAGCAGATTGTGGTCCTGGAGATCTCTGGTGGTCCCTCCCAACACAAATCCTGTACAAAGAAGGAGTTGGAAAGATGATTAGGGGACTGGAACATCTCCCCTATGAAGAAAGGCTGAGAGAGCTGGGCCTGTTTAGCCTGGAGAAGAGAAGGCTGAGAGGAGATCTTATCAATGTGTACAAGTATCTGAAGGGAGGGTGTCGAGAGGATGGGACCAGACTCTTTTCAGTGGTGCCCAGTGACAGGACGCGAGGCAATGGGCACAAACTGAAACACAGACAATTCCATCTGAACATGAGGAAAAACTTTTTCACTGTGAGGGTGACAGAGCACTGGAACAGGTTGCCCCGAGAGGTGGTGGAGTCTCCTTCTCTGGAGACATTCAAAACGCGCCTGGATGCAATCCTGTGCAATGTGCTCTAGGTGACCCTGCTTGAGCAGGGGGGTTGGACTAGATGATCTCCAGAGGTCTCTTTCAACCTCAACCATTCTGTGATTCTGTGAAGAGTGGTACAAAGTCCATGACTATCCATGACTAATGGTTACCGTAACATTCTTCAGAGGTCAATACTGGAGGATACCAATGAGGAGGGAAGCCAAAACAAAACCCCTTTCCATTGTCTTCAGTGGCTGCAGAATGAAGCCTGGTTTTAGTCTGAAAGAAAAAAGATTGGGACTGAATGTTCTGAGGGTTATTATAAACTTCTTGATGCCTTCTATGCTCTTCAGTAAAACTTCCTCTGGTCACATCTCAGTCTGCCCTGAACTCCATTTTTCGCCTTGCATCAGGACTGTGGAGCAAGAACTGAGTCCAGGGAAATGCCACGCTGATAATCTGGGCAGCCTGGGGAGCCCACTGAAAGAGTAATTATGTGTGTGAGACCTCACAGCACAGGCCTGGAAAAGCCAAGTGGCCATGACCCTCCCAAGGTCCCAAGGATCCCAAGCCCTGAGCCTTGGGGCTGGATATGGCCTCCTCTGCTCATGCCATGGGCTCATGACACACCTCACAGAGTAAGATAAATTGCTGTGGGAGAGGTGGAGGAAGAAAGAAGAAAAGAATCAAAAAGAAGGGAATTCAGGCCAGGAGTCCCACCAGGAGACATCTCCAAATGCAGGTGGATTTACCCCCTCTCTGGCAAGGCCGTTTCTTCCATGACCAGTAGCACCTGGGGAAAGGAGGGTCTTTTCCTGACAGTCCTCATGGGATGGAGGGCAGCAAGATTTTAGAGACCCCTTCCAGCCAAGGGGAAGTTGTTGGGCACTCAAAGAAAGTTTTCAGCCTGGGACCTTGAAGTCCTGGGTGGCTGAAGACGACGAGATGCCTCCCATGTGTGGCTCACAAGGGACCTGAGTCACATCACAGCCACCATTGGAACACCCTCAGAAGCAGATCCTGTAACATCTGGCCTCAATGAGACCTGCAGTATTTCCCAACCTTTCTCTGGGCACCTAAAACTTTCTTTTTAGCTCCTCAGCCCTGGGGAGCAGTCTCAGCTCCTGGAGTGGTGGGGAAGGCACCAGTGACTGCCAGCCCTGTCGCTACACCCAGAATTTCATTGTATTGAACTAAACCAAGTCCCCAGGGTGCTCCCTGCATCTGACTGGATGGGCACAGATGGGACCTGGCCATTCCTCTTCCTCCAAAGCATGTTGCTTGAGGAAGTGCTGGAAGAAGAGGCTTGGTGGGATCCTCCTGGCACTGCACTGCCTGGGGCTGTGATAATGCCCTGCAGTTCCTAGGCCAGGTGCTTGTGGACAAGCAGGCAGCAGTGCTTACGGGAGTCCATCAGGAGGATGCCCTCCAGTTGGGCAGGGAGACCTCAGGCTCTTGAGAGGCTGTAGGAGAGCAGCTAGTCACTCAGAGGACTGGGTGGAGGAGGGACTGGTCCCATGGCTCGTGAGGTGAAGGTGCTGACGGGTGCCTGGGACCAGGGCACTGCTACCTCCTAGGCCCTCTGCCAGCTCCTGCGAAGCCACTGCAGAAGCAAGCCAGTCCCAGAGAACAACCTTCCCCATGTTCCTGGGAGCCAATGACAGGGTCACTTCTGTGTGAGAACACGAGCAGGAGCAGGGCCATGGCGGGGGTTTGTGCTTGTCAGGTCACTTCTGCTTGAGTGCTGATAGGCCAGCAGCAGGCACATGGCTTCGATTCTGGTTGTGAGGTCACTTATTCCTCTGGAGCTGACAGGCCAACAGGAGGCTCTTGGCTCATGTGGGTTCTTGTGATGCCACCAGAGTCTCTGGTGGTGATAGGCCAGAAACAGGCACATGGCTGGTATGTTCATTGTGAGGTCCCTGCTGCCTGGGTACCTGATAGGCCAAAAGTGGGGACAAGGCTCTGATGCTGATGGTGAGGTCACTTCCTTCTCTATAAACTATGTGTCATCAGCAGGCTCTCGGTTGCTGTAGGTTCAGGTAAATTCACCTCTGTCTCTGCTGCTGATAGGCCAGAATCGCCTTTATGGCTTCAGTGCAGATTGTGAGGCCGTTTCTGCCTGAGTCCCAGATAGGCCAGCAGCAGTTTCTATTTTGATGTCATTGCATCAAGTGTCTGCACTGAATTACAACAGCTCTTTGTAACACTGGGATCTTCATCTGTCTCTGCTTCCTAGTGAGTGGGGTTCTAGTTGTAGTGGGCATCTAGTGTCCTTTCAGCTGGCCAAGGAAATATCCCACTTGGCCCCCACCTGATTGTTGGGGCCCTTGCGGTACTTCAGAACAACAATCTATATGAAATATAGATTGTTGGAACTACACTGTTTAGGATTAATTGCTTAGCACAACTTGCTTAGCATTAGTAGCTAAATTTGCTGAAGCCTTAGGCCTCAGGCTATAGCCACTGCTATGTGCTTTGAAGTAGTCCACCAAGGACACTGGTGCAGCTGGGAATGATACATCCTGAGAAAGTACAGATAAGCTAGGAGAAGCCAGTGGGAACCAAGGTTAAGGGCTAGACAGCTTTGCTAAACAAGCAGCAAGGTACAAGGCATGATCGCTGCGTGCGTGATCGGTGCAATGATTGGCTACCTGTGACATAATCTGTATGAACCACAAATCAAGGGCCAGAGCGCCGAATACCTGTACTTATAAAATGGGCAAATTGCTGAATAAAGATGGAATTGAACCTGCATTCTGTGAATGCGTATGATTCATTCCCGTCACTCCCGCGGACCGCGACATCTGGTGACCCCGACGTGATACTGCGGAGGAGAAGCTGGCTTTGCTAAGAGTTCGAGTAACGGGAGTGGATACCGCCCGGGAGGCTCGTGCCCGGGGAAAACGAGCCTGGCCGTCTGAAAAAAGACGGGAAAAGAAAAGTCGTAGCTACGCAACTCTTCTGACCGGTGAGTCAGGCGCCCTTGTGAGGCGGCGGGCGGTATGGGAAACGCTGTATCAGCGGTAGAAAAGGCCACGTTAGAAAAATTGTTACAAGTGGCAGCACAAACAGAGCAACAGGTGGAGCGCCAGGCGCTGGTGGACTTGCTGTGGTGGGGAAGGCGGCGCGGTTTGTTACGGGAGTCCAGCCAGGTCTTTAGCGCGGAAGCCTGGAAGAAGGTTGGGAAGGAACTGTGGGAATCCATCCAGAACGGAGAAAAAGAGGCCAGGCGTCTGGCCAAAACATATCGAGACGTGCGGCTCATGATCGAACAGCTGCACGGGGAGGCACAGGCGACCGCTGCCATACGGAGGGCCCTACAGGCGGAGCCCCCTGCGGCGGCACTTTCGCCGGGGAATGAGGACGAGGGAGCGGAGTGCGCGGTGCCCGTCTTTGATACACCATCCTCGGGGGGGCCCTCGGTGATAGATGAGCCCTCCCCGCCATGTGCGGCACCTCTCTCTAAGCTAGAGTGGGAGGCTTGGGGGACTGGCACAGGATATGAGGACTTGCCGCCGTACAAGAAAGGGGACGTTGCTGATGCCTTTGCCGCCCCCCCTGAGCCGTCTGCTCCCCCCATGGAAGTGGATCCGGCCACTGTGCCTTTACCTGAGGAGAAAAGCGTTGATCTGACTGAATATTCAAAGAAAATGGAGGAACTGTTGGAGGAAATGAGGAGGTTGGATAGGGGGTCGAAAAAGGCGCATGTGAGGGAGGCGTATAAGAAGGCGCATCAGGCTATTGTGGACGGCGTGAAGGCGGTTGAGGAACGGTTCTCCGGGGATCCTGCCGGCGGATCCCAGGAGAACCAAGAGATCACCCCCAGAGACTGGGTGATTACCAACGTACTCAAAGGGACGTGGTCCCTTGAGCAGGCGGAGCAACATCTGCAAGCCTGGAAAAAACCCCCTTTAACACAGAAAGAGTATCGAATGATTTTGGACCGTTTGCCGAGAGCACCGGAGAAAGCCCTACCACCTAGGGACCCTGACTTTGATATGGCAAAAAGGTGGCGCGGGATCATTCAGAATGCTGAACTGGTTGGGGACATGCAGTTTTTCCCTGTAGTAGCCCCGGTGGTGACCACGGGTCAGGGACAGACGAGGTGGGAGCCTCTGGATTGGCAAGTGGTAACAAAGCTGCAACAGCTGGTAATGCAGTACGGGATAAATAACCGTCAAGTGCAAGCGCAGCTGAGAGCACTGGTAAAATATCAAAACCTGGTGCCGAGCGACATCCGCGCCCTTGCCGAACTGATTTTGGGGCCCACCTCTTTGCTGGTGTTTCTGAATAAGTGGCAGGAACTGCTTGATCAATGCCAATTATCTAATTTGGACTTACTGGCAGATGACCCGTTACGTATGACATCTTTGGACATGCTGATGGGCAACGGAGCTTTTAGAGACCCCGCTCGACAGGCGGCACTGCATCCCCAAGTCCTGATGCAGTCAAAAAACGCTGCCTTAGAGGCATTCGCCGCACTGCCCCAAATAGGGAAAGCCAATCCGCCTTACCTGTCAATAAGGCAGGTGGAAGACCAACCGTTCCTGCAGTTCGTGGACAAACTTAAGGAAGCCGTTGATGCAGCCCCGAACGTGCCACAGGACATGAAAACAATCATGGTTAAGGAGATCGCTACGCAGAACGCCAATCCAACCTGCACAAAACTGCTCGCCACATTGCCTCCAGGAGCGACTTTGCTCCAAATGGTGGAAATTTGCCCCCGAGCACCCATGGAGCTAGAAAAACAAAAAGCAAAGATCCATGCTACTGCATTGGCTGTGGCTATGAAACAGGGCCCTACACAAGGAGGGGGCGGCCGCAAAACAGAGAACTGCTACATCTGCGGACAACGTGGACACTGGAAGAAACATTGCCCCCACAGACGGCTGGCTAAGGACAACCGTATCTGCCAGCGTTGTGACAAGTTTGGGCATCGGACAAGTGAGTGCTGGTCAAAATGCAAGAAAAGCGGCACCCCGTTGTCGGGAAACTGGAACAGCCGTGCCTGGGACGCGGCGAAGAAATATCCCATGGTTGCCTCTTCGAACACCACGCAGCCACAAGAGGGAGCGCCAGAATCGATCTGGCCCTGGCAGAATCAGTAAGCATTACCACTGAGCAGGTCCACTTGGTAAATTCAGATGTTTGTGGCCCCTTGGGGGGGGGGGGCTGTCGGCCTTACTGATAGGACGATCATCTGCCTCTAGACAGGGAATTTTTGTTCTCCCTGGATGCATCGACGCCGACTACCGTGGACCTATAAAAATCATGCTGAAGGTCTTCTGTCCCCCAGTTACAATACCAGCAAAAAGCAAAATTGCCCAATTGATCCCTTTCAAGTCTGCGGTCCCCCTGGCCAGCGAAGATGATCGAAGAGGAGGTTTCGGCTCTACGGGGACACCCCTGGCCCTGTTCTCGACCGCCGTGTCCTCGACTAGACCCACTCGAAAGGTCATCATTACCTCTCCAGACGGAACGAATCACCTAAAAGCCGAGATGATGATGGATACAGGTTCCGACGTCACCATAGTACCTCGCGACTCCTGGCCTGCCGCTTGGGCGCTAGTGGATAGCACCACTGCGGTACAGGGGATTGGTGGTTCAGCCCCCACCTGGAGAAGTGCGAGACCCGTGGAGATCTGCGACGAAGAAGGTCATTTGGGCGTGGTAACACCATACGTAATGAATACCCCTCTTTGGATCTTGGGCCGGGACCTCCTGTCCCAGTGGGGCCTAGTCCTCTCGTGCCCTTTTTAGTGATGGCCGCTGCTGACACTTCTCCGCCCACGCTGAAAATTACATGGAAAACTGACGAACCAGTGTGGGTCGAGCAGTGGCCGCTGCAAAAGGAGAAGCTAAGGGAACTTAACAAATTGGTAGAAGAACAGCTACAATTGGGACATATTCAACCTTCAACCAGCCCATGGAACACACCTATCTTTACCATACAGAAAAGGTCAGGAAAATGGAGACTGCTACACGATCTGCGAGCTGTGAACGCAACAATGGAAGATATGGGAGCGTTACAACCAGGACTGCCATCACCTACCATGCTCCCGCGGGAATGGAGTCTGCTAGTAATTGATCTGAAAGACTGTTTCTTTAGTATCCCCTTACATCTGGAGGACTCCAAACGCTTTGCATTCTCAGTGCCAACGATAAATCGATCTGGCCCTTCGAGACGCTATCAGTGGGTCGTTCTACCCCAAGGTATGAAAAACTCTCCCACGATATGTCAATGGTATGTGGACCGAGCCTTAGAACCCTGGAGGCAGAGACATCCCGAGGCTATAGTATACCACTACATGGACGACATATTAGTCGCAACAGAAACCCCGCTGCTGGAAGAGAGTCAACGGGAATTGAGTCAACAACTCCAGGCCTGGGGTCTTACCATCGCCCCTGAGAAGATCCAGCAACATGCACCGTGGAACTATCTTGGTATGGTCATAACCGAGATCCGAGTCTATCCAATGAAAACCTCGATCACACGGAAGATCGCAACAGTGAACGATGTACAGAAACTTCTTGGGGACATTCAATGGATCCGTACCTACTGCGGCATTACCAATGAGGAAATTCAACCGCTGGTGAATTTACTTAAGAATAGCAAGAACCCCAGAGAAGCAAGAACGTTGTCTCCTCCGGCGCAGGAAGCCATGGCTAACATCGAAAGGAAGCTTGGAAATGTACAAGCCTATCGCTATGACCCCATGAAACCCATTGACATAGTGTGCTACAATAAACAACAGGAGGTGGTTGGCATAATTGGTCAAACAAACGAGACAAATCAGCTCACGATCCTGGAGTGGGTGTTTTCGCCAGTCTGGCCACGCACGGTGATTATGCCCAGGAAAGATGCTGTGGGAGAACTGTTACTAAAAACAAGACAGCGCGTCCGCATCATATCAGGGAAGGAGCCCTCACGCATCATTCTGCCCCTGGTTTCTTTGGATCTCGTATCCGAATGGGCCCAACAGAGCATTTCATTCGCCCTGGCGACGTGTGGGGTTCCCCTCGACAATCATTATCCAAAGCACCCACTGCTGCACACGCAATTGATGCTTGAAGAAAGGAAGGTAATGGCAGATGGCCCCATCCACAACGCGAAGTCCGTTTTTACGGACGCTAGCGGTAAAACAAAGAAGTACGGATACGAATACGTGAATGTACGAGGAGAGTGGGCTCGAAAGATCATGCAAGGTGCCCCCGAGCACTCCGTGCAAGTTTTAGAACTCATGGCAGCTGTACTCGCGTTGAAGGACTTTGCAGAAGAACCTCTTAATCTTATAGTTGATTCACTATATGTGGCGGGTGTGTTACAACGACTACACTCTGCTCTTATTGGGCAGACCGCTAACCCCAAGATTCAGGTGTTGTTGATACAAGCAGGCGGCCATTTAAATTCTCGCGTTCAGCCGTTCTGGTGCACACACGTCCGTAGCCATTCGGGGCTGCCGGGAATATTGGCGGAGGGCAACCAGCGCATAGATGCCCAAGTCTAAATCACCGTCCAGTCTCCCTTCCCCATGACAGATATGTCCCTGCTGCCTCTGCAGGGATTGCAGAGCCCTGCTTTGCCCATGGATACCTGCGTTTAGCGTTTTATCTTTAGGGAACTCCACCTTGGAGGACCTCTCCCTTTGTGAGGCTCCTCTCACTGCCCACCCCAAGCACACGCTGTCCTAGGAGATCCCCTGTACTCTCCTGGCACCTCCAGCTTCGCCTCCAGAAGGATGGACACCTGACACTGTGCCTTAACATATGGGAAAGCCCTGCGTATGTACATCAGTGACAATTGGTCATCTCCACTCTCACTGGACACCAATGGGTGAGTCCTAAATCCAGCCCTTGGTCTGTAAGAAATCACAACATGATTATGAGCTTTGTGCCTCTAAACCCATGCTGAACCCTGTGCAGCAGGCCCCTCTGGGGTGCAATTTCTTGGTACCAGCTTTAGAAGAAAAGCCCAGCCTTCAGGTACTACACTGGGTAGAAGCTACTTTATTACAGAGATACTGTGAGGGAGGCAGCTCTGACCGAGTAATTATTAATCAGACACAATTTTATATAGGCACCAGGTGAGACAGAGCAGCCCCAGTAAAGGTGGAATGAACCCAAGCATTTGTGCAACAACATGACAACAACAACAACAACAACAAATAATAATAATAATAATAATAAGTAATAATAAAAATACAGTGAACAAACAATGCACAGTCCTGGTATGGGATACAATGGGAGTCATTTGTGGAGAGCAATGGCAATGCTACCACTGCTGAAAAATGTCCATGAAATCACTTTCCTCAGGGTATCTTTGAGCTCCTTGTTCCTCATGCTGTAGATGAGGGGGTTCACTGTTGGAGGCAGCACTGCGTACAGAACAGCCACCACCAGATCCAGAGCTGGGGAGGAGAGGGAGGGGGGCTTCAGGTAGGCAAACAGGCCAGTGCTGATAAACAGGGAGACCACGGCCAGGTGAGGGAGGCACATGGAAAAGGCTTTGTGCCGGCCCTGCTCAGAGGGCATCCTCAGCACAGCAGTGAAGATCTGCACGTAGGACAGCACAATGAAAATGAAACACCCAAAGGCTAAACAAAGACTAACCACACTAAGCCCAACTTCCCTGAGGTAGGAGTCTGCGCAGGAGAGCTTGAGGATCTGGGGGATTTCACAGAAGAACTGGTCCACGACATTGCCTTTGCAGAGTGGTATTGAAAAGGTATTCCCAGTGTGCAGGAGAGCATTGAGAAAACCACTGGCCCAGGCAGCTGCCGCCATTCTGACACAAGCTCTGCTGCCCATGATGGTCCCGTAGTGCAGGGGCTTGCAGATGGCAACGTAGCGGTCATAGGCCATGACAGTGAGAAGAGAATACTCTCCTCCTAACAAGAAGAAAAATAGGAAGACCTGGGCAGCACATCCTAAGTAGGAAATGGCCCTGGTGTTCCAGAGGGAATTGGCAACAGATTTGGGGACAGTGGTGGAGATGGTGCCAAGGTCAAGGAGGGAGAGGTTGAGGAGGAAGAAGTACATGGGTGTGTGGAGGCGGTGGTCGCAGGCTACGGCTGTGATGATGAGGCCATTGCCCAGGAGGGCAGCCAGGTAGATACCCAGGAAGAGCGAGAAGTGCAAGAGCTGTAGCTCCCATGTGTCCGCGAATGCCAGGAGGAGAAACTCGTTGAGGGAGCTGCTGTTGGACATTTTGCTATCTTTGGGCATGGGGGACTGTCCAAAGAAGAAAAGACATTGAGAAGTTAGGAGAGACTTTTCAAGTAAAAAAAATCCCAAAATGTTCCAGTTCTCATGCAACCCCCCACTTTGCCTCTCTCTTTACTGAGAGGATCTTTGTGCACCTCCCTTGCTTGAGCTTCACTTTGCTCTGGCTGAGCGTGCTGTGAGGAGTAGGGACCTCTGCCTATGAGCTCCAGAGGAGTCAGTCCTGCTGTACAGTAGTGGGAATGGGGCTATGGGAGTGACTAGCTCAGACATTCTCAATTTCTGTCAGGTGAAATCCACTCACCTTGTGGAAGGGCTTTTCCCCGTCTTCACTCCCAATTCTAAAGAATGAGGTTTGAGGAACAGAGTTTGGGGGATTTTTTAATTTTCTTTGAGATGCCCCTGTCACCCCTGGGGAGTGTTCCTCAAAGGCAGCAATTCTCAGCATTTCTGCTGTGAATCCTGAGAAAAATGGATTCACTGTCCCTTGTTGCAGAGTGAGGAAGCTTGTCTGACTATTAGTCTCATTCCCAGCTGTCCTGTGCTTGCATCTCTTTGAGCTGGAGTATGATCGCATTCATATGTTGCCCTAAAAAGAAACCAGCCCCTGCTGAGAGCAGACGAGTCCAGTTTCAAAGTGCAGATCTCCAAATTTCTCACCCTTTCTCCAGGCACCCGAGAGGCCTCTCCACACTGTCCTTCCAGCCAAGGACACACAGGGCTCTTTTCAGATGCCCATATACAGCCTCCCACCACCAGCTCCATACTCTCAGCAGCTCTGCACCTTCTTCATTTATCTCTCAGATATCACAGAGGTGCTATGAGACAGCAGTGCCTTTCTGGAGGGCACTTGCAGCCTGGCAGGACACCACAGGGAAACAGTCAAAGGACCGTTAGGACTGAAGATGGGCTCTCCTTAAGGGAGAGTCAGCTCATTTCCCAGCTGCACAGACTGCATTTCCTGGAGCCACACAGGTTAGAAGGGGGCTGGGGGAACCTCATCACCGTGCAGACCCCTCTGTTCCACAACTTGCATCATCAATGTCTGAACTGCAGCTGAAAACCCTGAACCCCAGGGAGCCCGAGAGAAGAACAGGAGCATCATGGAGAGGAGGGGAAACAAGGAGCGGCACCACGATCCTGCTGCCAAGGGAGGCAAGGAGAGAGAGAGAGACAGACGGGCACTCTGGAAAGCCCTCACCTTACCCAGTTGGGCATGTCTCCTTGCCGAAGGGGACATTTGCAGGGTAATTGCTCTCAGCCCCTTTGTCGGGTAGCGCAAACTGGGCCCGAGGCAGGAGAGAGGCCCCTCTCCTCTGCTGGAGGTCTGGCTGCAGAGGAGGCAGCTCATGCCCTGGATCCCGTGGCTGTCAGGGCAGAGGCTCTGCTGGGTCACAGAGGAGACACAGGGGGAGCTTGCTCAGAGGAAGGTGTCTTCATTGCAGGGACTGACCATGACTTGCCCAAATCCATCAGCACATGATTTTTCTGTTAGCAATTCCCTCTCCTTCTCTGCCCATTTTTCCTACCTGGAGCTGTCCTTGCTGCCTGGAGCTTTCTCTGTCCCAACATCGTTTCCCTGTCGGCGCTCACAGACCCTGCCCCACCCTCTGTGTGCTCACTTCTGCCCTGCAGAAACCTTCTGGGACTGAGCCCTGGGCAGGGGCATCTCTGTGCTTGCAGGTCCTAAGCAGCAGGTCACATAAACCCTGAGCAAGCCATGAAGGTGATGCTGGTGTTGCTGTAGGTGGAGGTGGGGTTGAAGGGGTTTGCTGAGCTTTCTCACAGACCTGTTGAGCTCTGAGAGTGAAGGTTTGAGAGTCCCAGTCCCTTGACAAACCAGCAAACTCTTTCCTTTTTCCTCCCTGCCAAAATTAGGAAACTGAAAGCCCTGCAAGGAAAGCTCCTTCCCTTCCAAGTACCCTTTTTTCACCTTCCTCTGTACTGCAAGGACACGGCTCTGAATCACAGCCCTGCGCAGACCTGTGTGCACGTCCCAGCTTCACAGCCCTGCAGCTGTCCTTGGGAGAAGGTAGCAGCATGCCCTGTCCCTGTGACGGTGTGGCAGGGAATCCCTGCTCTGAAGCATCTCCTCCTCCTCCACACTGGAGAAGCTGGCAGAGCAATCTGTAAAAAACTTATGAGTGATGGGATGGAATAGGTTGAGAAGAGCCCTCCAGGAACCTCAGTAGCATTGCCCTGCAGCCAGAGACTTACCGTGTTCAGGGCTGTGACGATTTCTTCCACAATGAACTGTCAGCCATCCTCCCACTCCACACTGCCTTTCACTTCTCGCTGTCGTGTCTCATCTCATGTCAGCAGCAGCAGGCAGTGCCCAGAGCCCTGCTGCTCTTTCCAGAGGAGGTGCTCCTGGACACAGTCATTTCTCAGCAGTACAGTCAGGTTGCCATGACCTCCTACCATCCCAGGAGCCTGGCCCCACTCGGCAATAGTGGCCCAGCTGAAGGCATGAATTTCTCTGTCCCTTGTGCTGCCTCCTCCTGGGAAATGTTCACTGAGGTAAACCAAAATAATCACCTTTGGTCCCTCTCTAAGCAATGCAGAGACCAGTTACAGCATTGTCACTTGTTTCATCGGAGGATGGTTATGTACGAGAGGTGGAAACATCCCACCCCAGAAATCTGTATTCCCACGTCTTAACTAGGCAGGAAGAGGACAAGAAGGAAGCTCATTGACACATGGTTCAGGTGTTGATTCAGCTGAGTCAATTTGGGCATCTCATGCCCGTTCTAGAAGGCCCTGGGATATAGTGGGATGCAGATCCCTCCCGTGAACTCCACAAACACATTGGAGGTGAGATTCCCCTTGCCAAAACTGAAGTGAGCACAACATAGGTGTCTGGACGCGAGCTCCTTGTCTAAACTCAAATTATAATCACTGGAGATGGAGGATGCGGAGCTGGTTGCTCACACACGAACACCTGGGGACAGTTGAAGAGAGAGAGGTGGTCCCAGGCATGTGCCAGTGTCTGCTTGCTCTGATGGAGCCACTGGGAGACCCACATCCTTCTGCAGCATCAGGTGGGGGCCAAGTGGGATATTTCCTTGGCCAGCTGAAAGGACACTAGATGCCCACTACAAGTAGACGAAGCCCTCAAACACTATGAAGCTGCGACAGATGAAGATCCCAAAGTTACAAACAGCTGTTGTAGTTCAGTGCAGACACTCGATGTAATGACATAAAAATAGAAACTGCTGCTGGCCTATCTGGGACTCAGGCAGAAGTGACCTCACAATCCACACTGAAGCCATAAACGCGCTTCTGGCCTATCAGCAGCAGAGACAGAGGTGACTTTACATGAACCTGCAGTAACCCAGAGCCTGCTGATGACACATAGTTTATAGAGAAGGAAGTGACCTCACAATCAGCATCAGAACCATGTCCCCACCTTTGGCCTATCAGGTACCCAGGCAGCAGGGACCTCACAGTGAACATACCAGCCATGTGCTTGTTTCTGGCCTATCACCACCAGAGACTGTGGTGGCATCACAAGAACCTACATGAGCCAAGAGCCTCCTGTTGGCCTGTCAGCTGCAGAGGAATAAGTGACCTCACAGCCAGAATTGAAGCCATGTGCCTGCTGCTGGCCTATCAGCACTCAGGCAGAAGGGACCTGACAAGCACAAACCCCAGCCATGGCCCTGCTCCTGCTCATGTTCTCACACAGAAGTGACCCTGTCACTGGCTCCCAGGAACGTGGGGAAGGTTGTTCTCTGGGACTGGCTTGCTTCTGCAGTGGCTTCCCAGGAGCTGGCAGAGGGCCTAGGAGGTAGCAGTGCCCTGGCCACAGGCACCCGTCAGCACCTTCACCTCACGAGCCATGGGACCTGTCCCTCCTTCCTCCCAGTCCTCTGAGTGACCAGCTGCTCTCCTGCAGGATGACAAGAGCTTGAGGTCTCCCTGCCCATCCTGAGGGCATCCTCCTGATGGACTCCCGTAAGCACTGCTGCCTGCTTGTCCACAAGTGCCTGGCCTACAAACTGCAGGGCGTTATCACAGCCCCAGGCAGTGCAGGGCTATGAGGATCCCACCAAGCCTTTTCTTCCAGCACTTCCTCAAGCAACATGCTTTGGAGGAAGAGGAATGGCCAGGTCCCATCTGTGCCCATCCAGTCGGCTGCAGGGAGCACCCTGGGGACTTGGTTTAGTTCAATACAAAGTAATTCCGGGTGTAGTGGCAGGGCTGGCAGTCACTGGTGCCTTCCCCAGCACTCCAGGAGCTGAGACTGCTCCCCAGGGCTGAGGAGCTAAAAAGAAAGTTTTAGGTACACAGAGAAAGGTCAGGAATACTGCAGGTCTCGTTCAGGCCAGATGTTATGGGATCTCCTTCTGAGAGTGCTTCAAGGGTGGCTGTGATGTGACTCAGGTCCCTTGTGAGCCACACATTGGAGGCATCCTATAGTCTTCAGCCACCCAGGACTTGAAGGTCCCAGGCTGAAATCTTTGCCTGAGTGCCCAGAAACTCCCCTTTGGCTGGAAGGGGTTTCTCAAATCCTGCTGCCCTCCAAACCATGAAGGGATGTCAGGAAAAGACCCTCCTTCCCCCAGGTACTGCTGGTCATGGAAGAAACGGCCTTGCCAGAGAGGGGGTAAGTCCACCCGTTTTTGGAGATGTTTACTGGTGGGAATCTAGGCCTGAATTCTCCCTCTTTTGATTCCTTTCTACTTTCTTCCTCCATCTCTCTGACGGTGAGGTGTGTCACAAACCCATGCCATGAGCAGAGGAAGCCGTATGAAGCCCCGTTGTTTGGGGCTTGGGATCCTTGGCACCTCAGGAGGGTCACTGTCACTTGCTTTATCCAGGCCTTTGCTGTGAGGTCTCGTGCACACATTTCCTTTCTCAGGGGGCTCCCCAGGCTGCCCAGATTATCAGCGTGGCAATGCCCTGGACTCAGCTCTATCTCCACAGTCCTGATCTATTCTGCAAGGGGAAAAATAGAGTTCAGGGTAGACTGAGGTGTGACCAGAGGAAGTATCGCTGAAGAGCAGGGAAAGCATCAGTTTATAGCCACCCTCAGGACATTCAGTTCCAATCTTTTCTCTTTCAGACCAAACGCAGGCTGCATCCTGCAGCCACGGAAGCCAATGAAAAGCCAATGCCCCCCACATTGGTGTGCTTGAGCATGAGCCCTAATGTTTTAATTAAAAAGTTACACTAGCAAATCGTGTTCTGTCACTACAAAATCATATTCTTGGCCATGCTATTAGAGGTAGAGCAAATCAGAAGTCCCGCTGGAGCTCTCCCCCATGAGCAAGTCTGGGCACATCTGGCTCTAGCCACTTGGCCAAAGGCAGAAATGCCATTTTTGGGGGGTTGTTTTAAAATGTCTGCAGTACCTGGGTTGATCATACTGCTCTCTCCAATGTGGGTAGTCTGCCAATTCTGCCTTTTCTTTATTTTGCTCCTTTTTGGTCGAGACTGCCAGGATATTTCCAGTGTCCCACTGCACTTGCCCTGCTGCCTGCACTCTTGCTAATACAAGCCAGGGTAATGGTGGCCATCTTTGCTACAAGAGCACCTTGCTGACTTCTTGTCAACTTGATATCCACCATGATCCCCAGGTCCTTCCCCAGATCCTCTTTCTTGTCCTTCTTGAAGATGGATGTCATGTTTGAGGAGGAGCTGGGGAGGGCCGGGGGCCAGGCAGTGGCTGCGGGGCTGTGCCAGGTCCTGCTGCACCTCTGGTCCCTGCGATGTGGGGAGAGGGGATGGGAGATGGGGCAGCACAGGGGGTGGCGGCAGGTCAGCAGGGCAGGGGCAGGGGACAGTGGGGGCAGCAGCAAGGGGTCATGGCTGGTATTTCTACAGGGCAGCGGCTGTCGCGTTCATCTCACATGCAGAAGTCCTGCACTGACCCAAGGCAGGAACAGGCCATTTCCCAGGTGCCCATTCCACCCTCCCAGCAGGACAGGGACAAACGAGGAGGGCGCTCTGCCATATCCCTGCTCTCCGGAGAGCATTGCCCCAGGTCAGTGTGTCTGTGCATCGGTGCTGGCCTGCTCGGACATTCCTGGACCCTCCCCTGTGATCCCCGTGGGGCCCCAAGCTGGCAGTGCTGCTCTGCAGAGCGAGTGGCTGTGGGGCAATGGGGCCACGGGGTGACTCCACGATGGCTGTTGTGGTCAGGGTGGGAAGCAGACCCAGCCGGATGGGCATCATTGCACCTGACAACCCCCTACCAAAGGGTCTGTGGCCATGGACAATGCTCTGAGCAATCACAGGGCATTTCAAATGCTCAGTCTGTGTTCAGGGACGTCCCTAGAGCCAGCCCATGTTTTTTCATTGAAGGTGACATGAACAACTCTCCAGGTCCCCTTCCCTGTGCCTGCAGGGTTCACACTGCCTCTCGTTGGATTGCAGAGCTCTCACTAGCCTGGACATTCAGTGGTTTATCGCTTTATCTTTGGGTGACTCCACTTGATCTTGTGACGCTCCATTCACTGCCCACCCCGAGGCACACGGTGCCCTTGGAGATGCCCTGTGCTCTCCTGAGGGAATCCATACTCCCTTTGAGAAGGACAGGCATCAGTCTCCAGCCCTGTCGTATGGGAGATACCTCTTGACCATTCACCACCTCCAGGAGCACTGGGCACCCACAAGTGACAGCTGAATCCAACCTTCCTTCCCTGACAAATCACCCCTTGAGTTCATTGCCTTGAGCCCAGGAGATCCCCTGAAAAGCAACAAGCCCTTTCAGGGTGAAAGTCCTTGAGCACATTTTTGACTCCAGCTTTGGAAGAAGAGCCCAACCTTCAAGCACTGAACTGAGGAAATCCTCTTTTATTAAAGAGACCACGTCTGCCACAGTGACAGACAAATTCCCAGAAGGCCTCTGGGTCAGAGAGACTGGGTTTGTGCTCCTAGAGAAGTGGAAGGAATTCAGACCTTTCTGGAATAACATGATTATCACAGGGAGAATGCCCAAAGCACAAGAGTTGTCTGAGAGAAATTAGAAACCCCTTGTGAAGAGGGATGGGCAGGTTATTTCTGCTGAACTAGTACCAGCTGAATCAGTTTCCTCAGGGCATTTTGAGCTCCTTGTTCCTCATGCTGCAGATGAGCAGGTTTGGTGTTGGAGGCACCACTGCATACAGAACAGCCACCACCAGATTCACAGCTGGGGAGGAGAGGGAAGGGGGCTTCAGGCAGGCAAACAGCCCAGCGCTGATGAACAGGGAGACCATGGCCAGGTGAGGCAGGCACATGGAAAAGGCTTTGTGTCGTCCCTGCTCAGAGGGGATCCTCAGCACAGCAGTGAAGATCTGCACGTAGGACAGCACAATGAAAACGAAACACCCAAAGACTAAACAAACACTAATCACAATAGTCCAGCTTCCCTGAGGAAGGAGTCTGCATAGGAGAGCTTGAGTATCTGGGGAATCTCACAGAAGAACTGGCCCAGAGCATTGGCTGGGCAAAGTGGTACTGAAAAGGTGTTAGCAGTGTGAAGGACAGAATATAGAAAACCACTGGCCCAGGCAGCTGCTGCTGTTCTGACACAAGCTCTGGTGCCCAGGGGGGTCCAACAGTGCAGGGGCTTGCAGATGGCAACGTTGTGGTCATAGGCCATAACAGTGAGAAGAGAAGACTCAGCTCCTATTGAAAAGCAAAACAGGAAGACCTGGGCAGCACATTCCAAGTAGGAAATGGCCCTGGTGTCCCACGGGGAATTGGCCATGGATTTGGGGACAATGCTGGAAACGGAGCCAAGGTCAAGGAGGCAGAGGTAGAGGAGGAAGAAGTACACAGGGATGTGGAGGCGGTGGTTGCAGGCTACAGCTCTGATGATGAGGCCGTTGCCCAGGAGGGCAGCCAGGTAGATGCCCAGGAAGAGCGAGAAGTGCAAGAGCTGCAGCTCCCGTGTGTCCGCAAATGCCAGGAGGAGGAAATCATTGAGGGAACTGATGTTGGACATTTGCTCTGCCTTGGTTCAGGGCACTGTCCAAGGAAGAAAAGGCACTAACAAGTTAGAACAGGCCTCTCTGAGCAAAACCCAGTCCACTCCTCAGAGCACCACCCACACTGCCCTTCTCCTTTGCCTTCATTCAGCTCCCTTTCCTGACTTCTGGCTCATGCTGCATGTGTAGCACAGGGGCCTCTGCCCATGGTCTCCACAGGAGTCAGACCTGCTCTGCTGGGGGGTGCAAATGGAGATGTCGGACTGCCCTGTGCATTTGGTGGGCATCCCTGGGGATGGGCACCATGAGCTGAGTGAAGGGCATTATATCCCGTAACTCAGTGGCAACATTCTCTTTTTATCCTTGTGAGAGACCAATACAGCACTCATGGCAGCTGACTCCGAAAGAGAAGATCCTTCTGAGGGATTCATCTCTCCAAATCTTTCCCTCCTCAACAGAAGTGTCTGTTTCTGGATCAATCACAGCAGCTCCCACTCTGCCAAGGGAGAGAAGCAGGGCAGTGAAGGCAGGGGCTGACCCAACCCTTTCCACACACCTCTGTCCCAATGAGATGGACCCTGTCCTCATGTCAGTTTACCATCTTCCCTCTTTCTCCAGGCACTGTAGTGGCACTGGGAAGTGACTAGCTCTGAGGTGCACATCCTGCAGCAGATTACATCCACCTGTCTTGTGGAAAGACTGTGAACATGTAAACAGTGATTTTCTCCAGAAAATGGGCTGCAGTGGAAGGGTCTGTTTCTGTATTTCTTTAGTTTTCAGATGCCTCCATCACACCCTGGGAGTCTTCTTTGATGGCATAGAAATCTTTGGCATTTCAGTTGCTCTCAGCATGAGCACTTGTGCACCCCAAGAGGAAAAAGGGCTCATGGTGACTTTGTGCGGAGTCAGGGGATCTGGTCTGTCCATGAGTCTTGCCCCTCTCTGCCCTGTGTTCACAACTCTCCCAGCTAAAGGACAGTCACACTCACAAATTACTTTAAGAAAGAAATGGGATGGAACTGAGAGTGGAGGGCTTCAGTTTCAAGTGAAGCTTTCCAAATTCTTCTCTCTCAGCCCACACATGGAGAGAGCGCTATGGAGAGCTCTTCAGAGCATTTGATGATGTTTCTGACTCACATGACCAGCACAAGGACTCTCAGCTATCACACATATGTTACGGGAGAGCTGTGGTCTTCTGGAGGGCAGTTTGCAGCCTGGCAGGCCACCCAGGAGAGACAGTCAAGAGGGCTAGAGATGGGGCTTCTTCTTAAGGGAGAATGAGATCATTCTGCTACCAGATGAAATGTATTGCCTAGAAGGTTGGAAGGGGACTTGGACATGCCACTTCCATGAAGACAACTGCATGCAGCACCCACAGGGTCAATGCCTTAACTGCAGCTGAACCCCCCTCCTTCAGCCCAGAGAGTACAAGAGCAAGAACCAGAGCAGCACAGAGAGGTGAAGAAGCAAGGAGCAACACTGTGATGCTCCTACCACAGGGAAAGCAAGGAGCAAGAGACAGAAGGGCAGTCAGGAAAGCCTTCCCCTCACCCAGCTGTGCGCACCACCTCCTGGACCTGGACAGACAAGGACAGTCGCTCTCAGCCCCTTTGTCACACAGTGGGAGATGGGCACGCTGCAGGAGAGATGCCCCTCTCCTCTGCTGGAGCTCAGGCTAGAGCATGCAGCTCATGCCCTGCACCCCCTGGCCTTGAGGGCAGAGGCTGTGCTGGGTGGGAGAGGAGACCCAGGGGCCTTGCTTAGAGGAAGAGGTCTGCATTGAAGGGCATGACAGGGAGGTCTCCAAATTCCCCCTCCCACAGCATTTATGGTTCTAGTTTCCTCTCATTCACGGAACATTTCTTCACTGCTTGGAGCTTTTCCTCCTGGGAGCTGTTTCTCTCTCCCACGGCTTTTCCCTGCCAGCACTCTGCAAACAGGAGGAAAATGAAAGCACCGACTCAGGAGAGCACTTCTGTTTAAGGTAACCCCTGTCCCTGCCTTGACTGTCCTCTAGAAAAGGCCTGTTGGAAATAGCGTGGGGCTGAGCTGGAGCTGAGAGCAGCCCTGACCCACACAGCACCCTCTCAGCAGGAGAATGAACCAGCCCTCCTGTGGTTTTCCCCTCCCACCCAGAGCTTCGCCCTGCAGTGCTGTGGGGAGCTCCATGGGCAGGCTGAGTGCTGACCCTCGCAGGCGGCAGAGTCACTGCCCCGGTCACACAGCACTTTGGGGTGCAGGGATACTGCTCTGAATTCCAGCCCTGGAGATTCCTGCTGAAGATCTCCAGCACCATGATCTGCTTTGAGATGGTCTAACTTTACAGTTAGATCAGGTTGGTAAGTGCTTTCTCCAGGAGAGTTTTTAAAGGTCTCCTGGTCCCTGACCCACTACTGCTCCACTATCATGGTGACTATGTTTTTTTTTTTTTTCTTAAATTTGTCTCTTGTGCTTTCCTCCCCTTGGCCCCCAGCCACACCATCCCATCTACGTTGACCAAGGACAATCACAGCCTCACCTCCAAGAACAGCCTTGCTGGGATCTCCTGGGACCGTGCAGGTGGGCCATGGTGGCCAGCTCTAAGCAGACATATATGCTGCAGGTCCCTACATGGTCTCAGAGGAGAGTGTGTGGAGACATAGTGTGACCCAGGGCAGAGCCTGTGGGCTGACACCAAGGCAGAGCTGGGGTCAGCAGGGCTGAGAAGAGAAGCTTCAGCAGCTCCTTTCCACACCCGGGCAGGGAGTGATGCACCCAGCAGTGCTCCTGAGAGAGGATGGTGACACAAGGGACAGGGAGCACTGTAAAATATGGTACTGAGCACTGAGCATCTTGTGCTGGGTATGGGAGTCCTGGCAGGTAGTGCTGATGGCTGCGGCCCCCAAGAGACCCCCAGCACTGCTAGCAGCAGTGAGTCCCCTCCACCACTGTTGGGAACTTCTGGAGTGTTGTGGCTCCCATCTACACCTCATCCCTACACTGGCCCAGCCCTTGGTGCCCTGGCCACTATGGCCCTCCTGTTCAGCAGCCTCCCACCAGTCCCCAGCCCTGCCCAGCCCTGCTCCTGTCCCCCTGAGGTTAGCAGAAGGCCATGCTCTGGGGTCTGCTGGTGCCTGGGCCCCAGAAGAGAGGCCAGGCTGGATGGCCAGTCCCCCATACTTGTGCTGAGCCCAGCAGGCAGACGGAGCTGGTCACATTCCAAGATCACCCCTCACCAGGACCAGGGAGAATGGCCAGTGCTGGAAATGGCTGGTACGAGGGGCTGGGTCTGGGAGGAGTTTCCTGGGGCAGTTTCTCCTCTCTGTTCATGCAGCAACAAGCTGGGCTGGATCTTTGTTCTGACAGACCCTGTATGAGGGCCCCCATGGGAGGAGGATGGTCTACAGGATCAGTAGATGGCCCCAGAACCTCCTCTACATGCTCCCTGCCAGCCCTGCAGAGGACCCAGGAGAGGGCTCGTCCTCCCAGGGCTCACAGCTGGATGCCCAGTTCTCCAGCTGGGCATGGAGCCTTGTCTGGGGGTGACATTTGGGGTAGAGACCAGCACACAGGGTGTCTGAAGACACACAGATTGTCTGAAGGAGATGTGCTGGGGACAGGGTCTGAGGGACAGCAGCCAACTGATATGGCTCCTGGGTGCTGCTTCCTTCAACACAAGCTCCCACGAGGGCTCCCAGCCTTCTTTTTGGTGCCACCCGTCAGGAGGGGTGATGGCACAAGGAGCTGGGAGGGTGGGGAGCATTAATCCTTCTTCAGGCACTTCCCAGGCCATGTGGAGGGCCAGCAGAGCAAGGACTTCTGGCTCTGCACCGGGAGCTCACTTCAGTGTGCCCACACTCTGAACATCGTCTTGCATTAAAGGTCGGCAATTTCAAGCCCAGTTCCACTTCCTTCTCATCTCTCCCAATCCCTCCTCTGATCTCCCTGGCCATTCCCACACCCCCTCCCCTCTTCTGCCGCAGGGCTCCGAGCTGATGGTGCTGCTCTGCAGAGTGAGCGGGCTGTGGGGCCACAGGGCCACGGGGTCCCTCTGCACTGGCCATGCTGGTCAGGATGGGAAGCAGACCCAACCAAATGGGGATCACGGCCTCTAATCCCTCCAGGGACTGTGGATGTGGCAGGTGCTTGGAGGGACTAGGGAGCATTTCCAAGGGTGCTCGTTGAGTCCAGGTGCGCCTCTACATCTTGCCCCTGGTATCACACTGATGACATGAATCGCTCTCCAGTCTCCCTTCCCCATGCCAGATGGGTCCCCGCTGGCTCTGCTGGGATGGCAGAATCCTCCTTTGCCCATGGATACCTGGTTTTAGCACTTTACCTTCAGGTGACTCCGCCTTGGAGGACCTCTCCCTTTGTGAGGCTCCACTCACTGCCCACCCCAGGCACACACTGTCCCAGGAGATTCATGGAGCTCTCCTGGCACCTCCAGATTCCCCTCCATAACGACGGGCATCTGACACTGTGCTTTAAGATGTGGAATGGCCCTGGGTTTGTACATCATCACTGACAATTCGTCATCTCCACTGCTACTGGACAGTGATGGGCGAGTCCTAAATGCAGCCCTTGTTCTCTAAGAGATCATGACATGATTAGTGGCTTTTTGCTTCTAAACCCATGGACAACCCTGACCAGCAGGCCCTTTTGATATGCAGTTCTTTAGGCCTATTCTTGACACCAGCTTTGGAAGAAAAGCCCAGCCTTCAGGCACTGCACTGGGCAGAAGCTACTTTATTACAGAGATGCTGTGAGGGAGTCAGCTCTGACCCAGTGGTGGACACAATTTTATATGGGCACCTGGTGAGGCAGAGCAGTCTCAGTGAAGGTGGAATGAATCGAAGCATCTGTTTAGTAACATGATAACAAATAATAATAATAATAATAGTAATAATAATAATAGTAAAAATAAAGTGAACAGACAAAGCTCAGGGCTGTTTGGGATAAACTGGGATTCAATTGTGGAGAGCAAAGGCAATGTTACCACTGCTGAAAAAAGTCCATGAAATCACTTTCCTCAGGGCATCTTTGAGCTCCTTGTTCCTCATGCTGTAGATGAGGGGGTTCACTGCTGGAGGCACCACCAAATACAGAATAGTCACCACCAGATCCAGAGCTGGGGAGGAGATCGAGGGGGGCTTCATGTAGGCAAACATTGCAGTGCTGACACACAGGGAGACCACGGCCAGGTGAGGGAGGCACATGGAGAAGGCTTTGTGTCGTCCCTGCTCAGAGGGGATCCTCAGCACAGCAGTGAAGATCTGCACATAGGACAGCAGAATGAAAACAAAGCACCCAAAGAATAAGCAGAGACTAAACACAACAAGCCCAACTTCCCTGAGGTAGGAGTCTGAGCAGGAGAGCTTGAGGATCTGTGGGATTTCACAGAAAAACTGCTCCACTGTGTTGCCTTGGCAGAATGGTATGGAAAATGTGTTAGCAGTGTGCAGCAGCACATTGAGAAAACAACTACCCCAGGCAGCTCCTGCCATTTTGGCACAGGCTCTGCCACCCATGATGGTCCCGTAGTGCAGGGGTTTGCAGATGGCAACATAGCGGTCATAGGCCATGACTGTGAGAATAGAAAACTCTCCTGTAAACAAGAAGACAACCAAGAAGACCTGGGCAGCACATCCTGAGTAGGAAATGGCCCTGCTGTTCCAGAAAGAATTGGCCATGGATTTGGGAACAGTGGTGGAGATGGAGCCAAGGTCGAGGAGGGAGAGATTGAGGAGGAAGAAGTACACGGGGGTGTGCAGGCGGTGGTCGCAGGCTACGGCTGTGATGATGAGGCCATTGCTCAGGAGGGCAGCCAGGTAGATGCCCAGGAAGAGCAAGAAGTTCAAGAGCTGTAGCTCCCGTGTGTCCGCAAATGCCAGGAGGAGGAACTCGTTGAGGGAGCTGCCGTTGGACATTTTGCTGCCTCTGGGGTTTGGGGACTGTCCAAGGGAGAGAAGACATTGAGAATTTAGCAGAGACATTTTTAAAGCAAAGAACCCCCCCAAATGTTGCAGTTCTCATGCAACCCCCCACATTACCTCTGTCTTTATGGAGAGGATCTGTGCGCAGCTCCCTTGCTTCAGGTCCACTTTGCACTGGCTGAGTGTGGTGCTGTGAGGAGCAGGGGCCTCTGCCCATGGGCTCCAGAGGAGTCCGTCCTGCTGTACAGTAGTGGGAAATGGGGAAGGAAGGTGACTAGCTCTGACATTCACAGTTTCTGTCAGGTGAAATCCACCCGTCATGTAGAAAGGCTTTTCAGCATCTTCACTCTACATTGTAAAGAATGAGGGTTGAGGAACAGAGTTTTAGAGATTTTTAAATGGTGTTTATTTTCTATTAGATGTCCTTGTCACCCCTGAGGAGTGTTCCTCAAAGGTAGAAATCCTTGGCGTTTCTACTGAGTCCTGACAAAAATGGATTCACTGTCACTTGGTGCAGAGTGAGGACAGCTTGTCTGTTTATTCTCGTTCCCAACTGTCCTGTGCTTGCAACTCTTTGATCTGGTCAACAATCACACTCATATGTTGCCCTAAAAAGAAACCAGCCCCTGCTGAGAGCAGACGAGTCCAGTTTCCAAACCACAGATCTCCAACCATCTCTCCCTTCCTCAGGGCACCAGAGGGAAGTCTCCACACTCCCCTTCTAGCCAAGGACACACAGGGCTCTTTTCAGATGCCCATATACAGTTCCCCACCACCATTTCCATACTCTCAGCATCTCTGCACCTTCTTCATTAGTCTCTCAGATATCACAGAGATGCTATGAGGCAGCAGTGCCCTTCTGGAGGGCAGGTTGCAGCCTGGCAGGACACCACAGGGAAACAGTCCAAGGACATTAAGGACTGGAGATGGGCTCTCCTTAAGGCAGAGTCAGCTCAATTCCCAACCCCGCAGACTGCATTTCCTGGAACCGCATGGACTAGAAGGGGGCTGCAGACACCTCACTCCCAAGCAGACCCCTCTCTTGCACAACTCGCAGGGCAGGTGTCTGAACTGCAGCTGAAAACCCCCCAACCCCAGGGAGCCTGAGAGAAGAACAGGAGCAGCATGGATGGAAGGGGAAACAAGGAGCAACCCCATGATCCTGCTGCCAAGGGAGGCAAGGAGAGAGGGGCAGATGGGCACTCAGGAAAGCCCTCACCTTACCCAGCTGGGCATGCTGCCTCACAGATGGTGACAACACAGGGCACTCACTCTCAGCTCCATGGCTGTCAGGGCAGAGGCTCTGCTGGGTGCAGAAGAGACATGGGGGGCTTGTTCGGAAGAAGCTGTCTGCATTGGAGGGACTGACCAAGACTTGCTCAAATCCATTCTCCCATGATGATTCTGTTAGCAGTTCCCTCTCATTCCCTGCCCATCTCTGCTGCCTGGAGCTGTCCCTGCTGGCAGCTCTTACTCTGTCCCAGCATCTTTTCCTTGCCAGTGCTCAAAGACCCCCTCAGACCCTCTGTGTGCTCCATTCTGCCCTACAGAAACCACCCAGGACAGGGCACTGGGCACAGGTATCTCCGTTCTCACAGGTCCTAAGGAGCAGGTCAGAAAAACTCTTATAAAGCAGTCAAGGTGCGGCTGGTGCTGTCTGTAGGCTGAGGTGGGGTTGAAGGGGTTCCCTGAAGTTTCTCACAGACCAGAGGTCACTGAATTCATGACTGAATCTATCAGTCATAGGATGGGATGGGTTTAGAAGATCCCTCCAGGAACCTCAGTAGCATTGCCCTGCAGCCAGAGACTTACTGTGTCAGGAGCTGTGAAGATTCCTCCCACAAGGAGCTCTCCTCTGGCCTCCCACTCCACACTGCCTTTCACTTCTCGCTGTCTTGTCTCATCTCATGGCAGCAGCAGCAGGCAGTGCCTGCAGCCCTGCTGCTCTTTGCAGAGGAGCTGCTCCTGCACACAGCTGTCTCTCAGCAATGCTGCCAGGTTGCCATCAGCTCCTTCCATTGCAGGAGCCTGGCCCTGCCCAGGAGCAGGGGCCCAGCTGAAGTCCTGACTTCCTCTGTTGCTTGTGCTCCATCCTCCTGGGAAATGTTCCCTGAAGTAGACTAAAATCATCACCATTGGTCTCTTCCTCAACACTGAAGGGGAACTGATTCCAGCATTACAATTTGTCTCATCACAGGAGGGTTATCTGCAAGAGGTGGAAATGTCTCACTCCTAACTAGGCAGGAAGCTACTCGAGGACAAGAAGGGAGGTCATTTACCCATGGTTCAGGTTTTGATTCAGATGAGTCAATCTGGACATCTCATGCCCATTTAGAAGCCCCTGGCATGCAGTGGGATTCAGCTCTCTCCCATGAACTCCACAAAAAAAAAGCAGGAGGTGGGATTCTCCTTGCCTAAGTCAAAGTGTACACAACATAGATGTCTGCATGTGAGATCCCTGTCTAAGCTCACGTTATAATCACCTGAGATGGAGGGTGGGAGGCAGTTGCTCACACACAAACACCTGGTGACAGTTGAGGAGACAGAGGTGGTCCAAGACATGTGCCAGTGTCTGCTTGCTCTGATGGAGCGACTGGGAGACCCACATCCTTCTGGAGCATGAGGTGGGGGCCAGGTGGGGAATTTTCTTGGCCATCTCAAATGACCCCAGATGCCTAATACTGCTAGAGCACCACTCACTAGGAAGCTGTGACACAAGCAGATCCCTACAGTGCAAAATCCTGATGTAATCCAGTGCAGACACTGCATGTAATGACATAAAAAAAGGCTGGCAGGGCCATGACAGATGTCTGGGGTGCCCAGCACAACTGCATGTTTCTAGCACATACAGTATGGCCCCTACAGGAAAGCCATGCCTGTTTGGAGTTGTGCTGGGCAAGTGCCCCAGGGCACCTTCGGTTTCCTCCCTGTGCCCAAACAAATGAATCCTACCTCTGCCTTCGGGCACAGGCTGTACTGCCCACTCCAAGAGTGCTCCATAAACGGGAGGCACATCACACCAAGGTCTCCACTCATGTCCCTGCACTCTTGAAACCTTCTAGTTCTCTTCTCCCTGACCCTCTTTTTGCCCCCAGATGACATAAACAGGGACTGTGCTAATGAGGTCCACAGGGTCACTGGATCGCAGGCTATCCAGGCCAGGGACCTCCTCAGTGGCACCTTATCATGCCTCACATTGGTTCACCTCTGTCACAGGCCCCAAGGTGCTGCAGAGTCAACTCAGGCAGCAAACTCCTTTCCTGCCATTCCTGCACAGTCCAGTTTTGTTTCTCCCTGGCCTTGGGCACTGCAGGCTTTGCTCTCTCAGTGGGAACCTCCATTCACCATGACATTGCCACCTGCTTTGTATACCAGCATGGCTCTGCTCTGAAGTGGGGCCATCGCACAGGCAGTGTCCTTGGCTCCTGGTAACAGGTTGCACCATGACCAATCTGACTGAAACATTGCTAGAGTACTGAGATGTGGTGGGATCACTTGCACGATAGGAGAGCTCTCATGGTAGGGTACAAACTGTTCAGGAGAGACCAATGGGGAAGAAAGGAAAGGGGATGCCCCTTGTGTGAAGGGACAGCTCAGACGTGTGGAGCTCTTAACACATTAAGGCAAGGCTTTGGGTGCGAGCTTGTGGGTGACAAGGGTGACATCGCAATGGGAGGTACAGACCACCCAATCAGGGTGAGGAGGTGGACGCCATCTCCTTTAAGCAGTGTGAGTAAGTCTGTGGATCACAGACCCTGTTTCATACTGGGGGGTGACTTTAATCTCCCTGACATGAACTGGAAGGCCAAACAGCAGAGTGCAAGCAGGCCAGGAGGCTTCTGGAGGGCATCAGGGACAGCTTCTTAGCACAAATGCACGATTTGTGATGCTTCTTGTATCTGAAAATTTCAGACAGGGAGGAACTGATCAGGGATGGTACAGTCAGTGTCTGCCTTGCCTCCAGTGATGAAGAAAAAGTAGAGTTCCAGATCCTAAGCGCAGTGAGGAAGGATAGTGGAGGAGTACAGACCCTGGACTTCAGAGGGGCAGACTTGGGCCTGTTGAGGGGACTGGTGGGGGATCCCATGGGAGGCAGCTATGAAGGGCCCAGCAGCTCAGGAAAGCCCGCAGGTCTTTGAGGACAGCACCCAGAAAGCACAAAAATAGTCCATAGTGATACTCAGTAAAACTGGTAGACATCTTGGGAGATCGGCGTGGCTACACTGGGAACTCAGGACTGAGCTCCAGGGCAATAAGGAAGCAGAAGGAAGGCGAGGCTGCAAGATGGTATTTAGAAATATTGTCCAGTGAGAAGGGATTGTGTTAGGGAAGCCAAAGCTGCCCTAGGATTGCCCATTGCAGGGAACATCAAGAGCATGAAGAAGAGCTGCTACAGCTTCAGTTTCAGGAAAAGAGTAAAAAGGAAAATGTTGGCTCACTGCTGGATCAGGCAAGGAATCTATTAATGGCAGATGCAGACAGGTGTGAGGAGCTCAAGGCCTTCTTGGCTTCACTCTTCACCAAGAAGGTCTCCTAGGCTGTTGTGCCTGGTCAGGAGTCCAGAGGGGGAAAAAAAAGCAACCAATATTGGGTGATGACTGAGTGAGGGATGACTTGGAAGAGCTCAACCCATACATGTCTATGGGACTGAATGGGCTGCACCTGAGGACATTGAGAGGGCTGGCCGCTCTCACAACAAGGCTAGTCTCTATCCTCTTTGAAAGGTTGCGGAGATCAGGGGAGGCCCCAATGAGCAGAAGAAGGGGTATGTTGTGCCCATGATCAGAAAAGGCCACAAGAACAACCCAGGGGGCTGCAGGCTGTTCAGGTTCACTTTGGTGAGGAGTGTTTCATGGAGTGAATCGTCTTGCATCACATTTCTGGGCACATGAAGGAGAAGAAGCCAGCACGGATTTAGTGCAGAGAAATGATTCCTGACCAACCTGATTGCCTTCTGTGATAAAAGATCTGCACTTGGTGAGGAGAGGAGAGTAGTGGGTGTCATTTACCATGATTTTAGCAAGGAGTTTGACACTGTCTCCAAGAATATTCTTGTATAAAAATAAGTTTATCAGTGTCCTGGAGAACACAACTCTCATCACATTTGCAGATGGCACCTCATCAAGAAAACAGTCATCAGCTCGAGGGCTGCCATCCAGATGGACCTCAGCAGGCGGGAGGAATGGGTGGCCAGTACCTTTGTGAAATTCAGAACTAAACAAACACCAGGTCCTGCCCCTGGGGCAGACCAACACCCTGCAGTGATACAGGCCAGGCAGTGCCCGGCTGGGCAGCAGCTCTGCAGAAAAGGATGCGGGATAAACACATCCAGTTAAGATCTGTGTTTCTGTATTCAGGAAAACATCATCACCAGAAGTGTAACCTGTTAATGGCAACTCCCAGAAGCCTAGCAAGTGGAGGATGTACTCCTACTGAAGTCTGCTGATGGAAATCGGTGCAGTTGTCTTCCCAAAGTTACCAAAACACAAGATGGAATTCTGATTCCTAATTTGTAAAGATTGGGCCCTTATGAAGAAAGAACTGATATTGTAGTTAAGACAGTCAAATGCTAAAGCCATTTCTACTACGAACACTGTGACACCTATCTTTGCAATGGCAGACTGTCAGGAGGCATGCTTTTGGCAAACAGATCTTGATTGCTGTGCACTTTGCATACATTTCATTCATTTGGTTCAGGATATAAATAACTATCTTGAAATCGCCAGAATTATTCTCCCAGGCAAAATTATACATCTGTCTAAGAAGCCTGTGTGTGTGGGAATGGGGGAAGGCTGGGTCTGAGTGAATCTCTTGACTCAGAAAACACTTTTGGATAAATGTTTTCAGTGCTGTTTGCTGCTGCTGGAAACTCTAGAAGATTCAAGTAGGGTGCCCTTGTGATGACAGTATCCATTTACTTGGGAGAGCACTGCATTGAGGTGCTTCAAGGATACATAACTGAGTAGGAAACTGAAGAAGGAAAGCTACTGATCGGAAGAGCTCCTTGGGGACATTTGCATGGCATCCAGCTGGTGTTGCAAGCTACAGAACTGGTGCCTATGCTGGACCCTTCTGTAACAGTGTAGTAAATGTAGCTTTCAATGAGACTCCAAGAGCCTCCCACTGTACACGGACATGTGCAATATAAATGATAGTTGGTGCTGTCCTTTGGGCTTCCCGGATGCTGGTGTCCATGTCAGTGTTGAGCACAAGCAGCACAGCACAGGCAGGAAAGCTGAGGGCAGGCACTGTCAAAGCAGCCTGGCTATGAACCATAATTTCCAAGTTCATTTTATAAGAGGTGACAACCTTCCGCCTGTCTGAAGAGCTCCCCAGCTCACAGCCTGCTGTCTTGTTTCCAGAGGCTCCTTTGGAGCAGGTTCCTTGTTCAGGAAGATCGAAGGCCATTGCCTGCAGGTGGTACCTCAAGCACACAAGCAGACAAGCCTCTACCCCATGACCAAAGCAGCAAGCATCCTTTCCCAGGATGCACTTCTCTGGGCATCTGATCAGATGAGCACCACTCAGGCAGTTCTGGTCCCCAGGGGGAAAGTGCTAGCAGTAGATGTGGGCACTGACTAGACATTGCTGGTAGATGACCACAGAGGCAAACATCACATAACCCAAAGGGAGGTAATCCTCTTATGTGGCAGATGAGCCTCCAACCACGTAACATGTCTGTCCATGCTTTAATGGCTCTCAAGTGCTTCTCCTAAAGGTCCAGATGCTGTAATACAGGGATGCCAAACAACAGAACAGATTTCCTGCCTAAAAGTAAAAAGGAACAGAACAGCACCAAGTCTATTCATGCTATAACTTTCTCCTTAAGAAAAAGGCACAGATGTACAAATAGAAGTGCTGAAATGATTTTAGCAGCTGCATTGCAGCATTACAGGCTGTGGTGTTGTTTATATTTGGTAAATGTAGCCAAGTAAAGAAATGGTTTATATTAATCAGCAAGTGTACTATACCCATTCCTCTTAAGACAGAAGAGAGCTCATTGAGGAAGAAATCTTCACAGTCCTTGACACGGTAAGTCTCTGGCTGCAAGGCAATGCTACTGAGGTTCCTGGAGGGGTCTCCTGAACCCAGTCCATCCCATGATTGGATTCTTAAGGATCGCTCTCCTGACTTCTCCTGTGCCGAGGAGGAGAAGATGCTTCAGAGCAGGATTCCTGCTACACTATCACAGGGACAGGGCATGCTGCTACCTTATCCTGAGGATGGCTTCTGTGGTTGTGAAGCCAGGGAATGCACCCAGGTCTGCCCAGGGCTGTAATTCAGAGCAGTGTCCCTGTGCCCCAGCGTGCTGCGTGCCTGGGGCAATGACTCTGCTGCCTGAGAGGGTCAGCCCTCAGCCTGCCCGGGGAACTCCCCACGGCACTGTGGGGAGAAGCTCTGGGTGAGAGGAGAGACTCCCAGCAGGGCAGGTTCATTCTCCCATAGAGAAGGTGCTGCGTGGGTCAGGGTCACGGTTGCTCACAGCTCCAGCTCACCCTGAGCACATTCCTGAGGGGACTTTTCAAGAGGGAGCTCAGGGCAAGGGCTCCTTGAAATGGAAGGAGCTTTCCTTTTAGGCTATGTGCTTTCAGTTCCCTAATTTTGGCAGGGAGACAAAAGGAAAGAGTTTTCTGGTCTGACAAAGAACTGGGACTCCTAAACCTTCACTCTCAAAGATCAGTAGGTCTGTGAAAAACCTCAACAAGCACCTTCATCCTCACCCAGCCTACAAACAGCATCAGCATCACCTTTATGGCATTATCAACGTTTATGTGACCTGCTCCCTAGGACTTTCGAGAACAGCAATGGCCCCAGCCAGTGCCCTGTCCTGGGAGGATTCTGTAAGGCAGAGCTGATCACACACAGGGTAGGATGGGATCTTGTGACAGAGAAAGAGCTGCCGGCAGGGACAGCTCCAGGCAGCAGAGATGGGCAGGGAAGCCCAGCAGAGCCTCTATCCCAAAAGGCATGGACCCCAGGGCTTGAATCTCCTCTGCAGCCAGATGTGTGGCAGAGGAGAGGGGCCTCTCTCCTGCCATAGAGCCATTTCATGCTACATGACAAAGGGGCTGAGAGCAACTGCCCTGCGATGTTGTTGTCTGCAAGGCGGCATGCCCAGCTGGGCAAGGGGAAGGCTTTCCTGAGGGCCCGTCTGTCTCTCTCTCCTTGCCTTCCTTGGCAGCAGGATCATGGCGTTGCTCCTTGTTTCCCCTGTCTCAGCTGGTACTATTTCAGCAGCAAGGAGCTGCCCATCTCTCCTCACGAGTGATTTCCAGTTTATCTTAGTTTGTCTCCAGCAACTCTTGTACTTTGGGCGTTGTGTCTGCGATAGCCACGTTTGTACACAAATGTTTGAATTCATCCCAGTTCTCCAGAGACACAAAGCCCATCCGTCTGACCCAGAGGCCTTCTGCAAAGCTGCTGATCACTGTGTCAGAGCTGGCCTCCCAAGCAGCACCACTGTAATAAAAGGGGATCTCCTTAGTACTGTGCTGGAAGTTTGGGCTCTTCTTCCCAAACTGGAGCTAAGAATGTGCTCAGGGAATTGCCCCCAAAAAGGCCCTGTTGCCGTGCCTGTGTTTCCGTGGGCTAAGGGGCATCAGCTCATTCAGGTGATGTATGAGGGAAAGAGGGCTGGATTCAGCTGTTGCTTGTGGGTGCCCAGTGTCCCTGGAGAGGGTGAGTGGTCAAGAGGTTTCTGCCAGGGACTGTCCCACCTATTAGAGGGCTGGTGATGGATGCCCATCCTTCTGGAAGGGAGTATGGCACCACCAGAAGAGCACAGGGGATCTCCAGGGGCAATGTGTGCCTGGGATAGGCAGTGAGTGGAGTCTCCCAAAACCAAGTGGAGTCACCCAAAGCAAAAGGCTAAACCAAAGAATGCACCAAATCAGGGCTCTGCAATCTCAGGAGAGGCAGTGGGCTGGGTCTATGACACCCCTGAGCCATTGGAAATGACCTGTGATTGCTCCAAGCATCCTCTGTAGCCACAGACCCTGGGGAGGGCGTTGTCAGGTGCAGTGATGCTGGTCCAGCTGGGCCTGCCCTGACCAGCATGGCCAGTGCAGAGTCACCCCAAAGCCCGCTCTCCATGCAGAGCAGCACTGCCAGCCCGGGACCCTGTGGTGAGCACAGGGGAGGGGTGCAGGAATGGCCATCGGGGCCAGCATGGACACACTGATCTGGGGAACACCTCTGGGGAGCATGGACACCTCCAGAGAAGAGCAAAGGAGCAATTGTGTGCTTGTGGGGAGGAATAAATGAAAACCTGTTTCTGTGTGTGTCAGCGTGGGGCAGGCTGCTCTGTCACTGGAGCTGCCTGAGGAGCCCCGGGGCCAGGACTCTTGTGCTGTGCTGGGCAGAGGGGCTGCGCAGAGGGGCTGCAGGCAGCCAGGGTTAAGGATCTGCTGGTCATGAGAGCAGTGGAGACATGGAGTGAGTGGCCTCCATCTCCTTGTGCCACTGCTGGCCCCCAGCCCCCCGGGGGCTGATGGGGAGGCTGACACCCCTCTCTGCACCCCACGACCTGCTGTGCCCTTCAAAGGGGCTGGGGCTGTGGTGTCAGTGCCCAGAGCTCTGCAGTCCCCTGCGGTGGGCAATGCTGTGGGGCCACCCCCAGCCTGGGCTGCTCTGCTGGGTGGTCTGGGGAGAGGGCAGGGGAGGTGGGGAGAGCCGGGGAGAGGCTGGGGTGGTCTGGAAAGGACCCAGGAGAGGAAAAATGCCAGCAGGCAGCTCCTGTGTGTGAACGGCAGCGTGGGAGCACATGGCCATGTACCTGCAGGGCAAATGCAGGTCTCCTGGGAAAGGCACCAGGACATGGCAGGTGCAGAAGAGAAGAGCCCAGGTTGTTCCCTGTGTTGCATGGACACACTGGGGAAGCTGCCCAGGGCCATCGTCCCACACCAGCCCCTCACATCACCCCTTTCCAGCACTGGCTGCTCACCCCAGCTGTAGGGTGCTCCATGGCCAGCTCCGTCCTCCTGCAGGTCTCCGTATCCAGACACAGGAGAAAAGGCCACCCTTGCACTGCTTCTCTTCTGCACCACACCCCAGCACATCCCAGAGCACGGCTGTCTGCTAACAGCCCCGTAACTGGGAGGCCTCAGGCAGAGCTTCCCCTGGAAAGCTGAGGCAAAGAAGATATTTAATACCTCAGCTCGTTTCATGTCCAAGGTCTCTGGTGCCAGCTCCAGCTGAGCTCTGGCTTTCCTCACTCCATCCCTGCGTGCACAGACAAGGTCTCGATGATCCCCTTGGGCAGCCCGTCCTCCTTCCACCCTTGTGCACTTCTTGACTGGCACCCTGAACACTGGTGCTGCTGCCAGGGCAGAGGTGGAGGATCACCTGGAGCCGTTCCTCAGGGAGGTCCACAGGGAAAAGCTGTGCCCAGACCCAGACCCAGACCCAGACCCAGCATGGCAGAGGGGAGCTGCCCTCTCCCCACCCACCCTGGCAGTGACAGCCCCACCTCAGCCTGCTCCTGAAAGACTCCAGCGCAGCACTCGAGGGAGCTGGAGCTGCCTCTCCTAACTGTGCATCATAAAATCTGACCCCAGTGGCTGCCCTCACTTTTTCGTCCACCTAAGACTCCGCGTGCAGTGTTAGCTGAGTAGGGGTCCAGATCTGAAGCTCTCCTTACACCTTTACATTGACTGTCAGGCAAGCGTTGCTGTGGACATATGGTCATCTTTTGCACCTAAAACCCTCTCTGGGTGCTGCTCGGGTCCCACCATCCCTTTCTAAGGCTTTCTTGACTGTAGTGGGGAGGCAGGTTTGAGGTTGTGATGGGAGTCAGGTCAGCAGGATGGAGACAGGGACAGGTCCGGATGTGGGAGGTGCAGGGCCAGGCACAGGCATGTCCACAGCATAACTCAGGCAAGGCTCCAGCCTGTGATTCTTCCCTGAGGGTGCAGCAATCACTCTCCAGTGACCCTTCCCTGCGCCTCCTGGCTCCCCACTGCCTTTCCCGAGACTGCAGAGCCCTCCTTTCCCCATACATACCTGCATTTAGTGCTCTGCCTTCTGGTTACTCCACCATGGACTGTCCCTCACTTTGTGAGGCTCCACTCACTGCCCACACCAGGCACACGCTGTTCCTGGAGATCCCCTGAGCTCTCCTGGGGGCTCAGATTCCCCTCCACACGGATGGGCATCTCTCATCAGCACTGTCACCTGTGTGTGGGGTTTGCTGCAGTGAAATAAGTGACCTGTTGATGAATTATGTTATGAGACAGTAACTGTGATAAACGACGAAAAGTCCAGAAGGACTTGAAAGACGTAGTAAATTTTAACCTGAACCTTGAAGGAAGAACACCAAGGACGGATGGTGAACCTTGAAGGAAGAACGCCAAGGACGGATGGTAAAGGAAGAACGCCAAGGACAACTGGATTGTTTATCCAGGATGTAGAGCATTGCCAAAAGATAAATGGACTGAGAGTTCAGGATGTAAATAGCATTAAAGACCAGCTGGATTATATTAAATGTCATATTGATAAGCAAATAGCGAACTAGGTAATTAGTAAACAATGAATCAGCATATGGAGTCAGAATATAAAAGTGTGATTCTGCTTACAATAAAGTGGACATGCGTAGCATTCATATTGAGTGTATTGCCGTGTCTCGTCTTCACTGCAACAAGCAGGCTGCTGCTTTCCACCTCCATCTCCTCAGGAACCTCCAGCTCAGGATGGGGGGATGGGGATTTTGTTTAGTAAAACAAAGGCTACAGATACGATGGAGAAACAGTTGGGAGTCCTGAAGGCCTCCTGAGCCCAAAGTAACCTCAGTTCCTTTCCTTTTGTTACTTGGACAAGGAGCCCCGCAGAAGGGAAAAAGGGTGCAGAGGATTTGAAATGAGGCCCAAGCAAGGAGACAGCCCCAGCCTGGACGTCTGCTGAAATGCCAGCTGTCCTGGCTGCGCAGGCTCTGCAGCAGCACTCCGGGCTCCACAGCTGCCTTCACAGAGCACTGAGGGCTGGGTGCCACGGGCAACCTGGCCCTGGGCACATCTTCACCCCTCGCAGAGCCAGGAGCCCAAGAGCTGTGAGACTCCCTCAGGTCAAGCTATGGAGGCTTTGCGGCCCTCACACAAAGGCTCTCAAGACATGCTGACATCTATTATAAGGGTCTTGCACTCATCCTATATGGCACCGCAACCTTCGAGGAAAAAGGAGGGGACACAATAGCATTAGCTGAGCGGGCTGGCAGTAACAGCAGTTGTGGGAGGCAAAATTTGCTGCAGAGCAGAGGTACCAGGAGGTGAACCCACACCCCAAGTCACCCAGGGAAGCCAAGTGCATTCATGGAGGCCTTCACATCCATATGTAGCCTCATCTCATTCACTTCCAGCTGCTTTCACAGAGGGCTCACGATGCTGGCAAAGATGTTGACAGCCACAGGGACACACCCTGGCATCCTGCCTCCACCCTCAGGGGCTCTAGGACTGCACTGGGAACCTCCAGGACTGGAGCAACCTAGAAAGAAAGAAAGAAAGAAAGAATCAGAGTGTTACTGTCAGTTCTGCTGGCCTTACACAGTCTCAACAGGCAGGGGCAAATGTCTCCCCTCCATGCTGAGCTGCATTGGTGAGAGCCTGATCAAAACTTCACTGGAAAAGGCCCCAAGATACCTCATCTACTGGCACCTGCCTTGAACAGGACATTGGATCCCTACCTCCACATGTCTCCCCCATTGCAGCCTCATGGAATCTGCTCTTCTGAGACTTTCTCCAAAGGCACAAGCAGCTTTGCAGATGCCGCCTGCACCGCTCACCAAGGGCAGGTGTCTCAGAGCCACCCATTGCCCTGAGAGTCCTGACTTCTTGTGAGGTGGCATCTCCCCTCTCTGCAAGGGTCTGCGTAGGCACAAAGTGGAGAAATGGCTCTGACTGCTTTGATTAACTACCCATCTCTCTGAGGGATCGGAATGGATTAGGGTCTGGGATGGGAAGATGCAATGAGGGTCCAGAGCAGCAGAAAGCCTTTAAGGAGGGAGAAGATGACTTTCTCCAGGGGAGTCAGTAAAATCCCAAAGACTCATGGAAGCATCAAGACCTTCAGAAACTGCAAGCCTGAACCTCAGCTGACAGAAACCACCAAACTGTGAGCAGCCCTGCCCCTCACCAGGATGCTCCAAGGAGGCAACACGGTCACCAACAGTCCTCACCCAGCTCTTCCAGCAGGACACTGTGATGGCAGGCTGGGCTCTGGGAGCAGAGCACTGCTCTCTCCAGCCACCTCCTCCCACGCTGAGCAGCAAACACTGGGGCCACCACCCGGCTCCACCACAGGGCATCTCGCACTGGAACACACCGTTACCTCCACACCTCACAGAGGGTTGGCAGCCAACACGCGCCTCTGCATCAGAGACACACAGGCCACAGCACCACACATGGCAGCACACAGCGCACCCCAAGCGCCCCACAACACACAAAGCCCAACTCTCCAGCCCTTCCATTCCCTCCTAGGCCTCCAAGGCTTTGCAACAGGCACTGCCTCTGAACAGCCACTCACAGCCTGGGGCCTGCTCACTTCCCACCTCCAGGACGCAGAGAGCAAGTGCTCTCACAGGGGCTGGTCAGGCCAGCTCTTGCCTCTCGCTTGTGCCTCAACTTCTCTGAACAAGAAATCTCTTTGAAAATGTGGCCCATACCTTTCTGGGGGGTGACATTCCTTCTGTCTCCTCCAACAGTCTTTGCACCCATTCTCCAATGACTGCATACGTGGACAGAAAATCAGAGACCTCTAACATGTTACAGTTCCAAATGTGTCAGAAAAGCAGGTGGACACCTCAAAGACAGAGACAGCATTCAGACCTGGCAGGAAAATCTCGCAAGCTCCCTGCTTTTTCGACAGGGGCAATTTCTAAAGCACACACACCCTGGCAATAAGACATTACTAACACCACTGCTCACACCAGCACTACATTCATTTAGCAGCCTTAAAAGTCTAGCTGGACTCCCTAGGTGACCGGGAGGAGGCTGCAAGCTTCTACTCAGCAACAAGTGGAAAGGCAAACTCCATGTCCATGTTCACCACAGAACATCATCCACATTTTAAAGGTAGCAGTAGTAATTCATGATGATGGAGTGGAATAAAATGTTTGTCAGATGATGTAGAACATCTACTTCTGCTTGATTAATGAGTTGCATTTCTGTATTGCTGTGGAGCTCTGCAGGGCTCAATCTCTCCTCTGAGCACACACAACAAACCGAGAAGTGACCTCACCACAAGCATCCAAGCCAGGTGTCTTCTCCTGACCTGTCAACTGCTCAGGTAGAAATGACCTCACAAGCACCTTTCCAGCCACAGCTCTGCTGCTATCCAATCAGTTCAGCACTCAGAAGTGACCTCACAATCAACAGACAAGCCTTCTTCCTCCAGCTGGCCTAGCAGGTGCTCAGGCAGAAGTGACCTCACAATCAAGAGCCGAGGCATGTGCCTCCTGCTGGCCTGTCAGCTCCTTGCAAAGAATTGTTTTGACACAGGTGATTTAGTGGCATAGCTCTCTTAGTCACTAGTGACCTCACTACCCACACTCTGACCATGCGGCTGTGGCCACCTGCAGCTCCCCCTGCCTCCACCAAGGCTCAGCCAGCTCCTGAACAGCCTCCATGATTCACCTTGTGGCTTCACAATGCTCAGAGTGCAGCAAAACACCCATTATGGACCAGTTACTACCCCAAAAGAAGATCAGTTTTTGCCCAGGTAGTCTCTACAGGTAGACCACAAAAATCAGGAATTGGAAAAAGGCCTGCAAGTAACTATTGGCAACAGTTTTGAAAAAGATAATTTCATGGTGTTATAGGTAAACGTGACAAATTGACAACCACTCGGGCCGGGTTGCATAAATTCCAATTTAATAATTGAGCAAGTCACAAGTAAGCAAAACAGCGCTGGGCGGCCGGGGGGAGTCTCCTGCTCCACCAACGGTGCGCACAACCCCCCCTCACAGTCTCCTTATATGTGATTCCAGTTCCGGGTATACGGGGCACCTCCTGTAACTTCTGCGGTTGCGCCGGCTGTTGCTAGGGGGTCTTCTTCAGCCCTCTGGTGGTCGTGGGGATGAAGGCTGGAGTCTTCCTCTGCATTGTGTGCCATATTAGGCTATCTAAACTAACATTGCCGCTTCGCTAGCTCAACTCAATTTTCTCAGGCGGAGTACATGCCCCCCACCACAGGCTGTAGGATGTTCCCACAGATGTTCGCAAGGCTGTTTCTCGCTGATGTAACAAATTACTACATACCACAATACAAGATGTTCCCAAGGCTGTTTCTCAATTTGATGCAACAAATTAGCACATATCACAAAGGCACCTAGCACTGGCCTATCAGGCATTGAGACACAAGTGACCTCAGAGCCACAAACAGCAGCCATGGGCCTAGCAATGGCCTATCAGGCATTGAGACACAAGTGACCTCAGAGCCACTGTGGAGGAAAAAGGATGAGCAGGGAGGCACTGCGGGGCGGAACATGGGAAGGTCGTAACGGGCGGAGCACTGCTGCCGGAAAAGAAGGCGGGGCTTTACAGCTTTATAATAGAGTAGGACACGCTTCATTAAACGCCATTTTGCCACTCCTCATATTGGTGTCTGTGTGGTGATGGTCCGGGGTCTGGGGGGAGGCCCCGTGCCTCCTCGGTAAGAACGAGAACGGTAACAAGTGGTGACCCTGACGTGATACCGAGGAGGCGGCTCGGCCGGCGCAGGCGCCGGGAGCGTGAGGAAGGGATCCGGATCCGGAACCATGGAGGCCATATGTAAGGTAGCGATGGCCTGCGCCAAGGAATGGCGGGCGCCGCTGAAGGCGGGCGCGATACGAGCGTGTGTAGAGAGGCTCGTAAAGGAGGGAGCGATTACTTCTCCTATGGAGATTCTGCGGGAGGAACTGTGGCTGCAATGCACAGCAGCGCTGGCGGAGTCCCCGATGAACGGGGGATCCGCGAGGGAGTTAAAGGCGTGGGGGCTGATAAGAATGCTCCTGCGGAGAGCGAGGGAGGAACGGGAGACGTGGAAGGCGGCTAGAGAGGCACTTAGAGGGAGTGGGGTACTCGCGGGGTCGACGGAGACGGAGGGAGCGGCGGAGGGGGCGGAGGAAACGGCACCAGAGGGGGGAGAGGAGCGGGTCGAAGAGCAAGGGGAGGAACAACGGGACGGAGGTCTGGTGATGCCAGCCGGGCTGGGAGAAGAGGATTCGCGTGCCCCTCCACCACACTACCCCTGGGACGAGTTGCGACAGGCAGACAGAGCAGGACAACCTTGCCCCGTCGCGCCCCAGTGAGCCCGAGGGGGAAGGAGAAAGGGGGGAGAATGAGCGAGAGAATGAGCGAGGGAGAATACGAACACCGAATGAGTGGCTCCCCGGGGCACTCATGGTACCTGATAAGAGCTGGAATCAGGGCGAGTCAGCGGCCAAAGATGGCGCCGGGGACAGAGAAAGAGGGCGGAGGAGAGTCACCTTCGATAGCATGAGACGAGCCAATGGGAGGGAGCGGGTGAGCGAGGATGAGATGGAACGCCTTATAAGGCAGTTTCAAGAAGTCTACCAGGGGGAGGAGCGCGAGGGAGGCGCGAGAGAGGAGGAAGTGGAGGAGGAAGTGGAGATGGGACTAGAGCAGGCGCTGCGGCTCATGCGGAGGCTGGAGAGAGAAGTACAAAAACAACAGCGGATGCTGCAGCGACTGGCCGACACACGATCCCAGGACGGTTCCAGTGGCGAAAAGCCCCGAGCCGAGTTATACCTGCCAGATTGGCAACTATCAGCGGGGGCGGTGACGTTACAAGGTCTTAAACTCACGGCACCCCCTGAAACGCCGTCGGCGCTGCCGGTATGCCTGGCGCCTGGAGGGCTCATAGAATGGACGCCCATCGACCCAAAGGCAGTGAACCATCTATCGAAGTGCGTTGCGGAGCAGGGCCTGAGACACCGGGACACACAAGCGGCACTAGACACGGTGTTCTCAGCATCCCTGACCCCCTCCGACTGCCGAATGCTAGCACGCGCAGTACTGGCTCCCTCCCAAGTTCTCCTATACAAGGACATGTGGGTTGGCCGATTGCATCAGGAATTGACATTGGGAACTCGCGATCCGAATCATCCACTTTACGGGTCGACCCTGAACCGCCTGAAGGGGAGTGATAATGCCATGACCACTTCGCAACAGCAGGCCGCCTTACTGACGGCCGGTGAAATACGAGCCATCACAACGGCAGCGCGCGCGGCGTATGAAGACTTAGCGCGCGTGGTGACAAAGACGGACCCATGGGTGGCAGTAAAGCAGAGGCTGACAGAGTCATTCTCTGCCTTCTGCGATCGACTCTATGCCGCCATTGAGAGCGCTGAAGTCCCCGAAGCGGTGAAGGCGTCACTGATGCTCGAGTGCCTGAAGAATCAGGCCAACGACGACATAAAAGAGATCATCCGCCGAGCCCCGAGGGACCTGGGGCCTACCCAGTTAATGAAGTACGTGCTGGAAGAACAGAACCGGTTGCCCGTGAGAGAGATCCGAACCGTTGTCGCCACAGCCATGGCGGCACAGGCCACGGTCGTACGATCAAAGACATGCTTCGGATGCGGCCAGTTTGGCCACATCAGGGCGGCCTGTCCGAAGGCGCGTCAGGGTCCGAGCACCACCCATGCCCCACAGATGACATGCTGGGCCTGCGGCAGGCCGGGGCACCGGGCACGGGAGTGTCGCCACGCGGCGCCGGGAAACGGGAGGAGGGGAGGCCAGTCGGGGACCCCTCCGCACCCTCAAAGGAAAGCCCCGGCCGCAATGTATACCCAAGAGGAGAGGGGAAGCTCGACAGGCGAGAGCCCAGAGCAGTGGCCCTGGTACTAGACTGCAACCACAGGCCCGGGGCCATGGTCACCCTGGAGAACCCCTGGGCCTATCCCCAGAAAACACGGCTCAAAATGTTGGTGGATACTGGGGCTGACGTCACTTGCATCCCAGGACGCATATGGCCGAAAAACTGGCCGACGGACCAGGGAGGAAGTCTCACCGGGGTGGGAGGCAACGCGAAGGCGTACCGCTCGCGGTTCGCATTGAAACTCACCCTGCACGATCCTGACGCGGAACGGCACGGCGCGCCAACACAGGCGACAATCACACCTTACGTCACCGAAATTGCTGACCCGGTACTGGGCCGGGACGCGCTCAGCCAACTCAACATCAAGATCAGAAATTTTTGATGGGGGCCACTGGGACCGCCGCTAGTGAGATCAGGGCTATACCCTTAAAATGGAAAAGTGATGACCCAATATGGACTGACCAGTGGCCCCTGACTTCAGAAAAATTGAAAGCGGCGCAGAAGGTAGTGGCTCGCGAACTGGAGCAAGGGCACCTAGAGCCCAGCAATAGCCCTTGGAACTCTCCGATTTTCGTGATCCTAAAAAAGACTAAGGACAGCTACCGGCTATTACATGACCTGAGAAGGATCAATCAACAGATGTTTGACTTTGGACAGTTACAACCGGGACTGCCGGTACTGACGGCAATTCCTGAAAATTGGCCAACTATGGCCGTAGACATCAAAGATTGCTTCTTTTCTATCCCGCTGCACTTACAAGATAGTGAGAGATTCGCATTCACAGTCCCATCGGTGAATTAGCAGGAGCCGGCGCGGCGATACCAATGGACGGTGCTCCCACAGGGCATGAAGAACTCACCTGCGATTTGCCAACGCGTTGTAGCCGACGCAATAGCCCCGGTACGAAAACAACATGCGAAGGGGGTCATGATCCACTACATGGATGATATCTTGATGGCAGCACCCAGCGCAGAAGTGCTGCAGGAAATGGCTGCTGACCTGAGGCGGTGCTTGGCTGCGGCCTCGCTGGCGATAAACGAAGCAAAGGTCCAGAAGGGACCAGGCATTAAGTTCCTAGGGGCGGAGATTGGACACTCGCAGATAAAGCCGCTGCCTATAACTTTGAACCCAGACGCCCGCACCCTACATGACGCTCAGGCACTAGTGGGGAGCCTCCAGTGGCTCCAGAATATGGTGCCCATAACACCGAGCCAGATGCAACCGCTGTACGAAATGCTGAAGGGCAGGAACCCATGGGAGGAGAAGCAACTGACCGCAGAGGCCAAGGAGACTCTGAAGAACATCTCTGAGATGCTGAGCCACCCATCGGTGCAGCGCTGGGACCCTGCTGATAAGATCACGCTCTACCCAGTGCTGAACCGGCAAGGTGGCATGGCTGTGCTCGGACAAGGACAACCAGAGCGGGTGCGAGTGATCTGGTGGGTCACGCCCACGCAGCCGGCTGGAGCGTTTGTGCCGCATTCCAGCCTCTTAGCACGAATGATCACTAAGGGGCGGAAGACATGTATCTCTGCATTCGCACGTGAACCGGACGCGATTGCCCTGCCTTTCAAGAAGGGCACCGATGCACAGACAGAGACCTTCGCCGCGGCGATGGCAATGGCCATGGAAGGATTTCCAGGAGAAATCCAGCATCTCCCGCGCCTCCAGCCGTTGAGGCACCTGGACATTATAGAGGTTGGCGGGCCTGCTCGAGTGCTTCCTACTCCGAAACCGGGGAACACCGTTTTCACGGATGCCTCCTCAAAGACCCAGACAGCGGCCGTCGCCTGGCAGCAGAATGGAGAATGGAAAGAGGCCACCTTTCGAGCGGCAGACGTCAGTGTTCAGTACCTTGAAGCCAAGGCTGTAGAAATGGCCTTGAGGATGTTCCCTGATGACCACCTGAACATCGCCACAGATTCCATTTTCACGTACAACCTGGTGAGACAAATGGCCACGCGGGGTTGGGCGGGCACGCCGATCGCCACAATGTTAGAAGACGCCTTGCAGGCACGGACTGGCACGGTTTGTATTACACACGTCCGGAGCCACAGCAAAATACCGGGATACTATCAAGAAGGCAACACGGAAGCCGATAAGGCGGCCGGCAGAGTGATGACCCTGCGGGAGGCCAGGGACCTCCATGAGTGGCTGCACGTCGGAGCCAAGGCCCTGGCCAAGACTTACCACATCCCCATCTCTGAAGCCAGAGGCGTGGTCGCCACGTGCCCGTACTGCTGCAGGCGGCCTTTGCAGGAGGGAGGGACGAACGTCCGAGGCCTGATGGCGAATCAAGTCTGGCAGACCGACTTTACCTTATGTCAGAGGCTCCGACCAGATCCCTGGCTGGCAGTCACGGTGGACACATACAGCGGCATGATCGTAGCCACGCAGCACAGGAAAACCACGAGCCGAGCGGCCCAAAAGCACTGGGCGTACGCTATAGCTGTGCTTGGGTTACCTCAGACCATCAAAACCGATAATGGATCCGCATTCACATCGGCGAGCACCGAAGGGTGGGCGCAGCGATGGGGAATCAAAATAGTCCACGGCATACCATACAATAGCACAGGGCAAGCCATAGTCGAGAGAGCCAACAGAACTCTTAAACAGAAAATTGATGTGTTGGGAGAGGGGGAGGGCATCCCCGAGCACTCAGCCATCCCCAGAGAGAAACAAACTGAAATTTTACAAAAAGCACTGTACGCCCTAAACCATCACCTCCGAGGGGAGAATAGTCATGAACCGGTAGCAAAGCATTGGGGAGGGACGAGCCCAACGGAGGGTCCCGAGGTACGGGTCAAGAATCCCACGACGGGGGAATGGGAGACCGGGTGGAGACTACTAACGCAGGGCAGAGGTTATGTTGCGGTCGCGAGCGCGGAAGGGGGCCCGGAGACCGCGAGGTGGGTCCCCACACGATGGGTAAGGCCGCTTTTACGCAAGTTAGAAGCTCATCGAAACAACTCTGACACCTGAACTACAGGCCGTGCTACCGCGCCCTCCATCGAGTGCCAGAGGACTGCCCCCGTCTTCGGAATGTGCACTGGGCCCGCCCCTGTTGCCTTTAACGGTCGAGGTTATATATGTGTCTCCGCAGATCGTGGTCCAGTGAAGGTACCCAGCAAGAACGCGAAACCTGTCTTGACTCACCATGACTCGTCCAACGGGCAAGAGGATGGGAAACCTGATGCTGGGGGTACTGCTCCCAGTGGTAATGACACTATTGGCCCCGGATACCAATTGGTGGAAGAGTGTCACAAGTGTGAAGATTGCTACCCACCGCAAGAGAGCTGTTACTGGCTTATCCCCCGACTGTGATGACAGGGTGTCCCTGTTAAGCCCCACAGAGCGAGTGTTTCTATCCCTTTTTGTACCCGGGGCAGCCGCCGGCGACGCCCTGAAACAGATCGGGCGTTTAGCCTGCTGGGCGGAAAAACAAGCCAATGTCACCACGCAGGTGATAGAAAGCCTGCTAGAAGACCAAAAGGGCCTAAGGCATGCCATCCTGCAAGACCCGGCTGCAATTGACTTTCTATTGCTAGCCCAAGGCCATGGTTGTGAGGAGTTTGACGGTATGTGCTGTATGAATTTGTCTGATCATAGTGAATCCATTCACAAACAATTGCGGTGGTTGAAGGAGCACACAGGCAGAATCCGCCAGAACCATGGGTTTTTAGACGAATGGCTAACTAACCTGTTTGGCAATCTACCACAGTGGCTAACAGGACTGCTCGCTGAAGGCTTGCGTATTTTGCTAATCCTCATAATTATAGGCTTATGCTTGTGTGTAGTACTGAGCTGCGTTAAGAAAGCCTTGCTGAAAGTAGCGGGCCGAGTCTGGATTGCTCGACAACAAGAAGGAGAAATTCTGGAGGAATGGCTGGGCTTTGGGGGGGGGGCTATAGTCTGTTGGAACTGAGCAATCCCGCCTATGGCCGCTGAACCGACGAAGACAAGGACACCGCCTGCGTTAAGAAGCAGAAGAAGGGGAGGCAGCACACAGCTCCGCTCACGAAGCTACTAATGCAAGGAACCACCCGATGGCGGTCCCGTCGAGACACACTGCACTTCCGCGTGTTTTGTTGCATCCCGCTCGATATAACGAAACAACGTTGATGGGAGAGGGGGAGATGTGGAGGAAAAAGGATGAGCAGGGAGGCACTGCGGGGCGGAACATGGGAAGGTCGTAACGGGCGGAGCACTGCTGCCGGAAAAGAAGGCGGGGCTTTACAGCTTTATAATAGAGTAGGACACGCTTCATTAAACGCCATTTTGCCACTCCTCATATTGGTGTCTGTGTGGTGATGGTCCGGGGTCTGGGGGGAGGCCCCGTGCCTCCTCGGTAAGAACGAAAACGGTAACAGAGCCACAAACAGCAGCCATGGGCCTAGCACTGGCCTATCAGCCACTGAGACACAACTGACCTCACAACCACAAACAGCAGCCATGGGCCTAGCACTGGCCTATCAGGCACTGAGCCACAAGTGACCTCACAACCACAAACAGCAGCCATGGGCCTAGCACTGGCCTATCAGGCACTGAGCCACAAGTGACCTCACAACCACAAAGAGCAGCCATGGGCCTAGCACTGGCCTATCAAGCACTGAGCCACAAGCGACCTCACAACCACAAACAGCAGCCATGGGCCTAGCACTGGCCTATCAGGCACTGAGCCACAAGTGACCTCACAACCACAAACAGCAGCCATGGGCCTAGCACTGGCCTATCAGGCACTGAGCCACAAGTGACCTCACAACCACAAAGAGCAGCCATGGGCCTAGCACTGGCCTATCAAGCACTGAGCCACAAGCGACCTCACAACCACAAACAGCAGCCATGGGCCTAGCACTGGCCTATCAGGCACTGAGTTTCCTTTTTGCCTGTCATTTATAGATTCAGAACTGGCCTAACAGTGTGTATCAAAGGAAGTTGCTTGCTGTTTGCCTGTCGCATTCAGAGGAAGTGGTGACTTCACAGGCTTCAGCAAAGCCACGTGCCATCTGCTGGCCTACTATATAGCAAGGCATTATGACCTCACATGCGAAAACAGCAGCCATGTGCCCACCACTGGCCTCTCAATACTGAAACAGAAGTGACCTCACAGTCTGCACTGAAGCCATGTGCATGTTCCTCACCTAGCACAGACTGAGGCACACCATCCCCAGAAGCACAAACAGCACTAACCTCCATACTGCTGCTCTACCAGGTGCTCCTGCTCCTGTACAAAAAGAAGCAATGTGTCTGCTGGTGGCCTCGCAGATACTGAGCCCGAATGACTTCACAAACACAAACATCAGTAATACGCATCGAGCTGGTCTGTCAGGTGCTGAGGCTGAAGTGAGAGGAGAGGAGAAGCTCACCTGGGCCACTTGCATGTCCCTTGATTACGCTGTTATCACTCCGTACAGAACAGTCTTCTGCAAACACCTTTCATCTCCTGGCAAGACTCTCTCCAGGTCATGCGACAGCTCCACTCTGTCATCCTGCACACAAATCACAAAAAGGAACAATTGGTCTTGCTTTTCCTTTAGTACCATCAAGTCCCAGCTGGGAGCCTTTGCACTGCAGCACCTGCACAATGACAGCACCATGCCACTTCCATTTCTGGTGCATTTCTAGGGACAGAGACCAGCTGAGGGAGCAGCTGCACTGCAAAGGGTTGCTGACACTGTCACATCAACTCAGCACTGCACTAGCCATCAACCTGACGCCAGACCTCTGCTCTGCCACCTAGTCTACAAACACACTGTCTCTGCCCCACACAGCTGCCTCTTCTGCTCGATACAACCAGGTGCCAGCAAGAAGAGATGGATGCAGGACATTCGCCACTTGCACACTCCCCAGCCACTGCTCTGCTCGCTGCCTTCCCTTGGCTCCTCAACCCAGACACATAGCGAAGTTCTTGCCGTGACACCAGAAGGTGGCCAAGGCACTCTAGGCTCACAAGGCCTGTGCAAATGAGCAGCACAAGATCAGGCAGGCACAGAGCTGGCTCCTTGGGCGATGCTGCTCTTTCCAGAGGGAAGGATCCTGCTTTCTTTGGGCACAGCAGGCTGCTGCTTCCCACCTCCATCCCCTCAGGGACCTCCAGGTCGGGATGGGGGGATGGGGATTTTGTTTAGTAAAACAAAGGCTACAGATACAATGGAGAAACACTTGAGAGTCCGGAAGGCCCAAAGTAACCTTGGTTCCTTTCCTTTAGTTACTTGGACAAGGAGCCCCGCGGAAGGGAAAAAGGGTGCAGAGGCTTTGACATGAGGCCCAAGCAATGAGACAGCCCCAGCCTGGAGGTCTGCTCAAATGCCAGCTGTCCTGGCTGCGCAGCCTCTGCAGCAGCAGTTCGGGCTCCACAGCTGCCTTCACAGAGCACGGAGGGCTGGGTGCCACAGGCAAACTGGCCCTGGGCACATCTTCACCCCTCGCAGAGCCACGAGCCCAAGAGCTCTGAGACTTCCTCAGGTCAAGCTATGGAGGCTTTGCGGCACTCACACAAAGGCACTCAAGACATGCGGGCATTTATTATAAGGGTCTTGCACTCGACCTATATGGCACCACAACCTTCTAGGAAAAGGAGGGGACACAATAGCATTTGCTGAGTGGGCTGGCAGTAACAGCAGTTGTGGGAGGTGGAATTTGCAGCACAGCAGAGGTACCAGGAGGTGAACCCACACCCCAAGTCACCCAGGGAAGCCAGGCGCATTTATGGAAGCCTTCACATCCATACGTGGCCTCTTCTCAGTCACTTGCAGCTGCTTTCACAGAGGGCTCATGATGTCGGCAAAGATGTTGACAGGCACAGAGACACACCCTGGCATCCTGCCTCCACCCTCAGGGGCTCTAGGACTGCACTGGGAACCTCCATGTGTGGAGCAACCTAGAAAGAAAGAAAGAAAGAATCGGAGTGTTACTGTCAGTTCTGCTGGCCTTACAGAGTCTCAACAGGCAGGGGCAAATGTCTGCCCTCCATGCTGAGCTGTATCAGTGAAAGCACAGCCAGCAGGGGCACTGAAATGTTCTACCCCTCTTTTTGACACAGGGGAGACCATGTCTGTACAGCGGCTCCTGTTTGGGCTCTCCAGTTCCAGAAAGGCACTAACACACAGGAAGGAGTCCAGCACAGGGACACCAAGATGGTCAGGGGCTGGAGTGTGTGGTGTACAAGGAGAGGCTGGGAGAGCTGGGTTGGTTCAGCCTAGACAAGAGAGGGCCAAGGGGGATCTTCCTGCTGTGCACAGCTACCTTATGGAGGGCACAGAGAAGATGGAGCCGGATTTTCTTGGAGGTGCACACTAATAGCATGAGAGGCAACAGGGACAATTTGGACAATGGGAAATTCTTCTTAGATGTTAAGAAGAAACCTTTTTCTCCTTGAGGGTGGCTGAACTGCGGCACAGAGATCCAGAGAGGTTCTCAGATCTCCATCCTTGCAGATAATCAAAACTGCATTGGAAAAGGCCCCAAGATACCTCCTCTACTGGCACCTGCCTTGAGCAGGGCACTGGATCCTTAACTCCAGATGCCTCCCCCATTGAAGCCTCAAGGAATCTGCTATTCTGAGACTCTTCCCAAAGGCACCAGCAAGTTTGGAGATGCTGCCTCCACCGCTCACCAAGGACAGGTGTCTCAGAGCCACCCATCACCCTCAGAGGCCTGATTTCTCGTGAGGTGGCATCTCCCCTGTCTGCAGGGGTCTGCGTAGGCACAAAGTGGAGAAATGGCTCTGACTGCTTTCATTAACTACCCATCTCTCTGAGGGATCGCAATGGATTAGGGTCTGGGATGGGAAGATGCAACGAGGGTCCAGATGCAACAGAAAGCCTTTAAGGAGGGAGAAGATGACTTTCTCCAGGGGAGTCAGAAAAATCCCAGAGACTCACGGAAGCATCAAGACCTTCAGAAACTGCAAGCCTGAACCTCAGCTGACAGAAACCACCAAACTGCCAGCAGCCCTGCCTCGCACCAGGATGCTCCAAGGAGGCAACACGGTCACTAACAGTCCTCACCCAGGTCTCCCAGAAGGACACTGTGATGGCAGGCTGGGCTCTGGGAGCAGAGCACTGCTCTCTCCAGCCACCTCCTCCCACGCTGAGCAGCAAACACTGGGGCCACCACCCAGCTCCACCACAGGGCACCCTGCACTGTGACATGCTGCTACCCCTGCACCTCACAGAGGGTTGGCAGCCAGCATGTGCCTCTGCATCAGCGACACACAGGGCACAGCACCACACATGGCAGCACACAGTGCACCCACAAGTGCCCCACAGCACACAAAGCCCAACTCTCCAGCCCTTCCATTCCCTTCTAGGCCTCCAAGGCCTTGCAACAGGCACTGCCTCTGAACATCCACTCACAGCCCGGGGCCTGCTCACTTCCCACCTCCTGGACACAGAGAGCAAGTGCTCTCACAGTGGCTGGTCAGGCCAGCTCTTGCCTCTCGCTTGGGCCTCAACTTCTCTGAACAAGAAATCTCTTTGAAAATGTGGCCCATACCTTTTTGGGGGGTGACATTCCTTCTGTCTCCTCCAACAGCCTTTGCATCCGTTCTCCAATGACTGCATACTTGGACAGAAAATCAGAGACCTCTAACATGTTACAGCTCCAAACGTGTCATAAAAGCAGGTGGACACCTCAAAGACAGAGACAGCATTCAGACCTGTCAGGAAAATCTCACAAGCTCCCTGCTGTTTTGACAGGGGAAAGTTCTAAAGCACACGCACCCTGGGAAGAAGAGATTACTAACACCACTGCTCACACCAGCACTAGATTCATTTAGCAGCCTCAAAAGTCTAGCTGGACTCCCTAGATGACCGGGAGGAGGCTGCAAGCTTCTACTTAGCAACAAGTGGAAAGGCAAACTCCATGTCCATGTTCACCACAGAACATCATCCGCATTTTAAATGTAGCAGTAGTAACTCATGATGACGGAGTGGAATAAAATGTGTGTCAGATGATGGGGAGCATCTGCTTCTGCTTGATTAATGAGTTGCATGTCTGTATTGCTGTGGAGCTCTGCAGGGGGGTCAATCCCTCCTCTGAGCACATGCAACAAACACAGAAGTGACCTCACCAAGAGCATCCAGGTCATGTGTCTTCTCCACACCTGTCAGCTGGGAGCACTGGCCGTTCATCCACTTTCAAGGCCCTTGACAAGCAAAACAGCTCACACTTACACAGCTGCTCTGGAAACACCCTTCACGCTGCTGCCAGGGTCACAGGTCTCGGGGCAAGGCAAGAGGCAGGGAGCAAAAACAACGGCTAAGGCACAGCATGACATGCGGGGACAACCTCTCTCAGAGCCACTCGGAAATGCCGTTTTTACAACAAAAGACACCATTGGGAAGGGCCCCTCGCGAGGACACCAGCAGCCTGCTCACACTTTGTCTCTGACCCCCAGCAGGGGCAAAGCTTCCTGCCCCCCAACCCCAGCAGCTGCCCCGGCCCAGCTGCTCGGGGCAGGCCGCCACGTCTGGCTGCAGGGCAGCTGCCCGCTCTGTCCCCGGTCGCTCTGTGCCGTGCTCACGGCCCCACCAGCCCCTGCTGCAGCTCCTGCAGGAAAGCAGCCCCGGGGCCAGCACCGCTGCCCTGCCCCGGTGGGAGGGTACCGGCCGGCAGCTGAAGGTGCCTGCAGCCCCACCAGCCCCGCTCACACCCGCTCTTGCCCGCTCCTCCCTGCGGCTTGGCTTCTGCTCCCCTTTCACCGCTGTTTTTCCACATGCCGCACTCTGATTGGCTGACAGAGCCATCAGTCAAAACCTGCCCTACCCTCCTCCCCTTGCTGGCCAATAGGAGGGCAGCACTGGGGGCGATGCCATGGCAACACTGTGACCCTGTGTGACCCCAAGGGAAGTCCTCTCCCCTCCTCCGCGATGTGGCGCCATGTTGTGGGTGGCAGTGCGGGGTAGTGCAGGGCAGCGTGGGGCGTTGCGGGGCCTTGGGGCAGCGCGGCCCCATATGCCCGGGCAGTGCAGGGCCCCGGGGCGTGGCTGCTGCCCTGCCGGGGCTGGGCTCTGCCACAGTGGCCCTGGGGGGCTCCTGGTTGCCTTGCGCCTGGGGCTGTGCCAGGTGTGGGGGAGCAGTCCCCCCAGGGCCTGTGCTGGTCCCGGCCCTGGTGCTGTCGTGAGGGCCCTGGGCATGGCTGGGGTGCCAGAGCCAGCGGACAGTGTCCTGCTGCCCCCAGTGCAGGGCAGGACAGGTCCCTGTCACCCCTGGGACCCCGGCAGCCCTGGGGTTTGGCAGCCCTTGCACTGCTCCTGGCAGGGCTGGGCCGCGGCCAGGCAGGGGCTGCTCTCTGTGGGGCCGGGCTGGGTCCTGGGGGTTGCTCTGGAGGGCTGAGGAGCCCCGGGGGCATGGGGCAGCCAGGGCAGAGCAGCTGTGGGCCTGCCGGTGCTGGGCAGCAGAGGTGTGTGGCTGGGAGGGGGCTGAGGCAGATGGCCCTGCTGGACTCCCCCCAGCATTGCCCCCTATGGCTCAGAAGAAAATGCTTGGTGTCAGCAGGGACTTGTGGGGTGCCAATGGCACCCCCACGTTTCCAGGCTGCTCCCCCAAACAGACTGTCTTTTGGGTGCAGAGGTCTGACTCCCATTTGCAGGAGGACAGGGGCTGTGGCCATCTGAGGACAAGATCTCTGAGCCCAAAATGTGCTCTGCCAAGTGGGAAGTGTAAATGATCCAAGGGGAAGGAAGAGAGGTTCTGCAAAACAAGTAGACACCTTGGGGTTATTACAAGGTGAAGGATCCATTTCCAACATGGGCATTTCCAGCAGGCTCTTGAGGGCCCCACGGGAGGTACAGGACACCCCAGCCTCCAGGACACAGGACCCCTTTCGTGCCAGAGCCATATCCCAAAGGGGGACCCACTCCCAGGGAAACCTGGCCATGGATTGCCCCCTGCCATGAGGGGATGGAGCCAGCCTGACAGGAACCTTGGGGCTCAGGACAGCCCCAGCCCCAGGACGCAGGATTCCTGGCTACCACATTGTCCCCTGAGCCAGGTGGGACCCTTAGGCAGGGCTCTCGTGGCAGCCCCCACCCTGTCCTGCCACCCCAAAGGCCCAGGACCCACAGCCATTTTTGGAATTAGCACTCTGTGTGCAACACCTCGGGAAGGAGCTCCCGAAGCCCTTACCCTTGGTGGAGAGCTGCAGGAGCGCTGGGAACAAGGAACTGCAGTGCAGGCTGATTGTGTTGCTCCAGCAGTCCTCCATCTCACTTGTCCCTTTGTGCTCAACTTGCCTGTCCGACCGGGGAAAAAGGACATTCTTCCCATCTCGTCACCCAAAACTCCTCTCCAATGTGTCCCTGCTCCTCTGCAAGTTGGTGAGCGGCCCTAAGGTAGCCCCGCTGCCTCCTGTCCCTACTCCATGCCATGGAGCAGCTCTGAAGGGCAGCCGTGGGGAGCATGTGAGCAGTGCCCAGCAGTGCCTGGGCCTCGCAGGGAAGTGAGGGCTCTGCCATGGCACCGGGGAGACCTCCCTGTGATGCAGCATATCCCACTGTGACCTCAGCTGGTGTCATCTGGGGGCTCAGTAGGTCACTGCCATGGAGATGGCACAGCCAGGAAGAAAGCAGAGAGATTTCCCCTCATGTCCTGGAAAGCAGTCACCTCCCTTCAGCCCAGTTGTTCTTATTCGCTCTCCGTGTCTCTATTTGTCAGGGCATAAAATAGGAGTCACACATCACCACCATGTGCCAGTGGTGGGGTGCCCTGTGGTGGGGACAGGCGGTGTCCCCAGGGTCTTGGTGCTCAGAATGGGAGGAGGTGTCTGGAGTGAGCAGTGCTGTGCGTGGGGAGCCCTGCCAGGCTGGGGAGCTGGGGAGCGCTGTGAGGTGAGGAGGTGCCGTGGCTGGCAGCGCCCAGGCTGCCCTGGTGGTGTGAGACAGGGATGCTGGCAGTCTGCTGCCTTCTGCCTGCTGAGGTTCAGGACTTGACTTTCCAAAGCTCTTGCCAGGATCTCCAGCCAGATATCCCACATAGACTGGGAAATACATAGAAATATGCAGCTTAGAGTATTTGGAGTATAGGAGGTCATCTTTCAGAAAGGGTTCCTTGTTGGAGATTCTTGAAGTTAACACTTCTGGGATCTGTCCAACCACAAGATTTTTTAGGCTGCAAGCATAGCAGCTGCCTCCTTCTCCTATTAGCAAAGGCTAATGGGGATACTACCCGTATCCATACTTGGTGCAGACACTCTTTTCTTCTCATGTGGCAGGACCCTAGAAACTCTTTGCTTATAATGCAGCATTATCCCCCAATTAGCCCTTACTTAACCATACAATTAACCTGCCTCCAATCCAGTGAATTCTAGAGAGGGTCTTGAGCCCTTCCTGCTGAAAGCCTCGCTGTTTCAGGGCTCCCTGCTGCACCCTGCACCCTGCCCCCTGCCCTGGGCTCTGACACAAGACATCCAGGGGCTGACATCCAGCAGGAGGCCGCAGAGAGCAGTTTGGATAATGTGGGACTTTTTTCACCCACACAGTTAACAAGGAAATGGTCTTGCCAAGGTGGAGCACTCAGAGGTGCCCTTTCAAGTGGCAGTGCCACAGTCATTAGCTTTTGAAATGGGCAAAATAAGGGAAACTCCCAAAGACAAAGTATTTCTTCAGAAAATAGTTGGCCTTCGAAACCACTTCTCCCAGATGCACAGTGACTACAGTGGGTAGTGATGCTCCAGCACTTGCCTGCAAGTCAGCAGGAAATACTTCACGGGTCATAGCTGAGAATCAGCTTGCAAAGCTGAAGTTGTTTTATGCAGATAACTTGCAAGCCCCCTCAGAATGATGTCCCTCACCTTTCCACATGCTCCTCTCTTCTCTAAGGCAGTCATTTCTGACCTGACAGTTCAGGTGTCCAACTCAGCTGAGCACCTTTTGCACTGTGTCCCTGAGCTGGTTGAGGCCTGCAGGTTCTGAAGCTCCTGCCTGATCAGCTCAGGCACAGCCTGGGCATTAGCTCACTCGTGGACTCTTCTTTGCAAGTGAAGCCCCTCTGAGATGAAATTGGAAGTGTGGATCTGAGGCTGATTTGGACAAAGGTCCCCTGGTGGCAGTGAGGTGTGGATAAAAGGAAGTGAGTGTCAGCTCCTTCTAGTGGTGCAGGGTTGTCCCAGCAGGCCTTGCACAGTTCAGCTCCCCCACCCATCATCAAAGTGTCCATTGGAGCCTGCAGTATGACTCCTTCTTGGTATCACACTATAAAAAATAAAACATTTCTGTCTGGTACTAATACATCATGTGCTACTTTGGGAAGGTTGATCTGCCAAAGGAAGCCTCCAGATAATGTCCATGGTGTATCTGGCCTGCAGGGGCAGCACGCTGGGGTCAGAGGAGACCAAGGCGAGGAGCTGTGCACAGCTTGGTAGTACGTCTGCTCTAGAGGGCTAGTCCTGATCAGGGTGGCTGAGGTTCAGCTGAGGTTCAGGTTGGCTCAGGGTTCCTGAGGAACTTGGTGTGAATTCAGTGTTGATCCTGATGGGAACTTAAAACCTTTCAGGCCCAGGAGGAAACCTCACACTACTCAGAAGGGCTGGCTTTGGAGAGACTGTGTCTGGTGCTAACCACATGCAGAAAAAGTATTCCTGCCTTCAAGAATTGCAGTGCCTATCACCAGAGATGACAGAATCACTGAATCATTCATGTTGGAGGGGACCTTGAGAGGTCTCGAGTCCAACCTCCTGCTCACATCAGGATCAACACCGAATTCACACCAGTTTCCTCAGGGCCTTGTCCAGCTGCATCCTGCAAGCCTCCAAGAAGAGAGAGTCCATAACCTCTCTGGACCCTTCTTCAAATGCCTTGTTACCCTCTTTGATTTTTCTCCCTTATAGCTAATTTTAACTGCACTTGTGTCAGCTTATAGCCATTGCCTTTCATTCTCCTGCCATGAGTCACTGCAAAAACCTGGTTCTTTGTTGGTGGTAACCTTGAGTTGGGAAGCTGCTGTGAGTGCCCTGCAAAGCCTTTCCCTTCTCTGTGCTGAACAAGGCGCATTCCCTCAGCCTCTCCTCACCGGGCAAGTGCTACAGCTCCCAACCACCTTGGGGCCTGCGACCGAACTCACGCCAAGTGACAAACAGCGTTCTTGTACAGGGAGCCCGACTGGACGCCGTATCTAGATGGGCTCTAAGGATGCTGAGTAGAGGGGGTAATCACCTCCTTCGATCTCCTGGCTACGTAGCCTGGGACACTGCAGCCTCCTTTGCTGCCAGGGCATGCTGCTGGCTGATGTTCATCTCGCTGCCCACAAAGACTCCCACGTCCTTTTTCTGCACAGAGCTGCTGCCAGCTGGGCACTCCCCAACCCCTATTGCTGCAGGGTGTTGCTCTATCCCAGGCGCAGGACCTGGCATTTGTCATTGCTGTACTTCACAAAGTTCCTGACAGCCCATTCTTACTGCCTGCTGGGATCCTCTGAATGGCAGCCCTCAAACATACAACTTTTCCACCCAATTGGGTGTCATCTATAAACGTGATGGGATTTCCATTCTGCAGATCACTGATGAACCTTTCAAACAGGACAAGATGTGGAGTATACCCCTGCATACCCCACCTGTACCTGGCTTCCTGGTCAAGCACGACCCATTCGTGAAAACCCTCTGAGCTCGATCATCCAACCAGCTTTTTGCCCATCTGGATGCCTACTGGACATCCACTACACCCCTCTCCTCCACAAGCACTGGTCTTTTATCACAGAAGACAATCAGGTTGCTGAGGAATGATTCACCTTGGGTAACTCCATGCTGACTGTTCCAGACAACTTCTTGTCCCTCATATACCCAGAACAGTGATCTGAGAGGACTGGCTCAATGACACACCCCTCACCAACATGAGGCTGAATGGCCTGCAGCTCCCTGGTTTGTCCTTGTGGCCTTTTTTGAAGATGAGCACAACATATTCCTTCTTCTGGTCTTTGGGACTCCCCCCCATGTTTGATATCCACAGCCTTTCAAAGATGATAGCGAGCAGCCTTGCTGTCAGAGCAGCCAGCTCTCTCAATGTCCATGGATGCCAGCCATACAATCCCATAGACTCGTAGGGGTTGAGTTCTTGCAAGTCATCCCTCACTCAAGACTTAGGCACTGCAGCTTGTTTTTCTCCTCAGGAGTCCTGACTCTAGGCACAACAGCTCAGGAGACCTTGTTGGTGAAGACTGAAGCCAGGGAGGACTTGACCAGTCCTATCTACATCCGCTTTTGCTAGAATCCCTGCCCCAGTCAGCAGTGCCACCGCATTTCCTGTTGTATTCTTTTACTGTTACTGAAGCAGTAGCAGATCTTCTTCCTGTCCTTCACATCCCCTGCAAGTGTCTCTATGACAGGGGACCTTTGGCTTCCTTAACACCATCCCCACTTTGCTGGACAATATCTCGAAATTCCTCCTTTGCAGCTTCTACCTTCTTCCCCTTTCCATATGCTGCCTTATTGCCGTGGAGCTCATGTGGGAGATCCCTGTTTAGCCATGCTGGGGTCCGCAGGTCTCTACTAATTTTACAAAGTGTTTGTTATGGAGCATGCTTGTGCTTGAAAGGTGTTTAATAACCTGCTGGTTTTCCTGAGCTACTCTGCCCTTCAGAGCTGCCTCCCTTTGTCCATCCCATGGAAGAGCTCCATACATGCAAGCTACCCCTTCTCACATAGGGCATCCCCCTCCTCATCTTCCCTGGTAGTCTCTCCTGAAGAACTTGTACCCTGCCTTTGAAGAACTGCAGTCATGCGAGTGATCCCACCACATCTCAGTTATTCCAACCATGTGGCACTCCTCTCACAGCTTGTGCATCTCCATCTGCTGCTGGCTGCACCCCAGGCTGCATATACTTGCATACATTTGGGCGGCAGAGCATCAGCTGTGGTGCCGACTGAAGATTTGTCACAAGGAAACATTTTAGCAGGGACCTCATGTATGCAAAGGCTTTGATTGCAGGTGGTGACATGCTGGCCTAGATAGCAGGTGGCAATGTAATGGTGAAAGGAGGTTCCCACTAAGAGAGCAAAGCCTGCAGTGCCTAAAGCCATGGAGAAACAGAGTTGGGCCATACAGGAATGGCAGGACAGGGGTTTGCTGCCTGATCTGACTCTGCAGCACCTTGGGGCCTGTGACAGGCTTGAACCAATCTCCAGGAAGGAGAAGGTGCCACTGAAGAAGTCCCTGGTTCTGTGATCCAGCTACCCTGAGGACATCATTAGCCCAGTCCCTGCTCATATCATCCTGGGAGGTGAGAAGCTATTCAGGAGGAAGAGAACTAGAAGGATTTGAAAGTGCAGAGACTAGAGTGGAGCCCTTGGTGTGATGTGCCTCCCATTTGTGCAGCATGCTTGGATGTAGACAGTACAGACTGTGTGTAAAGGCAGTGGTGGGATTCATTTGTTTGGGCACAGGTAGGAAACCCAAGATGCCCTGGGGCACTTGCCCCGCAACCACTGCAAAAAGGCATGACTTCCTGTAGGTCCCATGCTGTAACTACTAGAGACATGTGGATGTGCTGGACACCCCAGGTGTCCGACATGGCCCTGCCAGCCTTTTTCTATGTCATTAAATCAAGTGTCTGCACTGAATTGCATTAGCTGTTTGGAACATTGGGATCTTCCTATGTCTCAGCTTTATAGTGAGTGGAGCTCTAGTAGTAGGAGGCATCTAGTGTCGTTTCAGATGGCCAAGGGAATTCCCCACCTGGCCCCCAACTCATGCTCTAGAAGGATGTGGGTGTCATAGCTGCTTCATCAGAGCAAGAAGACTTTGGCACATGCCTTGGGCCGTCTCTGTCTCCTCCAATGTCACCAGGTGTTTGTGTGTTGAGCAACTGACTCCCACCCTCCATCACCAGTGATTATAGTGGGAGCTTAGAGAAGGAGCTCCCATGCAGACACCTCTGTTGTGCACACTTCATTTTTTTGCAAGGGGAATCCCACCTCCTGTGCGTCTGTGGAGTTCACAGGACGGATCTGCATCCCACTGCATCCCTGGGGCTTCTAAATGGGCATGCAATGTCCAGACTGACTCATCTAAATGAAAACCTGAACCATGGGTGAATGACCTCCCTTCTTGTCCGCTTCTAGGTGTCCTGCCAAGTTAAGACATGGGAATATGGATTTCCAGGCTGGGATGTTTCCACCTTTCGTAGATAACCATCCTCTGATGAAACCATCCTCTGATGAAACAAGTGACAATGTTGTGACTGGTCTCTCTGCATTGTTTAGAGAGGGACCATCAGTGATTATTTTAGCTTGTTGCAGTGAACATTTCCCAGGAGGAGGGAGCACAAAGGACAGAGAAACTCATGCCTTCAGCTGGGCCCCTGCTCCTGAGAGGGTCCAGGCTCCTGGGACAGAGGGAGCTCATGGCAACCGCCTGGCAGCACTGCCCAGAGACAAATGTGCAGGAGCAGCTCCTCTGCAAAGAGCAGCAGGGCTCCGGGCACTCCCTGCTGCTGCTGACATGAGAGGAGAGAAGGCAGAGAGAAGTGCAAGGCAGTGTGGAGTGGGAGGACGGAGGAGAGCTCACCGTGAGAGAAGTCTTCACAGCCCTGAACAGAGTAAGTCTCTGGCTGCAGGGCAATGCTACTGAGGTTCCTGGAAGGGTCTTCTAAAACTATTTCATCCCATGACTGATAGATTTTTTTAAGGATTGCTCTCCTTTGCAGAGGAGGGGGAGATGCTTCAGAGCAGGCATTCCCTGCCACACCATCACAGGGACAGGGCATGCAGCTACCTTCTCCCAAGGACAGCTGCAGGGCTATGAAGCTGGGACATGCACACAGGTCTGCGCAGGGCTGTGATTCAGAGCAGTGTCCCTGCACCGCAGAGGAAGGTGAAAAAAGGGTACTTGAAAGGGAAGGAGCTTTCCTTCCAGGGCTTTCAGTTTCCTAATGTTGGCAGGGAGAAAAAAGGAAAGAGTTTTCTGGTTTGGCAAGGACTGGGACTCACTAACCTTCCCTCTCAGAGATCAGTAGGTCTGTGAGAAAGCTCAGCAAACTCTTTCAACCCCACCTCCACCTACAGCAGCACCAGCATCACCTTCATGGTCTTATTAGGGCTAATGTGACCTACTCCTTAGGACCTGTGAGCACAGAGATGCCCCTGGACAGTGCCGTGATCCGGGAGGTTTCTGCAGGGCAGAACTGCACACAGAGAGGGTGGACAGGGTCTGTGAGTACGGACAGGCAAAAGATGTTGGGAGAGAGAAAGCTGCAGGCAGCAGGAGCAGCCCCAGGCAGCAGAGATGGGCAGGGAGTGAGAGGGAACTGCCAACAGAATTGTCATGGGAGGATGGATTTGGGCAAGTCATGCTCAGTGGTCAGTCCCTCTGATGCAGACACCTTCCTCTGAGCAAGCTCCCTGTGTCTCCTCTCCCACCCAGCAGAGCCTCTGCCCTGACTCCCATGGGGTCCAGGGCATGTGCCACCTCCTCTGCAGCCAGACCTCCAGCTGAGGAGAGGTGCCTGACAAAGGGACTGAGAGTGACTGCCCTGCGATGTCACTGCCTGTGAGACGGCATGCCTAGCTGGTAAGGTAAGCTGACAGACTGTGTGCTGCCCTCCAGAAAGGCACTGCTGTCTCATAGCACCTCTGTGATATCTGAGAGCCCCATGAGGAAGGTGCAGAGATGCTGAGAATATGGAGATGGTGGTGGGAGGCTGTATATGGGCATCTGAAAAGAGCCCTGTGTGTCCTTGGCTGGAAGGGGAGTGTGGAGAGCTCCCTCAGGTGCCCTGAGAAAGGGTGAGAAGTTTGGAGATGTGCACTTTGGAACTGGACTCGTCTACTCTCAGCAGGGTCTGGTTTCCTTCTAGGGCAACATATGAGTGTGATCATCCTCCAGCCCAAAGATTTACAAGCACAGGACAGCGGTGATTGAGCATAATACACAGACTAGCTGTTCTCACTCTGCAACAAGGGACAGTGCATCCGTTTTTCTCAGGATTCAGTAGAAATGCCAAGGATTTCTACCTTTGAGGAACACTCCCCAGGGGTGACAAGGACATCTGAAAGAAAATAAAAAATCCCTGAAACTCTGTTCCTCAAACCGCATTCTTTAGAATTCAGAGTGAGGATGCTGAAAAGCCCTTCTAAACGATGAATGGATTTCACCTGCTGGAAATTGTGCATGTCAGAGCTGGTCACCCCCATTCCCCTGTGCCCACAGCTTTACTGCAGGACTGAGTCCTGTGGAGCCCATGGGCAGAGGTCCCTACTCCTCACAGCACACTCAGCCAGTGCAAAGCGGAGCTCAAGCATGGGAGCTGCACAAAGATCCTCTCAGTAAAGAGAGAAGCAAAGTGGGGGGTTGTATGAGAACTGCAACATTTGGGGGTTTTTTTGCTTGAAAAGCCTCCACTAACTTCTCAATGTCTTTTCTCCTTTGCACAGTCCCCCATGCCCAGAGATAGCAAAATGTCGAAGAGCAGCTCCTTCAATGAGTTCCTCCTCCTGGCATTTGCGGACACACAGGAGCTGCAGCTCTTGCACTTCGCGCTCTTCCTGGGCATCTACCTGGCTGCCCTCCTGGGCAATGGCCTCATCATCACAGCTGTAGCCTGCCACCATCGCCTCCACACCCCCATGTACTTTTTCCTCCTCAAGGTCCTTTCTGGACCTTGGCACCATCTCCACTACAGTCCCCAAATCCATGGCCAATTCTCTGAGGGACACCAGGGCCATTTCCTACTCAGGATGTGCTGCTCAAATCTTTCTGTTTGTCTTCTTGTTAGGAGGAGAGTATTCTCTTCTCACTGTCATGGCCTATGACCGCTATGTTGCCATCTGCAGACCCCTGCACTATGGGACCCTCATGAGCACCAGAGCCTGTGTCAAAATGGCAGCAGCTGCCTGGGCCAGTGCTTTTCTCCATTCTGTGCTGCACACTGTGAACACATTTTCCATACCACTCTGCCAAGGCAGCACAGTGGACCAGTTCTTCTGTGAAATCCCCCAGATCCTCAAGCTCTCCTGCTCAGACTCCTACCTCAGGGAAGTTGGGCTTATTGTGGTTGGTGCCTGTGTAGCCTTTGGTTGTTTCATTTTCATTGTGCTGTCCTACGTGCAGATCTTCACTGCTGTGCTGAGGATCCCCTCTGAGCAGGGACGACACAAAGCCTTTTCCATGTGCCTGCCTCTCCTGGCTGTGGTCTCCCTGTTTGTCAGCACTGACCTGTTTACCTACCTGAAGCCCCCCTCCCTCTCCTCCCCAGCTCTGGATCTGGTGGTGGCTGTTCTGTACTCAGTGGTGCCTCCAGCAGTGAACCCGCTTATCTACAGCATGAGGAACAAGGAGCTCAAGGATGCCCTGAGGAAAGTGATGTCATGGACATTTTTCAGCACTGGTAACATTGCCATTGCTCTCCACAAATGACTCCCCCCTGTGTCCTGTACCAGGACTGACCTTTGTTTGTTCATTTTATTTTATTTTTTATTACCAGTATTACTGTTATTAGTAGTACTTGTTATCATGTTGCTACACAAATGGTTCGATTCATTTCACCTTCACTGACACTGCTCTGTCTCACCTGGTGCCCATATAAAGTTGTGTCCAACACTGGGTCAGAGCTGACTCCCTCACAGTATCTCTTTAATAAGGTAGATTCTTCCAGGTGCAGTGCCTGAAGGCTGGGCTCTTCCTCCAAAGCTGCTGTCCCTTATGCAGTGTCCCCAGCACATTTCCTTCAGATAATCATCTCAATCATGCCGCGTGCTGATCCTTACCCAAAAGTCACCCCCAGACTAGGCTCCATGCCCAGCTGGAGGACTGCATGTCCAGCTGTGAGCCCTGGGAGGATGAGTCCTGTGCTGGGTCCTCTGCAGGGCTGGCAGGGAGCATGCAGAGGAGGTCCTGGGACCATCTACTGGGCCTCTAGACCATCCTCCTCCCATGGGAGCCCTCAAGGAGAGTGCCTCAGGGCAAAGATTCAGCCCAGCTTGTTGTTGCATGAACAGAGAGGAGAAACTGCCCCAGGAAACTCCTCCCAGACCCAGCCCCTCATACCAGCCATTTCCAGCACTGGCCATTCCCCATGGTGCTGGTGAGGGGTGATCTTGGAATGTGACCAGCTAGCTCTGCCTGCTTGGCTCAGCACTTCCTTGAGGGAGGGGGGGGAATGTCCAGTCCGTCCTGGGCTCTCTGTGGGCCCAGACCCCAGCACATGGTGTTCTTCTAACCCCATGAGGACAGGAGCTGAGGACTGGTGGGACGATGCTGGGCAGGGGGGCTATGGGGGCCAGGGTACCAAGGCTGTGCTTGGAGGTGAGGCTATGATTGTCCTTGGTCAGCATAGATGGGATGGTCTGGCCAGGGACCAAGGGCAGGAGAAGACAGGAGACAACAAGCAGAATATACAGCAAAGGAAATTTCAAATGAGTTAAAAAAAAAGAAAGAAATAAAAAAATAGTAACCATGAGAGTTTAGCAGCACTGGGGCAGGGGCCAGGAGATCTTTAAAAACTCTCCTGCGGAAGGCAAAATACCAACTTGATCTAACTGTAAAGTTAGCCCTGCCCAGAGGAGATCATGGTCCTGCAGATCTCCAGTGGTCCCTCCCAACCCAAATCCTCTAGGAGGAAGGGGCTGGAAAGTGGAGTCCTGGGCAGGGGACACTGTTGTGGGGTTGAGGCCTTGCTGACATTTGTACTGCCTGGTCAAGCCTGTCCTCAGAGTTACACAGTGAGTGAGTTCATCCTCCAAAGGAGTCTCTCCTCCATGGGAACAGGAGTCAAAGCAGTGCAGGGAGACTGCAGAAAAGTTCTCAGGAACATGTCAGACATTCAGCCCCTTCGACTGCTGAGGTGTCCCCAGACTGGTGCTTTGCATCCTGGTTCTGAAGGGCTGAGAAATCTTTAGAGCCAGAGCAGATCGGAGTCCCACCTCCTGGGCCAACAGGTTACAGGGCATCAGCAGGGCTGTAGCGGCTGCAGGGAAGGAATCACTGCCCAGGGCATGAGCTGATCTATTTCCCATGTTGGCCCTTCCTGCTGGGCTGTATTCCCAGCCAGAGGGGATGCAGGCTTCACCCTGGGGAAATGTAGGAGAGCCCAGTCTCATCTAGAGGAGCAGGGTCTCACCACAGCTGCTGGGTGGCCAGGGCTGCAGGCTGCAGACCCCACTCTGTTCCCCGCACACCTCCTGCGTGGGGCTGGAGGGTGCCCAGCAAGAAGGCAGGCATGCCTGGGGTCTGGTGCCATTCGTGTGGTGGCCTTTGGACTAGCCTCTGTCTGCAAGGGACTCAGGATATTCTCTGCCTCCATGTTAGTGGCAAAGTTAATGTACCAACTTGTTTTCTCTGGAGAGCTGAGGCTTTACTTCTCTGGAGAAAGCGAAAAAGGAAACCCTTTCATCCATAAGATCACCCCGTCAACCCTCTACTGTCTTCTGCTGCTCTATCACACCAGAAATCCTTTGGCAAGAAAATTTTTTGGATTCTGAACCTCTATCTGACCATGCTGTGAGCAGCAGGTTGCACCACAGGCCTCCTGTACTCTCTTCAAGCTAAATTATCCTAAAAGCCTATGACCTCAGGCCCCATTTCAAGCACAGAGCAAATGTCTCTGGGACAGGAGTCATTTGTGCTTTATGTGACCATTCAAAAGAAGGTGGTGAACACTTCCTCCTCCTTCCTTGTTGACTGTAAGGGCAGCCTGGGAAGCACTGCCTCAGGCATAGCTACATTACCCCTGAAGTTCTTTGCATCCACCTTTAACCACAAAGAAGGCCATTGCCTGGATCCTCTCAGTGGTGAGGGGAGAAATGCAGGCTTTTCTGCAGGGTGAGTTCTCTCTCTATGTAGTTTGCACCTCTAAGTAGATGGTGCCATCCTGCCCTTTCTTTCTTGCCTGAAGCTCAGCCCGGATGGGGATGTGAATGTGGAGGTTGTCTGTCACTGAGGTGACTGTGAGAAGGTGGAGAGGTAGGAGGAATAAGAGAATCACCGCCTTGGACTGCAGCAGAGAGGATTTCATCTTGTTTAGGATGGAGTTAGGCAAACCAAAGCTCAGTGGGAGTTGGAGCTGGACCTTCAACTGGGATGGGATGGGATGGGGAGGGTAACCAGAACGGCTTCTGTAAGCACATGGGCAGGACAAAGCATGCAGCCAAGGAAAATGTGGTGTCCCTGCTCAGTGGGACAGGGGACGTAGTGACAAAGACAGGGGAAAGGCTGAGGGGCTCATTGTCTCTTTTACCTTGTCTTTTACTGGTGTTGCCTACTGTCAGGCCTCCCTGGCCCCCAAGTCCTTTGGCAGCATCTGTGTTAGCAAAGCCTCACCCATGGCAGAGGAAGATGCAGCTGGGGAGGACTTTTCCCCAGTTGGCACACACAAGTCCATGGGACCAGACAGGAAGCACCCCAGGGTGCAGGGAGAGGTGGCTGGATTAAGTGCAACGCTGCTGTTGATCGTCTTTTAAAGGTCAGGGTAATCAGGGAGGTTCCTGATGACTGGGCAAAGGCAGACATTGCACCCATTCTCCAGAAGGGCAAGAGGGAGGATCTGGGGAATGACAGGCCGGTCAGCTTCATCTCAGTCCCTGGGAAGGTGATGGAGCAAATCCTCCTGGAAACCATCTCCAAGCCTATGAAGGACAAGGCCTGGAAGAGGCAGCATGGATTGACCAAGGAGAAATGGAAAGCATGCCTGACCAACCCGATTGCCTTCTGCCATCAGATGAATGGCTTTGTGCACAAGGGGAAAGCAGGGGATTTTGTGAACCTTCCCTTTAGCAAGGCCTTTGGCACAGTCCCCAAGAGTCTCCTTACAGGCAAATTGCTGAGACTTGCCTTGGATGAGTGGACCAGAGGGAAGGTGGAAGATTGGCTGGACCATCAGGCTGAAATGCTGTGATCAGTGGTACAAGTTCCAAGTGGCAGCTGGTTACTAGCAGCATCCCTCAGTGATCAACATGTGGGGCAGGACTGTTTAACACCTTGATGAATGGCCTGCACAGTGGATGGAGCGCACTCTCAGCACCTTTGTGGCCAGTGCATGACTGGGGGGAGCCCCTGGGCAACCTCATCTAGTTCCCTCTGCATTGACCAGGAGGATTGGGACTAGATGACATCCAGAGGTCTCCACCACCCTAAGTGCTGTGATGCAGTGCACCATTCCCTGGAGTGCTCTGTAAAGAGAGAAGAGGCCGAGGAAGAAGAAAGGAGAGAGAGGCAGAAGAAGAGATCTGAAACATGTCCATTTACATAAGTAGTTCCTCAGAACAAAATTTCTCCATGCAGAGTATTGCCAGCAAATGTATTTTGATGAATAATGTATCGGTATATATTTGTATGCTCACATAGACAGACTAATTCCTGTAGTGCATGAACATGGTGCTGCCAATGAATAAGGAAGAAAAAAATATTTAGCAATGGTAAAAACTGTGTGAAGTTTTGGAAATGAGGATTTTTTTTGTCAATTATTGCATTGAAGATGTTTTAGGGACTCCTTTAAAACTTTGCTTTAACACAGGTACGTTGAGATTTGTGCAAATTTGACCACCCCAAAATAGAGCATTTCCTTGAAGCTGGTCACCCTGCTTTCCTCACCAGTCGAGAGATCCCGACACCTCAGAGTGCGACGTGCTCTGTGCAAAGAGTGAGGGGTGGCATGGGCAGCCGTGGGCAGAGGGTGGTCTTCTGAGCACTGGGCTCGGTGTGAGACACAGAAATATCTTTTTTAACGGTGCAGGCCTGATTATAACAGAAATGTTTAGAAAAGGACATTAAAAATGAAACAAGAAAGAAATTAAGACAAAGACTGAAAGCAAAGAAATGCTTTCTTATATTTTCCGTTTTTTTTCCTGTTCTCATTGTCTTTCTTGATTTTTTCTGTTTTAGTATACTAATGTTCTGAGGAGTTTATGTGTCCCCTATGAAAAGGAAAGAGATTTTCAGAACTGGGGTGGGATGCAGTCACAGGGTCATGGGTGGCTGGTGCCATTGCAGGTGCCCTGGTCCCCTCTGTCCAGCCTCCATCTGCAGCTCTGAGGGGTTCTGGTCTCCCGCAGGTCCCCTGCGAGAGCTGCCAGGCCCAGGCTGGTCCCTCAGAGACACCGGGGCCTCTCCAAGTGCCACTGGATGTTTATGCTTAGACATCTGAGGTCTGCCTGGAAAGGTGAAGAACTGTTTTCAACATTAAATATATATATATATATATGAGAACATTTTCATTAGCTGAAAGGACTGAATAATAACATTTCCGTGTTTTCCTATGATGATGTAATGGAAATTTTGAGGAAGGGACTGAATCTCAGGAGAAGAAATGTTGATCTGCCCCTTAACTTGTGTTACCGCTGCTCTGTCTGTTATGCTGTGGTTTTAAGCTCACTAATCATTCACCTATTTCCACATTCCCGGATTACAGTGATCATTTCTACAGTGAACTTTGTGTCAGACGGTCTGGACATATGCACTTTCCATAGTTTCCCAGTCTTCCTCCTCCCCTTGCTCTTTACCACTCAGATATTTCTCAGCACTCCAGCTCCTGCTTTGAGCTCGAGGGAGTCTGAAGCTTGTCTTGTCTTTCAGCAGTCTAACTGTCTGTTCAACCAACTCCTTCACTGTGTGTTTATCCAGCCTTTCCTATCTATTTGTGAAGAGCATTTCAAGGAAGGCTATTCCTTGTAGACCTCTCTGGAGGCAACTTGGACTTGACATACAGTTGAGGAGTGTATTTTATTTCTTGTGACACTGAATCGTGTTTACTTTTCTTTAATCGCAATTAAGACAAATTTCTTCTGGGTCTTTTTGCAGCTAGTTGTCTAAGGAAGGCAGGTGGGAATTGGTGCACATGAGCTGTAACATTCAGCTGCATCCTTGAGTGGCAAAAGGTTCGATTTGAACAAGAGTGATCTAAGTCCCCAGTGGCTGATGAGGGAAATGGCAGGGCTGTGGAGGTGGGGAGGAATATTTTGCATGGATGTCTGACCTCCAGGATGGTGCTTTTCCTACATGTCCAGACTTCATTAGAAGACACTCTGGATCAATATCAGTTGGAGAAGGTGGATATCACTCTAGTTTCTAACCTGAAAAATAAGGAAAACTCTGAAAGCAGAAATCTTTTTTTTTTTTTTGATGCTTATTGAAATCTTCCTCTTGTAAATACACTGCTGAAACCTCTCCAATTAGCCACAGCACAAGAATTGAAGAGCTGAAGAAAATTATGGGGAGAGGCATGGCTCCTTAGGGGTTTTTGCATTTTAATGACCCCTCGGGTGTCTTTGGTGCTGAGCCCATGAACCTCCGATGCTGAGAGGAGACTGAAGCAACCTCTCAAGAAGTTTACGTCAGAAGCAAATCGTCAAGTTTCTTGGAGCGTTAACAGGTCCCACTGAGGACCATTATCAACAAAGGGTCCCCAGGGGCTGATTAGAGCCGAAAGTTGGAGGCCCTGATTGCAGGTAGGCAAAGGCAATGTGAGGGTGGCTGTGATGCCAAGTCAACCTTGCTGTGTGTTATCAACACAGAACGGCCAAGGCCCACAGCCAGCCCCTGGGTAGGGTGATCCTTTCCCTCACATGTTGCTCAGGGCTCTTCCTGGGGGCAGTGTCGGGGTGGGGGGGAGCACAGGGCCTAGTGCAGGACAATGATACGGCACCTCCTGGGCTCCATGGAGGTGAGGAGGCAGCAAGGCCACAGTGCTGTAAGGAAACGTCATCTTCTTGTAGGCCTCTGTCCCAGCTGCTATGGCTAGTGTCTCTGCTACTAAGACCTCAGTTCTGTTGGAGGCTTTCAGCCTTGCCATTGCCCTCTGTCATCTCCACCACAGGCTGTCCTACGCTGTCCCAAAGCTGTACCTGTTTCCCTGCAGCCTGTACACACCCAACCTGCTTCCCCAGCTTGCTCTCACCCTGTAATCTTCCTACACCAAATGATGTCCCTCCGTCCTTGCTGGCTGCTCCTTGAAACACAAAGCCAGGGGCTGATCATGGAGTCCCTCTGGGTGTCCTGTTGCACCAGACCACATTGCAATTGATGACATGCTGGCATAGATAGCAGGTGGCAATGTATTGGTGAAAGGAGGTTCCCACTAAGAGAGCAAAGCCTGCAGTGCCCAAGGCCAGGGAGATAGAGAGGTGGACTGTGCAGGAATGGCAGGAGAGGAGTCTCCTGCCCTGGCTGACTCTGCAGCACCTGTGACAGACTTCTTGAACCAATCTCCAGGAAGGACAAGGCGACACAGAAGAAGTCCCTGGGCCTGGGCAGCCTGTGATCCAGCCACCCTGAGGACATTGCTAGCCTAGTCTCTGTTCATATCATATTGGGGGGTGAGAAGAGGTTCAGGAGGAGGCGAGCTAGAAGGGTTTCGTAGTGCAGAGACTAGAGTGGAGATGTTGGTGTGATGTGCCTCTCCCATTTCTGAAGCACACTTGGATGCAGACAGTACAGACTTTGCTTAAAGGCACTGGTGGGATTCATTTTCTTCAGCACAGGCAGGAAACCTGAGATGCCCTGGGACACTTGCCCAGCATGCAATCTAAAGGGGCATGGCTTTCCTGTAGGTCCCATGCTGTACCTGCTAGAGACATGTGGTTGTGCTGGACACCCCAGGCATCTGAAATGGCCCTGCCAGCCTATTTCTATGTCATGAAATCAAGTGTCTGTGCTGAATTACTATAGCTTTTTTGAAACATAAGGACCTTCATCTGTCTCAGCTTCATAATGAGTAGGGCTCTAGTTGTAGTAGGCATCTAGTGTCACTTCAGATGGCCAAGAAAATTCCCCATCTGCCCCCTGCCTGATGCTCTAGGAGAATGCAGGTCTCACAGTCACTCCATCAGAGCAAGCAGACACTGGCACATGCGTGGGACCACCTCTGTCTCTTCAACTGTCCCCAGGTGTTTGTGTGTGAGCAACTGACTCTCATCCTCCATCTCCAGGGATTACAATGGGAGCTTAGACAAGGAGCTCACATGCGAACCCCTATGTTGTGCTCACTTCAGTTTTGGCAAGGGGAATCCCACCTTCGGTGTGTTTGTGGGGTTCACGGGAGGGATCCGTATCCCACTGCATCCCAGGGCCTTCTGAATCAGCATGAGATGCCCAGATTGACTCATCTGAATCAACACCTGAACCACGTGTCCATGAGCTCCCTTCTTGTCCTCTTCTAGGTGTCCTGCCTAGTTAAGAGATGGGAAGAGGGGCTTCCAGAGTGGGACATTTCCACCTATCATAGATAGTCATCCTCTGAGGAAATAAACTGCAATGTTGGAATCAGTCTCTCTGCACTCTTTAGAAAAGGACAACAGCTGGTTATTTTAGTCTACTTCAGTGAGCATTTCCCAGGAGGAGAGAGCACAAGGGACAGAGAAATTCATGAGCTCAGCTGGGCTTCTGCCCCTGATAGGGTCCAGGCTCCTGGGATAGGGGAAGCTGATGGCAACTGGGCAGCACTGCTGAGAGACAGATGTGTGCAGGAGCAGCTCCTCTGCAAAGAGCAGCAGGGCTCTGGGTACTGCCTGCTGCTGCTGACATGAGATGAGAGAAGACAGCGAGAAGTGAAAGGCAGTGTGTAATGGGAGGCCAGAGGAGAGCTCACTGCGGGAGGAATTTTCACAGCCCTTGACACTGTAAGTCTCTGGCTGCGGGGCAATACTACTGAGCTTCCTGAAGGAGTGTTCTGAACCCCATCCATCCCATGGCTGATAGGTTTTTTAAGGATCGCTCTCCTGGCTCCTCCAGTGCATAGAGGAGGAGATGCTTCAGAGCAGGGATTCCCTGCCACAGAGTTACATGGACAGGGCATGCTGCTCCATTCTCCCACGGATGGCTCCAGGGATATGAAGCCAGGGAGTGCACCCAGGTCTGCGCAGGGCTGTGATTCAGAGCAGCGTCCCTGTGCCCCAGGGTGCTGTGTGCCTGGGGCAGTGACTCTGCTGCCTGCGAGGGTCAGCACTCAGCCTGCCTGGGGAACTCCCCATAGCGCTGCAGGGAGAAGCTCAGGGTGAGAAGGGCAACCCCCGGCAGGACAGGTTCGTTCTCCTGCTGAGAGGGTGCTGCGTGGGTCAGGGCTCCTCACAGCTCCAGCTCAGCAGAAGGACATTTTGAGAGTGGAGATCTCAAGAGGACTTGTCTCTGCATGGTGGGAATGGAAATGCAGCAGTCAGGTTTAAACAAGGGGCTAAGATCTTAACCATCACACTGAAGATGAATAGGTTTGCAAGTACCTTCACCACTCCCCAGCCTACAGACAGCACCAACATCTCCTTGCCAGTCTCATTGGAGATTTTCTGGTCTGCTCTTTAACACCTGCAAACAGAGAGATGCCACTGGGCAGTTTCCTACTGCTTGGAGGTTTCTGTAGTGCAGAGCTGAGATGACAGTGGGTGGGATGGGACCTGTGTGGGGACAAAGGAAGAGCTCCCAGCAAGGACATCTCCAAGCAGCAGAGAGATGGTCAGAGAGTGAGAGGAAACTGCTACCAGACACCCCATGTGAGTTTGGGGTGCAGGCAGTTCTCTGCCAGCTCCTGCAGTGCAGATGCTTTCCCTTGAACAAGCCCCCATCATCCTTCCTCTCTCACCTGGCAGAGGAATGGGGAATGAGATGAATGTCCTTCAGGAGACCCCACCTTTAAGACACTTGACGCTCCATGGGGTGTGCTGCCAGGTTGTGCACTGCCCTCCAGAAGGGCACAGCTCTTCTGTAGGATATGTGTGATAGCTCAATGTGCCATGCAGAAGCCACAGAGGTGCTAAGGAAGTGGAAATGCTGCTGCGGGTGGCTGTATGTGGGCAGCTGAAGAAGCACTGTGTGTTTCTGGCTACAAAATGAGTATTGAGAGCTGCCTCAGTGTCAGAGCCACATCGGAGTCCTTATTTTGATCATCAGAGCCATGCGCTATGTCACACCCTCTCCATCACTCTTGGGACATCTGAACTGAGAGAGAGGTGAGTTTGGAGATCTGCGCTTTGCAAGTGGCCACCACTGTCAGCAGAGGCCAGTTTCCTTTAAGGGTAATTTGCGGTCGAGACTGTCCCCTATCTGAGAAAGGTGCATGCCCAAGGCAGCTGGGAATGGGACTGATGTGCAGACCAGTGTGCCGGCTCTGTCCTAGGGCACAGGGAGAGCTTTTGCCTCTCAGGACTCACTAGTCTTCACACGGAGAGCAATGGAAAGGTTGCATATTCCTACCCTGCAGAGCAGACAAACAAACAAACAAGCCCCCAAAAGTGAAGCTGTTGCTTTCCTTGTCAAAATGCCTCAGAAGTGGAGGTGAAGATGTTAAACCACCCTTGTGCAATATAGCAGGACTGACCCCTCTGGAGTCTGTGGGCAGAGGTCCCTGCTCCTCATGGCACATGCAGCCAGCACAAACTGGAGCTCCAGACAGGGAGCTGAATGAAGGTCCTGCCGAGGAGAAAAGCAACATTTGTGTGTATGTTGGTGTGTGTGTCTGTGCGTGTGTTGGGGGTGTGTGTGAGAAAGGGAAAGAGCTTTGAACAGAGAAGTCTCTGCTGACTTGTCACTGTCATTTTCTCCTTTAACAGTCCCAGGTGCCTGGAGGGAGCAAGATGTCCAACGGCAGCTCCCTCAATGAGTTCCTCCTCCTGGCATTTGCAGATATGTGGGAGCTGCAGCTCTTGCACTTCTCGCTCTTCCTGGGTATCTACCTGGCTGCCCTCCTGGGCAACGGCCTCATCATCACAGCTGTAGCCTGCGACCACCACCTCCACACCCCCATGTACTTCTTCCTCCTCAACCTCTCCCTCCTTGACCTTGGCACCATCTCCATCATTGTCCCCAAATCCATGGCCAATTCTCTGTGGGACACTAGGGCCATTTCCTACTCAGGATGTGCTGCTCAGATCTTAAGTTTCGCCTTTTTCATTTCAGCTGACTGTTCTCTTCTCACTGTCATGGCCTATGACCGCTACATTGCCATCTGCAAACCCCTGCACTATGGCACCATCATGGACAGCAGAGCCTGTGTCAAAATGGCAGCAGCTGCCTGGGCCAGTGGTTTTCTCAATGCTCTGCTTCACACTGCTAATACATTTTCAATTCCACTCTGCCAAGGCAATGTCCTGGACCAGTTTTTCTGTGAGATTCCGCAGATCCTCAAGCTCTCCTGCTCAGAATCCTACCTCAGGGAAGTTGGCCTTCTTGTGGTTAGTGTCTGTTTAGTCTTTGGGTGTTTTGTTTTCATTGTTTTGTTTTCATTGTTTTCATTTCACTGTCCTATGTGCAGATTTTCACAGTCGTGCTGGGGATCCCATCTGAGCAGAGCCGGCAGAGAGCCTTTTCCATGTGCCTGCCTCACCTGGCTGTGGTCTCCCTGTTTGTCAGCACTGTAATATTTGCCTCCCTGAAGCCCCCTTCCCTCTCCTCCCCAGCTCTGGTTCTGGCTGTTCTGTACGCAGTGGTGCCTCCAACACTGAACCCCCTCATATATAGCATGAGGAACGAGGAGCTCAAAGACGCACTGAGGAAACTGGTTCAGTAGGTACAATGTCAGCACCAATAGCTGTCCCTTGGGCATCTGCTCCTCATTCCCAGGGTATTTGGCAACATAGCTAGGTGTTGCTCACGTCTCTCTTTCCTTCTTACTTTTCTCTGTTACATTCTCATAAAAGAAATAAATATTTTGCTTCGTTCCACTTGTCCTCAGGAATCTCTCATTTGAATCTGATCGAGAGACTGTGTTGAAGCAGGAAGCCAGGCTTCTGCCTTCATCAGCAGAGATGGGAGAACCTCCGAGCCCGCTAGTCTGAGCTGCTTGGACGCCTTCAGTGCAATGAGGAGAGTTTCCCTTTGCAGTGTCTCTTTTGGTGCTGACACCAGGGGAGCTCAGGGGCACAGAGTCAGGCTCCGATGAGTACAGCTGTGGCCAGACCATGGGTCCCATGTGCCTTAAGAGAGCTCAGCTCCTGTGGCCACAGTCAAGGTATGATCTCACACCCCTCTCCTGTGAGGGTGGCAGCTGGCTGTCAGCATGGGCTGGTCCCTTCCCTCTGCAGCGTTCCAACACTCCAAGCAGAGTGAGAGTGGAAAGGAGAAGAGTGTGGAAAAAGTCTGTGGGGACAGACCCTCTGTTCCTCAGGACCATTCCCCCACTGCCGCAGCAGCCATTTCCTCACTGCAGCCTTTGCGTGGGGCCTGCAGTTTTCTTGGAGACACGTCCACCAACAGCAGCAGGACTTTCTCTTTTCAGGGATTTTCTCCTCATTTCCACACTGTCCTCTGTGGTCTGATATGTGTATATGGCCCCAGTGCTCTTGTAATGTGGTGGTGGTAGGTTTGTGCTTCCCTGTGCATTCCTGTGAGCTCAGGCAGGACCAGGCATTGGGCACATTTATGAGAGACCTGGCCTCCAGAATCACCTTTCCATAATAAAGGGGGATTTTGTGGTGAATCAGTGAGTGAAGCCTCACAAAGTGAGGGATGGTCCATGGTGGAGTGAGCAGAAGGTAGAGCACTAAATCCAGGTACGCATGGAGAAACGAGGGCTCTGCAATCCCCAGAGAGGCAGTGGGGACCCAGGAGGTGCAGGGAAGGGGCACTGGAGAGTAATTCCTGCACCCTCAGTGAAACACCACAGGCTGCAGCTAGTCCCCACTGTCATGCTACGACACCCACCCAAACACATCTCCTGCCATTGCAAATGCCCTGGGGTCACTCTGAGAACTGTCCATGAGCACAGACATGTGCCAGCAGTATTAGTGGTGGTGATCCCTGTCTGGCTGGGTCTGCTTCCCTTCCTGACCAGCATGGCCAGAGTTGAGTCAGGAATCACCCCATGGCCTCATGACCCCACAGCCACTTACTTTGCAGAGCAGCACCGCCAGCCCAGGGTCCTGTGGGGAGCAGAGGGCAGGGGTGCAGGAATGGCCAGGCCAGCACGGACACACTGACCTGCACCCTTTCCTTGCCAACCTGCTCCACCACTTCCTCGCTTGACTCTTGGTCATCCTCTCCCTCCTGTCGTTCCCAGCGTAACGCTCCCCTTACCAAGTTTGCCGGGCTGTCAGCAAAGATGCTCTATCCCTGCTTGGTCATCCTGACCCAATGTCTTCCAAGCAAAGAGGGCCCCATGGTCATAAAACCAAAACCCTTTTGCTGACACCAGCTGTGCAACCAGTTGTTCACCCACAGGATCTGTTCTGATCTCCTCATGCCCTTCACCCTCACCAGCAAGATTGAAGAGAAAAACATCTGCTCCCCAGATCCCCCAGTTATCACCCCCAGAGCCAGGTAGTTGTGCTTGATGCTTTGCAGATCTCCCTGGGCAGTGCCTTTGGTGCCCACGTGGATGAGCAGCATGGGATGACAGTGCGAGGGGCAGACGAGCCTCGGTCATCTTCATGGACGGGCCTTCCCACTGCAACAGAAATGCCCTCACGATCATGATCCCAGCCAAGTTGCCTTGACCTCCTCTTCCTCTTTCGTCCATCCAGGCCCTCACTACTCCTGGCTGGGCTTTGTTGTTTCCTGCAGGCCCTAACAAACGTGCACACCTGCCTGCCTCCTCCCCATGGACTTCAGTGACACCACTAAACTCCCTGGCACCTTCATGCCATTGGTGTCCCCCTGGAAACCCTGCAAGCCCAAGGACACCTCGACACCTTCCCGTGTGGTTGGGGTTCAGGGTACTGTCCAAGGAGGAAAAGGCATTGACAAGTTAGAACAGGCTTCTCTGAGCAAAACCCAGTCCCCTCTTCATAGCACCCCACACATTGCCCTTCTCCTTTGCCTTCATTCAGCTCCCTTTCCTGACTTCTGGCTCATGCTGCGTGTGTAGCAGAGGGGCCGCTGCCCATGGTCTCCACAGGAGTCAGCCCTGCTCTGCTGGGGGGTGCAAATGGAGATGTCAGACTGCCTTGTGCATTTGGTGGGCATCCCTGGGGATGGGCACCATGAGCTGAGTGAAGGGCATTATGTCCAGTGACTCAGCGGCAATAGTCTCTTTTTATCCCTGTCAGGGAGGAATACAGCACTCATGGCAGCTGACTCCGAAAGAGAAGGTCCTTCTGAGGGATGCATATCTCCAAATCATTCCCTCCGCAACAGAAGTGTCTGCTTCTGGATCAATCACAGCAGCTCCCACTCTGCCAAAGGAGAGAAGCAGGGCAGTGAAGGCAGGGGCTGACCCAACCCTTTCCACACACCTCTGTCCCAATGAGATGGACCCTGTCCTCATGTCAGTTTACCATCTTCCCTCTTTCTCCAGGCACTGTAGTGGCACTGGGAAGTGACTAGCTCTGAGGTGCGCATCCTGCAGCAGATTACACCCACCTGTCTTGTGGAAAGGCTGTGAACATGTAAACAGTGATTTTCTCCAGAAAATGGGCTGCAGTGGAGGGGTCTGTTTCTATATTTCTTTAGTTTTCAGATGCCTCCATCACACCCTGGGAGCCTTCTTGGATGGCGTAGAAATCTTTGGCATTTCAGTTGCTCTCAGCATGAGCACTTGTGCACCCCAAGAGGAAAAAGGGCTCATGGTGACTTTGTACGGAGTCAGGGGATCTGGTCTGTCCATGAGTCTTGCCCCTCTCTGCCCTGCATTCGCAACTCTCCCAGCTAAAGGACAATCACACTCACAAATTACTTTAAGAAAGAAACGAGATGGAACTGAGAGGGGAGGGGTTCCATTTCAAAGTGAAGCTTTTCAAATTCTTCTCTCTTCCTTCACTGCAAGCTCTGACAAAGGGTCCCAGCTTTCCTTTTGGTGCCACCTATCAGAAGGGATGATGGCGCTATGAGCTGGGAGGGTGGGGAGCATCAATCCTTCTTCAGGCACTTCCCAGGCCATGTGGAGGGACAGCACAGCAAGGACTTCTGGCTCTGCACCATGAGCTCACTCTAGTGTACCCACACTCTGAATATTGCCTTGGATTAAATGTCAGCATATTTCTCTCCAAGACACTTTCAAGCCCAGTTCCACTTCCTTCTCATCTCTCCCAATCCCTCCTCTGATCACACTGGCCATTCCCACACCCCCTCCCCTCTTCTGCTGCAGGACCCTGAGCTGCTCTGCACAGCAAGCAGTCTGTGGGGCCACAGGGCCACAGGGTCACTCTGCACTGTCCATGCTGGCCAGGGCAGGAGGCAGATCCAACCAAATGGGGATTATGGCCTCTAATTCCTAAAGGGACTGCAGATGTGGCAGGTGCTTGGAGGGACTATGGTGCATTTCCAAGGGTACTAGTAGTGTCTACTTGTACTTCTAGATCCTGCCCCTGATAATTCATTGGCAATGACATGAGTCACTCTGAAGTTTCCCTTCCTGCTGCTAACTGGCTCCTCACTGCCTCTGCTGGGATTGCAGAGTCCTCCTTTGCCTGCAGATACCTAAGTTTAGTGCTTTACCTTTAAGTGACTCAACCTTGGAGGACCTCTCCCTTCGTGAAGTTCACTCCAGCACACGCTCTCCTAAGAGATGCCCTGTGCTCTCCAGGCACCTCCAGCTTCCCCTTCCAGAAGGACGGGCATCTGACACTGGGCCTTAACATATGGGACAACCCTCAGTATGTACATCAGTGACAATTGGTCATCTCCACTGTCACTGGACACCAATGGGTGAGTCCTATATCCAGCCCTTGGTCTCTACGAAATCACAACATGATTACGAACTTTGTGCTTCTAAACCCATGGAGAACCCTGTGCAGCAGGCCCCTCTGGGGTGCAATTTCTTGGCACCAGCTTTGGAAGAAAAGCCCAGCCTTCAGGTACTACACTGGGTAGAAGCTACTTTATTACAGAGATACTATGAGGGAGGCAGCTCTGACCGAGTTATTATTAATTAGACACAATTTTATATAGGCACCAGGTGAGACAGAGCAGCCCCAGTAAAGGTGGAATGAATCCAAGCATTTGTGCAACAACATGATAACTAATAATAATAATAATAACAACAATAATAATAAAAATAAAGTGAACAAACAACGCACAGTCTTGGTATGGGATACAGTGGGAGTCATTTGTGGAGAGAAATGGCAATGTTGCCACTGCTGAAAAATGTCCATGAAACCACTTTTCTCAGGGCATCTTTGAGCTCCTTGTTCCTCATGCTGTAGATGAGGGGGTTCAGTGTTGGAGGCACCACTGAGTACAGAACAGCCACCACCAGATCCAGAGCTGGGGAGGAGAGGGAGGAGGGCTTCAGGTAGGCAAAAAATGAGGTGCTGACAAACAGGGAGACCACGGCCAGGTGAGGCAGGCACATGGAGAAGGCTTTGTGCCGGCCCTGCTCAGAGGGGATCCTCAGCACAGCAGTGAAGATCTGCACGTAGGACACCACAATGAAAACAAAGCACCCAAAGATTAAAGAAAGACTAACCACAATAAGCCCAACTTCCCTGAGGTAGGAGTCTGAGCAGGAGAGCCTGAGGATCTGGGGAACTTCACAGAAGAACTGGTCCACAACATTGCCTTGGCAGAGTGGTATTGAAAATGTGTTAGAAGTGTGCAAGAGAGCACTGAGAAAACCACTTGCCCAGGCAGCTGCTGCCATTTTGACACAAGCTCTGCTGCTCATGATGTTCCCATAGTGCAGGGGTTTGCAGATGGCAATGTAGCGGTCGTAGGCCATGACAGTGAGAAGAGAATACTCTCCTCCTAACAAGAAGAAAAATAGGAAGACCTGGGCAGCACATCCCGAGTAGGAAATGGCCCTGGTGTTCCAGAGGGAATTGACCATGGATTTGGGGACAGTGGTGGAGACGGTGCCAAGGTCGAGGAGGGAGAGGTTGAGGAGGAAGAAGTACATGGGTGTGTGGAGGCGGTGGTCACAGGCTACGGCTGTGATGATGAGGCCGTTGCCCAGGAGGGCAGCCAGGTAGATGTCCAGGAAGAGCACAAAGTGCAAGAGCTGCAGCTCCCGCGTGTCTGCAAATGCGAGGAGGAGGAACTCATTGAGGGAGCTGCTGTTGGACATTTTGTTCCCTCTGGGCATGGGGAACTGTGCAAAGAAGAAAAGACATTGAGAAGTTAGGAGAGACTTTTCAAGTAAAAAAAAAAAAAAACAACAAATGTTCCAGTTCTCATACAAGCCCCCATATTGCCTGTCTCTTTACTGAGCTTCACTTTGTGCTGGCAGTGTGTGTCATGAGGAGCAGAGACTTCTGCCCATGAACACCAGAGGATTCCATCCTGCTGTATAGTGGTGGGATACATGGCAATGCGGGTGACTAGCTCTGACAGTCACAGTTCCTGTCAGGTGAAATCCACTGGGCATGTGGAAGGGCTTTTCAGCATCTTCACTCCCAATTCTAAAGAATGAGGTTCAAGGAACAAAGTTTTAGGGATTTTTAAAAAGTGTTTATTTTCTTTGAAATGTCCTTGCCACATCGGGGGACTGTTCCTTAAAGGCAGAAATTCTCAGCATTTCTACTGTGAGTCCTGAGAAGATCGGATTCATTCTCACCTACTGCAGAGTGAAGACATCTTGTCTGTCTGTTAGCCTTGTTCCCAGCTGTCCAATGCTCTTTCCTGTTTGAGTGAAAGATGATGGAAAAAAAAAAAAAAAAGAAAAGAAAAGAAAACAACCCTACTGAGAGCAGACAAGTCCAGTTCCAAAGTGCAGATCGCCAAACTTCTCACACTTTCTCCGGGCACCTGAGAGACCTCTCCACACTCCCCTTGTAGCCAAGGACACACAGGGCTCTTTTCAGATGTCCATTTACAGCTTCCCACCACCATCTCCATACTCTCAGCATCTCTGTACCTTCCTCATGGGTCTCTCAGATATCACAGAGCTGCTATGAGACAGCAGTGCCTTTCTGGAGGGCAACTCGCAGTGGGGCAGGACACCCCAGGGAAACAGGCAAAGGACTGTTAGGACTGAAGATGGGCTCTCCTTAAGGGAGAGTCAGCTCATTTCCCAGCTTCACAGACAGCATTTCCTGAAGCTGCACAGGTTGGGGAGGGGGGGGGCTGGAGAAATCTCATTCCCAAGCAGACCCCTCTGTTGCCCAAGTCGCAGTGTCAGGATCTGAACTGCAGCTGAAATCCCCCATCCCCAGGGAGCCTGAGAGAAGAACGGGAACAGCATGGAGAGGAGGGGAATCAAGGAGCAACACCATGATCCTGCTGCCAAGGGAGGCAAGTAGAGAGGGGCAGATGGGCACTCAGGAAAGCCCTCACCTTACCCAGCTGGGCAATGCATCCTGCAGACGGTGACGTCTCAGGGCAGTCGCTCTCAGTCCCTTTGTCGGGCAGCATGAAATGGGTCCGTGGCAGGAGAGTTACCCCTCTCCTCTGCCAGAGGTGTGGCTGCAGAGGAGATGGCTCATGCCCTGGACTCCATGGATGTCAGGGCAGAGTCTCTGCTGGGTGGGAGGGGAGACACAGTGGGCTTGCTCAGAGGTAGGTGTCAGCATTGAAAGGACTGACCATGACTTGCCCAAATCCATCATCCCATGATTTTTCTGTTAGCAATTCCCTCTCCTTCTGTGCCCATTTTTCCTACCTGGAGCTGTCCCTGCTGCCAGCTTTTTCTCTGTCCCAAAATCTTTTCCCTGTCGGTGCTCACGGACCCTGTCCCACCCTCTCTGTGCTCAGTTCTGCCCTCAGATACCTCTTGGATCAGGGCACTGCCCAGGGGCATCTCTGTGCATGCACATCCTAAGGAGCAGGTCACCTAAACTCCTATGATGCCACAAAGGTGATGTTGATGCTGTCTGTAGGCTAAGGTGGGGATGAAGTGGCTTCCTGAGGTTTCTCACAGACCTATTAATCTTTGAGAGTGAAGGTTTAGGACTCCCAATTCCTTGCCAAAAAAGAAAACTCATTCCTTCATTCTCCCTGCCAAAATTAGGAAACTGAAAGTGCAGACACCAGAAGGAAAGCTCCTTCCCTTTCAAGCAGCCCTTCTCTTCACCTTCCTCTTGAAAAGACCCCTCAGACATGTCATGTGCATGAGCTAGAGCTGTGAGCAGCCCTGACCCATGCAGCACCCTCTCAGCAGGAGAATATACCTGCCCTGCTGGGGGTCACCGCTCTTACCCAGAGCTTCTCCCCACAGTGCCGTGGGGAGCTCTCTGGGCAGGCTGAGTGCTGACCCTCGCAGGCAGCAGAGTCACTGCCCCAGGCACACAGCACCCTGGGGCACAGCGACACTGCTCTGACTCAAGAACCTGGGCAGACCTGCATGCACGTCCCGGCTTCACACCCCTGCAGCATCCCTGGGAGAAGGGAACAGGATGCCCTGTCCCTCTGACCATGTGGCAGGGAATCCCTGCTCTAAAGTATCTCCTCCTCTTATGCACTGGAGGATCCAGGAGAGCAATTCTTAAAAAGCCAATCAGCCATGGGATGGACTGTGTTCAGAAAACCCCTCAAGGAACCTCAGCAGCATTGCCCTGTAGCCAGAGACCTACCATGTCAAGGGCTGTGAAGATTTCTTCCACAAGAGCTCCTCCGTTCCCCCCCTCCACACTGCCTTTCACTTCTCTCTGCCTTGTCTCATCTCATGGCAGCAGCAGCAGGCAGAGCCCAGAGCCCTGCTGCTCTTTGCAGAGGAGCTGCTCCTGCACACTGAGCTGTCTCTCAGCAGCGCTGACAGGTTGCCATGAGATCCCTCTGTCCCAGGAGCCTGACCCCACTCAGGAGCAGAGACCCAGCTGAAGGCGTGAATTTCTCTGTCCCTTGTGCTCCCTCCTCCTGGGAAATGTTCCCTGAAGTAGACTAAAATAATCACCTATTGTCCTTTTCTGAAGAGTGCAGAGAGACTGATTCCAACATTGCAGTTTATTTCATCAGAGGATGACTATCTATCAAAGGTGGAAATGTCCCACCCTGGAAGCCCCAATTCCCCTCTCTTGACTAGGCAGGACACCTAGGCAGGGACAAGAAGGGAGCTCATGGACACATGGTTCAGGTGTTGATTCAGATGAGTCTGTCTGGGCATCTCATGCCCATTTAGAAGCCCCTGGCATGCAGTGCGATGCAGACCCCTCCTGTGAACTCCACAAACTCACAGGAGGTGGGATTCCCCTTGCCAAAACTGAAGCGAGCACAACAGAGGTGTCTGCATGGAAGCTCTTTGCCTAAGCTCCCGTTATCATCACTGGAGATGGAGAGTGGGAGTCAGTTGCTCACACACAAACACCTGGGGACAGTTGAAGAGACAGAGGTGGTCCCAGGCATGTGCCAGTGTCTGCTTGCTCTGATGGAGCCACTGTGAGACCCACATCCTTCCGGAGCATCAGATGGGGGCCAAGCAGGATATTTCCTTGGCCATCTGAAATGACACTAGATGCCTGCTACAAGTAGAGCCCCACTCACTAGGAAGCTGAGAAACAAGCAGATCCCAATGTTAAAAACAGCTGTTGTAGTTCAGTGCAGACACTTGATTCAGTGACATAGAAATAAGCTGGCAGGGCCATTTCAGATGCCTGGGGTGTCCACCACAACCACATGTCTCTAACAGATACACCATGGGACCTACAGGAAAACCATGCCCCTTTGGAGTGATGGCTGGGCAAGTGCCCCAGGGCATCTTGGCTTTCCAACATGTGCCCAGACAAATGACAAACTGCCTTTAGGGAAAGTCCATCCCATCTACATCCATGTGTGCTGCATAAATGGGAGGCACATCACAGCAACGTCTCTGCTCTAGTCCCTGCACTCTCAAACCCTTCTACCTCTCCTCCTCCTGAACCTCTTCTCACCCCTCCAGATGATATGAACAAGGACTAGGCTAATGATGACCTCAGGGTGGCTGGATCTCAGGCTGCCCAGGCACAGGGACTTCTTCACTGGCACATTGTCCTGCCTGGAGATGGATTCACTTCTGTCACAGGCCCCATGGTGCTATAAATCAGCTCAGGCAGCAATCCCCTCTCCTGCCATTTTGACAGAGCTCATCTCTTTTTCTCCCTGGCCTTGGGCACTGCAGGGTTTGCTTTCCTAGTGGGAACCTCCTTCCACCATTACAGAGGAGCGCAATGCCTAGTGCAGGACAACACCATGGTTAGGTAAATCATTCCTGACCCACTTGTTTCCCTTTTGTGATAAAAGGCCTGCACTTGTGGAGGAGAAGAGAGTAGTGGATGTCCAGGAGACATCCAGATGGGCAAAAAGCTGCTGGATAATCGAGCGCAGAGGGGTTTCATGAATGGGTCATGCTTTACCGGGAAGCCAGGTAAAGGTGGGGTATGCAGGGGTCTACCCCACATCCTGTCCTCTTTGAAAGGCTCCTCAGCGGGACAGAACAACACGTGCATCAGGACAGGCAGAGACCTGACTGGCAGAGGAGTGACCCTGAGGAGAAGGCCCTGGACATAATGAAGGGTGCCATATGAGCCAATGATGCGTGCTCACCACAAATGAGGCCAGCTGCATACAGGACTGCATTAGGAAGAGCATGGCCACCCAGGCAGGGGCAGTTCTTATCCCCCTCCACTCAGCACTGCTGTGGCCACGTCTGGAAGAGTGTGTCCCAGTGTGGTACAGCCAGTGCTGGAGGAATGGGGAGCAACTGGAGAGGGTTCAAAGGAGGTCTGCCAAGATGGGGTTGGGGGTCTGAAGCACATGGCCTGTATGGAGAGGCTGAGGGACCTGGGCTTCGTTAACCTGGCAAAGTGGAGGCTAAGGCCAATACAGTAGTCACCTGTGACTGCCTGTGACAGGGTGGTTTCAGAGATGATGGAGCTTTTCTTGGTAGTAGGAAGCAGCATGAGAAGGGGATAGAGGCACAAAGAGCATCTTGAGAGGTTCAGACTGCACTTCACGTAACAAGAATGTCACTCATAGGGTAGTGCTGTGGTGCAAGAGGACACCCAGAGGGACTCCGTGATCAGCCCCTTGCCTTTTGTTTCAAGGAGCAGCCAGCAAAGACAGTGGGATGTCAGTAAAGGTGGGGAGATCCTGCAGTGAGGGCAAGGTAGGGAAGCAGGTTGGGTGTCTAGAGGCTGCAGGGAAACAGGTGCAGGTTTGGGACGGTGTAGGACAGCCTGTGGTGGAGACGACTGAGGTCAATGCCAAGGCTGAAAGCCTCCAACAAAACTGAAGTCTCTGTCCTCTTGGCTATGGCTGGTGTCTCTGCTATCAAGGCCTACGAGAAGGTAATGTTTCCTTACAGCACTGTGGCCTTGCTGCCTCCTCACCTCCACTGAGCCCAGGAGATGCTGTATTGTTGTCCCGCACTTGGCATTGCATACCCCCCACCCCGACACTGCACCGAGGAACAGCCCTGAGTGACATGTGAGGGAAAGGACCACCCTATCTAGGGGCTGGCTGTGGGTCTTGGCCATTCTGCTTGATAACACACAGCAAGGTTGACTTGGCATCACAGCCACCCTCACATTGCCTTTGCCTACCTGCAATCAGGGCCTCCAACTTTCTGCTCTAATCAGCCACCAGGGAGCTTTTGTTGATAATGGCCCTCAGTGGGACCCATTAACGCTCCAAGAAACTTGGGGATTTCCTTCTGACGTAAACTTCTTGAGAGGTTGCTTCAGTCTCCTCTCAGCATCGGAGGTTCATGGGCTCAGCACCAAAGACACCCGAGGGGTCATTAAGATGCAAAAACCCCTAAGGAGCCATGCTTCTCCCCATAATTTTATTCAGCTCTTCAATTCTTGTGCTGTGGCTAATTGGAGAGGTTTCAGCAGTGTATTTACAAGAGAAAGATTTCAGTGAGCATCAAAAAAAAAAAAAAGGGATTTCTGCTTTTAAAGTTTTCCTTATTTTTCATCTTACAAACTAGAGTGATAGCCACCTTCTCCAACTGATGTTGATCCAGAGTGTCTCCTACTGAGGTCTGGACATGTAGGAAAAGCACCATCCTGGAGGTCAGACATCCATGCAAAATATTGCTCCCCAGCTCCCCAGCCCTGCCAGTTCTCTCATCAGCCACTGGGGACTTAGATCACGCTTGTTCAAATCGAACCTTTTTCCACTCAAGGCTGCAGCTGAATGTTACAGCTCATGTGCACCAATTCCCACCTGCTTTCCTTAGAGAACTAGCTGCAAACAGACACAGAAGGATTTGTCTTCATTGCGATCAGACACAAATAAACTTGATCCAGTGTCACAAGAAATAAAATACACTCCTCAACTGTATGTCAAGTCCAAGTTGCCTCCAGAGAGGTCCACAGTCTACAAGGAATAACCTTCCTTGAAATGTTCTTCACAAATAGATAGGAAAGGCTGGATAGACACACAGTGCAGGAATTGATTGAAGAGATAATGAGACTTCTGAAAGAGGAGGCAAGCTATAGACTCCCTGAAGCTTAAAGCAGCAACTGGAGTGTTGAGAAGTATCTGAATGCTAAAGAGCAAGGGGAGGAGGAAGACTAGAAAACTGTGAAAAGTGCATACGCCCAGATCGTCTGATGCAAAGATGACTTTAGAAATGATCAATTTAATCAGGGCATGTGGAAATATGTGAGAGATCACTGAGACTACATCCACAGCATAACAGACAGAGCAGTGGAAACACAAGGTCAAGGGCAGATCAATATTTCTTCTCCCCAGATTAATACCCTTCCTGAAGATTCCCACTATTTCATCATAGGAAAACATTGACATTAAAATTAGCCAATCATTCAAAATGATGAAAGGCTGTTCACATTTTTGAAATGTTGAGAACAGTTCTTCACCTTTCCAGGCAGAGCTCAGCTGTCCAACCACAAGCACCCAGTGGCACTTGGAGAGGCTCCGGTGTCTCTGAGGCACCTGCCGGGGCCTGGCAGTTCTCACAGGGGACCTGCGGGAGACCAGAGCTCCTCGGAGCTGCAGATGGAGGCTGGGCAGAGGGGACCAGGGCACCTGCAATGGCACCAGCTGTCCATGACCTTGTGACTGCATCCCAACCCAGTTCTGAAAATCTCTTTCCTTTTCAGACAGAAAGATAATGCATAATCTCCCCAGAACACTAGTATATGGAAACAGAACAAATCAAGAAAGACAATAAGAACACAAAAAAATGAAAACCTGGAAAATCTAATAAAACATTTCTTTGCTTTCAATCTTTGTCTTAATTTCTTTCTTGTTTCATTTTTAATGTCCTTTTCTAAACTTTTCTGTTATAATTAGGCCTACACCACTAAGCAGGATATTTTTGTCTCACATGGAGAGCCCGGAGCTCAGAAGACCACCCCCTGCCCAGGGCTGTCCGTGCCACCCCTCACTCTTTGCACAGAGCACATCACACACTGACGTGTCGGGCTCTATTGACTGGTGAGGAAAGCAGGGTGACCAGCTTCAAGGAAATGTTCTATTTTTGGGTGGTCAAATTTGCACAAATCTCAACACACCCATTTTAAAGCAATGTTTTAAAGGAGTCTCTAAAAAATCTTCAGTGCAATAAGTGACAAAAAATCCTCTTTTCTAAAACTTCACACAGTTTTTACCATTGCCAAATATTTTTTTCTCTCTTATTAATTGGCAGCACCATGTTCATCCACTACAGAAATTAATCTGTCTATGCGAGTGTATATACATATATAGATACATTATTCATCAAAACACATTTGCTGGCAATCCTCTGCATGGAGAAACTTTGTTCTGAGGAACTACTTATTTAAATGGACATGTTTCAGATCTCTTCTTCTGCCTCTCAGGCCTTTCTGCTTCCTCTGCCTCTTCTCTCTTTACAGAGCTCTCCAGGGAACGGTGCACTGAATCACAGCACTTAGGGCGGGGGAGACCTCTGGATGTCATCTAGTCCCAACTCCCCTGGTCAATGCAGAGGGAACTAGATGAGGTTGCCCAGGGGCTCCCCCCAGTCATGCATTGTCCACAGGGGTGCTGAGAGTGCGCTCCATCCACTGTGCAGGCCGTTCATCAAGATGTTAAACAGTCCTGCCCCACATGGTGATCGCTGAGGGATGCCGCTAGTCACTTGCTGCCACTTGGAACTTGTACCACTGATCACAGTGTTTCAGCCTGATGCTCCAGCCAATCTTCCACCTGCCTTATGGTCCATTGATCCCAGGCAGGTCTCAACAATTTACCTCTAAGGAGGCTCTGGGGGACTGTGCCAAAGGCCTTGCTAAAGGGAAGCTTCACAAAATCCCCTGCTTTCCCCTTGTGCACAAAGCCATTCATCTGACGGTAGAAGGCAATGGGGCTGGTCAGGCATGGTTTCCATTTCCCCTTGGTCGACCCATGCTGCCTCTTCCAGTCCTTCTCCTTCATATGCTTGGAGATGGTTTCCAGGAGGATTTGCTCCATCACCTTCCCAGGGACTGAGATGAAGAGGACCAGCCTGTCATTGCCCAGATCCTCCCTCTTGCCCTTCTGGAAAATGGGTGCAATGTCTGCCTTTTCCCAGTCATCAGGAACCTCCCTGATTACCCTGATGATCAACATCAGCTTTGCACTGGCTGCAGCCACCTCTCCGTGCACCCTGGGGTGCTTCCCGTCTGGTCCCATGCACTTGTGTGTGCCCACTGGGCAAAAGTCCTCCCCAGCTGCATCTTCCTCTGCCATGGGTGAGGCTTTGCTAACACAAATGCTGCCAATAGATTTGGGGGCCAGGGAGGCCTGGCAGTATGGAATACCAGGAAAAGACAAGGTAGAAGAGGCAATGAGCTCCTCAGCCTTTCCCCTGTCTTTCTTACTCTGTCCCCTGCCCCACCATGCAGGGCGACCACACTTTGCTTGGCTGCCTGCCTTGTGCTGCCCAGGCACTTACAGAAGCCCTTCTGGTTGCCCTCCCCATCCCTTCCTAACTCTAGCTCCAGCTCCAGCTCCAGCTCCAGCTGAGCTTTGGCTTGCCTAACTCCATCCCTTCCACCACAGGCAATGTCTGTGTCTTCTTCCTGGGTAGCCCATTCCCCTTCCAACCCTCTGTGAACTTCATTCTGCCTTTTCAGGTCCTAAATCACAAAGTCCCTGCTCATCCGTGTCAGCCCCAGGCCAGGCCTTGATGGACTTTCTTGCAGACTAGAGTGTTCCTGTGCTTTGATGACTTTGTCGCTGACGATCCAAGAGCATTCCATGGCTCCTCTGCCCTCCAGGGCAGTCACCTGTGGGATCCTGACAAGCAGATCCTGAACAAGATGAAATCCTCTCTGCTGCAGCCCAGGGCGATGAGTCTGTTGTTCCTCCTACCTCTCCACCATCTCATGGTCACCACAGTGACAGACAACCTCCACATCTGCATCCCCATCCAGCCTGAGCTTCAGGCAAGAAAGAAAGGGCAGGATGCCACCATCTGCTGAGAGGTGCAACTGCAGAGGTAGAGAACTCACCCTGCAGAAAAGCCTGCATTTCTCCCCTCACCACTGAGGGGATCCAGGCAATGGACTTCTATGTGATTAAAGGTGGATGCAAAGAATTTTCAGGGTAATGTAGCTATGCCTGAGGGAGTGCCTCCCAGGCTGCCCTTATAGTCAACAAGGAAGGGGGGGGAGGTGTTCATCTGCCTCCTTTTAGATGGTCACATGAAGCACAAATTGCTCCTGTCCCAGAGACATTTGCTTTGTGCTTGAAATGGGGCCTGAGGTCATGGGCTTTTAGGATAATTCAGGCTGAAGGGACCACAGGAGGCCTGTAGCCCAACCTGCTGCTCACAGCAGGGTCATATATAGGGTCAGAAACCCCAAAATGCCCCTGCCAAAGTACTTCTAGGATGATAGAGCAGGAGAAGGTAGCAGCAGGTTGACAACGTAGTATAAGTCCCATGGACAAAAGGCTTTCCTTTTCCCCATCTCCAGAGAATTAAAGCCTCAGCTCTCCAGAGGGAAGAAGCTAGGACACTAACTTTGCCACTAACATGGAGGCAGAGAAGCTCCTGAGTCCCTTAGAGACAGAGACTGGTCCAAAGGCCACCACACCAATGGCACCAGACCCCCCCAAGCATGCCTGCCTTCTTGCTGGGTACCCTCCAGCCCCACGCAGGAGGTGTGCGGGGAGCACAGTGGGGTCTGCAGCCTGCAGCCCTGGCCACCCAGCAGGTGTGCTGGGACCCTGCTCCTCTAGATGAGACTGGGCTCTCCTGCATTTCCCCAGGGTGAAGCCTGCATCCCCTCCGGCTGATAATAGAATCTGGCAGAGAGGGCCAACATGGGAAACACAATCTCTGTTCTGGGCTGTGAAGAGAGAGGGGAGGGCAGAGGGGGATCTGCTCATGCTCCGGGCACTGATTCCCTCCCTGCAGCCGGTACAGCCCTGCTGATGCCCTGTAACCTGTGGGCCCAGGAGATGGGACTCCAGCCTCCTCTGGCTCTAAAGATTTCTCAGCCCTTCAGACCCAGGATGCAAAGCACCGGTCTGGGGACACCTCAGCAGTCGAAGGCGCTGAATGCCTGGCATGTTCCTGAGAACTTTTCTGCAGTCTCCCTGCACTGCTTTGACTCCTGTTGCCCATGGAGCAGAGACTCCTTTGGAGGATGAACTCACTCACTGTGTAACTCTGAGGACAGGTTTGACCAGGCAGTACAAATGGCAGCAAGGCCTCAACCCCACAACAGTGTCCCCTGCCCAGGACTCCACTTTCCAACTCCTTCCTTGTACAGGATTTGGGTTGGGAGGGACCGCCAGAGATCTCCAGGACCACAATCTGCTCTGAGCTGGGCTGAGTTTACAGTTAGATCAGGTTGGTAAGTGCTTTCTCCAGGAGTGATTTTAAAGATGTCCTGCTCCCTGCCCCAGTGCTGCTCAACGATCATGGTTACTATTTTTTTTTCATTAAACTCATTTGAAATTTCCCTTCCTGCATCTTCTCCTTCTTGTCTCTTGTGCTTTCCTCCCCTTGGCCCCCAGCCAGACCATCCCATCTACTTTGACCGAGGACAAGCACAAACACAGTGTCATCTCCAAGCACAGCCTTACTGGGATTTCCTGGGACCATGCAGGTGAGGCATGGTGGCCAGCTCCAAGCAGAGCTATGGGTTGCATGTCCCTACGTGGTCTCAGAGGAGAGCGTATGGACACATAAGATGACTTAGGGCTGAGCCTGTGGGTGGACACCAGGGCAGAGCTGGGAACAGCAGGCGTGTGAAGAGAAGACCTCCAGCAGCTTCTTTCCACACCTGGGCAGGGACTGATGCACCTGGAGGTGCTCCTGAGAGAAGTTGGTGGCACAGGACGGGGGTGGGTGGGGGCACTGTGAGCTGCAGTGCTTGGCACCAACCATCAGTCTTGTGTCTGGGAGTCCTGGCAGGCAGTGCTGGCATCTGCAGCTCCTGAGAGACCCCCAACCCTGCTGGCAGCAGTGAGTCCCCTCCATGACTGTGGGGAGCTTCTGGAGTGTCGCGGTTCCCATCTGTGTCTCATCCCTGAACTGGCCCAGCCCTGCTGTCCTGCATGAGGCCCCATGGCCCCACTGTGCAAGCACTGCACAGGACAGGGTGCATTCAGGAGTAGGGAAATATCCCCCCAGCATGGTTCCCATGATAGCCCTCGGTACCCTGGCCACCACAGCCCTCCTACTCTGCAGCCTTCCACCAGTTTCCAGCCCCTGCCCAGCCCTGATCCTGTCCTGCTGGGGTTAGCAGAAGGCCATGCTCTGAGGTCTGCTGGGGTCTTGGCTCAGGGAGAGGCCAGGCAGGGTGGCCATTCCCTCCATACACATGCTAAGCCCAGCAGGCACATGGAGCTGTCACATTCAAAGGTCACCCCTCACCAGCACCATGGGGAATGGCCAGTGCTGGAAATGGCTGGTACAAGGGGCTGAGTGTGGGAGGAGTTTCCTAGGACAGCTTCTCCTCTCTGTTCATGCAACAACAAGCTCTGCTGGATGTTTGTTCTGACAGACCCTGTATGAGGGGCCCCCCATGGGAGGAGGATGGTCTACAGGCCCAGTAGACGGCCTCAGACCTCCTCTGCATGATCTCTGCTAGCCCCGCAGAGGACCCAGCAGAGGGTTTGTCCTCCCAGCGCTCACAGCTGGATGCCCAGTCCTCCAGCTGGGCATGGAGCCTTGTCTGGGGAAGACATTTGGGGTAAGGACCAGCACGCAGGGTGGGGGAGATAGATTGTCTGAAGGAGATGTGCTGGGGACAGGGCCTGAGGGACAGCAGCAAACTGATACGGCTTCCGGGTCCTACTTCCTTCAATGCAAGCTCCCACAAGGGCTCCCAGCCTTCTTTTTGGTGCCACCCGTCAGGAGGGATGATGGCAGAAGGAGCTGGGAGGGTGAGGAGCGTTAATCCTTCTTCAGGCACTTCCCAGGCCATGTGGAGAGCTTGGACAGCAAGGACTTCTGGCTCTGCACCGCGAGCTCGCTTTACTGTACCCACACTCTGAGCATTGTCTTGGATTAAAAGTTGGCATTTCTCTCTCCAAGACACTTTCAAGCCCAGTTCCCCTTCCTTCTCATCTCTCCCAGTCCCTCCTCTGATCTCACTGGCCAATTCTGCACTACCTTCCCTGCTCTCCCGCAGGGCCCTGAGCTCACAGTGCTGCTCTGCAGAGAGAGTGGGCTGTGGGGCCACAGGGCCACAGGGTGACTCTGCCTTGGCCATGCTGGTCAGGGTGGGAAGTAGATCCAACCAAATGGGGATCACGGCCTCTAATCCCTCCAGGGGACTGCACATGGGGGAGGTGCTTGGAGGGACTATGGAGCATTTCCAAAGCTACTAGTTGTGTCCAGGTTCACCTCTAGATCTTACCCCTGGTATTTCACAGAGGGTGACATGAATCACTCTGAAGTCTCCCTTCCCAACACCAATTGGGTCCCCACTGCCTCTCCTGGAATTGCAGAGTCCCCTTTTGCCTTTGGATCCCTGTGTTTAGTGCTTTACCTTTAAGTGACTCCACCTTGGAGAACTTCTCCCTTTGTAAGGCTCCACTCACTGCCCACTCCAGGCACGTACTGTCCCAGGAGATGCCCTTTGCTCTCCTGGCACCTCCAGATTCCACTCCAGAAGGATAGACATCTGACACTGTGCCTTAACATGTCGGACAGCTGTGGGTATGTAAATTTGTGACCATTCATCCCCTCCACTGTTGCTGGACGCCAACGGGTGAGTCCTAAATCCAGCCCTTGGTCTCTAAGAGATCATAACATGATTATGAGCTTTTTGCTCTTGACTCCATGGAGAATCCTATGAAGCAGGCCCTTCTGTCTTGCAATTCCTTGGGCCTATTCTTGACACCATCTTTGGAAGAAAAGCCCAGCCTTCAAACACCGCACTTGGTAGAACCTACTTTATTACAGAGATACTGTGAGGGAGTCAGCTCTGACCCAGTGTTATGTGGGTACCAGGTGAGAGAGCAGTCTCAGTAAAAGTGGAATGAACACAAGCATTTGTGCAGCAACATGATAACAAATAATAAGAATAATAGTAATAATACTCATAATAAAAATAAAGTCAGGAAAAAACGCTCAGTCCTGGTACGGGACACAGGGGGAGTCATCTGTGGAGAGAAATGGCAATGTTATCACTGCTGAAAAATGTCCATGAAATAACTTTCCTCAGGGCATCTTTGAGCTCCTTGTTCCTCATGCTGTAGATGAGGGGGTTCAGTGTTGGAGGCACCACTGCGTACAGAACAGTTACCACCAGATTCAGAGCTCGGGAGGAGAGGGATGGGGGCTTCACGTAGGAAAACAGGCCAGTGCCTACAAACAGGGAGACCACAGCCAGGTGAGGGAGGCACATGGAAAAGGCTTTGTGCCTGCCCTGCTCAGAGGGGATCCTCAGCACGGCTGTGAAGATCTGCACGTAGGACAGCACAATGAAAACAAAACACCCAAAGAATAAACAAAGACTAACTACAAGAAGCCCAATTTCCCTGAGGTAGGAGTCTGAGCAGGAGAGCTTGAGGATCTGGGGAATCTCACAGAAGAACTGGTCCACTGTGTTGCCTTGGCAGAGTGGTAGTGAAAATGTGTTAGCAGTGTGAAGCAGAGCATTGAGGAAACCACTGGCCCAGGCAGCTGCTGCCATTTTGACACAAGCTCTGCTGCACATGATGGTCCCGTAATGCAGGGGTTTACAGATGGCAACGTAGCGGTCATAGGCCATGACTGTGAGAAGAGAATACTCTCCTCCTAACAAGAAGACAACCAGGAAGACCTGAGCAGCACATGCTGAGTCAGAAATGGCCCTGGTATCCCAGAGAGAATTGGCCATAGATTTGGGGACAGTGGAGGAGATGGATCCAAGGTCGAGGAAGGAGAGGTTGAAGAGGAAGAAGTACATGGGGGTGTGGAGGCGGTGGTCACAGGCTACGACTGAGATGATGAGGCCGTTGCCCAGGAGGGCAGCCAGGTAGATGCCCAGGAAGAGCGAGAAGTGCAAGAGCTGCAGCTCCCATGTGTCCGCAAATGGCAGGAGGAGGAACTCATTCGGGAAGCTGCTGTTGGACATTTTGCTCCCTCTGGGATTTGTGGACTGTCCAAAGAAGAACAGATGATAGAGATAAATTAGGACAGCCTTCTCTGAGGAAAGCTTTCTCATAAAACCCTCCCAAATATACACACATTACCTCTCCCCATCTCAGCAGCGCTGTCATTGAGCTCCATTGCTTGAGCTCTGGTCTGTGCTGGCTGAGTTTGCTGTGAGGAGCAGGGGCCTCTGCCCATGGGCTCCAGAGGAGTCAGCCCTGACCTACAGCACTGCCGACTTGGGAACAAGGGTAACTAAAATTTATATTACCAATTCCGGTCAGAGTTAATCCATCCATAATGTTGAAGGCATTTTCAGCATCTTTACTCCCAGTTATACATATACTGGGTTCATGAATAGTTTTAAGGCTTCTTTGGTTTTCTTTAGCTGACCCTGTCACACCTGAGGAGGATTCTTGGAGATAGAAATCCTCAGCATTGCTGCTGCTGCACTCAGAGTGAGCAGCTGTGATTCTGGAGAGGCAAAAGGATTCACTCTGGCTTTAGTGCAGAGGGAGCAGAGCTGGCCTGTCCATCTGCCTTGTTCCCAGCTGCCCTGTGCTTGCACCTCGGAGGTGGAGGACAGTTGCACTCATGATACCCAAAAGAGAAATGATACTGCAGAGAGCAGAGGAATGCACTTGCAAAGTGCCCATCAGCACTCTTTCTGAGGGGATGTGAGGCAGGTCTCAGCCCTCCCCTTCTAGCCTGCAACACATCAGGCTCCTTCCAGCTGCCCACATCCAGCCACCCAGCAGCATGTCTCAGCGTGGCCTCAGGATCTAGGTGGCTTCTCCATGGGGCACATAGATAACACGCAGCTGCAATGGGAGAGCTGTGTCCTTGTGGAGGGCAGCTTGCAGCCCAGCCAGACACCCCAGGGAAATGGCGGAATGTCCTAAGGATAGGGTGTCCTGACGAGAGAGTTGGCTCATTCCCAGACCCCCACACTGCATTGTCTGGACACCCACCGGTTAGGGGGCATTTGGGCACCTCATTGTCAAGGACACATCTTCATGGCAGGTCCCATAAAATCGGTGTCTGAACTGCATCAGAAACCCCCCTGCCCAGAGAGTCCAAGGGGAAGCACAAGGGCAGCATGGACAGGTGGGAAACATGGAGCTATACCATGATATTTGTGCAGAGGGAGGCAGGGCCAGGGAGGGACAGAGGGGCACTCAGGAGTGTCTCCTCTCCTGCATGTCCTGCTGCTGAGGAAACGACTCCTGCCCTGCACCCCACAGCCTTGAGAGCAGAGGGCTATGCTGGCTGGGAGAGGAGAGGAGGTCTTAGAGTTGGTAGTTTCCTCCCACACTTTGAGCATGACGCTGCTGCCTGGAGCCGTCCCTGTGGGGAGCTGTTTCTCTCTCCCCACGTCTCTCCCCTCTCAGTGCTCACACACCCCATCCCACCCTCTGGGCGCTCAGCTCTGCCCTGCAGAAACCTCCCGGGCGAAGGGCTCTGCCCAGGGGCACCTTGGTGTCTGCAGGTTCTAAGGAGCAGGTGAGAGAAACCTTGCTGAGGCTGGAAAGGTGATGCTGGCTCTGTCCTTCGGCTGAGGGGTGGATGAAGGCATTTGCTGAGTCCCTCCCAGAACTGCTCCTCTCTCAGTGTCACTGTTTTGGAGCCTCCGGCCCCTGTCTATACCTGACAGATCCAATCCCATTTCATTCCACCTAAACAGAAAAGAACTGAAAGCACAGGCTCATGACAGCTCCTTCCCTTTCAGGTGTCCCCTGCCTTGTCATTCCTATTGAAAAGTCACCTCTGGATATGTTCCCCAGCCCAGAACCACACAGCAGCCTCTCAGTTGGAGAAAGTACCTGCCCGGACAGGGGTCTCTCCTCCCACCCAGAGCTTCTCCCTGCAGTGTCGTGGGGAGCTCCCCGGGCAGGCAGGCTGAGTGCTGACTCTTGCAGGCAGCAGAGTCACTGCCCCAGGCACACAGCACCCTGGGACAGGGACATTGCTGTGAATTACAGTCCATGCAGACCTGTGTGCACACCCAGGCTTCACACCCCTGCAGCCATCCCTGGAAGAAAGGAGCAGGATGCCCTGTCCCTGTGACAGTGTGGCAGGGAATCCCTGCTCTGAAGTGTCTCCTCCTCCTCCTCTGCAAAGAAGAAGCTGGGAGAATGATCCTTAAAAAACTGCCATGGGGCAGGATGGGTTTAGCAGACCCCTCCAGGAACCACACTAGCATCACCCTGCAGCCAGAGACTTACTGTGCAAAAGGCTGTGAAGATTTCTTCCACAAGGAGCTCTCCTCTGCCCTCCCACTCCACACTGCAGTTCACTTCTCATCTCATGTCAGCAGCAGCAGGCAGTACTCAGAGCCCTGCTACTCTTTGCAGAGGAGCTGCTTCTGGATGCAGCTGTCTTTGGGCTGTGCTGCCCAGTTGCCATGAGCTCCCTCTGTCCCTGAAGCCCAGCCCCACTCAAGAGCAGGGGCCCAGCTGAAGTCCTGAATTTCTCTGTCCCTTGTGCTGCCTCCTCCTGGGAAATGTTCCCTGAAGTACACTAAAATAATCACCTACTGTCCTTTCCTAAAGAGTGCAGATAGACTGATTCCAACATTGCAGTTTATTTCATCAGAGGATGACTATATCTATGAAAGGTGGAAATGTCCCACTCTGGAAGCCCCAATTCCCCTCTCTTGACTAGGCAGGATACCTAGAGGGGAAAAGAGGGGAGCTCATGGACACATGGTTCAGGTGTTGATTCACATCAGTCAATCTGGGCATCTCATGCCCGTTTAGAAGCCCCTGGGCTGGAGTGGGATTCAGATCCCTCCCGTGAACTCCACAAACTCACAGGAGGTGAAAATAAAAGTGGGCACAACATAGAGGTCTGCCTGTGAGCTCCTTGTCTAAGCTGCCATTGTAATCACTGGAGATGGAGGGTGGGAGTCAGTTGCTCACACAAAAACACCTGGGGACAATTGAAGAGACAGAGGTGGTCCAAGGCATGTGCCAGTGTCTGCTTGCTCTGATGGAGCAAGCGTGAGACCCACATCCTCCTAGAGCATCAGCTGGGGGCCAGGTAGGAAATTTCCTTGGCCATCAGAAATGACACTAGATGCCTGCTACAAGTAGAGCCCCACTCACTATGAAACTGAGAGAGATGAAGATCCCAATGTTAAAAACAGCTGTTGTAGTTCAGTGCAGACACTTGATCTAATGACATAGAAATAGGCTGGCAGATCCACTTCAGGTGCCTGGGGTGTCCAGCACAACCACATGTGTCTAGCAGATACAGCATGGGACCTACAGAAAAAGAATGCCCCTTTGGAGTGATTGCTGGGCAAGGACCGCAGGGCATCTCGGGGTTCCTACCTGTGCCCAGACAAATGAATCCCAATACTGCCTTTAGGGAAAGTCCACCCCATCTACATCCATGTGTGCTGCATAAATGGGAGGCACATCACAGCAACGTCTCTGCTCTAGTCCCTGCACTCTCAAACCCTTCTACCTCTCCTCCTCCTGAACCTCTTCTCATCCCACCAGATGATATGAACAGGGACTAGGCTAATGATGACTTCAGGGTGGCTGGATCACAGGCTGCCCAGGCCCAGGGACTTCTTCTGTGTCGCCCTGTCCTTCCTGGAGATTGGTTCAAGAAGTCTGTCACAGGCCCAATGGTGCTGCAAAGTCAGCTCAGGCCACCAACACCTCTCCTGGCATTCCTGCATGGCCCAGCTCTGTTCCTCCCCGGCCTTGGGCACTGCAGGCTTTGCTCTCTTAGTGGGAACCTCCTTTCACCATTACAGAGGAGTGCAATGCCTAGTGCAGGACAAAAATACGGTTAGGTAAATCATTCCTGACCCACCTGATTGCCTTCTGTGGTAAAAGGCCTGCACTTGTGGAGGAGAAGAGAGCAGTGGATGTCCAGTAGACATCCAGATGGGCAGAAAGCTGGTTGGATGATGGAGCTCAGAGGGGTTGCATGAATGGGTCGTGCAGGGAAAGGTGGGGTATGCAGGGGTCTACCCCACATCCTGTCCTCTTTGAAAGGCTCATCAGTGGGGCAGAAGAACACATGTATCAGGACAGGCAGAGACCTGACTGGCAGAAGAGAGACACTGAGGAAAAGGCCCTGGATATTTCAAAGGATGCAATATGAGCCAGTGATGCGTGCTCACTACAAATGACGCCAGCCAAATACAGGACTGCATTAGGAAGAGCGTGGCCACCCAGGCAAGGGCAGTTCTTATCCCCCTCCACTCAGCACTGCTGTGGCCACATGTCTGGAAGAGTGTGTCCCAGTGTGGTACAGCCAGTGCTGGAGGAATGGGGAGCAACTGGAGAGGGTCCGGAGGAGGTCTGCCAAGATGGCGTTGGGGGCCTGAAGCACATGGCCTGTATGGAGAGGCTGAGGGACCTGGGCTTCGTTAGCCTGGCAAAGTGGAGGCTAAGGCCAATACGGTAGTCACCTGTGACAGGGTGGTTTCAGAGATGACGGAGCTTTTCTTGGTAGTGGGAAGCAGCATGAGAAGGGGAAAGAGGCACAAAGTGCATCTTGAGAGGTTCAGACTGCACTTCAGGTAACAAGAATGTCACTCGTAGGGTAGTGCTGTGGTGCAACAGGACACCCAGAGGGACTCTGTGATGAATCCCTGGTTTTGTGATTCAAGAAGCAGCCAGCAAGGACAGTGGGATGTCAGTAAAGGTGGGGAGATCCTGCAGTGAGAGCAAGGAAGGGAAGCAGGTTGGGTGTCTAGAGGCTGCAGAGAAACAGATGCAGGCTTGGGACAGCATAGGACAGCCTGTGGTGGAGATGACAGAGGTCAATGCCAAGGCTGAAAGCCTCCAAAAGAACTGAGGTCTTTGTCTGCTTTGGTATGGCTGGTGTCTCTGCACACCGATGTCTACAAGAAGATGATGTTTCCTTACAGCACTGTGGCCTTGCTGCCTCCTCACCTCCACGGAGACCAGGAGGTGCCATATTTTTGTCCTGCACTAGGCATTGCACACCCCCACACCCTGACACTGCCCCCAGGAACAGCCCTGAGCAAAGAGTGAGGAGAGGATCACCCCACGCAGGGGCTGGCTGTGGGCCTTGGTCATTCTGCTTGATAACACACATCAAGGTTGACTTGGCATCACAGCCACCCTCACATTGCCTTTGCCTACCTGCAATCAGGGCCTCCAACTTTCTGCTCTAATCAGCCACCAGGGAGCTTTTGTTGGTAATGGCCCTCAGTGGGACCCATTAACGCTCCAAGAAACTTGGGGATTTGCTTCTGACGTAAACTTCTTGAGAGGTTGCTTCAGTCTCCTCTCACATCTGAGGTTCATGGGCTCAGCACCAAAGACACCCGAGGGGTCATTAAGATGCAAAAACCCCTAAGGAGCCATGCCTCTCCCCATAATTTTCTTCAGCTCTTCAATTCTTGCGCTGTGGCTAATTGGAGAGGTTTCAGGAGTTTTTTGAAAGAAGGCAGATTTGAATGAGCACCTGAAAAAGAAAGATGTCTGCTTCTTAAGCTTTCTTGATTCTTCACTTTTCAGAATAAGTCATACCCACATTCTCCAATTCATACTGGCCGACAGTGTCTCCTAATGAGGTCTGGACATGTAGGAAAAGCACCATCCTGGAGGTCAGACAGCCATGGAAAATATTGCTCCCCAGCTCCCCAGCCCTGCCAGTTCTCTCATCAGCCACTGGGGACTTCGATCACTCTTGTTCAAATCGAACCTTTTGCCACTCAAGGCTGCAGCTGAATGTTACAGCTCATGTGCACCAATTCCCACCTGCTTTCCTTAGACAACTAGTTGCAAACAGGCACAGAAGGATTTGTCTTAACTGCGATCAAACACAAATAAACTTGATCCAGTGTCACAGGAAATAAAATACACTCCTCAACTGTATGTCAAGTCCAAGGTGCCTCCAGTGAGGTGCACAGTCTACAAGGAAGAACCTTCCTTGAAATGTTCTTCACAACTAGATAGGAAAGGCTGGATAGACACACAGTGAAGGAGTTGATTGAAGAGACAATTAGACTGCTGAAACAGGAGGCAAGCTTTAGACTCCCTGAAGCTTAAAGCAGCAACTGGAGAGTTGGGAGGTATCTGAACGATAAAGAGTAAGGGGAGGAGGAAGACTAGAAAACTATGGAAAGTGCATATGCCCAGAGAGTCTGATGCAAAGATGACTTTAGAAATGATCAGTTTAATCAGGGCATGTGGAACCATGTGAAAGATTGGTGAGTTTAAAACCACAGCGTAACAGAGAGAGCTGTGGCAATGCAAGTTAAGGGGCAGATCAACATTTCTTCTCCTGAGATTCAGGCCCTTCCTCCAAAATTCCATTACATCATCATGGGAAAACACTGACATTTCATTAACATTATTCAGTCATTTCAGCTGATGAAAATGTTCTCATTTATTTATTTTTTTAATGTTGAGAACAGTTCTTCACCCTTCCAGGCAGAGCTCAGATGCCTAACCATAAACATTCAGTGGCACTCTGAGAGGCCCCGGTATCTCTGAGGCACCTGCCTGGGCCTGGCAGCTCTCACAGGGGACCTGCGGGAGACCAGAGCCCCTCAGAGCTGCAGAGGGAGGCTGGGCAGAGGGGACCAGGGCACCTGCAATGGCACCAGCCCTCCATGACCCTGTGACTGCATCCCACCCCAGTTCTGAAAATCTCTTTCCTTTTCACACAAAACGATAATGCATAATCTCCCCAGAAGACTAGTATACTGAAACAGAACAAATCAAGTGAGATAATGATAACAAAAAAATGAAAAGCTGGAAAGTTTAACAAAGCATTTTTTTCCTTAAATCGTTGTCTTAGTTTCTTTCTTGTTTCATTTTTAATGTCCTTTTCTAAACTTTTCTGTTTTAATCAGGCCTACACCACTAAACAGGATATTTCTGTGTTTCACACCGAGCCCAGTGCTCAGAAGACCACCCTCTGCCCACGGCTGTCCATGCCACCCCTCACTCTTTGCACAGAGCACGTTGCACTCTGAGGTGTCGGGCTCTCTTGACTGGTGAGGAAAGCAGGGTGACCAGCTGCAAGGAAATGCTCTATTTTTGGGTGGTCAAATTTGCACAAATCTCAACATACCTGTGTTAAAGCAAAGTTTTAAAGGAGTCTCTAAAACATCTTCAGTGCAATAATTGACAAAAAAAAATCCTCATTTCCAAAACATCACACATTTTTTACCATTGCCAAATATTTATTTCTTCTTTATTCATTGGCAGCACCATGTTCATGCACTACAGGAATTAGTCTGTCTATGGGAGCGTGAACATATATATAGAGAGAGATACATTATTCATCAAAATAAACTTCCTGGCAGTCCTCTGAATGGAGAAACTTTGTTCTGAGGAACTACTTATTTAAATGGACATGTTTCAGATCTCTTCTTCTGCTTCTCTCTCCTTTCTTCTTCCTCTGCCTCTTCTCTCTTTGCAGAGCTCTCCAGGGAACGGTGCACTGAATCACAGCACTTAGGGTGGTGGAGACCTCTGGATGTCATCTAGTCCCAATCCTCCTGGTCAATGCAGAGGGAACTAGATGAGGTTGCCCAGGGGCTCCCCACAGTCATGCATTGTCCACAAAGGTGCTGAGAGTGCGCTCCATCCACTGTGCAGGCCATTCATCAAGATGTTAAACAGTCCTGCCTCACATGTTGATCACTGAGGGATGCCGCTAGTAACTGGCTGCCACTTGGAACTTGTACCACTGATCACAGCGTTTCAGCCTGATGCTCCAGCCAAACTTCCACCTGCCTTATGGTCCATTGATCCAGGGCAGATCTCAACAATTTGCCTCTAAGGAGATTCTGAGGGACTGTGTCAAAGGCCTTGCTGAAGTGAAGGTTCACAAAATCCCCTGCTTTCCCCTTGTGCACAAAGACATTCATCTGATGGCAGAAGGCAATCAGGTTGGTCAGGCATGGTTTCCATTTCCCCTTGGTCAACCCATGCTGCCTCTTCCATTCCTTGTCCTTCATAGGCTTGGAGATGGTTTCCAGGAGGATTTCCTCGATCACCTTCCCAGGCACTGAGATGAAAAAGACCAGCCTGTTGTTGCCCAGCTCCTCCCTCTTGCCCTTCTGGAAGATGGGTGCAATGTCTGCCTTTTCCCAGGCATCAGGAACCTCCCTGATTTCCCTGACCTTTAAAAGACGATCAACAGCAGTGTTGCAATGACTCTGGCCACCTCTCCCTGCACCCTGGGGTGCTTCCCATCTGGTCCCGTCTGGGTGTGTGTCCAGTTGACAAAAGTCCTCCCCAGCTGCATCTTCCTCTGCCATGGGTGAGGCTTTGCTAACACGGATGCTGCCAAATGACTTGGGGGCCAGGGAGGCCTGGCAGTGGACAATACCAGTAAAGACAAGGTAAAAGAGGCAATGAGCTCCTCAGCGTTTCTTCTGTCTTTGTCACTATGTCCCCTGCCCCACTGAGCAGGGAGACCACCCTTTCCTTGGCTGCCTGCCTTGTGCTGCCAACGTCCTTACAGAAGCCCTTCTGGTTGCCTTCCCATCTCTTCCTAGCTCCAGCTCCAGCTCCAGCTCCAGCTCCAGCTGAGCTTTGGCTTACCTAACTCCATCCCTTCCACCACAGGTGTTAGAGAATATTGAACTGAAGCTGTCTAGAATTAATTGCTTAGCATAACTTAGCATTAGTAGCTAAATTTGCTGAAGCCTTAGGCCTCAGGCTGTGAACTTTTACTGAGATAAGTAAAAGGGGGCCCCAGAGCCCCTTCAAGCTGGAGGGATAAAGAAGTTACACGGACAGCAGGAGTAGCCAACCTTGAAGATAAGAAGCAGCCTGCCTAGAGACAATGAAGGGGCCCAAGGAAGAAGGGGAAGAACCCAGACCTAACTATTACTATTGGTCCAAACTATCGCTTGAGGGGTGGGGAATTTAGATTGTAAGGGTATAATTGCCCAGGGATTTCTTTGTTCGGGGTCCCTCTTTGGAGGCACCCAGCTCCAGCTGTAATTACCGCACGTGTATCATTAAATTTTATTTTTCTTCAATCTGACTCCGAACTTCTGCCTCAGCAGGAACCTAGGGTCGGACCCTGTTATGGAGGCCAGCGAGCCTAATAGTTTCCATAACACCCAGGGACACTTGGCAAGCAAATGCTCCAAACGGGCATGGCTTTCCTGTAGGTCCCATGGTGTATCTACTACAGACATATGGTTGTGCTGGACACCCCAGGCATCTGAAATGGCCCTGCCAGCCTATTTCTGTGTCATGAAATCAAGTGTCTGCACTGAATTACTGTAGCAGTTTTTAACATTGGGATCTTCATCTGTCTCAGCTTCAAAGTGAGTGCGGCTCTAGTTGTAGTAGGCATCTAGTGTCATTTCAGATGGCCAAGAAAATTCCCCACCTGGCCCCCACCTCATGCTCCAGAAGGATGTGGGTCTCCCAGTCGCTCCACCAGAGCAAGCAGACACTGGCACATGCCTTGGACCACCTCTGTCTCTTCAACTGTCCCCAGGTGTTTGTGTGTGAGCAACCGGCTCTCCACCCTCCATCTCCAGTGATTACAATGGGAGCTTAGAGAAGGAGCTCCCACGCAGACACCTCTGTTGTGCTCATTTCAGTTTTGGCAAGGAGAATCCCACTTCCGGTGTGTTTGTGGAGATCACGAGAGGGATCTGTATTCCACTCCAGCACAGGGGCTTCTAAATTAGCATGAGATGCCCAGACTGACTCATCTGAATCAACACCTGAACCATGTGTCAATGAGCTCACTTCTTGTTCCCATCTAGGTGTCCTGCCTGGTTAAGAGATGGGAAAAGGGGCTTCCAGAGTGGCACATTTCCACCTTTGATAGATAGTCATCCTCTGATGAAATAAATTGCAATGCTGGAATCCATTTCTCTGCACTCTTTAGAAAAGGACAATAGGTGATTATTTTAGTCTACTTCAGGGAACATTTCCCAAGAGGAGGGAGCACAAGGGACAGAGAAATTCATGATTTCAGCTGGGCCCCTGCTCCTGAGCTGAGTCAGGCTCCCGGGATGGAGGAAGCTCATGGCAACCGAGCAGCACTGCTGAGAGACAGCTGTGTCAAGCAGCAGCTCCCCTGCAAAGAGCAGCAGGGCTCTGGGCACTGCGTGCTGCTGCTGCCATGAGATGAGAGAAGGCAGAGAGAAGTGCAAGGCAGTGTGGAGTGGGAGGCCAGAGGAGAGCTCACTGTGGGAGGAATCTTCACAGATCTTTGTACAGTAAGTCTCTGGCTGTAGAGCAAGGCTACTGAGCTTCCTGGAAGGGTCTTCTGAACCCCGTCCATCCCATGACTGATAGGGTTTTAAAGGATCAGTCTGGTGGCTTCTCCTTTGCAGAGGAGGAGGAGATGCTTCAGAGCAGGGATTTCCTGCCACACCATAATAGGGACAAGGGATCTTGCTCTCTTCTCTCAGAGATGGCTGCAGGGATGTGAAGCCAGGGAGTGCACCCAGGTCTGACCAGTGCTATGATTCAGAGCAGTGTCCCTGTGCCCCTGGGTGCTGTGTGCCTGGAGCAGTGACTCTGCTGCCTGTGAGGGTCAGCACTCAGCCTGCCCAGGGAGCTCCCCATAGCGCTGCGGGGAGAAGCTCTTGGTGAGAGGGGCAACCCCCGGCAGGACAGGTTCATTCTCCTGCTGAGATGGTGCCGCATGCATCAGGGCTGCTCACAGCTCCAGCTCACCAGGAGGACATTTCAAGAGTGGAGATCTCAAGAGGACTTGTCTCTGCATGGTGGGAATGGAAATGCAGCAGGCAGGTCTAAACAAGGGGCTAAGATCTTAACCATCACACTGAAGGATGAATAGGTTTGCAAGTGCCTTCACCACTCCTCAGCCTACAGACAGCACCAACATCTCCTTGCCAGTCTCACTGGAGATTTTCTGGTCTGCTCTTTAACACCTGCAAACAGAGAGATGCTGCTGGGCAGTTTTGTGCTGCTTGGAGGTTTCTGTAGGGCAGAGCTGAGATGACAGTGGGTGGGATGGGACCTATGTGGGGACAAAGGAAGAGCTCCCAGCAAGGACATCTCCAAGCAGCAGAGAGATGGTCAGAGAGTGAGAGGAAACTGCTACCGGACACCTCATGTGAGGTCGGGGTGCAGGCGATTCTCTGCCAGCCCCTGCAGTGCAGGTGCTTTCCCCTGAGCAAGCCCCCTTCATCTTTCCTCTGCCACCCAGCAGAGCCCTCTGCCCTCAAGGCCATGGGATATCGGACAGGAATTGTGTTTCTGGCAGCCAGAGCCCCAGAAGAGGAGAGGAGCAGCTCTCCTGCCACCTGCCCATTTCCTAAAACATGACAAAGGGGCTGAGAGCAACCTCCCTGCGATGCCTCCATCTGGGAGGTGGTGTGCACAGCTGGGTTAGGGGAAGACCTTCCTCAGTGTCCCTCTCTCTTTCTGTCTTTGCCACCCTAGGCAGAAGCACCAAGGTGTTGCGCCTTGCTTCTCCCCCTGTCCAGGCTGCTCTATTTCTTGTTCTTGGGCTTTTAGGGGAGGATATCTGCAGCTACAGAGTCTGACCCAGACCCTGTGGTTCCTGCCACAGAGTTGTCTGCAATGGAGTGAGAGGATGAGGACCCCTTCTTGCCTTTGGGGCTCAAAGCAGCACAGTGTGTGGGGCTGGGGAATGAGCTGAGTGTCTGTCCTTCAGGAGACCCCACCTTTGAGACACTTCACCCTCCCTGGGGTGTGCTGCTGAGCTGTGTGCTGCCCTCGAGGAGGGCACAGCTCTTCTACTGGACATTCATGACAGCTGACTGCCCCATGCAGAAAGCACAGAGGTGCTAAGGAGATGGAAATGCTGCTGGGGGTGGCTGCATGTGGGCAGCTGAAATAAGCACTGTGTGTTTTTGCCTAGAAACTGGGTGTCAAAAGCTCCCTCAGTATCAGCACCACGTCACAGAGTCCTTCTTCTGGTCATCGGAGCTATATGCTATGTCCCACCCTCTCCATCACTCTTGGGACATCTGAACTGAGCGAGAGGTGAGTTTGGAGATCTGCGCTTTGCAAGTGGCCACCACTGTCAGCAGAGGCCAGTTTCCTTTCAGGGTAACTTGCGTTCGAGACTGTCCCCTAGCTGAGAAAGGTGCATGCCCAAGGCAGCTGGGAACGGGACTGATGTGCAGACCAGTGTGCCAGCTCTGTCCTAGGGCACAGGGAGAGCTTTTGCCTCTCAGGACTCACTAGTCTTCGCACGGAGAGCACTGGAAAGGTTGCATATTCCTACCCTGCAGAGCAGACAAACAAACAAGCCCCCAAAAGTGAAGCTGTTGCTTTTGTGGTCAAAATGCCTCAGAACTGGAGGTGAAGATGTTAAACCACCCTTCTGCATTACAGCAGGACTGACCCCTCTGGAGCCTGTGGGCAGAGGTCCATGCTCCTCATGGCACACTCAGCCAGCACAAATTGGAAGTCCAGACATGAGTAAAGCAGTGTGTGTGTGTGTGTGTGTGTGTGTGTGTGTGTGAGAGAGAGAGAGAGAGAGAGAGAGAGAGAGAGAGAGAGGGCAAGAGCTTTGAAGAGAGAATTCCCTGCTGACTTGTCACTGTCTTTTCCTCCTTGGACAGTCCCCCATATGCAGAGAGAGCAAAATGTCCAACGGCAGCTCCCTCAACGAGTTCCTCCTCCTGCCATTTGCGGACACATGGGAGCTGCAGCTCTTGCACTTCTCACTCTTCCTGGGCATCTACCTGGCTGCCCTCCTGGGCAACAGCCTCATCATCACAGCCGTAGCCTGTGACCACCACCTCCACACCCCCATGTACTTCTTCCTCCTCAACCTCTCCCTCCTTGACCTTGGTACCATCTCCACCACTGTCCCCAAATCCATGGCCAATTCCCTGTGGAACACCAGCTCCATTTCCTACTCAGGATGTGCTGCCCAGATATTTTTTGTTGTTTTTTTCAGTTTGGCTGAATATTGTCTTCTCACAGTCATGGCCTATGACCGTTTTGTTGCCGTCTGCAGACCCCTGCACTACAGGACCCTCATGGCCAGCAAAGCCTGTGTCAAAATGGCAGTATCTGCCTGGGGCAGTGGTTTTCTCAGTGCTGTGCTGCACACTGGGAACACATTTTCAATACCACTCTGCCAAGGCAATGTCATGGACCAGTTCTTCTGTGAAATTCCCCAGATCCTCAAGCTCTCCTGCTCAGATTCCTACCTCAGAGAAGTTGGGGTTATCGTGGTTACTGCCTGTTTAGACTTTGGGTGTTTCATTTTCGTTGTGCTGTCCTATGTGCAGATCTTCGCAGCTGTGCTGAGGATCCCCTCTGAGCAGGGCCGGCACAAAGCCTTCTCCATGTGCCTGCCTCACCTGGCCGTGGTCTCCCTGTTTGTCAGCACCTCATTTTTTGCCTACCTGAAGCCCCCATCCCTCTCCTCCCGAGCTCTGAATCTGGTGGTGGCTGTTCTGTACACAGTGGTTCCTCCAACACTGAACCCTCTTATCTACAGCATGAGAAACAAAGAGTTCAAGGATGCACTGAGAAAACTGGTTCGATGGGTACAATGTCAGCACCAATAACATCCCATGTGCAGCCACTCATCATTCACAGGGTATCTAGCATCAAGACTGTGTGTTGTTCATTTCTTTTATTTTCTTACTTTTCTCTAGTACATTCTTGTAAAAAGCAAAAAAAAAAAAAAAAAAAAAAGTTTTGTGCCACTTCTCTCTCATTTGACTTTGACCCAGAGACCGTGTTGAAGCAGGAAGCCAGGCTTCTGCCTTCATCAGCAGAGATGGGGGAACCTCCAAGCCCGCTAGTCTGAGCTGCTTGGATGCCTTCAGTGCAATGAGGAGAGTTTCCCTTTGCAGTGTCTCTTTTGATGCTGACGCCAAGGGAGCTCAGGGGCACAGAGTCAGGCTCGGATGAGTACAGGAGGGGTGACACCATGCATCCCATGTCCATTAGGAGAGCTCAACTCCCCTGGCCACAGTCAGGGTGTGATCTCACACTCCTCTCCTGCAAGGGTTGCTGCCAGGTGTCACCGTGGCTGGTCCCTTCCCTCTAAAGAGCTCCAACACACACAGTGGAGTGGGAGTGGAGGGGAGGAGAGACTGGACGCAGCCTGTGGGGACAGACCCTCTGTTCCTCATGACCATCCCCACACTGCCACAGCAGGCATTTCCTCACTGCAGCCTTCACTTGGGGCTGCAAATTTCCTGGAGACTCGTCAATCAACAGCAGCAGGACTTTCTCTTTTCAGGGTTTCTCTCCTCACTTCCATACTGTCCTGCTCTGCTTTCATGTGTGTATATGGCCTCAGTGCTCTTGTAACGTGGTGCTTCCCTGTGCATTTCTGTGAGCTCAGGCAGGACCAGGCACTGGGCACCCTCATGCCAGACCTGGCCTCCAGAATAACATTTCCATAATAAAAAGGGATCTCCCCTCTGACATCCCTGAAGTCTGGCCTTTCTTCAGAAGATGGAGTCACAATTATGCTTTAGGGATTGCATGACTTAGGGGCCTGGTGTTCTACTTGGGTACTCCATGGGCTCTGGGGGATGAGCTCAGAGTCTCCATGTGATCTATTAGGGACTGAGGGCTGGATTCAGGGCTCATCTCTCAGTTACCAGTGCCAGTGGAGATGGTGAACGGTCTCTGAGTTACCTGCGCAGGGCTGTCCCACAGGTGATAGTGCTGATGAGAGATGCCCGTCCTTCTGGAGGGGAGTTGGAACCCCCAGGAGAGCTCAGGGGATCTCCAGGTAGAGCATGTGCCTGGGGTGGGCAGTGAGTGGAGCATCACAAAATGAGGGATGGTCCACGGTGGAGTAACCAGAAGGTAGAGCACTAAATGCAGGTATTCATGGGGAAACAAGGGCTCTGCAATGCCCGGAGAGGCAGTGGGGACCCAGGAGGTTCAGGGAAGGGGCACTGGGGGGTGATTCCTGCACCCTCAGTGAAACACCACAGGCTGGAGCTAGCGCACGCCCAAAGACATCTCCTGCCATTGCCAATGCCCTGGGGTCAGCATAGTCCAGCATCACCTGGGGACTCTCTTCCCCATGAGGAGGAAATGGAGGTCCTTCACTAGCCCCACGCTGCCATTTCCATCCCCAGCCTTTTCAGTTGTGTGTGCCTGGGTCTGCCCATTTGCCTTCTCCACACACGGCTGCAATGAAACCCGTGAAAATAGTGGCACTCCTACCCTCCAGCTGACATCCACCCTGCACCTGGAGTCCAGCCTGCCACAGAGGCATCGCTCGTCCAGTGCCCTGGCTGTGCAGCCGAGGGCAGGGTTCTTCACCCCAATTTCCCTGCTCCTCACCCTGCTCCTGGCACCGCTGCTGCTGTGCCCATGTCAAACCCTCCTGCTGCCAGACTGCCCCGGGGCCTGAGGGAGCTCCAGCTTCTCCAGGGCTGCGCTGGAGCCTTTCGGGATTAGGCTGAGGTGACGCTGGCACCAGAGACCTCGGACATGGAAAGGGCTGGGTTATTATTGAATGACTATCAAATGGTCTCCCAGAGTCTGGTGGATCTGAGCACCCAGCCTCTGCCCAGCCCAGGCTGTGCCCCATGCAGGTTTTAGCAGACACCATGCTCTGGGATCATTTTGAACTATGTCACTGCGTTAGTTATTGAGGAGACACGGGTGCAGACCCTCAAGCTCTGGGATTGCCTGGGCAAATGATAATTTGGAAAATGAACCTTCTCTCATGTGTAAGACAGAAGAAATCAGAGGCAACCAAAGAGATGGGAAAGGAAAAGGTGGTATATGTGCCATCTTAGGGGCCTGTTTACTAGCGGCCCAACAAGCCAATCGGACCCATCGAAAAACTAAGGAACAGTTACGAGAAAAGGTGCAGGAGTGTGTAGATCTTGAAAGAGAATTGAAATTAGAGATAGAGAGAAATCAGAAATTACAAAACAAGCTAGAACTCGTCCTTTCGACAGCAAGGAAGCCCCCCACAGCAGCTCAGATTAGAAAAATGTTGGTGGAGGACCCGGACGATTGGGACGGAGATATATGGGGAAACAGCAGTAGTTCAGAGGACGATGGTGATTTGTACCCTGCAGAACCTTCACCTCTGGATGTGTGGCCAGTTGTAAAAACTGAAACCGCAACAGGACCCCATGGGGGTAACGCTAGAACCACAATTAGAACTACCCCATACTCAGGAGACGAGATGGGAAAACTGCAAGAGAAATACTGCAGGCAACCTACAGAAATGGAAACCGAGTATTTGTGGCGGGTGTCCTTAACAGGAGGTGATCGCATAATACTAAGTGAAGAGGAGGCATCAGGATATTGGGGACCAGGAGTTTTCCTGACGGGTAGAGTTGGGAATCGCTCCCTCACCTCCCGAGTAGCCTATTGGGCAGGGGGACAAGACCCGAGGGACAGAGGAGAGCCTTTGAGAACAGGTATAAATACCCATAGTGAGCTTACAGAAGCCACACAAAAGGCGGCTTGCGTACAGCAGGTATATGAGAGGGGAGCCTACGACGTCCCCATGCAAGCCCCAGTAAGCCCAAACAGCCTAACACTGTTAATACGGCGATTGCCTACAGTGTTAAAGCTGAAGCTACAAGCAATACGGGATCGCATGGTAGCTGCAGAGGCACACAGTCATAATAACCTCAATGCCCCCCCCCCCATGCCAATACCGACATGGGCGGATACCTTGTTAGAAGTGCATCGAACAGCGCAAGAGATGGGGATGGATACCAAACCACAGGAAAAATGCATTAGACAGGCTACTGCCTTGTATGCCCCGAGGAGAGGACACTACCCCCCAGGCGACATAATAAGGAAAAAGGGACTAAACAGAAAGACAGGGAGAAATGAAATAGATTGTGGCAACGTGCCCTAGTGCTAGGTGTTCCACGATCCATGCTACATAACCAGGAAGCAGAGGACATAGAACAGATAATGAGCAAATTGGAACAAGCGAAAAGGGGGACTCTGCCATCTGCCCCACCCGGCTAAAGAACTTGGATACTCCCAAACAATACCTGGTGGAGCTTTGGAACAGCTAATATCAAGCTTTTGCAAACCTCCCCTGTGCTGCTGCCTAGTAAGATAACTAATGTTAAACAATACCCTTTACAGATGACCAAATACCAATTACCCCTAACTAGCCTTGTACCAGAAACAATACCGGGCTACCCAAAATCTCCCGTTGCAGTAGCTGAACCACTCACTGAAAAGCCCAACTTAAATGGGGTATGGTTCACCGATGCCTCTTCACATAGGATAGCCACGGGGTGGCAATACAAAGCAGTTGCCTTAGAAATAAGCACAGGCCGTACGATAATAGAAGAAGGCGATGGCAGTGCCCAAGTAGGAGAACTCAAGGCTGTCCGACTTGCCATAAGAAATGGAGCAACAACAGTGTATACCGATTCATATGCAGTATTCAAGGGGGCCACAGACTGGATAGGATTCTGGGAATGTAATAAATGGCAAATAAATAGGTGCCCAGTATGGCAGCAAGCAGACTGGGAAGAGTTGTTGGAAGAAGGAAGGAAACGGTCTATTGCGATAGAGTGGGTGAAAGCCCACAGCTCAGACGGAAGTCTGGCAGCTAAATGGAACGGGATAGTTGACAAGTTGTCGAGGGTAAGAGCAGTAACAGTAAGCAAAGTAGAGTGGGACAGAATAGGAGAATGGCTACATATACAGCAAGGACATTCAGGGGAAAAGGATTTAGTAAAAGAAAGTATAGCTCGAGGATGGCCCATAGATATAACAACTGCACGACGAATCATAACAGCCTGTCCTCAGTGCCAACTAAGATTAAAAAGGGATCATCCAGAACAGCAAGCTCCGCTACATATCAGTAATAAAAAACAATTATGGCAAACCTGGCAGATTGATTATATAGGGCCTCTTAAACCGTCAAGTAGGAGAAAATATATATTAGTGGGAGTTGAGATGGTCTCCCGTCTCCTCCGAGCAACAGCTGTCAGGACTGCGAATGGAGAAACTACTGTTAAGGTATTACAAGAATGGTTCAGTGTATTACCGGTACCAAAGGAAATACAAAGTGATAATGGGACTCACTTTACAGCCCGCGGAGTACGGGACTGGGCGACACAAGAGGGAATTAACTGGACATTCCACACCCCTTATTACCCCCAGGCAAACGGGATGGTGGAAAGGGCCAATGGCTTACTTAAAAGACATGCTCAAGTAGAAAAAGCGAATTGGGACCTACGCATTAACCATGCTGTGCATCTACTTAATAATCGAAGGGGAACATTCAGTAGTCCCAGAACCCAGGCCTTTTAACCCTGTGCGTGGGAAGTGCTTGATGCCACGGGAAAAACCCACCGAATCAGTTCTCGGTGGATAATTCCTGATTATTAACAACTTATTCCGAGGCACCCTGCCTCAAGGAAAATCTAAATGTGTTTTCTTATAGAATACCATGCAGAGACTCGTGTTCCTACTCCAGACGGCCCTGGTGACAATATTGATCTCAAACCCATGGGGCAGCAATGTCAATATTTGGGAAAAGTTAGCTAGGGAAATACTAAATACCACTCACTTTTGTCTAGAAGGAGGAACTTCAGCGGCCCAAATTCACGCCACTTGCACTATTGGGTTCCCTATACCCCTGGAGACAGTGCAAAACAAGTCAATACTAGCAAATTTCAATGTAACCAATACGTTTAGTCAGATGTCTTGATGGGGTTCTGCCACAACACAGTATAACAAAACAATGATAGAAATTAAGGTGAAAGGAATGTTTCCTGCGGTTGAGTGTGCTGTGATGGTAAATTGTACCAGCAAAACCCAAGCATGCCATAACTTTACAAAAGATGGGCCTTCTCTTAAATGTAATCACACAACCAATGTAACCTTTAATTATGCACCCATAGTGCTCCCTACAGGAATATTTTGGCTATGCGGGGTAAAAGCTTACTCCTACATTCCAGCCAATGCTACTGGCAGCCCCTGTACTCTCGGTCGCTTGAGCCTCTATATGCCAAGCAAACGAGAGCTGGAGGATATGACTAGAAATCAAACACAACATAGGAGGGAGGTCTCATCCCTCAACCCTGACTGCAACTCAGAAGTAATCTTATTCTCAGCATCACAAATTTCAGCCGCAGCATTCCTTACACCTGGGGCAGGAGTTGCTATGAACTACCAAACTGTAAAAAGAATCGCATGTTCTTTAGCTAAGACTATCAATGCTACTTCTGTTGCCCTATCAGCAATGCTCAAGGATATGCAAGCCCTGCGTGCTGGTGTGTTAGAAAACAGAGCAGCAATTGATTACCTTCTTTTACGACACAACCATGGATGTGAAGAGTTCAAAAGCATGTGTTGCTTTAACCTGAGCGACCATTCAACCCTGATTGAAGGAAAGATCAACAACCTCAAACGCCTAGCTTTAGACATTAAAAAGCGAAACGACAATTGGTTACAAAACCTGTTCCAAGGATGGGGTTTGTCGGGATGGTTGCTATCACTGGTAAAAGGAGGGCTGCTGGTGTTGGGAATATTAATATGCCTTCTATTGATATTACCATGTCTAGTGACATGCCTACAAGGCGCCATGCAAAAGACAATCCAGTACATAATGTTTGTAGACAAACAAATGAGGCTTGACATTGATGAAGTAAGCCTATGGCCATCCTATGGTCTTGAATAAGGACCATCCGATAAAAGGGAGGAGCGTGTAATCGCAAGGCTGTGCCCTATCAGCATGGCGCTGATAGCGCTGAATAGTAGATGAAGCTATAACATAATGTGCTTCGTGCTAATAACGGTCTTTGGCCTATATTTGCTGTAGGACCTTGGTTAAAACGTATACTGATTCTAGGACTTACTGTGATTTCTATATGTTGCAATGTTAATCTGTGTGCCATGCTTAGTGAATTATTGATTGAAGTATGAAGCAAGTCATGACCCTGCAGATCCATACAGCCTTAAGCCCTTCAGTTAGTAAAAGAAGGGGGAGATGTGGAAGGTCATGACAGGGCTAAGTTGGAGGAAAGTTGCACACCATGGGAAAAGGGGAACAGGGGAAACTGTTGCTAGCTCAAACAAAGAAGGGTCTGAACAGGGGCAAGTATACCCAAGGACACCGGTGCAGCTGGGAATGATACATCTTGAGAAAGTACAGATAAACCAGCAAAAGCCAGTGGGAACCAAGGCTAAGAACAAGTCAGCGTTTCTCCAACAAAGAAGCAAACAAGACATGATCGCTGCGTGCGTGATCAGTGCAATGATTGGCTACCTGTGACATAATCTGCGTAATGATTGGCTTAGCAAAGCGTATCTGTGAGTTGCTGAAGTAGCTAACTTTTTAGTATAAATATGTGTCAGAATAAACAATAAAGGTCTTAGGATGCAAACCCTCCTGAGTCCGTGCCATTCATCTGCCACAGGTCCCTGCTCTGTTCACCACACACAGGTGGGTGTCTGGGGTGCCTGAGCGCCTCTGCAGTCACAGGAGGAACTTGGGTGCCTTCGAGCGGCTCGGCTGACCTGTGGAGCTACACTAGATAGGAGAACAAGGGGATACGGAGTGAGATAAGACTTCCACACTGGCTGTATGCAAAGATGAGAGAGGGTAATACCATCACAAGAACCCACATGTAGGATGACATTGCCATGCTGGCCTCAGGGAAGAGCTCTCTTTTCAACAAAAAAATCCTTTTTTATTCCCACAGAAAAAGTTCTCATTTACCGGTCCACAGTTTTACTTACATTTATGAAGTGAACCAGCCATGACTTTTTCACATTCTCTTCCAAATTAGACATAAGTAAACCCTCCAGCCCACCACTGTCTTCCCTACCTGCCCCACAGCCAGGCCACAGCCATTCTGGGGGGAGCAGAGGCCCGGGAGATGCCCCCAGCTGGGAGCAGTGCCTCCAGTGATGCCTGGGGCTGGGGCAGGTACCTCATGGTAGCGATGGCCAACACAGCTTGCTGCAGTCCTGCGCTGGCCTGGGGGACATGGGGGTCCTCCCAGGCCACTATGGGGCAGCCAGGGAGCCCAGCATCCTCCTCGCCACAGGCCTCCATGGGGCAGCTGGGGAGAATGTCCTTGTCCTCACCCCACACCTCCATGGGGTGGCTGGGGGGGTCTTTCCACCATTCCGGGGCCAGGCCCAGATGGGACACAGAGAAGCAGTGGGGAAAGGGGGTCCTTCACGGGGCAGTGGGGCCATGCCATGGGGCGGCTGAGGGAGCTCCCTGGGGAGATCCCAGCCACCTCCTCCCCATGCCCTGAGGGACCGTGGGGTGCCAGGCAACACCGTGGGGACCACGGGGGTCACAGTGCGGGAGGACGGGGGTCACAAAGGGCCCTGACATCACTCTGGCCAGCGTCTGCTGCAGCTCACTGCAGCAATGTGTCCCAGGGCTGGCTGGGGCTATGGAGGCTGCTCGTTAGCTAATTACACAAGTGTGACCCATGAAGGGCCAACTCTGAGCCGGGAGCTCTGGTGTGGGTCCAAGATAGGGAGGTTGGGGGGTGCCCGTGTCCCAGAGCAGCCAGGGGGTTGGGGCACCAGAGGGCAGCTGGGACAGGGGCTGCTGTGGGGCAAACTGGGCTGGGGGGCTGGGTGTAGGGGGGCAGGCAGTTTTGGGGGGCGGGAGGTACCCGAGATTGGGAATCCATGTGGGGAGAGGAAGAGGACGGAGTCCCCAGCCGCCCCACAGCGGTGTGGGGCAGGGAAGGGGAAAGACCTTTCCTCTCGTCCCGCTTTTCCATGTCTTTGCCCCTGGAAAAGGCCGCGAGCCCACGCTGTGAATGTCCCCCCGGAGGCAGTTCTCGAGGGGCCCCAACAGCCCCACAGCCCTGCATGGCAGCCCTGCCCTGCCTGTGCCTGCTGGCCAATCAGTTTGTGAATAGGAGGCAGTGAGCCAGTCAGTGTCTTCTGGGGTGGGATGTGTCCTGAGTGACATGCAGAGAGACCAATGGCATTGCCTGGCTGTCACCCCCAGCCCTGGCCATGGTACGTCCTGGCTGTCACCCCCATCCCTGGATGTGGCATGTCCTGGATGTCCCCCATCCCAGCCGTGTGTCCCCAACTAATGACCCCTCCAAGGGGGGAAGGCTCAGGGGGGACGGGCAGGGCAAGGTGCCCATGGAGCTCAGGGGAGAAGGTGGGAGGTGGCTCATTCACCACAGCTCGGGCACCCAGAGCTGACTGTGTCTCAACACAAAGGCACCAGAGGGTGGCCTGTGTGTTAGATGAGCAGCTGCACCTGCCGAGGGCATCAGCTGGTGCAAACACTTCTTCCTGAGTTCTTCAAGAGTGCGAATGTCTCCCTGAGAGAGCCAGGCCAGCATGGGGGAAGTGTGTACGGGGCCCAGCCCAACACAGAGTGTAAAACCTGAACAACCACCAAAGGACTTTCAAAGAGAGCAACAGACTTGAGCTGCCTTCAACCCACACATTCCTTCCCGGTGACTGGGGATGCCCAGTGTTGTGACGTGAGCGTAGTATAGAGACCGGGAATGGGGATCACATTGGGATTGGGATAGAACTGTATATTGCAACTGCTGTATTTTGCTGTATTTTGCACTTGTACTGTGATTCCAGCACATTACTGTATCACTCTGCCAAATCAAAAATCCTGGGTAGCATCAGGTATCTTCAAAGTGAACTTTTTTTATTGAATGTTGCACTCTCCGTGTGTGGAATATCTAGAAGAACCTGGTCAGAGAGTGTTGAACTCTGACACAAGAGAGGCCAAGTGAGCCTGGTCCTCCCCTCCCTGCCTTCCATCCATCCCAGCTGGCAAACGGCCTGAACCCCTGATGCCAGCCGGGATTTTGGAGAGCTGACAAGCATCTTGGGATCCTTGGAGAAGCCAGGCAAGAAGTAGCTGTGGTATTCCTGTGCTCTTCAAGGGCAGCTCACGCTGGCAGCAGAGCCTGGGGAACAGGCCCTGTATTGCCGAGCCGGACACCAGTGCCCCAGGAGCCCCAGGACTGTCCTGATGGCTGTGGGAGCTGCAGGTGCTCCCAGCCCCTGGGAGCTGTGCCACCTCGTTGCCTGCTGAGGGATGGGAGAGCAAACCTGGGCTCTGAGGGTTGCAACTCTGGTCCCTTGTGTGTTTGAAGAGGGGGCAAATGATTTTCAGGCGAACCACAGGTTTGAAGTGCGAACGCCCCATGCAGAGTAGGCAGCCAGCCTGCAAGGGGGCAGGGGACCTCCTGGTCTCTCCAGGCACCTCCTGTCTGGTTATCAGCATGTTCGAGGAGGCTGGAGGAAGCTTTACCACCGTCTCTGTTCAGCCATGTACCTTCAGCCCCATCCTGGCTGCACTGCATCGCTGCCAGCATCTCCCTGTGGCCCAGCTGTGGGGAGAAAGAGGGGCAGGATGCAGGCAGTTGTGTTTGCACGTGCGGCCCCTGAAGGGCAGGAAACCCTGGCTCTGTTTCTAAGGCGAGCACACGGCTGGTCACGGCTGGGCTGAGCTCAGCCCAGAGCTGCTCTCTGCTTCTCAGTGCTGAGCTCACCGTGGCCGTGTGGGCCTTGGAGCATCCGTGTGCCCCAGCTCTGCCCTGGGGGTCAGGAATAAATACCCCCCTGCTGCTGGAGGACCTCAGGGCTGGCTGTGTTGCCCCAGCTCCCCCTCCCCACATCCTTGTGCTCTCTGTGCGTGTCCTGTCTGCTGCCAGCCTCTCCCTCCAGCCCCATCGCTCACCTCTCTGCACGCCTGTGCACCCGTTGTCTGTCCATAGGCTGGGAGCAGGCATTCGTCTCCCACTCCCTGGCCATCTCTACAATCCTCTGCCAGAGACTTGCCGTTCTGGCCCTGAGGGGAGCTGCTCCCTCCTGCCTGAGCTGCTCTCCTCAGAGTGGGCACCTGGGGGCCCTGGCCAGGACAGGCACACGGTCACCATGGGGACACCAACCATCACAATGGCCTTGAGGGCATGATGTCACCTCCATCACAAAGCCCTTGCGGTCACCAAGGAGACTCCCAAGACCATGTCCTGATAATCCCCCATGGGGACCCCCCCATCACAGTGCCTTGCTGCCCCCATGAGGATCTCCATCTCCGTGTCTTTGATCTCTGGGTCCAGTTCCTGAGCCCAGCTCAGAGCTGGTTTCTGGGGAAAAGGAAGAACCTTCCTCTCCCCAGCTCTGGGCTCCCCTGTGCCTTGCCGAGACCACTGCTCTCCTTGGCTCCTTGGCTTCCCCAGCACTCACAGCCCCTGGGAAGGTCCTCACAGATGTGCTGGCCCAGGCTCACCATGGGAGGGCCCGGTCTTGCAGGGCACCTCAGCAGAGGTCCTCGCGCACAGCCTGGGACAGCCCTAAGATGCAAAGGTGTGCCCAGGTGTGGGGAGCCCATGGTGGCAGCTGCTGGGGGCAGAAGAGCATTTGGGGTTGCAGCACAGCTGTGTGTCAATCCCTGGGATGGCCAGCGAGGCCATCCAGAGCCAGGATGTCCACACACAGCTCTCGGTTTGGCCCTCCACAGAGGCCAGGGAGGTGCTGCTGCACATAATGCCACAGCAGATGAGTTGCCACTCATGTTGCTGTTGCTCTCGGGGTGCCTGGAAAGCTAACCAGCCTGGGTAGAAACCCCATGTGGGTGCAGGGCACCGTCAGAGGAAGCTCCCAGCAGTGTGTGTGGGGGGGTAGGGCACTTTTGGGGGAAGCTCAAAGCGGGCAGGGGGGAGCAGGGCACTCTCAAGGATGATCACAACAGTGGTGGGTATCCAGGGCTGTTCTTCAGAGGGACCTTGACAGGACACTGGACCAGGGGCCCAGAGTTGTGGGGGGCATCCATTCTTGGAGGCAGTCACACCTTGATGGCACCAGGCCCAGGGAAACCTGCTCTGTCGGCTCCACTTGCAGCAGGGGCTGGAGCAGAGACCTCCAGAAGCCCCTTCCCACCCCAGCGGCTCTGTGACTCTGGGAAGGGTTGAACGGGTTTCTCTGCAGCTCTCTCTGGCTTCACTGGCATTGCCCGCACTAGTCTTTCTCTTGAGATAGACCTGACCCAGTGAAACCCTGGGGGGAAAAGCTGCCCACACCCACCATGCTCACCCCAGACAGAACTCACGCATCTGGCTCCCTTTGATGGTCAGTCCCACCCCGCACTCCTTGCTCACCCAGTTTGTAAGGCCCCTGGCCAAGGGAGAAGCTGCTGGTTTTGCTGGGCGAGCAGGGCTCCTTCTGGTGCCATGTGTGCATGTCTGGGGCAACATTCAGGAGGCTGGTCTGACCCAGCTCATGTGGATGGAGGTATCTTTCTTCAACTCCTCCCATTGTAAAAGGTCTTGGTCAGCATCCTCCTGCCCCTTTTCCTTTCCAGTCAAGTCCACTTGCTCATCCTGCAGCACTCCCAGAACTCTGCCCTGCTCCCACCTCCAACTCCTTCTCGGGGCAGGGCTTGAGAGCTCTGCAGCATGTCCTCATGTCCTCGCGTACTTGAAGAGCTCTACTTGCATGAGCTCAGGTTTCCACCAGTTGGGGAACTGGTGTCTGTTGAAGACCTGAAAGGAGAATGGGAGATTTGTGATGGAAGCTTTGTTTCCAGCTGGGAAATACCTCCCAGGAAGCTGGTGTGGTGGCCCTGCTGTCAGAACTGTGTCCCCACGAGTGTGGGGACCAGGTCCTGGCTGAGCTGCGGGGACTGTGTTTTTGCCCCACTCTGTGATCTGGTCTCCCATGGTGGGGAGAGGCAGAAAGTCTGGCAGGTGTGTCTGTCTCTGCTCTTCTAAAACTCGCTGAGCATTATCTCCCTGTGCTTAATGCAGGGCAGGGTTAGGGCACTGCTGGGGGAAGCTCACAGCATTTGGGGATCAGGGCATTACTGAGAGAAGATCACAGCTATGGGGTGGTGTTGAGGTGTCCTTGGGCTTGCAGGGTTTCCAGGGGGACCCCAAGGGCATGAAGGTGCCAGGGAGTTTAGTGGTGTCATTGAGGTCCATGGGGAGTTTGCAGGCAGGCGTGCAGGTTTGTTAGGATCTGCAGTAAATGACAAAGCCCAGCGAGGAGCAGTGAGGGCCTGGAGGGATGAAAGAGGGCATGGAGGTCAAGGAGACTTATCTGAGATCATGACTGTGAGGGTGTTTCCGTCGCAGTGGGAAGGCCCATCTGTGAAGATGACCAAGGCTTGTCTGCCCCTCACACTATCATCCTGTGTTCTTCATCCACATGGGCACCAAAGGCACTGCCCAGGGAGATCTACAAAGCATCAAGCACAACTGCCTGGCTCTGGGGGCGATGACTGGTGGATCTGGGACCCAGGTGGTTTTCTCTTCAATCTTGCTGGTGAGGGCAAAGGGCTTGAGGAGATCAGAACAGATCCTGTGGGTGAACAACTGGTTGCACAGCTGGTGTCAGCAAAAGGGTTTTGGTTTTATGACCATGGGGCCCTCTTTGCTTGGAAGACAGTGGGTCAGGCTGACCAAGCAGGGCAAGAGCATCTTTGCTGACAGCCCGGCAAACCTGGTAAGGGGAGCGTTACGCTGGGAATGACAGGAGGGAGAGGATGACCAAGAGTCAAGTGAGGAAGTGGTGGAGCAGGTTGGCAAGGAAAGGGTGCAGGTCAGTGTGTCCGTGCTGGCCTGGCCATTCCTGCACCCCTGCTCTGTGCTCCCCGCAGGACCCTGGGCTGGCGGTGCTGCTCTGCAAAGTAAGTGGCTGTGGGGTCATGAGGCCATGGGGTGATTCCTGACTCAACTCTGGCCATGCTGGTCAGGAAGGGAAGCAGGCTCACCCAGACAGGGATCATCACAACTAATACTGCTGGCACATGTCTGTGCTCATGGACAGTTCTCAAAGTGACCCCAGGGCATTTGCAATGGCAGGAGATGTGTTTGGGTGGGTGTCGTAGCATGACAGTGGGGATTAGCTCCAGCCTGTGGTGTTTCACTGAGGGTGCAGGAATCACTCTCCAGTGCCCCTTCCCTGCTCCTCCTGGGTCCCCACTGCCTCTCTGGGGATTGCAGAGCCCTTATTTCTCCATGCATACCTGCATTTAGTGCTCTACCTTCTGGTCACTCCTCTGTGGACCATCCCTCACTTTGTGAGGCTTCACTCACTGATTCACCACAAAATCCCCCTTTATTATGGAAAGGTTATTCTGGAGGCCAGGTCTCTCATAAATGTGCCCAATGCCTGGTCCTGCCTGAGCTCACAGGAATGCACAGGGAAGCACAAACCTACCACCAGCACGTTACAAGAGCACTGGGGCCATATACACATATCAGACCACAGAGGACAGTGTGGAAATGAGGAGAAAATCCCTGAAAAGAGAAAGTCCTGCTGCTGTTGGTGGACGTGTCTCCCAGAAAGCTGCAGGCCCCACACAAAGGCTGCAGTGAGGAAATGGCTGCTGTGGCAGTGGGGGAATGGTCCTGAGGAGCAGAGGGTCTGTCCCCACAGGCTTTTTCCACACTCTTCTCCTTTCCACTCTCACTCTGCTTGGCGTGTTGGAATGCTGCAGAGGGAAGGGACCAGGCCATGGTGACAGCCGGCTGCCACCCTCACAGGAGAGGGGTGTGAGATCATACCTTGACTGTGGCCACAGGAGCTGAGCTCTCTTAAGGCACATGGGACCCATGGTCTGGCCACAGCTGTACTCATCGGAGCCTGACTCTGTGCCCCTGAGCTCCCCTGGTGTCAGCACCAAAAGAGACACTGCAAAGGGAAACTCTCCTCATTGCACTGAAGGCGTCCAAGCAGCTCAGACTAGCGGGCTCGGAGGTTCTCCCATCTCTGCTGATGAAGGCGGAAGCCTGGCTTCCTGCTTCAGCATGGTCTATTGATCAGATTCAAATGAGAGATTCCCAAGGACAAGTGGCACGAAGCAAAATATTTATTTCTTTTAGGAGAATGTGACAGAGAAAAGTAAGCGAGAAAGAAAGACATGAGCAACACCTAGCTATGTTGCCAAATACCCTGGGAATGAGGAGCAGATGCACATGGGAGAGTTATTGGTGCTGACATTGTACCTACTGAACCAGTTTCCTCAGTGCATCTTTGAGCTCCTTGTTCCTCATGCTGTAGATGAGGGGGTTCACTGCTGGAGGCACCACTGAGTACAAAACACCCAACACCAGGTCCAGACCTGGAGAGGAGAGGGAGGGGGGCTTCAGGCAGGCAAACATGACAGTGCTGATGAATAGGGAGACCACAGCCAGGTGAGGCAGGCACATGGAAAAGGCTTTGTGCGGGCCCTGCTCAGAGGGGATCCTCAGCACAGCAGTGAAGATCTGCATGTAGGACAGCACAATGAAAACAAAGCACCCAAAGCCTAAACAAACACTAATCAAAACTGCCCAAACCACCCTGAGGTACGAGTCTGAGCAGGAGAGCTTGAGGATCTGGGGAACTTCACAGAAGAACTGCTCCACAACATTGCCTTTGCAGAGTGGTACTGAAAATGTTTTAGCAGTGTGCAGGAGAGCATTGAGGAAATCACTGGCCCAGGCAGCTGCTGCCATTCTGACACAAGCTCTGCTGCCCATGATGGTCCCATAGTGCAGGGGTTTGCAGATGGCAACAAAGCGGTCGTAGGCCATGACAGTTAGGAGAGAATATTCAGCCAAAATGAAAAAGACAAAGAAAAAGAGCTGGAAAACGCATCCGAAATAGGAAATGGCCCTGGTATCCCTCAGAGAATTGGCCATGGATTTGGGGACAATGACGGAGATGGTGCCAAGGTCGAGGAGGGAGAGGTTGAGGAGGAAGAAGTACATGGGGGTGTGGAGGTGGTGGTCGCAGGCTACAGCTCTGATGATGAGGCCGTTGCCCAGGAGGGCAGCCAGGTAGATGCCCAGGAAGAGCGAGAAGTGCAGGAGCTGCAGCTCCCGCGTGTCCCCTAATGCCAGGAGGAGGAACTCATTGAGGGAGCTGCTGTTGGACATCTGCTCCTTTGGGGCACAGGTAGACTGTCCAAGGAAGAAGAGACATTGACAAGTTAGGGCAGACTTCTCTGAGCAAACATTTCTCATAATCTCCCCAAAAACACACACACGTTACTTCTCCACATCTCAGCAGCACCATAATTGAGCTCCATGGCTTGAACTCTGGTTTCTGCTGGCTGAGTTTAATGTGAGGAGCAGGGACCTCTGCCCTTGGGCTCCAGAGGAGTCAGCCCTGACCTACAGCACTGCGGACATGGGAACAGGGGTGACTACACTGTTATATTCCCAGTTCCAGTCAGAGTTAATCCACTCATGATGCTGAAGCCATTTTCAGCACCTTCACTCCCACTTCCACATAATGTGGATTCATGAATAGTTTTAAGGCTTTTTTGCTTTTCTTTAGCTGACGCTGTCACACGGGAGGAGGATTCTTGGAGGTAGAAAACCTCAGCATTGCTGCTGCACTCAGAGTGAGCAGCTGTGATTCTGGAGAGGCAAAAGGATTCACTCTGGCTTGAGTGCAGAGGGAGCAGAGCTGGCCTGTCCAGCTGCCTTCTTCCCAGCTGCCCTGTGCTCACACCTTGGAGGTGGAGGACAGTTGCACTCGTGTTACCCAAAAAAGAAACGACACCGCAGAGAGCAGAGGAATGCACTTGCAAAGTGCCCATCAGCACTCTTTCTGAGGGAATGTGAGGCAGGTCTCAGCCCTCCCCTTCTAGCCAGCAACACATCAGGCTCCTTCCAGCTGCCCACATCCAGCCACCCAGCAGAATGTCCCAGCGTGGCCTCAGGATCTAGGTGGCTTCTCCCTGGGACACCTAGATAACAAGGGGCAAGGGCAGCACGGGGAGGTGGGAAACATGGAGCAATACCATGACCTTTGTGCCCAGGGAGGCAGGGACAGGGAGGGACAGAGGGGCACTCAGGAGTGTCTCCTCTCCTGCATGTCTGGCTGCCGAGGAAACGACTCCTGCCCTGCACCCCACAGCCTTGAGAGCAGAGGGCTGTGCTGGCTGGGAGGGGAGAGGAGGAGTTGGAGTTGATAGTTTCCTCTCACACTCTGACCATGACTCTGCTGCCTGGAGCTGTCCCTGTGGGGAACTGTTTCTCTGTCCCCACGTCTCTCCCCTCCCAGTGCTCACACACCCCATCCCACCCGCTGGGTGGTCTCCCCTGCAAAAGCCTCCTGGGTTAACGACACTGCCCAAGAGCACCTTCTTTTTTGCAGGTGCTAAGGAGCAGGTGAGAGAAACCTTGCTGAGGCTGGAAAGGTGATGCTGGCTCTGTCCTTAGGCTGAGGGGTGGATGAAGGCATTTGCTGGGTCCCTCCCAGAACTTCTCTCTCAGTGTCACTGTTTTTGAGCCTCAGTCCCATGTCTAAACCTGACAGATCCAATCCCATTTCACCCCATCCAAAGAGAATCAAACTGAAAGCACAGACTCATGACAGCTCCTTCCCTATCATATATCCCCTTCCATGACTTTGCTTTTGGAAAGGCCCCTCCGGAAATGTACCGGGAGTGAGCTGGAGCTGTGGGCAGCCCGGACCCATGCAGCATCCTCCTGAGAGGATGGTCGACCTGCCCTGATGGGGGCCTCTCCTCCCACTTAGATCTTCTCCCCACAGCGCTGTGGGGAATTTCCCGGACAGGCTGAGTGCTGACCCTTGCAGGCAGCAGAGTCACTACTCTGGGCACACAGCACCCTGCAGCACAGCGAGACTGCTCTGAATTACAGCCCTGCGCAGTCCTGTGTGCACACCCAGGCTTCACACCCCTGCAGCATCCTTGGGAGAAGGTAGCAGGATGCCCTGTCCCTGTGACAGGGAATCCCTGCTCTAAAGCATCTCCTTCTGCTCTGCACAGGAGAAGCTGGGAGAAGGATCCTTAAAAATCTAATCATGTGACTGAATGGGTTTCAGGACCTTTCCAAGAACCTCAGTAGTATTGCCCTGCAGCCAGAGACTTACTGTGTAAAAGGCTGTGAACATTTCTCCCACAATGAGCTCTCCTCTGGCCTCCCACTCCACAGTGTAATTCACATCTCTCTGTCTCATCTCATGTCAGCAGCAGCAGGCAGTGCCCAGAGCCCTGCTGCTGTTTGCAGAGGAGCTGCTCCTGCACACAGCTGTCTCTGGGCAGTGCTGCCTGGTTGCCATGATCTCCCTCCATCCCCGGAGCCTGGCCCTGCTCAGGAGCAGGGGCCCAGCTGAAGGCATGAATTTCTCTGTCCCTTGTGCTCCCTTCTCCTGGGAAATGTTCTCTGAAGTAGACTAAAATAACTAGCTATTGTCCTTTTCTAAAGAGTGCAGACAGACTGATTCCAGCATTGCAATTTATTTCATCAGAGGATGACTATCTATGAAGGGTGGAAGCGTCACAATCAGGAAGCCCCTATTCCCTTAACTAGACAGGACACCTAGACAGGGACAAGAACAGAGTTTGTTTTCCCATGGTTTGGGTATTGCTTTAGATGACTTAGTTTGGGCTTCTCAGGCTGCTTTAGAAGCCCCTGGGATGCAGTGAGATTCAGATCCTTCCCGTGAGCTCCACAAAAAGCACACAGGAGGTGGGAGTCCCCTTTGCCCAGGCAGAAGTGCGCACAGCATGGGTGTCTGCATGCAATACCAAGGTCTAAGCTTCCATTATAATCACTGGAGATGGAGGGTGGGAGTCAGTTGCTCACACACAAACACCTGGTGACACTGAAAGGGACAGAGGTGCTCAAAGGCATGTGCCAGTGTCTGCTTGTTCTGATGGAGCAAGTGTGACACCTACATCCTTCTAGAGCATGAGTTGGGGGCCAGGCAGGGAATTGCCTTGGCCACCTGAAAGGATACTAGATGCCCACTGCTACCAGAGCTCCACTCACCAGGAAGCTGAGACACATGCAGATCCCGACATTGCAAACAGCTGATGTCATCCAGTGCAGGCACTTGATTCAGTGACATAGAAATAGGCCTGCAGGGCCATGTCGGATGCCTGGGGTGTCCAGCACAACCACATGTCTCTAGCAGATACACCATGGGACCTACAGGAAAACCATGCCCCTTTGCAGTGGTTGCTGGGCAAGTGCCCCAGGACTTCTCAGGTTTCCTACCAGTGCCCAAACAACTGGATCCCACCACTGCCTTTAGGCCAAGTCCTTCCGATCTACAGCCAAGCGTGCTTCACAAATGGGAGAGACACATCACAACAAGGTCTCTGCTCTAGTCTCTGCACCCTTGAAACCTTCTAGCTTTCCTCCTCCTGAACCTCCTCTCACCCCCAGATGATATGAAGAGCAACTGGGCTAATGATGACCTCAGGCTGCCAAATCACAGGCTAGTGAGGGCCAGGGACTTCTTCAGTGGCACTTGTCCTGCCTGGAGATTGATTCACCTCTGTCACAGGCCCCAAGGTGCTACAAATCAACTCAGGCAGCTAATCCCTCTCCTGCCATTTCGGTGCAGCCCAGCTCTGTTTCTCCCTGGCCTTGGGCACTGCAGGCTTTGCTCTCTTAGTGGGAACCTCCTTGCACCATGACATTGCCACCTGCTATCTATACCAGCATGGCTCTGCTCTGAAGTGGGGACATTGCCCACACGGTGTCTTTGGCCCTTGCTAACAGGTTTCACCATGACAAATCTGTTCTCTGTGCCACAGCTGACGCTCTGCAACTCCAATACACACAAGTGAATACAGCCTGGGGCACAGAGAGGAGCAGATGGAGATGCACAAGCTGTCACAGGACTGAAACATGGTTGGAATAACTGAGATGCAGTGGGAGCACTAGCATGACTGGAGGGCTGTGATGGCAGGATACAAGCTCTGCAGGCAAGACAGTTAGGGAAGATGAGGCGGGGGGATGCCCTTTGTGTGAAGGGACAGCTCAGATGCATGGAGCTCTTGCATGGGATGGACACGGGTTTGGGTGAGAGCTTGTGTGTGAGCATCAGAGTAAAGGTGACGTTGTGATGGGAGTTACAAAGCACCTGATGAGGGTGAGGAGGTGGATGCAGTCTCCTTTAAGCAACCTGAGGAAGTCAGTGGGTCACAGGGCCTCGTTCTGATGGGGGGACTTTAATTTCCCTGATATTCATTGGAAGGGTGAACAGCAGGGTGCAAGCAGTCCGGGAGATCTCTGGAGGCTGTCAGGGACAGCTTCTAAGCACAGCTCCATGATGGGCCAGTAAGGGTGACGCTCACCCAGATCTGGGAATCACAAACAAGGAAGCACTGGTTCAGGACTGTGATCATCTGTGGAAACCTTGGCTGCAGTGACTATGGAACAGTGGAGTCCCAGATCGTGAGGGCAGTGAGGAAGGACAGTGGTAGTGTACAGACTCCAACCATCAAAGGAGGAAACTTTGTCCTCCTCAGGGGACTGGTGGGGGATCCCATTGGAGGCAGCTCTGAAGGGCAATGGAGCTTAGGAAAGCCAGCAGGTCTTTAAGGGCAGCAGCCACCAAGCACAAGGATGGTCCATACTGATACTCATTAAAACTAGGAGACATTTGGTGAGATGGGCTTGGCTAAACAGGACACTCTTGTCCACCAAAGTAGGGATGGTGAAACCAAAGCTCCCAGAGGGTAGACCCTTTCAGGGGATGTCAAGGGCATGAAGAAGAGCTGCTACTACTCTGCCTTACAGAGAAAGAATAAGCAAGGAACACATGGGCTCACTGCTGAATGGGGCAGGGGCTCTAGTAATAGCAGATGCAGGTGGGTCTGAGGAGCTCAGGGCTGCCTTCTTGGCTTCATTCTTCAGCAACACGATCTCCTGGACTGTTGTGCCTCGAGTCAGGGCTCCAGAGGAGAAAAAGAGCCAGCAGGGGATGAGGGCTGAGTGAGGGATGACTTGCAAGAACTCAACCCCTACAAGTCAGTGGGATTGCAACAGCTGCATCCAAGGACACTGAAAGAGCTGGCTGCTGTCAGAGCAAGGCTGCCCTCTGTCATCTTTGAAAGGTCGTGGAGATGGAGTGATGTTCCAATAACTGCAGAAAGGCAAACGTTACATCCATCTTCAAAGAAGGCCCAGAGGGCACCCCAGGGAACTACAGGCCATTCAGCCTCAATTGGTTGAGGAGTGTGTCATGGAGTGAGTCCACTCATTTCTGGGCACATGAGGGAGAAGAAGGTGCTAGGGAATAATCAGCATGGATTTACCCAGGGTAAAATATACCTCACCAACCTGATTGCCTCCTATGATTAAATAGCTCTATTTGCTGTTGGAGAGCAGAAAATGTCTTTCAACATAATTTGAGCAAGGTGTTTGACACTGTCTCCCACAATATCCTTCTGGAATACAATTTAGAAATGTACCGCCTAGATGGGTGGACAACCAGCTGGCTAAAGAACTTGTTGGATGATCAGGTTCAGAGGGCAGTGGTGAAGGCATAGTACTGTTCTGGGAGGCCAGGGAGAAGTGGAGCACCATGGGTCTCTCCAGGAACTTGTCCTGTCCAACAACTTTATTAGTGACATGGAAGAGGCAATACTCAAGATGCTTGTTGAGGACCCAAAACTGCAGAGGGGCCCAGCCATATGCTTGAGGGCTGCCACTGGGAGGGACCTAGACAGGCAGGAGGAATGGGCTGTCAGGAACCTCATGAAATTCAACAAGGACAAATGCTAGGGCTTGCACCTGGGATAAACAAACACCTCACTGTGTTACAGGCTGGGGCCTGAGTGCCCGGGCAGCAGCTCTGTGGAAAAGGACCTGAGGGTCCTGGAGGACAGGAGGCAAACCATGAGCCAGCAGCGTTCCCTGGCAGCAAAGAAGGCCAGAAGCATCGTGGGCTGTATGACCAGGAGCACAACCAGGAGGTCGAGGGAAATGGTGATCGCCTTCTAGCCAGTATTCATTAGACCACAACTAGAACACTGCATCTAGTTTGGGGTTCTCAGGAAAAGAAAGAGGTGGATAACTGGGAGTGAATTTGGCTGAGGGCCCTCACAACAGTCGGGGAGCTGGAGCACTTGCTATGTGAGGAAATGGGACTTGTTCAAATTGCGGAAGAGATGGCTTTGGAGGGATCTCATAGCAGCCTTCCAATGGCTATGAGGAGGTCATCAAGAAGATGGGGACAGGCTCTTCACGAGGGTGCATGGTGGGAGGACAAGAGACAATGGGCATAAGTTGAAAGAAGAGATGTTCCTGCAGGAGATATAAGGAAAAGCTTTTCCACTACGAGGATGATCAAGCATTGGAAGTGGTTGTCCAGAGAGGCTGTGCAGTCTCCTCCCTTCGAGGTTTCCAAGACCACACTGGATGAAGCCCAGAGTAACCTGCTCTGACCCCAGAGATGACCCTGCTGTGAGCAAGCAGATTGGGCTAGAGACCTCCTGAGGTCTCTTCCACCCTGAAGGAGTCCATGATTCTTCCCACTCTTGATCTTCTCTTGTTGATGTCAGGGAAAGCACACAGGTTCCCTGTGACAGTGGGAGCAGGCCATCTTTCTTGTTCTCGTCCAGCCAGAATTGTTCAGATGCAGGGCTTCTCGACAGGAACCCCCAAACCCCTCTGATCAATCCTTTGTTTGACTTTTAATTACCTTTTTTCCCCTTTCCCCCCTTTAAAGTCTGTCTCTTTTACCACCCTGATCCCTTCTCCTACAGCCCACCGCTGCCTACCCTTAACCCATTGGTGCTGTTTTTGTTTGTTTGTTTGTTTGTTTGTTTTTGTCTTGTTTTGTTTTGACACAGAGGAGCTTCAGTGCAGAAGGATCTTGAGAAACTCAGGTGATTCACACAGCAGATACCTTATGAAGATTTACAAGAGAAGTGTCAAATCCTGTGCCTAGGCAGGAATAACCCCGTCCATGAGGAGAGGTTGAGAAACCTGGGCTTCTTTATGCTGCTGAAGTGGAGGCAAAGGGCCTGTGAGTGCTTGAAGGGTGGTTTCAGAGATGATGGAGCTTCTCTTGGTAGTGGGGAAGAACATGAGAAGGAGAAAAAGCCACCAAGAGCAGATTGTGGGGTTTAGCTGTGACATTAGGAAAAGAAAATGTCACTCGAAGGGTAGTGCTGTGGTGCTAGAGGTCACCCAGAGGGACTCTGTGATCAGCCCCTGCCTTGGTGTTTCAAGGAAAAGCAAGTGAGGACAGGAAGACATCAGGAGAGGTGGGGAGATCCCAGGGTGAGAGCAAGGTGGGGAAGCAGCTTGGGTGTTTAGGGTCTGCAGGGAAACAGGCACAGGTGTGGGAAAGGACAGGACAGCTGTGGTGGAGATGGCTGAGGGCACTGCCAAGGCTGAAAGCTCCCAACAGACCTGAGGTCTTTGTTCTCTTGACTATGGCTGGTGTCTTTCTTTGCCACCAAGGCCCGCGAGAAGATGTTGTTTCCATAAAGCACTGTGGCCTTGCTGCCTCCTTGTCCCTTGGGAGCGCAGGAGGTGCTGTATCATGGTCCTGCACTCAGCCTTGGACACCCCCACCCACACACTGCCCCCAGGAAGAGCCCTGAGCAAAGTGTGATGGAAAGCATCACCCTTCCTAGGAGCTGACTGTCAGTGCCTGGTCACTCTGCTTGATAACACACATCAAGGTTGACGTGACATCACAGCCACCCTCACATTGCCTTTGCCCACCTGCAATCAGGGCCTTCAACTCTCTGCTCTAATCAGCCCCTGGGGAACCTTTGTTGATAATGGCCCTCAGTGGGACCTGTTAACTCTCCAGGAACCTTGGGATTTTCTTCTGACTTTAACTTCTTGAGAGGTTTGTTCAGTTCCTTCTCAGCATCGGAGGTTCATGGGTCAGCAGCAAAGACACCCAAGGGGTCATTAAGATGCAAAAGCCCCTATGGAGCCATGCCTCTCCCCATAATTTTCTTCAGTTTGTCAATTCTTGTGTGGCTAATTGGAAAGTTTGCAGGAGTGTATTGACATTAGGCAGATTTGAATGAGCACCTGAAAAAGAAAGATGTCCACTTCTTAAGCTTTCTTTATTCTTCAGTTTTCAGAATAAGTCATACCCATATTCTCCAATTCAAACTGACCCACAGTATCTCCCAGTGAAGTCTGGACATGTCAGAAAAGCAGTATTTTTGATAGGAGACATGTATGGACAACCTTCCTCCCCACCTCCCCAGCACTGTCATTTCCCTCATCAGCCACTGGGGACTTCGTTCACTCTTGTTCAAATCTAACCTTTTTCCACTCAAGGCTGGAGCTGAATGTTACAGCTCATGTGCACCAATTCCCACCTGCTTTCCTTAGAGAACTAGCTGCAAACAGGCACAGAAGGATTTGTCTTAATTGCAAACAATCAACAATAAAATTTGGAACAGTTGAATAAAAGATACAAGACACTCCTCAACTGTATGTCAAGTCCAAGCTGCCTCCAGTGAGGTCTGCTGCCCACAAGACGTAACCTTCCTTGAGATGTTTTCCACAGATAGATAGTAAAGGATAGACAAGAAACAGAACAAAGGAGCTGGCTGAAGAGGCAAGGAAACTGCTGAAAGACGAGGCAAGCTTCAGACTGCCAGCAACTCAGAGCAGCAACTGGAGAGCTGAGATGTACCTGAATGATAAAGAGTAAGGGGAGGAGGAAAACTGGGAAACTATGGAAAGAGCAAATGCCCATAGAGTCTGATGCAAAGATGACTTTAGAAATGATTAATTTAATGAGGGCATGTGGAAATACTTGAAAGATTACTGAGACTGCATCCACAGCCTAATAGACAGAGCAGTGGGAACACAAGGTCAAGGGCAAATCAATATTTCTTCTCCTGAGATTAATACCCTTCCAGAAGATTCCCACTATTTCATCATAGGAAAACATTGACATTAAAATTAGCCAAACATTTGAGTTGATGAAAGTGTGTTCATATTTTTGAAATGTTGAGTCAGTTCTTCACCTTTTCAGGCAGAGCTCAGCTGTCCAACCACAAGCACCTAGTGGCACTTGGAGAGGCCCCGGTGCCTCTGAGGCACCTGCCTGGGCCTGGCAGCTTGCACAGGGGACCTGCAGGAGACCAGAGACCCTCGGAGCTGCAGAGGGAGGCTGGGCAGAGGGGACCAGGACACCTGCAATGGCAGCAGCCACCCATGATCCTGTGGCTGCATCCCACCACAGTTCTCAAAATCTCTTTCCTTTTCAGACAAAAAGATAATGCATAATCTCCCCAAAAGACTAGTATTCTAAAACCAAAAAAAGACCAGGAATAACAATAAGAACACAAAAGATTTAAAAGCTGGAAAATCTAATGAAACATCTCCTTGCTTTCAATCTTTCTCTTAATTTTTTTCTTGTGTCATTTTTAATGTCCTTTTCTAAACTTTTCTGTTATAATCAGGCCTGCACCACTAAACAGAATATCTTTGTGTCTCACACAGACCCCAGTGCTCAGAAGACCACCCCCTGCCCATGGATGTCTGGGCCACGCCTCACTCTTTGCACAGAGCACGGCACGCTCTGAGGTGTTGGGCTTTCTCGACTTGTGAGGAAAGCAGCGTGACCAGCTTCAAGGAAATGCTCTATTTTTGGATGGCCAAATTTGCACAAATCTCAATATACCTGTGTTTAAGCAATGTTTTAAAGGAGTGCCTAAAACATCTTCAAAGGAATAATTGACAAAAAAATCCTCTTTTCCAATACTTCACACAGTTTTTACCATTGCCAAATATCTTTTTCTTCCTTATTCACTGGCAGCACCATGTTCATGCACTACAGGAATTTGTCTATGCAAGCATATATATAGATAGATAGATAGATACATTATTCATCAAAACACATCTGCTGGCAATCCTCTGCATGGAGACTTTATTTAAATGGACAAGTTTCAGATCTCTTCTTCTGCCTCTCTGTCCTTTCTTCTTCCTCTGCCTCTTCTCTCTTTACAGAGCTCTCCAGGAAACGGTGTACTGAATCACTGCACTTAGGGTGGGGGAGACCTCTGGACGTCATCTAGTCCCAACCCCCCTGGTCAATGTAGAGGGAACTAGATGAGGTTGCCCAGGGGCTCCTCCCAGTCATGAATTGTCCACAAGGGGCTGAGAGTGCACTCCATCCACTGTGCAGGCCATTCATCAAGATGTTAAACAGTCCTGCCCCACATGGTGATCACTGAGGAATGCTGCTGGTAACCAGCTGCCTCTTGGAACTTGTAACACTGATCACAGCATTTCAGCCTGATGGTCCAGCCAATCTTCCACATTCCCTATGGTCTATTGATCCAGGGCAGATCTCAACAATTTGCCTCTAAGGAGACTCTGGGGGACTGTGTGAAAGGCCTTGCTAAAGGGAAGGTTCACAAAATCCCCTGCTTTCCCCTTGTGCACAAAGCCATTCATCTGATGCTAGAAGGCAATCAGGTTGGTCAGGCATGCTTTCCATTTCCCCTTGGTCAACCCATGCTGCCTCTTCCAGGCCTTGTCCTTCATAAGCTTGGAGATGGTTTCCAGGAGGATTTGCTCCATCACCTTCCCAGGGACTGAGATGAAGAGGACCAGCCTGTCATTGCCCAGATCCTCCCTCTTGCCCTTCTGGAAAATGGGTGCAATGTCTGCCTTTTCCCAGTCATCAGGAACCTCCCTGATTACCCTGACCTTTAAAAGACGATCAACAGCAGCGCTGCAATGACTCTGGCCACCTCTCCGTGCACCCTGGGGTGCTTCCCGACTGGTCCCATGGACTTGTGTATGCCCACTGGGCAAAAGTCCTCCCCAGCTGCATCTTCCTCTGCCATGGGTGAGGCTTTGCTAACACAGATGCTGCCAAAGGTCTTGTGGGCCAGGGAGGCCTGGAAGTAGACACTACTAGTAAAAGACAAGGTAAAAGAGGCAATGAGCTCCTCAGCCTTTCCCCTGTCTTTGTCACTACGTCCGCTGCCCCACCGTGCAGGGAGACTACGCTTTCCTTGGCTGCCTGCCTTGTGCTGCCCATGTACTTACAGAAGCCCTTCTGGTTGCCCTCCCCATCCCTTCCTAACTCTAGCTCCAGCTCCAGCTCCAGCTCCAGCTCAAGCTGAGCTTTGGCTTGCCTAACTCCATCCCTTCCACCACAGGCAATGGCTGTGTCTTCTTCCTGCATGGCCCATTGCCCTTCAAACCCTCTGTGCACTTCCTTCTGCCTTTTCAAGTCCTAAATCACAAAGTCCCTGCTCATCCGTGTCAGCCCCAGGCCAGGCCTTGATGTACTTTCCTGCATACTAGAGTGTTCCTGTGCTTTGAGGACTTTGTCCCTGACAATCCAAGAGCATTCCATGGCTCCTCTGCCCTCCAGGGCAGTCACCTGTGGGATCCTGACAAGCAGATCCTGAACAAGATGAAATCCTCTCTGCTGCAGTCCAGGGTGGTGATTCTGTTATTCCTCCTACCTCTCCACCATCTCATGGTCACTGCAGTGATAGACAACCTCCACATTCACATCCCCATCCAGGCTGAGCTTCAGGCAGGAAAGAAAGGGCATGATGGCACCATCTACCTAGAGGTGCAACTACAGAGGTAGAGAACTCACCCTGCAGAAAAGCCTGCATTTCTCCCCTCACCACTGAGGGGATCCAGGCAATGGACTTGTGTTAATGTGGTTAAAGGTGGATGCAAAGAACTTCCAGGGTAATGTAGCTATGCCTGAGGCAGTGCCTCCCAGGCTGCCTTCCTTACAGTCAACAAGGAAGGTGGGGGAGGTGTTCATCTGCCTTCTTTTAGATGGTCACATGAAGCACAAATTGCTCCTGTCCCAGAGACATTTGCTTTGTGCTTGAAATGGGGCCTGAGGTCATGGACTTTTAGGAGAATTCAGGATGAAGGGACCACAGGAGGCCTGTAGTGCAACCTGCTGCTCACAGCAGGGTCATATATAGGGTCAGAAACCCCAAAATGCCCCTGCCAAAGGACTTCTAGGATGATAGAGCAGGAGAAGGTAGCATCAGGTTGACAATGTAGTATAAGTCCCATGGACAAAAGGCTTTCCTTTTCCCCATCTCCAGAGAATTAAAGCCTCGGCTCTCCAGAGGGAACAAGCTAGGACACTAACTTTGCCACTAACAAGGAGGCGGAGAAGCTCCTGAGTCCCTTACAGACAGAGGCTGGTCCAAAGGCCACCACCCCAATGGCACCAGACCCCCCCAAGCATGCCTGCCTTGTTGGGCACCCTCCAGCCCCAGACAGGATGTGTGCAGGGAACAGAGCAGGGTCTGCAGCCTGCAGGCCTGGCCACCCAGCAGGTGTGGTGGGACCCTGCTCCTCTAGATGAGACTGGGCTCTCCTGCATTTCCCCAGTGGGAAGCCTGCGTCCCCTCTGGCTGGGAATACAGCCCGGCAGGGAGGGCCAACACGGGAGACACAGACTCTGTTCCGGGGTGTGAAGAGAGAGGGGAGGGCAGAGGGGGATCTGCTCATGCCCCGGGCACTGATTCCCTCCCTGCAGCCGCTACAGCCCTGCTGATGCCCTGTAACCCATGAGTCCAGGAGATGGGACTCCAGTCTGCTCTGGCTCCAAAGATTTCTCAGCCCCTAAGACCCAGGATGCAAAGCACCAGTGTGGGGACACCTCAGCAGTCGAAGGGGCTGAATGCCTGGCGTGTTCCTAAGAACTCTTCTGCAGTCTCCCTGCACTGCTTTGACTCCTGTTGCCCATGGAGCAGAGATTCCTTTGGAGGATGAACTCTCTCACTGTGTAACTCTGGAGGACAGGATTGACAGGTTTGACCAGGCAGTACAAATGGCAGCAAGGCCTCAACCCCACAACAGTGTCCCCTGCCCAGGACTCCTCTTTCCAGCCCCTTCCTCCTAGAGGATTTGTGTTGGGAGGGACTACCAGAGGTCTCCAGGACCACGATCTGCTCTGAGAAGGGCTAACTCTACAGTTAGATCAGGTTGGTAAGTGCTTTCTCCAGGAAAGTTTTTAAAATCTCCTGGCCCCTGCCCCAGTGCTGCTCAGCTATCATGATTACTATTTTTTTTTTCTTAAACTCATTTGAAATTTCCCTTACTGCATCTTCTTCTTGTTGTCTCTTGTGCTTTCCTCCCCTTGGACCCCAGCCACACCATCCCATCTACATTAACCGAGGACAATCACAGCCTCACCTCCAAGCACAGCCTGGCTGGGATCTCCTGGGACCATGCAGGTGGGCCGTGGTGGCCAGCTCTAAGCAGACATACATGCTGCAGGTCCCTACATGGTCTCAGAGGAAAGTGTATGGAGACATAGCATGACCCATGGCAGAGCCTGTGGGCTGACACCAGGGCAGAGCTGGGGTCAGCAGGGCTGAGAAGAGAAGCTCCAGCAGCTCCTTTCCACACCCAGGCAGGGAGTGACGCACCCAGCAGTTCTCCTGAGAGATGATGGTAACACAGGAGAGGTGGCACCACGAGCTGTAATGCTGGGCACCAACTGACTGTCCTGGGTGTGCAGTTCTGGCAAGCAGTGCCAATGGCTGCAGCCCCTGAGAGACCCCCGACCCTGCTAGGAACAGTGAGGCCCCTCCATGACCGTCGAGAGCTTCCTGGAGTGTCATGACTCCCATCTGTGCCCCATCTATGCACTGGCCCAGCCCTGCTGCCCTGCATGTGGCCCCACGGTCCCACTGCCCCACTGTACAGACACTGCACAGGACAGGCTTTATTCTGCGGTGGGGAAACATCCCCCCAGCATGGTCCCCATGACAGTCCTCAGTGCCCTGTCCCGCAAGGCCCTCCTGCCCAGCAGCCTACCACCAGTCCCCAGCCCCTGCCCAGCCCTGGTCCTATCCCCCTGAGGTTAGCAGAAGGCCATGCTCTGGGGTCTGATGGTGCCTGGGCCCTGGGAGAGAGGCCAGGCAGGATGGCAATCCCTCCATACAGGTGCTGAGCCCAGCAGGCAGACAGAGCTGGTCACATTCCAAGATCACCCCTCACCAGCACCATGGGCAATGGCCAGTGCTGGAAATGGCTGGTATGAGGGGCTGGGTCTGTGAGGAGTTTCCTGGGGCAGTTTCTCCTCTCTGTTCATGCAACAACAAGCTGGGCTGCATCTTTGCACTGAGGAATCCTGCTTGAGGGCTCTCATGGGAGGAGGAAGGTCGACAGGCCTAGTGGATGGCTGCAGGACCTCCTCTGCATGCTCCCTGCCAGCCCTGCAAAGGACCCAGGAGGTGGCTCATCCTGTCAGGACTCACAGTTGGATGTCCAGTTCTCCAGCTGGGCATGGAGGCTTGTCTGGGGGTGACATTTGGGGTATGGACCAGCACACAGGATATCTGAATACAAACATTTTGTCTGAAGGAGATGTGCTGGGGACAGGACCTGAGGGACAGCAGCAAACTGATATGGCTCCTGGGTGCTGCTTCCTTCAACACAAGCTCCCACAAGGGCTGCCAGCCTTCTTTTTGGTGCCACCCATCAGGAGGGATGATGGCACAAGGAGCTGGGAGGGTGGGGAGCATTAATGCTTCTTCAGTCACTTCCCAGGCCATGTGGAGGGCCAGCCGAGCAAGGACTTCTGGCTCTGCACTGGGAACTCACTTCAGTGTGCCCACATGCGGAACACTGCTTTGGATAAAAGTTCGGCAATTTCAAGCCCAGTTCCGCTTCCTTCTCATCTCTCCTAATCCCTCCTCTGATCTCATTGGCCTTTCCCACACACCCTCCCCTCTACTGCCGCAAGGCCCCGAGCTGATGGTGCTGCTCTGCAGAGTGAGTGGGCTGTGAGGCCGTAGGGCCACCGGTGTCTCTGCACTGGCCATGCTGGTGCTAGTGAGAAGCAGACCCAACAAAATGGGAATCAGGGCCTCTAATCCCTCCAGGGGTCTGCAGATGTGGCAAGTGCTTGGAGGGACTATGGAGCATTTCCAAGGGTACTTGTTGTGACCAGGTGTGCCTCTAGATCCTGCCCCTGGTATTTCACAGAGGGTGACATAAATTGCTCTCCAGTCTCCCTTCCCCATGACAGATGGGTCCCTGCTGCCTCTGCTGGGATGGCAGAGTCCTCCTTTGACCATGGATACCTGGGTTTAGCACTTTACCTTTAGGTGACTCCACCTTGGAGGACCTCTCCCTTTGTGAGGCTCCACTCACTGCCCACCCCAGGCACACACTGTACCAGAGCCGGAGCTCTCCTGGCACCTCCAGATTCCCCTCCAGGAGGATGGACATCTGACACTGTGCTTTAACATGTGAAACGGCCCTGGGTTTGTACATCATCATTGACAATTCGTCATCTCCACCGCTCCTGGACAGTGATGGGCGAGTCCTAAATCCAGCCCTTGGTCTCTAAGATCATTACATGATTAGGAGCTTTTTGCTTCTAAACCCATGGACAGCTCTGCCCAGCAGGCCCTTTTCACATGCAATTCCTTAGGCCTATTCTTGACACCAGCTTGGGAAGAAAAGCCCAGCCTTCAGGCACTGCATGGGTAGAACTTACTTTATTACAGAGATACTGAGAGGGAGTCAGCTCTGATGCAGCGTTAGACACAATTTTATGTGGGTACCAGGTGAGACAGAGCAGGATCAGGAAAAGTGGAATGAATCCAAGCATTTGCGTAGCAACATGATAACAAATAGTACAAATAATAGTAAAAATAAAAATAAAGTGAACAAAGAAAGCTCAGTCCTGGTATGGGACACAAGGGGAATCACTTGTGGAGAGAAATGGCAATGTTACCACTGCTGAAAAATGTCCATGAAATCACTTTCCTCAGGGCATCTTTGAGCTCCTTGTTCCTCATGCTGTAGATGAGGGGGTTCACTGCGGGAGGAACCACCACGTACAGAACAGTCACCACCAGATCCAGAGATGGGATGGAGAGGGAGGGGGGCTTCAGGTAGGCAAACAGGCCAGTGCTGATAAACAGGGAGACCACGGCCAGGTGAGGGATGCACATGGAAAAGGCTTTGTGCCGGCCCTGCTCAGAGGGGATCCTCAGCACAGCAGTGAAGATCTGCACGTAGGACAGCACAATGAAAACAAAACACCCAAAGAATAAACAAAGACTAACTACAAGAAGCCCAATTTCCCTGAGGTAGGAGTCTGAGCAGGAGAGCTTGAGCATCTGGGGAATCTCACAGAAGAACTGGTCCACTGTGTTGCCTTGGCAGAGTGGTAGTGAAAATGTTTTAGCAGTGTGCAGCACAGCATTGAGGAAACCACTGGCCCAGGCAGCTGCTGCCATTTTGGCACAAGCTCTGCTACCCATAATGGTCCCATAGTGCAGGGGCTTGCAGATGGCAACAAAGCGGTCATAGGCCATGACAGTGAGAAGAGAATACTCTCCTCCAAAGAAGAAGAAAGCCAGGAAGACCTGGGTAGCACATCCTGAATAGGAAATGGCCCTGGTGTCCCACAGGGAATTGGCCATGGATTTGGGGACCATGGTAGAGATGGTGCCAAGGTCGAGGAGGGAGAGGTTGAGGAGGAAGAAGTACATGGGGGTGTGGAGGCGGTGGTCGCAGGCTACGGCTGTGATGATGAGGCCGTTGCCCAGGAGGGCAGCCAGGTAGATGCCCAGAAAGAGCGCAAAGTGCAAGAGCTGCAGCTCCCGTGTGTCTGCAAATGGCAGGAGGAGGAACTCATTGAGGGAGCTGCCATTGGACATCATGCTCCCCCTGGGCTTTGGGGACTGTCGAAAGGAGAAAAGAGATTGAGAAGTTAGGAGAGACTTTTCAAGCAATGAATCCCCCCCCCCCAAATGTTGCAGTTCTCATGGAACCCCCCACTTTGCCTCTCTCTTTATTGAGAGGATCTTTGTTCAGCTCCCTTGCTCGAGTTCCAGTTTATGGTCACTGAGTGTGCTGAGGGGCAGGGATCTCTGCCCATGGGCTCCAGTGGAGTCTGTTCTGCTGTAGAGTAGTGGGCATGGGGCAACGGGGGTGACTAGCTCTGACATTCACAGTTTCTGTCAGGTGAAATCCACCTGTCATGTAGAAGGGCTTTTCAGTGACTTCACACCAAATTGTAAAGAATGAGGGTTGAGAAACAGTGTTTAGGCATTTTAAGATACTTTTTATTTTCTTTCATGTGTCCTTGTCACCCCTGGGGAGTATTCCTTGAAGGCAGAAATCCTTGGCAGGAAAAATGGATTCACTGTCCATTGGCGCAGAGTGAGGACAGCTAGTTTGTCTATTATTCTTGTTCCCAGCTGTCCTGTGCTTGCAACTCTTTGAGCTGGAGGACGATCACACTCATATGTAGCCTTAAAGAGAAACCAGCCCCTGCTGAGAGCAGACGAGTCCAGTTTCAAAGTGCAGATCTCCAACCTTCTCTGCCTTTCTCAGGGCACCAGAGGGAAATCTTCACACTCCCCTTCTAGGCAAGGACACACAGGGCTCTTTTCAGATGCCCATTTACAGCCTCCCACCACCAGCTCCATACCCTCAGCATCTCTGAACCTTCTTCATTTGTCTCTCAGATATCACAGAGGTGCTATGAGACAGCAGTGCCTTTCTAGAGGGCAGGTTGCAGCCCGGCAGGACACCACAGGGAAATAGTCAAAGGACTGTTAGGACTGAACATAGTGTCTCCTTAAGGGAGAGTCAGCTCACTTCCAAACCCCAGAACTCCACAGATCAGAAGGGGGCTGGGGCAACCTCATTCCCATGAAGACCCCTCTGTCACGCAGCTTGCAGCATCGGTGTCTGAACCCCACCCCAGGGAGCCTGAGAGAAAGAAGAGGAGCAGCGTGGACAGGAAGAGAAACAAGGAGCAACCCCATGATCCTGCTGTCAAGGGAGTCAAGGAAAAAGGGAGACAGACGGGAACTCAGGAAAGCCTTACCCAGCTGGGCATGCCACCTCGCAGATGACGACATCGCAGGGCAGTCGCTCTCACTCCCTTTGTCAGGCAGCATGAAATGGGCCTGTGGCAAGAGAGAGGCCCCTCTCCTCTGCTGGAGGTCTGGCTGCAGAGGAGAGGGCTCATGCCCTGGACTCCATAACTTTCAGGGCAGAGGCTCTGCTGGATGGGAGAGGAGACACAGGGGGCTTGCTCAGAGGAAGATGTTGGCATCAAACGTACTGACCATGACTTGCCTAAATCCATTCTCCCATGATGTTTCTGCTGCCAGCTCCCTCTCATTCCCTGCCCATCTCTGCTGCTTGGAGCTGTCCCTGCTGGCAGCTCTTTCTTTGTCACAACATCTTTTCCTGGTCAGTGCTCCCAGATCCCTTCTTACCCTCTCTGTGCTCAGTTCTGCCCTGAGGAAACCTCCCGGGATGGGGCACTGTCCAGGGGCATCTCTGTTCATGCAGGTCCTAAGGAGCAGGTCACATAAACTCCTATGAGGCCACAAAAGTGATGCTAATGCTGTCTGTAGGCTAAGGTGAGGATAAAGCGGCTTGATGAGATTTCTCACAGACCTATTAATCTTTGAGAGTGAAGGTTTAGGAGTCCCAGTTCCTTGCCAAAACAGAAATCCCTCCCTGCTAAAATTAGGGAGAAAACTGAAAGCACTGACACATAAAGCTCCTTCCCTTTGAAGTAGCCCTTCTCTTGATATTCCTCTTGAAAAGACTCCTCAGACATCTCCTGTGCATGAGCTAGAGCTGGGAGCAGCCCTGATCCATGCCGCACCCTCCCGATGGGAGAATGAACCTGTCCTGCTGGGGGTCGCTCCTCTCACCCTGAGCTTTGTCCTACAGCGCCGTAGGGAGTTCCCCAGGCAGGCTGAGTGCTGACCCTCACGGGTGGCAGAGTTACTGCTCTGAACTTCTCTAATTGCAGCCCTGCGCAGACCTGAGTGCACACCCAGGCTTCACCCCCATGCAGCTGCCCCTGGGAGAAGGTAGCAGCATGCCCTGTCCCTCTGATGGTGTAACAGAGCAGGGAATCCCTGCTCTAAAGCATCTCCTCCTCTTATGTACTAGAAGAATGGGGAGAGCAATTCTTAAAAAGCCTATCAATCAGTCATGGGCTGGGCTGGGCTCAGAAGTCCCCTCCAGGCATCTTTGTAGCATTACCGTGCAGCCAGAGACTTACTGTGTCAAGGACTGTGAAGATTTCTCCTGCAATGAGCTCTCCTCTGGCCTCCCACTCCACACTGCCTTTCACTTCTCTCTGCCTTCTCTCATCTCATGTCAGCAGCAGCAGGCAGTGCCCGGAGCCCTGCTGCTCTTTGCAGAGGAGCTGCTCCTGCACACAGCTGTCTCTGGGCAGTGCTGCCAGGTGGTTGCCATGAGCTCCCTCTGTCCCAGGAGCCTGGACCCTCTCAGGAGCAGGGGCCCAGCTGAAGGCATGAATTTCTCTGTCCCTTCTGCTCCCTCCTCCTGGGAAATGTTCCCTGAAGTAGACTGAAATAATCACCTATTGTCCTTTTCTAAAGAGTGCAGAGAGACTGATTCCAACATTGCAGTTTATTTCATCAGAGGATGACTATCTATCAAAGGTGGAAATGTGCCACTCTGGAAGCCCCGATTTGCATCTCTTGACTAGGCACAACACCTAGACAGGGACAAGAAGGGAGCTCATTGACACATGGTTCAGGTGTTGATTCACATCAGTCAATCTGGGCATCACATGCCCATTTAGAAGCCCCTGGGATGCAGTGGGATTCAGCTCTCTCCCACCAACTCCACAAAAAAAAACAGGAGGTGGGATTCTCCTTGCCCAAGCCAAAGTGTACACAAAATAGATGTCTGTGTGTGAGATCCCTGTCTAAGCTCACGTTATAATCACCTGAGATCAAGGGTGGGAGTCAGTTGCTCACACACAAACACCTGGGGACAGCTGAGGAGACAGAGGTGGTCCAAGCATGTGCCAGTGTCTGCTTGCTCTGATGGAGCAACTATGATACCAACATCCTTTTGGAGCATGAGGTGGGGGCCAGGTGGGCAATTTCCTTGGCCATCTCAAATGACCCCAGATGCCTAGTACACCTAGAGCTCCATTCACTATGAAGCTGGGACGGCTGAAGATCCCAATGTTACAAACAGCTATAGTAATTCAGTGCAGACACTTGATTCAGTGACATAGAAATAGGCTGGCAGGACCATTTCAGATGCCTGGGGTGTCCAGCACAACCACATGTCTCCAGCAGATACAGCATGGGACCTCATGGAAAACCATGCCCCTTTGGAGTGATTCCTGGGGAAGTGCCCCCCGGCATCTCAGGGTTCCTACCTGTGCCCAAACAATTTAATCCAGCACTTCCTTTAGGAAAAGTCCACCCCATCTACATCCATGTGTGCTGCATAAATGGGAGGCACATCACAGCAACGTCTCTGCTGTAGTCCCTGCATTCTCAAACCCTTCTCACTCTTCTCCTCCCAAACCTCTTCTCATCCCGCCAGACGATATGAACAGGGACCAGGCTAATGATGACCTCAGGGTGGCTGGATCACAGGCTGCGCAGGCCCAGGGACTTCTTCACTGGCACCTTGTCCTGCCTGGAGATTGATTCAAGAAGTCTGTCACAGGCCCAATGGTGCTGCTGAGTTAACTCGGGCAGCCAACCCCTCTCCTGACATTCCTGCTCAGCCCAGCTCTGTTTCTCCCTGGCCTTGGGCACTGCAGGCTTTGATCTCTTAGTGGAAACCTCCTTTCACCATTACATTGCCACCTGCTATCCATGCCAGCATGTCACCACTTCCAATCAAAGCCTTTGCGTACATAAGGTCCTTGGTAACAGTTTTCCTGTGACAAATCTTTGGTCTGCGCCACAGCTGAGGTGCTCTCATCAAAATGTATGCAAATATATGCAGGCTGGGGTGCAAGCAGGAGCAAATGGAGATGCACAAGCTGTCACAGGAGTGCCACATGGTTGGAATAACTGAGGTGTGCTGGGATCACTTGCATGAATGTGGTCCTTCAATGGCAGGGTGCAAGTTCTTTAAGAGAGACCACCAGCGAAGATGAGGAGGGGCATGCCCTATGTGTGAAGGGGTAGCTTGCATGTATGGAGCTCTTCCATGGCATGGACCAAGGGAGGCAGCTCTGAAGGGCAGAGGAGCTCTGGAAAGGCCACAGGCCATTAAGGACAGCACCCGTCAAGCACAAGAATGCTCCGTGATGAACAGTTTGTAATATTAGTAGAAATCTCTGGAGCCCAGCTTGGCTAAACAGGGAACTCCCATGTGAGCTCCAGGGCAATCAGGCAGCATACGGAAAGGGAAAGAGGGCAGAGGCTGCAAAGGAGGAATTTAGAAATATTGTCCAGCAAAGCCAGGATGGTATTAAGGAAGCCAAAGCTCCCCTGGCATAGAGACACTTTCAGGGGATGGGAAGGACAGGAAGAAGAGCTGCTACTGCTTCAGTGACAGTAAAAGAATAAACAAGGAAATGTGGGCTCACCGCTGACTGGGGCAGGGATTCTAGCAAAAGTAGATGTAGCTAGGTCTGGGGAAGTCAAGTCCTTCCTAGCTTCAGTCTTCACCCACAAGGTCTCCTTAGCTGTTGTGCCTAGAGTCACGATTCCTGAGGAGGAAACCAACCCGCAGTGCCCATGTCTCTAGAAATGAACCCATACAAGTCTATGGGACTGGATGGCTGGCATCCATGGACATGGAGAGAGCTGGCTGCTGTGACAGCAAGGCTGTTCTGTGTCATCTTTGTAAGGTTGTGGAGATCAGGGGAGGTCCCAATGAGCACAAGAAGGAATATGTTGTGCTTGTCTTCAAAAAAGGCCACAAGAACAACCTGGGGAGCTGCAGAGCATTCAGCCTCATGTTGCTGAGGAGTGTGTCCTGGAGCCAGTCCTCTCAGATCACCATTCTGGACACATGAAGAAGATGCCTGGAAACAGTCAGCATGGATTTAGTGAAGGTAAATCATTCCTGACCCACCTGATTGCCTTCTGTGATATAAGGCCTGCACTTGTGGAGGAGAAGAGAGTAGTGGATGTCCAGTAGACATCCAGAGGGACAAAAAGATGGCTGAATGATCAAGCTGAGAGGGTTTTTATGAATGGGTCATGCTTGACCAGGAAGCCAGGGAAAGGTGGGGTATGCAGGGGTCTACCCCACATCCTGTCCTCTTTGAAAACCTCTTCAGCAGGGCAGAACGACACGTGCATCAGGACAGGCAGAGACCTGACAGGCAGAGCAGTAACCCCCGAGGAGAAGGCCTGGACATTATGAGGGATGCCACATGAGCCAGTGGTGCGTGCTCACCACAAATGAGGCCAGCCACATACAGGACTGCATTAGGAAGAGCATGGCCACCCAGGCAAGGGCAGTTCTTATCCCCCTCCACTCAGCCCTGCTGTGGCCACATGTCTGGAACAGCGTGTGCCAGTGTGGTACAGCCAGTGCTGGAGGAATGGGGAGCAACTGGAGAGGGTTCAGAGGAGGTCTGCCAAGATGGGATTGGGGGCCTGAAGCACATGGCCTGTACAGAGAGGCTGATGGACTGGGGCTTCTTTAGCCTGCTGAAGTGCAGGCTAAGGCCAGTGCAGTAGTCACCTGTGATTGCCTGTGACAGGGTGGTTTCAGAGATGATGGAGCTTTTCTTGGTAGTGGAAAGCAGCATGAGAAGGGGAAAGAGGCACAAAGTGCATCTTGAGAGGTTCAGACTGCACTTCAGGTAACAAGAATGTCACTCATACGGTCCTGCTGTGGTGCAACAGGTCACCCAGAGGGACTCCATGATCAACCCCTGGCTTTGTGATTCAAGGTGCAGCCAGCAAGGACAGCGGGATGTCAGTAAAGGTGGGGAGGTCCTGCAGTGAGAGCAAGGTGGGGAAGCACGTTGGGTGTCTACAGGCCGCAGGGAAACAGGTGCAGATTTGGGACAGCATAGGACAGCCTGTGGTGGAGATGACAGAGGTCAATGCCAAGGCTGAAAGCCTCCAGAAGAACTGAGGTCTTTGTCCCATTTTCTATGGCTGGTGTCTCTGACACAGAGGCCTATCAGAAGATGACGTTTCTTTACAGCACTGTGGCCTTGCTGCCTCCTCACATCCAGGGAGTATTGCACACACCCCCACCCTGACACTGCCCCCAGGAAGAGACCTGAACAACATGTGAGGGAAAGGATCACCCTACCCAGGGGCTGGCTGTGGGTCTTGGCCATTCTGCTTGATAACACACAGCAAGGTTGACTTGGCATCACAGCCACCTGCACATTGCCTTTGCCTACCTGCAATCAGGGCCTCCAACTTTCTGCTCTAATCAGCCACCAGGGAGCTTTTGTTGATAATGGCCCTCAGTGGGACCCATTAACACTTCAAGAAACTTGAGGATTTGCTTCTGACATGAACTTCTTGAGAGGTTGCTTCAGTCTCCTCTTAGCATTGAAGGTTCATAGGCTCAGCACCAAAGACACCCAAGGGGTCATTAAAATGCAAAAACCCCTAAGGAGCCATGCCTCTCCCCATAATTTTCTTCAGCTCTTCAATTCTTGTGCTGTGGCTAATTGGAGAGGTTTCAGCAGTGTATTTACAAGAGGAAGATTTCAATGAGCACCTGAAAAAAAAAAAAAAAGGATTTCTGCTTTTAAAGGTTTCCTTATTTTTCAGCTTACAACCTAGAGTGATATCGACCTTCTCCAACTGATATTGATCCACAGTGTCTCCTAATGAGGTCTGGACACGTGGGAAAAGCACCATCCTGGAGGTCAGACATCCATGCAAAATATTCCTCCCCACCTCCACAGCCCTGCCGCTTCTCTCATCAGCTACTGGGGACTTAGATCACTCTTGTTCAAATCTAACCTTTTGCCACTCAAGGCTGCAGCTGAATTTTACAGCTCATGTGCACCAGTTCCCACCTGCTTTCCTTAGACAACTAGCTGCAAACAGGCACAAAAGGATTTTTCTTAATTGTCATCAAACAAAAATAAACTTGATCCAGTGTCATAAGAAGTAAAATACACTCCTCAACTGTATGTCAAGTCCAAGTCGTCTCCAGTGAGGTCCACAGGCTACAAGGAATAACCTTCCTTGAAATGTTCTTCACAAATAGATAGGAAAGGCTGGAGAGACACACAGTGAAGGAACTGGTTGAAGAGACAGTTAGACTGCTGAAGGATGAGGCAAGCTTCAGACTCCCTGAAGCTCAAAGCAGCAACTAGAGAGTTGAGAAGTATCTAAACTGTAAAGAGTAAGGGGAGGAGGAAGACTGGGAAACAAGGGAAAATGCATATGTCCACACCGTCTGATGCAAAGTTGACTTTAGAAATGATCAGTTTAATCAGGCCATATGAAACCATGTGAAAGACTGGTGAGTTTAAAACCACAGCGTAACAGAGAGAGCTGTGGCAACGCAAGTTAAGGGGCAGATCAACATTTCTTCTCCTGAGATTCTCGTACTAACAAACAAAGAAGGACTGGTGGAAGATGTGAAGGTTGGGGGCTGCCTTGGCTGCAGTGACCATGAGATGGTGGAGTTCAGGATCCTGCGAGGAGGCAGCAGGGCACCAAGTAGGATCGCAACCCTGGACTTCAGGAGAGCAAACTTTGGCCTCTTCAGGGACCTACTTGGAGGAATCCCATGGGTGAGGGCCCTGGAAGGAAGGAGTGTTCAAGAGAGTTGGTTAATATTCAAACATCACTTCCTCCAGGCTCAAGAGCGGTGCATCCCTATGAGTAGGAAGTCAAGCAAAGGAGGTAGGAGACCTGCATGGATGAGCAAGGAGCTCCTGGCAAAACTCAACCAGAAGAAGGAAGTCTACAGAAAGTGGAAAGGGGGACAGGCCACTTGGGATGAATACAGGAATGTTGTCAGAGTATGCAGGGATGCGACGAGGAAGGCTAAGGCCCGTTTGGAATTAAATCTGGCTAGAGATGTCAAGGACAACAAGAAGGGCTTCTTCAAATACATCAGTAGCAAGAGGAAGACTAGGGAAAATGTGGGCCCTTTGCTGAATGGGGTGGGTGCCCTGGTGACGAAGGATGCAGAGAAGGCAGAGTTACTGAATGCCGCCTTTGCTTCAGTCTTTACTGGTCAGGCCAGCCCTCAGGAACCCCAGACCCTGAAGGCAAGAGAGAAAGTCTGGAGAAAGGAAGACTTTCCCTTGGTGGAGGAGGAGTGGGTTAGAGATCATTTAAGCAAACTTGACACCCACAAATCCATGGGCCCTGATGGGATGCACCCACGAGTGCTGAGGGAGCTGGCGGACATTATTGCTAAGCCAGTCTCCATCATCTTTGAAAGGTCATGGAGGACAGGAGAGGTGCCTGAGGACTGGAAGAAAGCCAATGTCACCCCAGTCTTCAAAAAGGGCAAGAAGGAGGACCCAGGGAACTACAGGCCAGTCAGCCTCACCTGCATCCCTGGAAAGGTGATGGAGCAGCTCATCCTGGAGGCTATCTCCAAATGTGGAGGAAAAGAAGGTGATCAGGAGTAGTCAGCATGGCTTCACCAAGGGGGAAATCATGCCTAACCAATCTGATAGCCTTCTCTGATGGAATGACTGGCTGGGTAGATGAGGGGAGAGCAGTGGATGTTGTCTACCTAGACTTCAGCAAGGCTTTTGACACTGTCTCCCATAGCATCCTCATAGACAAGCTCAGGAAGTGTGGGTTAGATGAGTGGACAGTGAGGTGGATTGAGAACTGGCTGATTGGCAGAGCTCAGAGAGTTGTGCTCAGTGGCACAGAGTCTAGTTGGAGGCCTGTAGCTAGCGGTGTCCCCCAGGGGTCAGTCCTGGGTCCAGTCTTGTTCAACTTCTTCGTCAATGACCTGGATGAAGGCACAGAGTGCACCCTCAGCAAGTTTGCTGACGATACAAAACTGGGAGGAGTGGCCGATACGCCAGAGGGCTGTGCTGCCATTCAAAGAGACTTGGACAGGCTGGAGAGGTGGGCAGAGAGGAACCTCATGAAATTCAACAAAGGGAAGTGCAGGGTCCTGCACCTGGGGAGGAATAACCCCATGCAGCAGTACAGGTTGGGGGTTGACCTGCTGGAAAGCAGCTCTGCTGAGAAGGACCTGGGAGTGCTGGTGGACACCAAGTTAAGTATGAGGCAGCAATGTGCCCTTGTGGCCAAGAAGGCCAATGGTATCCTGGGCTGCATCAGAAAGAGTGTTGCCAGCAGGTCGAGGGAGGTGATTCTCCCCCTCTACTCAGCCCTGGTGAGGCCACATCTGGAGTACTGCGTCCAGTTCTGGGCTCCCCAGTACAAGAGGGATGTGGCACTACTGGAGCAAGTCCAGCGAAGGGCCACAAAGATGATTAGGGGACTGGAGCATCTCTCTTATGAGGAAAGGCTGAGAGACCTGGGCCTGTTTAGCTTGGAGAAGAGAAGGCTGAGAGGAGATCTTATCAATGTGTACAAGTATCTGAAGGGAGGGTGTCGAGAGGATGGGGCCAGACTCTTTTCAGTGGTGCCGAGCGACAGGACGCGAGGCAATGGGCACAAACTGAAACACAGACACTTCCATCTGAACATGAGGAAAAACTTTTTCACTGTGAGGGTGACAGAGCACTGGAACAGGTTGCCCCGAGAGGTGGTGGAGTCTCCTTCTCTGGAGATATTCAAAATGCGCCTGGATGCAATCCTGTGCAATGTGCTCTAGGTGACCCTGCTTGAGCAGGGGGGTTGGACTAGATGATCTCCAGAGGTCCCTTCCAACCTCAGTGATTCTGTGATTCTGTGATTCTGTGATTCATGCCCTTCCTCAAAATTTCCATTATGTCATCATGGCAAATCACTGTTTTTTTATTAACATTATTCAGTCTTTTCAGCTGATGATAGTGGGCTCATATATTTCTTTTTTTGAGCTCTGCCTGGAAAGGTTCTTCACGTGTCCAACCACAAGCACCCAGTGGCACTTGGAGAGGCCCCGGTGTCTCTGAGGCACCTGCCTGGGCCTGGCAGCTCGCACAGGGGACCTGCGGGAGACCAGAGCCCCTTGGAGCTGCAGATGGAGGCTGGGCAGAGGGGACCAGGGCACCGGCAATGGCACCAGCCCTCCATGACCCTGTGACTGCATCCCATCCCAGTTCTGAAAATCTCTTTCCTTTTCAGACAAAAAGATAATGTGGAATCTCCCCAGAAGACCAGTATACTGAAACAGAACAAATCAGAAAAGACAATAAGAGCACAAAAAAAATGAAAATCTGGCAAGTATAACAAAACATTTTTTTGCTTTCAGTCTTTGTCTTAATTTCTTTCTTGTTTCAGTTTTAATGCCATTTTCTAAACTTTTCTCTTATAATCAGGCCAGCACCACTAAACAGGATATTGCTGCGTCTCACACAGGGCCCAGTGCTCAGAAAACCACCCCCTGCCCACGGCTGTCCATGCCACCCCTCAGTCTTTGCACAGATCGTGTCACACTCTGAGGTGTCGGGCTCTCTCGACTGGTGAGGAAAGCAGGGTGACCAGCTTCATCTATTTTTGCATGGCCAAATTTGCACAAATCTCAACATACTTGTGTTACTGTGACGTTTTAAAGGAGTCCCTAAAACATCTAGCCACCCTCTCTTTTCATTCCCTCCACAGTCAGTGAAATGCGACTTCATTTTGGGGGACAACAGGGAGGAGGTTGATCTCACCCCATGCCAGACCCTGTCAGTGCAGACGTCTCTGTCTAACCCAGTTGTCTGGGCTTCCCTTTCTAGTCAATGGAGGGAAATAAGTTGTCTCAACTGAGTTGTTTTGAGATACATTTCCTAATGACAAGCTAAGGTCCTGTAGGAGCCATCCCCAAAACTGCCAGCACCACATGGGAACACAGCTACCCCAGGGCATCTTGGGCAGCAACAGCCTCTCTATGTGGTCCAATGAATCAAGCCCCAAAAGGAGATTCCAGTCCTAAGTTGAAATCTTCTCAAAAAATAACTCAATGCAATAATAGACAAAAAAATCCTCTTTTCCAAAACTTCCCACAGTTTTTACCATTGTCAAATATTTTTTTCATTCTTATTCACTGACAGCATCATGTTCATGTACTACAGGAAATTAGCCTCATAATTATGAGCTTTTTGCTCTTGAATCCATGGAGAATCCTATGAAGCAGGCCTTTCTGTCTTGCAATTCCTTGGGCCTATTCTTGACACCATCTTTGGAAGAAAAGCCCAGCCTTCAAACACCGCACTTGGTAGAACCTACTTTATTACAGAGATACTGTGAGGGAGTCAGCTCTGACCCAGTGTTATGTGGGTACCAGGTGAGAGAGCAGTCTCAGTAAAAGTGGAATGAACACAAGCATTTGTGCAGCAACATGATAACAAATAATAAGAATAATAGTAATAATACTCATAATAAAAATAAAGTCAGGAAAAAACGCTCAGTCCTGGTACGGGACACAGGGGGAGTCATCTGTGGAGAGAAATGGCAATGTTATCACTGCTGAAAAATGTCCATGAAATCACTTTCCTCAGGGCATCTTTGAGCTCCTTGTTCCTCATGCTGTAGATGAGGGGGTTCACTGTTGGAGGCACCACTGCGTACAGAACAGTTACCACCAGATTCAGAGCTGGTGAGGAGAGGGATGGGGGCTTCACGTAGGAAAACAGGCCAGTGCCTACAAACAGGGAGACCACAGCCAGGTGAGGCAGGCACATGGAAAAGGCTTTGTGCCTGCCCTGCTCAGAGGGGATCCTCAGCACATCTGTGAAGATCTCCACGTAGGACAGCACAATGAAAACAAAACACCCAAAGAATAAACAAAGACTAACTACAAGAAGCCCAATTTCCCTGAGGTAGGAGTCTGAGCAGGAGAGCTTGAGCATCTGGGGAATCTCACAGAAGAACTGGTCCACTGTGTTGCCTTGGCAGAGTGGTAGTGAAAATGTTTTAGCAGTGTGCAGCACAGCATTGAGGAAACCACTGGCCCAGGCAGCTGCTGCCATTTTGACACAAGCTCTGCTGCACATGATGGTCCCGTAGTGCAGGGGTTTACAGATGGCAACGTAGCGGTCATAGGCCATGACTGTGAGAACAGAATACTCTCCTCCTAACAAGAAGACAACCAGGAAGACCTGAGCAGCACATGCTGAGTCAGAAATGGCCCTGGTATCCCAGAAGGAATTGGCCATAGATTTGGGGACAGTGGAGGAGATGGATCCAAGGTCGAGGAAGGAGAGGTTGAAGAGGAAGAAGTACATGGGGGTGTGGAGGTGGTGGTCACAGGCTACGGCTGTGATGATGAGGCCATTGCCCAGGAGGGCAGCCAGGTAGATGCCCAGGAAGAGCGCAAAGTGCAAGAGCTGCAGCTCCCGCGTGTCTGCAAATGGCAGGAGGAGGAACTCGTTCGGGAAGCTGCTGTTGGACATTTTGCTCCCTCTGGGATTTGTGGACTGTCCAAAGAAGAACAGATGATAGAGATAAATTAGGACAGCCTTCTCTGAGGAAAGCTTTCTCATAAAACCCTCCCAAATATACACACATTACCTCTCCCCATCTCAGCAGCGCTGTCATTGAGCTCCATTGCTTGAGCTCTGGTCTGTGCTGGCTGAGTTTGCTGTGAGGAGCAGGGGACTCTTCCCGTGGGCTCCAGAGGAGTCAGCCCTGACCTACAGCACTGCCGACTTGGGAACAAGGGTAACTAAAATTTATATTACCAGTTCCGGTCAGAGTTAATCCACTCATAATGTTGAAGGCATTTTCAGCATCTTTACTCCCAGTTATACATATACTGGGTTCATGAATAGTTTTAAGGCTGCTTTGGTTTCCTTTAGCTGACCCTGTCACACCTGAGGAGGATTCTTGGAGGTAGAAATCCTCAGCATTGCTGCTGCACTCAGAGTGAGCAGCTGTGATTCTGGAGAGGCAAAAGGATTCACTCTGGCTTTAGTGCAGAGGGAGCAGAGCTGGCCTGTCCATCTGCCTTCTTCCCAGATGCCCTGTGGTCGCACCATGGAGGTGGAGGACAGTTGCACTCGTGTTACCCGAAAAAGAAATGACACAGTGAAGAGCAGAGGAATGCACTTGCAAAGTGCCCATCAGCACTCTTTCTGAGGGAATGTGAGGCAGTTCTCAGCCCTCCCCTTTCAGCCAGAAACACATCAGGCTCTTTCCAGCTGCCCACATCCAGCCACCCAGCAGCATGTCTCAGCGTGGCCTCAGTATCTAGGTGGCTTTTCCCTGGGGCACCTAGATAACAAGGGGCAAGGGCAGCATGGGGAGGTGGGAAACATGGAGCTATACCATGATATTTGTGGTGAGGGAGGCAGGGACAGGGAGGGAGAGAGGGGCACTCAGGGGTGTCTCCTCTCCTGCATGTCCGGCTGCTGAGGAAACGACTCCTGCCCTGCACCCCATAGCCTTGAGAGCAGAGGGCTGTGCTGGCTGGGAGAGGAGAGGAGGCGTTGGAGTTGATAGTTTCCTCTCACACTCGGACCATGACTCTGCTGCCTGGGGCCGTCCCTGTGGGGAGCTGTTTCTCTGTCCCCACGTCTCTCCCCTCTCAGTCCTCACTGACCCCATCCCACCCGCTGGGTGTTCATCTCTGCCCTGCAGAAACCTTCTGGGCGAAGCACACTGCCCAGGTCACCTCCGTGTTTGCAGGTGCTATGGAGCAGGTGAGAGAAACCTTGCTGAGGCTGGAAAGGTGATGCTGGTTCTGTCCTTAGGCGGAGGGGTGGATGAAGGCATTTGCTGAGTCCCTCCCAGAACTGATCCTCTCTCAGTGTCACTGTTTTGGAGCCTCCGTCCCCTGTCTAAACCTGACAGATCCAATCCCATTTCACTCCACCCAAACAGAAAATAACTGAAAGCACAGACTCATGACAGCTCCTTCTCTTTCAGGTATCCCCTGCCTTGGCATTCCTGTTGAAAAGTCTCCTCCAGAAATGTCCTGGGAGTGAGCTGGAGCTGTGAGCAGCCCTGACGCATGCAGTATCCTCCTAGAAGATGGTCAACCTGCCCTGACGGGGGTCTCTCCTCCCACCCAGAGCTTCTCCCTGCAGTGCCGTGGGGAGCTCCCCAGGCAGGCTGAGTGCTGACCCTTGCAGCAGCAGAGTCACTACTCTGGGCACACAGCACCCTGGGGCACAGCGACACTGCTGTGAATTACAGCCCTGGGCAGACCTGTGTGCACACCCAGGCTTCACACACCTGCAGCGTTCCTGGGAGAAGGTAACAGGATGTCCTGTCCCTGTGACAGTGTGGCAGGGAATCCCTGCTCTGAAGCATCTCCCCCTCCTCTGCAATGCAGAAGCCGGGAGAGACATCCTTAAAAATCCAGTTGTTTGACTGGATAGTTTTCAAGAACTTTCCAGGAACCTCAGTAGCATTGCCCTGCAGCCAGAGACTTACCATGTCAAGGCTGTGAAGATTTCTCCCACAATGGACTGTCAGCCGTCCTCCCACTCCACACTGCCTTTCACTTCTCTCTGCCTTCTCTCATCTCATGTCAGCAGCAGCAGGCAGTGCCTGGAGCCCTGATGCTCTTTGCAGGGGAGCTGCTCCTGCACACAGCTGTCTCCGGGCAGTTGTGCCCAGTTGCCATGATCTCCCTCCATCCCCGGAGCCTGGCCCTGCTCAGGAGCAGAGGCCCAGGTGAAGGCACGGATTTCTCTGTCCCCTGTGCTCCCTCCTCCTGGGAAATGTTCCCTGAAGTAGACTAAAATAATCAGTATTGTCCTTTTCTAAAGAGTGCAGAGAGTCTGATTCTAGCATTGCAATTTGTCTTATCAGAGGAAGGTTATCTATGATAGGTGGAAATGTCCCACTCAGGAAGCCCCTCTTCCCATCTCTCAACTAGGCTGGGCACCTAGACAGGGACCAGAATAGAGTTTGTTTTCCCATAGTTTGGGTATTGCTTCAGATGAGTCAGTTTGGGCTTCTCAGGCTGGTTCAGAAGGCCCTGGGCTAGACGGGATTCAGCAAACTCCTGTGAACTCCACAAACACAGAGAATGTGGGATTCCCCTTGCCCAGGCAAAAGTGAGCACAGCATGGATGTCTGCATGCAAGATCAAGGTCTATGCTCCCATTGTAATCACTGGAGATGGACAGTGGGAGTCAGTTCCTCACACACAAACACCTGATGACACTGGAAGAGACAGAGTTTGTAAAAGGCATGTGACAGTGTCTGCTTGCTCTGATGGATCAAGCGTGACACCTACATCCTTCTAGAGCATGAGGTGGGGGCCAGGCAGGGAATTGCCTTGGCCACCTGAAAGGATACTAGATGCCCACTGCTACCAGAGCTCCACTCACCAGGAAGCTGAGACACATGCAGATCCCGACATTGCAAACAGCTGATGTCATCCAGTGCAGGCACTTGATTCAGTGACACAGAAACAGGCCTGCAGGGCCATGTCGGATGCCTGGGGTGTCCAGCACAACCACATGTCTCTAGCAGATACAGCATGGGACCTCTAGGAAAACCATGCCCCTTTGCAGTGGTTGCTGGGCAAGTGCCCTAGGGCATCTCAGGTTTCCTACCAGTGCCCAAACAACTGGATCCCACCACTGCCTTTAGGCCAAGTCCATCTGATCTACAGCCAAGCGTGCTTCACAAATGGGAGAGGCACATCACAGCAAGGTCACTACTCTAGTCTCTGCACCCTTAAAACCTTCTAGCTTTCTTCCTCCTGAACCTCTTCTCACCCCCAGATGATATGAACAGGGAGTGGGCTAATGATGACCTCAGGCTGCCAAATCACAGGCTAGTCAGGGCCAGGCACTTCTTCAGTGGCACTTGTCCTGCCTGGAGATTGATTCACCTCTGTCACAGGCCCCAAGGTGCTACAAATCAGCTCAGGCAGCCAACCCCTCTCCTGCCACAGCTGCACAGCCCAGCTCTGTTTCTCCCTGGCCTTGGGCACTGCAGGCTTTGCTCTCCTAGTGGGAACCTCCTTTCACCATGACATTGCCACCTGCTATCTATGCCAGCATGGCTCTGCTCTGAAGTGGGGCCTTTGCACACACAGTGTCCCTGGCCCTTGGTAACAGGTTTCACCATCACAAATCTGTTCTCTGTGCCACAGCTGAGGCTCTGCAACCCCAATATACACAAGTGCCTGCAGCCTGGGGCGCAGAGAGGAGCAGATGGAGATGCACAAGCTGTCACAGGCCTGAAACATGGTTGGAATAACCAAGATGTGGAGGGACCTCTAGCATGACTGGAGGGCTGTGATGGCAGAGTACAAGCTCTGCAGGCAAGACCGTTAGGGAAGATGAGCAGGGGGGATGTCCTTTGTGTGAAGGGACAGCTCAGATGTATGGAGCTCTTGCATGGGATGGACACGGGTTTGGGTGAGAGCTTGTGCATGAGCATCAGAGTAAACGTGACGTTGTGATGGGAGTTACAAAGCACCCGATGAGGGTGAGGAGGTGGATGCAGTCTCCTTTAAGCAACGTGAGGAAGTCAGTGGGTCACAGGGCCTCGTTCTGATGGGGGGACTTTAATCTCCCCGATAGTCATTGGAAGGGCAAACAGCAGGGTGCAAGCAGTCCAGGAGATCTCTGGAGGGTGTCAGGGACAGCTTCTAAGCACAGCTCTCTGATGGGCCAGTAAGGGTGACGCTCACCTGGATCTGATACTCACACACAAGGAAGCTCTGATGAGGGCTGTGATCATCTGTGGAAACCTTGGCTGCAGTGACTATGGAACAGTGCAGTCCTAGGTTGTGAGGGCAGTGAGGAAGGACAGTGGTAGTGTACACACTCCAGCCTTCAAAGGAAGAAACTTTGTCCTCCTCAGGGGACTGACTGGTGGGGGATCCCATTGGAGGCAGCTCTGAAGGGCAATGGAGCTTAGGAAAGCCAGCAGGTCTTTAAGGGCAGCAGCCACCAAGCACAAGGATGGTCTATACCAATACTCATTAAAACTAGGAGACATTTGGTGAGATGGGCTTGGCTAAACAGGACACTCTTGTCCACCAAAGTAGGGATGGTGAAAGCAAAGCTCCCAGAGGGTCGACACTTGCAGGGGATGTCAAGGGCACGAGGAAGAGCTGCTACTACTCTGCTAACGGAGAAAGAATAAGCAAGGAACACCTGGGCTCACTGCTGAATGGGCTGGGGGCTCTAGTAATAGCAGATGCAGATAGGTCTGAGGAGCTCAGGGCCTTCTTGGCTTCATTCTTCAGCAACACGATCTCCTGGGCTGTTGTGCATAGAGTCAGGGCTCCAGAGGAAAAAAAAGAGCCAGCAGGGGATGAGGGTTGAGTGAGGGACAACTTGCAAGAACTCAACCCCTAAAAGTCAGTGGGATTGCAACGGCTGCATGCAAGGACATTGTGAGAACTGGCTGCTGTCATAGCAAGGCCACCCTCTCTCATCTTCGAAAGGTCATGGAGATGGAGTGAGGTCCCAATAACTGCAAAAAAGCAAGCATTACACCCATCTTCAAAAAAGGCCCAGAGGGCAACCCAGGGAACTACAGGCTATTCAGCCTCAACTGGTTGAGGAGTGTGTCATGGAGTGAGTCCACTCACTTCTGGGCACATGAGGGAGAAGAAGGTGCTAGGGAAGAGGCAGCATGGATTTACCCAGGGTAAATTGTGCCTCACCAACCTGATTGCCTTCTAGGATTAAATAGCTCTATTTGCTGTTGGAGAGCAGAAAATGTCCTTCAACTTGATTTGAGCAAGGTGTTTGACACTGTCTCCCACAATATCCTTCTGGAATACAATTTAGAAATATACCGCCTAGATGGGTGGACAACCAGCTGGCTAAAGAACTTGTTGGATGATCAGGTTCAGAGGGCAGTGGTGAAGGCATGATATTCTTCTTGGAGGCCAGAGAGAAGTGGAACACCACAGGGTCTCTCCAGGAACTTGTCCTGTCCAACAGCTTTATTGGTGACATGGAAAAGGCAATGCTCAAGATGCTTGTTGAGGACCCAAAACGGCAGGGGGGCCCAGTCATATTCTTGAGGGTTGCCATTCAGAGGGACCTAGAGAGGCAGGAGGAAAGGGCTGTCAGGAACCTCATGAAATTCAACAAGGACAAATGCCAGGTCTTGCACCTGGGGTAAACCAACACCCTGCAGTGTTACAGGCTGGGGCCTGAGTGCCTGGGGAGCAGCTCTGTGGAAAAGGACCTGAGGGTGCTGGGGGACAGGAGGCAAAACATGAGGCAGCAGCATTCCCTGGCAGCAAAGAAGGCCAGAAGCATCGTGGGCTGTATGACCAGGAGTACAGGCAGGAGGTCAAGGGAAATGACCATCGCCTTCTATTCAGTATTCATTAGACCACATCTAGAACACTGCATCCAGGTTTGGGTTCCCAGAACAAGAAAGAGATTGATAACTGGGAGCAAATTTGGATGAGGGCCTTACAATAGTTGGGGAGCTGAAGCACTTGCTCTGTGAAGAAGCATTGGAATTTGTTGCCCAGACAGCGCTGTGCAGTCTCCTCCCTTGGAGGATTCCAAGAACAGATTGGATGAAGCTCAGAGCAACCTGCTCTGACCCCAGAGATGACCCTGCTGTGAGCAAGCAGATTGGGCTGGAGACCTCCTGAGGTCACTTCCACCCTGAAGCAGTCCATGATTCTTCCCACTCTCAATCTTCTCTTGTCGATGTCAGGGAAAGCAGGCAGGTGCCCTGTGACAGTGAAAGCAGGCCAGCTTTCTTGTCCTCCTCCAGCCAGAATTGTTCAGATGCAGGGCTTCTTGGCAGGAATCCCCAAAACAGCCCTGACCAATCCTTTCCTTCACTTCTAATCCCCCCCTCCCTTTTTTTTTCTTTCCCTTCCCCCCTTTTAAGTCTGTCTCTTTTAACATTCTGATCCCTTCCCATACCATCAGCCCACACCTGCTTACCATTAACCCATTGGTGCCATTTTTCTTTTCTTTTCTTTTTGTTTTGTTTTGACACAGAGGAGTTTTGGTCCAGAAGGATCTTGAGAAACTCAGGTGATTCACACAACAGATGCCTATGAAGAGAAGTGTCAAGTTCTGTGCCTAGGTGGGAATAACCCCGTCCATGATGAGAGGTTGAGGGACATGGGCTTCTTTTTCCTGCTGAAGTGGAGGTGAAGGACAGTAAAGTAGGAGCCTGTGACTGCTTGAAGGGTGGTTTCAGAGATGATGGAGCTTCTCTTGGTAGTGGGAAACAACATGAGAAGGAGAAAAAGCCACCAAGAGCAGCTTGTGGGGTTTAGCTGTGACATTAGGAAAAGCAAATGTCACTCGAAGGGTAGTGCTGCGGTGCTAGAGGTCACCCAGAGGGAGTCTGTGTTCAGCCGCTGCCTTGGTGTTTCAAGGAAAAACAGGTGAGGACAGGAAGATGACAGGAGAGGTGGGGAGATCCCGGTGTGGGAGCAAGGTGGGGAAGCAGCTTGGGTTTCTAGGGTCTGCAGGGAAACAGGCACAGGCATGGGAAAGCATAGGACAGCCTGTGGTGGAGATGGCCGAGGGCACTGCCAAGGCTGAAAACTCCCAACAGATCTGAGGTCTTTGTCCTTTTGGCTATGGCTTGTGACTCTGCCACTAAGGCCCCCGTGAAGACTCCATTCCTTAAAGCACTGTGGCCTTGCTACCTCCTTGTGCCCGGGGAGCCCAGGGGTGCCGTATCATGGTTCTGCACTCGGCCTTGGGCACCGCCCACCCACACACTGCCCCCAAGAAGAGCCCTTAGCAACATGTGAGGGAAAGGATCTCCCCACCCAGGGGCTGGCTGTGGTTCTTGACCATTCTGCTTGATAACACACATCAAGGTTGACTTGGCATCACAGCCACCCTCACATTGCCTTTGCCTACCTGCAATCAGGGCCTCCAACTTTCTGCTCTAATCAGCCACCAGGGAGCTTTTGTTGATAATGGCCCTCAGTGGGACCTGTTAACACTCCAGGAAACTTGGGGATTTTCTTCTGACTTTTACTTCTTGAGAGGTTGCTTCAGTCTCCTCTCAGCATCAGAGGTTCATGGGCTCAGCACCAAAGACACCCGAGGGGTCATTAAGATGCAAAAACCCCTAAGGAGCCATGCCTCTCCCCATAATTTTCTTCAGCTCTTCAATTCTTGTGCTGTGGCTAATTGGAGAGGTTTCAGGAGTCTATTTACAAGAGGAAGATTTCAATGAGCATCAAAAAAAAGAAAAAAAAGGATTTCTGCTTTTGAAGGTTTCTTTATTTTTCAGCTTACAACCTAGAGTGATATCCACCTTCTCCAACTGATATTGATCCAGAGTGTCTCCTAATGAAGTCTGGACATGTAGGGAAAGCACCATCCTGGAGGTCAGACATCCATGGAAATTATTCCTCCCCACCTCCCCAGCCCTGCCACTTCTCTCATCAGCCACTGGGGACTTCGATCACTCTTGTTCAGATTGAACCTTTTGCCACTCAAGGCTGCAGCTGAATGTTACAGCTCATGTGCACCAATTCCCACCTGCTTTCCTTAGACAACTAGCTGCAAACAGGCACAGAAGGATTTGTCTTAATTGCCATCAAACACAAATAAACTTGATCCAGTGTCGCAAGAAATAAAATACCCTCCTCAACTGTATGTCAAGTCCAAGTTGCCTCCAGTGAGGTCCACGGTCTACAAGGAAAAACCTTCCTTGACATGTTCTTCACAAATAGATAGGAAAGGCTGGATAGACACACAGTGCAGGAGTTGATTGAAGAGATAATGATACTCCTGAAAGAGGAGGCAAGCTGTAGACTCCCTGAAGCTTAAAGCAGCACCTGGAGAGCTGAGATGTACCTGAATGATAAAGAGTAAGGGGAGGAGGAAAACTAGGAAACAAGGGAAATACATATGTCCAGTTGATCTGATGCAAAGATGACTTTAGAAAGGATTAATCGGGACATGTGGAAATATGTAAGAGATTACTGAGATTGCATCCATAGCTTAATAGACAGAGGAGTGGAAACACAAGGTCAAGTGCAGATCAATATTTCTTCTCCCCAGATTAATACCCTTCCAGAAGATTCCCACTATTTCATCATAGGAAAATATTGACACTAAAATTAGCCAATCATTGGAGCTAATGAAATTGTGCTCATATTTTTGAAATGTTGAGACAGTTCTTCATCTTTCCAGGCAGAGCTCACGTGTCCAACCACAACCACCCAGTGGCACTTGGAGAGGCCCCAGTGTCTCTGAGGCACCTGCCTGGGCCTGGCAGCTCTCACAGGGGACCTGCAGGAGACCAAAGCCCCTCAGAGCTTCAGATGGAGACTGGGCAGAGGGGACCAGGGCACCTGCAATGGCACCAGCCGTCCATGACCCTGTGACTGCATCCCACCCCAGTTCTGAAAATCACTTTCCTTTTCAGACAGAAAGATAATGCAGAATCTCCCCAGAAGACTATTGTACTGAAACAAACCAAACCAAGAATAACAATAAGAACACAAAAAAATGAAAAGCTGGAAAGTCTAACAAAACATTTATTTGCCTTCAGTCTTTGTCTTAATTTCTTTCTTGTTTCAGTTTTAATGTCATTTTCTAAACTCTTCTGTTATAATCAGGCCTGCACCATTAAAGAAGATATTTCTGTGTCTCACACAGAGCCCAGCGCTCAGAAGACCACCCTCTGACCATGGCTGTCTGTGCTACCCCTCACTCTGCACACAGCACGTCGCACTCCTGAGGTGTCGGGCTCTCTCAAATGTTGAGGAAAGCAGGGTGACCAGCTTCATCTATTTTTGGGTGCCCAAATTTGCACAAATCTCAACATACCTATGTTACTGTGGTGTTTTAAAGGAGTCCCTAAAACACGTAGCCACACTCCCTTTTCATTCCCTGCACAGTCAATGAAGTGCAACTTCATTTTCGGGGACAACAGGGAGGAGGTTGATCTCACCCCATGTCAGATCCCATCAGTGCAGATGTCTCTGGCTAATCCAGCTGTCTGGGCTTCCCTTTCTAGTCAATGCAGGGAAAGAAGTTGTCTCAACTGAGTTGTTTTCAGACAACCTAAGGTCCCGTAGGAGCCATCTCAAAAATTTCCAGCACCACATGGGAACACAGCTACCCCAGGGCATCTCAGGCAGCAACAGCCTCTCTGTGTGGTCAAATGAATCAAACTCCAAAGGTGGATTCTAGTCCTAAGTTGAAATCTTCTCAAAAAATAACTCAATGCAATAATTGACAAAAATCCTCCTTTCCAAAACTTCACACAGTTTTTACCTTTGCCAAGTACGTTTTCATTCTTAATAATTGGCAGCACCATGTTCGTGCACTACAGTAGCCATGGCTATGAAGCATGGCAGGGACCAGGGTCCCAGATAAAGCTCTCTGGATGATGTGTGTTAAGGGCACATTTGCTCTTTTCTGACATATCATCTCTATCTTAAGCACCACAGACCAAGAAACCTTAATGAGGACTTCTAACAACAAAGAGCCTGCTTTGGTGCCTCAAGGAGGGAGGCTGCATCCTGTCCCAGATTGTCCTACATCCTGCTTCTACAAAAAGAGCAACCCACAGGAGAAATCAGTTTTGAGGTCACCAAAGGATCTCAGCTTGTGGCCACACTTTGTGCTGTTTCATCCCACATGACTTTGATCCTGTCTTTAAAAAACACCAAATCCCAAAGCAACCGCCAAAAACCAGCTTCCCACACAGGCCTGCCCAGTACAGAGACCTGTCACTGCCAGGGCGCAGATGTGTCCTCTCCAGGGCTCCCTTTTTCATATCTCACAGCCTTTGGCATCATCTGGGGATTATCCTGAAGGATTTATCAGCAAGTTTTGGTAAATAAATGGCGTGACAGGAGGTGTCTGCTTTCCAGAACATGAGGGGAAATCTCTCAGCTCTCTCCCTGACTGTGCCATCTTCATGGTGGTGACCTACTGAGCCCCCACATGACACGAGCTGAAATCACAGTGGGATGTGCCACATCACAGGGAGGTCTCGCTGGTGGTGCAGCAGCACCCTCACTTCCCTGCAAGGCCCAGGAGCTGCTGTGCACTGCTCACGCGCTCCCCACTGCTGCTCTTCACAGCCGTTCCATGGCAAGGATGGGGGACAGGAGGCAGTGGGGCCATGCTGGGGCTCCTCGCTGATAGGCAGAGGAGAAGAGACACATTGGAGAGGAGTTTGGGTGAAGAGATGGGAAGACAGTCCCTCTTCCTCAGCTGGAGAGAAAATCCAAGGGCAAGGGCATAAGAGAGATGGAGAACTGCTGGACCAAGACCATCAGCCTGCACCACAGTTCCTTGTTCCCAGCACTCCTGCGGCCCTCCACCAAGGGTAAGGGCTTTAAGAGTTCCTTCCTGAGGTGTCGCACAGAGACAGTTAACTGCAAAAATGGCTGTGGATCCTGAGCTGGGAGGATGACAGGGCAGGGCTGCCACAAGAGCCCTGCCTGAAGGTCCCATGTGGCTCAGGGGACAGTGTGGCAGCCAGGACTCCTGGGTCCTGGGGATGGGGCTGCCCTGAGCCCCAAGAATCCTGTGGGACTGGCTCCATCCCCTTGTGGAGGGTGGGGGGCAATCCATGGCCAGGTTGCCCTGGGAGTGGGTCCCCCTTTGGCATCTGGCTCTGGCACAAAAGGGGTCCTGCATCCTGCAGCTGGGGTGTCCTGCAGCTCCCGTGGGGCTCTCAAGAACCTGCTGGAAATGCTCATATAGGAAATGGGTCCTTCACCTTGGAATAACCCCAAGGTGTCTGCTTCTTTGGGAGAACCTCTGCTCCTTCCCTGTGGATCCTTTTATGCTTCCAATTTGGCAGAGCATGGTTTGGGCTCAGAGATCTTGTCCTCAGATGGCCACAGCCCCTGTCCTCCTGCAAATTGGCATGAAACCTCTGCACCCAAAGGACAGCCTGTTTGGGAAAGCAGCTTGGGAACAGGTGGGGGTGCCATGGCCACCCCACAAGTCCCTGCTGACCCCAAGCATTTTTCTCTGAGCCGTGGGGGGCAGTGCTGGGGCAGTCCAGCAGCGCCATCTCCCCCAGCCCCCTCCCGGCCATACACCTCTGCTGCCCAGCACCAGCAGGTCCACAGCTGCTCTGCCCCTGGCTGCCCTGTGCCCCTGGGGCTCCTCAGCCCTCTGCAGCGATGCGCCGGGGCCCGGCCTGGCCCTGCAAAGAGCAGCCTCTGCCTGGCCGCGGCCCAGCCTTGCCGGGTGCAGCGCGAGGACTGCCAAGACCTGGGGCAGCTGCGGGCAGGGGGTCAGGGCCCCAGGGGCAACAGGGCCCTGCCCTGCCCTGCCCTGGGGGCAGCAGGATGCTGCCCACGGGCTCCAGCACCCATGGCCATGTCGAGGGCCCCCGCGCCAACACCAGGGCCGGCACCAGCACAGGCCCCAGGGCTGCTCCCTCGTGCCCCCCACCGTCCCCAGGCACAGGGCAGCCAGGAGCCCTGCGGGGCCCCCGCGGCAGAGCCCAACCCCGGCGGGGGAGCAGCCACGCCCCGGGGCCCCGCAGTGCCCGGGCACACGGAGCCACGCTGCCCCGAGGCTCCACGACGCCTCGCGATTCTCCGTGATGCCACCCACAAGATGGCGATTGACCACAGGGGCCGGGGGCAGAGCTGGCTGCCAGGGCAGGAGGCTTCACTGTTTCCATGGCAACGCCCGCAGTGCTGCATTCCTATTGGCTGGCAAGAGAAACATGGGGTGGATTTGAATGACGGCTCTCTCAGCCAATCGGAGTCCAGCATGGGGGAAACAGGAAGAGGTGGAAGTGGAGCTGGAGCAAAGCTGGAGTAAGGGAGTGGGCGAGAGCGGGTGTGAGCGGGGCTGGTGGGGCTGCAGGCACTTTCAGCTGCCCGTGGGTGTCCTCCCACCAGGGCGGGGGCAGCGGTGCTGGCCCTGGGGCTGCTTTCCTGCAGGAGCTGCAGCAGGGGCTGGTGGGACCGTGAGCACGGCACAGAGTGACTGGGGACAGAGCAGGGAGCTGCCCTGCAGCCAGACGTGGCGGCCTGCTGCGAGCAGCTGGGCCGGGGCGGCTGCTGGGGTTGGGGGCAGGAAGCTTTGCCCCTGCCGGGGGTCAGAGACCCGTTTGGAAGCATTTCCCTGAGCTGCTGCTGCCAGCGCAGCCCCCAGGTGCTGCTCGGAGCTGCGTTTGGGAGCTGCTGGGCAAAGTGTGAGCAGGCTGCTGGTGTCCTCGCGAGGGGCCCTTCCCAATGGCCTCGTTTGTTCTGAAAACGGCATTTCCGAGTGGCTCTGAGCGAGGCTGTTCCTGCATGTCATGCCATGCCTTAGCTGTTGTTTTTGCTCCAGGCCTCTTGCTTTGCCCCGAGACCTGTGAGCCTGGCAGCAGCGTGAAGGGTGTTTCCAGAGCAGCTCTGTAAGTGTGAACTGTTTTGCTTGTGAAGGGCCTTGAAAGTGGCTGAACGGCCAGTGCTCCCACTTGCCGTTGTTCTTTCCACGCTCCTAGGTCAGGGTGAAGAGTTGCTGACTTGTGGCTCTGCTGGTTTCACCAGCTGAGATGCCCTGGCCTGAGTCCTTCTGTGTGTCTCCAATTGTCAGGGCATAAAACAGGAGAATGTTGGTTGTCCTGGATGTGTGGAGGATTTGCTGTGTTTGTTCAGCATTGGGGAAGGAACCAGACTTGTGAGTTGCGGGAAGGCTTCTCCCTCTGCCTGGGACATGAGGCCCTGCTGTCTTCAGGTTCATAGCTGCTCATCCCATGAAGTCATCTTTTTCAAAACTGTTGCCAATAGTTACTTGCAGGTCTTTTCCCAAATCTGAAGTTTTATGGTCCACATGTAGAGACTACCTAGGCAAAAGCTAATCTTCTTTTGGGGTAGTAACTGGTCTGTTAAGGGTGTTTTGCTGCACTCTGAGCATTGTGAAGCCATGAGGTGAATCAGGGAGGCGGTTCAGGAGCTGGCTGAGCCTTGGGGGAGGCAGGGGGAGCTGCAGGTGGCCACAGCCACATGGCCAGGGTGTGGGTAGTGGGGTCACCACTGTCTATGAGAGCTATGCCAGAAAATCACCAATGTCAAAGCAATTCTTTGTCAGTAGCTGATAGGCCAGCAGGAGGCATGTGGCTCAGCTATTGATGATGAGGTCACTTCTGCCTGAGCACCTGATAGGCCAGGTGGAGGAAGAAGGCTTGGCTGTTGATTGTGAGGTCACTTGTGAGTGCTGAACTGATTGGATAGCAGCAGAGATGTGGCTGGAAAGGTGCTTGTGAGGTCATTTCTACCTGAGCAGTTGGTAGGGCAGCAGCAGGCACGTGGTTGGGATATGAGCTTTTGCGGTCACTTCTGCCTGAGCAGCTGGTAGGTCAGCATTTGGCGCATGGCAGGGGAAGTTGTAGTGAGAGAACTTCTGTCTCCGAGGTTTATAGGCCAATGTCAGAGACCTGGCTGTGAAGGTGACTGTGAGGTCATGTCTTTCTGAGTCCCTGAGAGGCCAGCAGCAGGCAGCTAGGTGTGGACATTGCTTGTGAGGTCTCTTTTGTCAGAGTCCCTGATAGGCCAGCAGTAGTTGGTGGCTGGGGAAGTTCTTTGGAGGAAACTTCTGTCTCTGAAGTCCATAGGCCAGCAGCAGGCATGTGGTGGGTGTATGCACTTGTGAGGTCACCTCTATGTGATCATCTGACAGGTCAGGAGAAGACACCTGGCTTGTATGCTGGTGGTGAGGTCAGTTCTGGGTTTGTTGCATGTGCTCAGAGGAGGGATTGAGCCCTGCAGAGCTCCACAGCAATACAGAAATGCAACTCATTAATCAAGCAGAAGTAGATGTTCCCCATCATCTGACACACATTTTATTCCACTCCATCATCATGATGCTACTGCTACATTTCAAATGCGGATGATGTTCTGTGGTGAACATGGACATGGAGTTTGCCTTTCCACTTGTTGCTAAGTAGAAGCTTGCAGCCTCCTGCCGGTCAGCTAGGGAGTCCAGCTAGACTTTTGAGGCTGCTAAATGAATGTAGTGCTGGTGTGAGCAGTGGTGTGAGTAATCTCTTATCGCCAGGGTGTGTGTGCTTTAGAAATTGCCCCTGCCAAAAGAGCAGGGAGCTTGTGAGATTTTTCTGCCAGGTCTGAATGCTGTCTCTGTCTTTGAGGTGTCCACCTGCTTTTACGACACATTTGGAGCTGTAACACGTTAGAGGTGTCTGATTTTCTGTCCACGTATGCAGTCATTGGAGAATGGGTGCAAAGGCTGTTGGAGGAGACAAAAGGAATGTCAGCCCCCAAAAAGGTAAGGGCCACATTTTGAAAGAGATTTCTTGTTCAGAGAAGTTGAGGCACAAGCAAGAGGCAAGAGCTGGCCTGACCAGTCCCTGTGAGAGCACTTGCTCTCTGCTTCCTGGAGGTGGGAAGTGAGCAGGCTTGGGGTGTGAGCAGATATTCAGAGACAGTGCCTGTTGCAAGGCCTTGGAGGACTAGAAGGGAATGGAAGGTCTGGAGAGTTGGGCTTTGTGTGTTGTGGGGCCCTTGGGGGTGCCCTGTGTGCTGGAAATTTTGGAGGTGGCTCGTATGTGACCTTAGCTTGTCATTTGGAAATGCTTCCCAAAACAACTCTGTTGAGACAACTTCTTTCCCTGCATTGACTAGAAAGGGAAGTCCAGACAACTGGGTTAGACAGAGACATCTGCACTGACGGGGTCTGGCCTGGGGTGAGATCAACCTCCTCCCTGTTGTCCCCCAAAATGAAGTTGCACTTCATTGACTGTGGAAGGAATGAAAAGGGAGTGTGGCTAGATGTTTTAGGGACTCCTTTAAAATGTCATGGTAACACAGGTATGTTGAGATTTGTGCAAATTTGGGCACCCAAAAATAGATGAAGCTGGTCCCCCTGCTTTCCTCACCAGTCGAGAGAGCCTGACACCTCAGAGTGTGACATGCTCTGTGCAAAGAGTGCAGAGTGGCACGGACAGCCGTGGGCAGGGAGTGGTTTTCTGAGTGCTGGCATCTGTGTGAGACACAAAAATATCTTGGTGCAGGCCTGATTATAACAGAAATGTTCAGAAATGACATTAAAACTGAAACTAGAAGGAAAATAAGACAAAGATTTAAAGCAAAGAGATGCTTTCTTATACTTTCCAGCTTTTATTTTGTGTTCTTAGTGTCTTTCATGATTTGTTCTGTATCAGTCTACTAGTCTTCTGGAGCGATTATGCATTATCTTTTTATCTGAAAATGAAAGAGATTTTTGGAACTGGTGTGGGATGCAGTCACAGGGTCATGGAAGGCTGGTGCCATTGGAGGTGCCCTGGTCCCCTCTGCCCAGCCTCTCTCTGCAGCTTTGAGGCACTCTCATCTCCTGCAGGTCCCCTGTGCGAGCTGCCAGGCCCAGGCAGGTGCCTCAGAGATACCAGGGCTTCTCCAAGTGCCACTGGGTGCTTGTGGTTGGACATGTGAGCTCTGCCTGAAAGGGTGAAGAACTGTTCTCAACATTAAAAAAATAAATAAATGAGAACATTTACATCAGCTGAAATGACTGAATAACGTTAATAAAATGTCAGTGTTTCCCATGATGATGTAATGGAAATTTTGAGGAAGGGCATGAATCTCAGGAGAAGAAATGTTGATCTGCCCTTGACCTTGTGTTTCCACTGCTCTGTCTGTTATGCTGTGGATGTAGTCTCAGTGATCTCTCACATGTTTGCACATGCCCAGATTAAATTGATGATTTCTAAAGTCATCTTTGCATCAGACGATCTGGGCCTATGCACTTTCCATAGTTTTCTAGTCTTCCTCCTGCCCTTAGTCTTTATCAGTCAGATACCTCTCAACTGTCCACTTCCTGCTTTAAGCTTCAGGAAGTCTATACCTTGCCTCCTCTTTCCGGAGTCTAATTATCTCTTCAGTCAATTCCATCACTGTGTGTCTATCCAGCCTTTCCTATCTATTTGTGAAGAACATTTCAAGGAAGGTTATTCCTTGTAGACTGTGGACCTCACTGGAGGCAACTTGGACTTGACATACAGTTGAGGAGTGTATTTTACTTCTTACGACACTGGAACAAGATTATTTGTGTTTGATCGCAACTAAGACAAATCCTTCTGTGCCTGTTTGCAGCTAGTTCTCTAAGGAAAGCAGGTGGGAATTGGTGCCCATGAGGTGTAACATTCAGCTGTAGCCTTGAGTGGCAAAAGGTTCGATTTGAACAAGAGTGATCAAAGTCCCCAGTGGCTGATGAGAGAAGTGGCAGGGCTGGGGAGGTGGGGAGGAATATTTTTCATGGATGTTTGACCTCCAGGATGGTGCTTTTCCTACATGTCCAGACTTCTTTAGGAGACACTCTGGATCAATATCAGTTGGAGAAGGTGGATATCACTCTAGTGTATAAGCTGAAAAATAAGGAAACCTTTAAAAGCAGAAATCCTTTTTTTTTTTCTTTTTGGTGCTCATTGAAATCTTCCTCTTGTAAATACACTGCTGAAACCTCTCCAATTAGCCACAGCACAAGAATTGAAGAGCTGAAGAAAATTATGGGGAGAGGCATGGCTCCTTAGGGATTTTTGCATTTCAGTGACCCCTTATGTGTCTTTGGTGCTGAGTCCATGAACCTCCAATGCTGAGAGGAGACTGAAGCAACCTCTCAAGAAGTTTACATCAGAAGCAAATCCCCAAGTTTCCTGGAGTGTTAACAGGTCCCACTGAGGGCCATTATCAACAAAAGCTCCCTGGTGGCTGATTAGAGCAGAAAGTTGGAGGCCCTGATTGCAGGTAGGCAAAGGCAACGTGAGGGTGGCTGTGATGCCAAGTCAACCTTGATGTGTGTTATCAAGCAGAATGGCCAAGGCCCACAGCCAGCCCCTGCATGGGGGGATTCTCTCCTCACACTTTGCTCTGGGCTTTACCTGGGGGCAGTGTCAGGGCAGGGGAGGAGTGCAATGCCTGGTGCAGGACAACAATACAGCACCTCCTGGGCTCCGTGGAGGTGAGGAGGCAGCAAGGCCACAGTGCTGTAAGGAAACGTCATCTTCTCATAGGCCTCTGTGGCAGAGACACTAGCCATAGCAAAGCAGACAAAGACCTCAGTTCTGTTGGAGGCTTTCAGCCTTAGCATTGCCCTCGGTCATCTCCACCACAGACTGTCCTATGCTGTTCCAACCCTGCACCTGTTTCCCTGCAGCCTGTAGACACCCAACGTGCTTCCCCACCTTGCTCTCACTGCAGGATCTCCCCACCTTTACTGACATCCCGCTGTCCTTGCTGGCTGCTCCTTGAAACACAAAGCCAGGGGCTGATCACGGAGTCCCTCTGGGTGACCTGTTGCACCACAGCACTACCCTATGAGTGGCATTCTTGTTACCTGAAGTGCAGTCTGAACCTCTCAAGATGCACTTTGTGCCTCTTTCCCTTCTCATGCTGCTTCCCACTACCAAGAAACGCTCCATCATCTTTGAAACCATACTGTCGCAGGCAGTCACAGGTGACTACTGTATTGGCCTTAGCCTGCACTTCGCCAGGCTAACGAAGCCCAGGTCCCTCAGCCTCTCCATGCAGGCCATGTGCTTCAGGTCCCCAACGCCTGCTTGGAAGACCTCCTCTGGACCCTCTCCAGTTGCTCCCCATTCCTCCAGCACTGGGCGTACCATACTGGGACATGCTATTCCAGACATGTGGCCACAGCAGTGCTGAGTGGAGGGGGATAAGAACTGCCCTTGCCTGGGTGGCCACGCTCTTCCTAATGCAGTCCTGTATGCAAGTGGCCTCATTTGAGGTGAGCATGCACCACTGGCTCATATGGCACCCCTCATAACATCCAGGGCCTTCTCCTCGGGGTCACTCCTCTGCTGGTCAGGTCTCTGCCTGTCTTGATGCACATGTTTTTTGGCCCCACTGATGAGGTTTTCAAAGAGGACAGGATGTGGGGTAGACCCCTGCATACCCCACCCTTACCTGGCTTTCCAGTAAAGCATGACCCATTCATGAAAACCCTCTGAGCTCCATCATAAAAACAGCTTTTTGCCCATCTGGATGTCTCCTGGACATCCACTACTCTCCTCTCCTCCACAAGTGCAGGTCTTTCATCACAGAAGGCAATCAGGTTGCTCAGGAATAATTTACCTTCAGTAAATCCATGCTGACTGTTCCCAGGCACCTTCTTCATGTGCCCAGAAAGGTGGTCTGAGAGGACTGGCTCTATGACACTCTCCTCACCAATGTGAGGCTGAACGGCCTGCAGCTCCCTGCTTTGTCCTTGTGGCCTTTTTTGAAGATGGGCACAGCATATTCCTTCTTCTGCTCATTGGGACCTCCCCTGATCTCCACAGGCTTTCAAAGATGGAAGAGAGCAGCCTTGCTGTCACAGCAGCCAGCTCTCTTCATGTCCTTGGATGCCAGCCATCCAGTCCTATAGACTTCTATGGGTTGAGTTCTAGAGACTTAGGCACTCTGGGTTGGTTTTCTCCTCAGGAGTCCTGACTCCAGGCACAACAGCTGAGGAGACCTTGTGGGTGAAGACTGAAGCCAGGAAGGACTTGACTTCCCCAGACCTATCTACATCCGCTTTTGCTAGAATCCCTGCCCCATTCAGCGGTGAGCCCGCATTTCCTTGTTTATTCTTTTACTGTCACTGAAGCAGTAGCAGCTCTTCTTCCTGTCCTTCACATCCCCTGCAAGTGTCTCTGTCGCAGGGGAGCTTTGGCTTCCTTAACACCATCCCGACTTTGCTGGACAATATTTCTAAATTCCTCCTTTACACCCTCACCCTTCTTCCCCTTTCCGTATGCTGCCTGATTGCCCTGGAGCTCACATGGGAGTTCACTGTTTAGCCAGGCTGGTGTCCAGAGATGTCTGCTAATCTTACAACCTTTCGTTATGGAGCATTCTTGTGCTTGACGGGTGCTGTCCTTAAAGGCCTGCGGGCTTTCCTGAGCTCCTCTGCCCTTCAGAGCTGCCTCCCTTGGTCCATGCCATGGAAGAGCTCCATACATGCAAGCTACCCCTTCACACATAGGGCATGCCCCTCCTCATCTTGCCTGTTGGTCTCTCCTGTAGAACTTGCACCCTGCCATTGAAGGACCACAGTCATGCAAGTGATCCCACCAAACCGCAGTTATTCCAGCCATGTGGCACTCCTGTGACAGCTTGTGCATCTCCCTTTGCTCCTGGCTGCACCTCAGGCTGCATATATTTGCATACATTTTGATAACAGCACCTCAGCTGTGGCCTCAACCGAAGATTTATCTCAGGAAAACATGTTACCAAGGACCTCATGTATGCAAAGGCTTTCATTGCAAGTGGTGACATGCTGTCATGGATAGCAGGTGGCAATGTAATGGTGAAAGGAGGTTCCCACTAAGAGAGCAAAGCCTGTAGTGCCCAAGGCCAGGGAGAAACAGAGCTGGGCCATGCAGGAATGGCAGGAGAGATGTTGGCAGCCCGAGCTGACTCTGCAGCACCGTTGGGCCTGTGACAGACTTCTTGAACCAATCTCCAGGCAGGACAAGGTGCCAGTGAAGAAGTCTGTGGGCCAGAGCAGCCTGTGATCCAGCCACCCTGAGGTCATCATTAGGCCAGTCCCTGTTCATATCATGTGGCGGGGTGAGAAGAGGTTGAGGAGGAGAGCAAGAAGGGTTTGAGAATACTGAGACTAGAGCGGAGACCTTGGTGTGATGTGCCTCCCATTTATGCAGCACCCATGGATGTAGACGGGATGGACTTTCCCTAAAGGAAGTGTTGGATTAATTTGTCTGGGCACAGGTAGGAACCCCGAGATGCCCTGGGGCACTTGCCCAGCAAGCACTCCAAAGGTGCATGGTTTTCCTGTAGGTCCCATGCTGTATCTGCTAGAGACATGTGTTTGTGCTGGACGCCCCAGGCATCTGACATGGCCCTGCCAGCCTATTTCTATGTCACTGAATCAAGTGTCTGCACTGAATTACTATAGCTGTTTGTAACATTGGGATCTTCATCTGTCCCAGCTTCATAGTGAGTGAGGGGCTTCTTCTAGCTATAGTTGGCATTTAGTGTCTTTTCAGATGGCCAAGGAAATTCCCCACCTGGCCCCCATGTCGTGCTCTAGGAGGATGCAGGTCTCACAGTCACTCCATCAGAGCAAGCAGACACTGGCACATGCCTTCAACCACCTCTGTCTCTTCAACTGTCCCCAGGTGTTTGTGTGTGAGCAACTGACTCTCATCCTCCATCTCCAGTGATTACAATGGCAGCTTAGACAAGGAGCTCCCATGCAGACATCTGTGTTGTGCCCACTTTTATTTTCACCTCGTGTGAGTTTGTGGAGTTCACGGGAGGGATCTGAATCCCACTCCAGCCCAGGGGCTTCTAAATGGGCATGAGATGCCCAGACTGACTGATGTGAATCAACACCTGAACCATGTGTCAATAAGCTCCCTTCTTGTCCCCATCTAGGTGTCCTGCCTAGTTAAGAGATGCGAATCGGGGCTTCCAGAGTGGCACATTTCCACCTTTGATAGACAGTCATCCTCTGATGAAATAAACTACAACGCTGGAATCAGTCTCTCTGCACTCTTTAGAAAAGGACAATAGCTGGTTATTTTAGTCTACTTCAGGGAACATTTCCCAGGAGGAGGGAGCACAAGGGACAGAGAAATTCATGAGCTCAGTTGGGCCTCTCCTCCTGAGAGGGTCCAGGCTCCTGGGACAGAGGGAGCTCATGGCAACCTGGCAGCACTGCCCAAAGACAACTGTGTGCAGGAGCAGCTCCTCTGCAAAGAGCAGCAGGGCTCTGGGCACTGCCTGCTCTTGCTGACATGAGATGAGAGAAGGCAGAGAGAAGTGAAAGGCAGTGTGGAGTGGGAGGCCAGAGGAGAGCTCCTTGTGGGAGAAATCTTCACAGCCCTTGACACAGTAAGTCTCTGGCTGCAGGGCAATGCTACTGTGATTCCTGGAGGGGTCTTTTGAACCCAGTCCATCCCAAGACTCTTTTTTTAAAGATTGCTCTCCCGACTTCTCCAGTGCAGAGGATAGGGAGAAGCTTCAGAGCAGGGATTCCCTACCACACCGTCACAGGGACAGGGCATCCCTCTCCTTTCTTCCAGGGAGGGCTGCAGGGGTGTGAAACCAGTGTGTGCACGCATGTCTGCATGGACTGCACTTCAGAGCAGGGTCGCTGTGCCCCAGGGTGCTGTGTATTTGGAACAGTGACTCTGCCACCTGTGAAGGTCAGCCCTCAGCCTGCCTGCGGAGATCCCCACGATGCTGAGGGGAGAATCTCTGTGTGGGAGGAGAGACCCCCGTCAGGGCAGGTACTTTCTCCCATTGAGAGGCTGCTGTGTGGGTCAGGGCTGGGGAACATATCCAGAGGAGACTTTTCAACAGGAATGCCAAGGCAGGGGATACCTGAAACAGAAGGAGCTTTCATGTGCCTGTGCTTTCAGTTTGATTCTGTCTGGGTGGAGTGAAATGGGATTGGATCTGTCAGGTTTAGACAGGGGACGGAGGCTCCAAAACAGTGACACTGAGAGAGGATCAGTTCTGGGAGGGACTCAGCAAATGCCTTCATCCACCCCTCAGCCTAAGGACAGAGCCAGCATCACCTTTCCAGACTCAGCAAGGTTTCTCTCACCTGCTCCAAAGCACCTGCAGACACTGAGGTGCCCCTGGGCAGCCTCCTGCACCTGCAAGGTTTCTGCAGGGCAGAGCTGAGCACCCAGCGGGTGGGATGGGGTCTGTGAGCACTGAGAGGGGAGAGACGTGGGGACAGAGAAACAGCTCCCCACAGGGACGGCTCCAGGCAGCAGAGTCATGGTCCGAGTGTGAGAGGAAACTGTCAACTCCAACGCCTCCTCTCCTCTCCCAGCCAGCACAGCCCTCTGCTCTCAAGCCTGTGGGGCCCAGGGCATGAGTTGTCATTTCCTCGGCAGCCGGACATCCAGGAGAGGACACACTCCTGAGTGCCCCTCTGTCCCTCCCTGTCCCTGTTTCCCTCCACACAAATATCATGGTATTGCTCCATGTTTCCCATCTGTCCATGCTGCCCTTGTGCTTCCCCTTGGACTCTCTGGGCAGGGGGGTTTCTGATGCAGTTCAGACACTGATCCTGCGGGTCCTGCCATGTAGACGTGTCCTTGACAGTGAGGTGCCCAAGCACCCCTCTAATCTGTGGGTGTCTGGGCAATGCAGTGTGGGGGTCTGGGAATGAGCCAACTCTCTCATCAGGTCACCCCATCCTTAGGACATTCAGCTATTTCCCTGGGGTGTCTGGCTGGGCTGCAAGCTGCCCTCCACAAGGACACAGCTCTCCCATTGCAGCTGTGTGACATCTAGGTGCCCCAGGGAGAAGCCACCTAGATCCCTAGGCCACGCTGAGACATTCTGCTGGGTGGCTGGATGTGGGCACCTGGAAGGAGCCCGATGTGCTGCTGGCTAGAAGGGGAGGGCTGAGACCTCCCTCACATTCCCTCAGAAAGAGTGCTGATGGGCACTTTGCAAGTGCATTCCTCTGCTCTCCGCAGTGTCGTTTCTCTTTCGGGTAACATGAGTGCAACTGTCCTCCAACTCCGAGGTGCGAGCACAGGGCAGCTGGGAACAAGGCAGCTGGACAGGCCAGCTCTGCTCCCTCTGCACTCAAGCCAGAGTGAATCCTTTTGCCTCTCCAGAATCACAGCTGCTCACTCTGAGTGCAGCAGCAATGCTGAGGGTTTCTACCTCCAAGAATCCTCTTCCCGTGTGACAGGGTCAGCTAAAGAAAACCAAAAAAGCCTTAAAACTATTCATGAACTCACATTATGTGGAATTGGGAGTGAAGATGCTGAAAATGCCTTCAGCATGATGAGTGGATGAAATCTGACTGGAACTGGGAATATAACAGTTCAGTCACCCCTGTTCCCATGTCGGCAGTGCTGTAAGTCAGAGCTGACTCCTCTGGAGCCCACAGGCAGAGCCTCCTGCTCCTCATGGCAAACTCAGCCAGCACAAAACAGAGATCAAGTGATGGAGCTCAATGATGGTGCTGCTGAGATGGGGAGAAGTAATGTGTGTGTGTTTGGGGGAGGCTATGAAAAATTTTTGCTGAGAGAAGTCTGCCCTAGCTTGTCAATGTCTCTTCTTCCTCAGACAATCCCCATGTGCTGCAAAGGAGCAAATGTCCAACAGCAGCTCCCTCAACGAGTTCCTCCTCCTGGCATTTGCAGACAAGCAGGAGCTGCAGCTCTTGCACTTCTCGTTCTTCCTGGGCATCTACCTGGCTGCCCTCCTGGGCAACGGCCTCATCATCACAGCCGTAGCCTGTGACCACCACCTCCACACCCCTGTGTACTTCTTCCTCCTCAACCTCTCCCTCCTCGACCTTGGCTCCATCTCCACCACTGTCCCCAAATCCATGGCCAATTCCCTCTGGAACACCAGGGCCATTTCCTACTCAGGATGTGCTGTCCAGGTCTTCCTGGTTGCCTTCTTGTTTGGAGGAGAGTTTTCTCTTCTCACAGTCATGGCCTATGACCGCTTTGTTGCCATCTGCAAACCCCTGCACTACGGGACCATCATGGGCACCAGAGCTTGTGTCAAAATGGCAGCAGCTGCCTGGGCCAGTGGTTTTCTCACTGCTGTGCTGCACACTGCTAACACATTTTCAGTACCACTCTGCAAAGGGAACACAGTGGGCCAGTTCTTCTGTGAAATCCCCCAGATCCTCAAGCTCTCCTGCTCAGAATCCTACCTCAGGGAAGTTGGGGTTAGTGTGGTTATTGTCTGTTTAATGTTTGGGTGCTTTGTTTTCATTGTGCTGTCCTACGTGCAGATCTTCACAGTCGTGCTGAGGATCCCCTCTGAGCAGGGACGACACAAAGCCTTTTCCATGTGCCTGCCTCACCTGGCCGTGGTCTCCCTGTTTGTCAGCACCACATTTTTTGCCTACCTGAAGCCCCCTTCCCTCTCCTCACCAGCTCTGGATCTGGTGGTAGCTGTTCTTTATGCAGTGGTGCCTCCAGCAGTGAACCCCCTCATCTACAGCATGAGGAACAAGGAGCTCAAAGATGCCCTGAGGAAAGTGATTTCATGGACAGTTTTCAGCAGTGGTAACATTACCTTTGCCCTCCACAAATGATTCTCACTGTGTCCCATACCAGGACTGAGCTTTGTTTCTTCACTTTATTTTTATTAGGACTTTTATTAGTAGTAGTATTTGTTATCATGTTGCTACACAAATCCTTGGATTCATTGCACTTTTCCTGAGACTGTTCTCTCTCACCTGGTACCCACATTACATTGTTTCAAACACTGGGTCAGAGCTGACTCCCTCATAGCGTCTCTGCAATAAGGTAGATTCTACCCAGTGCAGTGCCTGAAGGCTGGGCTTCCTTCAAAGCTCTTGGCAAGAATAGGCCCAAGGAATTGCACCCCAGAAGCACCTGCTGCACAGGATTCTCCATGGGTTCAGGAGCAAAACGCTCATAATAGTGCAATGATCTCTTAGAGACTAAGGGCTGGGTTTAGGGCTCACCCGTCAGTGTCCAGTGACAGTGGAGGAGATGAATGGTCATGGATTTAAATACCCAGAAATGTTTCACATGTTAAAGCACAGTGTCAGATACCTGTCCTTCTGCAGGGGAAGCTGGAGGTGCCAGGAGAGGTCTGGGAATCTCCTGGGACAGTGTGTGCCTGGGGTGGGCAGTGAGTGGAGCCTCACAAAGGGAGAAGTCCTTCAAGGTGGAGTCACCTGAAGGTAAAACCCTAAACCCAGGGATCCACGGGCAAAGGAGGACTCTGACATCCCAGCAGAGACAGTGGGGACCCACCTGGCATGGGGAAGGGAGACTGGAGAGTGATTCATGTCATCAATGTGACACCAGGGGCAAGATGTAGAGGCGCACCTGGAGACAACTAGTACCCTTGGAAATGCTCCATAGTCCCTCCAAGCACCTGCCACATGCACAGTCCCTGGAGGGATTAGAGGCCCTGATTCCCATTTGGTTGGGTCTGCTTCCCACCCTGACCAGCATGGCCAGTGCAGAGTGACCCTGTGGCCCTGTGGCCCCACAGCCTGCTTGCTGTGCAGAGCAGCACCTCTACTCAAGGCCTTGTAGGGAGAGCAGAGGAGGGGATGTGGGAATGGCCAGCAAGATCAGAGAAGGGATTGGGAGAGATGAGAAGGAAGGGGAACTGGGCTCGAAAGTGTCTTGGAGAGAAAAATGATGACATATAATTCAAAGAAAACATTCAGAGTGTGGGTTCACTGAAGTGAGCGCACAGTGCAGAGCCAAAAGTCTTTGCTGTCCTGGCCCTCCACATGGCATGGAAGTGGCTTAAGAAGGATTAATGCTCCCCACCCTCCCAGCTCATTGTGCCATCATTCATCCTGATAGGTGGCACCAAAAGGAAGGCTGGGAGCCCTTGTGGGAGCTTGTGTTGAAGGAAGCAGCACCCAGGAGCCATATCAGCTTGCTGCTGTCCCTCAGGCCCTGTCCCCACCACATCTCCTTCAGACAATCTCCCCCACTCCACATGCTGGTCCTTACCCCAAAAGTCACCCCCAGACAAGGCTTTGTGCCCAGTTGGAGGACTGGGCATCCAGCTGTGAGCCTTGGAAGGGTGAGCCCTCTGCTGGGTCCTCTGCAGGGCTGGCAGGGAGCATGCAGAAGAGGTCCTGGGACCGTCTACTGGGCCTGTAGACCATCCTCCTCCCGCCTCATACAGGGTCTGTCTGAATAAAGATGCAACCCAGCTTGTTGCTGCATGAACAGAGAGGAGAAACTGCCTGGGGAAACTACTCCCAGACCCAGCCCCTCATACCAGCCATTTCCAGCACTGGCCATTCCCCATGGTGCTGGTGAGAGGTGATCTTGGAATGTGACCAGCTCTGTCTGCCTGCTGGGCTCAGCACCTGTGTAGGGGAGGATGGCCATCCTTCCTGGCCTCTCTGCAGGCTCAGTCCTCTGCAGACCCCAGAGTACGGCCTTCTGCTAATCCCAGGGGGACAGGGCTGGGCCTGGGCAGGGCCCACCAGCCTTGTGGGAGGCTGCTGAACAGGAGGTCCATAGTGGCCAGGGCACCAAGGGCTGGGCCAGTGCAGGGATGAGGTGCAGGTGGGAGCCACGACACTCCAGAAGCTCCCGACAGTCGTGGAGGGGACTCACTGCTGCTAGCAGGGCTGGGGGTCTCTTGGGGGCTGCAGCCATCAGCACCACCTGCCAGGACTCCCAGACCCAGCACAGATGCTCAGTGCTCAGTACCATAGTTTACGGTGCTCCCCATCTCTTGTGTCACCATCCTCTCTCAGGAGCACTGCTGGGTGCATCACTCCCTGCCTGGGTGTGGAAAGGAGCTGCTGGAGCTTCTCTTCTCAGCCCTGCTGACCCCAGCTCTGCCCTGGTGTCAGCCCACAGGCTCTGCCATGGGTCATGCTATGTCTCCATACACTTTCCTCTGAGACCATGTAGGGACCTGCAGCATGTATGTCTGCTTAGAGCTGGCCACCACGGCCCACCTGCATGGTCCCAGGAGATCCCAGCCAGGCTGTGCTTGGAGGTGAGGCTGTGATTGTCCTCGGTCAATGTAGATGGGATGGTGTGGCTGGGGGCCAAGGGGAGGAAAGCACAAGAGAGAAGTTTAAGAAAAAAAAACATAGTCACCATGATAGTGGAGCAGTAGTGGGTCAGGGGTCAGGAGATCTTTAAAAACTCTCCTGGAGAAAGCACTTACCAACCTGATCTAACTGTAAAGTTAGACCATCTCAAAGCAGATCAAGGTGCTGGAGATCTTCAGCAGGAATCTCCAGGGCTGGAATTCAGAGCAGTATCCCTGCACCCCAGGGTGCTGTGTGCCTGGGGCAGTGACTCTGCCACCTGCGAGGGTCAGCACTCAGCCTGCCCAGAGAGCTCCCCACAGTGCTGCAGGGCGAAGCTCTGGGTGGAAGGAGTCACCCCTGGCAAGGCAGGTTCATTCTCCTGCTGAGATGGTGCTGCGTTGGTCAGGGCTGCTCTCAGCTCCAGCTCACCCCCACGATATTTCCAGCAGGCCTTTTCTAGAGGACAGTCAAGGCAGGGACGGGTTACCTTAAACAGAAGGGCTCTCCTGAGTCGGTGCTTTCATTTTCCTCCTGTTTGCAGAGTGCTGGCAGGGAAAAGACATGGGAGAGAGAAACAGCTCCCAGGAGGAAAAGCTCCGAGCAGTGAAGAAATGTTCCGTGAATGAGAGGAAACTAGAACCATAAATGCTGTGGGAGGGGGGGAATTTGGAGACCTCCCTGTCATCCCCTTCAATGCTTTGCTGTGCTACACACTGGGAACACATTTTCAATACTATTCTGCCAAGGCAACCCAGTGGACCAGTTCTTCTGTGATGTTCCTGAGATCCTCAAGCTCTCCTGCTCAGATTCCTACCTCAGGGAAATTGGGCTATTGTCATTAGTCTTTTTTTAGTCTTTGGGTGTTTCATTTTCATTGTGCTGTCCTACGTGCAGATCTTCACTGCTGTGCTGAGGATCCCCTTTGAGCAGGGCCGGCACAAAGCCTTTTCCATGTGCCTGCCTCACCTGGCCATGGTCTCCCTGCTTGTCAGCACTGTAATATTTGCCTACCTGAAGCCCCCCTCCATCTCTTCCCCCCCAGCTCTGGACCTTGTGCTGGCTGTTCTGTACTCGGTGATGCCTCCAGCAGTGAACCCTCTCATCTACGGCATGAGGAACAAGGAGCTCAAAGATGCACTGAAGAAACTGATTCAGCTGGTACTAGTTCAGCAGAAATAAGCTGCCCATCCCTCTTCACAGTTACTTTCTGATTTCTCTCAAAACAACTCCTATGCTTTGGGCATTCTCTCTGTGATAATCATGTTTGTACAGAAGTATTTGAATCCCACTTCTCCAGAGGCATGAACCCAGTCTGTCTGACTGAGATGCCTGCTGTAAATGTGTCTGTCACTGTGTGAGACCTGGCTTCACTCTAATAAAAGGGGATTTCCTCAGTGTAGTGCTTGAAGGCTGGGCGCTCTGTCCAAAGCTGGAGTCAAAAATGTGCTCAAGGGCTTTACACCCTGAAAGGGCCTGTTGCTTTTCCGGCACTCTGCATGGGCTCAAGGCCATGAGCTCCTAGGTGATATGTTAGGGAATGAGGGTGGGTGGGTGCCCAGTGCTCCTGGAGGTGGTGAACGGTCAAGCGGTATCTCCCAGATGACAGGGCTGGAGACTGATGCCTGTCCTTCTCAAAGGGAGTATGGATTCCCCCGGGAGAGCACAGGGCATCTCCAAGGGCACCATGTGCCTTGGGGTGGGCAGCAAATGGAGCTTCACAGGATGAAGTGGAGTCACCCAAAGGTAAAAGGCAAAACCACTGAATGTCCAGGCTAGTGAGAGCTCTGCAATCCCATGGGAGGCAGTGTGGACCCTGCAGGCACAGGGAAGGGAACTCAGAGAGTTGTTCATGTCACCTTCAATAAAAAACCATGGGCTGGATCCAGGGACACATTTGAACACAGCCTGAGCCCTTTGAAAGGCCCTGTGATTGCTCAGAGCATCATCCATGGCCACAGACCCCTTGGTAGGGGTTGTCAGGTGCAGTGATGCCTGTCCAGCTGGGTCTGCTTCCCACCCTGACCAGCATGGCCAGTGTGCAGTCACCCCAAACCCCATTGCCCCACAGCCACTCGCTCTGCAGAGCAGCACCACCAGCTCGGGGCCCTGTGGGGAGGATGGAGGAGGGTCCAGGAATGGCCGGGCAGGCCAGCATTGATGCACCCACCTGGGGAAAGGCCCTTGGGGGAGCAAGGACACACCTAGAGAAGAGGAAAGGAGCAATTGTGTGCTGGCAAGGAGGAGTAAATGAGAAAGAGAAATCTGTTTCTCTGCATGTCAACTAAGGGCAGGCTGCTGTGTGCCGGGGGCAGCAGGAGCTGCTGGAGGAGCCCCAGGGCAGGGACTGTTGTGCTGTGCTGGAGAGAGGGGCTGGCATGGGGTCTGCAGGCAGCTTGGAGGTAGGGATTCTCCTGGACACCAGAACAAGCCAAACAGAGTGCCGCTGTGCTCTGTGTCCTTGTGCCACTGGGGCCAGTCCCAGCTTGGAGGCTGATGGGGCAGCTGACACACACACCCCTGTCCCCCTGGAGCTGCTGTGCCTGCCAGTGGGCTGTGGCTGTGGAGTGAGTGCCCAGAGCTCTGCAGTCCCCTGCGGTGGGCACTGCTGCGGGGCCAATGCCAGCCTGGGCTGCTCTGCTGGGTGGGCTTGGGAGAGGGCAGGGGAAGTGGGGGGAGCTGGGAAGGGTCTGGTCAGGGCTGGAATGGACCCAGGAGAGGAAGAATGCCAATGTCAGCTCAGCTGTGTGAACAGGCAAGGTGATGACACACAAATTGGCGGGTTTGTGGTGCAGAGCCAGGTCTCGTGGAGGGGAACCAAGACATGCCAGGTGCAGAAGAGAGGAGGCCTCTCTGTGCCCTTGCTTGCAGGGACCGACCGCAGAGGTGACCCCGGGCATTCGTCACAGACCAGCCTCTCACATCGACCGTTTCCGGCCCTGGCCATGCACCCCAGGTTTCTGCGTTTTGCTGCATGTCCAGCTCCTTCCTGCTGGGCTCAGTGCCTGCATTGAGGGGAACGGCCAGCGCTGCCGGGCCTCCTTCCTGGTCCAGACCCCGGCAGGCCCTAGGGGATGGCTGTGTGCCAACCCCCATGTGGGACACAGCTAGGGAAGGGCTGGGGCCGGGCGCTGGGGGAGGCTGGGAAAGCAGGAGGGCTGTGGGTGTATGGGGCACCGAGGGCTGTCATGGGGACCATGCCTGGGGGTCGTTTCCCCATCCCTGAACGCACCCTGCCCTGTGTGATGCCTGCACAGCGGGACCATGGGGATGTGTGCGGGTGCAGGGACAGGGCACAGATGGAAGCCGCGATGCTCCTCACCGCTCCACTGCAAAAGAGAAACTCCCAGGAGAGCTCTCCCAGCCCTGCCCCATGAGCTCTTGTCCCTGCTCCAGCCAGGCCAGAGCAGAGGCCAAGGACCAAGAGGTCCCTCAGGCAAAATGGGGACCAGCCTTGTGGAGCTGGCCCTGAGCACCTCAGGACAGGCAGAGTGCCCTCCTCATATGTCCCTGTCTCGCTGGGAGGGTGCCACAGGCACCATGGAAATGGCCTGTTTCTGCCTGGGGTCAGAGCACAGCTAACAGAGGCAGCGAACAGACGCAGCAGTTTGCGCAGCAGTGGTTGGGCTCTGACTAGAACTCGAGGATCTTGTTGGAAGTTGTGGGCTTCCTGAGGACCCCCGAGGAACTAGCAGGTGATTGCTGTGAACAGGAAAGGGGAAGCTAGGCAAGGACAACTGCAGGAGGCCTTGACTTCTCCTGGGAAAAGCTCGTGGGAAAAGCTCTAGTTAGGAGTGGCTGCTGCTAACGAGCTCTCTTGGTTGCCCCGGCCAGAGGGACTTGGGGCCTTTGATCCCAGTGGCCCTTGCTTAGGGCGGTCAAGCACCCTCTTAGGCAGTCCTAGGGAGAGGCCTATATAAGAGCCAGGCCTAGAGCGCAGCTCCCAGAGCGCAGCTAACAGAGGCAGCGAACAGACGCAGCAGTTTGCGCAGAAGGGCGCGCGAAGGGACACGCGAAGGGCCCTTCGTTTCTGTTCCCTGTGGTGTAGGTTTCCTCAAGTATGGTCGTGACACGCCGCACAGCGCGTTCCCCAGTGGCTGTTGGAGTTGCTGTGTCAGAGGCTGCAACCCAGACCGACCCTCTGACAGTAGATGCGGCTCTACAGGTCTCAGGCTGCAGGGAGTGCTTGGGGCCTCTCCGGGAGGCCTGGGCTGGCAGTCAGCTCTCCTGCAGGAGGTGTGCTGCTGTTGAGGAGTTGTGTCGTCAGGTAAGGGAGTTACGGGAGGAGGTCAGTAGGCTGCGCAGCATCCGAGAAGCAGAGCAAGAGATAGACAGGGTGTTCTCGGAGACTGTGCAGCTCCAGGAGTCCCAACCTCCCGCAGCAGTGGAGTTGCCAGAGGGCTCTGTGCCGTGTGAAACGGTACATCATAACATCGTAGAAGAAGGCTGGAAACTGGTCACTGCTCGTGGGAGGAGAAAGGCTCCTAGTCCTCCCAAAGACTTGCAGCTGAAGAACAGGTTTAGTGCCCTCCAGGATGAGGAGGAGATGGGCATGGCTGCAAGGGAAGTACCTGGGACAACAGACTCTGTGCCCTGCCGGAACGCCCGGAAGAAGCGGCGGGTGATTGTTGTGGGGGACTCCCTGCTGCAGGGGACGGAGGCATCTATCTGCCGACCTGACCTCATGTCTAGAGAGGTTTGTGGCCTGCCGGGGGCTCGTGTGAGAGATGTCATGGAAAGACTGCCAAGGCTCATCCATGCTTCAGACTATTACCCACTGCTGCTCTTCCATGTGGGCGCCAATGACACCAAGGGCAAACTGGAGACCATCAAGCAGGATTTCAGAGCTCTGGGGATGGTGGTCAAGGGTCTGGGAGCCCAGGTCATCTTCTCCTCAATCCTGCCAGTGAGGGGGATGGATGAGAGGAGGAGGAGACGGACTTTCCAGGTTAACGACTGGCTGCGCCGCTGGTGTTGGCAACAGGGTTTTGGTTTCTACGACCATGGGACCCTGTTTGAAGATCGACAACTGATGGCAAGAGATGGGATCCACCTCACGAGGCGGGGCACGTGGGTCTTTGCCAACAGGTTGGCCAACCAGGTAAGGAGGGCTTTAAACTAGGAAAGATGGGGGAAGGGGAGAGTTATAGTGCCAGGGTAGTTGGCAAAAGACTGCTCAAGTCAGGACACCTCCAGCAGGTGAATACAACCAGGGAAGTGCGCATGGGATGTGGCTATGGAGGATCCTCTGGTATCCCTCCTGGGAAACCTGCATGCTCGATCACCTCCCTGAAATGCCTGTACACCAATGCACGCAGCTTGGGGAACAAACAGGAAGAACTAGAGATCTGTGTGCGGTCGCAGGGCCATGATCTCATTGCCATTACAGAGACATGGTGGGATAGCTCGCATGACTGGAGTGCTGTCATGGATGGCTACGTGCTTTTTAGGAAAGACAGGCCAGGAAAGCGAGGTGGTGGAGTTGCTCTTTATGTGAGAGAGCAACTGGAATGTATGGAGCTGTGCCTAGGGGTGGATGAAGAGCGAGTCGAGAGCTTATGGGTAAAGATCAAAGGGCAGGCTAGCATGGGTGACACTGTTGTGGGTGTTTACTACAGGCCACCTGATCAGGATGAGGAAGTCGATGAGGCCTTCTACAGACAGCTGGAAGTAGCCTCACGATCCCAGGCCCTGGTTCTCATGGGGGACTTCAACCACCCCGATATCTGCTGGAAAGACAACACAGCTAGGCACAAACAGTCCCGGAGGTTCCTGCAGAGCATTGGTGACAACTTCTTGACACAGGTGGTGGAGGAGCCAACAAGGAGAGGTGTGCTGCTGGAGCTCGTACTAACAAACAAAGAAGGACTGGTTGAAGATGTGAAGGTCGGGGGCTGCCTTGGCTGCAGTGACCATGAGATGGTGGAGTTCAGGATCCTGCGAGGAGGCAGCAGGGCACCAAGTAGGATCGCAACCCTGGACTTCAGGAGAGCAAACTTTGGCCTCTTCAGGGACCTACTTGGAGGAATCCCATGGGTTATGGCCCTAGAAGGAAGGGGTGTTCAAGAGAGCTGGTTAATATTCAAACATCACTTCCTCCAGGCTCAAGAGCGGTGCATCGCTATGAGTAGGAAGTCAAGCAAAGGAGGCAGGAGACCTGCATGGATGAGCAAGGAGCTCCTGGCAAAACTCAACCAGAAGAAGGAAGTCTACAGAAAGTGGAAAGGGGGACAGGCCACTTGGGAGGAATATAGGAACGTTGTCAGAGTATGCAGGGATGCGACGAGGAAGGCTAAGGTCCGTTTGGAATTAAATCTGGCTAGAGATGTCAAGGACAGCAAGAAGGGCTTCTTCAAATACATCAGCAGCAAGAGGAAGACTAGGGAAAATGTGGGCCCACTGCTGAATGGGGTGGGTGCCCTGGTGACGAAGGATGCAGAGAAGGCAGAGTTACTGAATGCCGCCTTTGCTTCAGTCTTTACTGCTCAGGCCAGCCCTCAGGAACCCCAGATCCTGGAGGCAAGAGAGAAAGGCTGGAGGAAGGAAGACTTTCCCTTGGTGGAGGAGGAGTGGGTTAGAGATCATTTAAGCAAACTTGACACCCACAAATCCATGGGCCCTGATGGGATGCACCCACGAGTGCTGAGGGAGCTGGCGGACATTATTGCTAAGCCAGTCTCCATCATCTTTGAAAGGTCATGGAGGACAGGAGAGGTGCCTGAGGACTGGAAGAAAGCCAATGTCACCCCAGTCTTCAAAAAGGGCAAGAAGGAGGACCCAGGGAACTACAGGCCAGTCAGCCTCACCTGCATCCCTGGAAAGGTGATGGAGCAGCTCATCCTGGAGGCTATCTCCAAATGTGGAGGAAAAGAAGGTGATCAGGAGCAGTCAGCATGGCTTCACCAAGGGGGAAATCATGCCTAACCAATCTGATAGCCTTCTCTGATGGAATGACTGGCTGGGTAGATGAGGGGAGAGCAGTGGATGTTGTCTCCCTTGACTTCAGCAAGGCTTTCGACACTGTCTCCCCTAGCATCCTCATAGACAAGCTCAGGAAGTGTGGGTTAGATGAGTGGACAGTGAGGTGGATTGAGAACTGGCTGAATGGCAGAGCTCAGAGGGTTGTGATCAGCGGCACAGAGTCTAGTTGGAGGCCTGTAGCTAGCGGTGTCCCCCAGGGGTCAGTACTGGGTCCAGTCTTGTTCAACTTCTTCATCAATGACCTGGATGAAGGCACAGAGTGCACCCTCAGCAAGTTTGCTGACGATACAAAACTGGGAGGAGTGGCTGATACACCAGAGGGCTGTGCTGCCATTCAGAGAGACCTGGCCAGGCTGGAGAGGTGGGCGGAGAGGAACCTCCTGAAGTTCAACAAAGGCAAGTGCAGGGTCCTGCACCTGGGGAAGAATAACCCCATGCAGCAGTAGAGGTTGGGGGTTGACCTGCTGGAAAGCAGCTCTGCCGAGAAGGACCTGGGAGTGCTGGTGGACACCAAGTTAAGCATGAGGCAGCAATGTGCCCTTGTGGCCAAGAAGGCCAATGGTATCCTGGGGTGCATGAGGAAGAGTGTTGCCAGCAGGTCGAGGGAGGTGATCCTCCCCCTCTACTCAGCCCTGGTGAGGCCCCATCTGGAGTACTGCGTCCAGTTCTGTGCTCCCCAGTACAAGAGGGATGTGGCACTACTGGAGCAAGTGCAGCGAAGGGCTACAAAGATGATTAGAGGACTGGAGCATCTCTCTTATGAGGAAAGGCTGAGAGAGCTGGGCCTGTTTAGCCTGGAGAAGAGAAGGCTGAGAGGAGATCTTATCAACGTGTACAAGTATGTGAAGGGAGGGTGTCGAGAGGATGGGACCAGACTCTTTTCAGTGGTGCCCAGCGACAGGACGTGAGGCAACGGGCACAAACTGAAACACAGACACTTCCATCTTAACATGAGGAAAAACTTCTTCCCTGTGAGGGTGACAGAGCACTGGAACAGGTTGCCCAGAGAGGTTGTGGAGTCTCCTTCTCTGGAGATATTCAAAACCCACCTGGACGCAGTCCTGTAGAATGTGCTCTAGCTGACCCTGCTTGAGCAGGGGGGTTGGACTAGATGATCTCCAGAGGTCCCTTCCAACCTCAGCGATTCTGTGATTCTGTGATTCTGTGTGACAGAGCCAGCATCACCTTTCCAGCCTCAGCAAGATTTGTCTCACCTGCTCCAAAGCACCTGCAAACACTGAGGTGCCCCTGGGCAGCGTCCTGCACCTGGGAGGTTTCTGCAGGGCAGAGCTGAGCAGCCAGCGGGTGGGATGGGGTGTGTGAGCACTGAGAGGGGAGAGACGTGGGGACAGAGAAACAGCTCCCCACAGGGATGGCTCCAGGCAGCAGAGTCATGGTCAGAGCGTGAGAAAAAACTATCAACTCCAAGGTCTCCTCTCCTCTCCCAGCCAGCACAGCCCTCTGCTCTCAAGCCTGTGGGGTGCAGTGCAGGAGTCGTTTCCTCGGCAGCCGGACATCCAGGAGAGGAGACACTCTTGAGTGCCCCTCTGTCCCTCCCTGTCTCTGCCTCCCTGGGCACAAATATCATGGTATTGCTGCCTGTTTCCCACCTGTCCATGCTGCCCTTGTGCTTCCCCTTGGACTCTCTGGGCAGGGGGCTTTCTGATGCAGTTCAGACACTGATCCTGTGGGTCCTGCCATGCAGACGTGTCCTTGACAGTGAGATGCCAAAGTGCCCCTCTAACCTGTGGGTATCCGGGCAATGCAGTGTGGGGGGGCTGGGAAAGAGCCGACTCTCTGGTCAGGACACCCCATCCTTAGGACATTCCGCGATTTCCCTGGGGTGTCTGGCTGGGCTGCAAGCTGCCCTCCACAAGGACACAGCTCTCCCATTGCAGCTGCGTGATATCTAGGTGCCCCAGGGAGAAGCCACCTAGATACTGAGGCCACGCTGAGACATGCTGCTGGGTGGCTGGATGTGCGCAGTTGGAAGGAGCTCGATGCATTCCTGGCTAGAAGGGGAGGGCTGAGACCTGCCTCACATTCCCTCAGAAAGAGTGCTGATGGGCACCTTGCAAGTACATTCCTCTGCTCTCCGCGGTGTCGTTTCTTTTTTGGTTAACACGAGTGCAACTGTCCTCCACCTCTGAGGTGCGAGCACAGGGCAGCTGTGAACAAGGCAGCTGGACAGGCCAGCTCTGCTCCTTCTGCACTCAAGCCAGAGTGAATCCTTTTGCCTCTCCAGAATCACAGCTGCTCTCTCTGAGTGCAGCAGCAATGCTGAGGGTTTCTACCTCCATGAATCCTCCTCAAGTGTGACAGGGTCAGCTAAAGAAAACCAAAGAAGCCTTAAAACTATTCATGAATCCACATTATGTGGAACTGGGAGTGAAGATGCTGAAAAACCCTGCAGCATTATGAGTGGATTAACTCTGACTGGAACTGGGAATATAACAGTGTAGTCACTCCTGTTCCCATGTCCGCAGTGCTGTAGGTCAGGGCTGACTCCTCCGGAGCCCACAGGCAGAGGTCCCTGCTCCTCACAGCCAACTCAGCCAGCAGAAACCAGAGCTCAAGCCACGGAGCTCAAGGATGGTGCTGGTGAGATGGGGAGAAGTAACGTGTGTGTGTTTGGGGGGAGGCTAAGAGAAATTTTTGCTCAGAGAAGTCTGCCCTAACTTGTCAATGTCTCTTCTTTATCAGACAGTCCCCCCTGTGCTCCAAAGGAGCAAATGTCCAACAGCAGCTCAGTGAATGAGTTCCTCCTCCTGGCATTTGCAGACACACGGGAGCTGCAGCTCTTGCACTTCTCGCTCTTCCTGGGCATCTACCTGGCTGCCCTCCTGGGCAACGGCCTCATCATCACAGCCGTAGCCTGCGACCACCGCCTCCACACCCCCATGTACTTCTTCCTCCTCAACCTCTCTGTTCTTGACCTTGGCACCATCTCCGTTGTTGTCTCCAAATCCATGGCCAATTCTCTGAGGGACACGAGGGCCATTTCCTATTTGGGATGTGTTTTCCAGCTCTTTTTCTTTTTTTTTTTCGTTTTGGCTGAGTATTCTCTTCTCACTGTCATGTCCTATGACCGCTACGTTGCCATCTGCAAGCCCCTGCACTATGGGACCATCATGGGCAGCAGAGCTTGTGTCAAAATGGCAGCAGCTGCCTGGGCCAGTGGTTTCTTCAATGCTGTGCTGCACACTGCTAACACATTTTCAATACCACTCTGCCAAGGCAACGTGGTGGACCAGTTTTTCTGTGAAGCTCCTGAGATCTTCAAGCTCGCCTGCTCTGACTCCTACCTCAGGGAAGCTCGGCTTCTTGTGGTTACTGTCTGTTTAATGTTTGCGTGTTTCGTTTTCATTGTGCTGTCCTATGTGCAGATCTTCACTGCTGTGCTGAGGATCCCGTCTGAGCAGGGACGACACAAAGCCTTTTCCATGTGCCTGCCTCACCTGGCTGTGGTCTCCCTGTTTATCAGCATGGCCATGTTTGCCTACCTGAAGCCCCCTTCCCTGTCCTCCTCAGCTCTGGATCTGGTAGTGGCTGTTCTGTACTCGGTGGTGCCTCCAACAGTGAACCCCCTCATCTACAGCATGAGGAACAAGGAGCTCAAAGACGCACTGAGGAAACTGGTTCAGTAGGTACAATATCAGCACCAGTAAGTGTCCCATGTGCATCTGCTCCCCATTCCCAGGGTATTTGGCAACATACCTATGTGTTGCTCATATCTTTCTTTCCTACTTACTTTTTTCTGTTACATTCTCCTAAAAGAAAACATATTTTGCTTTGTGCCACTTGTGTCACGTGTCACTTTGCAGTGTCTCTTTTGGCGCCGACACTAAGGGAGCTCAGGGGCACAGAGTCAGGCTCAGACAAGCAGAGGCATGGGGAGACCATGGGTCCCGTGTCCATCAGGAGAGCTCAGCTCCTGTGGCCACAGTCAAGGTATTATCTCATACCCCTCTCCTGTGAGGGTGGCAGCCGGCTGTCACCATGGGCTGGTCCCTTCCCTCTACAGCCTTCCAACACTCCAAGCAGAACAAAAGTGGAAAAGAGGAGAGTTTGGACGAAGTCTGTGGGAACAGACCCTCTGCTCCTCAGGACCATTCCCCCACTGCCACAGCAGGCGTTTCCTCACTGCAGCCTTTGTGTGGGGCCTGCAGCTTTCTTGGAGACACGTCCACCAACAGCAACAGGACTTTCTCTTGTCAGGGCTTTTCTCCTCATTTCCACACTGCCCTGCCTTGCTCTGATGCGTGTGTATGGCCTCAGTGCTCAGTGCTCTTGTAACGTGCTGGTGGTAGGTTTGTGCTTCCCTGTGCATTCCTGTGAGCTCAGGCAGGACCAGGCATTGGGTGCATTTAGGCCAGACCTGGGCTGCACAAGAACATTGCTATAATAAAAGGGGATCCCCTCCATCACCTGCCTGAAGTCTGGCCTTTCTTCAGAAGCTGCAGTCAAAAATACGCCCAAAGAAATTTCACGATAGAAGGGCCTGCTGCTCTGCTTGTGACCTCCAAGGGATGTGGGGGACAAGTTCAGAGTCTCCGTGTGATGTGTTAGGGACTGAGGGCTGGATCCAGGGTTGATCTGTTGGTGACCAGTGTCAGTGGAGCTGGTGAATGGTTTCTGAATTTCCTGCCTGGGGTTGTCCCAGAGGTGACAGTGCTGATGAGAGATGCCCATCCTTCTGGAAGGGAATCTGAGCCCCCAGGAGAGCTCAGGGGATCTCCAGGGACAGCGTGTGCCTGGTGTGGGCAGTGAGTGGAGCCTCACAAAGTGAGGGACAGTCCACAGTGGAGTGACCAGAAGGTAGAGCACTAAATGCAGTTATGCATGGGGAAAGGAGGGCTCTGCAGGCTCAGGAAAGGCAGTGGGGAGCCAGGAGGTGCAGGGAAGAGTCACTAGAAAGTGATTCCTGCACCCTCAGGGAAGAATCACAGGCTGGAGCCTTGCCTGAGTTATGCTGTAGACATGTCTGTGCCTGGCCCTGCACCTCTCACGTCTGGACCTGTTCCTGTCCCCATCCTGCTGATCCGACTCCCCATCTCGACCTCGAACCTGCATCCACACTACAGTCAAGAAAGCCTTAGAAAGGGATGCTGGGACCTGAGCAGCACCCAGAGAGGGTTTTAGGTGCAAAAGATGACCATATATCCACAGCAACGCTTGCCTGGCAGCCAATGTAAAGTGTAAGGAGAGCTTCAGATCTGGACCCCTACTCAGCTAATGCTGCACGCAGAGTCTTAGCTGGATGAAAAAGTGAGGGCAGCCACTTGGGTCAGGTTTTATGATGCACAGTTAGGAGGGGCAGCTCAGGTCCCTCGAGGGCTGCGCTGGAGCCTTTCAGGAGCAGGCTGAGGTGGGGCTGGCACCGCCAGGGTGGGTGGGGAGAGGGCAGCTCCCCTCTGCTATGCTGGAGCTGAGGCTGGGGCTGGGCACAGCTTTTCCCTGGGGAGCTCCCTGAGGAGCTGTTCCACGTTATCCTCCACCTCTGCCCTGGCAGCAGCACCAGCGCTCAGGGTGCCGGGCGGGAAGTACGCAAGGGTGGAAGGGGGATGGGCTGCCCAGGAGGAGTACTGAGACCTTGTCTGTGCACTCAGGGATGGAGTGAGGAAAGGCAGAGCTCAGCTGGAGCTGGCACCAGCGACCTTGGACATGAAAAGGGCTGGGGCATTAAATGTCTTCTTTGCCTCAGCTTTCCAGGGGAAGCTCTGCCTGAGGCCTCCCAGTTACGGGGGTGTTAGCAGACAGCCATGCTGTGGGATGTGCTGGGGTGTGGTGCAGAAGAGAGGCCGTGCAAGGCTGGCCTTTTCTCCTGTGTCTGGATACGGAGACCTGCAGGAGGACGGAGCTGGCCATGGAGCACCCCACAGCTGGGGTGAGCAGCCAGTGCTGGAAAGGGGTGATGTGAGGGGCTGGTCTGGGATGATGGCCCTGCGGCAGCTTCCCCAGTGTGTCCATGCAACACAGGGAACACCCTGGGCTCTTCTCTTCTGCACCCGCCATGTCCTGGTGCCTTTCCCAGGAGACCTGCATTTGCCCTGCAAGCACTCGGCCATGTGCTCCCACACTGCGGTTCACACACAGTAGCTGCCTGCTGGCATTTTTCCTCTCCTGGGTCCTTTCCAGCTCAGCCCAGCCTCTCCCCAGCTCCCCCCACCTCCCCTGCCCTCTCCCCAGCCCACCCAGCAGAGCAGCCCACACTGGGGGTGGCCCTGCAGCAGTGCCCATCGCAGGGGACTGCAGAGCTCTGGGCACTCACCCCACAGCCCCAGACCCTCTGAAGGGCACAGCAGGTCATGGGGGGCAGAGAGGGGTGTCAGCCTCCCCATCAGCCCCCGGGGGGCTGGGGGCCAGCAATGGCACAAGGAAATGGAGGCCACTCACTCCATGTCTCCACTGCTCTCATGACCAGCAGATCCTTAACCCTGGCTGCCTGCAGCCCCTCTGGGCAGCCCATCTGCCCAGCACAGCACAAGAGTCCTGGCCCTGGGGCTCCTCAGGCAGCTCCAGTGACAGAGCAGCCTGCCCTGAGCTGACACACACAGCAACAGGTTTTCATTTATTCCTCCCCACAAGCACACAGTTGCTCCTTTGCTCTTCTCCGGAGACATCCCTGCTCCCCAGAGGGCCTTTCCTCAGGTCAGTGTGTCCATGCTGGCCTCGATGGCCATTCCTGCAACCCTCCTCTGTGCTCTCCATAGGGTCCCAGGCTGGCAGTGCTGCTCTGCATGGTGAGCAGGCTTTGGGGTGACTCTGCAGTGGCCATGCTGGTCAGGGCAGGCCCAGCTGGACCAGCATCACTGCACCTGACAACACCCTCCCCAGGGTCTGTGGCCGCGGAGGATGCTTGGAGCAATCACAGGGCATTTCCAAGGGCTCAGGGGTGTCATAGACCCAGCCCACTGCCTCTCCTGAGATTGCAGAGCCCTGATTTGCTGCATTCCTTGGTTTAGCCCTTTGCTTTGGGTGGCTCCACTTGGCTTTGGGAGACTCTACTCACTGCCCATCCCAGGAATGTGCTGTCCCTGGAGATCCCTTGTGCTCTTCTGCTGGCTCCATACTCCTTTCCAGAAGGATGGGCATCCATCACCAGCCCCCTAATAGGTGGGACAGTCCCTGGCACAGACCTCTTGACCACTCACCCTCTCCAGGGACACTGGGCACCCACAAGTGACAAATGAATCCAGCCCTCATTCCCTCACACATCACCCAAAACAGCTGATGCCCCTTAGCCCATGGAAAACGCAGGCACGGCAACAGGGCCTTTTTGGGGGCAATTCCCTGAGCGCATTCCTGGCTCCAGCTTGGGAAGAAGAGCCCAACCTTCAGGCACAGTACTAAGGAGATCCCCTTTTATTACAGTGGTGCTACCTGGGAGGCCAGCTCTGACACAGTGATCAGCAGCTTTACAGAAGGCCTCTGGGTCAGACAGAGGGGCTTTGTGCCTCTGGAGAAGTGGGATGAATTCAGACATTTGTGTACAAACATGACTATCACAGACAGAATGCACAACGCACGAGAATTGCTGGAGATGATAAACTGAAAATTGCTTGTGAGGAGAGATGGGCAGCTCATTGCTGCTGAACTAGTACCAGCTGAATCAGCTTCCTCACTGCCTCCTGGAGCTCCTTGTTCCTCATGCTGTAGATGAGGGGGTTCACTGTTGGAGGCACCACCGAGTACAGAACAGCCACCACCAGATCCAGAGGTAGGAAGGAGAGGGAGGGGGGCTTCAGGTAGGCAAAAAATGAAGTGCTGAGAAACAGGGAGACCACATCCAGGTGAGGCAGGCACATGGAAAAGGCTTTGTGCCGGCTCTGCTCAGAGGGGATCCTCAGCACAGCAGTGAAGATCTGCACGTAGGACAGCACTGTCACGCTATGAAGGTTCGATAGTAACGAATGAGACAGTAACGTAATAAAAAACATGTTTATTTTCTCACGCAAGCTCTTGGATTAGTAACATCCATTAAAATAATGTGATTACTAATTTAGAAAGGATAACTCCAAACCGTCAATTATTGCACTATTAATTGAAGCACTGCTTATCCTGACTTGAAAGCTAGCTTGTTCACTCTCCTAGTGAGAGGACTCTCAACCTCGAGGAGTTACCTTAACCCAGCGTCCCAGGAAAAAGGGAGGGGGGGATACTCATAGTCCAGCCGGAGAGGATGGTCAGGTCACGTTCCCGTCCCTGCTCAAACTCTCACAGCTGCCAAGTCTCTCTTTATACGGCTGGGACTCTGGGCAAACACTGCTTTTGCTGACCTCTGCAAGTTTCACAATCACAGGACTGTTTGTTTGTCTGCTTGGGAGGACCCTGCTAGCGAGGCAAGACCACAACACTGCCGTATACCTTCCTCCCTCCCTGGGGGTCCGTGCAGTTTCGATTCCACAGCCTTATCAGGTGGCAGACTTCTTTAATCCTGTTAACTCTTCTATTCCACAGCCTTGCACATATCAGCTGGCAAACTTCTTCAGTCCTGTTAACTCTTTACTCGCTCGTCAGATGGTATTTATAAATCATGGCCTCACTGAGGTCCTCCTTAGGTGCAGATAATCCCCCCAACTCCAGAACCCACTGCTTTGGATCCTCAAAATCTCTTGCAGCCTCCTCCACCTGCTACCTTCCCCTGGGAGATGTGCACCAACTATCTGAGCCTGGCACAGGCACACATGGCCGTGGGAGAGGAAAAATGCTGCCATTCAGCTACTCGGTGTGAACGGCAGTGTGGGAGCACACGGCTGTGTGCTTGTGGGGCAAATGCAGGTCTCCTGGGAAAGGCACCAGGACATGGAGGGTGCAGGAGAGAAGAGCCAGGTTGTTCCCTCTGTTACAAGGACACACTGTGAAGCTGTCCCATGGCCATCATTCCAGACCAGCCCCTCACATCACCCCTTTCCAGCACTGGCTGCTCACCCCAGCTGTGGGGTGGCCGATAGCCAGCTCCGTCTTCCCGCATATCTCCATATCCCTACACAGGAGAAAAGGCCAGCCTTGCACGGCCTCTCTTCTGCACCACACCCCAGCACATCCCAGAGCATGGCTGTCTGCTAACACCCCTGTAACTGGGAGACCTCAGGCAGAGCTTCCCCTGGAAAGCTGAGGCAAAAAAGACATTTAATGCCCCAGCCCTTTTCATGTCCAAGGTCTCTGGTTCCAGCTCCAGCTGAGCTCTGCCTTTCCTCACTCCATCCCTGAGTGCACAGACAAGGTCTTGATGCTCCCCCTGTGCAGCCCGTCCCCCTTCCACCCTTGTGCACTTCCCCCCAGCACCCTGAGTGCCTGTGCTGCTGCCAGGGCAGAGGTGGAGGATCACCCGGAGCCGTTCCTCAGGGAGTTCAGGGGAAAGCTCTGCCCAGACCCAGCCTCAGCCCCAGACCCAGTGTGACAAAGGGAAGCTGCCCCCTCCCCAGCAACCCTCGTGGTGCCAGCCCCACCTCAGCCCCCTCCTGAATGGCTCCAGCACAGCCCTCGACGGAGCTGGAGCTGCCTCTCCTAACTGTGCATCGTAAAACCTGACCCAAGTGGCTGCCCTCACTTTTGCATCCAGCTAAGACTCTGCGTGCAGTGTTAGCTGAGTAGGGGTCCAGATCTGAAGCTCTCCTTACACCTTTACATTGGCTGTCAGGCAAGCGTTGCTGTGGATATATGGTCATCTTTTGCACCAAAAACCCTCTCTGGGTTCTGCTTGTGTCCCAGCATCCCTTTCTAAGGCTTTCTTGACTGTAGTGTGCAGGCAGGTTTGAGGTCGAGATGGGAGTCAGGTCAGCAGGATGGGGACAGGGACAGGTCCAGATGTGGGAGGTGAAGGGCCAGGCACAGGCATGTCCACAGCATAACTCAGGCAAGGCTCCAGCCTGTGATTCTTCCCTGAGGGTGCAGCAATCACTCTCCAGTGACCCTTCCCTGTGCCTCCTGGCTCCCCACTGCCTCTCTGGGGATTGCAGAGTACTCGTTTCCCCATGCGTACCTGGATTTAGTGCTCTACCTTCTGGTTACTCCACTGTGGACCGTCCCTCACTTTGTGAGGCTCCACTCACTGCCCACACCAGGCACACGCTGTCCCTGGAGATCCCCTGAGCTCTCCTGGGGGCTCAGATTCCCCTCCAGAAGGATGGGCATCTCTCATCAGCACTGTCACCTGTAGGACAGCTTCGGGCAGGAAATTCAGAAACTGTTCACCAGCTCCACTGGCACTGGTCACCAAGAGATGAACCCTGCATCCAGCCCTCAGTCCCTAACACATCACGTGTAGACTCTGAGCTTGTTCCCTACGTCCCATGGAGGTCACAAGCAGAGAAGCAGGCCCTTCTATGGTGCCATTGCTTTGGGCGTATTTTTGACTGCAGCTTCTGAAGAAAGGTCAGACTTCAGGCAGGTGATGGAGGAGATCCCCTTTTACTACAGCAATGTTCTTGTGCAGCCCAGGTCTGGCCTAAATGCACCCAACGCCTGGTCCTGCCTGAGCTCACAGGAATGCACAGGGAAGCACAAACCTTCCACCAGCACGTTACAAGAGCACTGAGGCCATACACATGCATCAGAGCAAGGCAGGACAGTGTGGAAGTGAGGAAAAAAGTCCTGAGAAGAGAAAGTCCTGCTGCTGTTGGTGGACCTGTCTCCAGGAAAGTTGCAGCCCCCAAGCGAAGGCTGCAGTGAGGAATTGCCTGCTGTGGTAGTGGGGGAATGGTCCTGAGGAGCAGAGGGACTGTCCCCACAGACTTCATCCAGACTCTTCTCCTTTCCATTCTTGCTCTGCTTGGAGTGTTGGAGCTCTGTAGAGGGAAGGGACCAGCCCATGGTGACAGCTGGCTGCCACCCTCACAGGAGAGGGGTGTGACATCACACCCTGACTGTGGCCACAGGAGCTGAGCTCTCTTAAGGGACACGGGACCCGTAGTCTGGCCATGCCTGTACTAATCGGAGCCTGACTCTGTGCCCCTGAGCTCCCTTGGTGACAGCACCAAAAGACACACTGCAAAGGGAAACTCTCCTCATTGCACTGAAGGCATCCAAGGAGCTCAGACTAGCGGGCTCGGAGGTTCTCCCATCTCTGCTGATGAAGGCGGAAGCCTGGCTTCCTGCTTCAACATGGTCTCTCGATCAGATTCAAATGAGAGATTCCTGAGGACAAGTGGCACAAAGCAAAATATTTATTAGTTCTTTTAGGAGAATGTAACAGAGAAAAGTAAGAAAGAAAGAAAGACATGAGCAACACACAGCTATGTTGCCAGATACCCTGGGAATGAGGAGCAGATGCACATGGGAGAGTTACTAGTGCTGACATTGTACCTACTGAACCAGTTTCCTCAGTGCATCTTTGAGCTCCTTGTTCCTCATGCTGTAAATGAGGGGGTTCATTGCTGGAGGCACCACTGAGTACAGAAAAGCCAGCACCAGACCCAGAGCTGGCAAAGAGAGTGACGGGGGATTCAGGCAGGCGAATATTAAAGTGCTGACAAACAGGGAGACCACGGCCAGGTGAGGCAGGCACATGGAAAAGGCTTTGTGTCGTCCCTGCTCAGAGGGGATCCTCAGCACAGCAGTGAAGATCTGCACGTAGGACAGCACAATGAAAACAAAACACCCAAAGCCTAAACAAACACCAATTAAAAGTGCCCAAACCATCCTGAGGTAGGAATCTGAGCAGGCGAGCTTGAGGATTTCAGGAACTTCACAGAAGAACTGGTCCACTGTGTTACCTCTGCAGAGTGGCAGTGAAAATGTGTTCCCAGTGTGCATCACAGCATTGAGAAAACCACTGGCCCAGGCAGCTGCTGCCATTTTGACACAAGCTCTGCTGCCCATGATGGTCCCGTAGTGCAGGGGCTTGCAGATGGCAACAAAGCGGTCATAGGCCATGACAGTGAGAAGAGAATACTCAGCCAAAAGGAAAAAGACAAAGAAAAAGAGCTGCGCAGCACATCCTGAGTAGGAAATGGTCCTGATATCCCACAGAGAATTGGACATGGATTTGGGGACAATGACGGAGATGGTGCCAAGGTCGAGGAGGGAGAGGTTGAGGAGGAAGAAGTACATGGGGGTGTGGAGGCGGTGGTCAGAAGCTATGGCTGTGATGATGAGGCCATTGCCCAGGAGGGCAGCCAGGTAGATGCCCAGGAAGAGCGAGAAGTGCAAGAGCTGCAGCTCCCGTGTGTCTGCAAATGCCAGGAGGAACTCGTTGAACAAGCTGCTGTTGGACATTTGCTTCTTTGCGGCACAGGGGGACTGTCTGATGAAGAAGAGACATTGAGAAGTTAAGACAGACTTCTCTGAGCAAAAATTTCTCATAAAACCCTCCCAAACACACACACATTATCTCTCCCCATCTCAGCAGCAACATCATTGAGTTCCGTGGCTTGATCTCTGGTTTGTGCTGGCTGAGTTTGATGTGAGGAGCAGGGGCCTCTGCCCTTGGGCTCCAGAGGAGTCAGCCCTGACCTACAGCACTGCAGATATGGGAACATGGGGTGACTGAACTGTTATATTCCCAGTTCCAGTCAGATTTCATCCACTCATAATGCTGAAGGAAGTTTCAGTATCTTCACTCCCACTTCTAAATAATGTGGGGTCATGAATAGTTTTAAGATTTCTTTGCTTTTCTTTAGCTGACCCTGTCACACCTGAGGAGGATTCCTGGAGGTAGAAATCCTCAGCATTGCTGCTGCACTCAGGGTGATCAGCTGTGATTCTGGAGAGGCAAAAGGATTCACTCTGGCTTGAGTGCAGAGGGAGCAGAGCTGGCCTGTCCAGCTGCCTTCTTCCCAGCTGCCCTGTGCTCTCACCTTGGAGGTGGAGGACAGTTGCACTCATGTTACCCAAAAGAGAAACGACACTGCAGAGAGCAGAGGAATGCACTTGCAAAGTGCCCATCAGCACTCTTTCTGAGGGGATGGGAGGCAGGTCTCAGCCCTCCCCTTCTAGCCAGCAACACATCAGGCTCCTTCCAGCTGCCCACATCCAGCCACCCAGCAGCATGTCTCAGCGTGGCCTCAGGATCTAGGTGGCCTCTCCCTGGGGCACCTAGATAACATGCAGCTGCAATGGGAGAGCTGTGTCCTTGTGGAGGGCAGCTTGCAGCCCAGCCAGACACCCCAGGGAGATGGCTGAATGTCCGAAGGATGGGGTGTCCTGACGAGAGAGTTGCCTCATTCCCACACCCCACACTGCATTGCCCAGAGACCCACAGGTTAGAGGGGCACTTCACTGTCAAGGACATGTCTGCATGGCAGGAGCTGCAGGGTCGGTGTCTGAACTGCATCAGAAACCCCCCTGCCCAGAGAGTCCAAGGGGAAGCACAGGGGCAGCATGGACAGGTGGGAAACATGGAGCTATACCATGATATTTGTGGTGAGGGAGGCAGGGACAGGGAGGGACAGAGGGGCAGTCAGGAGTGCCTCCTCTCCTGCATGTCCAGCTGCTGAGGAAACGACTCCTGCCCTTGACCCCCCAGCCTTGAGAGCAGAGGGCTGTGCTGGCTGGGAGAGGAGAGGAGGCCTTGGAGTTGATAGTTTCCTCTCACACTTTGAGCATGACTCTGCTGCCTGGAGCCGTCCCTGTGGGGAGCTGTTTCTCTGTCCCCACGTCTCTCCCCTCTCAGTGCTCACAGACCCCATCTCACCCGCTGGGTGCTCAGCTCTGCCCTGCAGAAACCTCCCAGGTGCAGGACACTGCCCAAGAGCACCTCCATGTCTGCAGGTGCTACGGAGCAGGTGAGAGAAACCTTGCTGAGGCTGGAAAGGTGATGCTGGCTCTGTCCTTAGGCTGAGGGGTGGATGAAGGCATTTGCTAAGTCCCTCCCAGAACTTCTCCTCTCTCAGTGTCACTGTTTTTGAGCCTCCGTGCCCTGTCTAAACATGACACAGCCAATCCCATTTCACTCCACCCAGACAGAAAATAACCGAAAGCACAGGCTCATGACAGCTCCTTCCCTTTCATATATCCCCTACCTTGACCTTCCTTTTGGAAAGCACCCTCCAGAAATGTTCTGGGAGTGAGCTGCAGATCTGGGCAGCCCTGACCCATGCTGCACCCTTTCAGCAGCAGAATGAACTTGCCCTGATGGGGGTCTCTGCTTCCACCCAGAGCTTCTCCCCGCAGTGCTGTGGGGAGTTCCCCAGGCAGGCTGAGTGCTGACCCTCGCAGGCAGCAGAGTCACTGTCCTGGGCACACAGCACCCTGGGTCGCAGCGACACTGCTCTGAGGTACAGTCCATGCAGACAAGTGTGCAAACCCTGGCTCCACACCCCTGCAGCTGTCCCCAAGAAAAAGGAGCAGGATGCCTTGTCCCTGTGACAGTGTGGAGGCAGATCCCTGCTCTGATGCACCCCTTTCTCCTCTGCAAAGGAAAAACTGGGAGAGACAACTTTAAAAAACAGATGTGGGATGGGATGTGTTGGCTTTAGCAGACCCCTCCAGGAACCTCGGTAGAATTGCCCTGCAGCCAGAGATTTACCGTGACAAGGGCTGTGATGATTTCTCCCACAATGCACTGTCAGCCGTCCTCCCACTCCACACTGCCTTTCACTTCTTGCTGTCGTGTCTCATCTCCTGGCAGCAGCAGCAGGCAGTGCCCAGAGCCCTGCTGCTCTTTGCAGAGGAGCTGCTCCTGCACACAGCTGTCTCTCAACAGTGCTGTCAGGTTGCCATGAGCTCCTACCATCCCATGAGCCTGGCCCCACTCGGCAACAGTGGCCCAGCTGAAGGCATGAATTTCTCTGTCCCTTGTGCTGCCTCCTCCTGGGAAATGTTCACTGAGGTAAACCAAAATAATCACCTTTAGTCCCTCTCTAAACAATACAGAGAGACCAGTTACAGCATTGTCACTTGTTGCATCAGAGGATGGTTATCTACGAGAGGCAGAAACGTCCCAATTTGGAAATTCATATTCTGATGTCTTAACTAGGCAGGACACCTAGAAAGGGCCAAGAAGGAACCTCATTTTCCCATGGTTTGGATGCTGATTCAGATGAGTCAGTCTGGGCATCTCATGCCCGTTTAGAAGCCCCTGGCATGCAGTGGAATTCAGCTAACTCTCATGAACTCCACAAACTCACAGGAGGTGGGATTCCCCTTGCCCAAGCTGAAGTGGGCACAACACAGATGTCTGCACTCAAGCTCCTTGTCTAAGCTCCAGTTATAATCCCTGGAGCTGGAGGGTGGGAGTCAGTTGCTCACATGCAAACACCTGGGGACATTTGAAGAGACAGCGGTGGTCCCAGGCATGTGCCAGTGTCTGCTTGCTCTGATGGAGCAACTGGGAGACACACACCTTTATGGAGCACCAGCTAGGGGCCAGGCGGAGAATTTCTTTGGCCATCTGAAATGACACTAGATGCCTACTACAACTAATGTTCCACTCACTAGGAAGCTGAGACAGATGAAGATCCCAATGTTACAAAGAGCTAATGCAATTCAGTGCAGACACTTGATTTAATGACATAAATTAGGCTGGCAGGACCATGTCAGATGCCTGGGGTGTCCAGCAATACCACATGTGTCTTGTAGATACAGCATGGAACCTACAGGAAAAAAAATCGCCCTTTGCAGTGGCACTGTGCAAGTGCTGCAGGACATCTTGGGTTTCCTACCTGTGCCCAAACAACTGAATCCCACCACTGCCTTTAGGGAAAGTCCATCCTGTCTACATCCATGTGTGCTGCATAAATGGGAGGCACATCACACCAAGGTCTCTGCTCTAGTCTCAGTATTCTCAAACCCTTCTTAGCTCTTCACCCTCTGAACCTCTTCTCACCCTGCCAGATGATTTGAACAGGGACTAGGCTAATGATGACCTCAGGGTGGTCGGATCATAGGCTGCCCAGGCCCAGGGACTTCTTCAGTGACGCCTTGTCTTGCCTGGAGTTCGGCTCACATCTGTCACAGACCCCAAGGAGCTGCAGAGTCAGCTCGGGCCACCAACCCCTCTCCTGCCATTCCTGCAAGGCCCAGATCTGTTTCTCCCAGGCCTTGGGCACTGCAGAGTTTGCTCTCTTAGTGGGAACCTCCTTTCACCATCACATTGCCACCTGCTATCCATGCCAGCACTTCATCACTTGCAATCAAAGCCTGTGCATACATGAGGTCCTTCGTAACATGTTTCCCTGGGACAAGTCTTCGGTCGGCGCCACAGCTGAGATGCTGAAGACAAAATATATGCAAACATATGCAGCCTGTCACAGGAGTGCCACATGGTTGGAATAACTGACATTTGCTGGGATCAGTCACACGATGGAGTCCTTCAATGGCAGGGTACAAGTTCTTCAGGAGAGACCATCAGGCAAGATGAGGAGGGGGATGTCCTATGTGTGAAGGGGTAGCTTGCATGTATGGAGCTCTTCCATGGCATGGACCAAGTAAGGAAGCTCTGAAGGGCAGAGGAGCTCAGGAAAGCCCGCAGGTCTTTAAGGACAGCACCCGTCAAGCACAAGAATGCTCCGTAAAGAACAGTGTGCAAAATCAGTAGCCATCTCTGGACCCCAACTTGGCTAAACAGGGAACTCCCACGTAAGCTCCAGGGCAATCAGGCAGGACATGGAAAGGGGAAGAAGGCCGAGGCTGCAAAGGAGGAATTTAGAAATATTGTCCAGCAAAGTCGGGATGGTGTTAAGGGAGCCAAAGGTCCCCTGGCATAGAGACACTTGCAGGGGATATGAAGGACAGGAAGAAGAGCTGCTACTGCTTCAGTGACAGTAAAGGAATAAACAAGGAAATGTGGGCTCTCGGGTGAATGGGGCAGGGATTCTAGCAAAAGCGGATGTAGATAGGTCTGGGGAAGTCAAGTCCTTCCTGGCTTCAGTCTTCACCCACAAGGTCTCCTGAGCTGTTGTGCCTAGAGGCAGGACTCCTGAGGATAAAACCAACCCGCAGTGCCTAAGTCTCTAGAACCCAACCCATACAAATCTATGGGCCTGGATGGCTGGCATTCATGGACATGCAGAGAGCTGGCTGCTGTGACAGCAAGGCTGCTCTCTTCCATCTTTGAAATGTTGTGGAGATCAGGGGAGGTCCCAATGAGCAGAAGAAGAAATATGTTGTGCTCATCTTCAAAAAGGGCCACAAGGACAACCTGGGGAGCTGCAGGCCATTCAGCCTCATGTTGCTGAGGAGTGTGTCATGGAGCCAGTCCTCTCAGATCACCTTTCTGGGCACATCATGAAGAATGTGCCTGGGAACAGTCAACATGGATTTACTGGTAAATCATTCCTGACCCACCTGATTGCCTTCAGTGATGAAAGAGCTGTACTTGTGGAGGAGAGGAGAGTAGTGGATATCCAGGAGACATCCAAATGGGCAAAAAGATAGCTGGATGATGGAGCTCAGAGGTGTTTCATGAATGGGTCATGCTTGACCAGGAAGCCAGGGAAAGGTGGGGTATGCAGGGGTCTACCCCGCATCCTGTCCTGTTTGAAAGGCTCCTCAGCAGGGCAGAACAACCTGTGCATCAGGAGAAACATAGACCTGCCTGGTAGAGGAGTGACCCCAGGAAGAAGGCCCTGGACATTATGAAGGGTGCCATATGAGCCAGTGGTGCATGCTCACCACAAATGAGGCCAGCTGCATGCAGGACTGCATTAGGAAGAGCATGGCCACCCAGGCAAGGGCAGTTCTTATCCCCCTCCACTCAGCACTGCTGTGGCCACATGTCTGGACCAGTGTGTGCCAGTATGGTACGCCCAGTGCTGGAGGAATGGGAAACAACTGGAGAGGGTCCAGAGGAGGTCTGCCAAGATGGGGTTGGGGGTCTGAAGCACATGGCATGTATGGAGTTGCTGAGAGACCGGGGCTTCTTTAGCCTGGCGAAGTGGAAGCTAAGGCCAATACAGTAGTAACCTGTGACAGGGTGGTTTCAGAGATGGTGAAGCTTTTCTTTGTAGTGGGAAGCAGCATGAGAAGGGGAAAGAGCCACAAAGAGCATCTTCAGAGGTTCAGAGTGGACTTCACGTAACAAGAATGTCACTTGTAGGGTAGTGCTGTGGTGCAACAGGACACCCAGAGGGACTCCGTGATCAACCCCTAGCTTTGTGATTCAAGGAGCAGCCAGCAAGGACAGCGGGATGTCAGTAAAGGTGGGGAGGTCCTGCAGTGAGAGCAAGGTGGGGAAGCAGGTTGGGTGTCTACAGGCTGCGGGGAAACAGGTGCAGATTTGGAACAGCATAGGACAGCCTGTGGTGGAGATGACCGAGGGCAATGCCAAGGCTGAAAGCCTCCAACAGAACTGAGGTCTTTGTCCCTTTTGCTATAGCTGGTGTCTCTGCTATCAAGGCCTACAAGAAGATGAGGTTTCCTTACACCACTGTGGTCTTGCTGCCTCCTCACATCCAGGGAACATCGCACACACCCCCACCATGACACTGCCCCCAGGAAGAGACCTGAGCAACATGTGAGGGAAACGATCACCATAGCCAGGGGTTGGCTGTGGGTCTTGGCCATTCTGCTTGATAACACACATCAAGGGTTGACTTGGCGTCAGAGCCACCTGCACATTGCCTTTGCCTACCTGCAATCAGGGCCTCCAACTTTCTGCTCTAATCAGCCACCAGGGAGCCTTTTGTTGATAATGGCCCTCAGTGGGACCCGTTAACGCTCCAAGAAACTTGGCGATTTGCTTCTGATGTAAACTTCTTGAGAGGTTGCTTCAGTCTCCTCTCAGCATCGGAGGTTAATGGGCTCAGCACCAAAGACACCCAAGGGGACATTAAAATGCAAAAACCCCTAAGGAGCCATGCCTCTCCCCATAATTTTCTTCATCTCTTCAATTCTTGTGCTGTGGCTAATTGGAGAGGTTTCAGCAGTGTATTTACAAGAAGAAGATTTCAATGAGCATCAAAAAAAAAAGGGGGGGGGGATTTCTGCTTTCAAAGTTTTCCTTATTTTTCAGCTTACAAACTAGAGTGATATCCACCTTCTCCAACTGATATTGATCCAGAGTGTCTCCTAATGAAGTCTGGACATGTAGGAAAAGCACCATCCTGGAGGTCAGAGATTGTATGGACAACCTTCCTCCCCACCTCTCCAGCCCTCTAGGGACTTAGATCACTCTTGTTCAAATCTAACCTTTTGCCACTCAAGGCTGCAGCTGAATGTTACAGCTCATGTGCACCAATTTCCACCTGCTTTCCTTAAAGAACTAGCTGCAAACAGGCACAGAAGGATTTGTCTTAATTGCCATCAAACAAAAATAAACTTGATCCAGTGTCATAAGAAATAAAATACACTCCTCAACTGTATGTCAAGTCCAAGGTGCCACCAGTGAGGTCCATGGTCTACAAGGAATAACCTCCTTGAAATGTTCTTCACAAATAGATTGGAAAGGCTGGATAAACACACAGTAAAGAAATTGGTTGAAGAGAGAATTAGACTACTGAAAGATGAGGCAAGCTTCAGACTCCCTCAAGCTCAAAGCAGCAACTAGAGAGTTGAGAATATCTGAACTGTAAAGAGTAAGGAGAGGAGGAAGACTGGAAAATTATGGAAAGTGCATATGTCCACACCATCTGATACAAAGTTCACGTTAGAAATGTTCAGTTTAATCAGGGCATGTGGAAATATGTGAAAGATTAGTGAGGTTAAATCCACAGCGTAACAGACAGAGCAGTGCTAACACAAGGGGCAGATCAAGATTTCTTCTCCTGAGATTCATGCCCTTCCTCAAAATTTTCATTATGTCATCATGGGAAAACACTGGCATTTTATTAGAATTATTCAGTCCTTTCAGCTGATGAAAGTGGGCTCATATTTTCTTTAATGTTGAAAACAGTTCTTCACCTTTCCAGGCAGAGCTCACGTATCTAACCATAAACATCCAGTGGCACTTGGAGAGGCCTCGGTGTGTCTGAGGCACCTGCCTGGGCCTGGCAGCTCTCACAGGGGACCTGCAGGAGACCAGAGCACCTCGGAGCTGCAGAGGGAGGCTGGGCAGAGGGGACCTGGGCACCTGCAATGGCACCAGCCACCCATGACCCTGTGACTGCATCCCACCCCAGTTCTGAAAATCACTTTCCTTTTCAGACAGAAAGATAATGCATAATCTCCCCATAAGACCAGTGTACTGAAACAGAACAAAACAGGAAAGACAATAAGAACAAACAAAGAAAATGAAAATCTGGAAGGTATAACAAAACATTTCTTTGCTTTCAACCTTTGTCTTAATTTCTTTTTTGTTTCATTTTTTAATGTCCTTTTCTAAACTTTTCTGTTATAATCAGGGCTACACCACTAAACAGGATATTGCTGTGTCTCACACAGAGCCTGGTGTCAGAAGACCACCCGCAGCCCAGGGCTGTCCATGCCCCTCCTCACTCTTTGCACAGAGCACGTCGCACTCTGAGGTGTCAGGATCTCTCGACTGGTGAGGAAAGCAGGGTGACCAGCTTTGTCTGTATTTGGGTGGCCAAATTTGCACAAATCTCAACATACCTCTGTTACCACGACATTTTAAAGGAGTCCCTAAAACATCTAGCCACACTCCCTTTTCATTCCCTCCACAGTCAATGAAGTGCAACTTTATTTTCGGGGACAACAGGGAGGAGGCTGATCTCACCCCAGGCCAGACCCCATCAGTGCAGATGTCTCTGGCTAACCCAGCTCTCTGGGCTTCATTTTCTAGTCAATGGAGGGAAATAGGTTCCTTCAACTGAGTTGTTTTGAGATACATTTCCTAATGACAAGCTAAGGTCCCATAGGAGCCACCTCCAAAATTTCCAGCACCACATGGGAACACAGCCACCCCAGGACATCTCAGGCAGCAATAGCCTCTCTGTGTGGTCCAATGAATCAAGCCCCAAAAGGAGATTCTAGTCATAAGCTGAAATCTTCTCAAAAAATAACTTAATGCAATAATTGACAAAAATCCTCCTTTCCAAAACTTCACACAGTTTTTACCATTGCCAGATATGTTTTCTTTCTTAATAATTGGCAGCACCATGTTTGTGCACTACAGTAACCATGGCTATGAAGCATGGCAGGGAGCAGGGTCCCAGATAAAGCCCTCTGGATGATGTGTGTTAAGGGCACATTTGCTCTTTTCTGGCCTATCATCTCTATCTTAAGCACCACAGACCGAGAAACCTTGCTGAGGACTTCTGTCAAGAAAGGGCCTGCTTTGGTGCCTGAAGGAGGAAGGCTGCATCCTGCCCCAGATTGTCCTACATCCTGCTTCTACAAAAAGAGCGACCCACAGGAGAAATCAGTTTTGAGGCTCACCAAAGGATCTCAGCCTGTGGCCACACTTTGTGCTGTTTCATCCCACATGACTTTGATCCTGTCTTTGAAAAACGCCAAACCCCAAAGCAACCCCAAAGCCCTACATTCCCACACAGGTCTGCCCAGTGCAGAGACCTGACAGTGCAGGGACACAGAAGTGACCTTTCCAGGGTCCCCTTTTAGATATCTCACAGCCTTTGGCACGATCTGGAGATGTTCCTGAAGGATTTGTCAGCAAGTTTTGGAAAATAACTGGGGTGATGGGAGGTGACTGCTTTCCAGAACATGAGGGGAAATCTCTCAGCTCTCTCCCTGGCTGCTCCATCTCTATGGTGGTGACCTACTGAGCCCTCAGATGACACAAGCTGAGGTCACAGTGGGATGTGCCACATCACAGGAAGGTCTCCCCGGTGGTGCGGCAGTGCCCTCACTTCCCTGCGAGGCCCGGGAGCTGCTGAGCACTGTTCACGAGCTCCCCACTGCTGCTCTTCAGAGCTGCTGCATGGCAAGGATGGGGGACAGGAGGCATCACGGCCACGTTGGGGCCCCTCACCAACAGGCAGAGAGGAAGGGGCACATTGATAAGGTCTTTTGGGTGATGAGACAGGAAGACCATCCCTCCTCCCCTGCTGGAGAGACAATCCGATAGCAAAAGGCCAAGCGAGACCTGCCAGACCAAGACCATCAGCCTGCACTGCAGTTCCTTGTTCCCAGCACTCCTGCAGCTCTCTCCTGAGGTAAGGGCTTTAGGAGCTCCTTCCCGAGGTGTCGCGCAGCGACTGTTGAGTGCAAAAATGACTGTGGATCCCAGGCTGTGAAGGTGGCTGGACAGGGCTGGGAGCTGCCACTAGAACCCTGCCTGAGGGTCCCATCTGTGTCGGGGGACAAGGTGGCAGCCAGGACTCCTGAATCCTGGCGATGGGGATGCCCTGAGCACCAAGGATCCTGTGGGGCTGCCTCCATCCCCTTGTGGAGGGTGGGGGCAATCCATGGCCAGGTTGCCCTGGGAGTGGTTCCCTCTTTGGCATCTGGCTCTGGCACAAAAGGGATCCTGCATCCTGCACCTGGGGTGTCCTGCAGCTCCCGTGGGGCTCTCAAGAGCCTGCTGGAAAGGCCCACAGAAGAAATGGATCCTTCACCTTGTGATAACCCCAAGGTGTCTGCTTCTTTGGGAGAACCTCTGCTCCTTCCCCCCGGATCCTTTTATGCTTCCAACTTGGCAGAGCATGTTTTGGGCTCAGAGATCTTGTCCTCAGATGGCCTCAACCCCTGTCCTCCTGCACATGGGGGTCAGACCTCTGCACCCAAAAGACAGCCTGTTGGGGAGAGCAGCTTGGGAACAGGTGGGGGTGCCATGGCCACCCCACAAGTCCCTGCTGACCCCAAGCATTTTTCTCTGAGCTGTGGGGGGCAGTGCTAGGGGGGAATCCAGCAGGGCCATCTGCCCCAGCTCGCTCCAGGACACACACCTCCGCTGCCCAGCACCAGCAGGCCCACAGCTGCTCTGCCCCTGGCTGCCCTGTGCCCCTGGGGCTCCTCAGCCCTCTGCCTCGATGCGCTGGGACCCAGCCCAGCCCGCAGAGAGCAGCCCCTGCCTGGCCGTGGCCCAGCCCTGCCGGACGCAGCGTGAAGGCTGCCCAGCCCCAGGGCTGCCGCGGGCAGGGGGCTGGGGCCCCAGGGGCAACAGGGCCCTGCCCTGCTCTTATAGGTAAACGTGACAAATTGACAACCACTCGGGCCGGGTTGCATAAATTCCAATTTATAAAATAATTGAGCAAGTCACAAGTAAGCAAAACAGCGCTGGGCGGCCGGGGGGTGTCTCCTGCTCCACCAATGGCGCGCACCCCCCCCACACACACAGTCTCCTTATATGCGATTCCAGTTCCGGGTATACGGGGCACTTCCTGTAACTTCTGCGGTTGCGCCGGCTGTTGCTAGGGGGTCTTCTTCAGCCCTCTGGTGGTCGTGGGGATGAAGGCTGGAGTCTTCCTCTGCATTGTGTGCCATATTAGGCTATCTAAACTAACATTGCCGCTTCGCTAGCTCAACTCAGTTTTCTCAGGCGAGGTACATGCCCCCCACCACAGGATGTAGGATGTTCCCACAGATGTTCCCAAGGCTGTTTCTCGCTGATGTAACAAGTTAGTACATACCACAATACAAGATGTTCCCAAGGCTGTTTCTCACTTTGATGCAACAAATTAGCACATATCACAATCCCCCCTTTTTGTTTTGGTCCCTTCTAATTTGTTCATCAAATCGAGCAACAGCCTCCTGTGCCAGGGAGAGCATAGGGTTATGCTTACTCTCACCTTCATTTAGTTGTTTATATTGACTTTTTATCAACAGTAGGTGGGCAGCTTCGAGTCTGCTTTTTGCTAAGTTAATGATTTTATTTACTATACACGGCCCAAAGGTCAACACAAGTACTAGTAAAGCTAATGGACCCGCTATTGCAGACAATAAGGTTGTTAGCCAGGGAGAACGACTGAACCATGATTCATACCACCCTTGCTGGGCTTCTCTTTCCTTTTTACGCCTTTCAAGGCCTTCTCTCAATTTCGCCATAGTATCCCTGACAACTCCTGTATGATCCGCGTAAAAACAGCATTCTTCTCCTAGGGCTGCGCACAATCCTCCCTGTTGTAAAAATAAGAGGTCCATCCCTCTTCTGTTCTGTAACACCACTTCTGATAGTGATGTTAACGACTTTTCTAAGGCGGTGATGGATTTCTCTATTCGTTCTAAGTCCTCATCCACAGCCGCCCGTAGGGTGCTAAGGCTCTGCTGTTGCATCACTAAGGAGGAAATTCTGGTTCCGGCTCCCACTGCCCCAAGACCCAGTAAGGTGGCTATAGTAATTGCGGTGAATGGTTCCCTCTTTACTCGGACCGGGTGAGGGGTGTCCCAATGATCGTACATCACATTTTCTGGATGGTACAAGATCCTTGGAACTACTTCCACTTGTATACAATATTCTGGGGACCCACTGAGTACCTTTAGGGAGACACAGGGAGTTAGGCCCGTTTTTGAGCATATCCATCTAGTTCCTTTGGTGGGAATAATCCATCCAATTTCGGAGGTGTAGGTTTGCAATGTTATAGATCCACACAACTTTCTTTTTGATTTTGGTACTTTGCCAATACACATTCCCATTGCCGTAACCTGTTCCATGGTTAACCCCTTCTTCTTATCTTCCCATTGACAATGTGAGTCGGAATCCCTGCTTAAAGTATATGTCATATTTACTCCTATTGCTTCATAAAAAGGGGGTCTTATGTCGTAGCATAACCAGCAATGGGTAGTTATACTAGGGGTTGTAGCATTTAATACTTTGTAGGTTGCTTGCACAACCTTCCACAGAGGATTGTCTACCCTCTCTGTGGCTTTACTTTCTGAGATTACAACAGTATCTTTCGGGGTGGGGTGATTCATAGGAATACTTGTCGAATTCATGATCGCACTCGTGGGTTTGATTCTTGATTCCACCCCTTTAACAACTAGATTCGGCCCTATCGCTTGAGGAGTAGGTCGCACACTTTCTTTCTTTATGGTAAATAATCCTCCCCTATCGGTCCTGGGTTCCCAGTACCGGACCCCCCAGGTCTTTCCCAAAAACCATCCTGGGTCCTCCGGGCGGGTAATGTTTATCATCAGGTGCTTACAGTTACCCTGATTGCCAAAAGCCGAATAAGGGCGCGAACCTGTACTGGACCTCCCATTGGAGGGTGTAGAGCCATAAGGTCCCCACTGGACCTTAATAAACTTATCCGACCCTGCTCCTGGGGCCCAATCCGAGGCTATAGTTTCACATCCCCAATAAGCACAATAATAGGAGTTTGGATAGTTACAGTACCCCCGCCCAGGATTAGAACTAGGACAAAAGTAAAACCCCATGTGATCTAGACATGGTTCAATAGGTGCCAACTCACACAAGGTAGCTGTGAATGTAGGACTCCCGGGTACACTTCGTACTTGGATCGCTGTTTGATCCTCCCATCTTATTAATGACCATTTAAAGGGTTGGTGTACATTATGTTCCCCTTGAGTTCATCTTCCTAATAAGCCTAGCACAATCATCTTCCAGAGGAGTAGTGGACCCATGGTTTGGTTAACGGATATTTACGAACTCCTAATACCTTGGAAGGACGACCCGTGATGCCAGGTGTCTCTGGGACTTTAAAGAGTCTGGGTCTTATAATTTTAGGTATTCCTGCTCAGGAGGTGGCTTGTCGGCCTCGATCCCCACAGTTTCTATACGTCTCTGTCTCCTCTGCCTACTCTTTTGCTCAGAGCAGCAGGGTGTATCGTCTTCTCGACAGCAGCCGTATTCTTCAGGGGAACCTCCTTTATGTGCCTTTCTGATTTGAAAGGCTTCCCAGTTTTTCGAGAGAGACACCCAACATACGGCACGGTCCACCTACAATTGGTGTTTTTAATGTTGGCCTTTTAACAAAGGCTTCCCACCATTCTACCGATCTTTTCTTAAGATCTTTTAATGTCCAATAAGTCAATTTTGTCATAACAAAGGCGGTAGATGCCGCTAGGGAGATACCCGTACTAACAATGAGTCCACTACTTCCCTTTACAAACCCTACAAGCATAACACACAAATGGATAACAAATACAATGTGGGGTTATAACAAATACTATGTTAGGTTTTACAAAATGTGGTCTCACTTATCGAGGATTCCAGGTTTCTTCTTAAAGGTTACTTTTAAATTGTCCAGGTTTCCAAAGGCTTCCCACGATGATTCTGAAATCAATCCTTTAATTCTGCTAGCGTGTGTCCATCCTCGCTCTGCGGTACGAATAGCAGTGTCTGTGGTAAGTAAGACAAGAAAAGGCCCCTCCCAGCGGGGAGTCAAGGACGTGTCTTTCCAGGTTTTAATTAAAACCTTGTCTCCAGGGTTAACTCGGTGAATAGCTACATCTAGTGGAGGTCTCTGTACTATTAGTCCTTTCTTTATCAATTCTTGTCTTCTCTTCATAAGCTCTGTAATATATTTCTGTAATAATCTCTCTTCTACTTTAGGATGTTCTTTCGGTATTTCTAAATCGTATGGCATCCCATATAACATTTCAAAAGGGGAGACTCCTGTGTCAGTTCTGGGCTGAGTTCGTATATTCAACAAAGCTAAGGGTAAACACTTGATCCAATTCATCTGGGTTTCCATCATTAGCTTCGTTAACTGTTTTTTTATTTCCCCATTCATCCTCTCTACCTTTCCTGAACTTTATACGACCTAGGGGGTTGTGCCTGGATTCCTCTCTGTCCTTCTCGGACTGCTGCCACCATAATCTTTGCCTGCCGGCGATGGGTTTCCTCTTCCCTCTGCACATGCACTTTCTGAGCTTCCCTCAGCAATTCGTCCAGCCCCCTATCCTGCCAATCATCTAACTTCTCTAGCTTTCTTCTAATATCTGGAAAGGCCTTTGCTACAAACTGTGTTTTCAATAGAGCCTGTCCCACAGGGGTACTGGGGTCTACCCCGGAATAAAGTTGCAGATTTTTTCTAAGTCTTTCGAGCCATTCTGTTGGTGTCTCATCCTTCTTTTGTTGTTCCATGAAGGCCTTATTAATATTTTGCCCCCTGGGAACAGATTCCCTGATTCCCTGAACTATTATGGTTCTCAGATCGGACATATGTGTCCGATGCTCAGCATTCTGATTGTCCCAGTCCGGCCGTTGGGTGGGCCATTTAATATCTGCTGCGGGACCTTGTTGGTGTTGTTGATCCCAAATCCGCATCCCAGCCCTACGGATCATTTCCCTTTCTTCCGCTGTAAATAATATGCTTAAGATGGATTGTAATTCCTCCCATGTATAAAGGCTGGGACCTAAAAACTGATCTAATTTCTCAGCCACCCCTAAAGGGTCTTCTAATAAATTCCCCATTTCTTTCTTAAAATCCCGTATGTCTCCTGAACTCAGGGGCATAGACACAAATCGCATCCCCGGTTGCGGTCCTCCCATAGGGAGTTCTCGCAAGGGGTACAGCTGATCAGATCGCCCACCTCCCCTCGTTTGACTCCTCGTGACCCTTCGGGTTTCTTCTGGGGAACTAGGAGGGTCTAGATCCCAGTCTGGGGTCGTTGGAGAGGGGCTACGAGGAGGGGCTGGTGTTGGGTTTTGAGCCGGAGCTGAGGGAATACGGGGGGAGGAGAAACGAGAAGTTCCTCCAGTGTTTTGCTTTTCTTCCTTGAACCCTTTTCTTTCAAGGTAAATGTCATGGTCCGAGTATCTGGTCTTATCCATACACTAGCATACTCACTTTCTTCTAAACTAAAGGGCTCTCTTGAATTCACATATATATTTAGAGCCTGACATATCCAATTTTCAAAAGGCCCGTATACTGGCCAATAAAGGGGGTCTCTTCTAATCTGCTTCCCACCCCATACTTGCATACAGTAATGTACCATTTTTTCTCGGCTTTTGCCTTTTCTGGAGGGCCAATCGTTCCAGTACTTAATCATTAATCCTAAAGGGCTATCGGGCGGTATATCCGGTAACTGTACCGTAGAGCCCTCTATGGGATCAGAAGACTTGCTCTTTTTCTGTCCCATCTTCCGGAGCACCCACCTCAGTCACTCTCTTTCTTTCCGCAGGGGACCGCACTCACACCACCCGAGTCTTTAACTGCTAGGACGGTTGTCCCTTTGTAGCGGGCAGCCCAGTCGGCCGACGGGTGCCCCTTTTTGGTCCCCCACTACACAATCACCCTCCTGGAGGGTCCACACTCACTCCGTCCCCTGGGGACGTCTCACTCAGACGTGCTCTGGGTATCCCACCCCAACCGAACAGAACCGCATACCTATACTCACTCAGTCCTGAGTCTTCGTTCGGATCTTCATGCACAAAGTTTATGGGGTACTGCAGTTCTTTTGCTTACTTGTCCTGTTTTAGGGTTCGGAAATACAGGTTGTGGTAGGGGAACTACCCACTCAGGGGCCATCCGAAGACGGGATGGGGCGCCTCCCCTGAGTCAGAGTCCCGAAACCAGGGAAGCCTGTATCCGAGTCACGGCACCAAATTGTTATAGGTAAACGCGACAAATTAACAACCACTCGGGCCGGGTTGCATAAATTCCAATTTAATAGAATAATTGAGCAAGTCACAAGTAAGCAAAACAGCGCTGGGCAGCTGGGGAGTCTCCTGCTCCACCAACAGCGCGCGCAATCCCCCCCTCACAGTCCCCTTATATGCCTGTAACTTCTGTGGTTGCGCCGGCTGTTGCTGGGGGGGGTCGGGATGAAAGCTGGGGTCTTCCTCTGCGTTGTGCGTGGTGCCCTTCAGGTCGCGCGCATACATTTCACAATACAATATCGCTCTGCTGGCTCAGTACAATCATTGTGGTGATAGCCCGTACTTAGCGCCTAGTTTCATGGTAAAATCACTTCACGAGTTGATAGCCCGTACTTAGCGCCTAGTTTCATCGTAAAATCACTTCCCGAGTTGATGTAACAAATTATCACCTATCACACCGTGGGGCTCCTCACTGCCCTGCACCTGGGGGCCATGGGAGGCGCGAGGGAGCAGCTGTGGGGCCTGTGCTGGTGCCGGCCCTGGCACCAGCGCAGGGGCCCTGGGCATGGCTGGGGTGGCGGAGCCCACAGGCAGCGTCCTGCTGCCCCCAGGTCAGGGCAGGGCAGGGCAGTGTCCTCTCGCCCCTGAGGCCCCAGCCCCCTGCACGCGGCAGCCCCGGGGCTCGGCAGCCCTCACGCTGCGCCTGGCAGTCCTGGGCCACGGCCAGGCAGGGGCTGCTCTCTGCAGGGCTGTGCTGGGCCCTGGCACATCGCTCCGCAGGGCTGAGGAGCCCCAGGGGCATGAGGCAGCCAGGGGCAGAGCAGCTGTGGGCCTGCTGGTGCTGGGCAGCGGAGGTGCAGGGCTGGGAGGGGTCTGGGGCAGATGGCCCTGCTGGACTGCCCCCAGCACTGCCCCCCACGGCTCAGAGAAAAATGCTTGGGGTCAGCAGGGACTTGTGGGGTGGCCATGGCACCCCCACCTGTTCCCAAGCTGCTCTCCCAAACAGGCTGTCTTTTGGGTACAGAGGTTTCATGCCAATTTGCAGGAGGACAGGGTCTGTGGCCATCTGAGCCCAAAACATGCTCTGCCAAATTGGAAGCATAAAAGGATCCACAGGGAAGGAGCAGAGGTTCTCCCAAAGAAGCAGACACCTTGGGGTTATTACAAGGTGAAAGGTTTCATTTCCCATATGGGCATTTCCAGCAGGCTCTTGAGAGCCCCAGGGGAGCTGCAGGACACCCGAGCTGCAGGACACAGGACCCCTTTTGTGCCAGAGCCAGATGCCAAAGGGGGACCCACTCCCAGGGCAACCTGGCCATGGATTGCCCCCCACCCTCCACAAGGGGATGGAGCCATCCCCACAGGATCCTTGGTGCTCAGGGCAGCTCCATTGCCAGGACCCAGGAGTCCTGGCTGCCACCTTGTCCCCCAAGCCAGACGGGACCCTCAGGCAGGGCTCTAGTGGCATCCCCCAGCCCTTTCCAGCCACCTTCACAAACTGGGATCCACAGCCATTTTTGCACTCAACAGCTGCTGCATGACACCTCAACAAGGAGCTCCTAAAGCCCTTACCTCAGGAGAGAACTGCAGGAGTGCTGGGAAAAAGCAACTGCAGTTCAGGCTGATGGTCTTGGTCTGGCAGTTCTCACTTGGCCCTTTGCTATCGGATTGTCTCTCCAGCAGGGGAGGGGGGACGATCTTCCCATCTCGTCACCCAGAAGACCTTACCAATGTGCCCCTTCTTCTCTACCTGTCGGTGAGGGGCCCCAATGTGGCCGTGATGCCTCCTGTCCCCCATCCTTGCCATGGAGTGGCTCTGAAGAGCAGCAGTGGGCAGTGCATGAACAGTGCTCAGCAGCTCCCGGGCCTCACAGGGAAGTGAGGGCACCGCTGCAGCACTGGGGAGGCCTTCCTGTGATGTGGCACATCCCACTGTGACCTCAGCTTGTGTCATCTGAGGGCTCAGTAGGTCACCACCATAGAGATGGAGCAGCCAGGGAGAGAGCTGAGAGATTTCCCCTCATGTTCTGGAAAGCAGTCACCTCCCATCACCCCAGTTATTTTCCAAAACTTGCTGACAAATCCTTCAGGAACATCTCCAGATCGTGCCAAAGGCTGTGAGATATCTAAAAGGGGACCCTGGAAAGGTCACTTCTGTGTCCCTGCACTGTCAGGTCTCTGCACTGGGCAGACCTGTGTGGGAATGTAGGACTTTGGGGTTGCTTTGGGATTTGGCACTTTTTAAAAACAGGTTCAAAGTCATGTGGGATGAAACAGCACAAAGTGTGGCCACAGGCTGAGATCCTTTGGTGAGCCTCCAAACTGATTTCTCCTGTGGGTCACTCTTTTTGTAGAAGCAGATGTAGGACAATCTGGGACAGGACGCAGCCTTCTTCCTTGAGGCACCAAAGCAGGCTCTTTGGTTTTAGAAGTCCTCAGCAAGGTTTCTTGGTCTGCGGTGCTTTAAGATAGAGATCATACTCCAGAAAAGAGCAAAGGTGCCCTTGACACACATCATCCGGAGAGCTTTACCTGGGACCCTGCTCCCTGCCATGCTTCATAGCCATGGTTACTGTAGTGCATGAACATGGTGCTGCCAATTATTAAGAATGAAAACTTATTTGGCAAAGGAAAAAACTGTGTGAAGTTTTGGAAACGAGGATTTTTTTTGTCAATTATTGCAGTGAGTTATTTGTTGAGAAGATTTCAACTTATGACTAGAATCCACCTTTGAAGTTTGATTCATGTGACCACATAGAGAGGCTGTTGCTGCCTGAGATGCCCTGGGGTAGCTGTGTTCCCATGCGGTGCTGGAAATTTTTGATCTGTCTCCTGCGGGACCTTAGCTTGTCATTAGGAAATGTATCCCAAAACAACTCAGTTGAGACAACTTCTTTCCCTGCATTGACTAGAAAGGGAAGTCCGGACAAGTCGGTCTGGCATGGGGTGAGATCAGCCTCCTCCCTGTTCTCCCCAAAAATGAAGTTGCACTTCATTGACCATGCAGGGAATGAAAAGGGGGTAGCTAGGTGTTTTAGGGACTCCATTAAAACGTCATGGTAACACAGGTGTGTTGAGATTTGTTCAAATATGGGCACCCAAAAATAGATGAAGCTGGTCACCCTGCTTTCCTCACCAGTCAAGAGAGCCCGACACCTCAGAGTGCGACATGCTCTGTGCAAAGAGTGAGGGGTGGCATGGACAGCCCTGGGCAGGGGCTGGTTTTCTGAGTGCTGGGCTCTGTGTGAGACACAAAAATATCTTGCTTAATGGTGCAGGCCTGATTATAACAGAAAAGTTTAGAAAATGAGATTAAAACTGAAACAAGAAAGAAATTAAGAAAAAAAGATTGAAAGCAAATAAATGTTTTGTTATACTTTCCAGCTATTATTTTTTTTATGTTCTTATTGTCTTTCTTGATTTGTTCTGTTTCAGTATACTGGTCTTCTGGGGTGATTCCGCATTATCTTTTTGTCTGAAATTGAAAGTGATTTTCAGAACTGGGGTGGGATGCAGTCACAGGGCCATGGGTGGCTGGTGCCATTGCAGGTGCCCTGGTACCCTCTGGTGCCCAGCCTCCATCTGCAGCTCCGAGGGGCTCCAGTCTCCCACAGGTCCCCTATGCGAGCTGCCAGGCCCAGGCAGGTGCCTCAGAGACACCGGGGCCTCTCCAAGTGCCACTGGGTGCTTGTGGTTGGACACATGAGCTCTGCCTGGAAAGGTGAAGAGCTGTTTTCAACATTAAAAAAAAAGAAATATATGAGCCCACTTTCATCAGCTGAAATGACTGAATAATGTTAATAAAATGTCAATGTTTTTGCAAGATGACGTAATGGAAATTTTGAGGAAGGGCATGAATCTCAGCAGAAGAAATCTTGATCTGCCCCTTAACTTTCGTTATCGCTGCTCTGTTACACTGTGGTTTTAACCTCACTAATCTTTCACATATTTCCACATATCCTGATTAAATTGATCGTTTTTAAAGTGAATTTTGCATCAGACAAAGTGGACATATGCACTTTCCATAGTTTTCCAGTCCTCCTCCTCCCCCTTACCCTTTACAATTTAGATATTTCTCAACTCTCTAGTTGCTGCTTTGAGCTCGAGGGAGTCTGAAGCTTGCCTTGTCTTTCAGCAGTCTCATTGTCTCTTCAAACAACTCCTTCATTGTGTGTCCCTCCAGCCTTTCCTATCTATTTGTGAAGAACCTTTCAAGGAAGGCTATTCCTTGTAGACCGTGGACCTCACTGGAGGCACCTTGGACTTGACATACAGTTGAGGAGTTTATTTTATTTCTTATGACACTGGATCAAGTTTATTTTTGTTTGATGGCAATTAAGACAAATCCTTCTGTGCCTGTTTGCAGCTAGTTCTCTGAGGAAAGCAGGTGGGAATTGGTGCACATGAGCTGTAACATTCAGCTGCAGCCTTGAGTGGCAAAAGGTTCAATCTGAACAAGAGTGATCGAAGTCCCCAGTGGCTGATGAGAGAAGTGGCAGGGCTGGGGAGGTGGGGAGGAATAATTTCCATGGATGTCTGACCTCCAGGATGGTGCTTTCCCTACATGTCCAGACTTCATTAGGAGACACTGTGGATCAATATCAGTTGGAGAAGGTGGATATCACGCTAGTTTGTAGGCTGAAAAATAAAGAAAACTTTAAAAGCAGAAATCCTTTTTTTTTGATGCTCATTGAAATCTTCCTCTTGTAAATACACTGCTGAAACCTCTCCAATTAGCCACAGCACAAGAATTGAAGAGCTGAAGAAAATTATGGGGAGAGGCATGGCTCCTTAGGGGTTTTTGCATTTTAATGACCCCTTATGTGTCTTTGGTTCTGAGCCCATGAACCGCCAATGATGAGGCTGAAGAAACCTCTCAAGAAGTTTACGTCAGAAGCAAATCACCAAGTTTCTTGGAGTGTTAATGGGTCCCACTGAGGGCCATTATCAACAAGAGCTCCCTGGTGGCTGAATAGAGCAGAAAGTTGGAGGCCCTGATTGCAGGTAGGCAAAGGCAATGTGCAGGTGGCTGTGATGCCAAGTCAACCTTGATGTGTGTTATCAAGCAGAATGGTCAAGACCCACAGCCAGCCCCTGCATGGGGGGATTCTCTCCTCACGCATTACTCTGGGCTCTTCCTGGGGGCAGTGTCAGGGCAGGGGGGGAGTGCAATGCCTAGTGCTGGACAACAATACGGCACCTCCTGGGCTCCGTGGAGGTGAGGAGACAGCAAGGTCACAGTGCTGTAAGGAAATATCACCTTCTAATAGTCCTTGGTGGCAGAGACACTAGCCATAGGCAAGAGGACAAAGACCTCAGTTCTGTTGGAGGCTTTCAGCCTTGGCATTGCCCTCTGTCATCTCCACCACAGGGTGTCCTATGCTGTTCCAAATCTGCACCTGTTTCCCTGCAGCCTGTAGACACCCAACCTGCTTCCCCTCCTTGCTCTCACTGCAGGATCTCCCCACCTTTACTGACATCCCTCTGTCCTTGCTGGCTGCTCCTTGAAACGCAAAGCCAGGGGCTGATCACGGAGTCCCTCTGGGTGTCCTGTTGCACCACAGCACTACCCTATCAGTGACATTCTTGTTACCTGAAGTGCAGTCTGAACCTCTCAAGATGCACTTTGTGCCTCTTTCCCCTTCTCATGCTGCTTCCCACTACCAAGAAAAGCTCCATCATCTCTGAAACCACCTTGTCACAGGCAGTCACAGGTGACTACTGTATTGGCCTTTCCTTCCACTTTGCCAGGCTAACGAAGCCCAGGTCCCTCAGGCTCTCCATACAGGCCATGTGCTTCAGGCCCCCAACCCCATCTGGGCAGACCTCCTCTGGACCCTCTCCAGTTGCTCCCCATTGCTCCAGCACTGGGCAGCCCACACTGGGACACACTGTTGCAGACATGTGGCCACAGCAGTACTGAGTGGAGGGGGATAAGAACTGCCCCTGCCTCGGTGGCCATGCTCTTCCTAATGCAGTCCTGTATGCAGCTGGCCTCATTTGTGGTGAGCACGCATCACTGGCTCATATGGCATCCCTTGCAATGTCCAGGGCCTTCTCCTCAGGGTCACTCCTCTGCCAGTGAGGTCTCTGCCTGTCCTGATACACGTGTTGTTCTGTCCCACTGATGAGCCTTTCAAAGAGGACAGGATGTGGGGTAGACCCCTGCATACCCCACCTTTCCTGGCTTCCTGGTCAAGCATGATCCATTCATGAAACCCCTCTGAGCTCGATCGTCCAGCCATCTTTTTGCCCATCTGGATGTCTACTGGACATCCACTACTCTCTTCTCCTCCACAAGTACACGTCTTTTATCGCAGAAAGCAATCAATCAGGTGTGTCAGGAACGATTCACCTTCAGTAAATCCATGCTGATGGTTACCAAGAACATTCTTCTTGATGTGCCCAGAAAGGTGATCTGAGAGGCCTGGCTCCATGACACTCTCTTCACCAACCTGAGGCTGAACAGCCTGCAGCTCCCTGCTTTGTCCTTGGGGTCTTTTTTGAAGATGGGCACAACATATTCCTTCTTCTGGTCTTTGGGACCTCCCCTGATCTCCACAGCATTTCAAAGATGACAGAGAGCAGCCTTGCTGTCACAGCAGCCAGCTCTCTCCATGTCCATGGATGCAGCCATCCAGGCCCATAGACTTCTATGGGTTGAGTTCTAGAGACTTAGGCAGTGCGGGTTGGTTTTCTCCTCAGGAGTCCTGACTCTAGGCACAACAGCTGAGGAGACCTTGTGGGTGAAGACTGAAGCTGGGAAGGACTTGACTTCCCCAGACCTACCTACATCTGCTTTTACTAGGATCCCTGCCCCATTCAGCAGTGAGCCCACATTTCCTTGTTTATTCTTTTACTGTCACTGAAGCAGTAGCAGCTCTTCTTCCTGTCCCTCATGTCCCCTGCAAGTGTCTCTATGCCAGGGGAGTTTTGGCTTCCTTACACCATCCTGACTTTGCTGGACAATATACCTAAATTCCTCCTTTGCAGCCTCGCCCTTCTTCCCCTTTCTGTATGCTGCCTGATTGCCCTGGAGCTCACGTGGGAGTTCCCTGTTTAGCCAAGCTGGGCTCCAGAGATGTCTGCTAATCTTACAAACTGTTTGTTATGGAGCATTCTTGTGCTTGACGGGTGCTGTCCTTAAAGACCTGCGGGCTTTCCTGAGCTCCTCTGCCCTTCAGAGCTGCCTCCCTTGGTCCATGCCATGGAAGAGCTCCATACATGCAAGCTACCCCTTCACACATAGGGCATGCCCCTCCTCATCTTGCCTGGTGGTCTCTCCTGAAGAACTTGCACCCTGCCAGTGAAAGACTCAAGTCATGCAAGTGATCCTACTACACCTCAGTTACTCCAATCATGTGGCACTCCTGTGACAGCTTGTGCATCTCCATTTCCTCCTGCCTGCATCCCAGGCTGCATAAGTTTGCATATATTTTGGCTTCAGTACCTCAGCTGTGGCATCGACCAAAGATTTGTCACAGGGAAACGTGTTACCAAGGACCCAGCGTATGCTAAGACTTTGATGGCAAGTGGTGACATACTGGCATGGATAGCAGATGGCAATGTAATGGTGAAAGGAGGTTCCCACTAAGAGAGCAAAGCCTGCAGAACCCAAGGCCAGGGAGAAACACAGCTGGGCCTTGCAGGAATGGCAGGAGAGGGTTTCGTGACCCAAGTTGACTCTGCAGCACTGTTGTGACTGTGGCAGACTTCTTGAACCAAACCCAGGCAGGACAAGGTGCCACTGAAAAAGTCCCTGGGCCTGGGCAGCCTGTGATCCAGCCACCCTGTGGACATTGTTAGCCTAGTCCCTGTTCATATCATATTGGAGGGGTGAGAAGAAGTACAGGAAGAGGAGAGATAGAAGGGTTTCACAGTGGAGAGACTAGAGTGGAGACATTGGTGTGATGTTCCTCTCCCATTTATGAAGCACACTTGGATGCAGACAGTACCAACTTTGCCTAAAGGCAGTGGTGGGATTCATTTTTTTGTGCACAGGCAGGAGACGTGACATGCCTGGGGAGACTTGCCCAGCAAGCACTCCAAAGGGGCATGGCTTACTTGTAAGTCCCATGCTGTATCTGCTAGAGACAGGTGGTTGTGCTGGACACCCCAGGCATCTGAAATGGCCCTGCCAGTCTATTTTATGTCATTAAATCAAATGTCTGCACTGAATTACAATAGTTTAACATTGGGATCTTCATCTGTCTTAGCTTCCTAGTGAGTGGGGTTCTAGTTGTAGTGGGCATCTCGTGTCATTTCAGATGGCCAAGGAAATTCCCCACCTGGGCACCACCTGATGCTCCAGAAGGATGCGGGTCTCACACTTCCTCCATCAAAGCAAGCAGACACTGGCACATGCCTGGGACCACCTCTGTCTCTTCAACTGTCATCAGGTGTTTGCATGTGACCAGCTGACTCCCAGCTGACTCACACCCTCCATCTCCAGGGATTATAATGGGAGCTTGGACAAGGAGCTCCCACGCAGACCTCTATGTTGTGCCCACTTCAGTTTTGGCAAGGGGAATCCCACTTCCGGTGTGTCTGTGGGGTTCATGGCAGGGATCTGTATCCCATTCCAGCCCAGGGGCTTCTAAATCAGCATGAGGTGCCCAGATTGACTGATCTGAATCAACACCTGAACCACGGGTAAATGAGCTCCCTTCTTGTTCCCATCTAGGTGTCCTGCCTACTTAAGAGATGGAAAAAGGGGCTTCCAGAGTGGGACATTTCCACCTTTCATAGATAGCCATCCTCTGATGAAATAAATCGCAATGCTGGGATCCATTTCTCTCCATGCTTTAGAAAAGGACAATAGGTGATTATTTTAGTCTACTTCAGTGAACTTTTCCCAGGAGGAGGGAGCACAAGGGACAGAGAAATTCACGTCTTCAGCTCGGCCCCTGCTCCTGAGTGGGGTCAAGCTCCTGGGATAGAGGAAGCTCATGGCAACCGAGAAGCGCTGCTGAGAGACAGCTGTGTCCAGCAGCAGCTCCTCTGCCAAGTGCAGCAGGGCTCTGGGCACTGCCTGCTGCTTCTGACATGAGATGAGAGAAGGCAGAGAGAAGTGAAAGGCAGTGTGGAGTGGGAGGACATAGGAGAGCTCATTGTGGGACAGCTCCCAACATGGTAAGTCTGTGGCTGCGGGGCAATGCTACTGAGATTCCTGAAGGAGTGTTCTGAACCCCATCCATCCCATGGTTGATAGTCTTTTTAAGGATCACTCTCCCAGCTCCTCCAGCGCATAGAGGAGGAGATGCTTTAGAGCAGGGATTCCCTGCCACAGTGTTACAGGGACAGAACATCCTTCTCCGTTCTCCCAGGGATGGCTGCAGGGATGTGAAGCCAGGGAGTGCACCCAGGTCTGCATAGTGCTGTGATTCAGAGCAGTGTCCCTGTGCCCCTGGGCGCTGTGTGCCTGGGGCAGTGACTCTGCTGCCTGTGAGGGTCAGTACTCAGCCTGCCCAGGTAGCTCCCCACAGCGCTGAAGGGAGAAGCTCTGGGTGAGGGGGTTGACCCCCAGCAGGGCAGGTTCATTCTCCTGCTGAGAGGGTGCTGCGTGGGTCAGGGCTGCTCACAGCTCCAGCTCACCAGGACATTTTGAGAGTGGAGTTCTCAAGAGGACTTGTCTCTGCATGGTGGGAATGGAAATGCAGCAGTCAGGTTTAAACAAGGGGCTAAGATCTTCACCATCACACTGAAGGATGAATAGGTTTGCAAGTGCCTTCACCACTCCTCAGCCTGCAGACAGCACCAACATCACCTTGCCAGTCTCATCGGAGATTTTCTGGTCTGCTCTTTAACACCTGCAAACAGAGAGATGCCACTGTGCATTTTCCTGCTGCTTGGAGGTTTCTGTAGGGCAGAGCTGAGATGACGGTGGGTGGGATGGGACCTGTGTGGGGACAAAGGAAGAGCTCCCAGCAAGGACATCTCCAAGCAGCAGAGAGATGGTCAGAGAGTGAGAGGAAACTGCTACCAGACACCTCATGTGAGGTTGGGGTGCAGGCAGTTCTCTGCCAGCTCCTGCAGTGCAGATGCTTTCCCTTGAACAAGCCCCCATCATCCTTCCTCTCTCACCTGGCAGAGGAATGGGGAATGAGATGAATGTCCTTCAGGAGACCCCACCTTTAAGACACTTGACGTTCCATGGGGTGTACTGCCAGGCTGTGCACTGCCCTCCAGAAGGGCACAGCTCTTCTGTAGGACATGTGTGATAGCTGAATGTACCAAGCAGAAGGCACAGAGGTGCTAAGGAAATGAAAATGCTGCTGCGGATGGCTGTATGCGGGCAGCTGAAAAAGCTCTGTGTGTTTCTGGCTACAAAGTGTTGAGAGCTGCCTCAGTGTCAGAGCCACATCAGAGTCCTTATTCTGATCATCGGAGCCGTGCGCTATGTGCCACCCTCTCCATCACTCTTGGGACATCTGAACTGAGCGAGAGGTGAGTTTGGAGATCTGCGCTTTGCAAGTTGCCACCACTGTCAGCACAGGCCAGTTTCCTTTAAGGGTAACTTGCAGTTGAGATTATCCTCTAACGGAGAAAGGTGCGTACCCAAGGCAGCTGGGAATGGGACTGATGTGCAGACTAGTTTGCTGGCTCTGTCGTAGGGCACGTAGGGAGAGCTTTTGCCTCTCAGGACTCAGTAGTCTTCACACTGAGAGCAGTGGAAAGGTAGCATATTCCTACCCTGCAGAGCAGACAAACAAACAAACAAGCCCCCAAAAGTGAAGCTGTTGCTTTCCTTGTCAAAATGCTTCAGAACTGGAGGTGAAGATGTTAAACAAACTTTCTATGTTATAGCAGAACTGACTCCTCTGGAGTCTGTGGGCAGAGGTCCCTGCTCCTCATGGCACACGCAACCAGCACAAACTGGAGCTCCAGTGAGGTTCCTGAATGAAGGTCCTGCCGAGGAGAAAAGCAACATTTGTGTGTATGTCGGTGTGTGTGTCTGTGGGTGTGTTGGGGGTGTGTGTGAGAAAGGGAAAGAGCTTTGAACAGAGAAGTCTCTGCTAACTTGTCACTATCTTTTTCTCCTTTAACAGTCCCAGGTGCCTGGAGGGAGCAAGATGTCCAACAGCAGCTCCCTCAACGAGTTCCTCCTCCTGGCATTTGCAGACACACGGGAGCTGCAGCTCTTGCACTTCTCGCTCTTCCTGGGCATCTACCTGGCTGCCCTCCTGGGCAATGGACTCATCATCACAGCTGTAGCCTGTGACCACCACCTCCACACCCCCATGTACTTCTTCCTCCTCAACCTCTCCCTCCTCGATCTTGCCTCCATCTCCACCATTGTCCCCAAATCTATGGCCAATTCTCTGTGGGACACCAGGGCCATTTCCTACTTGGGATGTGCTGCCCAGGTCTTCCTGCTTGTCTTCTTGTTTGCAGGAGAGTTTTCTCTTCTCACAGTCATGGCCTATGACCGCTACATTGCCATCTGCAAGCCCCTGCACTATGGGACCCTCATGGGCAGCAGAGCTTGTGTCAGAATGGCAGCAGCTGCCTGGGCCAGTGGTTTTCTTGATGGACTACTGCAGACTGCTAACACCTTTTCCATACCACTCTGCCAAGGCAATATTGTGGACCAGTTCTTCTGTGAAATCCCACATATCCTCAGACTCTCCTGCTCAGACTCCTACCTCAGGGAAGTTGGGCTTATTGTGGTTAGTCTTTGTTTAGTTTTGGGGTGTTTTGTTTTTATTGTGCTGTCCTACGTGCAGATATTCACTGCTGTGCTAAGGATCCCCTCTGAGCAGGGCCGGCAGAAGGCCTTTTCCATGTGCCTGCCTCACCTGGCTGTGATCTCCCTGTTTGTCAGCACCTCATTTTTTGCCTACCTGAAGCCCCCTTCCCTCTCCTCCCCAGTTCTCGATCTGGTGGTGGCTGTTCTGTACGCAGTGGTGCCTCCAACAGTGAACCCCCTCATCTACAGCATGAGGAACAAAGAGCTCAAAGATGCCCTGAGGAAAGTGATTTCATGGATATTTTTCAGCACTGGTAACACTGCCATTTCTCTCCAGAGGTGACTCCCACTGTATCCCATACCAGGACTGTGAGTTGTTTGCTCACTGTATTTTTATTATTACTATTATTATTATTATTATTATTACTATTTCTTGTCATGTTGCTGCACAAATGCTTGGATTCATTCCACCCGTACTGAGACTGCTTTGTCTCACCTGGTGCCTATATAAAATTGTGTCTAATTAATAATAACTCTTTCAGAGCTGCCTCCCTCACAGTATCTCTGTAATAAAGTAGCTTCTACCCAGTGTAGTACCTGAAGGCTGCGCTTTTCTTCCAAAGCTGGTGTCAAGAACAGGCCCAAGGAACTGCACCCCAGAGGGGCCTGCTGCACAGGGTTCTCTGTGGGTTTAGAAGCACAAAGTTCATAATTATGTTATGATTTCTTAGAGACCAAGGGCTGGATTTAGGACTCACCCATTGATGTCTAGTGACAGTGGAGATGACAAATTGTCACTGATGTATGTACCCAGGGCTGTCCCATATGTTAAGGCACAATGTCAGGTGTCCATCCTTCTGGAGGGGAATCTGGAGGTGCCAGGAGAGTACAGGGCACCTCCTAGCACAGCATGTGCCTGGGGTGGGCAGTGAGTGGAGCCTCATAAAAGGGAGAGATCCTCCAAGGTGGAGTTCCCTAAAGGCAAAACGCTAAACCCGCATATCCGTGGGTAAAGCAGGACTCTGCCACCCCAGCAGAGGCAGCGGGGACCCATCTGTCATGCGGAAGGGAGACTGGAGAGCAATTCATGTTATCAATGTGATAGCAGAGGCAAGATGTAGAGGCGCACCTGGACTCAATCAGTACCCTTGGAAATGCTCCCTAGTCCCTCCAAGCACCTGCCACATCCGCAGTTCCTGGAGGGATTAGAGGTCGTGATCCCCATTTGGCTGGGTCTGCTTCCCACCCTGACCAGCATGGCCAGTGCAGAGTGACCCCGTGGCCCTGTGGCCCCACAGCCCACTCACTCTGCAGAGCAGCTCCATCAGCTCAGGGCCCTGCGGCAGAAGAGGGGAGGGGGTGTGGGAATGGCCAATGAGATCAGAGGAGGGATTGGGAGAGATGAGAAGGAAGTGGAACTGGGCTTGAAATTGCCGACCTTTAATCCAAGACAATGTTCCGAGTGTGGGCACACTGAAGTGAGCTCCCAGTGCAGAGCCAGAAGTCCTTGCTCTGCTGGCCCTCCACATGGCCTGGGAAGTGCCTGAAGAAGGATTAACGCTCCCCACCCTCCCAGCTCCTTGTGCCATCATCCCTCCTGATGGGTGGCACCAAAAAAGAAGGCTGAGACCCTTTGTCAGAGCCTGTGTTGAAGGAAGCAGCACCCAGGAGCCATATGAGTTTGCTGCTGTCCCTCAGGCCCTGTGCCCAGCACATCTCCTTCAGACAAAATGTGTGTCTTCAGACACCCTGTGTGCTGGTCCATACCCAAAAGTCACCCCCAGACAAGGCTCCAAGCCCAGCTGGAGAACTAAGCATCCAGCTGTGAGCCCTGGGAGGATGAATCCTCTCCTGGATCCTCTGCAGGGCTGGCAGGGAGCATGCGGAGGAGGTCCTGGGGCCATCTACTGGGCCTGTAGACCATCCTCCTCCCATGGAGGGCCTCAAGCAGGGTCTGTCAGAATAAAGATGCAGCCCAGCTTGTTGTTGCATGAGCAGAGAGGAGAAACTGCTCCAGGAAACTCCTCCCAGACCCAGCCCCTCATACCAGCCATTTCTAGCATTGGCCATTCCCCATGGTCCTGGTGAGGGGCGATCTTGGAATGTGACCAGCTCCGTCTGCCTGCTGGTCTCAGAACCTGAATGGGGGGAGTGTCCACCCCTGCCTGGCCTCTGTCCCTGGGCCAGACACCCAGACACCAGAGCATGGCCTTCTGCTAACCCCGGAGGGACAGGATCAGGGCTGGACCTGAGCAGGGGCTGGGGAGTGGGGGGAGGCTGCCAGGCAGGAGTGCCATGGGGGACGGGGCACCGAGGGCTGTCATGGTGACCATGCTGGGGAGAATTTCCCCACCCTGACCGCACCCTGTCCTCTGCAGTGCCTGCACAGTGGGGCCATGTGCAGGGCAGTAGGGCTGGGCCGTTGTAGGGATGGGGAGCAGACGGGAACCATGACACTCAGGAAACCTCTCAATAGTTGTGGAGGCGACTCACTGCTGCCAGACGGGTCGGGGGTCTCTTGGGTGCTGCAGCCACTGGCACTGCCTGCCAGGACTCCCAGACCCAGCACAGGTGGTTGGTGCTGAGCACCACAGTTCATGGTGCCACCTCTCCTGTGTCACCATCTTCTCTCAGGAGCACCTCCAGGTGCATCACTCCCTGCCGGTGTGTAGAGAGGAGCTGCTGGAGGTCTTCTCACCTCTGCTGCCCCTGGCTCAGCCCTGGCATCAGCCCACAGGCTCTGTCCTGGGTCCCTGGCCTGCCCTTATGTCTCCATATGTGATCCTCTCAGATCACGCAGGGACCTAAAGCCCATAGCTCTGCTTGGAGCTGGCCACCGCAGGCCACTTGCACAGTCCCAGCAGATCCCCATAAGGCTGTGCTTGAAGGTGAGGCTGTGATTGTCCTTGGTCAAAGTAGATGGGATGGTCTGGCTGGGGGCCAAGGGGAGGAAAGCACAAAAGACAACAAGGAGAAGATGCAGGAAGGGAAATTTCAAATGAGTTGAACGAAAAAATAATGAAACAACCATGGTAGCTGAACAGCACTGGGGCAGGGGCCAGGAGATGTTCAAAAACTCTCCTGGAGAAAGCACTTACCAACCTGATCTAACTGTAAAGTTAGCCCAGCTCAGAGCAGATCGTGGTCCTGCAGATCTCTGGTAGTCCCTGCCAACCCAAATCCTCTAGGAGGAAGGGGCTGGAAAGTGGAGTCCTGGGCAGGGGACACTGTTGTGGGGTTGAGGCCTTGCTGGCATTTGGACTGCCTGGTCAACCCCATCAACCCTGTCCTCCAGAGTTACACAGTGAGTGAGTTCATCCTCCAAAGGAGTCTCTGCTCCATGGGCAACAGGAGTCAAAGCACTGCTGGGAGACTGCAGAAAAGTTCTCAGGAACATGCCAGGCATTCAGCCCCTTCGACTGCTGAGGTGTCCCCAGACTGGTGCTTTGCATCCTGGGTCTGAAGGGCTGAGAAATCTTTAGAGCCAGAGGAGGTTGCAGTCCCACCTCCTGGGCTCATGGGTTACAGGGTATCAGCAGGGCTGTACCGGCTGCAGGGAGGGAATCACTGCCCAGGGCATGAGCAGATCCCCCTCTGCCCTCCCATCTCTCTTCACACCCCAGAACAGAGATCATGTTTCCCATGTTGGCCCTCCCTGCCGGACTGTATTCCCAGCCAGAGGGGACGCAGGCTTCCCACTGGGGAAATGCAGGAGAGCCCAGTCTCATCTAGAGGAGCAGGGTCCCACCACAGCTGCTGGGTGGCCAGGGCTGCAGGCTGCAGACCCCACTCTGTTCCCCACACACCTCCTGCATGGAGGCTGGAGGGTGCCCAGCAAGAAGGCAGGCATGCCTGGGGGTCTGGTGCCATTGGGGTGGTGGCCTTTGGACCAGCCTCTGTCTGTAAGGGACTCAGGAACTTCTCCACCTCCATGTTAGTGGCAAAGTTACTGACCCAGCTTGTTCCCTCTAGAGAGCTGAGGATTTAATTCTCGGGAGAAGGGGAGAAAGGAAAGTCTTTTGTCATTGGGACTTATAATACGCTGTCAACTCTCTACTGTCTTCTCCTGCTCTATCACCCCAAAAGTCCTTTGGCAGGGACATTTTTTGGTTTCTGACCCTCCATCGGACCCTGCTTTGAGCAGCAGGTTGGGCTACAGGCCTCCTGTGGTCCCTTCAACCTGAATTATCCTAAAGGCCTATGACCTCAATCCCAATTTCGAGCACAGAGCAAATGTTTCTGGGACAGGAGCAATTTGTGCTTTATGTGACCATCTAAAAGAAGGCAGGTGAACACCTCCTCCTTCTCCTCGTTGACTGTAAGGGCAGCCTGGGAGGCACTGCCTCGGGCATATCTACATTAGCCCGAAAATTCTTTGCATCCACCTTTAACCACATAGAAGTCCATTGCCTGGATCCTCTCAGTGGTGAGGGGAGAAATGCAGGCTTTTCTGCAGGGTGAGTTCTCTACCTCTGTAGTTGCACCTCTAGGTAGATGGTGCCATGCTGCCCTTTCTTTCTTGCCTGAAGCTCAGCCTGGATGGGGATTTGAATGTGGAGGTTGTCTGTTACTGCAGTGGCTGTGAGATGGTGGAGAGGTAGGAGGAATAAGAGAATCACCGCCTTGGACTGCAGCAGAGAGGATTTCATCTTGTTTAGGATGGAGTTAGGCAAACCAAAGCTCGGTGGGAGTTGGAGCTAGACCTTCAACTGGGAAGGGATGGGGAGGGTAACCAGAAGGGCTTCTGCATGTACATGGGCAGGACAAGGCAGGAAGCCAGACAAGGAGAACATGGTCTCCCTGCACGGTGGGGCAGGGGACAGAGTAAGAAAGACAGCAGAAAGGCTGAGGAGCTCATTGTCTCTTTCACCTTGTCTTTTCCTGGTATTCTATACTGCCAGGCCTCCCTGGCCCCCCAGTCTATTGGCAGTATCTGTGTTAGCAAAGCCTCACCCATGGCAGAGGAAGATGCAGCTGAGGAGGATTTTTGCCCAGTGGGCACACACAAGTCCATGGGACCAGACGGGAAGCACCCCAGGGTGCAGGGAGAGGTGTCCGGAGTTATTGCAACGCTGCTGTTGATCGTCTTATAAAGGTCAGGGTAATCAGGGAAGTTCCTGATGACTGGGAAAAGGCAGACATCACACCCCTTTTCCAGAAGGGCAAGAGGGAGGATCTGGGGAATGACAGGCCGGTCAGCTTCATCTCATTCCCTGGGAAGGTGATGCAGCAAATCCTCCTGGAAACCATCTCCAGACATATGAAGGAAAAGGCCTGGAAGAGGCAGCATGGGTTGACCAAAGGGAAATGGAAAGCATGCCTGACCAACCTGATTGCCTTCTGCCATCAGATGAATGGCTTTGTGCGCAAGGGGAAAGCAGGGCATTTTATGAACCTTCACTTCAGCAAGGCCTTTGACACAGTCCCCCAGAGTCTCCTTAGAGGCAAATTGTTGAGACCTGCCCTGGATCAATGGACCATAAGGCAGGTGGAGGATTGGCTGGAGCATCAGGCTGAAACTCTGTGATCAGTGGTACAAGTTCCAAGTGGCAGTCAGTTCCTAGTGGCATCCCTCAGTGATCACCATGTGGGGCAGGACTGTTTAACATCTTTCTGAATGGCCTGCACAGTGGATGGAGCGCACTCTCAGCACCTTTGTTGCCAATGCATAACTGGAGGTGCCCCTGGGCAACCTCATCTAGTTCCCTCTGCACTGACCAGGGAGACTGGGACTAGATGACGTCCAGAGGTCTCCCCCACCCTAAGTGCTGTGATTCAGTGCACCATTCCCTGGAGAGCTCTGTAAAGAGAGAAGAGGCAGAGGAAGAAGAAAGGCCAGAGAGGCAGAAGAAGAGATCTGAAACATGTCCATTTAAGTAAAGTAGATCCTCAGAACAAAATTTCTCCATGCAGAGTATTGCCAGCAAATGTATTTTCATGAATAATGCATCTCTATGTATATATGATTACGCTCGCATAGACAGACTAATTCCTGTAGTGCATGAACATGGTGCTGCCAATGAATAAGGAAGAAAAAATATTTGGCAATGGTAAAAACTGTGTGAAGTTTTGGAAATGAGGATTTTTTTGTCAATTATTGCACTGAAGATGTTTTAGAGACTCCTTTAAAACATTGCTTTAACAAGGATATGTTGAGATTTGTGCAAATTTGACCACCCAAAAGTAGAGCATTTCCTTGAAGCTGGTCACCCTGCTTTCCTCACCAGTCAATAGAGCCCGACACCTCAGAGTGTGACGTGCTCTGTGCAAAGAGTGAGGGGTGGCACGGACAGCCATGTGCAGGGAGTGGTCTTCTGAGCACCGGGCTCTGTGTGAGACACAACAATATCCTCTTTAGTGGTGTAGGCCTGATTAAAACAGAAAAGTTTAGAAAAGGACATTAAAAATGAAACAAGAAAGAAATTAAGACAAAGATTGAAAGCAAAGAAATGTTTTGTTATACTGTCCAGCTTTTCATTTTTTTGTGTTCTTATTGTTATTCTTGGTTTGGTTTGTTTTAGTACACTAGTGTTCTGGGGAGATTCTGCATTATCTTTTTGCCTGAAAAGGAAAGAGATTTTCAGAACTGGGGTGGGATGCAGTCACAGGGCCATGGGTGGCTGGTGCCATTGCCGGTGCCCTGGTCCCCTCTGTCCAGCCTCCCTCTGCAGCTCTGAGGGGCTCCGGTCTCCCGCAGGTCCCCTGTGAGATCTGCCAGGCCCAGGCAGGTCCATCGGAGACACCGGGGCCTCTGCAAGTGCCACTGAGTGCTTGTGGTTGGACACGTGAGCTCTGCCTGGAAAGGTGAAGAACTGTCTCAACATTTCAAAAATATGAGCCCACTTTCATCAGCTCCAATGATTGGCTCATTTTACTGTCAATATTTTCCTATGATGAAAGAGTGGAAATCTCCAGGAAGGGTATTAATCTGTGGAGAAGAAATATCGATCTGCCCTTGACCTTGTGTTTCCACTGCTCTGTGTATTAGGCTATAGATGCAATCTCAATACTCTCTCACATATTTCCACATGTCCCGATTAATCATTCCTAAAGTCATATTTGCATCAGACCATCTGGACATAGGCATTTTTCCCATAGTTTCCCAGTCTTCCTCCTCCCCTTACTCTTTATCATTCAGGTACATCTCAGCTCTCCAGTTGCTCTGAGCTGCTGGCAGTCTGAAGCTTGCCTCGTCTTCCAGCAGTCTCCTTGTCTCTTTAGCCAGCTCCTTTGTTCTGTTTCTTGTCTATCCTTTCGTATCTGTCTGTCAAAAACATTTCAAGGAAGGTTGTGTCTTGTGGGCAGTGGATCTCACTGGCGGCAGCTTGGAGTGAACATACAGTTGAGGAGTGCCTTGTATCTTTTATTCAACTGTTCCAAATTGTATTGTTGATTGTTTGCAATTGAGAGAAATTGTCTGTGTCTGTTTGCAGCTAGTTGTCTAAGGAAAGGAGGTGGGAATTGGTGCACCTGAGCTGTAACATTCAGCTGCAGCTTTGAGTGGCAAAAGGTTCGATTTGAACAAGAGTGATCTAAGTCCCCAGTGGCTGATGAGGGAAATGGCAGGGCTGGGGAGGTGGGGAGGAAGGTTGTCCATACATGTCTCCTATCAAATATACTGCTTTTCCGACATGTCCAGACTTCCTTAGGAGACACTGTGGGTCAGTATGAATTGGAGAATGTGGGTGTCACGCTGTCATGCTATGAAGGTTCGATAGCAACGACTGAGACAGTAATATAATAATAATAAAAAAGATGTTTATTTCCTCACACAAGTTCTTGGATTAGTAACATCCATTAAAATAATGCGATTACTAATTTAGGAAGGATAACACAAAACCATCAGTTACTAATTTAGAAAGGATAACCTGAAACCGTCGATTACTGCGTTATTAATTGGAAGGACTGCTTATCCCTACTTGAAAGCTTTCTTGTTCACTCTCCTAGTGAGAGGGCTCTCAACCTCGAGGAGTTACCTTAACCCAGCGTCCCAGGAAAAGGGGAGGGGGGGGATACTCACGGTCCAGCCGGAGAGGATGGTCAGGTCACGTTCCCGTCCCTGCTCAAACTCTCCTAGCTCCCAAGTCTCTTTTTATACGGCTGGGGCTCTGGGCAAACACTGCTTTTGCTGACTTTTAGCAAGTTTCGCAATCACAGGACTGTCTGTTTGTCTGCTTGGGAGGACCCTGCTAGCGAGGCAAGACCACAACACCTCCGTATTGCTTCTTCCCTCCCCGGGGGTCTGTGCAGATTCCAGGTGGCAGACTTCACTTCTCCAGTCTTGTTAATCATTCCGCAGCCTTGCGCATATCAGTCCTTGCGCATATCGGTTGGTAGACTTCTTTAGTCCTGTTAAGTCCTCTGTTCAGCAGCTTTGTGCACGTCAGCTCTTGTGCTATCAGTTCTTCTGCATATCAATTGACAAACTTCAGTCCTGTTAACTCTTCACTCGCCCGTCAGTCCACCCCGTGACCAGAGTCACAGCCGTACACCCCCCCCTTTTTTGCCCCTCAAGGACAATCATGGGTTTGATCTTGTTGTTGCAAAGGCAAGTAGCCTGTTTTTAAAGCATTTACCTTAGCAAAGATTGTGCGTGATATTAAAGCTTTCAAGCAGACAAAAGCAATACATATAATGATTATCATGAGTACAATTATTATGACAGTTTGTAAGCCCGACGCGAGCCAAGCTGATACAGACAGTCCGAAATTTTGGAACAATTTTTGCAGCCAATTAAACCCGTTATCATTATGCTGTTTAATGTCCAAAGCTAGGTGTTTAAGGTTTGTGATCTCCCCTTCAATCAGGGTCGAATGGTCACTCAGATTGAAGCAGCACATGCCTTTGAATTCTTCACATCCATGGTTGTGTCGTAAAAGAAGATAGTCAACTGCCGCTCTGTTTTCTAATACACCGGCACGCAAGGCTTGCACATCTCTAAGCATTGCTGATAAGGCAGCAGAAGTGGTGTTGATAGTTTTAGCTAAAGAACATGCAATCTTTTTTATAGCTTAATAGTTCATAGCAACTCCCACCCCAGGTGTAAGGAATGCTGCAGCTGAGATTTGTGATGCTGAGAATAAGATTACTTCTGAATTACATTCAGGGTTGAGGGATGAGGCCTCCCTCCTCTTTCGTGTTTGATTCCCAGCTATTTCCTCAATCTCTTGTTTGCTTGGCATATAGATGCTCAAGCGACCTATGGTACAGGGGCCACCAGTAGCATTGGCTGGAATGTAGGAGTAAGCTTTTACCCCGCATAGCCAAAACATTCCTGTAGGGAGCACAATATGTGCATAGTTAAAGGTTACATTGGTTGTTTGATTACATTTAAGAGGAGGCCCATCTTCCGTAAAATTGTGGCACGGTCGGGTTTTGCTGGTACAATTTACCATCATAGCACACTCAACCGCAGGAAACATTCCTTTCACCTTAATTTCTATCATTGCTTTGTTATACTGTGTTGTGGCGGAACCCCATCGAGACATCTGATTAAACGTATTAGTTACTTTGAAATTTGCTAGTATTGCCTTGTTTTGCACTGTCTCTAGGGGTATAGGGAACCCAATATTGCATGTGGCGTAAATTTGGGCCGCCGAAGTTCCTCCTTCTAGACAAAAGTGAGTGGTATTTAGTATTTCCCTAGCTAACTTTTCCCAAATATTGACATTGCTGCCCCATGGGTTTGAGATCAATGTTGTCACCAGGGCCGTCTGGAGTAGGAACACAAGTCTCCACATGGTATCCTGTAAGAGAACACATTTAGGTTTTCCTCGAGGCAGGGTGCCTCGGAATAAGTGGTTAATAATCAGGAATTATCCACCGAGAACTGATTCGATGGGTTTTTTCTGTGGCATCAAGTGCTTCCCATGCAAGGGGTCCTCAGGGTTTAGACAATGTTAACGGGACTACTCCAATTTGTGGTAGTTTTACCATCACAGGCTGTCCTGGTTTACCACGTGCAGGATCAATGTCAGGATTATCCTTAACGATGCCCGTATCGATAGGGCAAAAGGCCTGGGTTCTGGGACTACTGAATGTTCCCCTTCGATTATTAAGTAGATGCACAGCATGGTTAATGCGTAGGTCCCAACTCGCTTTTTCTACTTGAGCATATCTTTTAAGTAAGCCATTGGCCCTTTCCACCATCCCGTTTGCTTGGGGATAGTAGGGGGTGTGGAATGTCCAACTAATCCCTTCTTGTGTCGCCCAGTCCTGTACTACGCGGGCTGTAAAGTGAGTCCCATTATCGCTTTGTATTTCCTTTGGTACCAGTAATACACTGAACCATTCTTGTAATACCTTAATGGTAGTTTCTCCATTCGCAGTTCTGACAGCTGTCGCTCGGAGGAGACGGGAGACCACCTCGACTCCCACTAATATATATTTTCTCCCACTTGATGGTTTAAGAGGCCCTATATAATCAATCTGCCAGGTTTGCCATAATTGTTTTCTATTACTGATATGTAGCAGGGCTTGCTGTTCTGGATGATCCCTTTTTAATCTTAGTTGGCACTGAGGACAGGCTGTTATGATTCGTCGTGCAGTTGTTATATCTATGGGCCATCCTCGAGCTATACTTTCTTTTACTAAATCCTTTTCCCCTGAATGTCCTCGCTGTATATGTAGCCATTCTCCTATTCTGTCCCACTCTACTTCGCTTACTGTTACTCCTCTTGCCCTCGACAACTTGTCAACTATCCCGTTCCACTTAGCTGCCAGACTTCCGTCTGAGCTGTGGGCTTTCACCCACCCTATTGCAATAGACCGTTTCCTTCCTTCTTCCAACAGCTCTTCCCAGTCTGCTTGCTGCCATACTGGGCACCTATTTATTTGCCATTTATTACATTCCCAGAATCCTATCCAGTCTGTGGCCCCCTTGAATACTGCATATGAATCGGTATACACTGTTGTTGCTCCATTTCTTATGGCAAGTCGGACAGCCTTGAGTTCTCCTACTTGGGCGCTGCCATCGCCTTCTTCTATTATTGTACGGCCTGTGCTTATTTCTAAGGCAACTGCTTTGTATTGCCACCCCGTGGCTATCCTATGTGAAGAGGCATCGGTGAACCATACCCCATTTAGGTCAGACTTTTCAGTGAGGGGTTCAGCTACTGCAATGGGAGATCTTGGGTAGCTTGGTACTGTTTCTGGTACAAGGCTAGTTAGGGGTAATTGGTATTTGGTTATCTTTACTGGTCCCTCCTCTATTTCCAGGCTATCTTGGATTCCTGATAGATATGCATACCATTTACGAACTGTTTGTCTCTGGGCTATACCTTCAGGGGGTGGTGTTCCTCGTTTCACAGCATCTAAAATGTGGAAGGGCCCTCTTAAGATTACTTTCTGTTGGGTCGCTATTTTTTCGGTGGCCTTCACAGCCCTTACCATGGCTAAGATTCCTTTTTCCCATTCACTATATCTTTGTTCTGCCTCCTTGAAAGCAGTGGATTCAAATAAAATTGGCCGTTTAGGTTCACTTGTTGGTGATTGGAAGATGGCACAATAAGTTGCATGTGTGCTAAACCCCCACTCTACATCAAGAGGGTTCCTGGGATGCATGGGACCTAGTCTTTGATACTGATTCATTGCTTGCATTATTTGCATTAATGCTTGTTCATGGGTGTTGTCCCATTCCCATTTGCTATTCTTTCGCATAAGGTTATAAAGAGGTCTGGCGATTATCGAGAATCCTGGGACATGCTTTCTCCAATATCCCAACGTACCCATAATTTGTTGCAACTCCTTTTTACAAGTTGGGTTTTTGGATTTTTCTAAAGTCTCGAGCACCCTTTCAGGGATTGCTTCTGCTCCTGCTATCCATTTGGCGCCTAGGAAGGTCACTGTTTGGGCAGGTCCTTGACATTTCTCTTGTGGTATCTTTAGCCCTATCTCAGTCAGTTTTTCCCAAATTAAGTGGGCTTCTTGTCGCACTGCCTCCTTTTCAGGTCCCCCTATTAGTATATCATCTATATATTGATAGACTTTTACTCCAGGGGTTGTACCAAGCGAATCTAAGACTTTTGCTAATGCGTTATGAGCGATGGTGGGGGAGTGTTTGTATCCCTGGGGCAGCCGAGTGAAGGTATATTGAATGCCTTCCCAGGTGAAAGCAAATTTGTCTTTATCTTCTTTTATTAGCGGGACCATGAAGAACATATCTTTTACGTCTAGTGTGGCCATCCAGGGGTGGGCTGCAGTCCTAAGCTGACTCACCAGTTCTGCTATATTGGGGACCGCAGCCGTGAGGGGAGCAGTATTAGCATTCAATCGGCGATAATCTACTGTTAATCGCCATTCTCCATTTGGTTTTTTGACAGGCCACACCGGGGAGTTATAGGGGGAGTGGGTGCGTTCTATTATCCCTTGCTCTTCTAGGTCTCTGATGACTTTGCTTATTCCGGATCGTGCAGCAGATGCTAAAGGGTATTGTTTAACATTAGTTATCTTACTAGGCGGCAGCGCGGGGGAGGTTTGCAAAAGCTTGATGTTAGCTGTTCCAAAGCTCCACCGGGTACCGTTTGGGAGTATCCAGTTTCTTCCTCGTAAAACATCAAACCCTGAAATGTTGTCATTTCCCTTTGGGTTTATTACTACCTCAAATTTGGTAAGACGTTTGTCTCCCGGGAGCCAGGCACAAAGTTTTGCCAAAGGACAAGATTCAGCAATTCCTGTAACTCCCTTTATAAAAATTGATCGTCTAGATGGTTTGATATTTAACCTATTGGCTGTCTGTTTGTCCAAAACACTTATCTGTGCACCAGTATCAATTAAAAAAGAAACTTTGTGTTTTCTAGGTCCTACCGGAATCACAATCCGGGGTTCTAAACTTTCAGGCCGCTGCGCTATTGATAGTACTTGGGTCGGTTGGCCTGATTTTCGACCAGCGCTACCTAGTTTTTTAGATCATGCAACTCTTCTCGTAACTCCGAGAAAGGGTTACTAGGTTTAGATTCTTGTTTACTATCTTGTGAGCCAGGTGGGGCGGATGGCAGAGTCACCCCTTTCGCTTGTTCCAGCTTGCTCACTATCTGTTCTATGTCCTCTGTTTTCTGGTTATGCAGCATGGATCGTGGGACACCTAATGCCAGGGCATGTCGCCACAATCTATTTCGTTTCTCCCTGTCTTCTTGTTTAGTTCCCATTTCCTTGTTGTGCCGCCTGGGGGGGGAATGTCCTCTCCTCGGGGCATATGAGGCAGTAGCCTGTCTAATGCGCTTTTCCCGTGGTTTGGTATCCATCCCCATCTCTTGCGCAGTTCGATGCACTTCTAACAAGGTATCCGCCCATGTCGGTATTGGCATGGGGGGGGCATTGAGGTTATTATGATTGTGTGCCTCTGCAGCTACAATGCGATCTCGTATTGCTTGTAGCTTCAGCTTTAACACTGTAGGCAATCCCCGTATTAAAGGCGTTAGGCTGTTTGGGCTTACTGGGGCTTGCATGGGGACATCGTAGGCTCCCCTTTCATATATCTGCTGTACGCAAGCTGCCTTTTGTATGGCTTCTGTAAGCTCATTGTGGGTATTTATACCTATTCTCAAAGGTTCTCCTCTGTTCCTCGGGTCCTGTCCCCCTGCCCAGTAGGCTACTCGGGAGGTGAGGGAGCGATTCCCAACTCTACCCGTCAGGAAAACTCCTGGTCCCCAATATCCTGATGCCTCCTCTTCACTTAGTATTATGCGATCACCTCCTGTTAAGGATACCCGCCACAAATACTCAGTTTCTGTTTCTGTAGGTTGCCTGCAGTATTTCTCTTGCAGTTTTCCCATCTCGTCTCCTGAGTAAGGGGTAGTTCTAACTGTGGTTCTAGCATTACCCCCATGGGGTCCTGTTGCGGTTTCGGTTTTTACAACTGGCCGCACATCCAGAGGTGAGGGTTCTGGAGGGTACAAATCACCATCGTCCTCTGAACTACTGCTGTTTCCCCATATATCTCCGTCCCATTCGTCCGGGTCCTCCACCAACATTTTTCTAATCTGAGCTGCTGTGGGGGGCTTCCTTGCTGTTGAAAGGACGAGTTCTAACTTGTTTTGTAATTTCTGATTTCGCTCTTTCTCTAATTTCAATTTTCTTTCAAGATCTACACACTCCTGCACCTTTTCTTGTAACTGTTCCTTAGTTTTTTGATGGGTCCGATTGGCTTGTTGGGCTGCCAGTAAACAGGCCCCTAAGATGGCACATATACCACCTTTTCCTTTCCCATCTCTTTGGTTACCTCTGACTTCCTCTATCCTACACACAACAGAGGCTTCATTTTCCCAATTATCATTTGCCCAGTCAATCCCAGGGCTTGAGGGTCCGCTTCCGTGCCTTCTCAATAACTCACGCAGTGACATAGTTCAAAAATATTTCTATCCGGTTACCCCAGCTTATGTATCCACTAAGTCTGTATCCTATCCTATCCTTATCCTATCCTGTCCGTGACGCCAAAAACTGTCACGCTGTCATGCTATGAAGGTTCGATAGCAACGACTGAGACAGTAATATAATAATAATAAAAAAGATGTTTATTTCCTCACACAAGTTCTTGGATTAGTAACATCCATTAAAATAATGCGATTACTAATTTAGGAAGGATAACACAAAACCATCAGTTACTAATTTAGAAAGGATAACCTGAAACCGTCGATTACTGCGTTATTAATTGGAAGGACTGCTTATCCCTACTTGAAAGCTTTCTTGTTCACTCTCCTAGTGAGAGGGCTCTCAACCTCGAGGAGTTACCTTAACCCAGCGTCCCAGGAAAAGGGGAGGGGGGGGATACTCACGGTCCAGCCGGAGAGGATGGTCAGGTCACGTTCCCGTCCCTGCTCAAACTCTCCTAGCTCCCAAGTCTCTTTTTATACGGCTGGGGCTCTGGGCAAACACTGCTTTTGCTGACTTTTAGCAAGTTTCGCAATCACAGGACTGTCTGTTTGTCTGCTTGGGAGGACCCTGCTAGCGAGGCAAGACCACAACACCTCCGTATTGCTTCTTCCCTCCCCGGGGGTCCGTGCAGATTCCAGGTGGCAGACTTCACTTCTCCAGTCTTGTTAATCATTCCGCAGCCTTGCGCATATCAGTCCTTGCGCATATCGGTTGGTAGACTTCTTTAGTCCTGTTAAGTCCTCTGTTCAGCAGCTTTGTGCATGTCAGCTCTTGTGCTATCAGTTCTTCTGCATATCAATTGACAAACTTCAGTCCTGTTAACTCTTCACTCGCCCGTCAGTGGGTATCGCTTATTCTGAAAAGTCAAGAATCAAGAAAGCTTAAGAAGCAGACATCTTTCTTTTCAGGTGCTCATTGAAATCCTCCTAATATCAAAACACTCCTGAAACCTCTCCAATTATCCACAGCACAAGAATTGAAGAGCTGAAGAAAATTATGGGGAGAGGCATGGCTCCTTAGGGGTTTTTGCATCTTAATGACCCCTCGGGTGTCTTTGGTGCTGAGCCCTTGAACCTCCAATGATGAGAGGAGACTGAAGAAACCTCTCAAGAAGTTTACGTCAGAAGCAAATCCCCAAGTTTCTTGGAGCGTTAATGGGTTCCACAGAGGGCCATTACCAAGAAAGGCTCCCCAGGGGCTGATTAGAGCAGAAAGTTGGAGGCCCTGATTGCAGGTAGGCAAAGGCAATGTGCAGGTGGCTGTGATGCCAAGTTAACCTAGATGTGTGTTATCAAGCAGAATGGCCAAGACCCACAGCCAGCCCCTGCGTGGGGTGATCCTTCTCCTCACACTTTGCTCAGGGCTCTTCCTGGGGGCAGTGTCAGGGTGTGTGGGGGGAGCACAATGTCAAGTGCAGGACAACGATACGGCACCTCCTGGGCTCTGTGGAGGTGAGGAGGCAGCAAGGCCACATTGCTGTAAGGAAACATCATCTTCTCATAGGCCTTGGTGGCAGAGACACTAGCCATAGCAAATGGGACGAAGACCTCAGTTCTTTTGGAGGCTTTCAGCCTTGCCATTGCCCTCTGTCATCTCCACCACAGGCTGTCCTATGGTGTCCCAAAACTGCACCTGTTTCCCTGCTGCCTCTAGACACCCAACGTGCTTCCCCTCCTTGCTCTCACTGCACGACCTCCCCACCTTTATTGATGTCCCTCTGTCCTTGCTGGCTGCTCCTTGAAACACAAAGCCAGGGGCTGATCACGGTGTCTCTCTGGGTGTCCTGCTGCACCACAGCACTACCCTATGAGTGACATTCTTGTTACCTGAAGTGCAGTCTGAACCTCTCAAGATGCACTTTGTGGCTCTTTCCCCTTCTCATGCTGCTTCCACTACCAAGAAAAGCTCCACCATCTCTGAAACCACCCTTCAAGCAGTCACAGGTGACTACTGCTTTGGCCTCCACTTCACCAGTCTAAAGAAGCCCAGGTCCCTCAACTTCTCCATACGGACCATGTACTTCAGACCCCCAATCCCATCTGGGCAGACCTCCTCTGGACCCTCTCCAGTTGCTCCCCATTTATCCAGCACTGGGTGTACCATACTGGGACACACTGTTCCAGGCATGTGGCCACACCACTGCTGAGTTGAGGGGAATAAGAACTGGTGGCCATGCTCTTCCTAACACAGCCCTGTATGCAGCTGGCTTCATTAGTGGTGAGCACGCACCACTGGCTCATATGGCACCAATCGTAACGTCCAGGGCCTTCTCCTTGGGGTCACTCCTCTGCCAGTCAGGTCTTTGCCTGTCCTGATGCACATGTTGCTCTGCCCTGCTGATGAGCCTTTCAAAGAGGACAGGATGTGGGGTAGACCCTGCATACCCCACCTTTACCTGGCTTCTCGGTAAAGCATGACCCATTCATGAAAACCGTCTGAGCTTGATCATCCAACCAACTTTCTGCCCATCTGGATGTCTACTCTACATCCACTGCTCTCTTCTCCACAAGTGCAGGCCTTTTATCACAGAAGGCAGTCAGGTGGGTCAGGAAAGATTTACCTTCAGTAAATCCATGCTGACTGTTCCCAGGCACCTTCTTCATGTGCCCAGAAAGGTGATCGGAGAGGACTGGCTCCATGACACTCTGCTCACCAACATGAGGCTGAATGGCCTGCAGCTCCCTGCTTTGTCCTTGTGGCCTTTTTTGCAGATGAGCACAACATATTACTTCTTCTGCTCACTGGGACCACCCCTAATCTCCATAAAGTTTCAAAGGTGACAAAGAGCAGCCTTGCTGTCACAGCAGCCAGCTCTGATGCCAGCAATCCAATCCCATAGACTTCTGTGGGTTAAGTTCTAGAGATTCAAGGTAGTGCGGGTTGGTTTTATCCTCAGGAGTCCTGACTCTAGGCACAATAGCTGAGGAGACCTTGTGGGTGAAGACTGAAGCCAGGAAGGACTTGACCTCCCCAGACCTAGCTACATCCACTTTTGCTAGAATCCCTGCCCCAGTCAGCTGTGAGCCCACATTTCCTTCTTTATTCCTTTACTGTCACTGAAGCGGTAGCAGCTCTTCTTCCTGTCCTTCACATCCCCTGCAAGTGTCTCTATGCCAGGGGAGCTTTGGCTTCCTTAACACCATCCCAACTTTGCTGGACAATATTTCTAAATTCCTCCTTTGCAGCCTCGCCCTTCTTCCCCTTTCCGTATGCTGTCTTACTGCCCTGGAGCTCACATGGGAGTTCCCTGTTTAACCAAGCTGGTGTCCAGAGATGTCTACTAATTTTACAAACTGTTCATTACAGAGCATTCTTGTGCTTAACGGGTGCTGTCCTTAAAGACCTGCGGGCTTTCCTGAGCTCCTCTGCCCTTCAGAGCTGCCTCCCTTGGTCCATGCCATGGAAGAGCTCCATACATGCAAGCTGCCCCTTCACACATAGGGCATGCCCCTCCTCATCTTGCCTGGTGGTCTCTCCTGAAGAACTTGCACCCTGCCATTGAAGGACCCCAGTCATGCAAGTGAACCCACCACACCTCAGTTATTCCAACTATGTGGCACTCCTGTGACAGCTTGTGCATCTCCATTTGCTCCTGCCTGCATCCCAGGCTGCATATGTTTGCATACATTTTGATATCAGGACCTCAGCTGTGGCCTCAACCGAAGATTTACCACAGGAAAACATGTTACCGAGGACCTCATGTATGCAAAGGCTTTGATTGTAAGTGGTGACATACTGGCATGGATAGCAGGTGGCAATGTGATGGTGAAAGGAGGTTCCCACTAAGAGAGTAAAGCCTGCAGGGCCCAAGGCCAGGGAGAAAGAGATCTGGGCTGTGCAGGAATGGCAGGAGAGGGGTTGGCTGCCCAAGCTGACTCTGCGGCACCTTGGGGCCTGTGACAGACTTCTTGAACCAATCCCCAGAAGGGACAAGGTGCCAGTGAAGAAGTCCCTGGGCCTAGGCAGCCTCTGCTCCAGCCACCTTGAGGTCATCATTAGTCTAGTCCCTGTTCATATCATCTGGCAGGGTGAGAAGAGGTTCAGGACGAGAAGAGCTAGAAACATTTGAGAGTGCAGGAACTAGAGCAAAGACCTTGGTGTGATGTACCTCCCATTTATGCAGCACACATGGATGTAGACGGAATAGACTTTCCCTAAAGGCAGTTTGTCATTTGTCTGGGCACATGTAGGAACCCCAAGATGCCCGGGGGTACTTGCCCAGCAATCACTCCAAAGGGGCATGGTTTTCTGTTAGGTCCCATGCTGTATCTACTGGAGACATGTGGTTGTGCTGGACACCGCAGGCATCTGAAATGGCCCTGCCAGCCTATTTGTGTGTCATGAAATCAAGTGTCTGCACTGAACTACCACAGCCTTTTTAACATTGGGATCTTCATCTGTCTCAGCTTCCTAGTGAGTGATGGCTTCCTCTACTTGTAGTAGGCATCTAGTGTCATTTCAGATGGCCAAGGAAATTCCCCACATGGCCCCCACCTGATGCTCTAGGATGATGCAGGTCTCACAGTCGCTCCATCAGAGCAAGCAGACACTAGCACATGCCTGGGACCACCTCTGTCTCTTCAACTGTCACCAGGTCTTTGCGTGTGAGCAACTGACTCCCAACCTCCATCTCCAGGGAGTATAATGGCAGCTTAGAGAAGGAGCTCCCACACAGACACCTCTGTTGTGCTCACTTCAGCTTGGCAAGGGGAATCCCACCTCTGGTGTGTTTGTGGAGTTCATTGGAGGGATCTGTATCCCACTGCATCCCAGGGGCTTCGAAAGTGGCATGAATGCCCAGATTGACTCATCTGAATCAACACCTGAACCATGGGTAAATGAACTCCCTTCTTGCCCCTTTCCAGGTGTCCCGCCTAGTCAAGAGGGGGGAACTGGTGCTCCCAGGGTGGGACATTTCCACCTCTTGCAGATAGCCATTCTCTAATGAAATAAATCTTAATGCTGGAATCAGTCTTCCTTCAGTGCTCAGAGAGGGACCATTGGTGATTATTTTAGTCTACTTCAGGGAACATTTTGCAGGAGCAGGGAGCACAAGGGACAGAAAAATTCACGTCTTCAGCTGGGCCTCTGTTCCTGAGTGAGGCCAGGTTCCTGGTATAGAGGGATCTCATGGAAACCTCGTAGCACTTCCCAGAGACAGCTGTGTCCAGCAGCAGCTCCTCTGCAAAGAGTAGCACATCTCTGGGCACTGTCTGCTGTTGCTGACATGAGATGAGTGAAAGGCAGTGTGGAGTGGGAGGACAGAGCAGAGGTCAGTGTGGGAAAAATCTTCACAGCACTTGACACAGTAAGTCTCTGGCTGCAGGGTAATGATACTTAGATTCCTGGAGGGGTCTTCTGAACCCATCCCATCCCATGGCTGGTAGGGTTTTTTAAGGATCACTCTCCTGGTTCCTCCAGTGCATAGGTGGGGGAGGAGATGCTTCAGAGCAGTGATTCCCAGCAACACTGTCAGAAGGACAGGATATCTTGCTCCTTTCTGGCAGGGATGGCTGCAGGGGTATGAAGCCAAGAAGTGCACACAGGTGTGCCCAGGGCTGGACTTCAGAGCAGTGTCCCTATGACCCAGGGTGCTGTGTGCCTGGGGCAGTGGCTCTGCCTCCTGTGAGGGTCAGCACTCAGCCTGCCTGGGGAGCTCCCCATAGTACTGCAGGGAGAAGCTCTGGGTGGGAGGAGTAACCCCCGGCAGGGCAGGTTCATTCTCCTGCTGAGAGGGTGCTGCGTGAGTCAGGGCTGCTCACAGTTCTAGCTCACCGTCAGAACATGTCTGGAGGGGACTTTCAAGAGGACACTCATGGCAGGCTTACCTGAAAGGGAAGGCACTCTCCGGAGGCTCAGATTTTGTTCTGTATCTTTGGCAGGGCACAAATTGAAAAGGATGCTTTAGGCTTAGGTGACTAAAGGAGAGTTCTGCAGTGGTACTGGGAGGGATCAATAGGTCTGCAGACTTTGTCCAGACTCTCCTCCTTTCCACTCTTTCTGCTTTGAGTGTTGGATGCTGTAGAGGGAGGAGACCAGTCCATGGTGACAGCCGGCCGCCACCCTCACAGGAGAGGGGTGTGAGATCATACCCTGACTGTGGCTACAGGAGCTGAACTCTCCTAAAGGACATGGGACCCATGGTCTCACCCCACCTGTACTCATCACACTCTGACTCTGTGCCCCTGAGCTCCCTTGGTGTCAGCACCAAAAGAGACACTGCAAAGAGAAATTCTCCTCATTGCACTGAAGGCATCCAAGGAGCTCAGACTAGAGGGCTTGGAGGTTATCCCATCTCTGCTGATGAAAGCAGAAGCCTGGCTTCCTGCTTCAACACAGTCTCTCGATCAGATTCAAATGAGAGATTCCTGAGGACAAGTGACACAAAGCAAAATATTTATTTCTTTTAGGAGAAAGTAACATAGAAATGTAAGTAAGAAAGAGAGACATGAGCAACACCTAGCTATGTTGCCAAACACCCTGGGAATGAGGAGCAGATGCACATGGGATGGTTATTGGTGCTGACATTGTACCTACTGAACCAGTTTCCTCAGGGCGTCTTTGAGCTCCTTGTTCCTCATGCTGTAGATGAGGGGGTTCACTGCTGGAGGCACCACTGCATACAGAACAGACACCACCAGATCCAGAGCTGGGGAGGAGAGGGAAGGGGGCTTCAGGTAGGCAACTGCAAGAGTGCTGATGTACAGGGAGACCACGGCCAGGTGAGGCAGGCACATGGAAAAGGCTTTGTGCCGGCCCTGCTCAGAGGGGATCCTCAGCACAGCAGTGAAGATCTGCACGTAGGACAGCACAATGAAAACAAAACACCCAAAGTCTAAACAAAAACTAAACACAATAAGCCCAGCTTCCCTGAGGTAGGAGTCTGAGCAGGAGAGCTTGAGGATCTGGGGGATTTCACAGAAGAACTGGTCCACTCTGTTGCCTTTGCAGAGTGGTATTGAAAATGTATTAGCAGTGTGCATCACAGCATTGAGAAAACCACTGGCCCAGGCAGCTGCTGCCATTTTGACACAAGCTCTGCCGCCCACAAGGGTTCCGTAGTGCAGGGGTCTGCAGATTGCCACAAAGCGGTCATAGGCCATGACTGTGAGAAGAAAATACTCTCCTGCAAGCAAGAAGAGAACCAGAAAGACTTGAGCAGCACATCCTGAGTAGGAAATTGCCCTGGTGTCCCACAGAGAATTGGCCATGGATTTGGGGACAGTGATGGAGATGGAACCAATGTCGAGGAGGGAGAGGTTGAGGAGGAAGAAGTACATGGGGGTGTGGAGGTGGTGGTCACAGGCTACGGCTGTGATGATGAGGCTGTTGCCCAGGAGGGCAGCCAGGTAGATGCCCAGGAAGAGTGAGAAGTGCAAGAGCTGCAGCTCCCGCGTGTCCGCAAATGCCAGGAGGAGGAACTCGTTGAGGGAGCTGCTGTTGGACATTGTGCTATCTCCGGGCATGGGGGACTGTGCAAAGAAGAAAAGACATTGAGAGGTTAGAAGAGACTTTTGAATTAAAAAATCCCCCAAATGTTCCAGTTCTCATGCAACCCCCACACTGCCTCTCTCTTTACGGAGAGGTCTGTGCGCAGCTCCCTTGCTTGAGCTCCACTTTGCACTGGCAGAGTGTTTTATGAGGAGCAGGGACTTCTGCCCATGAGCTCCACAGGACTCAGTCCGGCTGTATAGTGGTGGGATACATGGGAATGGGGGTGACTAGCTCGGACAGTCACAGTTCCTCTCAGGTGAAATCCACTGGGCATGTGGAAGGGCTTTTCAGCATCTGCACCACCACTTCTAAAAAATGAGGGTGGAGGAACAGAGTTTGGGGGATTTTTTAACAGTGTTTATTTTCTTTGAGATGCCCCTGTCACCCCTGGGGAGTGATCCTCAAAGGCAGCAATTCTCAGCATTTCTACTCTGAATCCTGAGAAAAATGGATTCCCTGTCGCTTGGTGCAGAGTGAGGACAGCTTGTCTGTCTATTAGCCTTGTTCCCAGCTGTCCTTTGCTCGCACCTCTTGGAGCTGGGGGATGATCACTCTCATATGCTGCCCTAAAAAGAAACCAGCCCCTACTGAGAGCAGACGAGTCCAGTTTCAAAACCGCAGCTCTCCAACCATCTCTCCCTTTCTCAGGGCACCTGAGGGAGGTCTCCACACTCCCCTTCTAGCCAAGGACACACAGGGCTCTTTTCAGATGCCCATATACAGTTCCCCAACACCATTTCCATACTCTCAGCATCTCTGGCAGATTCCTCACGGGTCTCTTGGACATCACAGAGATGCTGTGAGGCAGCAGTGCCCTTCTGGAGGGCAGCTAAAAACCTGGCAGAAAATGACAGGGAAATGGTCAAAGGACATTAAGGACTGAAGATGGGCTCTCCTTAAGGGAGAGTCAGCTCAATTCCCAACCCCACAGACTGCATTTCCTGGAGCCACCGAGGCTAGAAGGGTGCTGCAGACCCCTCACTCCCAAGCAGACCCCTCTCTTGCACAACTCGCAGGGCAGGTGTCTGAACTACAGCTGAAAACCTTGCACCCCAGGGAGCCCGAGAGAAGAACAGGAGCAGCATGTAGAGGAGGGGAAACAAGGAGCAACCCCATGATCCTGCTGCCAAGGGAGGCAAGGAGAGAGGGGCAGATGGGCACTCAGGAAAGCCCTCACCTTACCCACCTGGGCATGCTGCTTCACAGATGGTGACAATGCAGGGCAGTCTCTCTCAGCCCCTGGACTCCATGGCTGTCAGGGCAGAGGCTCTGCTGGGTCAGAGAAGAGACATGGGGGGCTTGTTCGGAAGAAGCTGTCTGCATTGGAGGGACTGAGCAAGACTTGCTCAAATCCATTCTCCCATGACGATTCTGTTAGCAGTTCCCTCTCATTCCCTGCCCATCTCTGCTGCCTGGCGCTGTCCCTGCTGCCAGCTCTTATTCTGTCCCAACATCTTTTCCTTGCCAATGCTCACAGACCCCATCCCACCCTCTGTGGGCTCCATTCTGCCTTACAGAAACCTCCCAGGACAGGGCACTGGGCACAGGTATCTCTGTTCTCACAGGTGCTAAAGAGCAGGTCAGAACAACTCTTATAAAGCAGTCAAGGTGCGGCTGGTGCTGTCTGTAGGCTGAGGCGGAGTTGAAGGGGTTTCCTGAAGTTTCTCACAGACCAGAGGTCACTGAATTCATGCCTGAATCTATCAGTCGTAGGATGGGATGAATTTAGAAGATCCCTCCAGGAACCTCAGTAGCATTGCCCTGCAGGCAGAGACTTACCGTGTCAAGGGATGTGAAGATTTCTCCCACAATGAGCTCTCCCCTGTCCTCCCAATCCACACTGCCTTTCACTTCTCTCTGCCTTCTCTCATCTCATGGCAGCAGCAGCAGGCAAAGCCTGGAGCCCTGCTGCTCTTTGCAGAGGATCTGCCTCTGGACACAGCTGTCTCTCAGCAGTGCTGTCAGGTTGCCATCAGCTCCTTCCATTGCAGGAGCCTGGCCCTGACCAGGAGCAGGGGCCCAGCTGAAGTCCTGACTTCCTCTGTCCCTTGTGCTCCCTCCTCCTGGGAAATGTTCCCTGAAGTAGACTAAAATCATCACCATTGGTCTCTTCCTCAACACTGAAGGGAAACTGATTCCAGCATTACAATTTGTCTCATCACAGGATGGTTATCTGCAAGAGGTGGAAATGTCTCACTCCTAACTAGGCAGGAAGCTACTCGAGGACAAGAAGGGAGGTCATTTACGCATGGTTCAGGTTTTGATTCAGATGAGTCAATCTGGGCATCTCATGCCCATTTAGAAGCCCCTGGACTGGCATGGGATTCAGCTCTCTCCCACCAACTGCACAAAAAAAAGCAGGAGGTGGGATTCTCCTTTCTCAAGCCAAAGTGTACACAAAATAGATGTCTGCGTGTGAGATCCTTGTCTAAGCTCACGTTATAATCACCTGAGATGGAGGGTGGGAGTCAGTTGGTCACACACAAATACCTGGGGACAGTTGAGGAGACAGAGGTGGTCCAAGACACGTGCCAGTGTCTGCTTGCTCTGATGGAGCGACTGAGACCTGCATCCTCCTAGAGCACGACATGGGGGCCAGGTGGGGAATTTCCTTGGTCATCTCAAATGACCCCAGACGCCTAATACTGCTAGAGCACCACTCACTAGGAAGCTGTGACACAAGCAGATCCCTACAGTGCAAAATCCTGATGTAATCCAGTGCAGACACTACATGTAATGACATAAAAAAAGGCTGGCAGGGCCATGTCAGATGTCTGGGGAGTCCAGCACAACTGCATGTTTCTAGCACATACAGTATGGCCCCTAGAGGAAAGCCCTGCCCTTTTGGAGTGGTGCTGAGCAAGTGCCCCAGGGCATCTTGCGTTTCCTCCCTGTGCCCAAACAAATGAATCCTACCTCTGCCTTCGGGCACAGGCTGTACTGCCCACATCCAAGTGTGCTGCATTGATGAGAGGCGCATCACACCAAGGTCTCCACTCATGTCCCTGCGCTCTTAAAACCTTCTAGTTCTCTTCTCCCTCACCCTCTTTCCGCCCCCAGATGACATAAGCAGGGACTGTGCTAATGATGTCCACAGGGTCACTGGATCGCAGGCTGTCCAGGCCAGGGACTTCTTTCAGTGGCACCTTATCTTGCCTGGACATTGGTTCACTTCTGTCACAGGCCCCAAGGTGCTGCAGAGTTAACTCCTGCCATTCCTGCACAGCCCAGCTCTCTTTCTCCTTGGCCTTGAGCACTGCAGGCTTTGCTCTCTTAGTGGGAACCTCCATTCACCATGACATTGCCACCTGCTTTGTATGCCAGCATGGCTCTGCTCTGAAGTGGGGCCATCGCACGCACAGTGTCCTTGGCTCCTGGTAACAGGTTTCACCATGACCAATCTGACTGAAACATTGCTAGAGTACTGAGATGTGGTGGGATCACTTGCACGATAGGAGAGCCCTGATGGTAGGGTACAAACTCTTCAGGAGAGACCAATGGGGAAGATGAGGAAAGGGGATGCCCTTTGTGTGATGGGACAGCTCAGACATGTGGAGCTCTTCCATGGGAGAGGCAAGGGTTTGGGTGAGAGCTTGTGGGTGACAAGGGTGACATCGCAGTGAGAGTTACAGATGACCCAATCAAGGAGGGGAGGTGGATACAGTCCCCTTTAAACAATGTGAGAAAATCTGTGGATCACAGACCCTGGTTCTTATCGGGAGGACTTTAATCCCCCTGACATGAACTGGAAGGCCAAACAGCAGAGTGCAAGCAGGCCAGGAGGTTTCTGGAGGGCATCAGGGACAGCTTCTTCGCACAAATGCACGATTTGTGATGCTTCTTTGTCTCTGAAAATTTCAAACAGGGAGGAACTGATCAGGGATGGTACAGTCAGTGTCTGCCTTGCCTCCAGTGATGAAGAAAAAGTAGAGTTCCAGATCCTGAGTGGAGTGAGGAAGGATAGTAGAGGAGCACAGACCCTGGACTTCAGAGGGGCAGACTTGGGCCTGTTGAGGGGACTGGTGGGGGATCCCATGGGAGGCAGCTATGAAGGGCCCAGCAGCTCAGGAAAGCCAGCAGGTCTTTGAGGATAGCACCCACCAAGCACAAGAATGGTCCATCGTGGTACTCAGTAAAACTAGTAGACATCTTGGGAGATCGGCTTGGCTACACTGGGAACTCAGGACTGAGCTCCAGGGCAATAAGGAAGCAGACGGAAGGAGAGGCTGCAAGATGGTATTTAGAAATATTGTCCATGAGAAGGGATGGTGTTAGGGAAGCCAAAGCTCCCCTAGGATTGCCCATTGCAGGGAACATCAAGAGCATGAAGAAGAGCTGCTAAAGCTTCAGTTACAGTAAACGAGTAAAAAGGAAAATGTTGGCTCACTGCTGGATCAGGCAAGGAATCTATTAACAGCAGATGCAGATAGGTGTGAGGAGCTCAAGGCCTTCTTGGCTTCAGTCTTCGCCAAGAAGCTCTCCCAGGCTGTTGTGCCTGGTCAGGAGTCCAGAGGGGGAAAAAGAAAAGCAACCAATGTTGGGTGATGACTGAGGGAGGGATGACTTGCAAGAACTCAACCCATACAAGTCTCTGGGACTGGATGGGCTGCACCTGAGGACATTGAGAGGGCTGGACGCTCTCACAACAAGGCCAGTCTCTATCCTCTTGGAAAGGTTGTGGAGATCAGGAGAGGCCCCAATGACCAGGAGAAGGAGTATGTTGTGCCCATCATCAGAAAAGGCCACAAGGACCACCCAGGGAGCTGCAGGCTGTTCAGCCTCACTTTGGTGAGGAGTGTTTCATGGAGTGAATCCTCTTGCATCACATTTCTGGGCACCTGAAGGAGAAGAAGCCAGCATGGATTTAGTGCAGAGAAATGATTCCTGACCAACCTGATTGCCTTCTGTGATAAAAGATCTGTACTTGGTGAGGAGAGGAGAGTAGGTGTCATTTACGATGATTTTAGCAAGGAGTTTGACCCTGTCTCCAAGAATATTCTTCTATACAAATAGGGCATTATGACAGGCTGGGCAGACAACCAGATGGGTTAAAAGCTGGTTGGATGATTGAGCTCAGAGTTTTTTTGTGACTGAGTGGTGCTTTACCTGGAAGCCAGTGACAGGTGGAGCACACAGGGGTCTGTACTGGGACCTGTCCTGTCTAAGACATTCATCAGCGACCTGGAGAACACAACTCTCATCATATTTGCAGATGGCACCTCACCAAGAGAACTATCATAAGCTCGAGGGCTGCCATCCAGATGGACCTCACCACGTGAGAGGAACGGGTTGCCATGAACTTTATTAAATTCAAAAATCAAACACCAGGTCCTGCCCCTGGGGCAGACCAACACCCTGCAGTGATACAGGCTGGGCAGTGCCCAGCTGGGCAGCATCTCTGCGGAAAAGGATGATGCGGGATAAGCACATCCGGTTAAGATTTGTGTTTCTGTATTCAGGAAAACATCATCATCAGAAGAGTAACCTGCTTCACCTTGTAAACACCTTCCTTCAACGCCAACGAAAGTGGAGGATGTACTCCTACTGAAGTCTGCTGATGGAAATCGGTGTAGTGGTCCTCCCAAAGTGACCAAAACACAATATGGAATTCAGATTCCTAATTTGTAGAGATTTGGCCCTTATGAAGAAAGAACTGATATTGTAGTTAAGGCATTCAAATGCTAAAGCCATTTCTACTACGAACACTGTGACACCTATCTTTTGCAATGGCAGACTGTCAGAAGGCATGCTATTGGCAAACAGATCTTGATTGTCTGCACTTTGCAAACATTGCATACGTTTGATTCAGGATATAAATAACTATCTTGAAATTGCCAGAATTATTCTCCTAGGCAAAATTAAACATCTGTCTAAGAAGCCTGTGTGTGTGGGAATGGGGGGAAGGCTGGGTCTGGGTGAATCTCTGGACTCAGAAAACACTCTGGACAAATGTTTTCAGTGCTGTTTGCTGCCACAGAAAATTCTAGAAGATTCAGGTAGGGTGCCCTCGTGATGGCTGTATCCTTTTGCTTGGGAAAGCACAGCATTCAGGTGCTTCAAGATACATAACTGAACAGGAAACCGAAAAAGGAAAGCTACTGATAGGAATAGCTCTTTGGAGACATTTGCATGGCATCCAGCTGGTGTTGCAAGCTACCAAACTGGTGCCTATGCTGGACCCTTCTGTAACAGTGTAGTAAATGCAGCTTTCAATGAGAGTCCAACAGCCTCCCACTGTACACGGACATGTGGAATATAAATGATAGTTGGTGCTGTCCTTTGGGCTTCCCAGATGCTGGTGTCAAGTCAGCATTGAACACAAGCAGCATGACACAGGCAGGAAAGCTGAGGGCAGGCACTGTCAAAGCAGCGTGGTTTTGAGTCATAATTTCAAAGTTCATTTTATAAGAAGTGACAACCTTCAACCTGTCTGAAGAGCTCCCCAGCTCACAGCTGCTGTCTCGTTTCCAGAGGCTCCTTCCGACCAGGTTCCTTGTTCAGGAAGATCAAAGGCCATTGCCTGCAGGTGGTACCTCAAGCACACAAGCACACAAGCCTCTACCCCATGACTAAAGCAGCAAGCATCCTTTCCCAGGATGCATTTCTCTGTGTGTCTGATCAGATGAGCAACACTTAGGCAGTTCTGGTCCCCAGGAGGAAAGTGCTAGCAGTAGATGTGGGCACTGACTAGACATTACTGGTAGATGACCACAGAGGCAGCCATCACATAACCCGAAGGGAGATAATCCTCTTATGTGGCAGATGAACATCCAACCATGTAACATGTCTGTCCATGCTTTAATGGCTCTCAAGTGCTTCCACTAAAGGTCCAGATGCTGTAATACAGGGATGCCAAACAACAGAATACATTTCCTGCCCAGAAGTAAAAAGGAACACATCAGCACCAAGTCTATTTATGCTATAACTTTCTTCTTGAGAAAAAGGCATAGATGTACAAATAGAAGTGCTGAAATGCTTTTAGTGCCTCCAATGTGGCATTTCAGGCTGTGGCATTGTTTATATTTGGTAACTGTACCCAACTAAAGGAAATGTTTACACTAATCAACAAGTGTACAATAACTGTTCCTCTTAAGTACAATGAAAGAAAGGAAACACATTTCTTCCCCCCCCTCCTGAAAAAAAAAAAAAGGCAGCGTTACAAAAAAGGAAGCTAGGAGAAGGGCATGAGCTGCAGTCAGGCTGATGCAGAACCACCTCCTGGGAGCTACAGAGTCTTACGAGAAGACAAAAACCACGGTCTGAATCCCACTGAGGTCAGCAGGAGCTCTTGCCATGGAGAGAGGTTTATGAGCAGCGTCTTCCAGCTCCCTGAGCTGCCAGCAACCTCCTGACTGTTGAATTTGGAACGGAAACCATAGTCGTGCACAACAGCATCATTTGATGTCCTTCAATCGAAAAGAAATGTGGATTTTCAGGCAGAAACAATAGGAAGCACATTAAAACCAGGCCACCTCCTTACCATGAGTTCCACCTACCTCACTTGAGTCAATGAATCCTAGGCAATTAAAGAAGTGAAAAGGTGCCTGTGTGCATCTTTCTTCAGGGGAGGTGGTGCTAGCAAACAGAGCAGACAGGCCGAGGGTAGGAGCTGCCAACTTCTCCAGAGCACCTACTCCTGCAGGCTCCAGGGGAGATCTTTGCCTGTAGCCTGGCTCTCCAGCTGTTTGGCTACACACACCCATATTTTATTTATTTATTTATTTATTTTTACCTAAAAGGATGGACAACATATTTCCTTGACTTTGAGTCACTTAGGGAATACCGTGTTTTAAGTTAACATGACTAAAAGTCTGTGGATCTTTCTGGTGGAGGCTCGGTCCTTCCTTTTGGTCAGTAATAACAACGTACTTTATTGGAACTCCAGTACTGAGCTTCAGCCTCATGCTTACTTCTTCCATGTATTGATATAACCTTCCCTCCATGACCAGCTTTTTTCTACTCTTTATTCTCCCACCCCTCACTCTTAAAACAGCCAAGATTGTTTACAAAGACCCAGCAGTTTGAATCCAAGGGACACAGACATTTACTTGTTGCAGTTAAGGAATGTTTCCTCTTGTCTAGTAGGCATTTGATGAGACATGAGACAATTAATCCTCAGAAGCCTTAAGGTGATTCCTCATCACTGTACATTGCATCCTCTTTTAAAATGTGATTAATACCACCTGAAAGACAAGAGACATTTGTTAACTTCCCTGAATAGTCCGTATCCCTCACTTGCACTAGTACAGCTTCCAAATTAGAGCTGAAGTATATTCATTTGTATTTTGTGATTTAATGGGAACACGCTATATTCTTAAGTCTTCATCCTACCACACAGCACAGGAGACTGTACAAGTCTCTGCAAAGCTTTTCTGAATACCCTGATTTGGCTAAATGTCTTTCTCCAGTGCTGAAAACACCTATTCTCCCAAGGAAAAAAAAAAAAAAAAGATGATGCTCAGGAATGCCTTCTGTAGTTCCTAGACATCTAAATGATATCTAGAATGTATATACTTATATCCAAATATAGGTGTGTGTATATGTGTGTGTGTGTGTGTATTGCTTAGATATATTTCATGACAGAGCACTTGTGTAGAACAACAGACTCCCCACACAACAGCAGGAACTGTGGTTTCGTAGCTCTGTGCTGTGTGCGCTTCTTTTCTACCAGCTGATAAGTGTTTCTTTCTAAATGCAACAGCAGTCTCCTCCTTTCAGCGTCCAAAAAGTCCCAAAGAAGCCAACCAAATCCCTGCTTGCATGAACTCGGTGATGAGCCTATTCCACGCACTCCAGGCACCCTGCTGGATCCACGGCAGCGGGAGCCCGGCACAAGCCCCCCCTGCCCAGCACAGCCTGGGGACGGCTCAGGCCTCCCTGGAGAGCCCCAGCCCAGCAGGGAACAGCCCTGCAAGGCCAGCGTGTTTCTGGCCTGTCGTCTCCAGAGGCAGAATTGGCCTCACCAGCCATTTCACAGCCCTGTTGCTGCTGCTCAGCTGCTCAGGCTGAAGTGACCTCACAGCTGCTTTGCTGATGCCCTTCCTGCTGCTGGCCTGTCCGGGACTCAGGCAGAAGTGACCTCACAGCCTACACTCAAGCCATGAACCTGCTTCTGGCCTACCAGCAGCAGACAGACGTGACTTCACATGAACCAACAGCAAGCAAGGGCCTGCTGACAGCATACGATCTATAGAGAAGGACGTGAGCTCACTCTCAGCATCACAACCATGTCCCACTTTTGGCAGATCAGGTACTGAGGCAGCAGTGACTTCACAATCAACATCCCAAGCACCTTCCTGCTACTTGCCTATCAGGTGCTCAGGCAGAAGTGGCCTCACAATACATTTCACAGCCATCTTCCTGCTGTAGGTCTATAAGCTTCTCATATTGGAATGACATCACAGCCACTTTGCTGACCCTGTGCCTGCCAGTGTCCTATCATTTCTTCAGGCACCAGGGACCTCACAGACAACAGTGAAGCCATTAACCTGCTTCTGGCCTAACAGCAGCACAGGCAGAGGGAACTTCACAGGAACCTACACCAGCCAAGAGCCTGTTGATGGCCCATCAGGTACTGAGGCAGAAGTGACCTCAAGGTCAGCATGAAGCCATGTGCCTGGTTCTTGTCTATCAGGTACTGAAGTAGCACTGACCTTGCAGGCCCACATCTGAGTCATATGCCTGCTGCTAGCCTATCATTTCCTCAGGCAGACGTGACCCCACAAGTACAATCCCCAGCCGTGTTCCTGCTGCTGGGCCATCATGTTCTCACCCAGAAGTGACCCTGTCATTGACTCTCTGGAAGGTTTTTTTTTCCGCAAGATTTGCTTGCTTCTGCAGTGGCATCCCAGGAGCTGGCAGAGGGCCTAGGAGGTAGCAGTGCCCTGGCCCCAGGCACCCGTCAGCACCTTCCCCTTGTGATTCATGGGACCTGTCCCTCCTCCCTCCAGCCCTCTGACTGGCCAGCTGCTTTCCAACAGGGTGACAAGAGCCTCAGGTCTCCTTGCCGATCCTGAAGGCATGGTCCTGATGGACTCCCATAAGCACTGCTGGCTGCTTGTCCCAAGTGCCTGGCCCAGGAAGTGTATGCAGGGCTGTTATCACAGCCACATGCTTGGGAGGAACAGGAATGGCCAGGCCCCACCTGTGCCCATTCAGACAGCTGCAGCAAGTACCTTGGGGACTTGGTTTACTTCAACACAATGAAAGTCTGGGTGTAGGGTGCTCCTACACCTAGGTGCACTCCCCGGTGCTGAGGAGCTAAAAAGAAAGTTTCAGGTTTAGGGAGAAAAGCAGAGAAATACTGCAGGTCTCGTTGAGGCCAGATGTTATGGGATCTGCTTCTGAGGGTGTTTCAAGGGTGGCTGTGATGTGACTCAGGTCCTTTGTGAGCCACACATTGGAGGCATCCTGTAGTCTTCAGTCACTCAGGACTTTAAGGTTCCAGACTGAAATCTTTGCCTGAGTGCCCAGGATCTCCCCCTTGGCTGGAAGGGGTCTCTCCAGTCCTGCTGCCCTCCATCCCATGAGGACTGTCAGGAAAAGACCCTCCTTCCCCCAGGTACTGCTGGTCATGGAAGAAACGGCCTTGCCAGAGAGGGGGTAAATCCACCCGTATTTGGAGATGTTTACTGGTGGGACTCCAGGCCCGAATTCTCCCTCTTTTCACTCATTTCTACTTTCTTCCTCTACCTCTCTGATTGTGAGGTGTGTCATGAGCCCATGGCATGAGTGATCAGAGGGGGTTGTATCCTGCCCCATGGCTCAGGGCTTGGGATCCTTGGCACCTCGGGAGGGTCATGGTCACTTGGTTTTTCCAGGCCTTTGCTGTGAGGTCTCATGCATACACTTGCTTTTTCAGTGCCCCTCCCAGGCTGCCCAGATTGTCAGCGTGGCATTGCCCTGGACTCAGCTCTAGCTTCACAGTCCTGACCTATTACGCAAGGGGAAAAATACAGTACAGTGTAGACTTAGGTGTGACCAGAGGAAGTATTGCTGAAAAGCATAGAAGGCATCAAGTAGTTTAGAATCACCCTCAGGACATTCAGTCCTAATCTTTTCTCTTTCAGAACAAACTCAGGCTTCATCCCGCAGCCACTGCAGGCAACGGAAAGGGGTATTTTGGTTTCTTTTCCCCACACTGGTGTGCTTGAGCGTAAGTCCTACTGCTTTAATCTTGGGTTAGGTTAGATTAGCAAAGACATGTTCTAAAATCATAATCCTGGACATGCTATTAGAAGTAGAGTCAAGGAGAAGTCCCCCTGGCGCTCTGCCCCGTGAGCAAGCCTGGGCACATCTGCCTCCAGCCACTTGGCCAATGGCAGAAATGCCTTTTTTGGGGGGGCTGTTTTAAAAAGCTTCCAGGACCTGGGCACTCCGTTGACCACACCACTCTCTCCAAGACTAGTAATCTTCCAATACTGCCCTTTATTTTGCTCCTCTTTAGTTGAGACTGCCAGCATATTTAGTCTGTCCCACTGCACTCGCCCTGCTGCCTGCACTCTTGCTAATGCAACCCAGGGTAAGGGTGGCTGTCTTTGCTACAAGAGCACCCTGCTGACATGCTGTCAACTTGATGCCCACCACAACCCCCAGGTCCTTCCCCAGATCCTCTTTCTTGTCCTTCTTGAAGATGGATCTCATATTTGAGGAGGAGCTGGGAAGGGCCGGGAGCCAGGCAGTGGCTGCGGGGTTGTGCCAGGTCCTGCTGCATCGCTGGTCCCCGTGGTGTGGGGAGAGGGTATGGGAGATGGGGCAGCAGAGGGGGTGGCAGCAGATTAGCAGGGCAGGGGCAGGGAACAGTGGGGACTTCAGCGAGGGGCCATGGCCGGTATTTCTACAGGGCAGCAGCTGTCGCATTCATCTCACATGCAGAAGTCCTGCACTGACCCCAGGCAGAAACAGGCCACTTCCATGGTGCCTGTGGCACCCTCCCAGCAGGATGGGGACATATGAGGAGGGCGCTCTGCCTGTCCTGAGGTGCTCAGGGCCAGCTCCACAAGGCTGGTCCCCATTTTGCCTGAGGGACCTCTTGGTCCTCGGCCTCTGCTCTGGCCTGCCTGGAGCAGGGACAAGAGCTCATGGGGTAGGGCTGGGGGGGGCTCTCCTGGGGGTTTCTCTTTTGCAGTGGAGCAGTGAGGAGCATCAGGGTTCCCATCTGTGCCTCATCCCTGTGCCCACACACAGCCCCACCACCCCGCTGTGCAAGCACCACACAAGGAGAGTGTGTTTAGGGGTGGGGAAATGTCCCCCTGGACGGTCCCCACAACAGCCCTCAGTGATCCATCCCCCCACAGCCCTCCTGCTTTGGCACCCTCCCCCAGTGCCCATCTCCTGCCCAGCCCCAGCCGTGTCCCTGGCTGGGGACAGCACACAGTGATCCTCCGGGGTCTGCTGGGGTCTGGGCTGGGAGAGAGGCCAGGCAGGGCTGTCCGTTCCCCTCGATACAGGCACTGAACTCAGCAGGAAGGACCTGGCCACACAGCAAAACACACCCAGAAACCTGGCGTGCGCGGCCAGGGCTGGAAATCGCCAATGTGAGAGGCTGGTCTGTGACGAATGCCCGGGGGCACCTCCGTGGTCAGTCCCTGCAACCAAGGGCACAGAGAGGCCTCCTCTCTTCTGCACCTGGCATGTCTTGGTTCCCCTCCACGAGACCTGGCTCTGCACCACAAACCCCTGGTGCGTGTCCTCACCCTGCCCGTTCACACAGCTGAGCTGACATTGGTGTTTTCCTCTCCTGGGCCCTTTCCATTCCAGCCCAGACCCTCCCTGCCTCTCCCCACCTCCCCTGCCTTCTCCCCGGCTCAACCAGCAGAGCAACCCAGGCTGGTGGTGGGCCCCAGCAGCGCCTGCCGCATGGGGCTGCAGAGCTCTGGGCACTCACTCCACAGTCACAGGCCCCCGGCAGGCACAGCAGCTCTGAGGGTGACAGGGGTGTGTGTGTCAGCCACCCAATCCACCTCCAAGTTGGAACTGGCCCCCGTGGCACAAGGAAACAGAGGACACTGGCACTCTGTGTACCTTGCTCTGGTGTCCAGCAGATTCCCTACCTCCAGGCTGCCTGCAGACCCCCATGCCAGCCCCTCTCTCCAGCACAGCACAAGAGTCCCTGCCCTGGAGCTCCTCCAGCAGCTCCTGCTGCCCCAGGCACACAGCAGCCTGCCCTTAGTTGACATACAGAGAAACAGATTTCTCTTTCTCTTTTACTCCTCCTTGCCAGCACACACTTGCTCCTTTCCTCTTCTCCAGGTGCCTCCTTGCTCACCCAAGGGCCTTTCCCCAGGTGGGTGCATCAATGCTGGCCTGCCCGGACATTCCTGGACCCTCCTCCATCCTCCCCACAGGGCCCCGAGCTGGGGGTGCTGCTCTGCAGAGTGAGTGGCTGTGGGGCAATGGGGTTTGGGGTGACTCCACACTGTCCATGGTGGTCAGGGTGGGAAGCAGATCCAGCTGGAAGGGCATCATTGCACCTGGCAAACCCCTACCAAGGGGTCTGTGGCCATGGACGATGCTCTGAGCAATCACAGGGCATTTCAAAGGGCTCAGGCTGTGTTCAGGGATGTCCCTAGAGCCAGCCCATGGTTTTTCATTGAAGGTGACATGAACAACTCTCCGGGTTCCCCTCCCTGTGCCTGCAGGGTCCACAATGCCTCCCATCAGATTGCAGAGCTCTCACTAGCCTGGACATTCAGTGGTTTATGCCTTTACCTTTGGGTGACTCCACTTCATTTTGTGAAGCTCCATTCGCTGCCCATCCCGAGGCACATGGTGCCCTTGGAGATGCCCTGTGCTCTCCTGGGGGCTCCATACTCCCTTTGAGAAGGACAGGCATCAGTCTCCAGCCCTGTCAGATGGGAGATACTGCTTGACCGTTCACCACCTCCAGGAGCACTGGGCACCCACCCATCCTCATTCCCTAACACATCACCTAGGAGCTCATGGCCTTGAGCCCATGCAGAGTGCCGGAAAAGCAACAGGCCCTTTCAGGGTGTAAAGTCCTTGAGCACATTTTTGACTCCAGCTTTGGAAGGAGAGCCCAACCTTCAAGCACTGCACTGAGGAAATCCCCTTTTATTAGAGCAAAGCCAGGTCTCACACAGTGACAGACACATTTACAGCAGGCATCTCAGTCAGACAGACTGGGTTCATGCCTCTGGAGAAGTGGGATTCAAATACTTCTGTACAAACATGATTATCACAGACAGAATGCCCAAAGCATAGGAGCTGTTTTGAGAGAAATTAAAAACTAATTGTGAAGAGGGCTGGGCAGCTTATTTCTGCTGAACTAGTAGCAGCTGAATCAGTTTCTTCAGTGCATCTTTGAGCTCCTTGTTCCTCATGCTGTAGATGAGGGGATTCACTGCTGGAGGCACCACTGTGTACAGAACAGCCACCACCAGATTCAGAGCTGGGGAGGAGATGGAGGGGGGCTTCAGGTAGGCAAAGAGGCCAGTGCTGATGTACAGGGAGACCACGGCCAGGTGAGGCAGGCACATGGAAAAGGCTTTGTGTTGGCCCTGCTCAGAGGGGATCCTCAGCACAGCAGTGAAGATCTGCACGTAGGACAGCACAATGAAAATAAAACACCCCAAATTGAAACAGACAGTAACCACAATAAGCCCAGTTTCCCTGAGGTAGGAGTCTGAGCAGGAGAGCTTGAGGATCTGGGGAATCTCACAGAAGAACTGGTCCAGAGCATTGCCTTGGCAGAGTGGTATGGAAAATGTGTTTCCAGTGTGTAAAACAGCTGTGAGAAAACCACTGGCCCAGTGAGCTGCTGCCATTTTGACACAAGCTCTGCTGCCCATGATGGTCCCGTAGTGCAGGGGCTTGCAGATGGCACCATAGTGGTCATAGGCCATGACTGTGAGAAGAGAACACTCAGTTCCAACTGAAAAGACAAACAGGAAGACCTGTGCAGCACATCCTGAGTAGGAAATGGCCCTTGTGTTCCAGAGGGAATTGACCATGGATTTGGGGACAGTGTTGGAGATGGTGCCAAGGTCCAGAACAGAGAGGTTGAGGAGGAAGAAGTACATGGGGGTGTGGAGGTGGTGGTCACAGGCTACGACTATGATGATGAGGCTGTTGCCCAGGAGGGCAGCCAGGTAGATGCTCAGGAAGTGAGAAGTGCAAGAGCTGCAGCTCCCGTGTGTCCGCAAATGCCAGGAGGAGGAACTCATTGAGGGAGCTTCTGTTGGACATTTGTTCTGTCTTGGTTCAGGGCACTGTCCAAGGAGGAAAAGGCATTGACAGGTTAGAACAGGCTTCTCTGAGCAAAACACATTCCACTCCTCAGAGGACCCACCAGATGTCCTCTCCCCTTTGCCTGCATTCAGCTCCCTTTCCTGATCTCTCGGTGCTGAGGGTGCTGTGTAGCACAGGGGCCTCTGCCCGTGGGCTCCACAGGAGTCAGCCCTGCTCTGCTGGGGGGTGCAAATGGAGATGTCAGACTGCCTTGTGCATTTGGTGGGCATCCCTGGGGATGGGCCCCATGAGCTGAGTGAAGGGGATTATGTCCAGTGACTCAGTGGCAACATTCTCTTTTTATCCTTGTGAGAGACAAATACAGCACTCATGGCAGCTGACTCTGAAAGAGAAGGTCCTTGTGAGGGATTCATCTCTCCCAACCTTGCCCTCTTGAAGACAGCTGTCCGTATCTGGATCAATCACAGCAGCTCCCACTCTGCCAAGGGAGAGAAACAGTGCAGTGAAGGCAGGGGGCCTAGTCTTTCCAGACACCTCTGTCCCAATGAGATGGACCCTGTCCTCATGTCAGTTTACCATCTTCACTCTTCTTCCAGGCACTGTAGCATCAGTGGGAGTGACTAGCTTTGACATTGTCAGAGAGATGCCCCTCTCCTCTGCTGGAGTTCAGGCTCCTGTGGAGGGGGCTCATATCCTGGACCCCATGGTCTTGAGGGCAGAGGTTCTGCTGGGTAGGAGAGGAAACACAGGGGGCTTGCTTAGAGGAAGAGGTCTGCATTGAAGGGGATGACAGGGAGGTCTCCAAATTCCCCCCCTCCCACAGCATTTATGGTTCTAGTTTCCTCTCATTCACGGATCATTTCTTCACTGATCGGAGCTTTTCCTCCTGGGAGCTGTTTCTCTCTCCCATGGCTTTTCCCTGCCAGCACTCTGCAAAGAGGAGGAAAATGAAAGCGCCGACTCAGGAGAGGCCTTCTGTTTAAGGTAACCCCTGTCCCTGCCTTGACTGTCCTCTAGAAAAGGCCTGTTGGAAATATCGTGGGGGTGAGCTGGAGCCAAGAGCAGCCCTGACCCACACAGCATCATCTCAACAAGAGAAGGAACCTGCCTTGCCAGAGGTGACTCCTTCCACCCAGAGCTTCGCCCTGCAGTGCTGTGGGGAGCTCTGCGGGCAGGCTGAGTGCTGACCCTTGCAGGTGGCAGAGTCACTGCCCCGGGCACACAGCACCCCGGGGTGCAGGGATACTGCTCTGAATTTCAGCCCTGGAGATTCCTGCTGAAGATCTCCAGCACCATGATCTGCTTTCAGATGGTCTAACTTTACAGTTAGATCAGGTTGGAAAGTGCTTTCTCCAGGAGAGTTTTTAAAGGTCTCCTGACTCCTGACCCACTACTGCTCCACTATCGTGGTGACTATTTTTTTTTTCCTAAACTTGTCTCTTGTGCTTTCCTCCCCTTGGCCCCCAGCCACACCATCCCATCTACGTTGACCGAGGACAATCACAGCCTCACCTCCAAGCACAGTGTGGCTGCGATCTCCTGGGACCATGCAGGTGGGCTGTGGTGGCCAGCTCTAAGCAGACATACATGCTGCAGGTCCCCACATGGTCTCAGAGGAGAGCGTATGGAGACATAGCATGACCCAGGGCAGAGCCTGTGGGCTGACACCAAGGCAGAGCTGGGGTCAGCAGGGCTGAGAAGAGAAGCTCCAGCAGCTCCTTTCCACACGCAGGCAGGGAGTGATGCACCCACCAGTGCTCCTGAGAGAGGATGGTGACACAAGAGATGGGGAGCACCGTGAACTATGGTACTGAGCACTGAGCATCTGTGCTGGGTCTGGGAGTCCTGGCAGGCGGTGCTGATGGCTGCAGTCCCCAAGAGACCCCCAGCCCTGATAACAGCAGTGAGTCCCCTCCACGACTGTTGGGAGCTTCTGGAGTGTCGTGGCTCCCATCTGCACCTCATCCCTGTGCTGGCCCAGCTCTTGGTGCTCTGGCCACTCTGGCCCTCCTGTTCAGCAGCCTCCCACCAGTCCCCAGCCCTGCCCAGCCCTCATCCTGTCCCCCCGGGGTTAGCAGAAGGCCATGCTCTGTGGTCTGCTGGGACCTGGGCCTAGGGAGAGCGGCCAGGCAGGATGGCCATTCCCCCCATACAGGTGCTGAGCCCAGCAGGCAGACGGAGCTGGTCACATTCCAAGATCACCCCTCACCAGCATCATGGAGAATGGCCAGTTCTGGAAATGGCTGGTATGAGGGTCTGGGTCTGGGAGGAGTTTCCTGTGACACTTTCTCCTCTGGGTTCAAGCAACAACAAGCTGGGCTGCATCTTTGCACTGAGGCACCCTGTTGAGGGCCACTATGGGAGGAAGATGGTCTACAGGCCAAGTAGGCAGCCTCAGGGCCTCCCCTGCATGCTCCCTGCCAGCCCTGCAGAGGACCCAGGAGAGTGCTCATCCTCCAGGGCTCACAGCTGGATGCCCAGTCCTCTGGCTGGGCATGGAGCCTTGTCTGGGGGTGACATTTGGGGTAAGGACCAGCATTTGAGGTTGGGGAGATTGTATCTCAAGGACATGTGCTGGGGACAGGGTGTGAGGGACAGCAGCTTTGGAGGAAGAGCCCAGCCTTCAGGCACTGCACCAGGAAGAACCGACTTTATTACAGAGATACTGTGAGGGAGTCACCTCTGACCCAGTGTTGGATGCAATTTTATATGGGCACCAGGTGAGACAGAGCAGCCCCAGGAAAGGTGGAATGAATCCAAGCATTTGTGCAGCAATATGATAACTACTACTACTACTACTACTACTAATAATAATAATAATAATAAAGTGAACAAACAAAGCTCAGTCCTGACCTGGGACACAGCGGGAGTCATCTCTGAAGAGCAAAGGCAATGTTACCACTACTGAAAAATGTCCATGAAATCACTTTCCTCAGGGCATCTTTGAGCTCCTTGTTCCTCATGCTGTAGATGAGGGGGTTCACTGATGGAGGCACCACCGAGTACAGAACAGCCACCACCAAATCCATAGCTGGGGAGGAGATGGAGGGGGGCTTCAGGTAGGCAAAGAGGCCAGTGCTGATGTACAGGGAGACCACGGCCAGGTGAGGCAGGCACATGGAAAAGGCTTTGTGCCGGCCCTGCTCAGAGGGGATCCTCAGCACAGCAGTGAAGATCTGCACGTAGGACAGCACAATGAAAACAAAACACCCAAAGTCTAAACAAAAACTAAACACAATAAGCCCAGCTTCCCTGAGGTAGGAGTCTGAGCAGGAGAGCTTGAGGATCTGGGGGATTTCACAGAAGAACTGGTCCACTCTGTTGCCTTTGCAGAGTGGTATTGAAAATCTATTAGCAGTGTGCATCACAGCATTGAGAAAACCACTGGCCCAGGCAGCTGCTGCCATTTTGACACAAGCTCTGCTGCCCATGATGGTCCCGTAGTGCAGTGGTCTACAGATGGCAACATAGCGGTCATAGGCCATGACTGTGAGAAGACAAAGTTCTCCTCCTAAGAAGAAGAGAAACAGAAAGACTTGTGCAGAACATCCTGTGTAGGAAATGGTCCTGGTGTCCCTCAGAGAATTGGCCATGGATTTGGGGACAGTGGAGGAGATGAAGCCAAGGTCAAGGAGGGAGAGATTGAGGAGGAAGAAGTACATGGGGGTGTGGAGGTGGTGGTCGCAGGCGACAGCTGTGATGATGAGGCCGTTGCCCATGAGGGCAGCCAGGTAGATGCCCAGGAAGAGTGAGAAGTGGAAGAGCTGCAGCTCCCGTGTGTCTGCAAATGGCAGGAGGAGGAACTCGTTGAGGGAGCTGCTGTTGGACATTTTGATATCTCTGGATATGGGGGACTGTCCAAGGAGGAAAAGACAATGACAAGTCAGGAGGGAATTCTCTGTTCAAAGCTCTTTCCTTCTCTCACAGACACCCCCCACCAACACACACACACACACACACACACACACACACACACACTGCTTTACCCATGTCTGGAGTTCAAATTTGTGCTAGCTGAGTGTGCCATGAGGAGCATGGACCTCTGCCCACAGACTCCAGAGGGGTCAGTCCTGCTATAGTGCACAAGGGTGGTTTACATCTTCACCTCCAGTTCTGAGGCATTTTGACCACAAAAGCAATAGCTTCACTTTTGGGGGCTTGTTTGTTTGTCTGCTCTGCAGGGTAGGAATATGCAACATTTCCATTGCTCTCCATGTGAAGACTAGTGAGTCCTGAGAGGCAAAAGCTCTCCCTGTGCCCTAGGACAGGGCCGGCACACTGGTCTCGACATCAGTCCCATTCCCAGCTGCCTTGGGCATGCACCTGTCTCAGCTAGGGGACAGTCTTGAACGCAAGTTACCCTTAAAGGAAACTGGCCTCTGCTGACAGTGGTGGCCACTTGCAAAGCGCAGATCTGCAAACTCACCTCTTGCTCCGTTCAGATGTTCCAAGAGTGATGGAGAGGGTGGGACACAGCATATAGCTCCGATGATCAGACGAAGGACTCTGTGACGTGGTGCTGATACTGAGGGAGATTTTTGACACCCAGTTTCTAGGCAAAAACACACAGTGCTTATTTCAGCTGCCCACATGCAGCCACCCCCAGCAGCATTTTCATCTCCTTAGCATCTCTGTGCCTTCTGCATGGGGCATGCAGCTGTCATGAATGTCCAGTAGAAGAGCTGTGCCCTCCTCGAGGGCAGCACACAGCTCAGCAGCACACCCCAGGGAGGGTGAAGTGTCTGAAAGGTGGGGGCTCCTGAAGGACACTCAGCTCATTCCCCAGCCCCACACACTGTGCTGCTTTGAGCCCCAAAGGCAAGAAGGGGTCCTCATCCTCTCACTCCATTGCAGACAACTCTGCGGCAGGAACCACAGGGTCTGGGTCAGACTCTGTAGCAGCAAATTTCATCCCCAGAAAGCCCAAGAGCAAGAGCAGCCCGGACACGGGGAGAAACAAGGAGCAACACCTTGGTGCTTGCCTAGGGTGGCAAAGACAGAAAGAGAGAGGGACACTGAGGAAGGTCTTCCCCTAACCCAGCTGTGCACACCACCTCCCAGATGGAGGCATCGCAGGGAGGTCGCTCTCAGCCCCTTTGTCATGTTTTAGGAAATGGGCAGGTGGCAGGAGAGCTGCTCCTCTCCTCTTCTGGGGCTCTGGCTGCCAAAAACGCAATTCCTGTCTGATATCCCATGGTCTTGAGGGCAGAGGGCTCTGCTGGGTGGCAGAGGAAAGATGAAGGGGGCTTGCTCAGGGGAAAGCACCTGCACTGCAGGGGCTGGCAGAGAATTGCCTGCACCCCAACCTCACATGAGGTGTCTGGTAGCAGTTTCCTCTCACTCTCTGACCATCTCTCTGCTGCTTGAAGATGTCCTTGCTGGGAGCTCTTCCTTTGTCCCCACACAGGTCCCATCCCACTCACTGTCATCTCAGCTCTGCCCTACAGAAACCTCCAAGCAGCAGAAAACTGCCCAGCAGCATCTCTCTGTTTGCAGGTGTTAAAGAGCAGACCAGAAAATCTCTGATGAGACTGGCAAGGTGATGTTGGTGTTGTCTGTAGGCTGAGGAGTGGTGAAGGTACTTGCAAACCTACTCATCCTTCAGTGTGATGGTTAAGATCTTAGCCCCTTGTTTAAACCTGACTGCTGCATTTCCATTCCCACCAGGCAGAGACAAGTCCTCTTGAGGACTCCACTCACAAAATGTCCTGGTGAGCTGGAGCTGTGAGCAGCCCTGACCCACTCAGCACCCACTCTATGGGAGAATGAACCTGTCCTGCTGGGGGTCGCCCCTCTCACCCAGAGCTTCTCCCTGCAGTGCTATGGGGAGCTCCCCAGGCAGGCTGAGTGCTGACCCTCACAGGCGGCAGAGTCACTGCCCCAGGCACACAGGACCATGGGGTGCAGGGACACTGCTCTGAATCATAGCACTGGTCAGACCTGGGTGCACTCCCTGGCTTCACAACCCCAGAAGCCATCCTCGGGATAAGGTAGCAGCAGGCCCTGTCCCTGTGATGGCGTGGCAGGGAATCCCTGCTCTGAAGCATCTCCTCCTCCTCCACACTGGAGAAGGCAGCAGAATGATCCTTTAAAACCCTATCAGTCACAGGATGGGCAGGATTCAGAAGACCTTTCAAGGAAGCTCAATAGTCTTGCTCTACAGCCAGAGACTTACTGTACAAAGATCTGTGAAGATTCCTCCCACAGTAAGCTGTCCTCTGGCCTCCCACTCCACACTGCCTTTCACTTCTCGCTGTCTTCTCTCATTTCATGGCAGCAGCAGCAGGCAGTGCCCAGAGCCCTGCTGCTCTTGGCAGAGGATCTGCTCCTGCACACAGATGTCTCTCAGCAGTGCTGTCAGGTTGCCATCAGCTCCCTCTTTCCCCAAAGCCTGGCCCCACTCAGGAGCAGAGGTCCAGCTGAAGGCATGAATTTCTCTGTCCCTTGTGCTGCCTCCTCCTGGGAAATGTCCCCTGAAGTAGACTAAAATAATCAGTATTGTCCTTTTCTAAAGAGTGGAGAGAGACTGATTCGAACATTGCAGTGTATTTCATCAGAGGATGACTATCTATGAAAGGTGGAAATGTCCCACTCTGGAAGGCCCCGATTCTCATCTCTTAACAAGGCAGGATACCTAGAGGGGAAAAGAGGGGAGCTCATGGACACATGGTTCAGGTGTTGATTCACATCAGTCAATCTGGGCATCTCATGCCCGTTTAGAAGCCCCTGGGCTGGAGTGGGATTCAGATCCCTCCCATGAACTCCACAAACTCACAGGAGGTGAAAATAAAAGTGGGCACAACATAGGTGTCTGCATGGGAGCTCCCTGTCTAAGCTCCCATTGTAATCACTGGAGATGGAGGGAGTTGCTCACACAAAAACACTTGGGGACAGTTGAAGAGACAGAAATGCTCCCAGGCATGTGCCAGTGTCTGCTTGCTCTGATGGAGTGACTATGAGATGCACATCCTCCTAGAGCATGAGCTGGGGGCCAGGTGGGAAATTTCCTTGGCCATCTGAAATGACACTAGATGCCTGCTACAAGTAGAGCCCCAATCACTATGAAACTGAGACAGAGGAAGATCCCAATGTTAAAAACAGCTGTAGTAGTTCAGTGCAGACACTTGATCTAATGACATAGAAATAGGCTGGCAGATCCATTTCAGATGCCTGGGGTGTCCAGCACAAACACGTGTCTCTAGCAGATACACCATGGGACCTACAGGAAAACAATGCCCCTTTGGAGCGATTGCCGGGCAAGTACCACAGGGCATCTTGGGTTTTCTACATGTGTTCAAACAAATGAATCCCAATACTGCCTTTAGGGAAAGTCCATCCCGTCTACATCCATGGGCGCTGCATAAATGGGAGGCACATCACAGCAACATCTCTGCTCTAGACTCTGCACTCTCAAACCCTTCTCACTCTTCTCCTCCCAAACCTCTTCTCATCCCGCCAGATGATACGAACAAGGACTAGGCTAATGTGAACCTCAGGGTGGCTGGATCACAGGCTGCGCAGGCCCAGGGACTTCTTCACTGGCACCTTGTCCTGCCTGGAGATTGCTTCAAGAAGTCTGTCACAGGTGAAATGGTGCTGCAAAGTCAGCTCGGGCAGCCAAACCCTCTCCTGCCATTCCTGCTCAGCCCTGCTCTCTTTCTCCTGGCCTTGGGCACTGCAGGCTGTGCTCTCTTAGTAGGAACCTCCTTTCACCATTACATTGCCACCTGCTATCCATGACAGACTGTCACCACTTGCAATCAAAGCCTTTGCATACATGATGTCCTTGGTAACAGTTTTCCTGTGACAAATCTTTGGTTGAGGCCACAGTTGAGGTGCTGAAGCCAAAATGTATGCAAACATATGCAGCTTGGGGTGCAGGAGCAAATGGAGATGCACAAGCTGTCACAGGAGTGCCACATGGCTAGAATGCCTGAGATGTGCTGGGATCACTCACACGACTACAGTCCTTCAATGGCAGGGTGCAAGTTCTTCAGGAGAGATCACCAGGCAAGATGAGGAGGGGGATGCCCTATGTGTGAAGGGGTAGCTTGCATGTACGGAGCTCTTCCATGGCATGGACAAAGGGAGGCAGCTCTGAAGGGCAGAGGAGCTCAGGAAAGCCCGCAGGTCATTAAGGACAGCACCCGTCAAGCACAAGAATGCTCCATAACAAACAGTTTGTAAAATCAGTAGACATATCTGGACACCAGCTTGGCTAAACAGGGAACTCCCACGTGAGCTCCAGGGCAGTAAGGCAGCATGTGGAAAGGGGAAGAAGGGCGAGGCTGCAAAGGAGGAATTTAGAAATATTGTCCAGCAAAGTGGGGATGGTGTTAAGGAAGCCAAAGCTCCCTTGGCATAGAGACACTGCTTCAGTGACAGTAAAAGAATAAAAAAGGAAATCAGGGCTCACTGCTGAATGGGGCAGAGATCCTAGTAAAAGCAGATGTAGGTAGGTCTGGGGAAGTCAAGTCCTTCCTGGCTTCAGTCTTCACCCACAAGGTCTCCTGAGCTGTTGTGCCTAGAGTCAGGACTCCTGAGGAGAAAAAAACCCTGCAGTGCCTAAGTCTCTAGAACTCACCCCACAGAAGTCTATGGGACTGGATGGCTAGCATCCATGGACATGGAGAGAGCTGCCTGCTGTGACAGCAAGGCTGCTCTCTGTCATCTTTGAAATGTTGTGGAGATCAGGGGAGGTCCCAATGAGCAGAAGAAGGAATATGTTGTGCTCATCTTCAAAAAAGGCCACAAGGACAACCCAGGGAGCTGCAGGCCATTCAGCCTCACATTGGTAAGGAGAGTTATGTGGAGGCAGGCCTCTCAGATCACCTTTCTGGGCACATCATGAAGAATGTTCTTGGTAACAATCAGCATGGATTTACTGAAGGTGAATTGTTCCTGACACACCTGATTGATTGCTTTCTGCGATATAAGACGTGTACTTGTGGAGGAGAAGAGAGTAGTGGATGTCCAGCAGACATCCAGATGGGCAGAAAGCTGGTTGGATGATCAAGCTCAGAGTTTTTTCATGAATGGGTCATGCTTGACCAGGAAGCCAGGGAAAGGTGGGGTATGAAGGGGTCTACCCCACATCCTGTCCTCTTTGAAAGGCTCATCAGCAGGACAGAACAATATGCATCAGGACAGTCAGGGACCTGACCAGCAGAAGAGTGACCCTGAGGAGATGGCCCTGGACATTATGAAGGGTGCCATATGAGCCAGTGGTGCATGCTCACCACAAATGAGGCCAGCTGCATACAGCACTGCATTAGGAAGAGCGTGGCCACCCAGGCAAGGGCAGTTCTTATCCCCCTCCACTCAGCACTCATGTGGCCACGTCTGCAACAGTGTGTCCCAGTGTGGGCTGCCCAGTGCTGGAGAAATGGGGAGCAACTGGAAAGGGTCCAGAGGAGGTCTGCCCAGATGGGTTTGGGGGCCTGAAGCACATGGCCTGTATGGAGAGGCTGAGGGACCTGGGCTGCTTTAGCCTGCTGAAGTGCAGGCTAAGGCCAATGCAGTAGATGCCTGTGACTGCCTGTGACAGGGTGGTTTCAGAGATGATGGAGCTTTTCTTGGTAGTGGAAAGCAGCATGAGAAGGGGAAAGAGACACAAAGTACATCTTGAGAGGTTCACACTGCACTTCAGGTAACAAGAATGTCACTCATAGGGTAGTGCTGTGGTGCAAGAGGACACCCAGAGGGACTCCGTGATCAGCCCCTGGCTTTGTGTTTCAAGGAACAGCCAGCAAGGACAGAGGGATGTCAGTGAAGGTGGGGAGATTTTGCAGTGAGGGCAAGGGGGGGAAGCAGGTTGGGCGTCTACAGGCTGCAGGGAAACAGGTGCAGGGTTGGGACAGCGTAGGACAGCCTTTGGTGGAGAAGACTGAGGTCAATGCCAAGGCTGAAAGCCTCCAAAAGAACTGAGGTCTCTGTCCTCTTGGCTATGGCTGGTCTCTCCGCTACCAAGGCCTATGAGAAGATCACATTTCCTTACAGCACTGTGGCCTTGCTGCCTCCTCACCTCCACAGAGACCAGGAGGTGCCGTATCGTTGCCCTGCACTAGGCATTGTGCATCCCCTCACCCTGACACTGCCCCCAGGAAGAGCCCTGAGCCACATGTGAGGGAAAGCACCACCATAACCAGGGACTGGCTGTCAGTGCCTGGTCACTCTGCTTGATAACACACATCAAGGTTGACTTGGCATCACAGCCACCCTCACATTGCCTTTGCCTACCTGCAATCAGGGCCTCCAACTTTCTGCTCTAATCAGCCCCTGGGGAGACTTTGTTGATAATGGCCCTCAGTGGGACCCATTAACGCTCCAAGAAACTTGGGGGTTTGCTTCTGATGTAAACTTCTTGAGAGGTTTCTTCAGTCTCCTCTCAGCATCGGAGGTTCATGGACTCAGCAACAAAGACACCGTAGAGGTGGGTGTCATTAAGATGCAAAACCCCCTAAGGAGCCATGCCTTTCCCCATAATTTTCTTCAGCTCTTCAATTCTTGTGCTGTGGCTAATTGGAGAAGTTTCAGCAGTGCATTTACAAGAGGAAGATTTCAATGAGCACCTGAAAAAAAAAAAAAAAGATTTCTGCTTTCAAAGTTTTCCTTATTTTTCAGGTTAGAAACTAGAGTGATATCCACCTTCTCCAACTGATATTGATCCAGAGTGTCTCCTAATGAAGTCTGGACATGTAGGAAAAGCACCATCCTGGAGGTCAGACAGCCATGGAAAATATTCCTCCCCACCTCCCCAGCCCTGACAGTTCCTGCATCAGCCACTGGGGACTTTGATCACTCTTGTTCAAATCGAACCTTTTGCCACTCAAGGCTGCAGCTGAATGTTACAGCTCATGTGCACCAATTCCCACCTGCTTTCCTCAGAGAACTAGCTGCAAACAGACACAGAAGGATTTGCCTTAATTGCGATCAAACGAAAATGAACATGATCCAGTGTCACAGGAAATAAAATACACTCCTCAACTGTATGTCAAGTCTAAGTTGCCTCCAGTGAGGTCCATGGTCTACAAGGAAAAACCTTCCTTGAAAGGTTCTTGACAAATAGATAGGAAAGGCTGGATAAACACACAGTGAAGAAATTGGTTGAAGAGATAATGAGACACCTGAAAGATGAGGCAAGCTATAGTTTCCCTGAAGCTTAAAGCAGCCACTGGAGAGTTGAGAGGTATCTGAACGATAAAGAGTAAGGGGAGGAGGAAGACTGGAAAACTATGGAAAGTGTATACGCCCAGAGAGTCTGATGCAAAGATGACCTTAGAAATGATCAATTTAATCTGGGCATGTGGAAACGTGTGAGAGATCACTGAGACTGCATCCACAGCATAACAGAGCAGTGGAAACACAAGGTCAAGGGCAGATCGATATTTCTTCTCCCGAGCTTAGTACCCTTCCTGAAGATTCCCACTATTTCATCATAGGAAAACATTGACATTAAAATTAGAGAATCATTTGTGCTGATGAAAGTGTTTTCATATTATCAAAATGTTGAAAACAGCTCTTCACCTTTCCAGGCAGAGCTCACGTGCCCAACCACAAGCACCCAGTGGCACTTGGAGAGGTCCCAGTGTCTCTGAGGCACCTGCCTGGGCCTGGCAGCTCTCACAGGGGACCTGCAGGAGACCGGAGCCCCTCGGAGCCACAGATGGAGGCTGGGCAGAGGGGACCAGGGCACCTGCAATGGCACCATCCACCCATGACCCTGTGACTGCATCCCACCCCAGTTCTGAAAATCACTTTCCTCAGACAAAAAGATAATGCAGAATCTCCCCAGAAGACTAGTGTACTGAAACAGAACAAATCAAGAAAGACAATAAGGACACACAGAAAAAATGAAAAGCTGGAAAGTATAACAAAACATTAATTGCTTTAAATCTTTTTTCTTAATTTCTTTCTTCTTTCATTTTTAATGCCATTTTCTAAACATTTCTGTTATAATCAGGCCTACACCATTAAACAAGATATTTCTGTGTCTCACACAGAGCCCAGTGCTCAGAAGACCACCCCCTGCCCATGACTGTCCATGACACTCTTCCCTCTTTGCACAGAACACGTCGCACTCTGAGGTGTTGGGCTCTCTTGACTGGTGAGGAAAGCAGGGTGACCAGCTTCATCTACTTTGGGGGTGGCCAAATTTGCACAAATCTCAACATACCTGTGTTACCATGACATTTTAAAGGAGTCCCTAAAACACGTAGCCACACTCTCTTTTCATTCCCTCCACAGTCAATGAAGTACAACTTCATTTTGGGGGACAACAGGGAGGAGGCTGATCTCACCCCAGGCCAGACCCCATCAGTGCAGATGTCTCTGGCTAATCCAGCTGTCTGGGCTTCCCTTTCTAGTCAATGCAGGGAAATAAGCTGTCTCAACTGAGTTGTTTTGAGATATATTTCCTAATGACAAGCTAACATCCCATAGGAGCCACCTCCAAAATTTACAGCACCACATGGGAACAGCTACTCCAGGGCATCTCAGGCAGCAACAGCCTCTCTGTGTGGTCAGATGAATCAAGCCCAAAAAGTGGATTCTAGTCATAAGTTGAAATCTCAAAAAATATCCCAATGCAATAATTGACAAAAATCCTCGTTTCCAAAACTTCACACAGTTTTTACCATTGCCAAATATGTTTTCATTCTTAATAATTGGCAGCACCATGTTCATGCACTACAGTAACCACGGCTATGAAGCATGGCAGGGACCAGGGTCCCAGATAAAGCTCTCCAGATGACGTGTGTTACGGGCACATTGGCTCTTTTCTGGCGTATCATCTCTATCTTAAGCACCACAGTCCGAGAAACCTTGCTGAGGACTTTTAAAACCAAAGAGCCTGCTTTGGTGCCTTAGGGAGGAAGGCGGCATCCTCTCCCAGATTGTCCTACATCCTGCTTCTACAAAAAAAGCGACCCACAGGAGAAATCAGTTTGGAGGCTCACCAAAGGATCTCAGCTTGTGGCCACACTTTGTGCTGTTTCATCTCACATGATTTTGATCTCGTCTTTGAAAAATGCCAAACCCAAAACCAACCCAAGCCCCAGCTTCCCACACAGGTCTGCCCAGTGCAGAAACCTGACAGTGCATGGGAGCAGGAGTGACTTCTCCAGGGCCCCCTCTGAGATATTTCACAGCCTTTGGCAATGTCTGGAGGCATTCCTGAATGACTTATCAGAATTTTTTGGAAAATACCTGAGGTGAAGGAAGGTGAGGTGAGGGGGAATCTGTCTGCTCTCTCCCTGGCTGTGCCATCTCCATGACAGTGACCTGCTAAGCCCCTAGATGACACAAGCTGAGGTCACAGTGGGATGTGCCACATCACAGGGAGGTCTCCCTGTGCCACGGCAGTGCCCTCACTTCCCTGCGAGGCCCAGGAGCTGCTGGGCACGGCTCATACATTCCCCACCGCTGCCCTTTGGAGCCACTCCAAGGCAAAGGGTAGGGATGGGAGGCAGCTGGGCCATGTTGGGGACCCTGGCAAAAGGCAGAGGAGCAGGGAGAGGAGTTTTGGGTGACAAGTTGGGAAGAGTGTCCTTTTTCCCTGGGTGGACAGAAGAGCCGAGGGCAAGGGGGCAAGCGCGATGGAGAACTGCTGGACCAGGACCATCAGGCCAGACCGCAGTTCCTTGTTCCCAGCACTCCTGGGGCTCTCCACCAAGGGTAAGGGCTTTAAGAGTTCCTTCCTGAGGTGTCACACAGAGACCGTGAACTGCAAGAACTACTGTGGGTCCCGGGCTGTGGGGATGGCAGGATGGGGTGGGGGCTGCCACTAGAGCCCTGCCTGAGGGTCCCATCTGGCTCAGGGGACAGTGTGGCAGCCAGGACGCCTGGGTGCTGGGGATGGGGCTGCCCTGAGCACCAAGGATCCTGTGGGGCAGGCTCTGTCCCCTTGTGGAGGGTGGGGGGAAATCCATAGCCAGGTTGCCCTGGGAGTGGGTCCCCCTTTGGCATCTGCCTCTGGCACAAAAGGGGTCCTGTGTCCTGCAGCTGGGGTGTCCTGCAGCTCCTGTGGGGCTCTCAAGAGCCTGCTGGAAATGCCCATAGAGGAAATGGATCCTTCACCTTGTAATGACCCCAAGGTGTCCACTTCTTTGGGAGAACCTCTGCTCCTGCTCCCTGCATTCTTTTATGCTTCCAACTTGGCAGAACATGGTTTGGGCTCAGAGATCTTGTCCTCAGATGGCCTCAGACCCTGTCCTCCTGTAAACTGGGGTCAAACCTGTGCACCCAAAAGACAGTCTGTTTGGGAGAGCAGCTTGGGAACAGGTGGGGGTGCCATGGCCACCCCACAAGTCCCTTCCCACAACTCACAAGCCTGGTTCCTTCCCCAATGCTGAACAAACTCAGCAAATCCTCTACACATCCAGGACAACCAGCATTCTCCTGTTTTATGCCCTGACAACTGGAGACACGTGGAAGGACTCAGGCCAGGGCATCGCAGCTGGTGAAACCAGCAGAGCCACAAGTCAGCAACTCTTCACCCTGACCTAGGAGCACGGAAAGAACAACGGCAAGTGGGAGCACTGGCCGTTCGGCCACTTTCAAGGCCCTTCACAAGCAAAACAGCTCCCACTTACACAGCTGCTCTGGAAACACCCTGCAGGCTGCTGCCAGGGTCACAGGTCTCGGGGGGAAGCAAGAGGCCTGCAGCAAAAACAACGGCTAAGGCACGGTGTGACACGCGGGGACAGCCTCCCTCAGAGACACTTGGAAATGCCGTTTTCACAACAAAAGACACCACTGGGAAGGGCCCCTAGCGAGGACACCAGCAGCCTGCTCACACTTTGCCCAGCAGCTCCCAAACGCAGCTCGGAGCAGCACCTGGGGGCTGCAGTGGCAGCAGCAGCTCAGGGAAACGGCTTAACATGGGTCTCCGACCCCCGGCAGGGCCAAAGCTTCCTGCCCCCCAACCCCAGCAGACGCCCCGGCCCAGCTGCTCGGGGCAGCCCAGCACGTCTGGCTGCAGGGCAGCTCCCCGCTCTGTCCCTGGTCGCTCTGTGCCGTGCTCACGGCCCCACCAGCCCCTGCTGCAGCTCCTGCAGGAAAGCAGCCCTGGGGCCAGCACCGCTGCCCCCGCCCCGGCGGGAGGGCACCCGCCGGCAGCTGAAGGCGCCCGCAGCCCCGCCAGCCCCGCTCACACCCACTCTCGCCCGCTCCCTCGCTCCAGCCTTGCTCCAGCTCCACTTCCACCTCTTCCTGTTTCCCCCATGCTGGACTACGATTGGCTGAGAGAGCCATCATTCAAATCCACCTCCATGTTTCTCTTGCCGGCCAATAGGAGTGCAGCACTGGGGGCGTTGCCATGGAAACGTTGCAGCCTCCTGCCCTGGCGCCCAGCTCTGCCCCCTGCCCCTGCGGTCGGCGCCATCTTGTGGGCGGCATCGCGGGGTATCGCAAGGCGTCGTGGAGCCTCGGGGAAGCGTGGCCCCGTGTGCCCGGGCACTGCGGGGGCCCGGGGCACGGCTGCTCCCCCGCTGGGGTTGGGCTCTGCCGCGGGGGCCCCGCAGGGCTCCTGGCTGCCCTGTGCTAGGGGGCAGTGGGGGGCACGAGGGAGCAGCCCTGGGGCCTGTGCTGGTGCCGGACCTGGTGCTGGCGCAGGGGCCCTGGGCATGGCCATGGGTGCTGGAGCCTGCAGGCAGTGTCCTGCTGCCCCCAGGGCACGGCAGGGCCCTGTTGCCCCTGGGGCCGCAGCCCCCTGCCTGCAGCACCAATGGGGCTCGGCAGCCCTTGCGCTGCGTCCGGCAGGGCTGGGCAACGGCCAGGCAGGGGCTGCTCTCTGTGGGGCCGGGCTGTACCCCAGCGCCTTGCTCCGCAGGGCTGAGGAGCCCCGGGGACACGGGGCAGCCAGGGGCAGAGCAGCTCTGGGCCTGCCGGTGCTGAGCAGCAGAGGTGTGGGTCTGGGAGGGGGCTGGAGGAGATGGCTCTGCTGGACTGCCCCCAGCGCTGCCCCCCACGGCTCAGAGAAAAATGCTTGGGGTCAGCAGGGACTTGTGGGGTGGCCATGGCACCCCCACCTGTTCCCAAGCTGCTCCCCCAAACAAGCTGTCTTTTGGGTGCAGAGGTCTGACCCCCATGTGCAGGAGGACAGGGTCTGTGGCCATCTGAGGACAAGATCTCTGAGCCCAAACCATGCTCTGCCAAGTTGGAAGCATAAAAGGATCCAGGGGGAGGAGCAGAGGTTCTCCCAAAGCAGCAGACACCTTGGGGTCATTACAAGGTGAAGGATCCACTTCCAACATGGGCATTTCCAGCAGGCTCTTGAGAGCCCCAGGGGAGCTGCAGGACACCCCAGCTGCAGGACACAGGACCCCTTTTGTGCCAGAGGCAGATGCCAAAGGGGGACCCACTCCCAGGGCAACCTGGCCATGGATTGCCCCCCATCCTGCACAAGTGGATGGAGGCAGCCCCACAGGATCCTTGGGGCTTAGGGCATCCCCATCGCCAGTATCCAGGAGTCCTGGCTGCCACCTTGTCCCCCTGAGCCAGATGGGACCCTCAGGCAGGGCTCTTGTGGCAGCCCCCAGCCCTTTCCAGCCACCTCCACAGCCCAGGATCCACAGCCGTTTTTTGCACTCAACAGTCGCTGTGCGACACCTCAGCAAGGAGCTCCTAAAGCCCTTACCTCAGGAGGGAGCTGTAGGAGTGCTTGGAATAAGAAATTGTGGTCCAGACTGATGGTCTTGGTCCAGCAGTTCTTGCTTGCCCCTTTGCCATCGGATTGCCTCTCCAGCCAGGGAGGAGGGATGGTCTTCCTGTGTCTTCACCCAAAACTCTCTCCAACATGTCCCTTCCTTTCTGCCTGCTGGTGAGAGGCCCCAAAGCGGCCCCGCTGTCTCCTGTCCCCCCATCCTTGCCTTGGAGCGGCTCTGAAGAGCAGCAGTGGGGAGCGTGTGAGCAGTGCTCAGCAGCTCCTGGGCCTTGCAGGGAAGTGAGGGCACCACCACGGCACTGGGGAGACTTCCCTGTGATGTGGCACATCCCACTGTGACCTCAGCTCGTGTCATCTGGGGGATCAGTAGGTCACTGCCATGGAGATGGCACAGCCAGGGAGAGAGCTGAGAGATTTCCCCTCATGTTCTGGAAAGCAGTCACCTCCTGTCACCCCAGTTATTTTACAAAACTTGCTGACAAATCCTTCAGGAACATCTCCAGATGGTGCCAGAGGCTGTGAGATATGAAAAAGGGAGCCCTGGAGAGGACATGTCTGTGCCCCTGCACTGTCAGGTCTCTGCACTGGGCAGACCTGTGTGGGAATGTAGGCCTTTGGGGTTGGCTTGGGATTTGGCATTTTTTAAAAACAGGATCAAAGTCATGTGGGATGGAACAGTACGAAGTGTGGCCACAGGCTGAGATGCTTTGGTGAGCCTCAAAACTGATTTCTCCTGTGGGTCGCTCTTTTTGTAGAAGCAGGATGCAGGACAATCTGGAACAGGACGCAGCCTTCCTCCTTGAGGCACCAAAGCAGGCTCTTTGTTGTTAGAAGTCCTCAGCAAGGTTTCTCGGTCTGTGGTGCTTAAGATAGAGGTGATATGCCAGAAAAGAGCAAAGGTGCCCTTAACACACGTCATCCAGAGAGCTTTATCTGGGACCCTGCTCCCTGCCATGCTTCATAGCCATGGTTACTGTATTGCGTGAACATGGTGCTGCCAATTATTAAGAATGAAAACATATTTGGCAATGATAAAAACTGTGTGAAGTTTTGGAAACGAGGAAACGAGGATTTTTGTCAATTGTTGCATGGAGTTATTTTTTGAGAAGATTTCAACTTATGACAAGAATCTCCTGTTGGGGCTTGATTCATTGGACCACAGAGAGAGGTTGCTGCTGCCTGAGATGTCCTGGGGTAGCTGTGTTCCCCTGTGGTGCTGGAAATTTTGGAGGTGGCTCCTATGGGACCTTAGCTTGTCATTAGGAAATGTATCTGAAAACAACTCAGTTGAGGGAACCTATTTCCCTGCATTGACTAGAAAGGGAAACCCAGACAACTGGGTCTGGCCTGGGGTGAGATCAGCCTCCTCCCTGTTGTCCCCAAAAATGAAGTTGCACTTCATTGACCATGCAGGGAATGAAAAGAGAGTTTGGCTAGATGTTTTAGGGACTCCTTTAAAAGGTCACAGTAACACAGGTATGTTGAGATTTGTGCAAATTTGGCCATCCAAAAATAGATGAAGCTGGTCACCCTGCTTTTCTCACCAGTCAAGAGAGCCCGACACCTCAGAGTGCGACGTGCTCTGTGCAAAGAGTGAAGAGTGGCATGGACAGCTGTGGGCAGGGGGTGGTTTTCTGAGCACTGGGCTCTGTGCGAGACACAAAAATATCTTGTTTAATGGTGCAGGCCTGATTATAACAGAAAAGTTTAGAAAATGAGATTAAAACTGAAACAAGAAAGAAATTAAGAAAAAAAGATTGAAAGCAAATAAATGTTTTATTATACTTTCCATCTATTTATTTTTTTATGTTCTTATTGTCTTTCTTGATTTGTTCTGTTTCAGTATACTAATCTTCTGGGGTGGTTCCACATTATCTTTTTATCTGAAAAGGACAGTGATTTTCAGAACTGGGGTGGGATGCAGTCACAGGGTCTTGGATGGCTGGTACCATTGTTGGTTCCCTGGTCCCCTCTGCCCAGCCTCCATCTCCAGCTCCGAGGGGCTCTGGTCACCCACAGGTCCCCTGTGAGATCTGCCAGGCCCAGGCAGGTGCCTCAGAGACACCAGGGCCTCTCCAAGTGCCACTGGGTGCTTGTGGTTGGACACGTGAGCTCTGCCTGGAAAGGTGAAGAACTGTTTTCAACATTTTTTAAAAAAAAGAAATATATGAGCCCACTTTCATCAGCTGAAATGACTGAATAATGTTAATAAAATGTCAGTGGTTTTGCATGATGACGTAATGGTAATTTTGAGGAAGAGCATGAATCTCAGGAGAAGAAATGTTGATCTGCCCCTTAACTTGCGTTAGCAGTGCTCTGTCTGTTATGCTGTGGATTTAACCTCACTAATCTTTCTCATGGTTCACATGTCCTGATTAAATTCATCATTTCTAAAGTGAATTTTGCATCAGACAATCTGGACATACACACTTTCAATAGTTTTCCAGTCCTCCTCCTCCCCCTTACCCTTTACAATTTAGATATTTCTCAACTCTCTAGTTGCTGCTTTGAGCTTCAGGGAGTCTGAAGCTTGCCTTGTCTTTCAGTAGTCTAATTGTCTCTTCAGCCAACTCTTTCATTGTGTGTGTATCCAGCCTTTCCTATCTATTTGTGAAGAACAGTTCAAGGAAGGTTATTCCTTGTAGACCGTGGACCTCACTGGAGGCAACTTGGACTTGACATACAGTTGAGGAGTGTCTTTTATTTCTTAGGACACTGGACCATGTCTATTTGTGTTTGATTGCAATTAAGACAAATCCTTCTGTGTCTGTTTGCAGCTAGTTGTCTAAGGAAAGCAGGTGGGAATTGGTGCACATGAGCTGTAACATTCAGCTGCAGCCTTGAGTGGCAAAAGGTTCGATTTGAACAAGAGTGATCGAAGTCCCCAGTGGCTGATGAGAGAAGTGGCAGGGTTGGGGAGGTGGGGAGGAATATTTTCCATGGCTGTCTGACCTCCAGGATGGTGCTTTTGCTACTTGTCCAGACTTTATTAGGAGACACTCTGGATCAATATCAGTTGGAGAAGATGGATATCACGCTAGTTTGTAGGCTGAAAAATAAAGAAAATTTTAAGAGCAGAAAGTCTTTTTTTTTTTTGATGCTCATTGAAATCTTCCTCTTGTAAATACACTGCTGAAACCTCTCCAATTAGCCACAGCACAAGAATTGAAGAGCTGAAGAAAATTATGGGGAGAGGCATGGCTCCTTAGGGGTTTTTGCATTTTAATGACCCCTCGGGTGTCTTTGGTGCTGAGTCCATGAACCTCCAATGCTGAGAGGAGACTGAAGCAACCTCTCAAGAACTTTACGTCAGAAGCAAATCCCCAAGTTTCTTGGAGCGTTAATGGGTCCCACTGAGGGCCATTATCAACAAGAGCTCCCTGGTGGCTGATTAGAGCCGAAAGTTGGAGGCCCTGATTGCAGGTAGGCAAAGGCAATGTGCAGGTGGCTGTGATGCCAAGTCAACGTTGATGTATGTTATCAAGCAGAGTGACCTGGTACTGACAGGCAGCCCCTGGGTAGGGTGATCCTTCTCCTCACACTTTGCTCAGGGCTCTTCCTGGGGGCAGTGTGGGAGTGTGTGGGGGGGTGTTGAGCGAAGGACAAATATGGCACCTCCTGGGCTCCGTGGAGGAGAGGAGGCAGCAAGGCCACAGTACCTTATGGAAACAACGTCGTCTTGTGGGCCTCGGTGGCAGAGACACCAGCCATATCAAATGGGACAAAGACCTCAGTTCTTTAGGAGGCTTTCAGCCTTGGCATTGCCCTCTGTCATCTCCACCAAAGGCTGTCCTGTGCTGTCCCAAAGCTGCACCTGTTTCCCTGCAGCCTGTAGACAACCAACCTGCTTCCCCACCTTGCTCTCACTGCAAAATCTCCCCACCTTTACTGACATCCCTCTGTCCTTGCTGGCTGCTCCTTGAATCACAAAGCCAGGGATTCATCAGAGAGTCCCTCTGGGTGTCCTCTTGCACCACAGCACTACCCTGCGAGTGACATTCTTGTTACCTGAAGTGCAGTGTGAACCTCTCAAGATGCACTTTGTGGCTCTTTCCCCTTCTCATACTGCTTTCCACTACCAAGAAAAGCTCCATCATCTCTGAAACCACCCTGTCACAGGCAGTCACAGGTGACTACTGTATTGGCCTTAGCCTCCACTTCGCCCAGCTAATGAAGCCCAGGTGCCTCAGCCTCTTCGTACAGGCCATGTGCTTCAGGCCCCCAATGCCATCTGGGCAGACCTCCTCTGCACCCTCTCCAGTTGCTCCCCATTCCTCCAGCACTGGGCAGCCCACACTGGGACACACTGTTGCAGACATGTGGCCACAGCAGTGCTGAGTGGAGGGGGATAAGAACTGCCCTTGCCTGGGTGGCCATGCCCTTCCTAATGCAGTCCTGTATGCAGCTGGCCTCATTTGTGGTGAGCATGCACCACTGGCTCATATGGCACCCCTCATAATGTCCAGGGCCTTCTCCTCGGGGTCACTCTTCTGATGGTCAGGTCTCTGCCTGTCCTGATGCACGTGTTGTTCTACCCCGCTGATGAGCCTTTCAAAGAGAACAGGATGTGGGGTAGACCCCTGCATACCCCACCTTTCCCTGGCTTCCTGGTCAAGCATGACCCATTCATGAAAACCCTCTGAGCTTGATCATCCAACCAGCTTTTTGTCCATCTGGATGTCTACTGGACATCCACTACTCTCTTCTCCTCCACATGTGCAGGCCTTATATCACAGAAGGCAATCAATCTGGTTGCTCATTAATGATTAACCTAACCGTATTGTTGTCCTGCACTAGGCATTGTGCTCCTCTGTAATGGTGAAAGGAGGTTCCCACTAGGAGAGCAAAGCCTGCAGTGCCCAAGGCCAGGGAGAAAAAGAGATGAGCTGCGTCAAAATGGCAGGAGAGGGAATTGCTGCCTGAGCTGATTTGTAGCACCATGGAGCCTGTGAAAGAAGTGAATCCATCTCTAGGCAGGAAAAGGTTGCACTGAAGAAGTCCCTGTGCCTGGGCAGCCTGTGATCCAGCCACCCTGAGGTCATCATTAGTCTAGTCCGTGTTCATGTCATGTGGTGGGGTGAGAAGAGGTTCAGGAGGAGGAGAGCTAGAAGGGTTTAAGAGTGCAGGGACTAGAGCAGAGACGCTGGTGTGATGTGCCTCCCATTTATGCAGCACACATGGATGTAGATGGGATGGACTTTCCATAAAGGCATTTTGTCATTTGTCTGGGCACATGTAGGAAAGCCAAGATGCCCTGGGGCCCTTGCCCAGCAACCACTCCAAAGGGGCATGGTTTTATTTTAGGTCTCAAAATGTATCTGCTAGAGACATGTGGTTGTGCTGGACACCCCAGGCATCTGAAATGGCCCTGCCAGACTATTTCTGTGTCATGAAATCAAGTGTCTGCACTGAACTACAACAACTGTTTGTAACATTGGGATCTTCATCTGTCTCAGCTTCCTAGTGAGTGGAACACTAGTTGTAGTAGGCATCTAATGTCATTTCAGATGGCCAAGGGAATTGTCCACCTGGCCCCCACCTAATGCTCTAGGATGATGGAGGTCTCACAGTGGCTCTGTCAGAGCAACCAGAGACTGGCACATGCCTGGGACCACCTCTGTCCCTTCAACTGTCACCAGGTGTTTGTGTGCGTGCAACTGACTCGACCCTCCATCTCGAGGGATTATAACTGGAGCTTAGACCAGGAGCTCACATGCAGGCATCTCTGTTGTGTTCGCTTCAGTTTTGGCAAGGGGAATCCCACCTCCTGTGTGTTTGTGGGGTTCACAGGAGGGATCTGAATCCCACTCCAGTCCAGGGGCTTCTAAACGGACATGAGATGCCCAGACTGACCCATCTGAATCAACACCTGAACCATGTGTCCATGAGCTCCCTTCTTGTCCCTACCAAGGTGTTCTGCCTAGTCAAGAGAGGGAAATTGGGGCTTCCAGAGTGGAACATTTCCACCTTTGATAGATAGCCATCCTCTGATGAAATAAATTGCAATGCTGGAATCAGTCTCTCTGCACTCTTTAGAAAAGGACAGTAGCTGGTTGTTTTAGTCTACTTCAGGGAACATTTCCCAGGGGGAGGGAGCACAAGGGACAGAGAAATTCATGTCTTCAGCTGGGTCTCTGCTCCTGAGAGTGCCAGGCCTTGGGGACAGAGGGAGATCATGGCAACCAGGCAGCACTGCCCAGAGACAGCCGCGTCCAGGAGCAGCTCCTCTGCAAAGAGTAGCAGGGCTCTGGGCACTGCCTGCTGCTGCTGACATGACAGGAGAGAAGGCAGAGAGAAGTGAAAGGCAGTGTGGAGTGGGAGGCCAGAGGAGAGCTCATTGTAGGAGAAATCTTCACAGCCTTTTGCACGGTATGTGTCTGGCTGCAGGGCAGGCCTGCTGTCATTCTTGGAGGCGTCTTCTGAACCCAGTCCATCCCATGACTGGTTTTTTAAAGAGTGCTCTCCCGACTTCTCCAGTGAGGAGGATGGGGAGACGCTTCAGAGCAGAGATTCCCTGCCACATGGTCAGAGGGACAGGGCATCCTGCACCATTTTTCCAGGGATGGCTGCAGGGGTGTGAAGCTGGGGTGTGCACACATGTCTGCACGGACTGTGATTCAGAGCAGTGTTGCTGTGCCCCAGGGTGTTGTGTGCCCGGGGCAGTGACTGCTGCCTGCAAGGGTCGGCACTCAGCCTGCCCAGGGAGCTCCCCACGATGCTGAGGGGAGAAGCACTGGGTGGGAGGAGAGACCCCCCTCAGGGCAGGTACTTTCTCCCATTGAGAGGCTGCTGTGTGGGTCAGGGCTGGGGAACATATCCAGAGGAGACTTTTCAGCAGGAATGCCAAGGCAGGGGAGGGGATACCTGGAAGAGAAGGAGCTGTCATGAGCCTGTGTTTTCAGTTCTTTTCTGTTTGGGTGGAGTGAAATGGGATTGGACCTGTCAGGTTTAGACAGGGCACGGAGGTTCCAAAACAGTGACACTGAGAGAGGAGCAGTTCTGGGAGGGACTCAGCAAATGCCTTCATCCACCCCTCAGCCTAAGGACAGAGCCAGCATCACCTTTCCAGCCTCAGCTAGCTTTGTCTCGCCTGCTCCATATCACCTGCAATATAGAAGGTGCTCTTGGGCAGCGTCGTTCACCCAGGAGGCTTTTGCAGGGCAGAGCTGAGCACGAGCGGCTGGGATGTGGTCTGTGAGCACTGAGAGGGGAGAGACGTGGGGAGAGAGAAACAGCTCCCCGCAGGGACGGCTCCAGGCAGCAGAGTCATGGTCAGTGTGTGAGAGGAAACCATCAGCTCCAAGGCCTCCTCTCCTCTCCCAGCCAGCACAGCCCTCTGCTCTCAAGGCTGGGGGGTCCAGGGCAGGAGTCGTTTCCTTGGCAGCCAGACATGCAGGAGAGGAGACACTCGTGAGTGCCCCTCTGTCCCTCCCTGTCCCTGCCTCCCTCCGCACAAATATCATGGTATTGCTCCATGTTTCCTACCTGTCCATGCTGCCTTTGTGTTTCCCTCGGACTCTCTGGGCAGGGGGCTTTCTGATGCAGTTCAGACACTGATCCGGTGGGTCCTGCCATGCAGACGTGTCCTTGACAGTGAGGTGCCCAAGTGCCCCTCTAACCTGTGGGTCTGTGGGCAATGAAATGTGGGGGTCTGGGAAAGAGCCAACTCTCACATCAGGACATCCCATCCTTCGGACATTCAGCCATTTCCCTGGGATGCCTGGCTGGGCTGCAAGCTGCCCTCCAGAAGGACACAGCTCTCCCATTGCAGCTGCGTGATATCTAGGTGTCCCAGGCAGAAGCCACCTAGATCCTGAGGCCACGCTGAGACATGCTGCTGGGAGGGGGGATGTGGGCAGCTGGAAGGAGCCTGATGTGTTGCAGGCTAGAAGGGGAGGGCTGAGACCTGCCTCACATTCCCTCAGAAAGAGTGCTGATGGGCACTTTGCAAGTGCATTCCTCTGCTCTCCACGGTGTTGTTTCTTTTTTGGGTAACACAAGTGCAACTGTCCTCCACCTCCAAGGTGGGAGCACAGGGCAGCTGGGAACAAGGCAGATGGACAGGCCAGCTCTGCTCCCTGTGCACTAAAGCCAGAGTGAATCTTTTTGCCTCTCTGGAATCACAGGAGCTCACTCTGAGTGCAGCAGCAACAATGCTAAGGATTTCTACCTCCAAGAATCCTCCTCAGGTGTGACAGGGTCAGCTGAAGGAAACCAAAAAACCTTAAAACTCTTCCTGAACCCACATTATTTAGAAGTGGGAGTGAAGGTGCTGAAAATGCCTTCAACATTATGGATGGATGAAATGTGACTGGAACTGGGAATATAAATTTTAGTCACCCCTTTTCCCATGTCCGCAGTGCTGTAGGTCAGGGCTGACTCCTCTGGAGCCCACAGGCAGAGGCCCCTGCTCCTCACATCAAACTCATCCAGCAGAAAGCAGAGCTCAAGCCATGGAGCTCAATAATGGTTCTGCTGAGATGGGGAGAAGTAACCTGTGTGTGTTTGGGGAAGTTATGAGAAATTTTTGCTCAGAGAAGTCTGCCCTAACTTGTCAATGTCTCTTCTTCCTCAGACAATCCCCGTGTGCCCGAAAGGATCAAATGTCCAACAGCAGCTCCCTCAACGAGTTCCTCCTCCTGGCATTTGCAGATACACGGGAGCTGCAGCTCTTGCACTTCTCGCTCTTCCTGGGCATCTACCTGGCTGCCCTCCTGGGCAACGGCCTCATCATCACAGCCATAGCCTGCGACCACCACCTCCACACCCCCATGTACTTCTTTCTCCTCAACCTCTCCCTCCTCGACCTTGGAGCCATCTCCACCACTGTCCCCAAATCCATGGCCAATTCCCTCTGGAACACCAGGGCCATTTCCTACTCAGGATGTGCTGCTCAAGTCTTCCTGGTTTTCTTCTTGTTTACAGGAGAGTATTCTCTGCTCACTGTTATGGCCTATGACCGCTACGTTGCCATCTCCAAACCCCTGCACTATGGGACCATCATGGGTAGCAGAGCTTGTGCCAAAATGGCAGCAGGTGCCTGGGCCAGTGGTTTCCTCAATGCTGTGCTGCACACTGCTAAAACATTTTCACTACCACTCTGCAAAGGCAATGTTGTGGAGCAGTTCTTCTGTGAAGTTCCTGAGATCCTCAAGCTCTCCTGCTCAGACTCCTACCTCAGGGTGGTTTGGGCAGTTGTGATTACGCTTTGCTTAGCCTTTGGGTGTTTTGTTTTCATTGTGCTGTCCTACGTGCAGATCTTCACTGCTGTGCTGAGGATCCCCTCTGAGCAGGGACGACACAAAGCCTTTTCCATGTGCCTGCCTCACCTGGCTGTGGTCTCCCTGTTTCTCAGCAGTGGCATCTTTGCCTGCCTGAAGCCCCCTTCCCTCTCCTCCCCAGCTCTGGATCTGCTGGTGGCTGTTCTGTACACAGTGGTGCCTCCAGCAATGAACCCCCTCATCTACAGCATGAGGAACAAGGAGCTCAAAGATGCCCTGAGGAAACTGGTTCAGTAGGTACAACGTCAGTGCCAATAGCTGTCCCATGTGCATCTGCTCCTCATTCCCAGGGTATTTGGCAACGTAGCTAGGTGTTGCTCATGTCTTTCTTTCTTACTTGCTTTTCTCTGTTACATTCTCCTAAAAGAAATAAATATTTTGCTTTGTGCCACTTGTCCTCAGGAATCTCTCATTTGAATCTGATCGAGAGACCATGTTGAAGCAGGAAGCCAGGCTTCCGCCTTCATCAGCAGAGATGGGAGAACCTCCGAGCCCGCTAGTCTGAGCTCCTTGGATGCCCCCAGTGCAATGAGGAGAGTTTCCCTTTGCAGTGTCTCTTTTGGTGCTGACACCAAGGGAGCTCAGGGGCACAGAGTCAGGCTCCAACAAGTGCAGGTGTGGGCAGACCATGGGTCCTGTGTCCCTTATGAGTGCTCAGCTCCTGTGGCCACAGTCAGGATATGATGTCACACCCCTATCCTGTGAGGGTGGCAGCTGGCTGTCACCATGGGCTGGTCCCTTCCCTCTACAGCATTCCAACACTCCAAGCAGAGCAAAAGTGGAAAGGAGGAGAGTCTGGACAAAGTCTGTGGGGACAGACACTCTGTTCCTCAGGACCGTTCCCCCACTGCCACAGCAGCCATTTCCTCACTGCAGCCTCTGCATGGGGCCTGCAGCTTTCTTGGAGACACGTCCACCAACAGCAGCAGGACTTTCTCTTCTTGGGGCTTTTCTCCTCATTTCCACACTGCCCTGCCTTGGTCTGATGCGTGTGTATGGCCTCAGTGCTCTTGTAACGTGCTGGTGGAAGGTTTGTGCTTCCCTGTGCATTCCTGTGAGCTCAGGCAGGACCAGGCGTTGGGTGCATTTAGGCCAGACCTGGCCTCCAGAATAACCTTTCCATAATAAAGGGGGATTTTGTGGTGAATCAGTGAGTGAAGCCTCACAAAGTGAGGGATGGTCCGCAGAGGAATGACCAGAAGGTAGAGCACTAAATGCAGGTAGGCATGGAGAAACAAGGGCTCTGCAATCCCCAGAGAGGCAGTGGGGACCCAGGACGTGCAGGGAAGGGTCACTGGAGAGTGATTCCTGCACCCTCAGTGAAACACCACAGGCTGGAGCTAGTCCCCACTGTCATGCTACGACACCCACCCAAACACATCTCCTGCCATTGCAAATGCCCTGGGGTCACTCTGAGAACTGTCCATGAGCACAGACATGTGCCAGCAGTATTAGTTGTGATGATCCTTGCCTGGCTGAGCCTGCTTCCCTTCCTGACCAGCATGGCCAGAGTTGAGTCAGGAATCACCCCATGGCCTCATGACCCCACAGCCACTTACTTTGCAGAGCAGCACCGCCAGCCCAGGGTCCTGTGGGGAGCACAGGGCTGGGGTACAGGAATGGCCAGGCCAGCACGGACACACTGACCTGCACCCTTTCCTTGACAACCTGGTCCACCACTTCCTTGCTTGACTGTTGGTCATCCTCTCCCTCCTCTCGTTCCCAGTGTAACGCTCCCCTTACCAGGTCTGCCAGGCTGTCAGCAAAGATGCTCTTGCCCTGCTTGGTCAGCCTGACCCAATGTCTTCCAAGCAAAGAGGGCCCCATGGTCATAAAACCAAAACCCTTTTGCTGACACCAGCTGTGCAACCAGTTGGTCACCCACAGGATCTGTTCTGATCTCCTCATGCCCTTCGCCCTCACCAGCAAGATTGAAGAGAAAACCACCTGCTCCCCAGATCCCCCAGTTATCACCCCCAGAGCCAGGTAGTTGTGCTTGATGCTTTGCAGGTCTCCCCGGGCAGTGCCTTTGGTGCCCACGTGGATGAACAACACAGGATGATAGTTTGAGGGGAAGACAAGCCTCGGTCATCTTCACCGACGGGCCTTCCCACTGCAACAGAAACGCCCTCACAATCATGATCTCAGATAAGTCACCTTGACCTCCACACCGTCTTTCATCCCTCCAGGCCCTCACTGCTCCTGGCTGGGCTTTGTCATTTACTGCAGGTCCTAACAAACCTGCACGCCCACCTGCAAACTCCCCATGGATTTCAGTGACACCACTAAACTCCCTGGCACCTTCATGCCCTTGGGGTACCCCTGGAAACCCTGCAAGCCCAAGGACACCTCGACACCACCCCATAGCTATGATCGTCTCTCAGTAATGCCCTGATCCCCAAGTGCTGTGAGCTTCCCCCAGCAGTGCCCTGACCCTGCCCTGCATTAAGCACAGGGAGATAATGCTCAGTGAGAGTTTTAGAAGAGCAGAGACAGACACATCTGCCAGACTTTCTGCCTCTCCCCACCATGGGAGACCAGACCACAGAGCGGGGCAAAATCACAGCCCCCATGGCTCAGCCACGACCTGATCCCCACACTCGTGGGGACACAGTGCTGACAGCAGGGCCACCACACCAGCTTCCTGGGAGGCATTTCCCAGCTGGAAATGAAGCTCCCATCACCAGTCTCCCACACTCCTTTCAGGTCTTCAGCAGACACCGGTTCCCCAACTGGTGGAAACCTGAGCTCACGCAAGTGGAGCTCCTCCAGGACACAAGGACTCAGCAGGACATGCTGCAGAGCTCTCAAGCCCTGCCCCAAAAAGAAGCAGGAGGTGGGAGCGGGGCAGAGAGTCCTGGGGGTGCCACAGGACGAGCAAGTGGACTTGACCAGGAAGGAAGAGGGGCAGGAGGATGCTGACCAAGACCTTTTACAATGGGAGAAGTTGGAGAAAGATACCTCCATCCACATGAGCTGGGTCAGACCAGCCTCCTGAACGTTGCCCCAGACACAGACACATGGCACCAGAAGGAGTCCTGCTCGCCCAGCAAAACCAGCAGCTTCTCCCTTGGCCAGGGGCCTTCCAAACTGGGTGAGCAAGGAGTGCAGGGTGGGACTGACCATCAAAGGGAGCCGGATGCGTGAGTTCTGTCTGGGGTGAGCATGGTGGGTGTGGAGAGCTTTTCCCCCCAGGGTTTCACTGGGTCAGGTCTATCTCAAGAGAAAGACTAGTGCGGGCAATGCCAGTGAAGCCAGAGAGAGCTGCAGAGAAACCCGTTCAACCCTTCCCAGAGTCACAGAGCCGCTGGGGTGGGAAGGGGCTTCTGGAGGTCTCTGTTCCAGCCCCTGCTGCAAGTGGAGCTGACAGAGCAGGTTTCCCTGGGCCTGGTGCCATCAAGGTGTGACTGCCTCCAAGAATGGATGCCCCCCACAACTCTGGGCCCCTGGTCCAGTGTCCTGTCAAGTTCCCTCTGAAGAACAGCCCTGGATACCCACCACTGTTGTGATCATCCTTGAGAGTGCCCTGCCCCCCCGCCCACTTTGAGCTTCCCCCAAAAGTGCCCTACCCCCCCCCACACACTGCTGGGAGCTTCCTCTGACGGTGCCCTGCACCCACATGGGGTTTCTACCCAGGCTGGTTAGCTTTCCAGGCACCCCCAGAGCAACAGCAACATGAGTGGCAACTCATCTGCTGTGGCATTATGTGCAGCAGCACCTCCCTGGCCTCTGTGGAGGGCCAAACCGAGAGCTGTGTGTGGACATCCTGGCTCTGGATGGCCTCGCTGGCCATCCCAGGGATTGACACACAGCTGTGCTGCAACCCCAAATGCTCTTCTGCCCCCAGCAGCTGCCACCATGGGCTCCCCACACCTAGGCACACCTTTGCATCTTAGGGCTGTCCCAGGCTGTGCGCGAGGACCTCTGCTGAGGTGCCCTGCAAGACCGGGCCCTCCCATGGTGAGTCTGGGCCAGCACATCTGTGAGGACCTTCCCAGGGGCTGTGAGTGCCGGGGGAGCCTAGGAGCCAAGGAGAGCAGTGGTCTCGGCAAGGCACAGGGGAGCCCAGAGCTGGGGAGAGGAAGGTTCTTCCTTTTCCCCAGAAACCAGCTCTGAGCTGGGCTCAGGAACTGGACCCAGAGATCAAAGACACGGAGATGGAGATCCTCATGGGGGCAGCAAAGCACTGTGATGGGGGGTCCCCATGGGGGATTATCAGGACATGGTCTTGGGAGTCTCCTTGGTGACCACCAGGGCTTTGTGATGGAGGTGACATCATGCCCTCAAGGCCATTGTGATGGTTGGTGTCCCCATGGTGACCATGTGCCTGTCCTGGCCAGGGCCCCCAGGTGCCCACTCCGAGGAGAGCGGCTCAGGCAGGAGGGAGCAGCTCCCCTCAGGGCCAGAACGGCAAGTCTCCGGCAGAGGATTGTAGAGATGGCCAGGGAGTGGGAGACGAATGCCTGCTCCCAGCCTATGGACAGACTCCGGGTGCACAGGCGTGCAGAGAGGTGAGCGATGGGTCTGGAGGGAGAGGCTGGCAGCAGACAGGACACACACAGAGAGCACAAGGATGTGGGGAGGGGGAGCTGGGGTGGCACAGCCAGCCCTGAGGTCCTCCAGCAGCAGCAGGGTATTTATTCCTGACCCCTGGAGCAGAGCTGGGGCACGCAGATGCTCCAAGGCCCACACAGCCATGGTGAGCTCAGCCCTGAGAAGCAGAGAGCAGCTCCAGGCTGAGCTCAGCCCAGCCGTGACCAGCCGTGTTCTCGCCTTAGAAACAGAGCTGGGGTTTCCTGCCCTTCAGGGGCCACACGTGCAAACACAACTGCCTGCATCCTGCCCCTCTTTCGCCCCACAGCTGGGCCACAGGGAGATGCTGGCAGCGATGCATCGCAGCCAGGTTGGGGCTTCGTCCAAGCAGTACGGGCTGCCCTCGCTCCCCAACCCCAGGAGCTCATGGGCCCCTGGGAAGAGGAGACAAAAGGTCCATGGCTGAACAGAGACAGTGGTAAGGCTTCCTCCAGCCTCCTTGAACATGCTGATAACCAGACAGGAGGTGCCTGGAGAGACCAGGAGGTCCCCTGCCCCCTTGCAGGCTGGCTGCCTGCTCTGCATGGGGCATTCACACTTCAAACCTGTGGCTCACCTGAAAATCATTTGCCCCCTCTTCAGACACACAAGGGACCAGAGTTGCAACCCTCAGAGCCCAGGTTTGGTCTCCCATCCCTCAGCAGGCAACGAGGTGGCACAGCTCCCAGGGGCTGGGAGCACCTGCAGCTCCCATGGCCATCAGGACAGTACTGCAGCTCCTGGGTCTCTGGTGTCCGGCTCGGCAATACAGGGGCCATTCCCCAGGCTCTGCTGCCAGAGTGATCTGGCCTTGAAGAGCACAGTAATCCCACAGCTACTTCTTGCCTGGCTTCTCCAAGGAACCCAAATCCTGGCTGGCATCAGGGGTTCGGGCTGTTTGCCAGCTGGGATGGATGGAGGGCAGGGAGGGGAGGACCAGGCTCACTTGGCCTCTCTTGTGTCAGAGTCCAACACTCTCTGACCAGGTTCTTCTAGATATTCCACACACGGAGAGTGCAACGTTCAATAAAAAAAGTTTACTTTGAAGATACCTGATGTTACCCAGGATTTTTGATTTAGCAGAGTGATACAGCAATGTGCTGGAATCAAAATACAAGTGCAAAATATAGCAAAATACAGCAGCTGCAATATACAGTTCTATCCCAACACCCATGTGATCCCCATTCCCGGTCTCTATACTACGCTCATGTCACAACGCTGGGTGTCCCCAGTCGCCAGGCAGGAAAACATCGGTTGAAGGCAGCTCAGGCCCGTTGCTCTCTTGGAAATTCCTTTGGTGGTTGTTCAGGTTTTACACTCTGTGTTGGGCTGGGCCCCATACACACTTCCCCCATGCTGGCCTGGCTCTCTCAGGGAGACGTTCACACTCTTGAAGAACTCAGGAAGAAGCATTTGCACCAGCTGATGCCCTCGGCAGATGCAGCTGCTCATCTAACACACAGGCCACCCTCTGGTGCCTCTGTGTTGAGACACAGTCAGCTCTGGGTGCCCCAGCTGTGGTGAATGAACCACCTCCCACCTTCTCCCCTGAGTTCCATGGGCACCTTGCCCTGCCTGTCTCCCCCTGAGCCTTCTCCCATTGGAGGTGTCATTGGTCGGGGACACACGGCCGGGATGGGGTGACAGCTGGGATGCACCACGTCGAGGATGGGGGTGACAGCTGGGATGTGGCACAGCCGGGGATGGGGGTGACATCTGCCACCGCAGAGTGATTGTCCACCAGACACCACTCTTTGAGAGGTGCCTCCCAATCATGAATCGCTGCCCACGCTCCCTCACGCCTGCCCCTGCCACCTCTGATCCTCCACTTACCAAAGAACATCTTTTTTCTGCAAACACTTCTTCTGCCCATCTCTGTCTCTCCTAGAAGGTTTCCAAAAATGGATTCATGCTCTTCATCTGTGGAAGCAATGATGCATGTATTTTAGATTAAAAAAAAAAAAAAAGCAACTGAGAAAAATCCTATTCTCAGTGCACGATGCACAAACTACCCTTTGCAGTTCTCCAAAAAAGATGAGGGTTCTTTCCTGAAAACTTAGACGCCTGAGGACAATGCAGTCGATACATAAAAGTAAGGCAAGCACATTGGTACTTTGCCTTCAAACCTCATTTCTAATGCTTCATCGTCTTCAGATCCCTGAAACTACCAGAAGGTGTTTTACAGCATCTCTGGAGATGAACTTCTGTGCCTCCTTTCTTCCAGCCTGAAAAAGCAGGCAATGGCTCACTTCCATGCCCTGTGTGCAAGGGAAATGCCCTGGGCTGCGCAGAGATGCTTTTGCAGCCTCGCAGAAGAGGTTCTGAAGTGATTCTCAAAGAAAACGTTACCCAAACTTTAATAAAAGCATCACAGGTACTGCCAAAACAAGAAGGGGATTGCTACAGAGACTTTGTGCCCTGATGTTCAGTCCTAATCTCAGCTGCAATTAATGATGCCTGTGTGTAGGGATTTTATTTGAGCTTCGGAGATGTTGGAACCTGCTTGAAAGAAAAAGGCAAAGAGGAAGGTGACTGCCCTCAGGGAGAGGTTCTGCTTGCTCTACCTGGTTAATGGCAGGCAGCAAAGGGCATGAGAAGAGGAGAGCAGCTTTGCTGGATAAGGAGAAAAATGGAAAGACAAATGGATCGCCATTCTCACATCACAGGGCAACACAGCTGATGCCCACTTTGTGACAATTGCGTGGTAGCTTATCCGCTTTTGCACACAGTGCAAGGAGATTGGCACTTCCAGAGAGCAAGTGCTTTCCCCTTCCTTGGAGGACTCTTTGGACTGAGAAGAACCGAGTTGCCAAAGCTCCTCTTTGCATCCACTGGACATACAGGAGCGCAAGGGACCCCTCAGACGGAGGCATCAACATGAGAGACATAAATGCTTTGGGAGATGTTGCAGGATTCATTTCAGCCAAGGGCAGGACTGCATGGAAGGGCAGCAGAATTTAAGGAATGGTGTGGTGGACATGTTGAGGGAAGAGGTGATGTGGCAGCCCAATGGGCTCGAGTGTGGGAGAGGCAAGGGGGGGTGGTTGTGAAGGGCCCAGGGTGGGGGCAAATGTTTCCTTCTAGGGGAATCTGTGCCAGGTTCAGCATGTTCCTGGTCTGGGTCAGAGGGCCCGTGCAGCACTGTGCACAAAGGGACACCCAGTTTTAGCGGGGGAGAGGGGTCTGTGCAGCACCCAGCCAAGCCTGGGGGCCCAGTCTGGGTCCCTGGGGAGTTCCCCGCTCCCGACCCCGCTCTGATCTCCATGGCGAAGGTCTGGAGCAGGGGCTGCTGGGAGTGACCTGTGCAGGAGAGTTGAAGGATCTGCAGCACCTCAGAGCTGGGCCTGTGCTTACTGCCCCAGAAACACACCCTCTTGGACCCCATGGCTATGAGCAATAATCTCAGATCTGGCTGGAGCTGCTGCCCCTCCACGCTCTTTGCCCTTGGACCCTGGGTCCTGCCTGTTGATGGGGAGGAAACCTGTGCTCCCAGGAAGCACCTGGAAGGGGCATGAGTTTGACCACTGAGCCTCCCGACCTTCTCAGTGAACTCACAATATGAGGTCAGTGGTGCCTGTTTGAGGACGATCTTCCCTCCAGATCTCCCTGCCTGATCCGTTTCTGGGAGATCCTCTGTCCTTGCCTCTGAGCTGGAAGGGTTCTGACCACTGAACTCCTGGTGGTCTTGTCTGCAGGACCAGTGACTAGAGGAGGCACCAGCCCACTGACCACGACACAGGCACATTCCATCTCCATAGCTTGCAAGACAGAGGCTGGACAAGGAGGAAGACCTTGGATAAGGGACTAGCTGGTTCAGAGGGGTATGATGGTTGTGGATTTCCTTTCCAAAAGAGTTCACCTTTCTTGTCTTTTTTTCCAAGACAAAAGGGCTCTGTCTGTGGGGTGAGACGTTCTTTCGAGGTGGGTACTATGTCAGATCATCCCACAGTCTTTCCCATGGAGCTTTACTGCACTGGTGGCTTCCCCTTCCAAAGAGCTTCTGGCTTCCAGGAGGTGTTAAACCTGCCCTGTGTGAAAGGTCTCCTCTGCCCTTAATGCAGGTGGGGGCAGCTGGGGTGGAGCTCCAATGCAAACAGGCAGCATGCAGGAGGTGGAAGCAGGGAACAGCTACAAAGGAGGAACAGAGAAACACGGCCAGGGCATGGAGGGATGGTGTCAGGAAAGCCAAAGCTCGGAGTTGAGACTTGCAGGAAGGGCTGAAGAACAAAAGAGCCGACCCACTGCTGAATGGAGTGGGTGACAGTGACAGTGGACACACAGAAGGCTGAGGAACTCCTCTGTGATTCCTGGAAAGCCTCAAGGAGGAGAAGAACTGCCAGTGGCGGATGAGGAATGAGTCAGAGACTACTTGTGAGACTCCGCCTCTGAAAGCCATGGGACCTGACTTGCTGCCTCCAAGCGTACTGACGGAAGTCACCAACCCCCTTGCAAGGACACTGTCATTTTTGAGAGAGGAGGGCAGGCATACCCGGCAACTGGACAAAAGCAAAATTTGAAGCCGTCTTCAGAAGGGGCCAATCTTCTAATCATCCTTTTAATAATCCGAGAAGCAACAGGCCGGTCAGCCTCACTTCAGTGCCTCGGCAAATCATGGAGTGAATCCTCCTGAAACGCATTTCTGAGCACATGGAAAAGAACGTGACTGGTAATAGTCAGTACAACTTTCCCGAGCGCAAATCTTGCCCCACCAACTTCTTACTTTCTAGGATAAAATAACTGGATTGGTGGAAGAGGGAAGAGCAGTGGATGTCGCTCACCGTGTCTTTAACAAGGCTTTCCACGTGATCTCTCAAGTCAGGATGTGATGGTCTGGATGGGTGGACAACCAGGAGGATAAAACACTGCTTGACAAAGATCAATGCCAAATCTTGCCCCCGGGAAGTAAGAAGCAACAATACAGGCTGTGGGCAGATTTCAGGCAGCAGCAAGGGCCGGCTGCTCCCAAAGGGACAGGGAGCCGGGAGCCAAACATGATGACAAGGCCAAAAAGGCAAGGGTCTCACCAGCCATGGTCAAGCCCCACCGTAGCCCAGTGAGGAGAGCAGGGCAGACCTGGAGATGGTAGCCAGGTTCAGCCAAGACTCCAGATCACCAGGAAAGTTCTTGGTGTCAAGACAGGTCCCAGGTCAAGCCAGGATCACATCTTGGCAAATCAGGATCAGGTCCACTGACAGTAACTAGGGTCATACAAAGCCCTGTAATTGCAAGGCAAGTCCATAGCAATGAGGTAGGTCTAAGGTAGAGCTAGAAAGTTAGGCTATGCTTCAGAGTCCGGATCAACAGGGTCCATGGGCAGAAACAGGCATACCTGCAATACAGCTGCAGACAAGCCCACCTGCAACGTAGCTCCAGACGGGACTGAAGGCCCAGGCCTGAGCTTAGATGGGGTTTCTTGGACATGTGTGTGGAGGCTCCTGGTGAGGCTGGTCAGGGCCATGAAGGCTGGTTATTGGCCGCAGGGCCCTGAGAACAGCCTGGCCAGAGGGAGCTCTGCGGAAAAGGCCCTGGGGGTCCTGGTGCACAGCCAAGTGAACGCCAGCAAGCAGTGTGCTCTGGCAGTGAGGAAGGCAACAGCTTCCTGGGCTGTGGACGCAGGAACATGGCCAGGAGATTGAGGGAAGTGATCACCTGCCATCACTCAGTACTCGCTAGACCACATCTAGAGTGCCACATCCAGTGTTGGGTCCCAAATAAAGGCAAGACAGTGACCAACTGGAGCCAATTCAGTAGAAGGCCTTCCGGATGCTCAGGCAGCTGTCGCACAAACTTCTGTGTCCATGGGGACAGCCGCTCCTGCCTCTCCAGTCAGGGCAGATGGCGAGGAGACTGCATCTCATGACAGGCAAGTCCAACAGGGCTGAGAGGAATCATGTCCGGTGGCAACTATTGCTGCAACACCAGGAGCAAAGGAGGCCCCTGGGAACCTCCAAGGTAAGAGGTGGACAGGAACCAGGAGGAAATATCAGTAGCTCTGCTCCCTTCAGCCCCTGACACGTGAGGCCCCTGTGCTTCTGGGAGACGTTGGGGGGCCCTCTCCCCTCAAGGTACAGAGCCTGGCACCTGAGGGGGACTCACCCCATCCCCAGGGCAAGTCTCCATGGCTGGGAGGAAATGCCAGGTGCTCGACCTCTTCCTCCCCAGTGACCATCGCAGGAGGCTGGAGGGACCAGCTCAGGCAAGCAGGATTCTCTAAACCTTAGAGAATCAGGGAACAGAGAGTCGTCTGCAGGGAGGTGAGGGGAATCCCATTTGTGGGATCTCTCCTGACTTTGAATCATGACTTTGGAGGAGGCCTGATGATTTCTCTGCCTCAGTTTCCTTTTCAAAGGAGCATGTCCCAGAGTTTGAGTGACCAGAGTTATGGGGAAAGCTGTATGCCAGGAAGTGTTCACAAAGTTTCCAGCAGCTCAGAAGTTTCAGTCTCCTTTGAGAGCCAGTTCTGCACTGCTCACTCTCTGCAGTCCCTGGGGAGAGACCAGCTGCAGCAGGAGCCTTCAGAGACTCGTTAGTGCTTTAAACCTCAGGACACTCCAGAGGGCAGGGGACATTCAGGTGTTGTTGGACATGCACCACAGGTGCTGCTGGAAGAAGACAGCAAGGGCAGAGCAATGCCTGAGTCCTGGGTGGTGGTTTGCAGAAAGCTGAGGGAAGAGAAGGACATGGTGGGGAAGAAGCAGAGCGTGACACCCCAACCTTGATCATCGTTACCAGGCATGATCAGCACAGAGGTCATCACCTCATCCTGAGGACTACAGGTTTGTGCTGTGCCTTCTGAGTCAGGTCTGTTTCTTTTTAGCTGCTGAGATTTTGCATGGTGGCATCTATGAGTGAAAAAGGTGATGAGCATATCCCTTCCTGGGAGTCTTCTCCTGCAGCTCCCTCTTCTCTCCACACATTTCTTCTGATGCCCTTGTTAGCTGAGCAGAGTCCTGGGGAGCTTGCCAGTCAGCGTGGAGTTATTTGTGCTTTTGCTGCCCCTGAGCCAGCCCAGAGCCTCATGAGCACAGCTGGCAGTGCTGAGGTCCTACTGCTGGGCTGTGCCATGACGCAGCCCCAAAGCCTTCAGAAACCATTGCTGGGGAGGGAACTACACAAAGTGAATGATCTTCCCTGTCCTCTTCCCTCCTACCCTGCTCAAAAATCTCTCTTCCTCATACTGGCTGATTAGCTCAGGTGTCCATCTTCTCTCAGGTCTTTCTCACTTTCCTCTCTGAAGCTCGTGTGGAGGCTCTCTGGGAGTCCTCTCAGGCAGTCCTGCTGCACAGTGCCATGGATGTCAACTCCTGACCCACGCACTGTCAAAGGAAGCACATGGCCTCGCCCTTCCAAAAGAAGTGTTTCAAACAGCTGAGATCAGCCGTTTGGTGCAGGGCCCATTCTCCTCCTTTGAGGAGAAAGGGCATCTGGCATGATGTGCTCACGTAAAGGGATTTTCTTGCCTGGTCGGGATTGTGGTTGCTATTTGGAATAACTTCAGGTGTAAGAGAGACACTGTCACAGTCTGAGTGAATGCTTTCTCTACTATACCTCCACTCCAAGAAGGAAATGAGCACCTCTGTGGGGCAGCTCACCTCTGTGGTTCTCCTAGGAGGCCCTTTGCTTTAAGATGTACTGTTTAACTCTCTGGAAAAGCCATATACTACTCTTTCACTAGTCATGGAGGCCCTAAAGGGAACACAGATGCTGTCAGAGAAGTGCCAGAGTCCATGTTTTCTCTGACAGAAGCTTCCTGCACAATTCTTTTATACAAGAAAGAAAGAATAAAACAAATGTTCTTTCTTGTAGGTTGTCTTGCTGGCAAAAGAAAAATGAGGGATCCAAGGTGCAACTTGGAGAAAGGGGAATGGGACAATTGCACATCTCCTACGGAATTTCTCCTGCTGGGAATGGGGAATGTCCCCTCACTCCAGACACCACTCTTCCTCCTCTCGCTCATCATCTACTTGTTGACTGTAGTTGGGAACATCCTCATCGTTGCACTGGTGGTGGCAGATCGGCATCTGCACACCCCCATGTACTTCTTCCTCAGCAATCTCTCCTCCTTGGAGACCTGCTACAGCTCCACCATCCTGCCCCGGCTGCTGGCCAGCTTCCTGACTGGGGACAGCACCATCTCTGCTCAGGGCTGTATTGTACAATTCTATTTTTTTGCCTCTTTTGTAGTTACCGAGTGTTACCTGCTGGCAGTCATGTCCTATGATCGGTACTTGGCCATCTGCCAGCCCCTGCTTTATGCCAGCCTCATGACCTGGAAGGTCTCTCTACAGCTGGCAGCAGCGTCTTGGCTAGTGGGATTCCTTATCGCTACAACATTCTCTTCTTTCTTACCCCAGCTGAAATTCTGCGGTCTCCAGGCAATGGACCACTTCTTATGTGATCTTACCCCACTGCTGGAGCTCTCCTGCAATGACACCAGGGTGGTCACACTGCTAACTTTCATCATATCTATCCTGGATGTAGTCATCCCCTTCCTGTTCACTCTGGCCTCCTACATGTGCATCATAGCTGCCATCCTGAGGATCTCGTCCAATGTGGGCAGGCAGAAGGCCTTCTCCACCTGCTCCTCTCACCTTACAGTTGTCTGCATTTTCTATGGCACCCTCATCATTGTCTATACACTACCCAGAACCCCCAAACTTAGGCAGCTCAACAAAGTGTTCTCCTTTTTCTACACCGTCCTCACGCCCCTGGTTAATCCCCTCATCTACAGCCTGCGGAACCGGGAGGTCAGGGAGGCCCTGGGAAAGGTGTTCAGGAAAGCTCTGGCTTGCACCCAGAGCTCATAGCTTTGTGCTCTATTGCATACAAAACACTGTTGGTTTATACAAGTCTACATGGGAAATGTGTGGTGCACAGTACATATCCCTTGAGAAGAAGACGGCACTGAGAATATGGGTGGAAAACAGAAGAGAAAAGAGTATAGATTTCCTTCAGCAATTAAATGTATGATTTAGAGGAGAATGGAAACAACGAACCATTCTTGGTGCTTCCTTTACAGCTAATAAAGTGGTGTTGCTGTACATGGGAAATATTGCAATGTTGTCATTTTCTAGTCCTGTGGTGACAAGGAATTCATCTGAGGTGAAATGTGAGAGGAACAGGGAAGGAGATTGGGACGGGCAGTATTTCCCTGACTGCCAGTTCCAGGGCAGAGGTTGGAGTCTCAGCCCTTAGTCCTCGTTACTCTTCTATCCAACGGAAATGCACATGCTGGCAGAGTTGCCCAAACATGTCTCCTGTCATTTGAGATGGCCTCAAGTCTCCCAGACATCTGTGGGTTCCTGGCAGATAGCGAGGGAACGTGTTGAAGAGACCTGCTAGGACTGCTGCTGCAAGTGGATACTGTAGGGAGACCTCAGGGCATCTGAAAGCATGGCGACAAGCATGGGCATCAAGCATGGGCAACAGCACTCACTCTTGCAGGCAGGGACTTCAGTGCCCGCCTGTCTGTGATGCAGCCCATGTTGAGTGCAATGGGCACGTGCAGTGTCCCTTCAGAGCACCTCTTTTTTGTCTGTGGTCTCTCCAGGGACTCTGGGGGTCATCTCCGGTGGAGAAGGCTCCTGGGTCAACAGAAAGCCTTTGGTGAGATGAAAGGGTAGCCAAAAATATCCACGCCTGCTAATGTGTAAAGCACTGTTTTCAACTCCTCTTTCAGTACCTGGGGTGGCCCTCGGAGGAGTTGTGTAGGTGTCCATGGTGATAACACCTGTCCCTGGGAGCTCATCAGCAGAAAATGCCTTTCTATCCCACTGCAATCAGGCCAGCAGAGTCAGCTTTTGACCCAAGAAAATCCTGAAAGTACTTTGTAGGCACGTAGTCCACCGCTCCAGGTTGTCCATCACTTTCCCCGCCATTGGTGCCCACTCTCTACCCTGACAGGCCAAAATGGGACATTCCCATCTCAGGGCCCATGTGTACTGCACCTCTCATCTACCCTCCAGTGACATCATAACCTGAACTTTATTAAAGGGGTCAGAGGTACCACTAAAACAAGAGGAAGATCACTGCAGACACTTTGCGCCCTTACATTCAGTCCTAATCTCAGGTACAGTTAAACATTCCCATGTGTTGGGATTTTATTCAGGTTTGGAGATTTTAGACCCGGATTGCAAGAAAAAAGCAAAGAGGGATGTGCCTAGCATTATGGAGAGGTTTTGCTTCCTCTAGCTGGTCAATGGCAGGCAGCAAAGGACATGGATTGGGAAAGCAGCTTATCTGGAAAAGGTGAAAGATGGAAACAAGAATGGATTGTTGGTCTCAGATCACAGGGTAGCACATGTGACATCTACTCTGTGATGGGAGATGGGTAGCTTGTCCATCTTTACGCACACTGCAAGGGGATGACTCTTCCAGAGGGCAATTGCTTTCCCCCTTTCTAGGAGGGCTTTTTGGACCAAGATGAACTGTGATCCCCAAACTCCTCTTTGCATCCACCAGCCATAATGGGAGTGAAGGGGACCCTTGAGATGGAGGCATTAATGGGAGACACACATGCTTGGGAAGGTGTTGCAGGATTCATTTCACCCAAGGGCAGAGGACCCCCAAATGAGACACCTGACTCGACAGTTACTGTCTTGCCTGCAAGGCGCAGCACTCCTGGAGGTGATTCACCTTCCCTCTGGGTGCACCCATCCCATGAGAGGGAAAAACTCGCTCTAAAGGTGGTGGTCTTTTGGCCAACTTCCCTAAACCGAAGAATGGGTTTCATGGGTGTGTCTTGGATACCCCCAACAAGTCCATACAGAGATCAATGAGTGGGCAATGAATTGAGCCCCTTCCCTGGACACGTCTGAACTGGCGAACAGGAATCCCAACCCTCTTCTTCCCTGTGGATTCTCATAGAGGGGATCTGTGAAAGTCGATCAGATAGTGTCAGCCCCTTCAAAACGTTGCTGATGCCCTTTAACAAAAAAACGGGCTTGGGAGGTAGCCAAGATCAGGTTTCACGCATGTCTCCTGTCATTGTTCCCCAGCCATTTCTGCTTGTTTCTCATGCAGTTTGCTGTGCATCTCCTGCCTCTTGTCCCACTTTTCCATGCCTTTTCACAGGGAAAAGGCTGTGACCCCGCACTGTGAATATCCCCCCAGAGGCAGCTCTCCAGGCAGCCCTCAGTGACCCCACAGCCCTGCAGGGAGGCCCTGCCCTGCCTGCGCCGGCCGGCCAATCAGCTAGCAAGTGGAGGCAGTGAGCCAACTGGTGTCTGGGAGGGACAGGATGTGACCTGAGTGATGTGCAGACATACCAATGGCATTGCCCAGCTGTCATCCCCCCCCATCCCTGCCATGGTACATCCCTGCTGTCACCCCCATCCCTGGATGTGCTACATCCCAGCTGCCACCCAGTCCCGGCCATGTGTCCCCAACAAATGACCACTCCAATGGGAGAAGGCTCAGGGGGGACAGGCAGGGCGAGGTGCCCATGGAGCTCAGGGGAGAAGGTGGGAGGTGGCTCATTCACCACAGCTGGGGCACCCAGAGCTGACTGTGTCTCAACATAAAGGCACCAGAGGGTGGCCTGTGTGTTAGATGAGCAGCTGCATCTGCCGAGGGCATCAGCTGGTGCAAACACTTCTTCCTGAGGTCTTCAAGAGTGTGAATGTCTCCCTGAGAGAACCAGGGCACCTTGGGGGAAGTGTGTATGGGGCCCAGCCCAACACAGAGTGTAAAACCTGAACACCTACCAAAGGAATTTCAAAGAGAGCAACAGGCTTGAGCTGCCTTCAACCCATGTATTCCTGCCTGGCAACTGGGGACACCCAGGGTCGTGATGTGAGCGTAGTATAGAGACCGGGAATGGGGATCACATTGGTATTGGGATTGAACTGTATATAGCAACTTCCATGTTTGTCAGCTCAGGGCAGGCTGCTCTGTCACTGGAGCTGCCTGAGGAGCCCCGGGGCCAGGACTCCTGTGCTGTGCTGGGCAGAGGGGCTGCCCAGAGGGGCTGCAGGCAGCCAAGGTTAAGGATCTCCTGGTGATGAGAGCAGTGGAGACATGGAGTGAGTGGCCTCCATTTCCTTGTGCCATTGCTGGCCCCCAGCCCCCCGGGGGCTGATGGGGAGGCTGACACCCCTCTCTGCCCCCCACGACCTGCTGTGCCCTTCAAAGGGACTGGGGCTGTGGTGTGAGTGCCCAGAGCTCTACAGTCCCCTGAGGTGGGCACTGCTGTGGGGCCACCCCCAGCCTGGGTTGCTCTGCTGAGTGGTCTGGGGAGAGGGCAGGGCAGGTGGGGAGAGCTGGGGAGGGTCTGGGGTGGTCTGGAAAGGGCCTGGGAGAGGAAAAATGCCAGCAGGCAGCTACTCTGTGTGAACGGCAGTGTGGGAGCACACGGCCATGTGCTTGCAGGGCAAATGCAGGTCTCCTGGGAAAGGCACCAGGACATGGCGGGTGCAGAAGAGAAGAGCCCAGGTGGTTCCCTGTGTTGCATGGACACACTGGGAAAGCTGCCCCATGGCCATCATCCCAGACCAGCCCCTCACATCACCCCTTTCCAGCACTGGCTGCTCACCCCAGCTGTGGGGTGGTGTATGGCCAGCTCCGTCCTCCTGCAGGTCTCCGTATCCAGACACAGGAGAAAAGGCCAGCCTTGCACAGCCTCTCTTCTGTACCACCCCACGGCAGATCCCAGAACATGGCTGTCTGCTACCTCCTACATGTGGCACAGCCTGGGCTGGGCAGGGGCCAGGTGCTCAGACCCCTCAGACACTGGGGGATCATTTAAGAGTCACTTAATAATACTCCAGCCCTTTCCATGTCCAAGGTCTCTGGTGCCAGCTCCACCTGAGATCTGCCTTTCCTCACTCCAACCCTGCGTGCACAGACAAGGTCTTGATGCTCCCCCCTGGGCAGCTCGTCCCCCTTCCACCCTTGTGCATTTCCACTCCAGCACCCTGAACACTGGTGCTGCTGCCAGGGCAGAGGTGGAGGATCACCCGGAGTGGCTCCTCAGGGAGCTCTACAGGGAAAAGCTGTGCCCAGACCCAGCCTCAGACCCAGACCCAGCATGGAAGAGGGGAGCTGCCCTCTCCCCACCCACCCTGGCAGTGACAGCCCCACCTCAGCCCACTCCTGAAAGGCTCCAGCGCAGCTCTCAAGGGAGCTGGAGCTGCCTCTCCTAACTGTGCATTGTAAAATCAGACCCAAGTGGCCTCCCTCACTTTTTCGTCCAGCTAAGTCTCTGCGTGCAGTGTTAGCTGAGTAGGGGTCCAAATCTGAAGCTCTCCTTACACCTTTAAATTGGCTGTCAGACAAGCGTTGCTGTGGATATATGGTCATCTTTTGCACCTAAAACCCTCTCTGGGTGCTGCTCGGGTCCCAGCATCCCTTTCTAAGGCTTTCTTGACTGCAGTGTGCAGGCAGGTTTGAGGTAGAGATGGGAGTCAGGACAGCAGGATGGGGACAAGGACAGGTCCAGATGTGGGAGGTGCAGGGCCAGGCACAGGCATGTCCACAGCATAACTCAGGCAAGGCTCCAGCCTGTGATTCTTCCCTGAGGGTGCAGGAATCACTCTCCAGTGACCCTTCCCTGCGCCTCCTGGCTCCCCACTGCCTTTCCTGAGCCTGCAGAGCCCTCCTTTCCCCATGCATATCTGCATTTAGTGCTCTACCTTCTGGTTACTGCACCAGGGACCGTCCCTCACTTTGTGAGGCTCCACTCACTGCCCACACCAGGCACACGCTGTCCCTGGAGATCCCCTGAGCTCTCCTGGGGGCTCAGATTCCCCTCCACAAGGATGGGCATCTCTCATCAGCACTGTCACCTCTGGGACAGGCTCGGGCAGGAAATTCAGAGACCATTCCCCATCTCCACTGGCACTGGTCACCAACAGATGAACCCTGCATCCAGCCCTCAGTCCCTATCAGATCACATGGAGACTCTGAGCTTGTCCCCCGCATCCCATGGAGGTCACAAGCAGAGCAGCAGACTCTTTTGAGGTGCAATTTCTTTGGGTGTATTTTTGACTGCAGCTTCTGAAGAAAGGCAAGACTTCAGGCACGTGATGGAGGGGATCCCCTTTTATTATAGCAATGTTCTTGTGCAGGCCAGGTCTGCCCTAAATGCACCCAATGCCTGGTCCTGCCTGAGCTCACAGGAATGCACAGGGAAGCACAAACCTACCACCAGCACGTTACAAGAGCACTGGGGCCATCTACACATATCAGACCACAGAGGACAGTGTGGAAATGAGGAGAAAATCCCTGGAAAAAAAAGTCCTGCTGCTGTTGGTAGACGTGTCTCCAAGAAAGCTGCAGGCCCCATGCAAAGGCTGCAGTGAGGAAATGCCTGCTGTGGCAGTGGGGGAACGGTCCTGAGGAGCAGAGGGTCTGTCCCCACAGACTTCATCCAGACTCTCCTCCTTTCCACTCTCGCTCTGCTTGGAGTGTTGGAAGGCTGTAGAGGGAAGGGACCAGCCCATGGTGACAGTCGGCTGCCACCCTCACAGGAGAGGGGTGTGAGATCATACCCTGACTGTGGCCACAGGACCTGAGCTCTCCTAATGGACACAGGACCCATGGTCTGCCCAAGCCTGTACTCATCTGAGCCTGACTCTGTGCCCCTGAGCTCCCTTGGTGTCTGCACCAAAAGACACACTGCAAAGGGAAACTCTCCTCATTGCACTGAAGGCATCCAAGGAGCTCAGACTAGTGGGCTCGGAGGTTCTCCCATCTCTGCTGATGAAGGGAGAAGTCTGGCTTCCTGCTTCAGCATGGTCTCTTGATCAGATTCGAATGAGAGATTCCTGAGGACAAGTGGCACAAAGCAAGATATTTGTTTCTGTTAGGAGAATGTAACAGAGAAAAGTAAGCGAGAAAGAAAGACATGAGCAACAGCTAGCTATGTTGCCAAATACCCTGGGAATGAGGAGCAGATGCACATGGGAGAGTTATTGGTGCTGCCATTGTACCTACTGAACCAGTTTCCTCAGTGAGCTCCTTGTTCCTCATGCTGTAGATGAGAGGGTTCACTGCTGGAGGCACCACCGAGTACAGAACAGCCACCATCAGATCCAGAGTTGGGGAGGAGAGGGAGGAGGGCTTTAGAAAGGCAAACACAATAGTGCTAAGAAACAGGGAGACCACGGCCAGGTGAGGGAGGCACATGGAAAAGGCTTTGTGTCGTCCCAGCTCAGAGGGGATCCTCAGCACAGCAGTGAAGATCTGCACGTAGGACAGCACAATGAAAACAACACATCCAAAGTCTAAACAGGCACTAACCACAATAAGCCCAACCTCCCTGAGGTAGGAGTCTGAGCAGGAGAGCTTGAGGATCTCAGGAACTTCACAAAAGAACTGCTCCATGACATTACCTTGGCAGAGTGGTATTGAAAATGTGGTAGCAGTGTGCAGCACTAAATTGAGAAAACCACTGGCCCAGGCAGCTGCTGCCATTCTGACACAAGCTCTGCTGCCCATGATGGTCCCGTAGTGCAGGGGTTTGCAGATGGCAACAAAGCGGTCATAAGCCATGACAGTGAGAAGAGAATACTCCCCTCCAAACAAGATGAAAACCAGGAAGACCTGGGAAGCACATCCTGAGTCGGAAATGGCCCTGGTGTCCCACAGGGAATTGGCCATGGATTTGGGGACAGTGGTGGAGATGGAGCCAAGGTCGAGGAGGGAGAGTTTGAGGAGGAAGAAGTACATGGGGGTGTGGAGGCGGTGGTCGCAGGCTACAGCTGTGATGATGAGGCCGTTGCCCAGGAGGGCAGCCAGGTAGATGCCCAGGAAGAGTGAGAAGTGAAAGAGCTGCAGCTCCCGTGTGTCCGCAAGTGCCAGGAGGAGGAACTCATTGAGGGAGCTGCTGTTGGACATTTTGCTATCTCTGGGCATGAGGTACTGTCCAAAGAAGAAAAGACATTGAGAAGTTAGGAAAGACTTTTCAAGTAAAAAAATCCCCAAATGTTGCAATTCTCATGCACCCCCCCCCCCCAACATTGCCTCTCTCTTTATGGAGAGGATCTGTGCGCAGCTCCCTTGCTTGAGCTCCACTTTGCACTGGCGGAGTGTGTTATGAGGAGCAGGGACTTCTGCCCATGAGCTCCACAGGAGTCAGTCCAGCTGTATAGTGGTGGGATACATGGGAATGGGGGTGACTAGCTCGGACAGTCACAGTTCCTCTCAGGTGAAATCCACTGGGCATGTGGAAGGGCTTTTCAGCATCTGCACCACCACTTCTAAAGAATGAGGGTTGAGGAACAGAGTTTGGGGGATTTTTTAGCAGTGTTTATTTTCTTTGAGATGCCCCTGTCACCCCTGCGGAGTGACCCTCAAAGGAAAAAATTCTCAGCATTTCTACTGTGAATCCTGAGAAAAATGCATTCCCTGTCGCTTGGTGCAGAGTGAGGACAGCTTGTCTGTCTATTAGCCTCATTCCCAGCTGTCATTTGCTCGCACCTCTTGGAGCTGGGGGATGATCACTCCCATATGTTGCCCTGAAAAGAAACCAGCCCCTGCTGAGAGCAGACAAGTCCAGTTATAAACTGCAGATCTCCAACCATCTCTCCCTTTCTCAGGGCACCAGAGGGACGTCTCCACACTCCCCTTCTAGCCAGGGACACACAGGGCTCTTTTCAGATGCCCATATACAGTTTCCCAACACCATTTCCATGCTCTCAGCATCTCTGCAGATTCCTCACAGGTCTCTTGGACACAACAGAGATGCTATGAGGCAGCGGTGCCCTTCTGGAGGGCAGCTCAAAGCCTGGCAGGACATGACAGGGAAATGGTCAAAGGACATTAAGGACTGAGGATGGGCTCTCCTTAAGGGAGAGTCAGCTCAATTCCCAACCCCACAGACTGCATTTCCTGGAGCCACAGAGACTAGAAGGGTGCTGCAGACACCTCACTCCCAAGCAGACCCCTCTGTTCCACAACTCGCAGGGCAGGTGTCTGAACTGCAGCTGAAAACCCTGAACCCCAGGGAGCCCAAGAGAAGAACAGGAGCAGCATGGAGAGGAGGGGAAACAAGGAGCAACCCCATGATCCTGCTGCCAAGGGAGGCAAGGAGAGAGGAGCAGATGGGCCCTCAGGAAAGCCTTCACCTTACCCAGCTGGGCATGCTGCCTCACAGATGGTGACAACTCAGGGCAGTCACTCTCAGCTCCTGGACTCCATGGCTGTCAGGGCAGAGGCTCTGCTGGGTCAGAGAAGAGACATGGGGGGCTTGTTCGGAAGAAGCTGTCTGCATTGGAGAGACTGAGTAAGACTTGCTCAGATCCATTCTCCTAGGACAATTCTGTTCGCAGTTCCCTCTCATTCCCTGCCCATCTCTGCCACCCGGCACTGTCCCTGCTGCCAGCTCTTACTCTGTCCCAACATCTTTTCCTTGCCGCTGCTCACAGACCCCATCCCACACTCTGTGTGCTCCATTCTGCCCTACAGAAACCACCCAGGACAGGGCACTGGGCACAGGTTTCTCTGTTCTCACAGGTCCTAAGGAGCAGGTCAGAACAACTCATAAAGCAGTCAAGGTGCTGCTGGTGCTGTTTGTAGGCTGAGGTGGGGTTGAAGGGGTTTCCTGAAGTTTCTCACAGACCAGAAGTCACTGAATTCATGACTGAATCTATCAGTCATAGGATGGGATGGGTTTAGAAGATCCCTCCAGGAACCTCAGGAGCATTGCCCTGCAGCCAGAGACTTACCATGTCAGGAGCTGTGAAGATTCCTCCCACAGTGAACTCTCCTCTGGCCTCCCACTCCACACTGCCTTTCACTTCTCATCTCATGTCAGCAGCAGCAGGCAGTGCCCAGAGCCCTGCTGCTCTTTGCAGAGGAGCTGCCTCTAGACACAGCTCTCTCTCAGCAGTGCTGCCAGGTTGCCATCAGCTCCTTCCATTGCAGGAACCTGGCCCTGCCCAGGAGCAGGGGCCCAGCTGAAGTCCTGACTTCCTCTGTCCCTTGTGCTCCCTTCTCCTGGGAAATGTTCCCTGAAGTAGACTAAAATCATCACCATTGTTCTGTTTCTCAACACTGAAGGGAAACTGATTCCAGCATTACAATTTGTCTCATCACAGGATGGTTATCTGCAAGAGGTGGAAATGTCTTACTCCTAACTAGACGGGAAGCTACTCGACCCATGGTTCAGGTTTTGATTCAGATGAGTCAATCTGGGCATCACATGCCTATTTAGAAGCCCCCAGCATGCAGTGGGATTCAGCGCTCTCCTACGAACATCAAAAAAAAGCAGGAGGTGGGATTCTCCTTGCCCAGGCCAAAGTATACACAAAATAGATGTCTGTGTGTGAGATCCCTGTCTAAGCTCCCATTATAATCACCTGAGATGGAGGGTGGGATCAGTTCCTCCCACACAAACAGCTGGGGACAGTTGAGGAGACAGAGGTGGTCCAAGTCATGTGTCAGTGTCTGCTTGCTCTGATGGAGCAACTATGAGACCCACATCCTTCTGGAGCATGAGGTGGGGGCCAGGTGGGGAATTTCCTTGGCCATCTCAAATGACCCCAGACGCCTAATACTGATAGAGCCCCACTCACTAGGAAGCTGTGACACAAGCAGATCCCTACAGTGCAAAATCCTGATGTAATCCAGGGCAGACACTACATGTAATGACATAAAAAAAGGCTGGCAGGGCCATGTCAGATGTCTGCGGTGTCCAGCACAACTGCATGTTTCTAGCACATACAGTATGGCCCCTAGAGGAAAGCCCTGCCTGTTTGGAGTGGTGCTGGGCAAGTGTCCCAGGGCCCAAACAAATGAATCCTACCTCTGCCTTCGGGCACAGTCTGTACTGCCCACAGCTAAGCGTACTGCATAAACGGGAGGCACATCACACCAAGGTCTCCACTCATGTCCCTTCACTCTTAAGACCTTCTAGTTCTCTTCTCCCTGACCCTCTTTTCACCCCCAGATGACATAAACAGGGACTGTGCTAATGAGGTCAACAGGGTCACTGGATCACAGGCTGTCCAGGCCAGGGACTTCTTCAGTGGCACCTTATCCTGCCCGGATATTGGTTCACCTCTGTCACAGGCCCCAAGGTGCTGCAGAGTCAGCTCAGGCAGCAAACCTCTTTCCTGCCATTCCTGCACAGCCCAGCTCTGTTTCTCCCTGGCCTTGGGCCCTGCAGGCTTTGCTCTCTTAGTGGGAACCTCCTTTCACCATGACATTGCCACCTGCTTTGTATACCAGCATGGCTCTGCTCTGCTCTGAAGTGGGGCCATCGCACACACAGTGTCCTTGGCTCCTGGTAACAGGTTTCACCATGACTAATCTGACTGAAACATTGCTAGAGTACTGAGATGTGGTGAGATCACTTGCACGATAGGAGAGCCCTGATGGTAGTGTACAAACTCTTCAGGAGAGACCAACGGGGAAGATGAGGAAAGGGGATGCCCTTTGTGTGAAGGGACAGCTCAGATATGTGGAGCTCTTCACACATTAAGGCAAGGGTTTGGGTGAGAGCTTGTGGGTGACAAGGGTGACATCGCAATGGGAGGTACAGACCATCCAATCAGGGTGAGGAGGTGGACGCAGTCTCCTTTAAGCAGTGTGAGTAAGTCTGTGGATCACAGACCCTGGTTCTTATCGGGGGGACTTTAATCCCCCTGACATGAACTGGAAGGCCAAACAGCAGAGTGCAAGCAGGCCAGGAGGTTTCTGGAGGGCATCAGGGACAGCTTCTGAGCACAAATGCACGATTTGTGATGCTTCTTTGTATCTGAAAACTTCAAACAGGGAGGGACTGATCAGGGATGGTACAGTCAGTGTCTGCCTTGCCTCCGGTGATGAAGGAAAAGTAGAGTTCCAGATCCTGAGTGGAGTGAGGAAGGATAGCAGAGGAGCACAGATCCTGGACTTCAGAGGGGCAGAGTTGGGCCTGTTGAGGAGACTGGTGGGGGATCCCATGGGAGGCAGTTCTGAAGGGCCCAGCAGCTCAGGAAAGCCAGCAGGTCTTTAAGGACAGCACCCAGCAAGCACAAAAATAGTCCATAGTGGTACTCAGTAGAACTAGCAGACATCTTGGGAGATCGGCGTGGCTACACTGGGAACTCAGGACTGAGCTCCAGGGCAATAAGGAAGCAGAAGGAAGGAGAGGCTGCAAGATGGTATTTAGAAATACTGTCCAGCGAGAAGGGATGGTGTTAGGGAAGCCAAAGCTCCCCTAGGATTGCCCATTGCAGGGAACATCAAGAGCATGAAGAAGAACTGCTACAGCTTCAGTTACAGGAAAAGAGTAAAAAGGAAAATGTTGGCTCCCTGCTGGATCAGGCAAGGAATCTATTAACAGCAGATGCAGATGGGTGTGAGGAGCTCAAGGCCTTCTTGGCTTTAGTCTACACCAATAAGTTCTCCTAGGCTGTTGTGCCTAGTCAGGAGTCCAGAGGGGAAAAAAGAAGCAACCAATGCTGGGTGATGACGGAGCAAGGGATGACTTGCAAGAACTCAACCCATACAAGTCTCTGGGACTGGATGGGCTGCACCTGACGACATTGAGAGGGCTGGCTGCTCTCACAACAAGGCTCGTCTCTATCATCTTTGAAATGTTGTGGAGATCAGGGGAGGTCCCAATGAGCAGGAGAAGGGGTATGTTGTGCCCATCATCAGAAAAGGCCACAAGGACAACGCAGGGGGCTGCAGGCTGTTCAGCCTCTCTTTGGTGAGGAGTGTTTCATGGAGTGAATCGTCTTGCATCACATTTCTGGGCACCTGAAGGAGAAGAAGCCAGCATGGATTTAGTGCAGAGAAATGATTCCTGACCACCTGATTGCCTTCTGTGATAAAAGATCTGTACTTGGTGAGGAGAGGAGAGTAGGTGTCATTTACGATGATTTTAGCAAGGAGTTTGACGCTGTCTCCAAGAATATTCTTGTATACAAATAGGGCATTATGATAGGCTGGGCAGACAACCAGATGGGTTAAAAGCTGGTTGGATGATTGAGCTTAGAGTTTTTTTGTGACTGAGTGGTGCTTTACCTGGAAGCCAGTGACAGGTGGAGCACACAGGGGTCTGTACTGGGACCTGTCCTGTCTAAGACATTCATCAGCGACCTGGAGAACACAACTCTCATCATATTTGCAGATGGCACCTCACCAAGAGAACTATCATAAGCTCGAGGGCTGCCATCCAGATGGACCTCAGCAGATGGGGGGAATGGGTTGCCATGAACTTTATTAAATTCAAAAATCAAACGCCAGGTCCTGCCCCTGGGGCAGACCAACACCCTGCAGTGATACAGGCTGGGCAGTGCCCAGCTGGGCAGCAGCTCTGCAGAAAAGGATGATGCGGGATAAGCACATCCGGTTAAGATTTGTGTTTCTGTATTCAGGAAAACATCATCATCAGAAGAGTAACCTGCTTCACCTTGTAAACACCTTCCTTCAACGCCAGCTCCCAGAAGTCTAGAAAGTGGAGGATGTACTCCTACTGAAGTCTGCTGATGGAAATCGGTGTAGTGGTCCTCCCAAAGTGACCAAAACACAATATGGAATTCAGATTCCTAATTTGTAGAGATTTGGCCCTTATGAAGAAAGAACTGATATTGTAGTTAAGGCATTCAAATGCTAAAGCCATTTCTACTACGAACACTGTGACACCTATCTTTTGCAAAGGCAGACTGTTAGAAGGCATGCTATTGGCAAACAGATCTTGATTGCCTGCACTTTGCAAACATTGCATACGTTTGATTCAGGATATAAATAACTATCTTGAAATTGCCAGAATTATTCTCCTAGGCAAAATTAAACATCTGTCTAAGAAGCCTGTGTGTGTGGGAATGGGGGGAAGGCTGGGTCTGGGTGAATCTCTGGACTCAGAAAACACTCTGGACAAATGTTTTCAGTGCTGTTTGCTGCCACAGAAAATTCTAGAAGATTCAGGTAGGGTGCCCTCATGATGGCTGTATCCTTTTGCTTGGGAAAGCACAGCATTCAGGTGCTTCAAGATACATAACTGAACAGGAAACCGAAAAAGGAAAGCTACTGATAGGAAGAGCTCTTTGGGGAGATTTGCATGGCATCCAGCTGGTGTTGCAAGCTACCAAACTGGTGCCTATGCTGGACCCTTCTGTAACAGTGTAGTAAATGCAGCTTTCAATGAGAGTCCAACAGCCTCCCACTGTACACGGACATGTGGAATATAAATGATAGTTGGTGCTGTCCTTTGGGCTTCCCAGATGCTGGTGTCCAAGTCAGCATTGAACACAAGCAGCATGACACAGGCAGGAAAGCTGAGGGCAGGCACTGTCAAAGCAGCGTGGTTTTGAGTCATAATTTCAAAGTTCATTTTATAAGAAGTGACAACCTTCAACCTGTCTGAAGAGCTCCCCAGCTCACAGCCTGCTGTCTCGTTTCCAGAGGCTCCTTCCAACCAGGTTCCTTGCTCAGGAAGATCAAAGGCCATTGCCTGCAGGTGGTACCTCAAGCGCATAAGCAGATAAGCCTCTACCCCATGACCAAAGCAGCAAGCATCCTTTCCCAGGATGCATTTCTCTGTGTGTCTGATCAGATGAGCAACACTTAGGCAGTTCTGGTCCCCAGGAGGAAAGTGCTAGCAGTAGGTGTGGGCACTGACTAGACATTACTGGTAGATGACCACAGAGGCAGCCATCACACAACCCAAAGGGAGATAATCCTCTTATGTGGCAGATGAACATCCAACCATGTAACATGTCTGTCCATGCTTTAATGGCTCTCAAGTGCTTCCACTAAAGGTCCAGATGCTGTAATACAGGGATGCCAAAGAACAGAATACATTTCCTGCCCAGAAGTAAAAAGGAACACATCAGCACCAAGTCTATTTATGCTATAACTTTCTTCTTGAGAAAAAGGCATAGATGTACAAATAGAAGTGCTGAAATGCTTTTAGTGCCTCCAATGGGGCATTTCAGGCTGCAGCATTGTTCATATTTGGTAAATGTACACAACTAAAGAAAATGTTTACACTAATCAACAAGCGTACAATAACTGTTCCTCTTAAGTACAATGAAAGAAAGGAAACACATTTCTTCCCCCCACCTCCTGCAAAAAAAAAAAAAAAAAAAAGCAGCGTTACAAGAAAGGAGGTTAGGAGAAGGGCATGAGCTGCAGTCAAGCTGATGCAGAACCACCTCCTGGGAGCTACAGAGTCTTATGAGGAGACGAAAACCACAGTCTGAATCCCACTGAGGTCAGCAGGAGCTCTTGCCATGGAGAAAAGTTTATGAAGAGCATCTTCCAGCTCCCTGAGCTGCCAGCAACCTCCTGACTGTTGAATTTGGAATGGAAACAACGGTCATGCACAACAGCATCATTTGATGTCCTTCAGTCTAAAAGAAATGTGGATTTTCAGGCAGAAATGATAGGAAGCACATTAAAACCAGGCCACCTCCTTACCATGAGTGACACCTACCTCACTTGAGTCAATGAATCCTAGGCGATTAAAGAAGCGAAAAGGTGCCAGAGTGCATCTTTCTTCAGGGGAGGTGGTGCTAGCAAACAGAGCAGACAGGCCCAGGGTAGGAGCTGCCAACTTCTCCAGAGCACCTATTCCTGCAGGCTCCAGGGGAGACCTTTGCCTCTAGCCTGGCTCTCCAGCTCTTTGGCTACACAAACCCATATTTCATTTATTTATTTATTTATATACCTAAAAGGATGGACAACACATTTCCTTGGTTTTGAGTCACTTCAGGAATACTGTGTTTTAAGTCAACATGACTAAGAGTCTGTGGATCTTTCTGGTGGAGGCTCGGTCCTTCCTTTTGGACAGTAATAACAATGTACTTTATTTGGAACTCCAGTACCGAGTTTCAGCTCCATGCTTACTTCTTCCATGTATTGATATAACCTTCCCTTCCCAACCAGCTTTCTCTACTTTTTGTTCTCCCACCCCTCACTCTTAAAACAGCCAAGACTGTTTACAAAGACCCAACAGTTTGAATCCAAGGGACACAGACATTTACCTGCTGCAGGTAAGGAATGTTTCCTCTTGTCTAGTAGGCATTTGATGAGACAATTCAGCCTCAGAACCCTGAAGGTGATTCCTCATCACTGTACATTGCATCCTCTTTTAAAATATGATTAATACCACCTGAAAGACAAGAGATGTTGGTTAACTTCCCTGAATAGTCCATATCCCTCACTCGCACTGGTACAGCTTCCAAATTAGTGCTGAAACACATTCCCTTGCATTTTGTGATTTGATGGGAACACGTTATATTCTTAAGTCTGCCTCCTACCACACAGCACAGGAGACTCTACAAGTCTGTGCAAAGCTCTCCTGAATATCCTGATTTGGCTAAATGTCTTTCTCCAGTGGTGAAAACACCTATTCTCCCAATTAAAAAAAAAAAAAAAAAAGGATGATGCTCAGGAATGCCTTCTGTAGTTCCTAGACACGTAAAGAATATATATATATACACACACACACACACACACATACACACACTCACACACACATATTTATGATTTGTATATATTTCTGTGATATGTATTTATGTATATCCACATATATGTGTGTATATATGTGTGTGTATTGATTATATATATATATATTTCATGACAGAGCACTTGTGCAGAACAACAGACTCCCCACACAACTGCAGGAACTGTGGTTTCGTAGCTCTGTGCTGTGTGCGCTTCATTTCTACCAGCTGATAAGTGTTTCTTTCTAAATGCAACAGCAGTTTCTTTCTTCCAGTGTCCAAAAAGTCCCGAAGAAGCCAATCAAATCCCTGCTTGCATGAACTCGGTGATGAGTCTATTCCACGCGCTCCAGGCACCCTGCTGGATCCATGGCAGTGGGATCCCAGCACAAGCCCCCCCTGCCCAGTGCAGCCTGGGGGCGGCTCAGGCCTCCCTGGAGAGCCCCAGCCCAGCAGGGAACAGCCCTGCAAGGCCAGCGCCTTTCTGGCCTGTCTGCTTCAGAGACAGAAGTGGCCTCACCAGCCATTTCACAGTCCTGTTGCTGCTGCTCAGCTGCTCAGGCTGAAGTGACCTCACAGCTGCTTTGCTGATGCCCTTCCTGCTGCTGGCCTGTCCGGGACTCAGGCAGAAGTGACCTCACAGCCTACACTCAAGCCATAAACCTGCTTCTGGCCTATCAGCAGCAGACAGAGGTGACTTCACATGAACCAACAGCAAGCAAGGGCATGCTGACGGCATGCAATCTATAGAGAAGGACGTGAGCTCACTCTCAGCATCACAACCATGTCCCACTTTTGGAGTATCAGGTACTGAAGCAGCAGTGACCTCACAGTCAACATCCCAAGCACCTTCCTGCTACTTGCCTATCAGGTGCTCAGGCAGAAGTGGCCTCACAATACATTTCACAGCCATCTTCCTGATGTTGGTCTATAAGCTTCTCATATCGGAATGACATCACAGCCGCTTTGCTGATCCTGTGCCTGCCAGCGGCCTGTCATTTCTTCAGGCATCAGTGACCTCACAGACAACAATGACGCCATTAACCTGCTTCTGGCCTAACAGCAGCACAGGCAGAGGTGACTTCACAAGAACCTACACCAGCCAAGAGCCTGCTGATGGCCTGTCAGGTACTGAGGCGGAAGTGACCTCACAGTCAGCACTGAAGCCATGTGCCTGGTTCTTGTCTATCAGGTACTGAAGTAGCACTGACCTTACAGGCCCATATCTGGGTCATGTCCCTGCTGCTGGCCTGTCATGTTCTCACACGGAAGTGACCCTGTCATTGGCTCCCAGGAATGTGGGGAAAGTCGTGCTCTGGGACTGGCTTGCTTCTGCAGTGGCTTCCCAGGAGCTGGCAGAGGGCCTAGGAGGTAGCAGTGCCCTGGCCCCAGACACCCATCAGCACCTTCACCTCATGAGCCATGGGACCTGTCCCTCCTCCACCCAGTCCTCTGAGTGACCAGCTGCTCTCCTACAGCCTGACAAGAATCTGAGGTCTCCTTGCCAATCCTGAAAGCATGATCCTGATGGACTCCCATAAGCACTGCTGCCTGCTTGTCCAAAAGCGCCTGGCCCAGGAATTATGTGCAGGGGGTTGTCATAGCCCCAGGCAGTGCAGTGCCATGAGGATCCCACCAGGCCTCTTCTTCCAGCACTTCCTCAAGCAACATGCTTTGGAGGAACAGCAATGGCCAGGTCCCATCTGTGCCCATCCAGTTGGCTGCAGGCAGCACCCTGGGGACTTGGTTTAGTTCAGCACAACAAAATTCTGGGTGTAGTGGCAGGGCTGGCAGTCACTGGTGCCTTCCCCGCCACTCCAGGAGCTCAGACTGCTCCCCAGTGCTGAGGAGCTGAAAAGAGAGTTGGAGGTGCCCAGGGAAAGGTAAGGAAATACTGCCGGTCTCGTTCAGGCCAGATGTTATGGGATCTGCTTCTGGGGGCATTTCAGAGGTGGCCGTGATGTGACTCAGGTCCCTTGTGAGCCACACATTGGAGGCATCCTATAGTCTTCAGCCACTCAGGACTTCAAGGTCCCAGACTAAAATCTTTACCTGAGTGCCCAACAACTCCCCCTTGGCTGGAAGGGGTCTCTAAAATCTTGCTGCCCTCAATCCCATGAGGACTGTCAGGAAAAGACCCTCCTTTCCCCAGGTGCTACTGGTCATGGAAGAAACGGCCTTGCCAGAGAGGGGGTAAATCCACCTGCATTTGGAGATGTCTCCTGGTGGGACTCCTGGCCTGAATTCCCTTCTCTTTGAGTCTTTTCTTCTTTCTTCCTCCACCTCTCCCACAGAAATTTATCTTTCTCTGTGAGGTGTGTCAGGAGCCCCTGGCATGAGCAGAGGAGGCCATATCCAGCCCCATGGCTCAGGGCTTGGGATCCTTGGCACCTCGGGAGGGTCACAGCCACTTGGCTTTTCCAGGCCTGTGCTGTGAGGTCTCACACACATAATTACTCTTTCAGTGGGCTCCCCAGGCTGCCCAGATTATCAGCGTGGCATTTCCCTGAACTCAGTTCTTGCTCCACAGTCCTGATGCAAGGCGAAAAATGGAGTTCAGGGCAGACTGAGATGTGACCAGAGGAAGTTTTACTGAAGAGCATAGAAGGCATCAAGAAGTTTATAACCACCCTCAGGACATTCAGTCCCAATCTTTTCTCTTTCAGACTAAAATCAGGCTTCATTCTGCAGCCACTGAAGGCAATTTCCATTGTTTATGCCGGGTTTTTTTTTTGGCTTCCCTCCTCATTGGTATCCTCCAGTATTGACCTCTGAAGAATGTCACTGGTAACCACTAGTCAGCTGGACTTTGTACCACTCTTCTCTACCCTTTGAACCAGGCAGCCTCCAGCTAATTTCCCATAGCCTCCATTGCTTACTCCTCCATTCCACATCTCCCCAGGCTGGCTACAAAGAGGTTATGGAAGAGCATGGCAAAGGCCTTCCTAACTTCAAGGTCTACGACATGCACTGTCCTCCTCTGTCCACAAATCTTCCAGGAAGATTTGCTTTGCAGAGCCTGAGGTGACACTGACCAGTCTATCATTCCCCGGATCCTCTTTCCTGTCCTTCTTGAAGATGGATTTGCCTTTTTTCCAGTCTTCAGAAACCTCCCCTGAGATCCCTGACCTTTCAAAGATGATAGTGAGCAGCCTAGCGATGATGTCGGCCAGCGCCCTCAGTAACCCAAGAAATTGCAACTCAGGAGAAGTAAAAGGGTTTTCATCATAAGGGGGGCTCAAATACTGGACCAAGGGCCAAGGGCAGCTGTGGCATGTCCATTCCTGGAGATGTTCAAAGCTCACTGGGCCACAGCCCTGAATGACCTGCTCTAACCAGCCCTGCTTTGCATAGGAGGTTGGACTAGGACCTCTGGAGGTCCCTTCCCACCTGAATAGCTCTGTGACTTCACAAGTGCAAAGACCCCAGCCACAGAGACAGGCTCTGCCTCTCCTGCAGGCTGCCCTTCCAGCAGATGATGGGTAGAGCCCTTTGCCAGCCCCACACTCCCTTGTCCCCCCCTCCACCTCTGCCATGGAACATGGCCCAGGTCTGGACCAGGCCCATCTGAAGTCTCCTCCACCAGCTGTTCCCCTGCAAAGGAAGGAAACCCCGACGTTCCCAGCATGGAGCTGATGTCAAAGCAGCAGCTGGAGCCTGACTGGTCCCATTGCTTTGTCCCTCCCGGCCCAGCTGTGGAGGCACAAGCAAAGCTGCTCCGCCTGCCTCACTGCCCCCCGTGGTCTCCATCCCCTCCATGCCCCATCCCAACCCTGGCACTAGCCGGCTTTCCTGGGCTGGGCCATCTACTTTCCCCAAAAGGGGGAAGAAGCATGGGGGCAGTGGGCTGGCGGGCCGGGCTGGGGGCAGCGATGGCCCTGCTAGCCTGGGAGCTGGGGGGAGAGGCCAGACCTGCTGCCTGGTGGGGGATGGAGCCCCAGCAAAGGGGGAGGTGGGGAGGGCCGTGGGCCGGGCAGCAGCTATGGGGCTGTGCCAGTTCCTGCTGCACGACCGGTCCCTGCAGTGTGGGAAGAGGGGATGGGAGATGGGGCAGCATGGGGGTGGCATCAGGTTGGCAGGGTAGGGGCTGGGGGCAGTGGGGGCTGCAGTGAGGGGTCGTGGTCAGTGTTTCTGCAGCACAGCGGCTGCCGCGTTCACCTCACGTGCAAAAGTCCTGCAGTGACCCCCGGCAGAAACAAGGCATTTCCCTGGTACCAGTGCCACCCTCCCAGCAGGACGGGGACATAGGATGAGGGTGCTCTGCTTCTCCTGGTGCTCAGGGCAGCTCCACGAGGTTGGCCCAGCTTTGCCTGAGGGACCTCTTGGTCCTCGGCTCTACTGTGGCATGGCTGGAGCAGGGACAAGAGCTCGTGGGGCCGGGCTAGGAGAGCTCTCCTGGGAGTTTCTCTTTTGCAGTGGAGCGGTGAGGAGCATCGGGGCTCCCATCTGTGCCCCCTCCCTGCATCCGCACACAGCCCCATGGTCCTGCTGTGCAGGCACTGCACAGGGCAGGGTGCATTCAGGGATGGGGAAATGTCCCCCGGCATAGTCCCCATGACAGCCCTCAGTGACCTGTCCCCCCACAGCCCACCTGCTTTGGCAACCAAGGGCACAGACTGGCCTCCTCTCTTCTGAGCCCGGCATGTCTTGGTTCCCCTCCACGAGACCTGACTGTGCTGGCAGTGGCCCCACAGCAGTTCCTGCCGCAGGGGGGGCTGCAGAGCTCTGGGCATTCAATCCACAGCCGCAGCCCCTCTGAAGGGCACAGCAGCTCCAGGGGGCAGAGAGGGGTGTGTGTCAGCTGCCCCATCAGCCTCCAAGCTGGGACTGGCCACAGTGGCACAAGGACACAGAGGACAGCATCACTCTGTGTCCCTTGTTCTGCTGTCCTGGAGACTCCCTAGCCCCAGGCTGCCTGCAGACCCCCATGCCAGCCCCTCTCTCCAGGACAGCACAAGAGTCCCTGCCCTGGGACTCCCCTGGCAGCTCCTGCTGCCCCAGGGACATAGCAGCCTGCCCGTAGTTGACACACAGAGAAACAGATTTCTCTTTCGCATTTACTCCTCCTTGCCAGCACACAGTTGCTCCTTTCCTTTTCTCTAGGTGCGTCCTTGCTCCCCCAAGGGCCTTTCCCCATGTGGGTACATCAATGCTGGCCTCCCTGGCCATTCCTGGACCCTCCTCCAACCTCCCCACAGGGCCCCGAGCTGGTGGTGATGCTCTGCAGAGCGAGTGGCCGTGGGGCAATGGGGATTGGGGTAACTCCACACTGGCCATGGTGGTCAGGGTGGGAAGCAGACCCAGCTGGACAGGCATCATTGCACCTGACAACCCCTACCAAGGGGTCTGTGGCCATGGACAATGCTCTGAGCAATCACAGGGCATTTCAAAGGGCTCAGGCTGTGTTCAGGGGTGTCTCTACAGCGAGCCCATGGTTTTTCATTGAAGGTGACATGAACAACTCTCCAGGTTCCCTTCCTTATGCCTGCAGGGTCCATGCTGCCTCCCATGGGACTGCAGAGCTCTCACTAGCCTGGACATTCATTGGTTTATCCCTTTACCTTTGGGTGACTCCACCTGATTTTGTGAAGCTCCATTCTCCCCTAGGCACATGGTGCCCTTGGAGATGCCCTGTGCTCTCCTGGGGGCTCCATACTCCCTTTGAGAAGGACAGGCATCAGTCTCCAGCCCTGTCAGATGGGAGATTCACCACCTCCAGGAGCACTGGGCACCCACAAGTGAGAGCTAAATCCAGCCCTCCTTCCCTAACACATCACCTAGGAGCTCATGGCCTTGAACCCAAGGAGAGCCCCAGAAAAGCAATAGCCCTCTCCCAGGTAAAAGTCCTTGAGTGCATTCTTGGCTCCTGCTTTGGAAGACTAGCCCAACCTTCAAGCACTGCACTGAGGAAATCCCCTTTAATTAGAGAGAGGCCAGCTCTGACACAGTGATAGACACATTCACAGCAGGTATCTCAATCAGACAGACTGGGTTCATGCCTCTGGAGAAGTGGGATGAATTCAAGCACTTCTGCACAAACATGATTATCACAGAGAGAATTCCCCAAGCACACAAGTTCTCTGTGATGAATGGGAAATCATTTGTGAAGAGGGATGGGCAGTTTATTGATGCTGAAATAGTAAGAGCTGAATGAGTTTCCTCACTGCGTCTTGCAGCTCCTTGTTCCTCATACTGTAGATGAGAGGGTTCACTGTTGGAGGTACCACTGAGTACAGAACAGTCAACACCATATCCAAAGCTGGGGAGGAAAGGGAGGGGGGCTTTAGGTAGGCAAAGATGACAGTGCTCAGAAAGAGGGAGAACACAGCCAGGTGCGGGAGACACGTGGAAAAGGCTTTGTGCCGGCCCTGTTCAGAGGGGATCCTCAGCACAGCAGTGAAGATCTGCACGTAGGACAGCACAATGAAAATGAAACACCCCAAAGATAAACAGACACTAACCACAAGAAGCCCAACTTCCCTGAGGTAGGAGTCTGAGCAGGAGAGCTTGAGGATCTGTGGGATTTCACAGAAGAACTGGTCCACAACATTGCCTTGGCAGAGCGGTATTGAAAATGTGTTTGCAGTGTGCAGCACAGAATAGAGAAAACCACTGGCCCAGGCAGCTACTGCCATTTTGACACAAGCTCTGTTGCCCATGAGGGTTTCGTAGTGCAGGGGTTTGCAAATGGCAATGTAGCGGTCATAGGCCATGATAGTGAGGAGATAATACTCTGCTGAAATGAAGAAAAAGAAGAAAAATATCTGGGCAGCACATCCCAAGTAGGATATGGCTCTGGTGTCCCACAGGGAATTGGCCATGGATTTGGGGACAGTGGTGGAGATTAAGCTGAGGTCGAGGATGGAGAGGTTGAGGAGGAAGAAGTACATGGGGGTGTGGAGGCGGTGGTCGCAGGTTACAGCTGTGATGATGAGGCCGTTGCCCATGAGGGCAGCCAGGTAGATGCCCAGGAAGAGTGAGAAGTGCAAGAGCTGCAGCTCCCATGTGTCTGCAAATGCCAGGAGGAGGAACTCATTGAAGGAGCTGCTGTTGGACATTTCACTCCCTCTGGGCTTTGGGGACTGTCCAAGGAAGAAAAGATAGAGACAAATGAGGACAGACTTCTCTGAGGAAAACTTTCTCATAAAACCCTCCAAACACACACATCCCCATCTGGGCAGAACAGTCATTGAGCTCCGTGGCTTGAGCTCTGGTACGTTCTGGCTGAGTTTCCCATGAGGAGCAGGAGCTTCTGCCCCTGGGCTCTAGATGAGTCAGTCCTGACCTACAGCTCTGTGGACATGGAAACAGCGGTGACTGAACTGTTATATTCCCAGTTCCAGTTAGATTTCATCCACTCATAATGTTGAAGACATTTTCAGCATCTTCACTCCCAGTTCCACATAATGTGGATTCATGAATAGTTTTAAGGCTTTTTTGGTTTTCTTTAGCTGACCCTGTCACACCGGAAGAGGATTCCTGGAGGTAGAAACCCTCAGCATTGCTGCTGCACTCAGAGTGAGCAGCTGTGATTCCGGAGAGGCAAAAGGATTCACTCTGGCTTGAGTGCAGAGGGAGCAGAGCTGCCTGTCCATCTGCCTTGAGCTCTCACCTTGGAGGTGGAGGACAGTTGCACTCATGTTACCCAAAAAAGAAACGACACCGTGGAGAGCAGAGAAATGCACTTGCAAAGTGGCCATCAGCACTCTTTCTGAGGGGATGTGAGGCAGGTCTCAGCTGTCTCCTTCTAGTCAGCAACAAATCAGGCTCCTTCCAGGTGCCCACATCCACCCTCCCAGCACATGTCCGTGTGCTGCCTGGAGATGTCCCTGCGGGGAGCTGTTTCTCTGTCCCCATGTCTCACCCCTGTCAGTGCTCACAGACCCCCATCCCACCCACTGGGAGCTCAGCTCTGCCCTGCAGAAACCTCCTGGGGGCAGGACACTGCCCAGGGCACCTCCATGTTTGCAGGTGCTATGGAGCAGGTGAGAGAAACCTTGCTGAGGCTGGAAAGGTGATGCTGGCTCTGTCCTTAGGCTGAGGGGTGGATGAAGGCATTTGCTGAGTCCCTCCCAGAACTGATCCTCTCTCAGTGTCACTTTTTAGGAACCTCTGTCCCCTGTCTAAAACTGACAGATCCAATCCCATTTCACTCCACCCAAACAGAAAAGAACTGATAGCACAGACTCATGATAGCTGCTTCCCTTTCATGTATCCCATGCCTTAACCTTCTTTTTTGAAAGTCTCCTCCAGAAATGTCCTGGGAGTGAGCTGGAGCTGTGGTCAACCATGACCCAGGCAGCACCCTCTCAGCAGAAGAGAATGAACCTGCCCTGATGAGGGTCTCTCCTCCCACCCAGAGTTTCTCCCCATAGCACCATGGGGAATTCCCCGGGCAGGCTGAGTGCTGACCCTTGCAGGCAGTAAGGTCACTGCCCCAGGCACACAGTGCCCTGGGGTACAGGGACACTGATGTGATTTACAGCCCTGTGCAGACCTGTGTGCACACCCAGGCTTCACACCCCTGAAGTTGTCCCCAAGAAAAAGGAGCAGGATGCCCTGTCCCTGTGACAGTGTGGAGGTAAATGCCTGTTCTGAAGCATTTCCCCCTCCTCTGCAAAGAAAAATCTGGGAGAGACATCCTTAAAAAACAGAGGTGGGTTGGGATGGGTTGGGTTTAGAAGACACCTCCAGGAACCTCAGTAGCATTGCCCTGCTGACAGAGACTTACCGTGTCAAAGACTGTGAAGATTTCTCCCACAATGAACTGTCAGCCATCCTCCCACTCCACACTGCTTTTCACTTCTCTCTGTCATGTCTCATCTCATGTCAGCAGCAGCAGGCAGAGCCTGGAGCCCTGCTGCTCTTTGCAGAGGAGCTGCTCCTGCACACAGCCATCTCTGGGCAGTGCTGCCAGGTTGCCATGATTTCCTTCTGTCCCAGGAGCCTGGCCCCATTCAGCAACAGTGTGGCTCAGCTGAAGTCCTGAATTTCTCTGTCCCTTGTGCTGCCTTCTCCTGGGAAATATTCACTGAGGTAAACCAAAATAATCACCTTTGCTCCCTCTCTAAATAATGCAGAGAGACCAGTTACAGCATTGTCCCTGTTTCATCAGAGGATGGTTATCTACAAGAGGTGGAAATGTCCCACTTTGGAAATTCATATTCCCATCTCTTAACTAGACAGGACACCTAGAAAGGGCCAGGAAGAAAGTTCATTCTCCCATGGTTCAGGTGTTGATTCAGATGAGTCAATCTGGGCATCTCATGAATAAAAAAGGAAATGTGGGCTCACTGCTGCCTGGGACAGGGATTCTAGCAAAAGTGGATGTAGATAGGTCTGGGGAAGGCAAGTCCTTCCTGGCTTCAGTCTTCACCCACAAGGTCTCCTGAGCTGTTGTGCCTGTCATCAGGACTGCTGAGGAGAAAACCAACCTGCAGTGCCCAAGCCTCTAGAACTCAACACATACAAGTTTATGGGATTGGATGGCTGGCATCCATGGATGTGGAAAGAACTGGCTGCTGTGACAGCAGGGCTGCTCTCTTTCATCTTTGAAAGGTTGAGGAGTTCAGGGGAGGTCCTAATGAGCCCATTTTCAAAAAAGGCCACAAGGACAACCCGGGGAGCTGCAGTCCATTCAGCCTCATGTTGATGAGGAATGTGTCATGGAGCCAGTCCTCTCAGATCACCTTTCTGGGCACATGAAGAAGGTGCCTGGGAACAGTCAGCATGGATTTACTGAAGGTAAATCATTCCTGACCCACCTGATTGCCTTCTGTGACCAGTCCTTGTGGAGGAGAGGAGAGTAGTGGATGTCCAGCAGACATCCAGATGGGCAAAAAGCTGGTTGGATGATAGAGCTCAGAGGTGTTTCATGAATGGGTCATGCTTGACCAGGAAGCCAGGGAAAGGTGGGGTATGCAGGGGTCTACCCCACATCCTGTCCTCTTTGAAAACCTCATCAGCAGGGCAGAACAACACGTGCATCAGGACAGGCAGAGACCTGACCAGCAGAGGAGTGACCCCGAGGAGAAGGCCCTGGACATTACGAGGGGTGCCATATGAGCCAGTGGTGCATGCTCACCACAAATGAGGCCAGCTGCATACAGGACTGCGTTAGGAAGAGCATGGTCACCCAGGCAAGGGCAGTTCTTATCCCCCTCCACTCAGCACTGCTGTGGCCACATGTCTGCAACAGTGTGTCCCAGTGTGGGCTGCCCAGTGCTGGAGAAATGTGGAGCAACTGGAGAGGGTCCAGAGGAGGTCTTCCAAGCAGTCGTTGGGGGCCTGAAGCATATGGTCTGTATGCAGTTTCTGAGGGACCTGGGCATCTTTAGCCTGCTGAAGTGGAGGCTAAGGCCAATACAGTAGTCACCTGTGACTGCCTGTGACAGGGTGGTTTCAAAGGTGATGGAGCTTTTCTTGGCAGTGGGAAGCAGCATGAGAAGGGGAAAGAGCCACAAAGTGCATCTTGAGAGGTTCAGACTGCACTTCAGGTAACAAGAATGTCATTCATAGGGTAGTGCTGTGGTGCAACTGGACACCTAGAGGGAGTCCGTGATCACTTCTGGCTTTGTGTTTCAAGAAGCAGCCAGTAAGAACAGAGGAACGTTAGTAAAGGTGGGGAGATGCTGCAGTGAGAGCAAGGTGGGGAAGCAGGTTGGGTGTCTACAGGCTGCAGGGAAAGAGGTACAGGGTTGGGACAGCATAGGACAGCCTGTGGTGGAGATGACCGAGGGCAATGCCAAGGCCGAAAGCCTCCAAAAAGAACTGAGGTCTTTGTCCCATTTGCTATGACTAGTGCTGATGCCACCAAGGCCTAAAGGGAAGCTGACGTTTCGTTACAGCACTGTGGCCTTCCTGCCTCCTCGCCTCCAGGGAGCTCAGGAGGTGCTGTATTGTTGTCCTGCACCAGGCATTGTGCAGCCCCCCCATCTGACACTGCCCGCAGGAAGAGCCCTGAGCAACACGTGACGGAAATGATCTCCCCACGCAGGGGCTGGCTGTGGGTCTTGGTCATTCAACTTGATAACACACAGCAAGGCTGTCTTGGCATCACAGCCACCTGCACGTTGCCTTTGCCTACCTGCAATCAGGGCCTCCAACTTTCTGCTCTAATCAGCCACCAGGGAGCTCTTGCTGATAATGACCCTCAGTGGGACCCATTAATGCTCCAAGAAACTTGGCGATTTGCTTCTGACGTAAACTTCTTGAGAGGTTTCTTCAGTCTCTTCTCAGCATCCGAGGTTCATGGGCTTAGCACCAAATACAGCCAAGGGGTCGTTAAGATGCAAAAACCCCTAAGGAGCCATGCCTCTCCCCATAATTTTCTTCAGCTCTTCAATTCTTGTGCTGTGGCTAATTGGAGAGGTTTCAGGAGTGTATTTACAAGAGGAAGATTTCAATGAGCACCTGAAAAAAAAAAAAGAAAAGGATTTCTGCTTTTAAAGGTTTCCTTATTTTTCAGCTTACAACCTAGAGTGATATCCACCTTCTCCAACTAATATTGATCCAGAGTGTCTCCTAATGAAATCTGGACATGTAGGAAAAGCACCATCCTGGAGGTCTGACATCCATGGAAATTATTCCTCCCCACCTCCCCAGCCCTGACAGTTCTCTCATCAGCCACTGGGGACTTCGATCACTCTTGTTAAAACTAACCTTTTGCCACTCAAGGCTGTAGCCGAATGTTACAGTTCATGTGCACCAATTCCCACCCTCTTTCCATAGAGGACTAGCTGCAAGCAGACACAGAAGGATTTGTCTTAATTGCAAACAATCAAATATAAACATCATTCAGTGTCAGAAGAAATATAATACACTCCTTAACTGTGTGTCACGTCCAAGTTGCCTCCAGTGAGGTGCCCAGTCTACAAGGAATAACCTTCCTTGAAATGTTCTTCACAAATAGATAGGAAAGGCTGGATGGACACACAGTGATGGAGTTGATTGAAGAGACAATTAGACTGCTGAAAGACAAGAAAAGCTTCAGACTCCCTGAAGCTCAGAGCAGCAACTAGAGAGCTGGGAGGTACCTGAACAGAAAAAGAGCAATGGGAGGAGGAAAACAAGGGAAACAGGGGAAAGTGCATATGCCCAGATACTCTGGTGCAAAGATGACTTTAGAAATGATCAATTTAATCAGGACATATGGAAATATGTGAAAAGTTACTAAGATTAAATGTACAGCATAAGAGACAGAGCAGTGATAATGCAAGTGAATCAGCAGGTCAACATTTCTTCTCATGAGTTTCATACCCTGCCTCGTAATTTCCAGTATGCCATCAAGGGAAAACACTGACATTTTATTAAAATTATTCAGTGATTTCAGCTGATGAAAATGTGGTCATATGTTTTCTTAATGCTCAAAAACAGTTCTTCACCTTTCCAGGCAGAGCTCACGTGTCCAACCACAAGCACCCGGGAGCACTTGGAGAGGACCCTGGTGTCTCTGAGGCACCTGCCTGGGCCTGGCAGCTCACACAGGGGACCTGCAGGAGACCGGAGCCCCTTGGAGCTGCAGAGGGAGGCTGGGCAGAGGGGACTAGGGCACCTGCAATGGCACCAGCCACCCATGACCCTGTGACTGCATCCCACCCCAGTTCTGAAAATCTCTTTCCTTTTCAGACAAAAAGATAAAGCATAATCTCCCCAGAATACTAGCATACTAAAACAGAACAAATCCAGAAAGACAAGAACACAAAAAAAGTAAAAGCTGAAAATTATGACAACACATTTCTTTGCTTTAAAGTCTTAATTTCTTTCTTGCTTCACTTTTAATGTCATTTTCTAAACATTTCTGTTCTAATCAGGCCTGCACCATTAAACAACATATTTTTGTGTTTCACACAGAGCCCAGTGCTCAGAAAACCACCCCCTGCCCACAGCTGTCCATGCCACCCCTCACTCTTTGCACAGATCATGTCACACTCTGAGGTGTTGGGCTCTCTTGACTGGTGAGGAAAGCAGGGTGACCAGCTTCATCTACTTTGGGGGTGGCCAAATCTGCACAAATCTCAACATACCTGTGTTACCCTGATGTTTTAGAGGAGTCCCTAAAACATCTCGCCACACTCCCTTTTCATTCCCTGCATGGTTAACGAAGCGTGACTTCATTTTCAGGGACAAGGAGGAGGCTGATCTCACTCCATGCCAGACACTGTCAGTGCAGATGTCTCTGTCAAATCCAGGTCTCTGGACTTCCCTTTCTAGTCTATGGAGGGAAATAAGTTGTCTCAACTGAGTTGTTTTCAGATACATTCCCTAATGACTAGCTAAGGTCCTGTAGGAGCCATCCCCAAAATTACAAGCCCCACATGGGAACCCAGCTGCCCCAGGGCATCTCAGGCATCAACAGCCTCTCTATGTGGTCAAATGAATCAAGCCCCAAAATCAGATCCTAGTCATAAGCTGAAATCTTCTCAAAAAATAACTCAATGCAATAACTGACAAAAAAAAAAAAATCCTCTTTTCCAAAACTTCACACAGTTTTTACCATTGCCAAATATTTTTGCTTTCTTATGCATTGGCAGCACCATGTTCACGCACTACAGTAATTGGTTTGTCTATGTGAGTGTACAAACATATATATACATTATTCATCAAAATACATAGATTATATATCAAAATACCGATACACTGCATAGAAAAATCTTTGCTCTGAGGAACTACTTTATTTAAATGGACATGTTTCAGATCTCTTCTTCTGCCTCTCTGGCCTTTCTTCTTCCTCTGCCTCTTCTCTCTTTACAGAGCTCTCCTGGAAATAGTTCACTGAATCACAGCACTTAGGGTGGGGGAGACCTCTGGACATCATACAGTCCCAACCTCCCTGGTCAATGCAGAGGCAACTAGATGAGGTTGCCCAGGGGCTCCCCCCAGTCATGCACTGGCCACAAAGGTGCTGAGAGTGCGCTCCATCCACTGTGCAGGCCATTCATCAAGATGTTAAACAGTGCTGCCCCACATGTTGATCACTGAGGGATGCTGCTAGTAACCAGCTGCCACTTGGAACTTGTACCACTGATCACAGCGTTTCAGCCTGATGGTGCAGCCAATCCTCCACCTTCCCTATGGTCCATTGATCCAGGGCAGGTATGAACAATTTGCGTATAAGAAGACTCTGGGAGACTGTGTGAAAGGCCTTGCTAAAGGGAAGCTTCACAAAATGCCCTGCTTTCCCCTTGCGCACAAAGCCATTCATCTGATGGCAGAAGGCAATGGGGTTGGTCAGGCATGCTTTCCATTTCCCCTTGGTCAACGCATGCTGCCTCTTCCAGGCCTTGTCCTTCATAGGCTTGGAGATGGTTTCCAGGAGAATTTCCTCCATCACCTTCCCAGGGAATGAGATGAAGCTCACCAGCCTGGCGTTGCCCAGATCCTCCCTCTTGCCCTTCTGCAAAATGGGTGCAATATCTGCCTTTTCCCAGTCATCAGGAACCTCCCTGCTTACCCTGACCTTTAAAAGACAATCAACAGCAGCATTGCAGTGACTCCGGACACCTCTCCCTGCAGCCTGGGGTGCTTCTTGTCTGGTCCCATGGACTTGTGTGTGCCCAATGGGCAAAAGTCCTCCCCAGCTGCATCGTCCTCTGCCATGGGTGAGGCTTTGCTAACACAGAAGCTGCCAATGGACTCGGAGGCCAGGGAGACCTGGCGGTAGACAATACCAGTGAAAGACAAGGTAAAAGAGGCAATGAGCTCCTCAGCCTTTCCCCTGTCTTTGTCACTACATCCCCTGCCCCACTGTGCAGGGAGACCACATTTTCCTTCTCTGCCTGCCTTGTGCTGCCCATGTACTTACAGAAGCCCTTCTGGTTGCCCTCCTCATCTCTTGCTAACTCCACCTCCAGCTCCAGTTGAGCTTTGGCTCAGAAACCCCAGGAATGCCTGCCTTCTTGCTGCCTTGTTGGGGCCTCCAGAGCCAGGCAGGAGGTGTGCGGGGAACAGAGTGGGGTCTGAAGCCTGGAGCCCTGGCCACTCAGCAGGTGTGGTGGGACCGCGCTCCCCTAGCTGACACTGGGCTCTCCTACATTTCCCCAGGGTGAAGCCTGCATCCCCTCTGGCTGGGAATAGAGCCCGGCAGGGAGGGCCAACATGGGAAACATGATCTCTGTTCCAGGGTGTGAAGAGAGAGGGGAGGGCAGAGGGGGATCTGCTCATGCCCCGGGCACTGATTCCCTCCCTGCAGCTGGTACAGCCCTCCTGATGCCCTGTAACCCATGAGCCCAGGAAGTGGGACTCTGGTCTGCTCTGGCTCTAAAGATTTCTCAGCCCTTCAGACCCAGGAGGCAAAGCACTGGTCTGGGGACACCTCAGCAATCGAAGGGGCTGAATACCTGGCGTGTTCCTGAGAACTTTTCTGCAGTCTCCCAGCACTGCTTTGACTCCTGTTGCCCATAGAGCAGAGACTCCTTTGGAGGATGAACTCACTCACTGTGTGACTCTGAGGACAGGCTTGACCAGGCAGTCCAAAGGCCAGCAAGGCCTCAACCCCACAATAGTGTCCCCTGCCCAGGACTCTACTTTCCAGCCCCTTCCTCCTAGAGGATTTGGGTTGGGAGGGACCACCAGAGATCTCCAGAACCACGATCTGCTCCGATTTGGGCTAACTTGACAGTTAGATCAGGTTGAGAAGTGCCTTCTGCAGGAGAATTTTTAAAGTTCTCCTTGCCCCTGCCCAACTGCTGCTCAGTTATCATGGTTATTTTATTTTATTTTTTTCCTTAAACTCATTTGAGGGGGTGAGGGGTGAGGGGTGGGGAAACATCTCCCCAGCATGGTCACCATGACAGACCTCAGTGCCCTGTCCCGCAAGGCCCTCCTACCCAGCAGCCTCCCACCAGTCCACAGCCCCTGCCCATGCCCAGTACTGTCCTCCTGGGGTTACAAGAAGGACATGCTCTGGGGTCTGCTGAGGTCTGGGCCCAGAGACAACCCAGGGAGGGCTGGACATTCCCCACCTACACAATTGCTGAGCCCAGCAGGCAGACGGAGCTGGTCACAATCAAAGACCACCCCTCACCAGGACCAGGGGGAATGGCCAGTGCTGGAAATGGCTGGTATGAGGGGTTGGGTCTGGGAGGAGCTTCCTGGGACAGTTTCTCCTCTCTGTTCATGCAACAACAAGCTGGGCTGCATCTTTGTACTGAAGCATCTTGTTTGAGGGCCTTCATGGGAGGAGGATGGCCTACAGGCCCTATAGACAGCCTCAGACCTCCTTTGCATGCTCCCTGCCAGCCCTGCAGAGGATCCAGGAGAGGGCTCATCCTCCCTGGGCTCACAGCTGGACGTCCAATCCCCCAGCTGGGCCTGGAGCCTTGTCTGGGGGTGACATTTGGGGTAAGGACCAGCATGCAGGGAGGGGGAGATTGTCTGAAGGACATGTGCTTGGGACAGGGCCTGAAGGAGAGCAGCAAACTGATGTGGCTCCTGGGTGCTGATTCCTTCAACACAAGCTCCCACAAGGGGTCCCAGCCTTCCTTTTGGTGCCACCCATCAGGAGGGATGATGGCACAATGAGGTGGGAGGGTGGGGAGCATTAATCCTTCTTCAGGCACTTCCCAGACCATGTCGAGAGCTAGGACAGCAAAGACTTCTGTCTCTGCACCATGAGCTCGCTTTAGTGTACCCACACTCTGAACATCGCCTTGGATTAAATGTCAGCATTTTTCTCTCCAAGCCCAGTTCCACTTCCTTCTCATCTCTCCCAATCCCTCTTCTGATCTTGCTGGCCATTCCCACACCCCCACCCTGTTTTCCCGCAGGGCCCCAAGGTGATGGTGCTACTCTGCACAGCAAGTGGGCTGTGAAGTCACAGGGCCACAGGGTCACTCTGCACTGGCCGTGCTGGTCAGGATGGGAAGCAGACCCAACCAAATGGGGGTCACAGCCTCTAATCCCTCCAGGGGTCTGCAGATATGGCAGGTGCTTGGAGGCACTATGGAGCATTTCCAAGGTTACTATTTGTGACCAGGTGTGCCTCTAGATCCTGCCCCTGGTATTTCACAGAGGGTGATATGAATCACTGTCCAGTCTCCCTTCTCCATGTCAGCTGGGTCCCCACTGCCTCTGCTGGGATGGCAGAGTCCTGCTTTGCCCACGGATATCTCAGTTTAGTGTTTTGCCTTTAGGGAACTCCACCTTGGAGGACCTGTCCCTTTGTGAAGCTCCTCTCACTGCCCACCCCACGCACATGCTGTCCTAGGAGATGCCCTGTGCTCTCCTGACACCTCCAGATTCCCCTCCAGAAGGATGGACACCTGACACTGTGCCTTAACATATGGGACAGCCCTCAGTATGTCAATGACATTAGTCATCTCTGCTGCTACTGGACAGCGATGGGCAAGTACTAAATCCAGCCCTTGTTCACTAAGAGATCATAACATGGTTATGAGCTTTGACCCATGGAGAACCCTGTCCAGCAGGCCTCTCTGGGGTGAAATTCCTTGGGCCTGTTCTAGACACAAGCTTTGAAAGCCCAGCCTTCAGGTACTACACTGGGTAGAAGCTACTTTATTACAGAGATACTGTGAGGGAGGCAGCTCTGACCGACTTATTATTAATTAGACACAATTTTATACAGGCATCAGGTGAGACAGAGCAGCCCAAGTAAAGGTGGAATGAATCCAAGCATTTGTGCAGCAACATGGCAACAAATAATTATAATAATAATAGGAACAATAATAAGTAATAATAAAAATACAGTGAACAAACAATGCACAGTCCTGGTCTGGGATACAGTGGGAGTCATTTGTGGAGAGAAATGACAATGTTACCACTGCTGAAAAATGTCCAAGAGATCACTTTCCTCAGGGTATCTTTGAGCTCCTTGTTCCTCATGCTGTAGATGAGGGGGTTCACTGCTGGAGGTACCACTGAGTACAGAACAGCCACCAGCAGATCCAGAGCTGGGGAGGAGAGGGAGGGGGGCTTCAGGTAGGCAAACAGGATAGTGCTGACAAACAAGGAGACTATGGCTAGGTGAGGCAGGCACATGGAAAAGGCTTTGTGCCGGCCCTGCTCAGAGGGGATCCTCAGCACAGCAGTGAAGATCTGCACGTAGGACAGCACAATGAAAACGAAACACCCAAAGTCTAAACAAGCAGTAACCACAAGAAGCCCAGCTTCCCTGAGGTGGGAGTCTGAGCAGGAGAGCTTGAGGATCTGGGGGATTTCACAGAAGAACTGGTCCACCACATTGCCTTGGCAGAGTGGAATTGAAAATGTGTTAGCAGTGTGCAACAAAGAATACAGAAAACCACTGCCCCAGGCAGCTGCTGCCATTTTGACACAAGCTCTGCTGCCCATGATGGTCCCGTAGTGCAGGGGTCTGCAGATGGCAACAAAGCGGTCATAGGCCATGACTGTGAGAAGAAAATACTCTCCTCCAAGCCAGAAGAGAAACAGAAAGACTTGAGCAGCACATCCTGAGTAGGAAATGGCCCTGGTGTTCCAGAGGGAATTGATCATGGATTTGGGGACAGTAGTGGAGATGGAGCCAAGGTCGAGGAGGGAGAGGTTGAGGAGGAAGAAGTACATGGGGGTGTGGAGGTGGTGGTCACAGGCTACGGCTGTGATGATGAGGCCATTGCCCAGGAGGGCAGCCAGGTAGATGCCCAGGAAGAGTGAGAAGTGCAAGAGCTGCAGCTCCCGTGTGTCTTCAAATGCCAGGAGGAGGAACTCATTGAAGGAGCTGCTGTTGGACATTTTGATATCTCCAGGCATGGGGGACTGTTCAAAGAAGAAAAGACATTGAGATAGTAGGAGAGACATTTCAAGCAAAAAAGCCGCCAAATCTTCCAGTTCCCCTACAATCGCCCACGTTGCCTCTCTCTTTCCAGAGAGGATCTTTGTGCAGCTCCCTTGCTTGAGCTCCAGTTTGTGCTCGCTGAGTGTGCTGTGAGGAGCAGGGAGCTCTGCCCATGAGCTCCAGAGCAGTCAGTCCTTCTGTAAAGGAGTGGGCATAGGGGAATGGGGATGACTAGCTCTGACATTCACAGGTTCTGTCAGGTGAAATCCATTCAGCATGTGGAAGGGCTTTTCAGCATCTTCACTCCCAGTTGTAAAGAATGAGGTTTGAGGAACAGAGTTTGGGGGATTTTTTTTTTATTTTCTTTGAGATGGTCTTGTCACCCCTGGGGAGTGATCCTCAAAGGCAGAAATTCTCAGCATTTCTACTGAGTCCTGAGAAACATGCATTCACACTGTCCCTTTTTGCAGAGTGAGGACAGCTTGTCTGTCTATTAGTCTTGTTCCCAGCTGTCCTGTGCTTGCATCTCTTTGAGCTGGGGGATGATGACACTCATAAGTTGCCCCAGAAAGAATCCAGCCACTGCTGAGAGCAGATGAATCCAGTTTCGAAGTGCAGATCTCCAAATTTCTTACCATTTCTCTGGGCACCTGAGGGAGGTCTTCACACTCCCCTTCTAGCCAAGGACACACAGGACTCTTTTCCAATGCCCACATACAGCCTCCCACCACCATCTCCATACTCTCAGCATCTCTGCACCTTCTTCATTTGTCTCTCAGATATCACAGAGGTGCTATGAGACAGCAGTGCCTTTCTGGAGGGCACTTGCAGCCTGCCAGGACACCACAGGGAAACAGTCAAAGGACCGTTAGGACTGGAAATGGGCTCTCCCTAAGGGAGAGTCAGCTCATTTCCCAGCCGCACAGACTGCATTTCCTGGAGCTGCACATGTTAGAAGGGGGCTGGGGGAACCTCATCACCGTGCAGACCCCTCTGTTCCACAACTTGCAGCATCAATGTCTGAACTGCAGCTGAAAACCCACCAACCCCAGGGAGCCCAAGAGAAGAACAGGAACAGCATGGAGAGGTGGGGAAACAAGGAGCAACCCCATGATCCTGCTGCCAAGGGAGGCAAGGAGAGAGAGGCAGATGGGCATTCTGGAAAGCCCTCACCTTACCCAGCTGGGCATGTCTCCTTGCCGACGGGGACTTTTGCAGGGTAGTCGCTCTCAGCCCCTTTGTCGGGCAGCACAAACTGGGCCCGAGGCAGGAGAGAGGCCCCTCTCCTCTGCTCGAGGTCTGGCTGCAGAGGAGGCAGCTCATGCCCTGGACCCCAGGGCTGTCAGGGCAGAGGCTCTGCTGGGTGGGAGAGGAGACACAGGGGGAGTTTGCTCAGAGGAAGCTGTCTGCATTGCAGGGACCGACCATGACTTGCCCAAATCCATCCTCCCATGATTTTTCTGTTAGCAATTCCCTCTCCTTCCCTGCCCAGTTTTCCTACCAGGAGCTGTCCCTGCTGCCTGGGGCTTTCTCTGTCCCAACATCATTTCCCTGTCAGCGCTCACAGACCCTGCCCCACCCTATGTGTGCTCAGGTCTGCCCTGCGGAAACCTCCGGGACTGAGACCTGGGCAGGGGCATCTCTGTGCTTGCAGGTCCTAAGGAGCAGGTCACATAAACCCTGAGCAAGCCATGAAGGTGATACTGGTGTTGCTGTAGGTGGAGGTGGGGTTGAAGGGGTTTGCTGACCTTTCTCACAGACCTATTGAGCTCTGAGAGGGAAGGTTTGTGAGTCCCAGTCCCTTGACAAACCAGCAAACTCTTTCCTTTTTCCTCCCTGCCCAAATTAGGAAACTGAAAGCCCTGCAAGGAAAACTCCTTCCCTTTCAAGTACCCTTTTTTCACCTTCCTCTGTGCTGCAGGGACACGGCTCTGAATCACAGCCCTGGGCAGACCTGTGTGCACGTCCCAGCTTCACAGCCCTGCAGCTGTCCTTGGGAGAAGGTAGCAGCATGCCCTGTCCCTGTGACGGTGTGGCAGGGAATCCCTGCTCTGAAGCATCTCCTCCTCCCCAAGACTGGAGAAGCTGGGAGAGCTATCTGTAGAAAACTTATGAGTGATGGGATGGAATAGGTTGAGAAGAGCCCTCCAGGAACCTCAGTAGCATTGCCCCACAGCCAGAGACTTACCATGTTCAGGGCTGTGAAGATTCCTCCCACAATGAACTGTCAGCCATCCTCCCACTCCACACTGCCTTGCACTTCTCGCTGTCGTGCCTCATCTCATGTCAGCAGCAGCAGGCAGTGCCCGGAGCCCTGCTGCTCTTTGCAGAGGAGCTGCTCCTGCACACAGCTGTCTCTGGGCAGTGCTGTCAGGTTGCCATGAGCTCCTACCATCCCAGGAGCCTGGTACCACTTGGTAATAGTGGCCCAGCTGAAGTCCTGACTTTCTCTGTCCCTTGTGTTGCCTCCTCCTGGGAAATGTTCACTGAGATAAACCAAAATAATCACCTTTGGTCCCTCTCTAAGCAATGCAGAGAGACCAGTTACAGCACTGTCACTTGTTTCATCAGAGGATGGTTATCTACGAGAGGTGGAAACGTCCCACTTTGGAAATCCATATTCCCACATCTTAACTAGGCAGGACACTTAGAAGAGGACAAGAAGGAAGCTCATGGACACATGGTTCAGGGGTTGATTCAGATGAGTCAATTTGGCCATCTCATGCCCGTTTTGAAGCCCTTGATATCCCCTGGGATGCAGTGGGATGCAGATCCCTCCTGTGAACTCCACAAACACACAGAAGGTGGGACTTCCCCTTGCCAAAACTGAAGTGAGCACAACATAGAGGTCTGCGTGTGAGCTCCTTGTCTAAGTTCCCATTGTAATCACTGGAGATGGAGGGTGGGGAGCCAGTTGCTCACACACAAACACCTGGTGACAGTTGAAGAGACAGAGGTGGTCCCAGGCATGTGCCAGTGTCTTCTTGCTCTGATTGAGTGACTGTGAGACCCACATCCTTCTGCAGCATCAGGTGGGGGCCAAGTGGGATATTTCCTTGGCCAGCTGAAAGGACACTAGATGCCCACTACAACTAGAGCCCCACTCACTAGGAAGCTGAGACAGAAGAAGACCCCAATGTTACAAACAGCTGTTGTAGTTCAGTGCAGACACTTGATGCAATGACATCAAAATAGAAACTGCTGCTGGCCTATCTGGGACTCAGGCAGAAACGGCCTCACAATCTGCACTGAAGCCATAAAGGCGATTCTGGCATATCAGCAGCAGAGACAGAGGTGACTTTACATGAACCTACAGCAACCGAGAGCCTGCTGATGACACACAATTTGTAGAGAAGAAAGTGACCTCACAATCAGCATCAGAGCCTTGTCCCCACTTTTGGCCTATCAGGTACCCAGGCAGCAGGGACCTCACAATGAACATACCAGCCATGTGCCAGTTCCTGGCCTATCACCACCAGAGACTCTGGTGGCATCACAAGAACCTACATGAGCCAAGAGCCTAATGTTGGCCTGTCAGCTCCAGAGGAATAAGTGACCTCACAGCCAGAATCAAAGCCATGTGCCTGCTGCTGGCCTATCAGCACTCAGGCAGAAGGGATCTCAAAAGCACCTACCCCACTCATATGCCTGCTGCTGGCCTATCAGCACTCAGGCAGAAGGGACCTGACAAGCACAAACCCCAGCCATGGCCCTGCTCCTGGTCATGTTCTCACACAGAAGTGACCCTGTCACTGGCTCCCAGGAACGTGGGGAAGGTTGTTCTCTGGGACTGGCTTGCTTCTGCAGTGGCTTCCCAGGAGCTGGCAGAGGGCCTAGGAGGTAGCAGTGCCCTGGCCACAGGCACCCGTCAGCACCTTCACCTCACGAGCCATGGGACCTGTCCTTCCTCCCCCCAGTCCTCTGAGTGACTAGCTGCTCTCCTGCAGGTTGACAAGAGCCTGAGGTCTCCCTGCCCAACTGGAGGGCATGCTCCTGATGGACTCCCGTAAGCCCTGCTGCCTGCTTGTCCACAAGCACCTGGCCTAGGAACTGCAGGGCGTTATCACAGCCCCAGGCAGTGCAGGGCTATGAGGATCCCACCAAGCCTCTTCTTCCAGCACTTCCTCAAGCAACATGCTTTGGAGGAACAGGAATGGCCAGGTCCCATCTGTGCCCATCCAGTCGGCTGCAGGGAGCACCCTGGGGACTTGGTTTAGTTCAATACAAAGTAATTCTGGGTGTAGTGGCAGGGCTGGCAGTCACTGGTGCCTTCCCCGCCACTCCAGGAGACGAGACTGCTCCCCAGGGCTGAGGAGCTAAAAAGAAAGTTTTAGGTGCACAGAGAAAGGTCGGGAATACTGCAGGTCTCATTCAGGCCAGATGTTATGGGATCTCCTTCTGAGGGTGCTTCAAGGGTGGCTGTGATGTGACTCAGGTCCCTTGTGAGCCACACATTGGAGGCATCCTATAGTCTTCAGCCACCCAGGACTTGAAGGTCCCAGACTGAAATCTTTGCCTGAGTGCCCAGAAACTCCCCCTTGGATGGAAGGGGTCTCTCAAATCCTGCTGCCCTCCAACCCATGAAGGGATGTCAGGAAAAGACCCTCCTTCTCCCAGGTACTGCTGGTCATGGAAGAAACAGCCTTGCCAGAGAGGGGGTAAGTCCACCCGTTTTTGGAGATGTTTACTGGTGGGAATCCAGGCCCGAATTCTCCCTCTTTTGATTCCTTTCTACTTTCTTCCTCCATCTCTCTGACAGTGAGGTGTGTCACAAACCCATGCCATGAGCAGAGGAAGCCGTATGAAGCCCCGTTGTTTGGGGCTTGGGATCCTTGGCACCTCAGGAAGGTCACTGTCACTTGCTTTATCCAGGCCTTTGCTGTGAGGTCTTGTGCACACATTTCCTTTCTCAGGGGGCTCCCCAGGCTGCCCAGATTATCAGCGTGGCCTTGCCCTGGACTCAGCTCTATCTCCACAGTCCTGATCTATTATGCAAGGGGAAAAATAGAGTTCAGAGTAGACTGAGGTGTGACCAGAGGAAGTATCGCTGAAGAGCAGGGAAAGCATCAGTTTATAGCCACCCTCAGGACATTCAGTTCCAATCTTTTCTCTTTCAGACCAAACGCAGGCTGCATCCTGCAGCCACTGAAGTCAATGAAAAGCCAATGCCCCCCACATTGGTGTGCTTGAGCGTGAGCCCTAATGCTTTAATTAAAAAATTGGACTAGCAGATCGTGTTCTATCACTTCCAAATCGTATTCTTGACCATGCTATTAGAGGCAGAGTAAATCAGAAGTCCTGCTGGAGCTCTCTCCCGTGAGCAAGTCTGGGCACATCTGGCTCTAGTCACTTGGCCACTGGCAGAAATGCCATTTTGGGGGGATTGTTTTAAAATGTCTGCAGTCCCTGGGTCGATCATATTGCTCTCTCCAACATGGGTAGTCTGCCAGTTCTGCCTTTTCTTTATTTTATTCCTCATTGGTCGAGACTGCCAGGATATTTCCAGTGTCCCACTGCACTTGCCCTGCTGCCTGCACTCTTGGTAATACAAGCCAGGATAACGGTGGCCATCTTTGCTACAAGAGCACCTTGCTGACTTCTTGTCAACTTGATACCCACCATGACCGCCAGGTCCTTCCCCAGATCCTCTTTCTTGTCCTTCTTGAAGATAGATCTCATGTTTGGGGGGAAAGATGGGGAGGGCCAGGGCCCAGGCAGTGGCTGTGGGGCTGTGTCAGCTCCTGCTGCACCACTGGTCCCTGTGGTGTGGGGAGAGGGGACGGGAGACGGGGCAGCACAGGGGTGGCAGCAGGTCAGCAGGGCAGGGGCAGGGGGCAGTGGGGGCTGCAGCAAGGGGTCGTGGCCAGTGTTTCTGCAGTGCAGTTGCTCTTGTGTTCATCTCACATGCAAAAGTCCTGCACTGACCCAAGGCAGGAACAGGCCATTTCCCTGGTGCCCCTTCCCCCCTCCCAGCAGGACAGGGACATGCAAGGAGGGCGCTCTGACATATCCCTGCTCTCCAGAGAGCATTTCCCCAGGTCAGTGTGTCTGTGCATCGGTGCTGGCCTGCTCGGACATTCCTGGACCCTCCCCTGTGATCCCCGTGGGGCCCCAAGCTGGCAGTGCTGCTCTGCAGAGCGAGTGGCTGTGGGGCAATGGGGCCATGGGGTGACTCCACGCTGGCTGTTGTGGTCAGGGTGGGAAGTAGATCCAGCCGGATGGGCATCATTGCACCTGACAACCCCTACCAAAGGGTCTGTGGCCATGGACAATGCTCTGAGCAATCACAGGGCATTTCAAATGCTCAGGCTGTGTTCAGGGACGTCCCTAGAGCCAGCCCATGGTTTTTCATTGAAGGTGACATGAACCACTCTCCAAGTTCCCTTCCCTGTGCCTGCAGGGTCCACACTGCCTCTAGTCAGACTGCAGAGCGCTCACTAGCCTGGACATTCATTGGTTTATCCCTTTACCTTTGGGTGACTCCACTTGATCTTGTGAAGCTCCATTCACTGTCCACCCCGAGAGAGACGGTGCACTTGGAGATGCCCTGTGCTCTCCTGGGAGAATCCATACTCCCTTTGAGAAGGACAGGCATCAGTCTCCAGCCCTGTCAGATGGGAGATACCGCTTGACCATTCACCACCTCCAGGAGCACTGGGCACCCACAAGTGACAACTGAATCCAACCTTCCTTCCCTGACAAATCACCCCTTGAGTTCATCGCCTTGAGCCCAGGAGATCCCCTGAAAAGCAACAGGCCCTTTCAGGGTGAAAGTCCTTGAGCACATTTTTGACTCCAGCTTTGGAAAAAGAGCACAACCTTCAAGCACGGAATTGAGGAAATCCTCTTTTTTTAAAGAGACCACGTCTGCCACAGTGATAGACAAATTTCCAGAAGGCCTCTGGGTCAGAGAGACTGGGTGTTTACTCCTAGAGAAGTGGAAGGAATTCATACCTTTGTGGACTGACATGATTATCACAGGGAGAATGCCCAAAGCACAAGAGTTGTCTGAGAGAAACTAGAAACCCCTTGTGAAGAGGGATGGGCAGGTTATTTCTGCTGAACTAGTACCAGCTGAATCAGTTTCTTCAGTGCATCCCTGAGCTCCTTGTTCCTCACGCTGCAGATGAGAGGGTTCACTGCTGGAGGCACCACCGAGTACAGAACAGCCACCACCAGATCCAGAGCTGGGGAGGAGAGGGAGGGGGGCTTCAGGTAGGCAAACAGGCCAGTACTGACACACAGGGAGACCACAGTCAGGTGAGGCAGGCACATGGAAAAGGCTTTGTGCCGGCCCTGCTCAGAGGGGATCCTCAGCACAGCAGTGAAGATCTGCATGTAGGACAGCACAATGAAAATGAAACACCCAAACATTAAACAGAGACTAACCACAATGAGCCCAACTTCCCTGAGGTAGGCATCTGAGCAGGAGAGCTTGAGGATCTGCGGAATTTCACAGAAGAACTGGTCCACTGTGTTGCCTTGGCAGAGTGGTATTGAAAGGGTGTTAGCAGTGTGCAGGAGACCATTGAGAAAACCACTGGCCCAGGCAGCTGCTGCCATTTTGGCACAAGTTCTGCTGCTCATTAGTGTGCCATAATGCAGGGGTCTGCAGATGGCAACGTAGCGGTCGTAGGCCATGACTGTGAGAAGAGAATACTCTCCTCCAAACAAGAAGAAAATGAGGAAGACCTGGGCAGTACATCCTGAGTAGGAAATGGCCCTGGTGTTCCTCAGAGAATTGGCCATGGATTTGGGGACTGTGGTGGAGATGAAGCTGAGGTCGAGGAGGGAGAGGTTGAGGAGGAAGAAGCTCAGAGGGGTGTGCAGGTGGTGGTCGCAGGCTACAGCTGTGATGATGAGGCCGTTGCCCAGGAGGGCAGCCAGGTAGATGCCCAGGAAGAGCGAGAAGTGCAAGAGCTGCAGCTCCCGTGTGTCTGCAAATGCCAGGAGGAGGAACTCGTTGAGGGAGCTGCTGTTGGACATTTGCTCTGCCTTGGTTCAGGGCACTGTCCAAGGAAGAAAAGGCGCTAACAAGTTAGAACAGGCTTCCCTGAGCAAAACCCAGTCCACTCCTAATAGCACCCCCCATATTGCCCTTCTCCTTTGCCTTCATTCAGATCCCTTTCCTGACTTCTAGCTCATGCTGCATGCATAGTGCCGGGGCCTCTGCCCATGGTTTCCAGAGGAGTCAGCCCTGCTCTGCTGGGGGGTGAAAATGGAGATGTCAGACTGCCCTGTGCATTTGGTGGGCGTCCCTGGGGATGGGCACCATGAGCTGAGTGAAGGGGATTATATCCAGTGACTCAGTGGCAATAGTCTCTTTTTATCCTTGTGAGAGACGAGTAAAGCACTCATGGCAGCTGACTCCGAAAGAGAAGATCTGACTCCGAAAGAGAAGATCCTTCTGAGGGATTCATATCTCCAAATCTTGCCATCCTCAACAGAAGTGTCTGTTTCTGGATCAATCACACCAGCTCCCACTCTGCCAAGGGAGAGAAGCAGTACAGTGAAGGCAGGGGCTGACCCGACCCTTTGCAGACATCTCTGTCCCAGTGAGATGGACCCTGTCCTCATGTCAGTTTACCATCTTCCCTCTTTCTCCAGGCACTGTAGTGGCACTGGGAAGTGACTAGCTCTGAGGTGCACATCCTGCAGCAGATTACACCCACCTGTCTTGTGGAAAGGCTGTGAACATGTAAACAGTGATTTTCTCCAGAAAATGGGCTGCAGGGGAGGGGTCTGTTTCTCTATTTCTTTATTTTTCAGATGCCTCCATCACACCCTGAGAGCCTTCTTGGATGGGGAAGAAATCTTTGGCATTTCAGTTGCTCTCAGCACGAGCACTTGTGCACCCCAAGAGGAAAAAGGGCTCACGGTGACTTTGTACGGAGTCAGGGGATCTGGTCTGTCCATGAGTCTTGCCCCTCTCTGCCCTGTGTTCGCAACTCTCCCAGCTAAAGGACAATCACACTCACAAATTACGTTAAGAAAGAAACGGGATGGACCTGAGAGGGGAGGGGTTCCGTTTCAAAGTGAAACTTTCCAAATTCTTCTCTCTCAGCCCACATGTGGAGAGAGTGCTACGGAGAGCTCTTCAGAGCGTTTGATGCTGTTTCTGACTCACATGACCAGCACAAGGACTCTCAGCTATCACACATATGTTACGGGAGAGCTGTGGTCTTCTGGAGGGCAGCTTGCAGCCTGGCAGCACCCTAGAGAGACAGTCAAGAGGGCTACAGATGGGGCTTCTTCCTAAGGGAGAGTCAGATCATTCCCCTACCAGATGAAATGTATTGCCTAGAAGGTTGGAAGGGGACTTGGACATGCCACTGCCATGAAGACAACTGCATGCAGCACCCACAGGGTCAATGCTCTAACTGCAGCTGAATCCCCCTCCTTCAGCCCAGAGGGCATGAGAGCAAGAAGGAGACCGGCACAGAGAGGTGAAGAAGCAAGGAGCAACACTGTGATGCTCCTACCACAGGGAAAGCAAGGAGCGAGAGACAGATGGGCAGTCAGGAAAGCCTTCCCCTCACCCAGCTGTGCGCACCACCTCCCAGACCTGGAGAGTCGCTCTCAGCCCCTTTGTCACACAGTGGGAGATGGGCACGCTGCAGGAGAGATGCCCCTCTCCTCTGCTGCAGCTCAGGCTAGAGCATGAAGCTCATGCCCTGGACCCCCACCTGGCCTTGAGGGCAGAGGCTGTGCTGGGTGGCAGAGGAGACCCAGGGGGCTTGCTTAGAAGAAGATGTCTGCATTGAAGGGCATGACAGGGAGGTCTCCAAATTCCCCCCCTCCCACAGCATTTATGGTTCTAGTTTCCTCTCATTCACGGATCATTTCTTCACTCCTCGGAGCTTTTCCTCCTGGGAGCTGTTTCTCTCTCCCATGTCTTTTCCCTGCCAGCGCTCTGCAAACAGGAGGAAAATGAAAGCGCCGACTCAGGAGAGCCCTTCTGTTTAAGGGAACCCCTGTCCCTGCCTTGACTGTCCTCTATGAAAGGGCCTGTTGGAAATATCGTGGGGGTGAGCTGGAGCTGAGAGCAGCCCTGACCCAGGCAGCACCATCTCAGCAGGAGAATGAACCTGCCTTGCCAGGGGTGACTCCTTCCACCCAGAGCTTCGCCCTGCAGTGCTGTGGGGAGCTCCATGGGCAGGCTGAGTGCTGACCCTCGCAGGAGGCAGAGTCACTGCCCCAGGCACACAGCACCCTGGGGTGCAGGGATGCTGCTCTGAATTACAGCCCTGGAGATTCCTGCTGAAGATCTCCAGCACCATGATCTGCTTTGAGATGGTCTAACTTTACAGTTAGATGAGGTTGGTAGGTGCTTTCTCCAGGAGAGTTTTTAAAGATCTCCTGGTCCCTGACCCACTACTGCTCCACTATCATGGTGACTATTTTTTTTTTCTTAAACTTGTCTCTTGTGCTTTCCTCCCCTTGGACCCCAGCCACACCATCCCATCTACGTTGACCAAAGACAATCACAGCCTCACCTCCAAGCACAGCCTTGCTGCGATCTCCTGGGACCTTGCAGGTGGGCCATGGTGGCCAGCTCTAAGCAGACATACATGCTGCAGGTCCCTACATGGTCTCAGAGGAGAGCGTACGGAGACATAGCATGACCCAGGGCAGAGCCTGTGGGCTGACACCAAGGCAGAGCTGGGGTCAGCAGCCATGAGAAGAGAAGCTCCAGCAGCTCCTTTCCACACGTGGGCAGGGAGTGATGCACCCAGCAGTGCTCCTGAGAGGGGATGGTGACACAAGAGACGGGGAGCACCATAAGCTATGGTACTGAGCATCTGTGATGGGTCTGGGAGTCCTGGCAGGCAGTGCTGATGGCTGCAGCCCCCAGGAGACCCCCAGCCCTGCTATCAGCAGTGAGTCCCCTCCGTGACTGTTGGGAGCTTCTGGAGTGTCGTGGCTCCCATCTGCACCTCATCCCTGCACTGGCCCAGCTGTTGGTGCTCTGGCCACTATGGCCCTCCTGTTCAGCAGCCTCCCACCAGTCCCCAGCCCCTGCCCAGCCATCATCCTGTCCCCCGTCCGGGGTTAGCAGAAGGCCATGCTCTAGTGTCTGCTGGTGCCTGGGCACAGGGAGTGAGGCCAGGCAGGATGGCTATCCTCCCATAGAGGTGCTGACCCCAGCAGGCAGACGGAGCTGGTCACATTCCAAGATCACCCCTCACCAGCACCATGGGCAATGGCCAGTGCTGGAAATGACTGATACAAGAGGCTGGGTGTGGGAGGAGTTTCCTGGGGTAGTTTCTCCTCTCTGTTCATGCAACAGCAAGCTGGGTTGGATCTTTGTTCTGACAGACCAGGCCCCCCCATGGGAGTAGGATGGTCTACAGGCCTAGTAGACGGCCTCACACCTCCTCTGCATGCTTCCTGCCAGCCCTGCAGAGGAACCAGCAGAGGGCTCATCCTCCCTGGGCTCACAGCTGGACGCCCAGTCCCCGAGCTGGGCCTGGAGCCTTGTCTGAAGGTGACATTTGGGGTAAGGACCAGCACACAGGGTGTCTGAAGACACACATTTCGTCTGAAGGAGATGTGCTGGGGACAGGGCCTGAGGGACAGCAGCAAACGAATATGGCTCCTGGGTGCTGCTTCCTTCAACACAAGCTCCCACAAAGGCTCCCAGCCTTCTTTTTGGTGCCACCCATCAGGAGGGGTGATGGCACAAGGAGCTGGGAGAGTGGGGAGCATTAATCCTTCTTCAGGCACTTCCCAGGCCATGTGGAGAGCTAGGACAGCAAGGACTTCTGGCTCTGCAAAGGGAGCTCACTTCAGTGTGCCCACACTTGGAACACTGCTTTGGATAAAAGGTCGGCAATTTCAAGCCCAGTTCCACTTCCTTCTCATCTCTCCCAATCCCTCCTCTGATCTCATTGGCCAATCCCACACCCTCTCCCCTCTTCTGCCGCAGGGCCCTGAGCTGATGGAGCTGCTCTGCAGAGTGAGTGGGCTGTGGGGCCACAGGGCCACAGGGTCACTCTGCACTGGCCATGCTGACCACCCATGCTCAGGGTGGGAAGCAGACCCAGCCAAATGGGGATCACGGCCTCTAATCCCCCCAGGGACTGTGGATGTGGCAGGTGCTTGGAGGGACTATGGAGCATTTCCAAGGGTACTAGTTTTGTCAAGGTACATCTCTAAATCCTGTCCCTGGTATCACACTGACGACATGAATCGCTCTCCAGTCTCCCTTCCCCATGACAGATGGGTCCCCACTGCCTCTGCTGGGATTGAAGAGTCCTGCTTTGACCACGGACACCTGGGTTTAGCACTTTACCCTTAGGTGACTCCACCTTGGAGGACCTCTCCCTTTGTGAGGCTCCACTCACTGCCCACCCCAGGCACCCACTGGCCCAGGAGATTGCCGGAGCTCTCCTGGCACCCCCAGATTCCCCTCCAGGAGGATGGGCATCTGACAGGTTTTTAATGTGTGGAACGGCCCTGGGTGTGTACATCATCATTGACAATTCATCATCTCCTCTGTTACTGGACAGCGATGGGTGAGTCCTAAATCCAGCCCTTGGTCTCTAAGAGATCATTACATGATTATGAGCTTTTTACTTCTAAACCCATGGACAACTCTGCCCATAAGGCCCTTTGACATGCAATTCCTGAGGCCTCTTCTTGACACCAGCTTTGGAAGAAAAGCCCAGCCTTCAGGCACTGCACTGGGTAGAAGTTTGTTTATTACAAAGATACTGAACAGGAGTCAGTTCTGACGCAGTGTTAGACACAATTTGATGTGGGTACCAGGTGAGATAGAACAGTTTCAGTAAAAGTGGAATGAATCCAAACATTTGTGTAGTAACATGATAACAAATAATAATATTAATAATAATAGTAATAATAAAAATAAAGTGAACAAACAAAGTTCAAGGCTCGTTGTGATGCCCTGGGATTCAGTTGTGGAGAGCAAAGGCAATTTTGCCACTGCTGAAAAATATCCAGAAAATCACTTTCCTCAGGGCATCTTTGAGCTCCTTGTTCCTCATGCTGTAGATGAGGGGGTTCACTGCTGGAGGCACCACTGAGTACAGAACAGCCACCACCAGATCCAGAGCTGGGGAGGAGAGGGAGGGGGGCTTCAGGTAGGCAAAAAATGCAGTGCTGATGTAGAGGGAGACCACGGCCAGGTGAGGCAGGCACATGGAAAAGGCTTTGTGTCGTCCTTGCTCAGAGGGGATCCTCAGCACAGCAGTGAAGATCTGCACGTAGGACAGCACAATGAAATGAAACACCCAGAGAATAAACAGGCACTAAACACAATAACCCCAACTTCCCTGAGGTAGGAGTCTGAGCAGGAAAGCTTGAGGATCTGGGGAATTTCACAGAAGAACTGGTCCACTGCATTGCCTTGGCAGAGTGGTATTGAAAATGTGGTAGCAGTGTGCAGCAAAGAATACAGAAAACCACTGGCCCAGGCAGCTGCAGCCATTTTGACACAGGCTCTGCTGCCCATGAGTGTGCCATAGTGCAGGGGTTTGCAGATGGCAACATAGCAGTCATAGGCCATGAGTGTAAGAAGAGTATACTCTCCTCCAAAGAAGACAACAACCCGTAAGACTTGAGCAGCACATCCTGAGTAAGAAATGGCTTTTGTGTCCCACAGGGAATTGGTCATGGATTTGGGGACAGTGGTGGAGATGAAGCCAAGGTCGAGGAGGGAGAGGTTGAGGAGGAAGAAGTACATGGGGGTGTGGAGGCGGTGGTCACAGGCTACAGCTGTGATGATGAGGCCGTTGCCCAGGAGGGCAGCCAGGTAGATGCCCAGGAAGAGCGAGAAGTGCAAGAGCTGCAGCTCCCGTGTGTCTGCAAATGCCAGGAGGAGGAACTCGTTGAGGGAGCTGCTGTTGGACATTTTGCTATATCCGTGCATGGGGGACTGTCCAAAGAAGAAAAGACATTGAGAAGTTAGGAGAGACTTTTCAAGTAAAAAAATCCCCAAATGTTCCAGTTCTCATGCAACCCCCCACTTTGCCTCTCTCTTTACGGACAGGATCTGTGCGCAGCTCCCTTGCTTGAGCTACAATTTGCACTGACAGAGTGTGTTATGAGGAGCAGGGACTTCTGCCCATGAGCTCCAGAGGAGTCAGTCTGGCTGTATAGTGGTGGGATACATGGGAATGGGGGTGACTAGCTCGGACAGTCACAGTTCCTCTCAGGTGAAATCCACTGGGCATGTGCAAGGGCTTTTCAGCATCTGCACCACCACTTCTAAAGAATGAGGGTTGAGGAACAGAGTTTGGGGGATTTTTTAATAGTGTTTATTTCATTTGAGATGCCCCTGTCACACCTGGGCAGTGACCCTCAAAGGAAAAAATTCTCAGCATTTCTACTGTGAATCCTGAGAAAAATGGATTCCCTGTCGCTTGGTGCAGAGTGAGGACAGCTTGTCTGTCTATTAGCCTTGTTCCCAGCTGTCATTTGCTCGCACCTCTTGGATCTGGGGGATGATCACTCCCATATGTTGCCCTGAAAAGAAACCAGCCCCTACTGAGAGCACACGAGTCCAGTTTCAAAACCGCAGCTCTCCAACCATCTCTGCCTTTCTCAGGGCACCAGAGGGAGGTCTCCACACTCCCCTTCTCGGCAAGGACACACAGGGCTCTTTTCAGATGCCCATATACAGTTCCCCAACACCATCTCCATACTCTCAGCATCTCTGCAGATTCCTCATGGGTCTCTTGGACATCAGAGAGATGCTATGAGACAGCAGTGCCTTTCTGGAGGGCAGATCGCAGTCTGGCAGGACATTATAGGGAAACAGTCAAAGGACCGTTAGGAGTGAACATGGGCTCTCCTTAAGGGAAAGTCAGATCATTTCCCAGCTGCACAGACTGCATTTCCTGGAGTTGCACAGGTTAGAGAGGGGCTGCAGACGCCTCACTCCCAAGAAGACCCCTGTGTTTCACAAGTTGCAGCGCAGGTGTCTGAACTGCAGCTGAAAACCCACCAACCCCAGGGAGCCCGAGAGAAGAACAGGAGCAGCATGGAGAGCAGGGGAAACAAGGAACAACACCACGATCCTGCTGCCAAGGGAGGCAAGAAGAGAGGGGCAGATGGGCACTTGGGAAAGCCCTCACCTTACCCACCTGGGCATGCTGCCTCAGAGATGGTGACAAGGCAGGGCAGTCACTCTCAGCCCCTGGACTCCATGGCTGTCAGGACAGAGGCTCTGCTGGGTCAGAGAAGAGACATGGGGGGTTTGTTTGGAAGAAGCTGTCTGCATTGGAGGGACTGAGCAAGACTTGCTCAAATACATTCTCCCATGACGATTCTGTTAGCAGTTCCCTCTCATTCCCTGACCATCTCTGCCGCCTGGCACTGTCCCTGCTGCCAGCTCTTACTCTGTCCCAACATCTTTTCCTTGCCGCTGCTCACAGACCCCATCCCATCCTCTGTGGGCTCCATTCTGCCCTACAGAAACCACCCAGGACAGGGCACTGGGCACAGGTATCTCTGTTCTCACAGGTCCTAAGGAGCAGGTCAGGAAAACTCTTATAAAGCAGTCAAGGTGCTGCTGGTGCTGTCTGCAGGCTGAGGTGAGTTTGAAGGGGGTTGATGAAGTTTCTCACAGACCAGAGGTCACTGAATTCATGCCTGAATCTATGAGTCATAGGATGGGATGGGTTTAGAAGATCCCTCCAGGAACCTCAGTAGCATTGCCCTGCAGGCAGAGACTTACCGTGTCAAGGGATGTGAAGATTTCTCCCACAATGAGCTCTCCCCTGTCCTCCCAATCCACACTGCCTTTCACTTCTCTCTGCCTTCTCTCATCTCATGGCAGCAGCAGCAGGCAAAGCCTGGAGCCCTGCTGCTCTTTGCAGAGGATCTGCCTCTGGACACAGCTGTCTCTCAGCAGTGCTGTCAGGTTGCCATCAGCTCCTTCCATTGCAGGAGCCTGGCCCTGCCCAGGAGCAGGGGCCCAGCTGAAGTCCTGACTTCCTCTGTCCCTTGTGCTCCCTCCTCCTGGGAAATGTTCCCTGAAGTAGACTAAAATAATCACCACTGGTCTCCTTCTCAACACTGAAGGGAAACTGATTCCAGCATGACAATTTGTCTCATCACAGGATGGTTAGCTGCAAGAGGCGGAAATGTCTCACTCCTAACTAGGCATGAAGCTACTCGAGGACAAGAAGGGAGGTCATTTACCCATGATTCATGTTTTGATTCAGATGAGTCAATCTAGGCATCTCATGCCCATTTAGAAGCCCCTGGGATGCAGTGGGATTCAGCTCTCTCCCACCAACTGCACAAAAAAAAGCAGGAGGTGGGATTCTCCTTTCTCAAGCCAAAGTGTACACAAAATAGATGTCTGTGTGTGAGATCCTTGTCTAAGCTCACATTATAATCACCTGAGATGGAGGGTGGGAGGCAGTTGCTCCCACACAAATACCTGGGGACAGTTGAGGAGACAGAGGTGGTGCAAGGCATGTGGCAGTGTCTGCTTGTCTGATGGAGCAACTATGAGACCAACATCCTTCTGGAGCATGAGGTGGGGCCCAGGTGGGGAATTTCCTTGGCTATCTCAAATGACCCCAGATGCCTAGTACTGCTAGAGCACCACTCACTATGAAGCTGTGACACAAGCAGATCCCTACAGTGCAAACTCCTGATGTAATCCAGTGCAGACACTGCATGTAATGACATAAAAAAAGGCTGGCAGGGCCATGTCAGATGTCTGCGGTGTCCAGCACAACTGCATGTCTCTAGCAGATACAGTATGGCCCCTACAGGAAAGCCCTGCCTGTTTGGAGTGGTGCTGGGCAAGTGCCCCAGGGCATCTTGTGTTTCCTCCCTGTGCCCAAACAAATGAATCCTACCTCTGCCTTTGGGCACAGGCTGTACTGCCCACATCCAAGCGTGCTGCATAAATGGGAGGCACATCACACCAAGGTCTCCACTCATGTCCCTGCACTCTTAAGACCTTCTAGTTCTCTTCTCCCTGACCCTCTTTTCACCCCAGATGACATAAACAGGGACTGCGCTAATGAGGTCCACAGGGTCACTGGATCGCAGGCTGTCCAGGCCAGGGACTTCTTCAGTGGCACCTTATCCTGCCTGGACATTGGTTCACTTCTGTCACAGGCCCCAAGGTGCTGCAGAGTCAACTCAGGCAGCAAACTCCTTTCCTGCCATTCCTGCACAGCCCAGCTCTGTTTCTCCCTGGCCTTGGGCCCTGCAGGCTTTGCTCTCTTAGTGGGAACCTCCTTTCACCATGACATTGCCACCTGCTTTGTATACCAGCATGGCTCTGCTCTGCTCTGAAGTGGGGCCATCGCACACACAGTGTCCTTGGCTCCTGGTAACAGGTTGCACCATGACCAATCTGACTGAAACATTGCTAGAGTACTGAGATGTGGTGGGATCACTTTCATGGTAGGAGAGCCCTGATGGTGGGGTACAAACTCTTCAGGAGAGACCAAGGGGGGAGATGAGGAAAGGGGATGCTCTTTGTGTGGAGGGACAGCTCAGACGTGTGGAGCTCCTAACATATTAAGGCAAAGGTTTGGGTGTGAGCTTGTGGGTGACAAGGGTGACATCGCAATGGGAGTTACAGACCACCCGATCAGGGTGAGGAGGTGGACACAGTCTCCTTTAAGCAATGTGACTAAGTCTGTGGATCACAGACCCTGGTTCTTATCGGGGGGACTTTAATCCCCCTGACATGAACTGGAAGGACAAACAGCAGAGTGCAAGCAGGCCAGGAGGTTTCTGGAGGGCATCAGGGACAGCTTCTTCGCACAAATGCACGATTTGTGATGCTTCCTTGTATCTGAAAATTTCAAACAGGGAGGAACTGATCAGGGATGGTACAGTCAGTGTCTGCCTTGCCTCCAGTGATGAAGAAAAAGTAGAGTTCCAGATCCTGAGTGGAGTGAGGAAGGATAGTAGAGGAGCACAGACCCTGGACTTCGGAGGGGCAGAGTTGGGCCTGTTGAGGGGACTGGTGGGGGATCCCATGGGAGGCAGTTCTGAAGGGCCCAGCAGCTCAGGAAAGCCAGCAGGTCTGTAAGGACAGCACCCAGCAAGCACAAAAATAGTCCATAGTGGTTCTCAGTAAAACTAGCAGACATCTTGGGAGATCGGCTTGGCTACACTGGGAACTCAGGACTGAGCTCCAGGGCAATAAGGAAGCAGAAGGAAGGCGAGGCTGCAAGATGGTGTTTAGAAATATTGTCCAGCGAGAAGGGATGGTGTTAGGGAAGCCAAAGCTCCCCTAGGATTGACCATTGCAGGGAAGATCAAGAGCCTGAAGAAGAGCTGCTACAGCTTCAGTTTCAGGAAAAGAGTAAAAAGGAAAATGTTGGCTCACTGCTGGATCCGGTAAGGAATCTATTAACAGCAGATGCAGATAGGTGTGAGGAGCTCAATGCCTTCTTGGCTTCAGTCTTCACCAACAAGGTCTCCTAGGCTGTTGTGCCTGGTCAGGAGTCCAGAGGGGGAAAAAAAAGCAACCAATGTTGGATGATGGCTGAGCAGGGGATGACTTGCAAGAACTCAACCCATACAAGTCTCTGGGACTGGATGGGCTGCACCTGAGGACATTGAGAGGGCTGGCCGCTCTCACAACAAGGCTAGTCTCTATCCTCTTTGAAAGGTTGTGAAGATCAGGAGAGGCCCCAATGACCAGGAGAAGGGGTATGTTGTGCCCATCATCAGAAAAGGCCACAAGGACAAACCAGGGAGCTGCAGGCTGTTCAGCCTCACTTTGGTGAGGAGTGTTTCATGGAGTGAATCGTCTTGCATCACATTTCTGGGCACCTGAAGGAGAAGAAGCCAGTATGGATTTAGTGCAGAGAAATGATTCCTGACCCACCTGATTGCCTTCTGTGATAAAAGATCTGTACTTGGTGAGGAGAGGAGAGTAGTGGATGTCATTTACCATGATTTTAGCAAGGAGTTTGACACTGTCTCCAAGAATATTCTTGTATACAAATAGGGCATTATGATAGGCTGGGCAGACAACCAGATGGGTTAAAAGCTTGTTGGATGATCGAGTTCAGAGGGCTTTTGTGAATGAGTGGTGCTTTACCTGGAAGCCAGTGACAGGTGGAGCACACAGGGGTCTACACTGGGACCTGTCCTCTCTAACATGTTCATCAGTGACCTGGAGAACACAACTCCCATCACATTGGCAGATGGCACTTAATCAGGAGAACAGTCCTAAGCTCGAGGGCTGCTATCCAGATGGACCTCAGCAGGCGGGAGGAATGGGTGGCCAGTACCTTTGTGAAATTCAAAACTAAACAAACACCAGGTCCTGCCCCTGGGGCAGACCAACACCGTGCAGTGATACAGGCTGGGCGGTGCCCAGCTGGGCAGCAGCTCTGCAGAAAAGGATGTGGGATAAACACATCCGGTTAAGATTTGTGTTTCTGTATTCAGGAAAACATCATCACCAGAAGTGTAACCTGTTAATGGCAACTCTCACAAGTCTAGAAAGTGGAGGATGTACTCCTACTGAAGGCTGCTGATGGAAATCGGTGCAGTTGTCTTCCCAAAGCTGCTGAAACACGAGATGGAATTCAGATTCCTAATCTGTAAAGATTGGGCCCTTATGAAGAAAGAACTGATATTGCAGTTAAGGCATTCAAATGCTAAATCCGTTCCTATTACAAACACTGTGACACCTATCTTTGCAATGGCAGACTGGCAGAAGGCATGCTGTTGGTCAACAGATCTTGATTGCTGTGCACTTTGCATACATTTCATACATTTGGTTCAGGATATAAATAGCTATCTTGAAATCGCCAGAATTATTCTCCCAGGCAAAATTATACATCTGTCTAAGAAGCCTGTGTGTGTGGGAATGGGGGGGAGGCTGGGTCTGAGTCAATCTCTGGACTCAGAAAACACTTTTGGACAAATGTTTTCAGTGCTGTTTGCTGCTGCAGCAAATTCTAGAAGATTCAGGTAGGGTGCCCTCGTGATGACGGTATCCATTTGCTTGGGAAAGCACAGCATTAGGTGCTTCAGGGATACATAACTGAACAGGAAACTGAAGCAGGAAAGCTGCTGATAGGAATAGCTCTTTGGGGAGATTTGCATGGCATCCAGCTGGTGCAGTGCAGTGCATTACAGACTGTAGCATTGTTTATATTTGGTAAATGTAACCAGCTAAAGAAATGGTTTATATTAATCAGCAAGTGTACTATAACCATTCCTCTTAAGACAGAAGAGAGCTCATTGAGGAAGAAATCTTCACAGCTCTTGACATGGTAAATCTCTGGCTGCAGAACAATGCTACTGAGGTTTCTGGAGGGCTCTTCTGAACCCAGCCCATCCCATGATTGGATTCTTAAGGATCACTCTCCTGACTTCTCCTGTGCAGAGCAGAAGATGCTTCAGAGCAGGATTCCTGCTACACCATCGCAGGGACAGGGCATGCTGCTACCTTATCCCGGGGACGGCTTCTGGGGTTGTGAAGCCAGGGAATGCACCCAGGCACGCCCAGGGCTGTAATTCAGAGTAGTGTCCCTGTGGCCAAGGGCGCCGCGTGCCTGGGGCAGTGACTCTGCTGCCTGAGAGGAAGCAGAGTTTCTCCCTGTCGGGGGAAGCTCTGGGTGAGAGGAGAGACCTCCAGCAGGGCAGGTTCATTCTCCCATAGAGAAGGTGCTGTGTGGGTCAGGGTCACGGTTGCTCACAGCTCCAGCTCACCCTGAGCACATTCCTGAGGGGACTTTTCAAGAGGGAGCTCAGGACAAGGGCTCCTTGAAATGGAAGGAGCTTTCCTTTTAGGCTATGTGCTTTCAGTTCCCTAATTTTGGCAGGGAGACAAAAGGAAAGAGTTCTCTGGTCTGACCAAGAACTGGGACTCCTAAACCTTCACTCTCAAAGATCAATAGGTCTGTGAAAAACCTCAGCAAGCACCTTCATCCTCACCCGGCCTACAAACAGCATCAGCATCACCTTTATGGCATTATCAGTGTTGATGTGACCTGCTCCCTAAGACTTTTGAGCACAGCAATGTCCCTGGCCAGTGCCCTGTCCTGGGAGGATTCTGTAAGGCAGAACTGAGCACACACAGGGAGGATGGGATCTTGTGACAGAGAAAGAGCTGCTGGCAGGGACAGCTCCAGGCAGTAGAGATGGGCAGGGAAGCCCAGCAGAGCCTCTATCTCAAAAGGTATGGAGCCCAGTGCTTGAGCCACCTCCTCTGCAGCCAGACCTGTGGCAGAGGAGAGGGGCATCTCTCCTGCCATGGACCCATTTCATGCTACCTGACAAAGGGGCTGAGAGCAACTGCCCTGCGATGCTGTTGTCTGCAAGGTGGCATGCCCAGCTGGGCAAGGGGAAGGCTTTCCCCAGTGCCCCTCTGTCTCTCTCTCCTTGCCTCCCTTGGCAGCAGGATCATGGCATTGCTCCTTGTTTCCTCTCCTCTCCTTGATGCTCCCGTTCCTCTCTCGGGCCATCTGGGGTTGGGGCGGCAGGAGGGGGTTCAGCTGCAGTTCAGACACTGACACTGCGAGTTGTGCAACAGAGAGGTCTGCATGGGAGTGAGCTGTCCCCAGCCACCTGGAAACCTGTGCAGCTCCAGGACACGCACCCTCTGGGGCTGGGAAATGAGCTGATCTTACCATGCTCTTCATCACTGTCTCCATATCTGGCCTGAGAGAGAAGAAATTGGAAATCTTCCCTTAAAACCTGAAGTCCTCCACTCTCACCTTAGTCCAGTTTCTTTCTGAGAGGAACGTCTGAGTGTGATTGTCATTGGGTTGAGAGAGGGGCAAGCACAGTCAGTGAGGGGCAAGACTCATTGACAGACCAGATCCCGTGACTCTGTACAAAGTCTCAGCGAGCCCTTTTTTCCCCTTGGGATACACAAGTGCTCATGCTGAGAGCAACTGAAATGCCAAAGACTCCTACCCTGTCCAAGAATGCTCCCATGGTGAGATGGAGGCATCTAAAAATGAAATCAATCTATGACCAGATCTCTGCTGCAGGTCATTTTTTTGTAAAAAATAGGTGTCTAAAAGTGGAACAGCCCTTCCACATATGGGGTGGACATGATCTGCTGCAGGATGTGTGCATCAGAGCTAGTCACCTCCCACTCCCACTACAGTGCCTGGAGATAGAGCACAGATGGTGAACTGATGTGAGGAGAGGGTCTATCTCATTGGGACAGAGACATCTAGAAAGGGTCAGGTCAGCCCCTGCCTTCACTCGACTGTTTCTCTGCCTTGCTCGATCAGGATCTGGCGTGACTGATCCAGATACAGACACCTCTGTTCAAGAGGGCAAGGCTGGGAGAGATGACTCCCTCTCAAGGGTCTTCTCTTTCAGAGAGTGCTGGCATGAGTGCTGTATTCATCTCTCATTCTGCTAGAGACTTTTCCCACTGTGTCATTGGACACAAGTCCCCTTTCTGCACATCATGGCAACCATTTTCTGGTATCCCACCAAATACGTGCGGCTGATTGACACCTCCATTTACACCCTCTGACAGAGCAAAACTGAGTCCTCTGGAGACCATGGGCAGAGGCTCCTGTGCTGCATGTCACGTTCAGTCAGCATGACCCAGAGCTCCAGGCAGAGCGCTGAATGAATGCAAAGTACAGAGAAAATGTGGGGATTTCTACTACAAATGCAATGGGTTTGGCTCAGAGAAGGCTGCTGTAACTTGCCACTGTCTTTTTCCCCAAAGTCGAGAGGGAGCAGATGTCCAATGGTGGCTCCTTTGCCGAGTTCCTCCTCCTGGCATTTGCGGACACACAGGAGCTCCAGTTCTTGCACTTCACACTATTCCTGGGCATCTACCTGGCTGCCATCCTGGGCAATGGCCTCATCATCACAGCCATAGCCTGCGACCACCACCTCCACACCCCCATGTACTTCTTCCTCCTCAACCTCTCCCTTCTTGACCCTGGCACCATCTCTGTCATTGTCCCCAGATCCATGGCCAATTCCCTCTGGGACACAAGGGTCATTTCCTACTCAGGATGTGCTGCCCAGGTCATTTTCTTTGTCTTCTTTGTGTCAGCAGAGTATTCTCTTCTCACAGTCCTGGCCTATGACCGCTGCGTTGCCATCTGCAAACCCCTGCACTACAGCACCGTCATGGGCAGCAGAGCTTGTGACAAAATGGCAGCAGCTGACTGGGCCAGTGGTTTTCTCCATGCTCTCCTGCACACTTCTAATACATTTTCAATACCTCTCTGCCAAGGCAATGTTGTGGACCAATTCTTCTGTGAAATTCCCCAGATCCTCAAGCTCTCCTGCTCAGACTCCTACCTCAGGGAAGTTGGGGTTACTGTGTTAGTGCCTGTATAATGTTTGGGTGTTTCATTATCATTGTGCTGTCCTACGTGCAGATCTTCTCTGCTGTGCTGAGGATCCCCTCTGAGCAGGGCAAGCACAAAGCCGTTTCCATGTGCCTGCCTCACCTGGCCGTGGTCTCCCTGTCTGTTAGCGCTGTAATATTTGCCTACCTGAAGCCCCCCTCCATCTCCTTGCCAGCTCTGGATCTGGTGGTGAGTCCTGTATGCGTTAGTGCCTCCAACAGTGAACCCTCTCATCTACAGCATGAAGAACAAGGAGCTCCAGGATGCACTGAGGAAACTGATTCAGCTGGTACTAGTTCAGCAGCAAGGGGTTGCCCACCTCTCCTCACAAGTGATTTCCAGTTTATCTTAGTCTCCAGCAACACTTGTACTTTGGGCGTTCTGCCTGTGATAGCCATGTTTGTACACAAATGTCTTAATTCATCCCACTTCTCCAGAGGCACAAAGCCCGTCCGTCTGACCCAGAGGCCTTCTGTAAATCTGCTGATCAGTGTGTCAGAGCTGACCTCCCAAGTAGCACCACTGTAATAAAAGGGGATCTCCTTAGTACTGTGCCTGAAGGTTGGGCTCTTCTTCCCAAGCTGGAGCCAAGAATGCACTCAGGGAATTGTCCCCGAAAATGCCTTGTTGCTGTGCCTGGGATTTCCATGGGCTAAGGGGCATCAGCTCTTTTGGGTGATGTGTGAGGGAATGAGGGCTGGATTCAGCTGTCACTTGTGGGTACCCAGTGCCCCTGGAGAGGGTGAGTGCTCAAGAGGTCTGTGCCGGGGACTGTCCCACCTATTAGAGGGCTGCTGATGGATGCCCATCCTTCTGGAAGGGAGTATGGAGCCACCAGAAGAGCACAGGGGATCTCCAGGGACAGCACATTCCAGGGACGGGCAGTGAGTGGAGACTCCCCAAACCAAGCGGAGTCACCCAAAGCAAAGGGCTAAACTGAGGAATGCACCAAATCAGGGCTCTGCAATCTGAGGAGAGGCAGTGGGCTGGGTCTATGACACACCTGAGCCCTTGGAAATGCCCTGTGATTGCTCCAAGCATCCTCCGCAGCCACAGACCCTGGGGAGGGTGTTGTCAGGTGCAGTGATGCTGGTCCAGCTGGGCCTGTCCTGACCAGCATGGCCAGTGCAGAGTCACCCCAAAGCCTGCTCACCCTGCAGAGCAGCACTGCCAGCCCAGGACCCTATGGAGAGCACAGGGGAGGGGTGCAGGAATGGCCATCAAGGCCAGCACGGACACACTGATCTGGGGAAAGGCCCTCTGGGGAGCAGGGATGTCTCCAGAGAAGAACAAAGGAGCAACTTGTGGGGGGAATAAATGAAAACCTGATTCTATGTGTGTAAGCTCGGGGCAGGCTGCTCTGTCACTGGAGCTGCGTGAGGAGCCCCAGGGCCAGGACTCTTGTGCTGTGCTGGGGAGAGGGGCTGCCCAGAGGGGCTGCAGGCAGCCAGGGTTAAGGATCTGCTGGTCATGAGAGCAGTGGAGACATGGAGTGAGTGGCCTCCATTTCCTTGTGCCATTGCTGGCCCCCAGCCCCCCCAGGGGCTGATGGGGAGGCTGACACCCCTCTCTGACCCCGAGGACCTTCTGAGCCCTTCAGAGGGGCTGGGGCTGTGGTGTGAGTGCCCAGAGCTCTGCAGCACCCTGCGGTGGGCACTGCTGTGGGGCCACCCCAGGCTGGGCTGCTCTGCTGGGTGGGCTGGGGAGAGGGCAGGGGAGGTGGGGAGAGTCGGAGAGGGTCTGGGCTGGGCTGGAAAGGGCTCAGGAGAGGAAAAATGCCAGCAGGCAGCTCCTGTGTGTGAACGGCAGTGTGGGAGCACATGGCTATGTGCTTGCAGGGCAAATGCAGGTCTCCTGGGAAAGGCACCAGGACATGGAGGGTGCAGGAGAGAAGAGCCCAGGTTGTTCCCTGTGTTGCATGGACACACTGGGGAAGCTGCCCAGGGCCATCGTCCCACACCAGCCCCTCACATCACCCCTTTCCAGCACTGGCTGCTCACAACAGCTGTGGGGTGCTCCATGGCCAGCTCCATCCTCCTGCAGGTCTCCGTATCCGGACACAGGAGAAAAGGCCAGCCTTGCACGGCCTCTCTTCTGCACCACACCCCAGCACATCCCAGAGCACGGCTGTCTGCTCACACCCCCGTAACTGGGAGGCCTCAGGCAGAGCTTCCCCTGGAAAGCTGAGGCAAAAAAGACATTAATGCCCCAGCCCTTTTCATGTCCAAGGTCTCTGGTGCCAGCTCCAGCTGAGCTCTGGCTTTTCTCACTCGATCCCTGCGTGCACAAACAAGGTCTCGATGTCCCCCCTGTGCAACCCGTCCCTGTTCCACCCTTGTGAACATTCCGCCAGACACCCTGAGTGCTGGTGCTGCTGCCAGGGCAAAGGTGGAGGATCACCCGGAGCCGTTCCTAAGGGAGGTCCACAGGGAAAAGTTGTGCCCAGACCCAGCCTCAGCCCCAGACCCAGCGTGGCAAAGGGGAGCTGCCCACTCCCCAGCAACCCTGGTGGTGCCAGCCCCACCTTAGCCCCCTCCTGAATGGCTCCAGCGCAGCACTCAAGGGAGCTGGAGCTGCCTCTCCTAACTGTGCATCATAAAGTCTGACCCAAGTGGCTGCCCTCACTTTTTCGTCCAGCTAAGACTCTGCGTGCAGTGTTAGCTGAGTAGGGCTCCAAAGCTGAAGCTCTCCTTACACCTTTACACTGGCTGTCAGGCAAGCATTGCTGTGGATATATGGTCATCTTTTGCACCTAAAACCCTCTCTGGGTGCTGCTTGGGTCCCAGCATCCCTTTCTAAGGCTTTCTTGCCTCTAGTTTGAAGGCAGGTTTGAGGCAGAGACGGGGAGTCAGGTCAGCAGGATGGGGAGAGGGACAGGTCCAGAAGTGAGAGGTGCAGGGCCAGGCACAGGCATGTCCACAGCATAACTCAGGCAAGGCTCCAGCCTGTGATTCTTCCCTGAGGGTGCAGGAATCACTCTCCAGTGACCCTTCCCTGCACCTCCTGGCTCCCCACTGCCTTTCCTGAGACTGCAGAGCCCTCCTTTCCCCATGCATACCTGCATTTAGTGCTCTACCTTCTCGTTACTGCACCAGAGACCGTCCCTCACTTTGTCAGGCTCCACTCACTGCCCACACCAGGCACACGCTGTCCCTGGAGATCCCCTGAGCTTTCCTGGGGGCTCAGATTCCCCTCCACAAGGGTGGGCATCTCTCATCAGCACAGTCACCTGTGGGACAGCTTTGGGCAGGAAATTCAGAGACCATTCACCAGCTTCACTGACACTGGTCACCAACAGATGAACCCTGCATCCAGCCCTCAGTCCCTAACACATCACATGTACACTCTGAGCTTGTCCCCTGCATCCCATGGAGGTCACAAGCAGAGCAGCAGGCCCTTCTATGGTGCAATGTCTTTGGGCGTATTTTTGACTGCAGCTTCTGAAGAAAGGCCAGACTTCAGGCACGTAATGGAGAGGATCCCCTTTTATTATAGCAATGTTCTTGTGCAGGCCAGGTCTGGCCTAAATGCCCCCAATGCCTGGTCCTGCCTGAGCTCACAGGAATGCACAGGGAAGCACAAACCTACCACCAGCACATTACAAGAGCACTGGGTCCATATACACGTATCAGAGCAAGGCAGGACGGTGTGGAAATGAGGAGAAAAGCCCTGACAAGAGAAAGTCCTGCTGCTGTTGGTGGACGTGTCTCCAAGAAAGTTGCAGGCCCCACGCAAAGCCTGCAGGGAGGAAATGCCTGCTGTGGCAGTGGGGGAATGGTCCTGAGGAACAGAGGGTCTGTCCCTACAGACTTCGTCCAGACTCTCCTCCTTTCCACTCTTGCTCTACTTGGAGTGTTGGAACGCTGTAGAGGGAAGGGACCAGCCCATGGTGACAGCCGGCTGCCACTCTCACAGGAGAGGCGTGTGACATCATATCCTGACTGTGGCCACAGGCGCTGAGCTCTCCTAATGGACATGGGACCCATGCTCTGGCCATACATGTACTCGTTGGAGCCTGACTCTGTGCCCCTGAGCTCCCTTGGTGTCAGCACCAAAAGAGACACTGCAAAGGGAAACTCTCCTCATTGCACTGAAGGCATCCAAGGAGCTCAGACTAGCAGGCTCAGAGGTTCCCCCATCTCTGCTGATGAAGGCGGAAGCCTGGCTTCCTGCTTCAACACGGTCTCTGGGTCAGATTCAAATGAGAGATTCCTGAGGACAAGTGGCACAAAGCAAAATATTTATTTCTTTTAGGAGAATGTAACAGAGAAAAGTAAGTAAGAAAGAAAGACATGAGCAACACCTAGCTATGTTGCCAAATACCCTGGGAATGAGGAGCAGATGCACACGGGAGAGTTATTGGTGCTGACGTTGTACCTACTGAACCAGTTTCCTCAGTGCGTCTTTGAGCTCCTTGTTCCTCATGCTGTAGATGAGGGGGTTCATTGCTGGAGGCACCACTGCGTACAGAAAAGCCAGCACCAGATCCAGAGCTGGGGAAGAGAGCGATGGGGGCTTCAGGCAGACAATGCTGACAGTGCTGACACACAGGGAGACCACAGCCAGGTGAGGCAGGCACATGGAAAAGGCTTTGTGCCGGCCCTGCTCAGAGGGGATCCTCAGCACAGCAGTGAAGATCTGCACGTAGGACAGCACAATGAAAACAAAACACCCAAAGCCTAAACAAAAACTAATCACAACTGCCCAAACCACACTGAGGTAGGAGTCTGAGCAGGAGAGCTTGAGGATCTCAGGAACTTCACAGAAGAACTGGTCCACAACATTGCCTTTGCAGAGTGGTATTGAAAATGTTTTAGCAGTGTGCAGCACAGCATTGAGGAAACCACTGGCCCAGGCAGCTGCTGCCATTTTCACACAGGCTCTGCTGCCCATGATGGTCTCGTAGTGCAGGGGTCTGCAGATGGCACTGAAGCGGTCATAGGCCATGATAGTGAGAAGAGAATACTCAGCCAAAAAGAAAAAGACAAAGAAAAAGAGCTGTGCAGCACATCCTGAGTAGGAAATGGCCCTGGTGTCCCTCAGAGAATTAACCATGGATTTGGGGACAATGACGGAGATGGTGCCAAGGTCGAGGAAGGAGAGGTTGAGGAGGAAGAAGTACATGGGGGTGTGCAGGTGGTGGTCAGAAGCTATGGCTGTGACGATGAGGCCGTTGCCGAGGAGGGCAGCCAGGTAGATGCCCAGGAAAAGTGAGAAGTGCAGGAGCTGCAGCTCCCATGTGTCCGCTAATGCCAGGAGGAGGAACTCATTGAGGGAGCTGCTGTTGGACATTTGCTCTTTTAAGGCACAGGGGGGACTGTCCGAGGAAGAAGAGACATTGACAAGTTAGGGCAGACTTCTCTGAGCAAACATTTCTCATAACCTCCCACAAACACACACATTACTTCTCCCCATCTCAGCAGCACTGTCCTTGAGCTCCATGGCTTGAGCTCTGGCCTGTGCTGGCTGAGTTTCTGTGAGGAGCAGGGGCCTCTGCCCATGGGCTCCAGAGGAGTCAGCCCTGACCTACAGCACTGCGGACATGGGAACAGGGGTGACTAAAATGTTATATTCCCAGTTCCAGTCAGATTTCATCCACTCATAATCTTGAAGGCATCTTCAGCATCTTCACTCCCACTTCTAAATATTGTGGGTTCATGAATAGTTTTAAGGCTTCTTTGGTTTTCTTTAGCTGACCCTGTCACACCTGAGGAGGATTCTTGGAGGTAGAAACCCTCAGCATTGCTGCTGCACTCAGAGTGAGCAGCTGTGATTCCGGAGAGGCAAAAGGATTCACTCTGGCTTTAGTGCAGAGGGAGCAGAGCTGGCCTGTCCAGCTGCCTTCTTCCCAGCTGCCCTGTGCTCCCACCTCGGAGGTGGAGGACAGTTGCGCTCATGTTACCCAAAAGAGAAACGACACTGTGGAGAGCAGAGGAATGCACTTGCAAAGTGCCCATCAGCACTCTTTCTGAGGGAATGTGAGGCAGGTCTCAGCCCTCCCCTTCTACCAGCAACACATCAGGCTCATTCCAGCTGCCCACATCCAGCCACCCAGCAGCATGTCTCAGAGTGGCCTCAGGATCTAGGTGGCTTCTCCCTGGGGCACCTAGATAACATGCAGCTGCAATGGGAGAGCTGTGTCCTTGTGGAGGGCAGCTTGCAGCCCAGCCAGACACCCCAGGGAAATGGCTGAATGTCCTAAGGATGGGGTGTCCTGATGAGAGACCTGGCTCATTCCCAGACCCCCACACTGCATTGCCCAGAACCCCACAGGTTAGAGGGCCACTTGGGCACCTCACTGTCAAGGACACGTCTGCATGGCAGGAACCACAGAATCAGTGTCTGAACTGCATCAAAAAGCCCCCTGCCCAGAGAGTCCAAGGGGAAGGACAAGGGCAGCTTGGACAGGTGGGAAACATGGAGCAATACCATGACATTTGTGCCCAGGGAGGCAGGGACAGGGAGGGACAGAGGGGCACTCATGAGTGTCTCCTCTCCTGCATGTCCTGCTGCTGAGGAAACGACTCCTGCCCTGCACCCCACAGCCTTGAGAGCAGAGGGCTGTGCTGGCTGGGAGAGGAGAGGAGGCCTTGGAGCTGATAGTTTCCTCTCACACTTTGAGCATGATGCTGCTGCCTGGAGCCGTCTCTGCGGGGAGCTGTTTCTCTCTCCCCATGTCTCTCCCCTGTCAGTGCTCACAGACCCCATCCCACCCGCTAGGTGCTCAGCTCTGCCCTGCAGAAACCTCCTGTGCGAAGGACACTTCCCAGGGGCACCTCCATGTCTGCAGGTGCTATGGAGCAGGTGAGAGAAACCTTGCTGAGGCTGGAAAGGTGATGCTGGTTCTGTCCTTAGGCTGAGGGGTGGATGAAGGCATTTGCTGAGTCCCTCCCAGAACTGATCCTCTCTCAGTGTCACTGTTTTGGAGCCTCCATCCCCTGTCTAAACCTGACAGATCCAATCCCATTTCACCAATCCCAAAGAGAATAAGACTGAAAGCAGAGGCTCATTACAGCTCCTTCCCTTTAATATATCCCCTGCTTTGACCTTCCTTTTGGAAAGGCCCTTCCAGAAATGTCCTGGGAGTGAGCTGGAGCTGTGGGCAGCCCTGATCCACGCAGCATCCTCTTGAGGGAATGGTCCACCTGCCCTGCTGGGGGTCTCTCCTCCCACCCAGAGCTTCTCCCCGCAGTGCTGTGGGGAGTTTCCCAGGCAGGCTGAGTGCTGACCCTTGCAGGCAACAGACTAACTACTCTGGGCACACAGCACCCTGGGGCACAGCGACACTGCTCTGACTCACGAACCTGGACAGACCTGTGTGCACACCCAGGCTTCACACACCTGCAGCGTCCCTGGGAGAAGGTAGCAGCATGCCCTGTCCCTGTGACAGTGTGGCAGGGAATCCCTGCTCTAAAGCATCTCCCCCTGCTCTGCACAGGAGAAGCCGGGAGAGAGATCCTTAAAAATCCAATCATGTGACTGAATGGGTTTCAGGACCTTTCCAGGAACCTCAGTAGCATTGCCCTGCAGCCAGAGACTTACCGTGTCAAGAGCTGTGAAGATTTCTCCCACAATGAGCTCTCCTCTCTCCTCCCACTCCACAGTGTAGTTCACATCTCTCTGTCTCATCTCATGTCAGCAGCAGCAGGTACAGCGCAGAGCCCTGCTGCTCTTTGCAGAGGAGCTGCTCATGGACACAGCTGTCTCTGGGCAGTGCTGCCAGGTTGCCATGAGCTCCCTCCATCCCAGGAGCCTGGCCCTGCTCAGGAGCAGAGGACCAGCTGAAGGCATGACTTTCTCTGTCCCTTGTGCTCCCTTCTCCTGGGAAATGTTCCCTGAAGTAGACTAAAATAACCAGCTATTGTCCTTTTCTAAAGAGTGCAGAGAGACTGATTCCAGCATTGCAATTTATTTCATCAGAGGATGACTATCTATGAAGGGTGGGAGCGTCACAATCAGGAAGCCCCTATTCCCTTAACTAGGCAGGACACCTAGACAGGGACAAGAACAGAGTCTGTTTTCCCATGGTTTGGGTATTGCTTCAGATGAGTCAGTTTGGGCTTCTCAGGCTGCTTTAGAAGGCCCTGGGATGCAGTGAGATTCAGATCCTTCCCGTGAGCTCCACAAAAAGCACACAGGAGGTGGGAGACCCCTTGCCCAGGCAGAAGTGCGCACAGCATGGATGTCTGCATGCAAGATCGAGGTCTAAGCTTCCATTATAATCACTGGAGATGGAGGGTGGAAGTCAGTTGCTCACACACAAACACCTGGTGACATTGGAAGGGACAGAGGTGGTCAAAAATATGTGCCAGTGTCTGCTTGCTCTGATGGAGCAACTATGAGACCTTCATCCTTCTGGAGCATGAGGTGGGGGCCAAGCAGGGAATTGCCTTGGCCACCTGCAATGATACTAGATGCCCACTGCTACCAGAGCTCCACTCACTAGGAAGCTGAGACACATGCAGATCCTGACATTGCAAACAGCTGATGTCATCCAGTGCAGGCAGTTGATTCAGTGACACAGAAATAGGCCTGCAGGGCCATGTCGGATGCCTGGGGTGTCCAGCACAAGCACATGTCTCTAGCAGATACACCATAGGACCGCTAGGAAAAAGCCCCTTTGAAGTGGTTGCTGGGCAAGTGCCCAAGGGCATCTCAGGTTTCCTACCTGTGCCCAAACAACTGAATGCCACCACTGCCTTTAGGCCAAGTCCTTCTGATCTACAGCCAAGCGTGCTTCACAAATCGGGGAGGCACATCACAGCAAGGTCTCTGCTCTAGTCTCTGCACCCTTAAAACATTCTAGCTTCCCTCCTCCTGAACCTCTTCACACCCCCAGATGATATGAACAGCAACTGGGCTAATGACGACCTCAGGCTGCCAAATCACAGGCTAGTCAGGGCCAGGCACTTCTTCAGTGGCACAAGTCCTGCCTGGAGATCGGTTCACCTCTGTCACAGGCCCCAAGCTGCTACAAATCAGCTCAGGCAGCCAACCCCCTCCTGCCATTTCTGCACAGCCCACCTCTGTTTTTCCCTGGCCTTGGACACTGCAGGCTTTGCTCTCTTAGTGGGAACCTCCTTTCACCATGACATTGCCACCTGCTATCTATGCCAGCATGGCTCTGCTCTGAAGTGAGGCCACTGCACACACAGTGTCCTTGGCCCTTGCTAACAGGTTTCACCATTACAAATCTCTTCTCTGTGCTACAGCTGAGGCTCTGCAACCCCAATACACACAAGTGCCTGCAGCCTGGGGCACAGAGAGGAGCAGATGGAGATGCACAAGCTGTCACAGGGCTGAAACATTGTTGGAATAACTGAGATGTGGAGGGACCGCTAGCATGATTTGAGGGCTGTGATGGCAGGGTACAAGCTGTGCAGGCAAGACCATTAGGGAAGATGAGCAGGGGGGATGCCCTTGGTGTGAAGGGACAGCTCAGATGGATGCAGCTCTTCCCTGGGATGGACATGGGTTTGGGTGAGAGCTTGTGGGGAAGCATCAGAGTAAAGGTGATGTAGTGATGGGAGTTACAAAGCACCCGATGAGGGTGAGGAGGTGGATGCAGTCTCCTTTAAGCAACCTGAGGAAGTCAGTGGGTCACAGGGCCTGGTTCTGATGGGGGGACCTTAATCTCCCCGATATTCATTGGAAGGGCAAACAGCAGGGTGCAAGCAGTCCAGGAGATCTCTGGAGGCTGTCAGGGACAGCTTCTATGCACAGCTCCCTGAGGGGCCAGTAAGGGTGACGTTCACCTGGATCTGGTACTCACACACAAGGAAGCACTGATGAGGGCTGTGATCATCTGTGGAAACTTTGGCTGCAGTGACTATGGAACAGTGGAGTCCTAGATCATGAGGGCACTGAGGAAGGACAGTGGTAGTGTACAGACTCCAGCCTTCAAAGGAGGAAACTTTGTCCTCCTCAGGGGACTGGTGGGGGATCCCATTGGAGGCAGCTCTGAAGGGCAATGGAGCTTAGGAAAGCCAGCAGGTCTTTAAGGACAGCAGCCACCAAGCACAAGGATGGTCCATACCGATACTCATTAAAACTAGGAGACATTTGGGGAGATGGGCTTGGCTAAACAGGACACTCTTGTCCACCAAAGTAGGGATGGTGAAACCAAAGCTCCCAGAGGGTAGACACTTGCAGGGGACATCACGGGCATGCAGAAGAACTGCTACTACTCCGCTAACAGAGAAAGAATAAGCAAGGGACACCTGGGCTCACTGCTGAATGGGCCAGGGGCTCTAGTAATAGCAGATGCAGGTGGGTCTCAGGAGCTCAGTGCTGCCTTCTTGGCTTCATTCTTCACCAACACGATCTCCTGGGCTGTTGTGCCTAGAGTCAGGGCTCCAGAGGAGAAAAAGAGCCAGCAGGGGATGAGGGTTGAGTGAGGGATGACTTGCAAGAACTCTACTCCTACAAGTCAGTGGGATTGCAACAGCTGCATGCAAAGACATTGAGAGAGCTGGCTGCTGTCAGAGCAAGGCCACCCTCTGTCATCTTTGAAAGGTCATGGAGATGGAGTGAGGTCCCAATAACTGAAGAAAGGCAAACGTTACATCCATCTTCAAAAAAGGCCCAGAGGGCAACCCAGGGAACTACAGGCCATTCAGCCTCAATTGGTTGAGGAGTGTGTCATGGAGTGAGTCCACTCATTTCTGGGCACATGAGGGAGAAGGTGGTGATACGGAAGAGTCAGCATGGATTTACAGAGGGTAAATTGTGCCTCACCAACCTCATTGCCTTCTAGGATTAAATAGCTCTATTTGCTGTTGGAGAGCAGAAAATGTCTTTCGGCTTGATTTGAGCAAGGTGTTTGACACTGTCTCCCACAACGTTCTTGTGGAATACAATTTAAAAATGTACTGCCTAGATGGGTGGACAACCAGATGGCTAAAGAACTTGTTGGATGAACATGTTCAGAGGGCAGTGTTGAATGTGTAGTGCTCTTCCTGAAGGCCAGGGAGAAGTGGAGCACCACGGGCCTCCAGGAACTTGTCCTGTTCAACAACTTTATTGGTGACATGGAAAAGGCAATACTCATCACACTTGTTGAAAGACCCCAAACTGGAGGCAGGAGGGGCCCAGTCCTATGCTTGAGGGCTGCCACTGATAGGGACCTAGAAAGGCAGGAGGAAAGGGCTGTCAGGAACCTCATGAAATTCAACAAGGCCAAATGCCAGGGCTTGCACCTGGGGTAAACCAACACTCCACTGTGTTACAAGCTGGGGCATGAGTGCCTGGGGAGTGGCTCTGTGGAAACGGACGTGAGGGTGCTGGGGGGCAGGAGGCAAAACATGAGCCAGCAGCGTTCCCTGGCAGCAAAGAAGGCCAGAAGCATCGTGGGCTGTATGACCAGGAGCACAGCCAGGAGGTGAAGGGAAATAGAGATTGCCTTCTATTCAGTATTCATTAGATTACACCTAGAACAGTGCATCCAGGTTTGGGTTCCCAGAAGAAGAAAGAGGTTGATAACTGGGAGTGAATTTGGCCGAGGGCCCTCACAATAGTTGGGGAGCTGGAGCACTTGCTCTCTGAAGAAGTATTGGAACTTGTGGCCCAGAGAGGCTATGCAGTCTCCTCCCTTGTAGGTTTCCAAGAACAGATTGGATGAAGCCCAGAGGAACCCTGGCCTGACCCCCAAGATGACCCTGTTGTGAGCAAGCAGATTGGCCTAGAGACCTCCTGAGGTCACTTCCACCTTGAAGGAGTCCATGATTCTTCCCACTCTCAATCTTCTCTTGTGGATGTCAGGGAAAGCACGCAGGTTCCCTGTGACAGTGGAAGCAGGCCAGCTTTCTTGTCCTCCTCCAGCCAGAATTGTTCAGATGCAGGGCTTCTCGACAGGAACCCCCAAACAGCCCTGATCAATCCTTTGCTTCGCTTTTAATTTCACTCTTTTACCACCCTGATCTCTTCTCCTACAATCAGCCCACTTCTGCCTAGCCTTAACCTATTGGTGCTGTTTTTGTTTGTTTGTTTGTTTTTCATTTGACATTAAGGACTTTCAGTCCTGAAGTCCTTGAGAACCTTGGGTGATTCACACAACAGATACCTTATGAAGACTTACAAGAGAAGTGTCAAGTCCTGCAGCTAGGCAAAAATAATCCTGTCCGTGAGGAGAGGCTCAGGGACCTGGGCTTCTTCATGCTGCTTGAAGTGGAGGCAAAGGACAGTAGAGTAGGAGCCTGTGACTGCTTGAAGGGTGGTTTCAGAGATGATGGAGCTTTTCTTGGTAGCGGGAAAGAGCATGAGGAGGAGAAAAAGCCACGAAGAGCAGCTTGTGGGGTTTAGCTGTGACATTAGGAAAAGAAAATGTCACTCGAAGGGTAGTGCTGTGGTGCTAGAGGTCACCCAGAGGGAGTCTGTGATCAGCCCCTGGCTTGGTGCTTCAAGGAAAAGCAAGTGAGGACAGGAAGACATCAGGAGAGATGGAGAGAGCCCGGGGTGAGAGCAAGGTGGGGAAGCAGCTTGGGTGTGTACAGTCTGCAGGGAAAGAGGCACAGGCATGGGAAAGCGTAGGACATCTGTGGTGGAGATGGCCAAGGGCACTGCCAAGGCTGAAAGCTCCCAACAGCACTGAGGTCTTTGTCCTCTTAACTATGACTGGTGCCTCTGCCACTAAGGCCTCCGAGAAGACATTGTTTCCACAAAGCACTGTGGCCTTCCTGCTTCCTTGTCCCTTGGGACCCCAGGAGGTGCCGTATCATGGTCCTGCACTCGGCATTGTGCACCCCCACCCGCACACTGCCCCCAGGAAGAGCCCTGAGCAAAGTGTGAGGAGAAGGATCACCCTACCCAGGGGCTGGCTGTGGAGCTTGGCCATTCAGCTTGATAACACTCATCAAGTTTGACTTGGCATCACAGCCACCTGCACATTGCCTTTGCCTATCTGCAATCAGGGCCTCCAACTTTCTGCTCTAATCAGCCCCTGGGGACCCTTTGTTGGTAATGGCCCTCAGTGGGACCTGTTAATGCTCCAGGAAACTTTGGGATTTTCTTCTGACTTTAACTTCTTGAGAGGTTTCTTCAGTTCCTTCTCAGCATCTGAGGTTCATGGGTCAGCAGCAAATACACCCGAGGGGTCATTAAAATGCAAAATCCTCTGAGGAGCCATGCCTCTTTCCATAATTTTCTTCAGTTTGTCAGTTCTTGTGTGGCTAATTGGAAAGTTTGCAGGAGTGTATTGACATTAGGCAGATTTCAATGAGCACCTGAAAAGAACGATGTCTGCTTCTTAAGCTTTCTTTATTCTTGACTTTTCAGAATAAGTCATACCCACATTCCCCAATTCACTGACCCACAGTGTCTCCCAATGACGTCTGGACATGTCGGAAAAGCAGTATTTTTGATAGGAGACAGGTATGGACAACCTTCCTCCCCACCTCCCCAGACCTGCCATTTCCCTCATCAGCCACTGGGGACTTCGATCACTCTTGTTCAAATCTAACCTTTTGCCACTCAAGGCTGCAGCTGAATGTTACAGCTCATGTGCACCAATTCCCACTTGCTTTCCTTTGAGAACTAGCTGCAAGCAGACACAGACTATTTCTCTTAATTGCAAACAATCAACAATAAAATTTGGAACAGCTGAATAAAAGATACAAGACACTCCTCAACTGTATGTTTAGTCCAAGTTGCCTCCAGTGAGGTCCACTGCCCACAAGACATAACCTTCCTTGAGATGTTTTCCACAGATAGATAGGAAAGGATAGACAAGAAACAGAACAAAGGAGCTGGCTGAAGAGACAATGAGACTGCTGAAAGACAAGGCAAGCTTCAGACTGCCAGCAGCTCAGAGCAGCAACTGGAGAGTTGAGATATACCTGAACGATAAAGAGTAAGAGGAGGAGGAAAACTGGGAAACAAGGGAAAATGCAAATGCCCATAGAGTCTGATGCAAAGATGACTTTAGAAATGCTTAATTTAATCAAGACATGTGGAAATATGTGAGAGATGACTGAGACTACATCCACAGCCTAATAGACAGAGCAGGGGAAACACAAGGTGAAGGGCAGATGAATATTTCTTCTCCCCAGATTAATACCCTTCTGGAAGATTTCCACTCTTTCATCATAGCAAAACATTGACAGTAAAATGAGCCAATCATTGGAGTTGAGGAAAGTGTGCTCATATTTTTGTAATGTTGAAAACAGTTCTTCACCTTTCCAGGCAGAGCTCGCGTGTCCAACCACAAGCACCCAGTCGCACTTGGAGAGGCCCCAGTGTCTCTGAGGCACCTGCCTGGGCCTGGAAGCTCGCACAGGGGACCTGCAGGAGACTGGAGCCCCTCGGAGCTGCAGATGGAGGCTGGGCAGAGGGGACCAGGACACCTAGAATGGCACCAGCCGTCCATGACCCTGTGACTGCATCCCACCCCAGTTCTGAAAATCACTTTCCTTTTCACAGAAAAAGATAATGCATAATCTCCGCAGAGCACTAGTGTACTAAAACATAACAAATCCAGAAAGACAATAAGAACACAAAAAAGTGAAAAGCCGGAAAGTATAACAAAGCATTTCTTTGCTTTCAAACTAGGTCTTAATTTCTTTCTTGTGTCATTTTTAATGTCCTTTTCTAAACTCTTCTGTTATAATCAGGCCTACACCACTAAACAGGATATTGTTGTGTCTCACACAGAGCCTGGTGCTCAGAAGACCACTCCCTGCCTATGGCTGTCCGTGCCACCCCTCACTCTTTGCACAGAGCACGTCGCACTCTGAGGTGTCGGGCTCTCTCAAGTGGTGAGGAAAGCAGGGTGACCAGCTTTAAGGAAATGCTCTATTTTGGGGTGGCCTAATTTGCACAAATCTCAACATATCCATGTTTAGGCAATGTTTTACAGGACTCTCTTTTTTTTGACAAAAAAAAATCCTCATTTCCAAAACTTCCCACAGTTTTTACCATTGCCAAATATTTTTTATTTCTTATTCATTGGCAGCGCCATGTTCATGCACTACAGGAATTAGTCTGTCTATGAGAGCATAAACATATAGAGAGAGATAAATTCTTCATCGAAATACATTTGCTGGCAATCCTCTGCATGGAGAATCTTTGTTCTGAGGAACTACTTTATTTAAATGGACATGTTTCAGATCTCTTCTTCTGCCTCTCTGTCCTTTCTTCTTCCTCTGCCTCTTCTCTCTTTACAGAGCTCTCCTGGAAATAGTTCACTGAATTACAGCACTTAGGGTGGACGAGACCTCTGGACATCATCTAGTCCCAACCCGCCTGGTCAATGCAGAGGGAACTAGATGAGGTTGCCTAGGGGCTCCCCCCCACTTATGCATTGTCCACAAAGGTGCTGAGAGTGCGCTCCATCCACTGTGCAAGATGTTAAACAGTCCTGCCCCACATGTTGATCACTGAGGGATGCCGCTAGTAACCAGCTGCCACTTGGAACTTGTACCACTGATCACTGCGTTTCAACCTGATGCTCCAACCAATCTTCCACCTGCCTTCTGGTCCATTGATCCAGGGCAGGTCTCAACAATTAGCCTCTAAGGAGACTATGAGGGACTGTGCCAAAGGCCTTGCTAAAGGGAAGGTTCACAAAATCCCCTGCTTTCCCCTTGTGCACAAAGCCATTCATCTGATGGTAGAAGGCAATCAGGTTGGTCAGGCATGCTTTCCATTTCCCCTTGCTCAACCCATGCTGCCTCTTCCAGTCCTTGTCCTTCCTATGCTTGCAGATGGTTTCCAGGAGGATTTGCTCCATCAGCTTCCCAGGGACTGAGATGAAGCTGACCGGCCTGTTGTTGCCCAGATCCTCCCTCTTGCCCTTCTGGAAAATGGGTGCAATGTCTGCCTTTTCCCAGTCATCAGGAACCTCCCTGATTACCCTGACGATCAACAGCAGCTTTGCACTGGCTGCAGCCACCTCTCCCTTCACCCTGGGGTGCTTCCTATCCGTTACCATGGGCTTGTGTGTGCCCACTGGGCAAAATTCCTCCCCAGCAGTATCTTCCTCTGCCATGGGTGAGGCTTTGCTAACACAGATACTGCCAATAGACTTGGGGGCCAGGGAGGCCTGGCAGTATAGAATACCAGGAAAAGACAAGGCAAAAGAGGCAATGAGCTCCTCAGCCTTTCCCCTCTCTTTGTCACTACGTCCCCTGCCCCACTGAGCAGGGAGACCATATTTTCCTTGGCTGCCTGCCTTGTGTTGTTCATGTACTTACAGAAGCCCTTCTGGTTGCCCTCCCCATCCCTTCCTAGTTCCACCTCCAGCTCCACCTCCAGCTGAGCTTTGGCTTACCTAACTCCATCCCTTCCACCACAGGCAATGGCTGTGTCTTCTTCCTGGGTAGCCCATTGCCCTTCCAGCCCTCTGTGCACTTCCTTCTGCCTTTTCAAGTCCTAAATCACAAAGTCCCTGCTCATCCGTGTCAGCCCCAGGCCAGGCCCTGATGGACTTTCCGGCAGACTAGAGTGTTCCTGTGCTTTGATGACATTGTCCCCGAGATCCAAGAGGGCTGCATGGCTCCTCTGCCCTCCACCACAGTCACCTGTGGGGTCCTGACAAGCAGATCCTGAACAAGATGAAATCCTCTCTGCTGCAGTCCAGGGTGGTGATTCTGTTGTTCCTCCTACCTCTCCACCATCTCATGGTCACTGCAGTGACAGCCAACCTCCACATTCACATCCCCATCCAGCCTGAGCTTCAGGCAAGAAAGAAAGGGCAGCATGGCACCATCTCCCTAGAGGTGCAACTACAGAGGTAGAGAACTCACCCTGCAGAAAAGCCTGCATTTCTCCCCTCACCATTGAGGGGATCCAGGCAGTGGACTTCTCTGTGGTTAAAGGTGGATGCAAAGAAGTTCGGGGTAATGCAGATATGTTTGAGGCAGTGCCTCCCAGGCTGCTCTTACAGTCAACGAGGAAGAAGGAGGAGGTGTTCACCACCTTCTTTTAAATGGTCCAGAAAGCACAGGTAACTCCTGTCCCAGAGACATTTGCTCTGTGCTCGAAATTGGGATTGAGGTCATAGGCTTTTAGGAGAATTCAGCTTGAAGGGACCACAGGAGGCCTGTATGCTACCTGCTGCTCACAGCAGGGTCAGATGGAGGGTCAGAAACCAAAAAATGCCCCTGCCAAAGGACTTCTGGGGTGATATAGCAGGAGAAGACAGTAGAGAGCTGACAGGGTGGTATAAGTCCCACAGAAAAAAGGCTTTGTTTTTCCCCTTCCCCAGAGAATTAAATCCTCAGCTCCCCAGAGAGAATAAGCTGGGACACTAACTTTGCCACTAACATGGAGGTGGAGAAGCTCCATGTCCCTTACAGACAGAGGCTGGTCCAAAGGCCACCACCCCAATGGCACCAGACCCCCCCAGGCATGCCTGCCTTCTTGCTGGGTACTCTCCAGCCCCACGCAGGAGGTGTGCGGGGAGCACAGTGGGGTGTGCAGCCTGCAGCCCTGGCCACCCAGCAGGTGTGGTGGGACCCTGCTCCTCTAGATGAGACTGGGCTCTCCTGCATTTCCCCAGTGGGAAGCCTGCATCCCCTCTGGCTGGGAATACAGCCCGGCAGGAAGGGCCAACATGGGAAACATGATCTCTGTTCCGGGGAGTGAAGAGAGAGGAGAGGGCAGAGGGGGATCTGCTCATGCCCTGGGCACTGATTCCCTCCCTGCAGCCGGTACAGCCCTGCTGATGCCCTGTAACCCATGAGCCCAGGAGGTGGGACTCCGATCTGCTCTGGCTCTAAAGATTTCTCAGCCCTTCAGACCCAGGATGCAAAGCACCTGTCTGGGGACACGTCAGCAGTCGAAGGGGCTGAATGCCTGGTGTGTTCCTGAGAACTTTTCTGCAGTCTCCCAGCACTGGTTTGACTCCTGTTGCCCATGGAGGAGAGACTCCTTTGGAGGATGAACTCTCTCACTGTGTAACTCTGAGGACAGGCTTGACCAGGCAGTACAAATGGCAGCAAGACCTCAACCCCGCAGCAGTGTCCCCTGCCCAGGACTCCACTTTCCAGCCCCTTCCTCCTAGAGGATTTGGGTTGGGAAGGACCACCAGAGATCTCCAGGACCACAATCTGCTCTGAGCTGGGCTGAGTTTATAGTTAGATCAGGTTGGTAAGTGCTTTCTCCAGGAGAGTTTTTAAAAATCTCCTGGCCCCTGCCCCAGTGCTGCTCAGCTATCATGGTCATTTCTTTGTTTTTTCCTTAAACTCACTGGAAATTTACTTTGCTTCATCTTCTCCTTGTTGTCTCTTGCGCTTTCCTCCCCTTGGCCCCCAGCCAGACTCTCCCATCTATGTTGACCGAGGACAATCACAGCCTCACCTCCAAGCACAGCCTTGCTGGGATCTCCTGGGACCATTCAGGTGGGCCATGGTGGCCAGCTCTAAGGAGAGCTATGTGCTCAAGGTCCCTACGTGGTCTCAGAGGAGAACGTATGGAGACATAGCATGACCCAGGGCAGAGCCTGTGGGCCAACACCAGGGCAGAGCCGGGATCAGGAGCCATAGGAAGAGAAGACCTCCAGCAGCTTCTCTCCACACCTGGGCAGGGAGTGACACACTCGGCAGTGTTCCTAAGAGAGGACGATGACACAGGACAGGGGGGCAGTGTGAGCTGCAGTGCTTGACACCGACCATCCGTCCTGGATCTGGGGGTCCTGGCAGGCAGTGCTGCTGGCTGCATCCCCCGAGAGACCCCTGACCCGTCTAGCAGTAGTGAGTCCCCTGCATGACCGTCGGGAGCTTCTAGAGTGTTGTGTCTCCCATCTGCGCCCCATCTCTGTGCTGACCCAGCCCTGCTGCCCTGCATGTGCCCCACAACCCCACTGTGCAGGCACCACACAGGAGAGGGTATTTTCAGGGGTGGGGAAACACTCCCCTAGCACAATCCCCATGACAATCCTCAGTGCCCCATCCCCCAAAGCCCTCCTGCCCGGCAGCCTCCCACCAGTCCCCAGCCCTGCCCAGGCCTCATCCTGTCCCCCACCAGGGTTAGCAGAAGGCCATGTGCTGGGGTCTGCTGAGCACTGAGCCAGCAGAGAGTCCAGGCAGGATGGCCATCCCCCCTACACAGGTGCTGAGCCCAGCAGGCAGATGGAGCTGGTCACATTCCAAGATCACCCCTCACCAGCACCATGGGCAATGGCCAGTGCTGGAAATGGCTGGTATGAGGGGCTGGGTCTGGGAGGAGTTTCCTGGGACAGTTTCTCCTCTCTGTTCATGCAACAACAAGCTGGGCTGCATCTTTGTTCTGACAGACCCTGTATGAGGCCTCCCCATGGGAGGAGGATGGTCCACATGCCCAGTAGACAGCCCCAGAACCTCCTCTGCATGCTTGCTGCCAGCCCTGCAGAGGACCCAGCAGAGGGCTCATCCTCCACGGCTCACAGCTGGATGCACAGTCCTCCAACCGGGCATGGAGCCTTGTCTGGGGGTGACATTTGGGGTAAGGACCAGCACACAGGGTGTCTGAAGACACACAGATTGTCTGAAGGAGATGTGCTGGGGACAGGGCCTGAGGGACAGCAGCAAGCTGATATGGCTCCTGGGTGCTGCTTCCTTCAACACAAGCTCCCACAAGGGCTCCCAGCCTTCTTTTTGGTGCCACCCGTCAGGAGGGAAAATGACACAAGGAGCTGGGAGGGTGGGGAGCGTTAATCCTTCTTCAGGCACTTCCCAGGCCATGTGGAGGGCCAGCAGAGCAAGGACTTCTGGCTCTGCACTGGGAGCTCACTTCAGTGTGCCCACACTCGGAACATTGTCTTGCATTAAAGGTTGGCAGTTTCAAGCCCAGTTCCACTTCCTTCTCATCTCTCCCAATCCCTCCTCTGATCTCATTGGCCATTCCCACACCCCCTCCCCTCTTCTGCCGCAGGGCCCTGAGCTGATGGAGCTGCTCTGCAGAGTGAGCAAGCTGTGGGGCCACAGGGCCACAGGGTCACTCTGCACTGGCCATGCTGGTCAGGATGGGAAGCAGACCCAACCAAATGGGTATCACGGCCTCTAATCCCTCCACGGACTGTAGATGTGGCAGGTGCTTGGAGGGACTATGGAGCATTTCCAAGGGTACTAGTTGAGTCCAGGTGCGCCTCTACATCTTGCCCCGGTATCACACTGACAACATGAATCGCTCTCCAGTCTCCCTTCCCCATGACAGATGGGTCCCCACTGCCTCCGCTGGGATGGCAGAATTCTCCTTTGCCCACGGATACCTGGGTTTAGCCCTTTACCCTTAGGTGACTCCACCTTGGAGGACCTCTCCCTTTGTGAGGCTCCACTCACTGCCCACCCCAGGCACACACTGTCCCAGGAGAAATCCTGAGCTCTACTGGCACCTCCAGATTCCCCTCCAGGAGGACGGGCATCTGATACTGTGCTTTAACATGGAACAGCCCTGAGTTTTTACATCATCACTGACAATTTGTCATCTCCACTGTTACTGGACAGCGATGGGTGAGTCCTAAATCCAGCCCTTGTTCTCTAAGAGTTCATTACATGATTATGAGCTTTTTGCTTCTAAAGCCATGGACAACTCTGCCCAGCAGGCCCTTTTGACATGCAATTCCTGAGGCCTCTTCTTGGCACCAGCTTGGGAAGAAAAGCCCAGCCTTCAGGCACTGCACCAGAAATAACCTACTTTATTACAGAGATACTGTGTGGGAGTCAGCTCTGATGCAGCGTTAGACACAATTTTATATGAGTACCAGGTGAGACAGAGCAATCTCAGGAAAAATGGAATGAATCCAAGCATTTGTGCAGCAACATGATAACAAATAATAATAATAATAACAATAATAATCATAATAATAAGAGTAGTAGTAATAATAGAAATAAAATGAACAAAGAAAGCTCAGGGCTGGTTGGGATACACTGGGATTCAGTTGTGGAGAGCAAAGGCAATTTTAACACTGCTGAAAAAAGTCCATGAAATCACTTTCCTCAGGGCATCTTTGAGCTCCTTGTTCCTCATGCTGTAGATGAGAGGGTTCACTGTTGGAGGCACCACTGCGTACAGAACAGTCACCACCAGATCCAGAGCTGGGGAGGAGAGAGAGGGGGGCTTCAGGTAGGCAATGAAGACAGTGCTGATACACAGGGAGACCACGGCCAGGTGAGGCAGGCACATGGAAAAGGCTTTGTGCCGGCCCTGCTCAGAGGGGATCCTCAGCACAGCCGTGAAGATCTGCACGTAGGACAGCACAATGAAAACAAAACACCCAAAGAATAAACAGGCACCAATCACAAGAAGCCCAGTTTCCCTGAGGTAGGAGTCTGCGCAGGAGAGTTTGAGGATCTGGGGAATTTCACAGAAGAACTGGGCCACGACATTGCCTTTGCAGAGTGGTATGGAAAATGTGTGAGCAGTGTGCACCAATGAATACAGAAAACCACTGCCCCAGGCAGCTGCTGCCATTTTGACACAAGCTCTGCCACCCATGATGGTCCCGTAGTGCAGGGGTTTGCAGATGGCAACATAGCGGTCATAGGACATGACTGTGAGAAGGGAAAACTCTCCTGTAAACAAGAAGACAAACAGGAATACCTGGGCAGCACATCCTGAGTAGGAAATGGCCCTGGTGTTCCAGAGGGAATTGGCCATGGATTTGGGGACAGTGGTGGAGATGGTGCCAAGGTCAAGGAGGGAGAGGTTGAGGAGGAAGAAGTACATGGGGGTGTGGAGGCGGTGGTCGCAGGCTATGGCTGTGATGATGAGGCCATTGTTCACGAGGGCAGCCAGGTAGATGCCCAGGAAGAGCGAGAAGTGCAGGAGCTGCAGGTCCTGTGTGTCTGCGAATGCCAGGAGGAGGAATTCGTTGAGGGAGCTGCTGTTGGACATTTTGTTATCTCTGGGCTTTGGGGATTGTCAAAAGAGGAAAAACATTGAGAAGTTAGGAGAGACTTTTCAAGCAAAGAACTCCCCCCCCCCAAATGTTGCAGTTCTCACGCAACCCCCCACTTTGCCTCTCTCTTTACGGACAGGATCTGTGCGCAGCTCCCTTGCTTGAGCTCCACTTTGCACTGGCAGAGTGTGTTATGAGGAGCAGGGACTTCTGCCCATGAGTTCCACAGGAGTCAGTCCGGCTGTATAGTGGTGGGATACATGGGAATGGGGGTGACTAGCTCGGACAGTCACAGTTCCTCTCAGGTGAAATCCACTGGGCATGTGGAAGGGCTTTTCAGCATCTGCACCAACACTTCTAAAGAATGAGGGTTGAGGAACAGAGTTTGGGGGATTTTTTAGCAGTGTTTATTTTCTTTGAGATGTCCCTGTCACCCCTGGGGAGTGACCCTCAAAGGCAGAAATTCTCAGCATTTCTCCTCTGAATCCTGAGAAAAATGGATTCCCTGTCACTTGGTGCAGAGTGAGGACAGCTTGTCTGTCTATTAGCCTCATTCCCAGCTGTCATTTGCTCACACCTCTTGGAGCTGGGGGATGATCACTCCCATATGTTGCCCTAAAAAGAAACCAGCCCCTGCTGAGAGCAGACGAGTCCAGTTTCCAAACCACAGATCTCCAACCATCTCTCCCTTTCTCAGGGCACCAGAGGGAGGTCTCCACACTCCCCTTCTAGCCAAGGACACACAGGGCATTTTCAGCTGCAATATGCAGTTTCCCAACACCATTTCCATACTCTCAGCATCTCTGCAGATTCCTCACGGGTCTCTTGGACATCACAGAGATGCTATGAGGCAGCAGTGCCCTTCTGGAGGGCGGCTCAAAGTCTGGCAGGCATGACAGGGAAATGGTCAAAGGACATTAAGGACTGAAGATGGGCTCTCCCTAAGGCAGAGTCAGCTCAATTCCCAACCCCACGGACTGCATTTCCTGCAGCCACAGTGGCTAGAAGGAGGCTGCAGACACCTCACTCCCAAGCAGACCCCTCTCTTGCACAACTCACAGGGCAGGTGTCTGAACTGCAACTGAAAACCCTGAAACCCCAGGGAGCCCGAGAGAAGAACAGGAGCAGCATGGAGAGGAGGGGAAACAAGGAGCAACCCCATGATCCTGCTGCCAAGGGAGGCAAGGAGAGAGGGGCAGATGGGCACTCAGGAAAGCCCTCACCTTACCCACCTGGGCATGCTGCCTCACAGATGGTGACGTCACAGGGCAGTCGCTCTTAGCCCCCTTGTTGGGCAGCAGTAAATGGGCCCGTGGCAGGAGAGAGGCCCCTCTCCTCTGCTGGAGGTCTGGCTGCAGAGGAGGCGGCTCATGCCTTGGACTTCATGGCTGTCAGGGCAGAGGTTCTGCTGGGTGCAGAAGAGACATGGGGGGCTTGTTTGGAAGAAGCTGTCTGCATTAGAGGGACTGACCATGACTTGCCCAAATCCATCAGCCCATGACAATTCTGTTCACAGTTCCCTCTCATTCCCTGCCCATCTCTGCCACCTGGCACTGTCCCCACTGCCAGCTCTTACTCTGTCCCAACATCTTTTCCTTGCCGCTGCTCACAGACCTCATCCCACCCTCTGTGGGCTCCATTCTGCCCTACAGAAAACACCCAGGACAGGACACTGGGCACAGGTGTCTCTGTTCTCACAGATCCTAAGGAGCAGGTCAGAAAAACTCTTATAAAGCAATCAAGGTGCTGCTGGTGCTGTCTGCAGGCTGAGGTGGGGTTGAAGGGGTTTCCTGAAGTTTCTCACAGACCAGAGGTCACTGAATTCATGACTGAATCTGTCAGTCATAGGATGGGATGGGTTTAGAAGATCCCTCCAGGAACCTCAGTAGCATTGCCCTGCAGCCAGAGACTTCCCATGTCAGGAGCTGTGAGGATTCCTCCCACAATGAGCTCTCCTCTCTCCTCCCACTCCACACTGCCTTTCACTTCTCACTGTCTTGTCTCATCTCATGTCAGCAGCAGCAGGCAAAGCCTGGAGCCCTGCTGCTCTTTGCAGAGGAGCTGCTCCTGCACACAGTTGTCTCTCAGCAGTGCTGCCAGGTTGCCATCAGCTCCTTCCATTGCAGGAGCCTGGCCCTGCCCAGGAGCAGGGGCCCAGCTGAAGTCCTGACTTCCTCTGTCCCTTGTGCTCCCTCCTCCTGGGAAATGTTCCCTGAAGTAGACTAAAATCATCACCATTGGTCTCTTTCTCAACACTGAAGGGAAACTGATTCCAGCATTACAATTTGTCTCATCACAGCATGGTTATCTGCAAGAAGTGGAAATGTCTCACTCCTAACTAGGCAGGAAGCTACTTGACCCATGGTTCAGGTTTTGATTCAGATGAGTCAATCTGGGCATCTCATGCCCATTTAGAAGCCCCAAGGATGGGTGGGATTCAGCTCTCTCCCACCAGCTCCACAAAAAAAAGCAGGAGGTGGGATTCTCCTTATCCAAGCCAAAGTGTACACAAAATAGATGTCTGTGTGCGAGCTCCTTGTCTAAGCTGCCATTGTAATCACTGGAGATGGAGGGTGGGAGTCAGTTGCTCACACACAAACACCTGGTGACAGTTGAGGAGACAGAGGTGGTCCAAGACATGTGCCAGTGTCTGCTTGCTCTGATGGAGCGACTGTGAGACCTGCATCCTCCTAGAGCATGACATGGGGGCCAGGTGGGGAATTTCCTTGGCCATCTCAAATGACCCCAGATGCCTAGTATTGCTAGAGCACCACTCACTATGAAGCTGTGACACAAGCAGATCCCTACAGTGCAAACTCCTGATGTAATCCAGTGCAGACACTGCATGTAATGACATAAAAAAAGGCTGGCAGGGCCATGTCAGATGTCTGCGGTGTCCAGCACAACTGCATGTCTCTAGCAGATACAGTATGGCCCCTACAGGAAAGCCCTGCCTGTTTGGAGTGGTGCTGGGCAAGTGCCCCAGGGCATCTTGTGTTTCCTCCCTGTGCCCAAACAAATGAATCCTACCTCTGCCTTTGGGCACAGGCTGTACTGCCCACATCCAAGCGTGCTGCATAAATGGGAGGCACATCACACCAAGGTCTCCACTCATGTCCCTGCACTCTTAAGACCTTCTAGTTCTCTTCTCCCTGACCCTCTTTTCACCCCAGATGACATAAACAGGGACTGCGCTAATGAGGTCCACAGGGTCACTGGATCGCAGGCTGTCCAGGCCAGGGACTTCTTCAGTGGCACCTTATCCTGCCTGGACATTGGTTCACCTCTGTCACAGGCCCCAAGGTGCTGCAGAGTCAGCTCAAGCCGCAAACTCCTTTCCTGCCATTCCTGCACAGCCCAGCTCTGTTTCTCCCTGGCCTTGGGCACCGCAGGCTTTGCTCTCCTTGTGGGAACCTCCATTCACCATGACATTGCCACCTGCTTTGTATACCAGCATGGCTCTGCTCTGCTCTGAAGTGGGGCCATCGCACACACAGTGTCCTTGGCTCCTGGTAACAGGTTGCACCATGACCAATCTGACTGAAACATTGCTAGAGTACTGAGATGTGGTGGGATCACTTGCACGATAGGAGAGCCCTGATGGTAGGATACAAACTCTTCAGGAGAGACCAACGGGGAAGATCAGGAAAGGGGATGTCCTTTGTGTGAAGGGACAGCTCAGACGTGTGGAGCTCTTCCATGGGAGAGGCAAGGCTTTGGGTGAGAGCTTGTGGATGACATCGCAATGGGAGTTACAGACCACCCAATCAGGGTGAGGAGGTGGATGCAGTCTCCTTTAAGCAACGTGAGAAAGTCTGTGGATCAAAGACCCTGGTTCTTATTGGGGGGACTTTAATCCCCCTGACATGAACTGGAAGGCCAAACAGCAGAGTGCAAGCAGGCCAGGAGGTTTCTGGAGGGCATCAGGGACAGCTTCTGAGCACAAATGCACGATTTGTGATGCTTCTTTGTCTCTGAAAACTTCAGACAGGGAGGAACTGATCAGGGATGGTACAGTCAGTGTCTGCCTTGCCTGCACTGACCATGAAAAAGTAGAGTTCCAGATCCTGAGTGGAGTGAGGAAGGACAGTAGAGGAGCACAGACCCTGGACTTCAGAGGGGCAGACTTGGGCCTGTTCAGGGGACTGGTGGGGGATCCCATGGGAGGCAGTTCTGAAGGGCCCAGCAGCTCAGGAAAGCCAGCAGGTCTTTAAGGACAGCACCCAGCAAGCACAAAAATGTGGAAGAATGCTTAAGTGAAAAGGGGCATGATCTCTTAGAAGTGAGCAATCCTGTCTTCACAATAGAGGGAGGATCCCTGCAGCTATGTGAACTGTCCTTGAGCATTCCTAGACCATTACAGAAGGGGAAGGCAAGTAGTGGTAAACAAGTCAAGGAGGGGGCGACACGGGAACAGCAATGCACCAATCGTGTATTCGCCTTAGGCGCATGAACAGACTGTAAACCAATCATACAGCTATTGTTAGTACATGCTTATCGCTTGTCTATATATACTCTGCGTAAGCTCTAATAAAGGGAGAACGACCATACTCATATTGAGACTCATCGTTACTCCGGGTCCGTCTCCCACTCCGACATCTGGTAGCAGAGGATGGTTGATTTCCGAGACTACGGATAAGAGGATGGTTGATTTCCGATAAGAGCTCCGAGACTGCGGTAAGCAGCAAGAGGACAGGAGTGGGGATTGAACGGCTGAGAGGAGTGCTGACTGTACGCCGCTAGCCAGTCAGACACTGAGGCCTCGGGGTCGCACCCCGCCTCTCAGGGAGCAGCATGGAAGTTGATGCTGCCACCACCTTGCTCGCCGGGATACTCTCTAAGAGAGGGATTGACGCCCCGGAAAAGCAGTTGCACCGATTGATTAAGCTAGGGCAAAGATGGGGATACTTCCCTGATACTCATATGCTATTTTCCGTATCGGAATGGCGAGATTTCGGAGAGACAATGTGGCATAAGACCATCGAGGGTGGATACAAGGAGAAGGAGGAGGTTAAGGCGGTGCGAGCTCTGTGGAGCGCGGTCCTAGAGACCCTAGCAGCCACGAAGGCTGAGGGAGAAGTCGTGGCTGCTGCCAAAACAATGTTGAGCCCTGCGCCACCCAGCGCCCCTTTCTGTCGTTGCGGCGGGTCTCAGTTTGCCATCAGGGGACCCGTTTCCACGGGCAAACCGTACCGCACCGTGGCGGAGATGTTGCAAAATCTACGGGGGGTCCAGCCGGCTCTGCGGGAAAAGGGGAAGTTATCGCCGAGCCAGTCGGCTCGAGTACTGACAAGAATGCGGAAGTACAGCAGGGTGTCTGCCAGGAGGCGGGGGAGGGCGGGACAGTTCCTAGTACCCCACCTCTGCCGCCCACAGAGGGGCCGCCTCGACCGTCGGTCCCTCCACCACCGCCACCCCCGCAGCCCTCGCCTCCGTCTGCTCCAGAGGGAGCCAGCAGTGCGCCATGCCCAGGGCCCTCGTCGCCGCCTGTACCAGGGGAGGGCAGCACAGCCCCGCCGAGGCCATGGAGGGAGCCCCTGACATTGATATCTCCGGAGTCGTCAGGCACAGCCTCGCCTACCACCCCCATGGGGACAAAGCCGTTCACGGCTCAACTATTAAAAATGTTTGAGCAGCTGTCAGTAAAACTGGAAAAGCTGGAACTGAGGGATGGGAGGAGGGACCTTCCCCCATGTATGCGGACCTCCGGTGGGTTCGTCCCGCGGGAGCCCCAGTGGAGCGGAATCATCAAGGACGCCATTGTAGAGGGACAGTGGCAGCCAGCCCCTGGGGGAGGCGGGCCGTCGGCCTTGGCCTTCCCGATCGTCTACGGAGGGGGAGATAAAAAATGGGAGCTGCATAATTGGAAGATCCTTCAGCAGGCCCGTAAGACGGTATCCACCTACGGTATCAAATCCGAGGAAACTCGGCAGATCGTCAACTGGATCTTCTCAGCAGATCTGATGTGCCCCTATGACTGTAAAAACTTGATGAGGCTTCTACTTACGCCAACCCAGTATCTACTGTGGGTGGCCTCGTGGCAACAGCGCAGCACGGAGGAGGCCATGCGCCACCTGGGCCAAGATGACCCCTTGCGTGGGGTCACAGCCGAGATGCTGGCTGGGGAAGGAGCCTGGTCCAGCTATTTGGATCAAGCCAACTATCCCCCATCCATGCTCCAGCTGTCAGCCCGTCTGGCCTTCGACGCCTTCCTTTCCCTACCAGGGGGAGGCACTCCATCACTCGGGAACCTGGTGCAAGGTGCGACCGAGAAGTACAGCAACTTCGCTGACCGCCTCTGGGAGGCGATCATGCAGCACCCTGACCTCACGGAGGACGGTAAAGGCCAAATGTTCAAGGTGCTCGCTTTTGACAACGCCAACAAGGTCACAAAGCAGATTCTGGCTAGCCTGCCGAAAGAGGCTGGGGTGGAGGAGATGTTACTGTGGGTGGAGCGGGCGGAGGCACAAAAGCAGGGTGCCTCCGTCGCTGCGGCTGTCCAGGGCGCCGTTGCTGCTATGGTGTGGAAGGACCGACGACCCAACCCGAAGCGCCGTGTGTTGGGCACCCCCTTTCAAGGGCGGTGCTATCGATGTGGGGAGGCGGGCCGCACTCGCACCGATTGTCGTATTGCGGTGTGGTGTGACAACTGCCAGAGAGAGATACGCATGCCACCAAAGTTTGCTCGGGAAATGGCCGGGTGAGCGCGGGGAAGGGCCGTGCGCGGACACAAGTGAACCCACCTGCGAGACCCAGGGTTTTCTGCAGCGACACTGCCCTGCAACCCAAGGGAGCTTGGGAGTCGACGTGGAAACCACAGTAGATGTCACGCTCGTTGACTCCACGGTTCAGAAGATCCCCAGCAATGCGATAGGGCCTCTCTTCCATCAAGATAGTTCCGTCGGAGGGTTGCTGCTAGGGCGGTCCTCCGCTGGTATTCAAGGACTTATTGTGTTGCTGGGAGTAATCGATGCTGATTCTACGGGTCGCATTTACATTATGGTCTATACTGTTTGCCCGCCTGTTTTCATTCCTAAAGGCAGCAAGATTGCGCAAATAGTTGCCCTTGGCACCTCATTGGACCATCCACCGCAACTCCAGCCCTATCGAGGTGACCGTGGCTTCGGATCTACCGGACCTGCTGTTTGTTTTACCACAAAAATGGATCGGCGTCCCACCATGAGTGTCATCATCTCACAACATGGCATATCCAAACGAATCGAAGCCATGCTGGATACCGGAGCTGACGTTACCATCATCAGCCGAACTGTATGGCCTATGCAATGGCCGGTAGAAATGCCGACGACATCCATTGCAGGCGTTGGGAGACAATCTACCCCTCATGTTAGCAAACAGCCAATCCACTTGCAGTTTCCAGAAGGTCAGCAAGCCAGTCTTAAGGTATATGTGTTACCTCTACCTGGGACTTTGGAGGCCTTACTTGGCCGTGATGTTTTGAATCAGATTGGAGCAGTGCTAACAACGAAACCTTTTTAATCCTGGGCGCTGGGGAGCAGTCGCCCAACCCACCGTTAACCTGGAACACCGATGAACCTGTGTGGGTTGACCAGTGGCCCATGAATGAGGAGCGACTGCAAATCACCAAGGAACTGGTCGCCGAACAGCTTGCCTCCGGACACATCAAGCCTTCTGTCAGTCCATGGAACACACCTATCTTTGTCATCCCGAAGAAGAATGGAAAGTGGCGACTCTTGCATGACCTCCGCAAAGTCAATGAACAGATGCAATCTATGGGAGCGTTGCAACCCGGGATGCCATCACCTAATATGCTGCCAGACGGGTGGCACATACTGATAGTCGACTTGAAGGACTGCTTTTTTACCATTCCGTTACATCCTCAAGATACACAACGCTTTGCCTTTACTGTGCCAGCGATAAACAAGGCCGAGCCTGCAGAGCGTTATGAGTGGGTTGTTTTGCCACAGGGAATGAAAAACTCACCGACATTGTGCCAACTTTACGTCGCATGGGCATTGCAGCCACTTCGAAACCAATGGCCAGACACCATAATCTATCACTATATGGATGACATTCTTTGTTGCCAGGAAAAGTCTTTTACAGATGACTCATTACAACAGCTGAGCGACATTCTCTCTAAAAAGGGACTTGTCATCGCACCAGAAAAGATCCAGCGCACGGCTCCGTGGAAATATCTTGGATGGTCCATTGCAGAGTCAAAAATCCAACCCCAGAAAATGGAGCTCGCAACTCAATTGTGCACCCTGCATGACGTTCAAACCTTACTTGGAGACATCCAATGGGTGCGGCATTGTGTTGGTATCTCCAACACTGACATTGCACCCCTGACGGCTTTGCTGTGAGGCGCAAATCCTGCTAACAAGATTACCCTGACACCTGAGCTACGGGCGGTATTGCAGCACATTACGGACAAACTACATCTATCGTGGTCCTCACGACGCCTTCTAAGCCTGCCCATATCCTTACTCATATGTAATGGAAAAGACTCACCATACGCAGTCATTTGTCAGTGGCAACATAGCAGCGAGGAGCCTCCTTCCCCAGTTCTGCCAGATGCCACTGACAAAAGCAAAAGTCACAGAGATGTATTTAACATCTTGGAGTGGGTATTTTTGAGTGTACAACCAAAAACGAGTATCCAGACCCGAACCGAAGCAGTAGGGGAATTGATACGCAAAGGGCGATCAAGAATCTTAGAGATCAGTGGTCAAGAGCCGAACGATATCAGTATACCTGTTGACATGGCTGACCTAGAGTGGTGGCTCCACAATGCTGTGGACATACAAAATGCTCTGTTAGGTTTCTGTGGTAAGGTACATTCGTGTCAGCCTCAGGGAAAGTTATGGCAGGTGCTACAGTGAAATCAATGGATAGAAAAGTCCAAAGTAAGTAGGGAACCCCTTTCAGATGGTGTTACTGTCTACACGGATGCGGGTAAGCGCTTGCGACGTGCCGCGTGCGTGTGGAAAGAAGGTGAGCAATGGAAACAACACGTCATGGAGGGACAGCCACAGGATTCCCTTCAGACTTTAGAATTAACTGCGGTAGTTTGGGCTCTAACCAATTGGTTGAGTACCCCTCTAAACATAGTGACTGACTCAATGTATGCAGCAGGGGCAGTACCACGACTGGAGAATGCCTTAGTAAGGGAAACATCCAACCCGAGGTTGGGAAGTCTGTTCATTGCCCTGCGCTCTGTGCTGGGTCAACGAACAGCAGCTTGCTGCGTTATCCACATTCGTAGCCACCAGTTAGATGTAGGGCTAGGACAAGGCAATCAGATCGCTGACAGCCTGGTTAGCTCCGTGTGTCATTTACCCCCTATGGACAAATTCCAGCAAGCTAGACAGAGTCACGACACATTCCACCAGAACACAAAAGGGCTAAGAAGACAATTCGGTTTAACAGAGAGTGAGGCCCGAGGCATTGTACAGGCCTGCCCAAGATGCGGGAACCATGGCCCAGGCATTGGGCTTGGGGTAAATCCAAAAGGGCTGAAAGCTCTAGAATTATGGCAAATGGATGTCACTCATGTTCCAGAATTCGGTCGGTTAAAGTATGTACATGTGACCATTGATACCTTTTCAAAAATGATATGGGCAACTGCATTACCCGGAGAAAAGGCACAACATGCGTGCAAACACCTGTTGGCTTGTTTCGCCATATTGGGCGTACCGGAGCGAATAAAAAGGGATGATTGGGCCTGCCTATGTCAGCCAAAAGTTTAGAACATTCTTATCTCGATGGGGGGTTGATCATGTTACCGGGATTCCACACTCCCCGACTGGGCAAGGGCTCATAGAACGTACCCACCAGGTATTAAAAGACTATCTCAGAAAGCAAAAAGGTGAGGAGACGGACGCACAGCAGAGGCTGCACCGTGCACTCTTCACCCTGAATTATCTCTGTCTCATGGGCGACCGTGAGGAGCCCCCGGTGATCATTCACCATCAACAGCTTAAATTCAATAATGCAACAACGTTACCCCAGTTTAAAGTAATGTATAGGGACCCAGCCTCCGGAATATGGACTGGGCCCGCCCCTGTTATTTTTAATGGTCGAGGTTATATGTGTGTTTCCACAGATCGTGGTCCAGTGTGGGTACCCAGCAAGAACGTGAAGCCTGTCTTGACTCGCCATGACTCATCAACCGAACAAGAAGACAGAGATCCTGATTCTGGGGATACTGTTCCCAGTGGTAATGGCGCTCTACAAGATTGAGCCCAGACGCAACATGTGGGTTACCTGGGCGAATAAGACAGGGCAACACGCTTTCTGTTTGTCTCTAGCTTCTGCTACGCAACCCTTTAGAACCTGCCTAGTAGGAATTCCCAGCAGTCTGATAAAAGCGAATTTTCTGAGTATAGCAGGGGAAGGTGCAACAGCAGTATGCCTGCTAATAATTGTAGTGCTGCGCTTATTAATGCATTAAGTGCTACGCTACCTTAGGATCCTCAAGAGCTAATTCCGCAGCCTTAACCTCCTAGTGGACCAAAATAACCTGCGACATGCTCTTCTGCAAAATAGGGCTGCAAGTGATTTTTTGTTAGCAGCCATGGTAGTGCGGATCTTGAAGGTATGAACTAACCTGTTTGGAAATCTGCCACAGTGGATAATAGGGTTGCTTACTGAAGGCATACGCATCATACTAATCCTTGTAGTGGTACGCTTGTGCTTTTATGTAGTACTACACTGCCTGAAGAATGCTTTGCTAAAGGTAGTGAACCACGCCTGGATTGCTCATAAACAAGAAGGGGGAATTGTGGAGGAATGGTTAACTGAGAGAGGGCATGCTCTGACTGGGATGAGCAATCCCGTCTTCGGGGTAGAGGAAGGAATCTAGGCCAAGGCAAGCGAGCCTGCTGAAGCCTGCTGAACGTGCACTACAAAAGAAGGTATTCACAAAACTGGTAAACAAGTCTGGACGGAACTAGGTTCCATAAATGTCGATGGAGCGCGGTCAGCAACCTTGCACCAATCATGTATCCGCTTTATACGTATGGACAGAAACTGTAACCAATCCTGTAACTATTGCTAGCGCATGCGTATTGCTTGTCGATATATATACTTTGTGTAAGCTCTAATAAAGGGAGAACGACCATACTCATATTGAGACTCATCGTTACTCCGGGGTCCCCTCCCTCACTCCAACATCTGGTAGCAGAGGATGGTTAGCCGCGTCTACCAAGAGGATTGACCTCGGCTGATGGTCCGTGACTGCGGTAAGCAGCGAGAGGACTGGGAGTGGGGGATAAGAAGGGGGCTGGGGGAAGTGCTGGCTAAAAGGCTGCAGCCAGGCACGGTCCGGGGTCGCGCCCCGTCTCCCAGACAGCGGCATGGAAGCAGATGCCGCGGCCACCTTGCTAGCCGGTATACTCTCCAAGAGAGGAATTGACGCACCGGTGAAGCAGTTGCAGAGGTTGATTAAACTGGGGCAGCAATGGGAACATTTTTCGGATACACACTTGTTATTTTCCGTATCGGAATGGCGAGATTTCGGAGAAACAATGTGGCATGAGACCATCGAGGGTGGAGACAAGGACAAGAAGGAGGTTAAGGCGGTGCGAGCTCTGTGGAGCACGGTCCTAGAGACCCTGGCAGCCGTGAAGGCTGAGGGAGAGGTCGCGGCTGCTGCTGCAACAATGCTGCGCCCTGCGCCACCTAGTGCCTCTTCCTGTCGTGGCGGCGGGTCCCAGTTTGCCATCAGGGGAACCGTTTCCACGGGCAAACCGTACCGCACCGTGGCGGAGATGCTGCAAAAACTACGGGGGGGTCCAGCCGGCTCTGCGGGAAAAGGGGAAGTTACCACCGAGCCAGTCGGCTCGAGTACTGACGAGAACGCGGAAGTACAGCAGGATGCCTGCCAGGAGCCGGGGGAGGGCGGGACAGCTCCTAGTGCCCCGCCTCCGCCGCCCACAGAGGGGCCGCCTCGACCGTCGGTCCCTCCGCCACCGCCCCCCCCGCAGCCCTTGCCGCCGTCCGCTCCAGAGGGAGCCGGCAGTGCGCCATGCCCAGGGCCCTCGTTGCCGCCCGTACCGGGGGAGGGCAGCACAGCCCCGCCGAGGCTATGGCGGGAGCCCCTGACATCGTTATCTCCGGAGTCGTCAGGCACAGCCTCGCCTACCACCCCCATGGGGACAAAGCCGTCCACGGCTCAACTATTACAAATGTTTGAACAGCTGTCAGAAAAACTGGAAACGCTGGAACTGAGGGACAGGGGGGACCAGTGGCCCATGAATGAGGAGCGACTGCAAATCACCAAGGAACTGGTCGCCGAACAGCTTGCCTCCGGACACATCAAGCCTTCTGTTAGTCCATGGAACACACCTATTTTTGTCATCCCAAAGAAGAACGGAAAGTGGCGACTTTTGCATGACCTCCGCAAAGTCAATGAACAGATGCAATCTATGGGAACGTTGCAACCCGGGATGCCATCACCTAATATGCTGCCAGACGGGTGGCACATACTGATAGTCGACTTGAAGGACTGCTTTTTTACCATTCCGTTACATCCTCAAGATACACAACGCTTTGCCTTTACTGTGCCAACAATAAACAAGGCCGAGCCCGCAGAGCGTTATGAGTGGGTTGTTTTGCCACAGGGAATGAAAAAACTCACCGACATTGTGCCAACTTTATGTCGCATGGGCATTGCAGCCACTTCGAAACCAATGGCCAGACACCATAATCTATCACTATATGGATGACATTCTCTGCTGCCAGGAAAAGTCTTTTACAGAACAGTCATTAACACAATTAAGTGACATTCTATCGACAAAGGGACTTGTCATCGCACCAGAAAAGATCCAGCGCACGGCTCCGTGGAAATATCTTGGATGGTCCCTCGCAGAGTCAAAAATTCGACCCCAGAAAACGGAGCTTGCAACTCGATTGTGCACCCTGCATGACGTTCAAACCTTACTTGGAGACATCCAATGGGTGCGGCATTGTGTTGGTATCTCCAACACTGACATTGCACCCCTGACGGCTTTGCTGTGAGGCGCAAATCCTGCTAACAAGATTACCCTGACACCTGAGCTACGGGCGGTATTGCAGCGCATTACGGACAAACTACATCTATCGTGGTCCTCACGACGCCTTCTAAGCCTGCCCATATCCTTACTCATATGTAATGGAAAAGACTCACCATACGCAGTCATTTGTCAGTGGCAACATAGCAGCGAGGAGCCTCCCTCCCCAGTTCTGCCAGATGCCACTGACAAAAGCAAAAGTCACAGAGATGTATTTAACATCTTGGAACGGGTATTCCTGAGTGTACAACCAAAAACGAGTATCCAGACCCGCACCGAAGCAGTAGGTGAATTGATACGCAAAGGGCGATCAAGAATCTTAGAGATCAGTGGTCAAGAGCCGAACGATATCAGTATACCTGTTGACATGGCTGACCTAGAGTGGTGGCTTCAAAATGCTGTGGCCATACAAGATGCTCTGTTAGGTTTCTGTGGTAAGGTACATTCATGTCAGCTTCAGGGAAAGTTATGGCAAGTGCTACAGCGAAATCAATGGATAGAAAAGTCCAAAGTAAGTAGGGAACCCCTTTCAGATGGCATTACTGCCTACACGGATGCGGGGAAGTGTTTGCGACGTGCCGCATGCGTGTGGAAAGAAGGTGAACAATGGAAACAGCACGTTATGGAGGGACAGCCTCGGGATTCCCTTCAGACCCTAGAATTAACTGCGGTAGTTTGGGCTCTAACCAATTGGTTGAGTACCCCTCTAAACGTAGTGACTGACTCAATGTATGCAGCAGGGGCAGTACCACGACTGGAGAATGCCTTAGTAAGGGAAACATCCAACCCGAGGTTGGGAAGTCTGTTCATTGCCCTGCGCTCTGTGCTGGGTCAGCGAACAGCAGCTTGTTGTGTTATCCGCATTCGTAGCCACCAGCTGGATGTGGGGCTAGGCCAAGGCAATCAGCTCGCTGACAGCCTGGTTAGCTCCGTGTGTCATCTACCCCCTATGGACAAGTTTCAACAGGCTAGGCAAAGTCATGACATGTTTCATCACAATGCCAAGGGCTTAAAAAGGCAATTTGGCCTGACAGAGAGTGAGGCCCGAGGTATTGTGCAGGCTTGCCCAAGGTGTGGGAACCACGGCCCAGGTATTGGGCTTGGAGTAAATCCAAAAGGGTTAAAAGCTCTAGAATTATGGCAGATGGATGTCACACATATTCCCGAGTTCGGCCGATTAAAGTATGTGCATGTAACCATTGATACCCTTTCAAAAATGATATGGGCAACTGCATTACCCGGAGAAAAGGCACATCATGTGTGCAAGCACCTGTTGGCCTGCTTTGCCATATTGGGCGTGCCTGAGCGCATAAAAACGGATAATGGACCTGCCTATGTCAGTCAAAAGCTTAGGATGTTTCTATCTCGATGGGGAGTTGATCATGTTACCGGGATTCCACACTCCCCGACTGGGCAAGGGCTCATAGAACGTACCCACCAGGTATTAAAAGACTATCTCAGAAAGCAAAAAGGTGAGGAGACGGACGCACAGCAGAGGCTGCACCGTGCACTCTTCACCCTGAATTATCTCTGTCTCATGGGCGACCGTGAGGAGCCCCCGGTGATCATTCACCATCAACAGCTTAAATTCAATAATGCAACAACGTTACCCCAGTTTAAAGTAATGTATAGGGACCCAGCCTCCGGAATATGGACTGGGCCCGCCCCTGTTATTTTTAATGGTCGAGGTTATATGTGTGTTTCCACAGATCGTGGTCCAGTGTGGGTACCCAGCAAGAACGTGAAGCCTGTCTTGACTCGCCATGACTCATCAACCGAACAAGAAGACAGAGATCCTGATTCTGGGGATACTGTTCCCAGTGGTAATGGCGCTCTACAAGATTGAGCCCAGACGCAACATGTGGGTTACCTGGGCGAATAAGACAGGGCAACACGCTTTCTGTTTGTCTCTAGCTTCTGCTACGCAACCCTTTAGAACCTGCCTAGTAGGAATTCCCAGCAGTCTGATAAAAGCGAATTTTCTGAGTATAGCAGGGGAAGGTGCAACAGCAGTATGCCTGCTAATAATTGTAGTGCTGCGCTTATTAATGCATTAAGTGCTACGCTACCTTAGGATCCTCAAGAGCTAATTCCGCAGCCTTAACCTCCTAGTGGACCAAAATAACCTGCGACATGCTCTTCTGCAAAATAGGGCTGCAAGTGATTTTTGTTAGCAGCCATGGTAGTGCGGATCTTGAAGGTATGAACTAACCTGTTTGGAAATCTGCCACAGTGGATAATAGGGTTGCTTACTGAAGGCATACGCATCATACTAATCCTTGTAGTGGTACGCTTGTGCTTTTATGTAGTACTACACTGCCTGAAGAATGCTTTGCTAAAGGTAGTGAACCACGCCTGGATTGCTCATAAACAAGAAGGGGGAATTGTGGAGGAATGGTTAACTGAGAGAGGGCATGCTCTGACTGGGATGAGCAATCCCGTCTTCGGGGTAGAGGAAGGAATCTAGGCCAAGGCAAGCGAGCCTGCTGAAGCCTGCTGAACGTGGCCGTATAGCGGCCTTGAGCACTACAAAAGAAGGTATTCACAAAACTGGTAAACAAGTCTGGATGGAACTAGGTTCCATAAATGTCGATGGAGCGCGGTCAGCAACCTTGCACCAATCATGTATCCGCTTTATACGTATGGACAGAAACTGTAACCAATCCTGTAACTATTGCTAGCGCATGCGTATTGCTTGTCGATATATATACTTTGTGTAAGCTCTAATAAAGGGAGAACGACCATACTCATATTGAGACTCATCGTTACTCCGGGGTCCCCTCCCTCACTCCAACATCTGGTAGCAGAGGATGGTTAGCCGCGTCTACCAAGAGGATTGACCTCGGCTGATGGTCCGTGACTGCGGTAAGCAGCGAGAGGACTGGGAGTGGGGGATAAGAAGGGGGCTGGGGGAAGTGCTGGCTAAAAGGCTGCAGCCAGGCACGGTCCGGGGTCGCGCCCCGTCTCCCAGACAGCGGCATGGAAGCAGATGCCGCGGCCACCTTGCTAGCCGGTATACTCTCCAAGAGAGGAATTGACGCACCGGTGAAGCAGTTGCAGAGGTTGATTAAACTGGGGCAGCAATGGGAACATTTTTCGGATACACACTTGTTATTTTCCGTATCGGAATGGCGAGATTTCGGAGAAACAATGTGGCATGAGACCATCGAGGGTGGAGACAAGGACAAGAAGGAGGTTAAGGCGGTGCGAGCTCTGTGGAGCACGGTCCTAGAGACCCTGGCAGCCGTGAAGGCTGAGGGAGAGGTCGCGGCTGCTGCTGCAACAATGCTGCGCCCTGCGCCACCTAGTGCCTCTTCCTGTCGTGGCGGCGGGTCCCAGTTTGCCATCAGGGGAACCGTTTCCACGGGCAAACCGTACCGCACCGTGGCGGAGATGCTGCAAAAACTACGGGGGGGTCCAGCCGGCTCTGCGGGAAAAGGGGAAGTTACCACCGAGCCAGTCGGCTCGAGTACTGACGAGAACGCGGAAGTACAGCAGGATGCCTGCCAGGAGCCGGGGGAGGGCGGGACAGCTCCTAGTGCCCCGCCTCCGCCGCCCACAGAGGGGCCGCCTCGACCGTCGGTCCCTCCGCCACCGCCCCCCCCGCAGCCCTTGCCGCCGTCCGCTCCAGAGGGAGCCGGCAGTGCGCCATGCCCAGGGCCCTCGTTGCCGCCCGTACCGGGGGAGGGCAGCACAGCCCCGCCGAGGCTATGGCGGGAGCCCCTGACATCGTTATCTCCGGAGTCGTCAGGCACAGCCTCGCCTACCACCCCCATGGGGACAAAGCCGTCCACGGCTCAACTATTACAAATGTTTGAACAGCTGTCAGAAAAACTGGAAACGCTGGAACTGAGGGACAGGGGGGACCAGTGGCCCATGAATGAGGAGCGACTGCAAATCACCAAGGAACTGGTCGCCGAACAGCTTGCCTCCGGACACATCAAGCCTTCTGTTAGTCCATGGAACACACCTATTTTTGTCATCCCAAAGAAGAACGGAAAGTGGCGACTTTTGCATGACCTCCGCAAAGTCAATGAACAGATGCAATCTATGGGAACGTTGCAACCCGGGATGCCATCACCTAATATGCTGCCAGACGGGTGGCACATACTGATAGTCGACTTGAAGGACTGCTTTTTTACCATTCCGTTACATCCTCAAGATACACAACGCTTTGCCTTTACTGTGCCAACAATAAACAAGGCCGAGCCCGCAGAGCGTTATGAGTGGGTTGTTTTGCCACAGGGAATGAAAAAACTCACCGACATTGTGCCAACTTTATGTCGCATGGGCATTGCAGCCACTTCGAAACCAATGGCCAGACACCATAATCTATCACTATATGGATGACATTCTCTGCTGCCAGGAAAAGTCTTTTACAGAACAGTCATTAACACAATTAAGTGACATTCTATCGACAAAGGGACTTGTCATCGCACCAGAAAAGATCCAGCGCACGGCTCCGTGGAAATATCTTGGATGGTCCCTCGCAGAGTCAAAAATTCGACCCCAGAAAACGGAGCTTGCAACTCGATTGTGCACCCTGCATGACGTTCAAACCTTACTTGGAGACATCCAATGGGTGCGGCATTGTGTTGGTATCTCCAACACTGACATTGCACCCCTGACGGCTTTGCTGTGAGGCGCAAATCCTGCTAACAAGATTACCCTGACACCTGAGCTACGGGCGGTATTGCAGCGCATTACGGACAAACTACATCTATCGTGGTCCTCACGACGCCTTCTAAGCCTGCCCATATCCTTACTCATATGTAATGGAAAAGACTCACCATACGCAGTCATTTGTCAGTGGCAACATAGCAGCGAGGAGCCTCCCTCCCCAGTTCTGCCAGATGCCACTGACAAAAGCAAAAGTCACAGAGATGTATTTAACATCTTGGAACGGGTATTCCTGAGTGTACAACCAAAAACGAGTATCCAGACCCGCACCGAAGCAGTAGGTGAATTGATACGCAAAGGGCGATCAAGAATCTTAGAGATCAGTGGTCAAGAGCCGAACGATATCAGTATACCTGTTGACATGGCTGACCTAGAGTGGTGGCTTCAAAATGCTGTGGCCATACAAGATGCTCTGTTAGGTTTCTGTGGTAAGGTACATTCATGTCAGCTTCAGGGAAAGTTATGGCAAGTGCTACAGCGAAATCAATGGATAGAAAAGTCCAAAGTAAGTAGGGAACCCCTTTCAGATGGCATTACTGCCTACACGGATGCGGGGAAGCGTTTGCGACGTGCCGCATGCGTGTGGAAAGAAGGTGAACAATGGAAACAGCACGTTATGGAGGGACAGCCTCGGGATTCCCTTCAGACCCTAGAATTAACTGCGGTAGTTTGGGCTCTAACCAATTGGTTGAGTACCCCTCTAAACGTAGTGACTGACTCAATGTATGCAGCAGGGGCAGTACCACGACTGGAGAATGCCTTAGTAAGGGAAACATCCAACCCGAGGTTGGGAAGTCTGTTCATTGCCCTGCGCTCTGTGCTGGGTCAGCGAACAGCAGCTTGTTGTGTTATCCGCATTCGTAGCCACCAGCTGGATGTGGGGCTAGGCCAAGGCAATCAGCTCGCTGACAGCCTGGTTAGCTCCGTGTGTCATCTACCCCCTATGGACAAGTTTCAACAGGCTAGGCAAAGTCATGACATGTTTCATCACAATGCCAAGGGCTTAAAAAGGCAATTTGGCCTGACAGAGAGTGAGGCCCGAGGTATTGTGCAGGCTTGCCCAAGGTGTGGGAACCACGGCCCAGGTATTGGGCTTGGAGTAAATCCAAAAGGGTTAAAAGCTCTAGAATTATGGCAGATGGATGTCACACATATTCCCGAGTTCGGCCGATTAAAGTATGTGCATGTAACCATTGATACCCTTTCAAAAATGATATGGGCAACTGCATTACCCGGAGAAAAGGCACATCATGTGTGCAAGCACCTGTTGGCCTGCTTTGCCATATTGGGCGTGCCTGAGCGCATAAAAACGGATAATGGACCTGCCTATGTCAGTCAAAAGCTTAGGATGTTTCTATCTCGATGGGGAGTTGATCATGTTACCGGGATTCCACACTCCCCGACTGGGCAAGGGCTCATAGAACGTACCCACCAGGTATTAAAAGACTATCTCAGAAAGCAAAAAGGTGAGGAGACGGACGCACAGCAGAGGCTGCACCGTGCACTCTTCACCCTGAATTATCTCTGTCTCATGGGCGACCGTGAGGAGCCCCCGGTGATCATTCACCATCAACAGCTTAAATTCAATAATGCAACAACGTTACCCCAGTTTAAAGTAATGTATAGGGACCCAGCCTCCGGAATATGGACTGGGCCCGCCCCTGTTATTTTTAATGGTCGAGGTTATATGTGTGTTTCCACAGATCGTGGTCCAGTGTGGGTACCCAGCAAGAACGTGAAGCCTGTCTTGACTCGCCATGACTCATCAACCGAACAAGAAGACAGAGATCCTGATTCTGGGGATACTGTTCCCAGTGGTAATGGCGCTCTACAAGATTGAGCCCAGACGCAACATGTGGGTTACCTGGGCGAATAAGACAGGGCAACACGCTTTCTGTTTGTCTCTAGCTTCTGCTACGCAACCCTTTAGAACCTGCCTAGTAGGAATTCCCAGCAGTCTGATAAAAGCGAATTTTCTGAGTATAGCAGGGGAAGGTGCAACAGCAGTATGCCTGCTAATAATTGTAGTGCTGCGCTTATTAATGCATTAAGTGCTACGCTACCTTAGGATCCTCAAGAGCTAATTCCGCAGCCTTAACCTCCTAGTGGACCAAAATAACCTGCGACATGCTCTTCTGCAAAATAGGGCTGCAAGTGATTTTTTGTTAGCAGCCATGGTAGTGCGGATCTTGAAGGTATGAACTAACCTGTTTGGAAATCTGCCACAGTGGATAATAGGGTTGCTTACTGAAGGCATACGCATCATACTAATCCTTGTAGTGGTACGCTTGTGCTTTTATGTAGTACTACACTGCCTGAAGAATGCTTTGCTAAAGGTAGTGAACCACGCCTGGATTGCTCATAAACAAGAAGGGGGAATTGTGGAGGAATGGTTAACTGAGAGAGGGCATGCTCTGACTGGGATGAGCAATCCCGTCTTCGGGGTAGAGGAAGGAATCTAGGCCAAGGCAAGCGAGCCTGCTGAAGCCTGCTGAACGTGGCCGTATAGCGGCCTTGAGCACTACAAAAGAAGGTATTCACAAAACTGGTAAACAAGTCTGGATGGAACTAGGTTCCATAAATGTCGATGGAGCGCGGTCAGCAACCTTGCACCAATCATGTATCCGCTTTATACGTATGGACAGAAACTGTAACCAATCCTGTAACTATTGCTAGCGCATGCGTATTGCTTGTCGATATATATACTTTGTGTAAGCTCTAATAAAGGGAGAACGACCATACTCATATTGAGACTCATCGTTACTCCGGGGTCCCCTCCCTCACTCCAACATCTGGTAGCAGAGGATGGTTAGCCGCGTCTACCAAGAGGATTGACCTCGGCTGATGGTCCGTGACTGCGGTAAGCAGCGAGAGGACTGGGAGTGGGGGATAAGAAGGGGGCTGGGGGAAGTGCTGGCTAAAAGGCTGCAGCCAGGCACGGTCCGGGGTCGCGCCCCGTCTCCCAGACAGCGGCATGGAAGCAGATGCCGCGGCCACCTTGCTAGCCGGTATACTCTCCAAGAGAGGAATTGACGCACCGGTGAAGCAGTTGCAGAGGTTGATTAAACTGGGGCAGCAATGGGAACATTTTTCGGATACACACTTGTTATTTTCCGTATCGGAATGGCGAGATTTCGGAGAAACAATGTGGCATGAGACCATCGAGGGTGGAGACAAGGACAAGAAGGAGGTTAAGGCGGTGCGAGCTCTGTGGAGCACGGTCCTAGAGACCCTGGCAGCCGTGAAGGCTGAGGGAGAGGTCGCGGCTGCTGCTGCAACAATGCTGCGCCCTGCGCCACCTAGTGCCTCTTCCTGTCGTGGCGGCGGGTCCCAGTTTGCCATCAGGGGAACCGTTTCCACGGGCAAACCGTACCGCACCGTGGCGGAGATGCTGCAAAAACTACGGGGGGGTCCAGCCGGCTCTGCGGGAAAAGGGGAAGTTACCACCGAGCCAGTCGGCTCGAGTACTGACGAGAACGCGGAAGTACAGCAGGATGCCTGCCAGGAGCCGGGGGAGGGCGGGACAGCTCCTAGTGCCCCGCCTCCGCCGCCCACAGAGGGGCCGCCTCGACCGTCGGTCCCTCCGCCACCGCCCCCCCCGCAGCCCTTGCCGCCGTCCGCTCCAGAGGGAGCCGGCAGTGCGCCATGCCCAGGGCCCTCGTTGCCGCCCGTACCGGGGGAGGGCAGCACAGCCCCGCCGAGGCTATGGCGGGAGCCCCTGACATCGTTATCTCCGGAGTCGTCAGGCACAGCCTCGCCTACCACCCCCATGGGGACAAAGCCGTCCACGGCTCAACTATTACAAATGTTTGAACAGCTGTCAGAAAAACTGGAAACGCTGGAACTGAGGGACAGGGGGGACCAGTGGCCCATGAATGAGGAGCGACTGCAAATCACCAAGGAACTGGTCGCCGAACAGCTTGCCTCCGGACACATCAAGCCTTCTGTTAGTCCATGGAACACACCTATTTTTGTCATCCCAAAGAAGAACGGAAAGTGGCGACTTTTGCATGACCTCCGCAAAGTCAATGAACAGATGCAATCTATGGGAACGTTGCAACCCGGGATGCCATCACCTAATATGCTGCCAGACGGGTGGCACATACTGATAGTCGACTTGAAGGACTGCTTTTTTACCATTCCGTTACATCCTCAAGATACACAACGCTTTGCCTTTACTGTGCCAACAATAAACAAGGCCGAGCCCGCAGAGCGTTATGAGTGGGTTGTTTTGCCACAGGGAATGAAAAAACTCACCGACATTGTGCCAACTTTATGTCGCATGGGCATTGCAGCCACTTCGAAACCAATGGCCAGACACCATAATCTATCACTATATGGATGACATTCTCTGCTGCCAGGAAAAGTCTTTTACAGAACAGTCATTAACACAATTAAGTGACATTCTATCGACAAAGGGACTTGTCATCGCACCAGAAAAGATCCAGCGCACGGCTCCGTGGAAATATCTTGGATGGTCCCTCGCAGAGTCAAAAATTCGACCCCAGAAAACGGAGCTTGCAACTCGATTGTGCACCCTGCATGACGTTCAAACCTTACTTGGAGACATCCAATGGGTGCGGCATTGTGTTGGTATCTCCAACACTGACATTGCACCCCTGACGGCTTTGCTGTGAGGCGCAAATCCTGCTAACAAGATTACCCTGACACCTGAGCTACGGGCGGTATTGCAGCGCATTACGGACAAACTACATCTATCGTGGTCCTCACGACGCCTTCTAAGCCTGCCCATATCCTTACTCATATGTAATGGAAAAGACTCACCATACGCAGTCATTTGTCAGTGGCAACATAGCAGCGAGGAGCCTCCCTCCCCAGTTCTGCCAGATGCCACTGACAAAAGCAAAAGTCACAGAGATGTATTTAACATCTTGGAACGGGTATTCCTGAGTGTACAACCAAAAACGAGTATCCAGACCCGCACCGAAGCAGTAGGTGAATTGATACGCAAAGGGCGATCAAGAATCTTAGAGATCAGTGGTCAAGAGCCGAACGATATCAGTATACCTGTTGACATGGCTGACCTAGAGTGGTGGCTTCAAAATGCTGTGGCCATACAAGATGCTCTGTTAGGTTTCTGTGGTAAGGTACATTCATGTCAGCTTCAGGGAAAGTTATGGCAAGTGCTACAGCGAAATCAATGGATAGAAAAGTCCAAAGTAAGTAGGGAACCCCTTTCAGATGGCATTACTGCCTACACGGATGCGGGGAAGCGTTTGCGACGTGCCGCATGCGTGTGGAAAGAAGGTGAACAATGGAAACAGCACGTTATGGAGGGACAGCCTCGGGATTCCCTTCAGACCCTAGAATTAACTGCGGTAGTTTGGGCTCTAACCAATTGGTTGAGTACCCCTCTAAACGTAGTGACTGACTCAATGTATGCAGCAGGGGCAGTACCACGACTGGAGAATGCCTTAGTAAGGGAAACATCCAACCCGAGGTTGGGAAGTCTGTTCATTGCCCTGCGCTCTGTGCTGGGTCAGCGAACAGCAGCTTGTTGTGTTATCCGCATTCGTAGCCACCAGCTGGATGTGGGGCTAGGCCAAGGCAATCAGCTCGCTGACAGCCTGGTTAGCTCCGTGTGTCATCTACCCCCTATGGACAAGTTTCAACAGGCTAGGCAAAGTCATGACATGTTTCATCACAATGCCAAGGGCTTAAAAAGGCAATTTGGCCTGACAGAGAGTGAGGCCCGAGGTATTGTGCAGGCTTGCCCAAGGTGTGGGAACCACGGCCCAGGTATTGGGCTTGGAGTAAATCCAAAAGGGTTAAAAGCTCTAGAATTATGGCAGATGGATGTCACACATATTCCCGAGTTCGGCCGATTAAAGTATGTGCATGTAACCATTGATACCCTTTCAAAAATGATATGGGCAACTGCATTACCCGGAGAAAAGGCACATCATGTGTGCAAGCACCTGTTGGCCTGCTTTGCCATATTGGGCGTGCCTGAGCGCATAAAAACGGATAATGGACCTGCCTATGTCAGTCAAAAGCTTAGGATGTTTCTATCTCGATGGGGAGTTGATCATGTTACCGGGATTCCACACTCCCCGACTGGGCAAGGGCTCATAGAACGTACCCACCAGGTATTAAAAGACTATCTCAGAAAGCAAAAAGGTGAGGAGACGGACGCACAGCAGAGGCTGCACCGTGCACTCTTCACCCTGAATTATCTCTGTCTCATGGGCGACCGTGAGGAGCCCCCGGTGATCATTCACCATCAACAGCTTAAATTCAATAATGCAACAACGTTACCCCAGTTTAAAGTAATGTATAGGGACCCAGCCTCCGGAATATGGACTGGGCCCGCCCCTGTTATTTTTAATGGTCGAGGTTATATGTGTGTTTCCACAGATCGTGGTCCAGTGTGGGTACCCAGCAAGAACGTGAAGCCTGTCTTGACTCGCCATGACTCATCAACCGAACAAGAAGACAGAGATCCTGATTCTGGGGATACTGTTCCCAGTGGTAATGGCGCTCTACAAGATTGAGCCCAGACGCAACATGTGGGTTACCTGGGCGAATAAGACAGGGCAACACGCTTTCTGTTTGTCTCTAGCTTCTGCTACGCAACCCTTTAGAACCTGCCTAGTAGGAATTCCCAGCAGTCTGATAAAAGCGAATTTTCTGAGTATAGCAGGGGAAGGTGCAACAGCAGTATGCCTGCTAATAATTGTAGTGCTGCGCTTATTAATGCATTAAGTGCTACGCTACCTTAGGATCCTCAAGAGCTAATTCCGCAGCCTTAACCTCCTAGTGGACCAAAATAACCTGCGACATGCTCTTCTGCAAAATAGGGCTGCAAGTGATTTTTGTTAGCAGCCATGGTAGTGCGGATCTTGAAGGTATGAACTAACCTGTTTGGAAATCTGCCACAGTGGATAATAGGGTTGCTTACTGAAGGCATACGCATCATACTAATCCTTGTAGTGGTACGCTTGTGCTTTTATGTAGTACTACACTGCCTGAAGAATGCTTTGCTAAAGGTAGTGAACCACGCCTGGATTGCTCATAAACAAGAAGGGGGAATTGTGGAGGAATGGTTAACTGAGAGAGGGCATGCTCTGACTGGGATGAGCAATCCCGTCTTCGGGGTAGAGGAAGGAATCTAGGCCAAGGCAAGCGAGCCTGCTGAAGCCTGCTGAACGTGGCCGTATAGCGGCCTTGAGCACTACAAAAGAAGGTATTCACAAAACTGGTAAACAAGTCTGGATGGAACTAGGTTCCATAAATGTCGATGGAGCGCGGTCAGCAACCTTGCACCAATCATGTATCCGCTTTATACGTATGGACAGAAACTGTAACCAATCCTGTAACTATTGCTAGCGCATGCGTATTGCTTGTCGATATATATACTTTGTGTAAGCTCTAATAAAGGGAGAACGACCATACTCATATTGAGACTCATCGTTACTCCGGGGTCCCCTCCCTCACTCCAACATCTGGTAGCAGAGGATGGTTAGCCGCGTCTACCAAGAGGATTGACCTCGGCTGATGGTCCGTGACTGCGGTAAGCAGCGAGAGGACTGGGAGTGGGGGATAAGAAGGGGGCTGGGGGAAGTGCTGGCTAAAAGGCTGCAGCCAGGCACGGTCCGGGGTCGCGCCCCGTCTCCCAGACAGCGGCATGGAAGCAGATGCCGCGGCCACCTTGCTAGCCGGTATACTCTCCAAGAGAGGAATTGACGCACCGGTGAAGCAGTTGCAGAGGTTGATTAAACTGGGGCAGCAATGGGAACATTTTTCGGATACACACTTGTTATTTTCCGTATCGGAATGGCGAGATTTCGGAGAAACAATGTGGCATGAGACCATCGAGGGTGGAGACAAGGACAAGAAGGAGGTTAAGGCGGTGCGAGCTCTGTGGAGCACGGTCCTAGAGACCCTGGCAGCCGTGAAGGCTGAGGGAGAGGTCGCGGCTGCTGCTGCAACAATGCTGCGCCCTGCGCCACCTAGTGCCTCTTCCTGTCGTGGCGGCGGGTCCCAGTTTGCCATCAGGGGAACCGTTTCCACGGGCAAACCGTACCGCACCGTGGCGGAGATGCTGCAAAAACTACGGGGGGGTCCAGCCGGCTCTGCGGGAAAAGGGGAAGTTACCACCGAGCCAGTCGGCTCGAGTACTGACGAGAACGCGGAAGTACAGCAGGATGCCTGCCAGGAGCCGGGGGAGGGCGGGACAGCTCCTAGTGCCCCACCTCCGCCGCCCACAGAGGGGCCGCCTCGACCGTCGGTCCCTCCGCCACCGCCCCCCCCGCAGCCCTTGCCGCCGTCCGCTCCAGAGGGAGCCGGCAGTGCGCCATGCCCAGGGCCCTCGTTGCCGCCCGTACCGGGGGAGGGCAGCACAGCCCCGCCGAGGCTATGGCGGGAGCCCCTGACATCGTTATCTCCGGAGTCGTCAGGCACAGCCTCGCCTACCACCCCCATGGGGACAAAGCCGTCCACGGCTCAACTATTACAAATGTTTGAACAGCTGTCAGAAAAACTGGAAACGCTGGAACTGAGGGACAGGGGGGACCAGTGGCCCATGAATGAGGAGCGACTGCAAATCACCAAGGAACTGGTCGCCGAACAGCTTGCCTCCGGACACATCAAGCCTTCTGTTAGTCCATGGAACACACCTATTTTTGTCATCCCAAAGAAGAACGGAAAGTGGCGACTTTTGCATGACCTCCGCAAAGTCAATGAACAGATGCAATCTATGGGAACGTTGCAACCCGGGATGCCATCACCTAATATGCTGCCAGACGGGTGGCACATACTGATAGTCGACTTGAAGGACTGCTTTTTTACCATTCCGTTACATCCTCAAGATACACAACGCTTTGCCTTTACTGTGCCAACAATAAACAAGGCCGAGCCCGCAGAGCGTTATGAGTGGGTTGTTTTGCCACAGGGAATGAAAAAACTCACCGACATTGTGCCAACTTTATGTCGCATGGGCATTGCAGCCACTTCGAAACCAATGGCCAGACACCATAATCTATCACTATATGGATGACATTCTCTGCTGCCAGGAAAAGTCTTTTACAGAACAGTCATTAACACAATTAAGTGACATTCTATCGACAAAGGGACTTGTCATCGCACCAGAAAAGATCCAGCGCACGGCTCCGTGGAAATATCTTGGATGGTCCCTCGCAGAGTCAAAAATTCGACCCCAGAAAACGGAGCTTGCAACTCGATTGTGCACCCTGCATGACGTTCAAACCTTACTTGGAGACATCCAATGGGTGCGGCATTGTGTTGGTATCTCTAACACTGATATTGCACCCCTAACGGCTTTGCTACGAGGCACACATCCTGCGAACAAGATTACCATGACACCTGAACTACAGGCGGTATTGCAGCGCATTACGGACAAATTACATCTATCGTGGTCCTCGCGACGCCTTCTAAGCCTGCCCATATCCTTACTCATATGTAATGGAAAAGACTCACCATACGCAGTCATTTGTCAGTGGCAACATAGCAGCGAGGAGCCTCCCTCCCCAGTTCTGCCAGATGCCACTGACAAAAGCAAAAGTCACAGAGATGTATTTAACATCTTGGAACGGGTATTCCTGAGTGTACAACCAAAAACGAGTATCCAGACCCGCACCGAAGCAGTAGGTGAATTGATACGCAAAGGGCGATCAAGAATCTTAGAGATCAGTGGTCAAGAGCCGAACGATATCAGTATACCTGTTGACATGGCTGACCTAGAGTGGTGGCTTCAAAATGCTGTGGCCATACAAGATGCTCTGTTAGGTTTCTGTGGTAAGGTACATTCATGTCAGCTTCAGGGAAAGTTATGGCAAGTGCTACAGCGAAATCAATGGATAGAAAAGTCCAAAGTAAGTAGGGAACCCCTTTCAGATGGCATTACTGCCTACACGGATGCGGGGAAGCGTTTGCGACGTGCCGCATGCGTGTGGAAAGAAGGTGAACAATGGAAACAGCACGTTATGGAGGGACAGCCTCGGGATTCCCTTCAGACCCTAGAATTAACTGCGGTAGTTTGGGCTCTAACCAATTGGTTGAGTACCCCTCTAAACGTAGTGACTGACTCAATGTATGCAGCAGGGGCAGTACCACGACTGGAGAATGCCTTAGTAAGGGAAACATCCAACCCGAGGTTGGGAAGTCTGTTCATTGCCCTGCGCTCTGTGCTGGGTCAGCGAACAGCAGCTTGTTGTGTTATCCGCATTCGTAGCCACCAGCTGGATGTGGGGCTAGGCCAAGGCAATCAGCTCGCTGACAGCCTGGTTAGCTCCGTGTGTCATCTACCCCCTATGGACAAGTTTCAACAGGCTAGGCAAAGTCATGACATGTTTCATCACAATGCCAAGGGCTTAAAAAGGCAATTTGGCCTGACAGAGAGTGAGGCCCGAGGTATTGTGCAGGCTTGCCCAAGGTGTGGGAACCACGGCCCAGGTATTGGGCTTGGAGTAAATCCAAAAGGGTTAAAAGCTCTAGAATTATGGCAGATGGATGTCACACATATTCCCGAGTTCGGCCGATTAAAGTATGTGCATGTAACCATTGATACCCTTTCAAAAATGATATGGGCAACTGCATTACCCGGAGAAAAGGCACATCATGTGTGCAAGCACCTGTTGGCCTGCTTTGCCATATTGGGCGTGCCTGAGCGCATAAAAACGGATAATGGACCTGCCTATGTCAGTCAAAAGCTTAGGATGTTTCTATCTCGATGGGGAGTTGATCATGTTACCGGGATTCCACACTCCCCGACTGGGCAAGGGCTCATAGAACGTACCCACCAGGTATTAAAAGACTATCTCAGAAAGCAAAAAGGTGAGGAGACGGACGCACAGCAGAGGCTGCACCGTGCACTCTTCACCCTGAATTATCTCTGTCTCATGGGCGACCGTGAGGAGCCCCCGGTGATCATTCACCATCAACAGCTTAAATTCAATAATGCAACAACGTTACCCCAGTTTAAAGTAATGTATAGGGACCCAGCCTCCGGAATATGGACTGGGCCCGCCCCTGTTATTTTTAATGGTCGAGGTTATATGTGTGTTTCCACAGATCGTGGTCCAGTGTGGGTACCCAGCAAGAACGTGAAGCCTGTCTTGACTCGCCATGACTCATCAACCGAACAAGAAGACAGAGATCCTGATTCTGGGGATACTGTTCCCAGTGGTAATGGCGCTCTACAAGATTGAGCCCAGACGCAACATGTGGGTTACCTGGGCGAATAAGACAGGGCAACACGCTTTCTGTTTGTCTCTAGCTTCTGCTACGCAACCCTTTAGAACCTGCCTAGTAGGAATTCCCAGCAGTCTGATAAAAGCGAATTTTCTGAGTATAGCAGGGGAAGGTGCAACAGCAGTATGCCTGCTAATAATTGTAGTGCTGCGCTTATTAATGCATTAAGTGCTACGCTACCTTAGGATCCTCAAGAGCTAATTCCGCAGCCTTAACCTCCTAGTGGACCAAAATAACCTGCGACATGCTCTTCTGCAAAATAGGGCTGCAAGTGATTTTTGTTAGCAGCCATGGTAGTGCGGATCTTGAAGGTATGAACTAACCTGTTTGGAAATCTGCCACAGTGGATAATAGGGTTGCTTACTGAAGGCATACGCATCATACTAATCCTTGTAGTGGTACGCTTGTGCTTTTATGTAGTACTACACTGCCTGAAGAATGCTTTGCTAAAGGTAGTGAACCACGCCTGGATTGCTCATAAACAAGAAGGGGGAATTGTGGAGGAATGGTTAACTGAGAGAGGGCATGCTCTGACTGGGATGAGCAATCCCGTCTTCGGGGTAGAGGAAGGAATCTAGGCCAAGGCAAGCGAGCCTGCTGAAGCCTGCTGAACGCGGCCGTATAGCGGCCTTGAGCACTACAAAAGAAGGTATTCACAAAACTGGTAAACAAGTCTGGACGGAACTAGGTTCCATAAATGTCGATGGAGCGCGGTCAGCAACCTTGCACCAATCATGTATCCGCTTTATACGTATGGACAGAAACTGTAACCAATCCTGTAACTATTGCTAGCGCATGCGTATTGCTTGTCGATATATATACTTTGTGTAAGCTCTAATAAAGGGAGAACGACCATACTCATATTGAGACTCATCGTTACTCCGGGGTCCCCTCCCTCACTCCAACATCTGGTAGCAGAGGATGGTTAGCCGCGTCTACCAAGAGGATTGACCTCGGCTGATGGTCCGTGACTGCGGTAAGCAGCGAGAGGACTGGGAGTGGGGGATAAGAAGGGGGCTGGGGGAAGTGCTGGCTAAAAGGCTGCAGCCAGGCACGGTCCGGGGTCGCGCCCCGTCTCCCAGACAGCGGCATGGAAGCAGATGCCGCGGCCACCTTGCTAGCCGGTATACTCTCCAAGAGAGGAATTGACGCACCGGTGAAGCAGTTGCAGAGGTTGATTAAACTGGGGCAGCAATGGGAACATTTTTCGGATACACACTTGTTATTTTCCGTATCGGAATGGCGAGATTTCGGAGAAACAATGTGGCATGAGACCATCGAGGGTGGAGACAAGGACAAGAAGGAGGTTAAGGCGGTGCGAGCTCTGTGGAGCACGGTCCTAGAGACCCTGGCAGCCGTGAAGGCTGAGGGAGAGGTCGCGGCTGCTGCTGCAACAATGCTGCGCCCTGCGCCACCTAGTGCCTCTTCCTGTCGTGGCGGCGGGTCCCAGTTTGCCATCAGGGGAACCGTTTCCACGGGCAAACCGTACCGCACCGTGGCGGAGATGCTGCAAAAACTACGGGGGGGTCCAGCCGGCTCTGCGGGAAAAGGGGAAGTTACCACCGAGCCAGTCGGCTCGAGTACTGACGAGAACGCGGAAGTACAGCAGGATGCCTGCCAGGAGCCGGGGGAGGGCGGGACAGCTCCTAGTGCCCCGCCTCCGCCGCCCACAGAGGGGCCGCCTCGACCGCCGGTCCCTCCGCCACCGCCCCCCCCGCAGCCCTTGCCGCCGTCCGCTCCAGAGGGAGCCGGCAGTGCGCCATGCCCAGGGCCCTCGTTGCCGCCCGTACCGGGGGAGGGCAGCACAGCCCCGCCGAGGCTATGGCGGGAGCCCCTGACATCGTTATCTCCGGAGTCGTCAGGCACAGCCTCGCCTACCACCCCCATGGGGACAAAGCCGTCCACGGCTCAACTATTACAAATGTTTGAACAGCTGTCAGAAAAACTGGAAACGCTGGAACTGAGGGACAGGGGGGACCAGTGGCCCATGAATGAGGAGCGACTGCAAATCACCAAGGAACTGGTCGCCGAACAGCTTGCCTCCGGACACATCAAGCCTTCTGTTAGTCCATGGAACACACCTATTTTTGTCATCCCAAAGAAGAACGGAAAGTGGCGACTTTTGCATGACCTCCGCAAAGTCAATGAACAGATGCAATCTATGGGAACGTTGCAACCCGGGATGCCATCACCTAATATGCTGCCAGACGGGTGGCACATACTGATAGTCGACTTGAAGGACTGCTTTTTTACCATTCCGTTACATCCTCAAGATACACAACGCTTTGCCTTTACTGTGCCAACAATAAACAAGGCCGAGCCCGCAGAGCGTTATGAGTGGGTTGTTTTGCCACAGGGAATGAAAAAACTCACCGACATTGTGCCAACTTTATGTCGCATGGGCATTGCAGCCACTTCGAAACCAATGGCCAGACACCATAATCTATCACTATATGGATGACATTCTCTGCTGCCAGGAAAAGTCTTTTACAGAACAGTCATTAACACAATTAAGTGACATTCTATCGACAAAGGGACTTGTCATCGCACCAGAAAAGATCCAGCGCACGGCTCCGTGGAAATATCTTGGATGGTCCCTCGCAGAGTCAAAAATTCGACCCCAGAAAACGGAGCTTGCAACTCGATTGTGCACCCTGCATGACGTTCAAACCTTACTTGGAGACATCCAATGGGTGCGGCATTGTGTTGGTATCTCCAACACTGACATTGCACCCCTGACGGCTTTGCTGTGAGGCGCAAATCCTGCTAACAAGATTACCCTGACACCTGAGCTACGGGCGGTATTGCAGCGCATTACGGACAAACTACATCTATCGTGGTCCTCACGACGCCTTCTAAGCCTGCCCATATCCTTACTCATATGTAATGGAAAAGACTCACCATACGCAGTCATTTGTCAGTGGCAACATAGCAGCGAGGAGCCTCCCTCCCCAGTTCTGCCAGATGCCACTGACAAAAGCAAAAGTCACAGAGATGTATTTAACATCTTGGAACGGGTATTCCTGAGTGTACAACCAAAAACGAGTATCCAGACCCGCACCGAAGCAGTAGGTGAATTGATACGCAAAGGGCGATCAAGAATCTTAGAGATCAGTGGTCAAGAGCCGAACGATATCAGTATACCTGTTGACATGGCTGACCTAGAGTGGTGGCTTCAAAATGCTGTGGCCATACAAGATGCTCTGTTAGGTTTCTGTGGTAAGGTACATTCATGTCAGCTTCAGGGAAAGTTATGGCAAGTGCTACAGCGAAATCAATGGATAGAAAAGTCCAAAGTAAGTAGGGAACCCCTTTCAGATGGCATTACTGCCTACACGGATGCGGGGAAGCGTTTGCGACGTGCCGCATGCGTGTGGAAAGAAGGTGAACAATGGAAACAGCACGTTATGGAGGGACAGCCTCGGGATTCCCTTCAGACCCTAGAATTAACTGCGGTAGTTTGGGCTCTAACCAATTGGTTGAGTACCCCTCTAAACGTAGTGACTGACTCAATGTATGCAGCAGGGGCAGTACCACGACTGGAGAATGCCTTAGTAAGGGAAACATCCAACCCGAGGTTGGGAAGTCTGTTCATTGCCCTGCGCTCTGTGCTGGGTCAACGAACAGCAGCTTGCTGCGTTATCCACATTCGTAGCCACCAGTTAGATGTAGGGCTAGGACAAGGCAATCAGATCGCTGACAGCCTGGTTAGCTCCGTGTGTCATTTACCCCCTATGGACAAATTCCAGCAAGCTAGACAGAGTCACGACACATTCCACCAGAACACAAAAGGGCTAAGAAGACAATTCGGTTTAACAGAGAGTGAGGCCCGAGGCATTGTACAGGCCTGCCCAAGATGCGGGAACCATGGCCCAGGCATTGGGCTTGGGGTAAATCCAAAAGGGCTGAAAGCTCTAGAATTATGGCAAATGGATGTCACTCATGTTCCAGAATTCGGTCGGTTAAAGTATGTACATGTGACCATTGATACCTTTTCAAAAATGATATGGGCAACTGCATTACCCGGAGAAAAGGCACAACATGCGTGCAAACACCTGTTGGCTTGTTTCGCCATATTGGGCGTACCGGAGCGAATAAAAAGGGATGATTGGGCCTGCCTATGTCAGCCAAAAGTTTAGAACATTCTTATCTCGATGGGGGGTTGATCATGTTACCGGGATTCCACACTCCCCGACTGGGCAAGGGCTCATAGAACGTACCCACCAGGTATTAAAAGACTATCTCAGAAAGCAAAAAGGTGAGGAGACGGACGCACAGCAGAGGCTGCACCGTGCACTCTTCACCCTGAATTATCTCTGTCTCATGGGCGACCGTGAGGAGCCCCCGGTGATCATTCACCATCAACAGCTTAAATTCAATAATGCAACAACGTTACCCCAGTTTAAAGTAATGCACAGGGACCCAGCCTCCGGAATATGGACTGGGCCCACCCCTGTTATTTTTAATGGTCGAGGTTATATGTGTGTTTCCACAGATCGTGGTCCAGTGTGGGTACCCAGCAAGAACGTGAAGCCTGTCTTGACTCGCCATGACTCATCAACCGAACAAGAAGACAGAGATCCTGATTCTGGGGATACTGTTCCCAGTGGTAATGGCGCTCTACAAGATTGAGCCCAGACGCAACATGTGGGTTACCTGGGCGAATAAGACAGGGCAACACGCTTTCTGTTTGTCTCTAGCTTCTGCTACGCAACCCTTTAGAACCTGCCTAGTAGGAATTCCCAGCAGTCTGATAAAAGCGAATTTTCTGAGTATAGCAGGGGAAGGTGCAACAGCAGTATGCCTGCTAATAATTGTAGTGCTGCGCTTATTAATGCATTAAGTGCTACGCTACCTTAGGATCCTCAAGAGCTAATTCCGCAGCCTTAACCTCCTAGTGGACCAAAATAACCTGCGACATGCTCTTCTGCAAAATAGGGCTGCAAGTGATTTTTGTTAGCAGCCATGGTAGTGCGGATCTTGAAGGTATGAACTAACCTGTTTGGAAATCTGCCACAGTGGATAATAGGGTTGCTTACTGAAGGCATACGCATCATACTAATCCTTGTAGTGGTACGCTTGTGCTTTTATGTAGTACTACACTGCCTGAAGAATGCTTTGCTAAAGGTAGTGAACCACGCCTGGATTGCTCATAAACAAGAAGGGGGAATTGTGGAGGAATGGTTAACTGAGAGAGGGCATGCTCTGACTGGGATGAGCAATCCCGTCTTCGGGGTAGAGGAAGGAATCTAGGCCAAGGCAAGCGAGCCTGCTGAAGCCTGCTGAACGCGGCCGTATAGCGGCCTTGAGCACTACAAAAGAAGGTATTCACAAAACTGGTAAACAAGTCTGGACGGAACTAGGTTCCATAAATGTCGATGGAGCGCGGTCAGCAACCTTGCACCAATCATGTATCCGCTTTATACGTATGGACAGAAACTGTAACCAATCCTGTAACTATTGCTAGCGCATGCGTATTGCTTGTCGATATATATACTTTGTGTAAGCTCTAATAAAGGGAGAACGACCATACTCATATTGAGACTCATCGTTACTCCGGGGTCCCCTCCCTCACTCCAACATCTGGTAGCAGAGGATGGTTAGCCGCGTCTACCAAGAGGATTGACCTCGGCTGATGGTCCGTGACTGCGGTAAGCAGCGAGAGGACTGGGAGTGGGGGATAAGAAGGGGGCTGGGGGAAGTGCTGGCTAAAAGGCTGCAGCCAGGCACGGTCCGGGGTCGCGCCCCGTCTCCCAGACAGCGGCATGGAAGCAGATGCCGCGGCCACCTTGCTAGCCGGTATACTCTCCAAGAGAGGAATTGACGCACCGGTGAAGCAGTTGCAGAGGTTGATTAAACTGGGGCAGCAATGGGAACATTTTTCGGATACACACTTGTTATTTTCCGTATCGGAATGGCGAGATTTCGGAGAAACAATGTGGCATGAGACCATCGAGGGTGGAGACAAGGACAAGAAGGAGGTTAAGGCGGTGCGAGCTCTGTGGAGCACGGTCCTAGAGACCCTGGCAGCCGTGAAGGCTGAGGGAGAGGTCGCGGCTGCTGCTGCAACAATGCTGCGCCCTGCGCCACCTAGTGCCTCTTCCTGTCGTGGCGGCGGGTCCCAGTTTGCCATCAGGGGAACCGTTTCCACGGGCAAACCGTACCGCACCGTGGCGGAGATGCTGCAAAAACTACGGGGGGGTCCAGCCGGCTCTGCGGGAAAAGGGGAAGTTACCACCGAGCCAGTCGGCTCGAGTACTGACGAGAACGCGGAAGTACAGCAGGATGCCTGCCAGGAGCCGGGGGAGGGCGGGACAGCTCCTAGTGCCCCGCCTCCGCCGCCCACAGAGGGGCCGCCTCGACCGCCGGTCCCTCCGCCACCGCCCCCCCCGCAGCCCTTGCCGCCGTCCGCTCCAGAGGGAGCCGGCAGTGCGCCATGCCCAGGGCCCTCGTTGCCGCCCGTACCGGGGGAGGGCAGCACAGCCCCGCCGAGGCTATGGCGGGAGCCCCTGACATCGTTATCTCCGGAGTCGTCAGGCACAGCCTCGCCTACCACCCCCATGGGGACAAAGCCGTCCACGGCTCAACTATTACAAATGTTTGAACAGCTGTCAGAAAAACTGGAAACGCTGGAACTGAGGGACAGGGGGGACCAGTGGCCCATGAATGAGGAGCGACTGCAAATCACCAAGGAACTGGTCGCCGAACAGCTTGCCTCCGGACACATCAAGCCTTCTGTTAGTCCATGGAACACACCTATTTTTGTCATCCCAAAGAAGAACGGAAAGTGGCGACTTTTGCATGACCTCCGCAAAGTCAATGAACAGATGCAATCTATGGGAACGTTGCAACCCGGGATGCCATCACCTAATATGCTGCCAGACGGGTGGCACATACTGATAGTCGACTTGAAGGACTGCTTTTTTACCATTCCGTTACATCCTCAAGATACACAACGCTTTGCCTTTACTGTGCCAACAATAAACAAGGCCGAGCCCGCAGAGCGTTATGAGTGGGTTGTTTTGCCACAGGGAATGAAAAAACTCACCGACATTGTGCCAACTTTATGTCGCATGGGCATTGCAGCCACTTCGAAACCAATGGCCAGACACCATAATCTATCACTATATGGATGACATTCTCTGCTGCCAGGAAAAGTCTTTTACAGAACAGTCATTAACACAATTAAGTGACATTCTATCGACAAAGGGACTTGTCATCGCACCAGAAAAGATCCAGCGCACGGCTCCGTGGAAATATCTTGGATGGTCCCTCGCAGAGTCAAAAATTCGACCCCAGAAAACGGAGCTTGCAACTCGATTGTGCACCCTGCATGACGTTCAAACCTTACTTGGAGACATCCAATGGGTGCGGCATTGTGTTGGTATCTCCAACACTGACATTGCACCCCTGACGGCTTTGCTGTGAGGCGCAAATCCTGCTAACAAGATTACCCTGACACCTGAGCTACGGGCGGTATTGCAGCGCATTACGGACAAACTACATCTATCGTGGTCCTCACGACGCCTTCTAAGCCTGCCCATATCCTTACTCATATGTAATGGAAAAGACTCACCATACGCAGTCATTTGTCAGTGGCAACATAGCAGCGAGGAGCCTCCCTCCCCAGTTCTGCCAGATGCCACTGACAAAAGCAAAAGTCACAGAGATGTATTTAACATCTTGGAACGGGTATTCCTGAGTGTACAACCAAAAACGAGTATCCAGACCCGCACCGAAGCAGTAGGTGAATTGATACGCAAAGGGCGATCAAGAATCTTAGAGATCAGTGGTCAAGAGCCGAACGATATCAGTATACCTGTTGACATGGCTGACCTAGAGTGGTGGCTTCAAAATGCTGTGGCCATACAAGATGCTCTGTTAGGTTTCTGTGGTAAGGTACATTCATGTCAGCTTCAGGGAAAGTTATGGCAAGTGCTACAGCGAAATCAATGGATAGAAAAGTCCAAAGTAAGTAGGGAACCCCTTTCAGATGGCATTACTGCCTACACGGATGCGGGGAAGCGTTTGCGACGTGCCGCATGCGTGTGGAAAGAAGGTGAACAATGGAAACAGCACGTTATGGAGGGACAGCCTCGGGATTCCCTTCAGACCCTAGAATTAACTGCGGTAGTTTGGGCTCTAACCAATTGGTTGAGTACCCCTCTAAACGTAGTGACTGACTCAATGTATGCAGCAGGGGCAGTACCACGACTGGAGAATGCCTTAGTAAGGGAAACATCCAACCCGAGGTTGGGAAGTCTGTTCATTGCCCTGCGCTCTGTGCTGGGTCAACGAACAGCAGCTTGCTGCGTTATCCACATTCGTAGCCACCAGTTAGATGTAGGGCTAGGACAAGGCAATCAGATCGCTGACAGCCTGGTTAGCTCCGTGTGTCATTTACCCCCTATGGACAAATTCCAGCAAGCTAGACAGAGTCACGACACATTCCACCAGAACACAAAAGGGCTAAGAAGACAATTCGGTTTAACAGAGAGTGAGGCCCGAGGCATTGTACAGGCCTGCCCAAGATGCGGGAACCATGGCCCAGGCATTGGGCTTGGGGTAAATCCAAAAGGGCTGAAAGCTCTAGAATTATGGCAAATGGATGTCACTCATGTTCCAGAATTCGGTCGGTTAAAGTATGTACATGTGACCATTGATACCTTTTCAAAAATGATATGGGCAACTGCATTACCCGGAGAAAAGGCACAACATGCGTGCAAACACCTGTTGGCTTGTTTCGCCATATTGGGCGTACCGGAGCGAATAAAAAGGGATGATTGGGCCTGCCTATGTCAGCCAAAAGTTTAGAACATTCTTATCTCGATGGGGGGTTGATCATGTTACCGGGATTCCACACTCCCCGACTGGGCAAGGGCTCATAGAACGTACCCACCAGGTATTAAAAGACTATCTCAGAAAGCAAAAAGGTGAGGAGACGGACGCACAGCAGAGGCTGCACCGTGCACTCTTCACCCTGAATTATCTCTGTCTCATGGGCGACCGTGAGGAGCCCCCGGTGATCATTCACCATCAACAGCTTAAATTCAATAATGCAACAACGTTACCCCAGTTTAAAGTAATGCACAGGGACCCAGCCTCCGGAATATGGACTGGGCCCACCCCTGTTATTTTTAATGGTCGAGGTTATATGTGTGTTTCCACAGATCGTGGTCCAGTGTGGGTACCCAGCAAGAACGTGAAGCCTGTCTTGACTCGCCATGACTCATCAACCGAACAAGAAGACAGAGATCCTGATTCTGGGGATACTGTTCCCAGTGGTAATGGCGCTCTACAAGATTGAGCCCAGACGCAACATGTGGGTTACCTGGGCGAATAAGACAGGGCAACACGCTTTCTGTTTGTCTCTAGCTTCTGCTACGCAACCCTTTAGAACCTGCCTAGTAGGAATTCCCAGCAGTCTGATAAAAGCGAATTTTCTGAGTATAGCAGGGGAAGGTGCAACAGCAGTATGCCTGCTAATAATTGTAGTGCTGCGCTTATTAATGCATTAAGTGCTACGCTACCTTAGGATCCTCAAGAGCTAATTCCGCAGCCTTAACCTCCTAGTGGACCAAAATAACCTGCGACATGCTCTTCTGCAAAATAGGGCTGCAAGTGATTTTTGTTAGCAGCCATGGTAGTGCGGATCTTGAAGGTATGAACTAACCTGTTTGGAAATCTGCCACAGTGGATAATAGGGTTGCTTACTGAAGGCATACGCATCATACTAATCCTTGTAGTGGTACGCTTGTGCTTTTATGTAGTACTACACTGCCTGAAGAATGCTTTGCTAAAGGTAGTGAACCACGCCTGGATTGCTCATAAACAAGAAGGGGGAATTGTGGAGGAATGGTTAACTGAGAGAGGGCATGCTCTGACTGGGATGAGCAATCCCGTCTTCGGGGTAGAGGAAGGAATCTAGGCCAAGGCAAGCGAGCCTGCTGAAGCCTGCTGAACGTGGCCGTATAGCGGCCTTGAGCACTACAAAAGAAGGTATTCACAAAACTCGTAAACAAGTCTGGATGGAACTAGGTTCCATAAATGTCGATGGAGCGCGGTCAGCAACCTTGCACCAATCATGTATCCGCTTTATACGTATGGACAGAAACTGTAACCAATCCTGTAACTATTGCTAGCGCATGCGTATTGCTTGTCGATATATATACTTTGTGTAAGCTCTAATAAAGGGAGAACGACCATACTCATATTGAGACTCATCGTTACTCCGGGGTCCCCTCCCTCACTCCAACATCTGGTAGCAGAGGATGGTTAGCCGCGTCTACCAAGAGGATTGACCTCGGCTGATGGTCCGTGACTGCGGTAAGCAGCGAGAGGACTGGGAGTGGGGGATAAGAAGGGGGCTGGGGGAAGTGCTGGCTAAAAGGCTGCAGCCAGGCACGGTCCGGGGTCGCGCCCCGTCTCCCAGACAGCGGCATGGAAGCAGATGCCGCGGCCACCTTGCTAGCCGGTATACTCTCCAAGAGAGGAATTGACGCACCGGTGAAGCAGTTGCAGAGGTTGATTAAACTGGGGCAGCAATGGGAACATTTTTCGGATACACACTTGTTATTTTCCGTATCGGAATGGCGAGATTTCGGAGAAACAATGTGGCATGAGACCATCGAGGGTGGAGACAAGGACAAGAAGGAGGTTAAGGCGGTGCGAGCTCTGTGGAGCACGGTCCTAGAGACCCTGGCAGCCGTGAAGGCTGAGGGAGAGGTCGCGGCTGCTGCTGCAACAATGCTGCGCCCTGCGCCACCTAGTGCCTCTTCCTGTCGTGGCGGCGGGTCCCAGTTTGCCATCAGGGGAACCGTTTCCACGGGCAAACCGTACCGCACCGTGGCGGAGATGCTGCAAAAACTACGGGGGGGTCCAGCCGGCTCTGCGGGAAAAGGGGAAGTTACCACCGAGCCAGTCGGCTCGAGTACTGACGAGAACGCGGAAGTACAGCAGGATGCCTGCCAGGAGCCGGGGGAGGGCGGGACAGCTCCTAGTGCCCCGCCTCCGCCGCCCACAGAGGGGCCGCCTCGACCGCCGGTCCCTCCGCCACCGCCCCCCCCGCAGCCCTTGCCGCCGTCCGCTCCAGAGGGAGCCGGCAGTGCGCCATGCCCAGGGCCCTCGTTGCCGCCCGTACCGGGGGAGGGCAGCACAGCCCCGCCGAGGCTATGGCGGGAGCCCCTGACATCGTTATCTCCGGAGTCGTCAGGCACAGCCTCGCCTACCACCCCCATGGGGACAAAGCCGTCCACGGCTCAACTATTACAAATGTTTGAACAGCTGTCAGAAAAACTGGAAACGCTGGAACTGAGGGACAGGGGGGACCAGTGGCCCATGAATGAGGAGCGACTGCAAATCACCAAGGAACTGGTCGCCGAACAGCTTGCCTCCGGACACATCAAGCCTTCTGTTAGTCCATGGAACACACCTATTTTTGTCATCCCAAAGAAGAACGGAAAGTGGCGACTTTTGCATGACCTCCGCAAAGTCAATGAACAGATGCAATCTATGGGAACGTTGCAACCCGGGATGCCATCACCTAATATGCTGCCAGACGGGTGGCACATACTGATAGTCGACTTGAAGGACTGCTTTTTTACCATTCCGTTACATCCTCAAGATACACAACGCTTTGCCTTTACTGTGCCAACAATAAACAAGGCCGAGCCCGCAGAGCGTTATGAGTGGGTTGTTTTGCCACAGGGAATGAAAAAACTCACCGACATTGTGCCAACTTTATGTCGCATGGGCATTGCAGCCACTTCGAAACCAATGGCCAGACACCATAATCTATCACTATATGGATGACATTCTCTGCTGCCAGGAAAAGTCTTTTACAGAACAGTCATTAACACAATTAAGTGACATTCTATCGACAAAGGGACTTGTCATCGCACCAGAAAAGATCCAGCGCACGGCTCCGTGGAAATATCTTGGATGGTCCCTCGCAGAGTCAAAAATTCGACCCCAGAAAACGGAGCTTGCAACTCGATTGTGCACCCTGCATGACGTTCAAACCTTACTTGGAGACATCCAATGGGTGCGGCATTGTGTTGGTATCTCTAACACTGATATTGCACCCCTAACGGCTTTGCTACGAGGCACACATCCTGCGAACAAGATTACCATGACACCTGAACTACAGGCGGTATTGCAGCGCATTACGGACAAATTACATCTATCGTGGTCCTCGCGACGCCTTCTAAGCCTGCCCATATCCTTACTCATATGTAATGGAAAAGACTCACCATACGCAGTCATTTGTCAGTGGCAACATAGCAGCGAGGAGCCTCCCTCCCCAGTTCTGCCAGATGCCACTGACAAAAGCAAAAGTCACAGAGATGTATTTAACATCTTGGAACGGGTATTCCTGAGTGTACAACCAAAAACGAGTATCCAGACCCGCACCGAAGCAGTAGGTGAATTGATACGCAAAGGGCGATCAAGAATCTTAGAGATCAGTGGTCAAGAGCCGAACGATATCAGTATACCTGTTGACATGGCTGACCTAGAGTGGTGGCTTCAAAATGCTGTGGCCATACAAGATGCTCTGTTAGGTTTCTGTGGTAAGGTACATTCATGTCAGCCTCAGGGAAAGTTATGGCAAGTGCTACAGCGAAATCAATGGATAGAAAAGTCCAAAATAAGTAGGGAACCCCTTTCAGATGGCATTACTGCCTACACGGATGCGGGGAAGCGTTTGCGACGTGCCGCATGCGTGTGGAAAGAAGGTGAACAATGGAAACAGCACGTTATGGAGGGACAGCCTCGGGATTCCCTTCAGACCCTAGAATTAACTGCGGTAGTTTGGGCTCTAACCAATTGGTTGAGTACCCCTCTAAACGTAGTGACTGACTCAATGTATGCAGCAGGGGCAGTACCACGACTGGAGAATGCCTTAGTAAGGGAAACATCCAACCCGAGGTTGGGAAGTCTGTTCATTGCCCTGCGCTCTGTGCTGGGTCAGCGAACAGCAGCTTGTTGTGTTATCCGCATTCGTAGCCACCAGCTGGATGTGGGGCTAGGCCAAGGCAATCAGCTCGCTGACAGCCTGGTTAGCTCCGTGTGTCATCTACCCCCTATGGACAAGTTTCAACAGGCTAGGCAAAGTCATGACATGTTTCATCACAATGCCAAGGGCTTAAAAAGGCAATTTGGCCTGACAGAGAGTGAGGCCCGAGGTATTGTGCAGGCTTGCCCAAGGTGTGGGAACCACGGCCCAGGTATTGGGCTTGGAGTAAATCCAAAAGGGTTAAAAGCTCTAGAATTATGGCAGATGGATGTCACACATATTCCCGAGTTCGGCCGATTAAAGTATGTGCATGTAACCATTGATACCCTTTCAAAAATGATATGGGCAACTGCATTACCCGGAGAAAAGGCACATCATGTGTGCAAGCACCTGTTGGCCTGCTTTGCCATATTGGGCGTGCCTGAGCGCATAAAAACGGATAATGGACCTGCCTATGTCAGTCAAAAGCTTAGGATGTTTCTATCTCGATGGGGAGTTGATCATGTTACCGGGATTCCACACTCCCCGACTGGGCAAGGGCTCATAGAACGTACCCACCAGGTATTAAAAGACTATCTCAGAAAGCAAAAAGGTGAGGAGACGGACGCACAGCAGAGGCTGCACCGTGCACTCTTCACCCTGAATTATCTCTGTCTCATGGGCGACCGTGAGGAGCCCCCGGTGATCATTCACCATCAACAGCTTAAATTCAATAATGCAACAACGTTACCCCAGTTTAAAGTAATGTATAGGGACCCAGCCTCCGGAATATGGACTGGGCCCGCCCCTGTTATTTTTAATGGTCGAGGTTATATGTGTGTTTCCACAGATCGTGGTCCAGTGTGGGTACCCAGCAAGAACGTGAAGCCTGTCTTGACTCGCCATGACTCATCAACCGAACAAGAAGACAGAGATCCTGATTCTGGGGATACTGTTCCCAGTGGTAATGGCGCTCTACAAGATTGAGCCCAGACGCAACATGTGGGTTACCTGGGCGAATAAGACAGGGCAACACGCTTTCTGTTTGTCTCTAGCTTCTGCTACGCAACCCTTTAGAACCTGCCTAGTAGGAATTCCCAGCAGTCTGATAAAAGCGAATTTTCTGAGTATAGCAGGGGAAGGTGCAACAGCAGTATGCCTGCTAATAATTGTAGTGCTGCGCTTATTAATGCATTAAGTGCTACGCTACCTTAGGATCCTCAAGAGCTAATTCCGCAGCCTTAACCTCCTAGTGGACCAAAATAACCTGCGACATGCTCTTCTGCAAAATAGGGCTGCAAGTGATTTTTGTTAGCAGCCATGGTAGTGCGGATCTTGAAGGTATGAACTAACCTGTTTGGAAATCTGCCACAGTGGATAATAGGGTTGCTTACTGAAGGCATACGCATCATACTAATCCTTGTAGTGGTACGCTTGTGCTTTTATGTAGTACTACACTGCCTGAAGAATGCTTTGCTAAAGGTAGTGAACCACGCCTGGATTGCTCATAAACAAGAAGGGGGAATTGTGGAGGAATGGTTAACTGAGAGAGGGCATGCTCTGACTGGGATGAGCAATCCCGTCTTCGGGGTAGAGGAAGGAATCTAGGCCAAGGCAAGCGAGCCTGCTGAAGCCTGCTGAACGTGGCCGTATAGCGGCCTTGAGCACTACAAAAGAAGGTATTCACAAAACTGGTAAACAAGTCTGGACGGAACTAGGTTCCATAAATGTCGATGGAGCGCGGTCAGCAACCTTGCACCAATCATGTATCCGCTTTATACGTATGGACAGAAACTGTAACCAATCCTGTAACTATTGCTAGCGCATGCGTATTGCTTGTCGATATATATACTTTGTGTAAGCTCTAATAAAGGGAGAACGACCATACTCATATTGAGACTCATCGTTACTCCGGGGTCCCCTCCCTCACTCCAACATCTGGTAGCAGAGGATGGTTAGCCGCGTCTACCAAGAGGATTGACCTCGGCTGATGGTCCGTGACTGCGGTAAGCAGCGAGAGGACTGGGAGTGGGGGATAAGAAGGGGGCTGGGGGAAGTGCTGGCTAAAAGGCTGCAGCCAGGCACGGTCCGGGGTCGCGCCCCGTCTCCCAGACAGCGGCATGGAAGCAGATGCCGCGGCCACCTTGCTAGCCGGTATACTCTCCAAGAGAGGAATTGACGCACCGGTGAAGCAGTTGCAGAGGTTGATTAAACTGGGGCAGCAATGGGAACATTTTTCGGATACACACTTGTTATTTTCCGTATCGGAATGGCGAGATTTCGGAGAAACAATGTGGCATGAGACCATCGAGGGTGGAGACAAGGACAAGAAGGAGGTTAAGGCGGTGCGAGCTCTGTGGAGCACGGTCCTAGAGACCCTGGCAGCCGTGAAGGCTGAGGGAGAGGTCGCGGCTGCTGCTGCAACAATGCTGCGCCCTGCGCCACCTAGTGCCTCTTCCTGTCGTGGCGGCGGGTCCCAGTTTGCCATCAGGGGAACCGTTTCCACGGGCAAACCGTACCGCACCGTGGCGGAGATGCTGCAAAAACTACGGGGGGGTCCAGCCGGCTCTGCGGGAAAAGGGGAAGTTACCACCGAGCCAGTCGGCTCGAGTACTGACGAGAACGCGGAAGTACAGCAGGATGCCTGCCAGGAGCCGGGGGAGGGCGGGACAGCTCCTAGTGCCCCGCCTCCGCCGCCCACAGAGGGGCCGCCTCGACCGCCGGTCCCTCCGCCACCACCCCCCCCGCAGCCCTTGCCGCCGTCCGCTCCAGAGGGAGCCGGCAGTGCGCCATGCCCAGGGCCCTCGTTGCCGCCCGTACCGGGGGAGGGCAGCACAGCCCCGCCGAGGCTATGGCGGGAGCCCCTGACATCGTTATCTCCGGAGTCGTCAGGCACAGCCTCGCCTACCACCCCCATGGGGACAAAGCCGTCCACGGCTCAACTATTACAAATGTTTGAACAGCTGTCAGAAAAACTGGAAACGCTGGAACTGAGGGACAGGGGGGACCAGTGGCCCATGAATGAGGAGCGACTGCAAATCACCAAGGAACTGGTCGCCGAACAGCTTGCCTCCGGACACATCAAGCCTTCTGTTAGTCCATGGAACACACCTATTTTTGTCATCCCAAAGAAGAACGGAAAGTGGCGACTTTTGCATGACCTCCGCAAAGTCAATGAACAGATGCAATCTATGGGAACGTTGCAACCCGGGATGCCATCACCTAATATGCTGCCAGACGGGTGGCACATACTGATAGTCGACTTGAAGGACTGCTTTTTTACCATTCCGTTACATCCTCAAGATACACAACGCTTTGCCTTTACTGTGCCAACAATAAACAAGGCCGAGCCCGCAGAGCGTTATGAGTGGGTTGTTTTGCCACAGGGAATGAAAAAACTCACCGACATTGTGCCAACTTTATGTCGCATGGGCATTGCAGCCACTTCGAAACCAATGGCCAGACACCATAATCTATCACTATATGGATGACATTCTCTGCTGCCAGGAAAAGTCTTTTACAGAACAGTCATTAACACAATTAAGTGACATTCTATCGACAAAGGGACTTGTCATCGCACCAGAAAAGATCCAGCGCACGGCTCCGTGGAAATATCTTGGATGGTCCCTCGCAGAGTCAAAAATTCGACCCCAGAAAACGGAGCTTGCAACTCGATTGTGCACCCTGCATGACGTTCAAACCTTACTTGGAGACATCCAATGGGTGCGGCATTGTGTTGGTATCTCCAACACTGACATTGCACCCCTGACGGCTTTGCTGTGAGGCGCAAATCCTGCTAACAAGATTACCCTGACACCTGAGCTACGGGCGGTATTGCAGCGCATTACGGACAAACTACATCTATCGTGGTCCTCACGACGCCTTCTAAGCCTGCCCATATCCTTACTCATATGTAATGGAAAAGACTCACCATACGCAGTCATTTGTCAGTGGCAACATAGCAGCGAGGAGCCTCCCTCCCCAGTTCTGCCAGATGCCACTGACAAAAGCAAAAGTCACAGAGATGTATTTAACATCTTGGAACGGGTATTCCTGAGTGTACAACCAAAAACGAGTATCCAGACCCGCACCGAAGCAGTAGGTGAATTGATACGCAAAGGGCGATCAAGAATCTTAGAGATCAGTGGTCAAGAGCCGAACGATATCAGTATACCTGTTGACATGGCTGACCTAGAGTGGTGGCTTCAAAATGCTGTGGCCATACAAGATGCTCTGTTAGGTTTCTGTGGTAAGGTACATTCATGTCAGCCTCAGGGAAAGTTATGGCAAGTGCTACAGCGAAATCAATGGATAGAAAAGTCCAAAATAAGTAGGGAACCCCTTTCAGATGGCATTACTGCCTACACGGATGCAGGGAAGCGTTTGCGACGTGCCGCATGCGTGTGGAAAGAAGGTGAACAATGGAAACAGCACGTTATGGAGGGACAGCCTCGGGATTCCCTTCAGACTTTAGAATTAACTGCGGTAGTTTGGGCTCTAACCAATTGGTTGAGTACCCCTCTAAACGTAGTGACTGACTCAATGTATGCAGCAGGGGCAGTACCATGACTGGAGAATGCCTTAGTAAGGGAAACATCCAACCCGAGGTTGGGAAGTCTGTTCATTGCCCTGCGCTCTGTGCTGGGTCAACGAACAGCAGCTTGCTGCGTTATCCACATTCGTAGCCACCAGTTAGATGTAGGGCTAGGACAAGGCAATCAGATCGCTGACAGCCTGGTTAGCTCCGTGTGTCATTTACCCCCTATGGACAAATTCCAGCAAGCTAGACAGAGTCACGACACATTCCACCAGAACACAAAAGGGCTAAGAAGACAATTCGGTTTAACAGAGAGTGAGGCCCGAGGCATTGTACAGGCCTGCCCAAGATGCGGGAACCATGGCCCAGGCATTGGGCTTGGGGTAAATCCAAAAGGGCTGAAAGCTCTAGAATTATGGCAAATGGATGTCACTCATGTTCCAGAATTCGGTCGGTTAAAGTATGTACATGTGACCATTGATACCTTTTCAAAAATGATATGGGCAACTGCATTACCCGGAGAAAAGGCACAACATGCGTGCAAACACCTGTTGGCTTGTTTCGCCATATTGGGCGTACCGGAGCGAATAAAAAGGGATGATTGGGCCTGCCTATGTCAGCCAAAAGTTTAGAACATTCTTATCTCGATGGGGGGTTGATCATGTTACCGGGATTCCACACTCCCCGACTGGGCAAGGGCTCATAGAACGTACCCACCAGGTATTAAAAGACTATCTCAGAAAGCAAAAAGGTGAGGAGACGGACGCACAGCAGAGGCTGCACCGTGCACTCTTCACCCTGAATTATCTCTGTCTCATGGGCGACCGTGAGGAGCCCCCGGTGATCATTCACCATCAACAGCTTAAATTCAATAATGCAACAACGTTACCCCAGTTTAAAGTAATGCACAGGGACCCAGCCTCCGGAATATGGACTGGGCCCACCCCTGTTATTTTTAATGGTCGAGGTTATATGTGTGTTTCCACAGATCGTGGTCCAGTGTGGGTACCCAGCAAGAACGTGAAGCCTGTCTTGACTCGCCATGACTCATCAACCGAACAAGAAGACAGAGATCCTGATTCTGGGGATACTGTTCCCAGTGGTAATGGCGCTCTACAAGATTGAGCCCAGACGCAACATGTGGGTTACCTGGGCGAATAAGACAGGGCAACACGCTTTCTGTTTGTCTCTAGCTTCTGCTACGCAACCCTTTAGAACCTGCCTAGTAGGAATTCCCAGCAGTCTGATAAAAGCGAATTTTCTGAGTATAGCAGGGGAAGGTGCAACAGCAGTATGCCTGCTAATAATTGTAGTGCTGCACTTATTAATGCATTAAGTGCTACGCTACCTTAGGATCCTCAAGAGCTAATTCCGCAGCCTTAACCTCCTAGTGGACCAAAATAACCTGCGACATGCTCTTCTGCAAAATAGGGCTGCAAGTGATTTTTGTTAGCAGCCATGGTAGTGCGGATCTTGAAGGTATGAACTAACCTGTTTGGAAATCTGCCACAGTGGATAATAGGGTTGCTTACTGAAGGCATACGCATCATACTAATCCTTGTAGTGGTACGCTTGTGCTTTTATGTAGTACTACACTGCCTGAAGAATGCTTTGCTAAAGGTAGTGAACCACGCCTGGATTGCTCATAAACAAGAAGGGGGAATTGTGGAGGAATGGTTAACTGAGAGAGGGCATGCTCTGACTGGGATGAGCAATCCCGTCTTCGGGGTAGAGGAAGGAATCTAGGCCAAGGCAAGCGAGCCTGCTGAAGCCTGCTGAACGTGGCCGTATAGCGGCCTTGAGCACTACAAAAGAAGGTATTCACAAAACTGGTAAACAAGTCTGGATGGAACTAGGTTCCATAAATGTCGATGGAGCGCGGTCAGCAACCTTGCACCAATCATGTATCCGCTTTATACGTATGGACAGAAACTGTAACCAATCCTGTAACTATTGCTAGCGCATGCGTATTGCTTGTCGATATATATACTTTGTGTAAGCTCTAATAAAGGGAGAACGACCATACTCATATTGAGACTCATCGTTACTCCGGGGTCCCCTCCCTCACTCCAACATCTGGTAGCAGAGGATGGTTAGCCGCGTCTACCAAGAGGATTGACCTCGGCTGATGGTCCGTGACTGCGGTAAGCAGCGAGAGGACTGGGAGTGGGGGATAAGAAGGGGGCTGGGGGAAGTGCTGGCTAAAAGGCTGCAGCCAGGCACGGTCCGGGGTCGCGCCCCGTCTCCCAGACAGCGGCATGGAAGCAGATGCCGCGGCCACCTTGCTAGCCGGTATACTCTCCAAGAGAGGAATTGACGCACCGGTGAAGCAGTTGCAGAGGTTGATTAAACTGGGGCAGCAATGGGAACATTTTTCGGATACACACTTGTTATTTTCCGTATCGGAATGGCGAGATTTCGGAGAAACAATGTGGCATGAGACCATCGAGGGTGGAGACAAGGACAAGAAGGAGGTTAAGGCGGTGCGAGCTCTGTGGAGCACGGTCCTAGAGACCCTGGCAGCCGTGAAGGCTGAGGGAGAGGTCGCGGCTGCTGCTGCAACAATGCTGCGCCCTGCGCCACCTAGTGCCTCTTCCTGTCGTGGCGGCGGGTCCCAGTTTGCCATCAGGGGAACCGTTTCCACGGGCAAACCGTACCGCACCGTGGCGGAGATGCTGCAAAAACTACGGGGGGGTCCAGCCGGCTCTGCGGGAAAAGGGGAAGTTACCACCGAGCCAGTCGGCTCGAGTACTGACGAGAACGCGGAAGTACAGCAGGATGCCTGCCAGGAGCCGGGGGAGGGCGGGACAGCTCCTAGTGCCCCGCCTCCGCCGCCCACAGAGGGGCCGCCTCGACCGCCGGTCCCTCCGCCACCGCCCCCCCCGCAGCCCTTGCCGCCGTCCGCTCCAGAGGGAGCCGGCAGTGCGCCATGCCCAGGGCCCTCGTTGCCGCCCGTACCGGGGGAGGGCAGCACAGCCCCGCCGAGGCTATGGCGGGAGCCCCTGACATCGTTATCTCCGGAGTCGTCAGGCACAGCCTCGCCTACCACCCCCATGGGGACAAAGCCGTCCACGGCTCAACTATTACAAATGTTTGAACAGCTGTCAGAAAAACTGGAAACGCTGGAACTGAGGGACAGGGGGGACCAGTGGCCCATGAATGAGGAGCGACTGCAAATCACCAAGGAACTGGTCGCCGAACAGCTTGCCTCCGGACACATCAAGCCTTCTGTTAGTCCATGGAACACACCTATTTTTGTCATCCCAAAGAAGAACGGAAAGTGGCGACTTTTGCATGACCTCCGCAAAGTCAATGAACAGATGCAATCTATGGGAACGTTGCAACCCGGGATGCCATCACCTAATATGCTGCCAGACGGGTGGCACATACTGATAGTCGACTTGAAGGACTGCTTTTTTACCATTCCGTTACATCCTCAAGATACACAACGCTTTGCCTTTACTGTGCCAACAATAAACAAGGCCGAGCCCGCAGAGCGTTATGAGTGGGTTGTTTTGCCACAGGGAATGAAAAAACTCACCGACATTGTGCCAACTTTATGTCGCATGGGCATTGCAGCCACTTCGAAACCAATGGCCAGACACCATAATCTATCACTATATGGATGACATTCTCTGCTGCCAGGAAAAGTCTTTTACAGAACAGTCATTAACACAATTAAGTGACATTCTATCGACAAAGGGACTTGTCATCGCACCAGAAAAGATCCAGCGCACGGCTCCGTGGAAATATCTTGGATGGTCCCTCGCAGAGTCAAAAATTCGACCCCAGAAAACGGAGCTTGCAACTCGATTGTGCACCCTGCATGACGTTCAAACCTTACTTGGAGACATCCAATGGGTGCGGCATTGTGTTGGTATCTCCAACACTGACATTGCACCCCTGACGGCTTTGCTGTGAGGCGCAAATCCTGCTAACAAGATTACCCTGACACCTGAGCTACGGGCGGTATTGCAGCGCATTACGGACAAACTACATCTATCGTGGTCCTCACGACGCCTTCTAAGCCTGCCCATATCCTTACTCATATGTAATGGAAAAGACTCACCATACGCAGTCATTTGTCAGTGGCAACATAGCAGCGAGGAGCCTCCCTCCCCAGTTCTGCCAGATGCCACTGACAAAAGCAAAAGTCACAGAGATGTATTTAACATCTTGGAACGGGTATTCCTGAGTGTACAACCAAAAACGAGTATCCAGACCCGCACCGAAGCAGTAGGTGAATTGATACGCAAAGGGCGATCAAGAATCTTAGAGATCAGTGGTCAAGAGCCGAACGATATCAGTATACCTGTTGACATGGCTGACCTAGAGTGGTGGCTTCAAAATGCTGTGGCCATACAAGATGCTCTGTTAGGTTTCTGTGGTAAGGTACATTCATGTCAGCCTCAGGGAAAGTTATGGCAAGTGCTACAGCGAAATCAATGGATAGAAAAGTCCAAAATAAGTAGGGAACCCCTTTCAGATGGCATTACTGCCTACACGGATGCGGGGAAGCGTTTGCGACGTGCCGCATGCGTGTGGAAAGAAGGTGAACAATGGAAACAGCACGTTATGGAGGGACAGCCTCGGGATTCCCTTCAGACCCTAGAATTAACTGCGGTAGTTTGGGCTCTAACCAATTGGTTGAGTACCCCTCTAAACGTAGTGACTGACTCAATGTATGCAGCAGGGGCAGTACCACGACTGGAGAATGCCTTAGTAAGGGAAACATCCAACCCGAGGTTGGGAAGTCTGTTCATTGCCCTGCGCTCTGTGCTGGGTCAACGAACAGCAGCTTGCTGCGTTATCCACATTCGTAGCCACCAGTTAGATGTAGGGCTAGGACAAGGCAATCAGATCGCTGACAGCCTGGTTAGCTCCGTGTGTCATTTACCCCCTATGGACAAATTCCAGCAAGCTAGACAGAGTCACGACACATTCCACCAGAACACAAAAGGGCTAAGAAGACAATTCGGTTTAACAGAGAGTGAGGCCCGAGGCATTGTACAGGCCTGCCCAAGATGCGGGAACCATGGCCCAGGCATTGGGCTTGGGGTAAATCCAAAAGGGCTGAAAGCTCTAGAATTATGGCAAATGGATGTCACTCATGTTCCAGAATTCGGTCGGTTAAAGTATGTACATGTGACCATTGATACCTTTTCAAAAATGATATGGGCAACTGCATTACCCGGAGAAAAGGCACAACATGCGTGCAAACACCTGTTGGCTTGTTTCGCCATATTGGGCGTACCGGAGCGAATAAAAAGGGATGATTGGGCCTGCCTATGTCAGCCAAAAGTTTAGAACATTCTTATCTCGATGGGGGGTTGATCATGTTACCGGGATTCCACACTCCCCGACTGGGCAAGGGCTCATAGAACGTACCCACCAGGTATTAAAAGACTATCTCAGAAAGCAAAAAGGTGAGGAGACGGACGCACAGCAGAGGCTGCACCGTGCACTCTTCACCCTGAATTATCTCTGTCTCATGGGCGACCGTGAGGAGCCCCCGGTGATCATTCACCATCAACAGCTTAAATTCAATAATGCAACAACGTTACCCCAGTTTAAAGTAATGCACAGGGACCCAGCCTCCGGAATATGGACTGGGCCCACCCCTGTTATTTTTAATGGTCGAGGTTATATGTGTGTTTCCACAGATCGTGGTCCAGTGTGGGTACCCAGCAAGAACGTGAAGCCTGTCTTGACTCGCCATGACTCATCAACCGAACAAGAAGACAGAGATCCTGATTCTGGGGATACTGTTCCCAGTGGTAATGGCGCTCTACAAGATTGAGCCCAGACGCAACATGTGGGTTACCTGGGCGAATAAGACAGGGCAACACGCTTTCTGTTTGTCTCTAGCTTCTGCTACGCAACCCTTTAGAACCTGCCTAGTAGGAATTCCCAGCAGTCTGATAAAAGCGAATTTTCTGAGTATAGCAGGGGAAGGTGCAACAGCAGTATGCCTGCTAATAATTGTAGTGCTGCGCTTATTAATGCATTAAGTGCTACGCTACCTTAGGATCCTCAAGAGCTAATTCCGCAGCCTTAACCTCCTAGTGGACCAAAATAACCTGCGACATGCTCTTCTGCAAAATAGGGCTGCAAGTGATTTTTGTTAGCAGCCATGGTAGTGCGGATCTTGAAGGTATGAACTAACCTGTTTGGAAATCTGCCACAGTGGATAATAGGGTTGCTTACTGAAGGCATACGCATCATACTAATCCTTGTAGTGGTACGCTTGTGCTTTTATGTAGTACTACACTGCCTGAAGAATGCTTTGCTAAAGGTAGTGAACCACGCCTGGATTGCTCATAAACAAGAAGGGGGAATTGTGGAGGAATGGTTAACTGAGAGAGGGCATGCTCTGACTGGGATGAGCAATCCCGTCTTCGGGGTAGAGGAAGGAATCTAGGCCAAGGCAAGCGAGCCTGCTGAAGCCTGCTGAACGTGGCCGTATAGCGGCCTTGAGCACTACAAAAGAAGGTATTCACAAAGCTGGTAAACAAGTCTGGACGGAACTAGGTTCCATAAATGTCGATGGAGCGCGGTCAGCAACCTTGCACCAATCATGTATCCGCTTTATACGTATGGACAGAAACTGTAACCAATCCTGTAACTATTGCTAGCGCATGCGTATTGCTTGTCGATATATATACTTTGTGTAAGCTCTAATAAAGGGAGAACGACCATACTCATATTGAGACTCATCGTTACTCCGGGGTCCCCTCCCTCACTCCAACAATGAATCACTAGTCTCCCTTCCCCATGCCAGACGGGTCCCCAGTGCCTCTCCTGCGATTGCAGAGTCCTCTTTTGCCTACAGATCCCTAGGTCAAATGCCTTAAGTTTAAGTGCCTCCGCCTTGGAGGATTTCTCACTTTGTGAGGTTCCACTCACTGTCCACACCAGCCATACACTCTCCCAGGAGATCCCCTGTGCTCTCCTGGCACCTCCAAATTCCCCTCCAGAAGGATGGACATCTGACACTGGGCCTTAACATTTTGGACAGCTGTGGGCATGTAAATCCATGACCATTCATCCCCTCCACTGTCACTGGACACCAATGGGTGAGTCCTAAATCCAGCCCTTGGTCTCTAAAAGATCATAACATGATAATGAGCTTTTTGCTCCTGAACCCATGGAAAACCCTGGGCAACAGGCCATCCTGGATTGCAAATCCTTGGGGCTATTCTTGACACCAGCTTTGGAAGAAAAGCTCAGCCTTCAGGCACTGCACCAGGAAGAACTGACTTTATTACAGAGATACAGTGAAGGAGTCAGCTCTGACCCAGTGTTGGACACAATTTTGTACGGGCAGCAGGTGAGACAGAGCAGTCCCAGTTAGAGTGCAATGAATCCAAGCATTTGTGCAGGAAAATGATAAGAAATATTACTACTAATAGTAATAATTGTAATAATAAAAATAAAGTGAAGAAACAAAGCTCAGTCCTGGTACAGGACACAGAGGGAGTCATTTGTGGAGAGAAATGGCAATGTTACCACTGCTGAAAAATGTCCATGAAATCACTTTCCTCAGGGCATCTTTGAGCTCCTTGTTCCTCATGCTGTAGATGAGGGGGTCCACTGCTGGAGGCACCACTGCGTACAGAACAGCCACCACCAGATCCAGAGCTGGCGAGGAGAGGGAGGGGGGCTTCAGGTAGGCAATGAAGACAGTGCTGATACACAGGGAGACCACGGCCAGGTGAGGGAGGCACATGGAAAAGGCTTTGTGCCTGCCCTGCTCAGAGGGGATCCTCAGCACAGCACTGAAGATCTGCACATAGGACAGCACAATGAAAACAAAACACCCAAAGTCTAAATAGACACTAGCCACAATAAGCCCAGCTTCCCTGAGGTAGGATTCTGAGCAGGAGAGCTTGAGGATCTGGGGAATCTCACAGAACTGGTCCACGACATTGCCTTTGCAGAGTGGTATTGAAAATGTGTTAGCAGTGTGCAGTACAGCATTGAAGAAACCACTGGCCCAGGCAGTTGCTGCCATTTTGGCACAAGCTCTGCTGCCCATGATGGTCCCATAGTGCAGGGGTCTGCAGATGGCAACAAAGCGGTCATAGGCCATGACTGTGAGAAGAGAAAATTCTCCTCCTAACAAGAAGACAAATAGAAAGACTTGAGCAGCACATCCTGAGTAGGAAATGGCCCTGGTGTCCCTCAGGGAGTTGGCCATGGATTTGGGGACGGTGGTGGAGATGAAGCTGAGGTCGAGGAGGGAGAGGTTGAGGAGGAAGAAGTACATGGGAGTGTGGAGGTGGTGGTCGCAGGCTACAGCTGTGATGATGAGGCCGTTGCCCAGGAGGGCAGCCAGGTAGATGCCCAGGAAGAGCGAGAAGTGCAAGAGCTGCAGCTCCCACGTGTCCACAAATGCCAGGAGGAGGAATTCGTTGAGGGAGCTGCTGTTGGACATTTTGCTCTCTCTGCATATGGGGGACTGTCCAAGGAGGAAAAGACAGTGACAAGTCAGGAGGGAATTCTCTATTCAAAGCTCTTGCCCTCTCTCTCTCTCTCTCTCTCTCTCTCTCTCTCTCTCTCACACACACACACACACACACACACACACACACTGCTTTACTCATGTCTGGAGTTCCAATTTGTGCTGGCTGAGCGTGCCATGAGGAGCAGGGTCCTCTGCCCACAGACTCCAGAGGGGTCAGTCCTGCTGTAGTGCAGAAGGGTGGTTTAACATCTTCACCTCCAGTTCTGAGGCATTTTGACCACAGAAGCAACAGCTTCACTTTTGGGGGGCTTGTTTGTTTGTTTGTTTGTCTGCTCTGCAGGGTAGGAATATGCAACCTTTCCACTGCTCTCAGTGTGAAGAACAGTGAGTCCTGAGAGGCAAAAGCTCTCCCTGTGCCCTAGGACAGAGCCGGCACACTGGTCTCCACATCAGTCCCATTCCCAGCTGCCTTGGGCACGCACCTTTCTCAGCTAGGGGACAGTCTCGACCACAAGTTACCCTTAAAGGAAACTGGCCTCTGCTGACAGTGGTGGCCACTTGCAAAGCGCAGATCTCCAAACTCACCTCTCGCTCAGTTCAGATGTCCCAAGAGTGATGGAGAGGGTGGCACATAGCGCATGGCTCTGATGATCAGAATAAGGACTCTGATGTGGCTCTGACACTGAGGCAGCTCTCAACACTCATTTTGTAGCCAAAAACACACAGCGCTTCTTCAGCTGCCCACATACAGCCACCCGCAGCAGCATTTCCATTTCCTTAGCACCTCTGTGGCTTCTGCATGGCACATTCAGCTATCACACATGTCCTACAGAAGAGCGGTGCCCTTCTGGAGGGCAGTGCACAGCCTGGCAGCACACCCCATGGAGCGTCAAGTGTCTTAAAGGTGGAGTCTCCTGAAAGACAGTCATCTCATTCCCCATGCCTCCGCTGAGTGACAGAGGAAGGATGACGGGGGCTTGCTCAGGGGAAAGCATCTGCACTGCAGGAGCTGGCAGAGAACTGCCTGCACCCCGACCTCACATGGGGTGTCTGGTAACAGTTTCCTCTCACTCTCTGACCATCTTTCTGCTTCTTGCAGATGTCCTTACTGGGAGCTCTTCCTTTGTCCCCACACAGGTCCCATCCCACTCACTGTCATCTCAGCTCTGCCCTACAGAAACCTCCAAGCAGCAGGAAACTGCCCAGCGGCATCTCTCTGTTTGCAGGTGTTAAAGAGCAGACCAGAAAATCTCTGATGAGACTGGCAAGGAGATGTTGGTGCTGTCTGTAGGCTGAGGAGTGGTGAAGGCACTTGCAAACCTATTCATCTTCAGTGTGATGGTTAAGATCTTAGCCCCTTGTTTAAACCTCACTGCTGCATTTCCATTCACACCAGGCAGAGACAGTCCTCTTGAGGACTCCACTCTCAAAATGTCCTCCTGGTGAGCTGGAGCTGTGAGCAACCTTGACCCACGCAGCACCGTCTCAGCAGGAGAATGAACCTGCCCTGCCGGGGGTCACCCCTCCTCACCCAGAGCTTCTCCCCGCAGTGCTGTGGGGAGTTCCCCAGGCAGGCTGAGTGCTGACCCTCACAGGCAGCAGAGTCACTGCTCCAGGCTCACAGCACTGTGGGGTGCACGGACACTGCTCTGAATCATAGCACTGGTCAGACCTGGGTGCGCTCCCTGGCTTCGCATCCCTGCAGCCATCCCTGAGAGAAGGGAGCAAGATCCCTCGTCCCTGTGATGGTGTGGCAGGAAATCTCTGCTCTGAAGCATCTCCTCCTCCTCTGCAAAGGAGAAGCCAGCAGACTGATCCTTTAAAACCCTACCACTCACAGGATAGCTGGGTTCAGAAGACCTTTCCAGGAAGCTCAGTAGTCTTGCTCTACAGCCAGAGACTTACTGTACAAAGATCTGTGAAGATTTCTCCCACAATGAGCTCTCCTCTGTCCTCCCACTCCACACTGCCTTTCACTTCTCTCTGCCTTGTCTCATCTCATGTCAGCAGCAGCAGGCATTGTCCAGAGCCCTGATGCTCTTTGCAGAGGAGCTGCTCTGGCATACAGCTGTCTCTGGGCAGTGCTGCCAGGTTACCATGAGGTCCCTCTATCCCCAAAGCCTGGCCCCACTCATGAGCAGGGGCCCAGCTGAAGTCCTGACTTTCTCTGTCCCTTGAGCTCCCTCCTCCTGGGAAATGTTCACTGAAGTAGACTAAAATAACCAGCTACTTTCCTTTTCTAAAGCGTGGAGAGAAATAGAATTCCAACATTGCAGTTTATTTCATCAGAGTATGGCCATCTATTACAGGTGGAAATGTCCCACTCTGGAATCCCCTTTTCCCATCTCTTAACCAGGCAGGACATCTAGATGGGAACAAGAAGGGAGCTCATTTACCCATGGTTCAGGTATTGATTCAGATGAGTCAGTCTGGGCATTTCATGCTGATTTAGAAGCCGCTGGGCTGGAGTGGGATGCAGATCCCTCCCGTGAACTCCACAAACACACAGGAGGTGGGATTCCCCTTGCCAAAACTGAAGTGAGCACAACATAGAGGTCTGCATGGGAGCTCCTTGTCTAAGCTCCGGTTATAACACCTGGAGATAGAGGGTGGGAGTCAGTTGCTCACATGCAAACACCTGGGGACATTGGAAGAGACAGCGGTGGTCCCAGGCATGTGCCAGTGTCTGCTTGCTCTGATGGAGCAACTGTGAGACCTGCATTCTCCTAGAGCATGAGGTGGGGGCCAGGTGGGGAATTTCCTTGGCCGTCTGGAATGACACTAGATGCCTACTACAATTAGAACTCATCTCACTAGTAAGTTGAGACACAGACAGATCGCAGTGTTAAAAACAGCTAACATAGTTCAGTGCAGACACATAATTTCATGACATAAAATAGGCTGGCAGGGCTATTTCAGATGCCTGGGGTGTCCAGCACAACCACGTCTCTCTAGTAGATACAGCATGGCACCTACAGCAAAGCCAAGCCCCTTTGGATTGCATGCTGGGCAAGTGTCCCAGGGCATCTCAGATTCCTGCCTGTGCGCAAACAAATGAATCCCACCACTGCCTTTAGGCAAAGTCTGTACTGTCCGCATCCAAACGTGATTCATAAATGGGTCGCACATCACACCAATGTCTCTGTACTGTAGAAGCCTTCTAGCTCTCCTCCTCCTGTACCTCTTCTCACCCCCCCAATGTGATATGAACAGGGACTAGGCGAACAACGTCCTCAGGGTGGCTGGATCACAGGCTGCTCAGGCCCAGGGACTTCTTCACTGCCACCTTGTCCTTCCTGGGGATTGATTTAAGAAGTCTGTCACAGGCCCAACAGTGCTCAGTGCTGCAGAGTCATCTTGGGCCACCAACCCCTCTCCTACCACTCCTGCATGGCCCAGCTCTGTTCCTCCTTGGCCTCAGGTACTACAGGGTTTGTTCTCTTAGTAGGAACCTCCTTTCACCATTACATTGCCACCTGCTATCCATGCCAGCATGTTGCCATGTGCAATCAGGGCCTTTTCGTACATAAGGACCTTGGTAACAGGCAGCTCTGAAGGGCAGAGGAGATCAGGAAAACCGGCAGGTCATTTACGACAGCACCCGTCAAGCACAAGAATGCTCCATAACGAACAGTTTGTAAAATCAGTAGACATCTCTGGACACCAGCTGGGCTAAACAGGGAACTCCCATGTGAGCTCCGGGGCAATCAGGCAGCATACGGAAAGGGGAAGAAGGGCGAGGCTGCAAAGGAGGAATTTAGAAACATTGTCCAGCAAAGTCGGGATGGTGTTAAGGAAGCCAAAGGTCCCCTGGGATAGAGACAGTTGCAGGGGATGTGAAGGACAGGAAGAAGAGCTGCTACTGCTTCAGTGACAGTAAAGAAGCGAAAAAGGAAATGTGGGCTCACTGCTGAATGGGGCAGGGATTCTAGCAAAAGTGGATGTAGCTAGGTCTGGGGAAGTCAAGTCCTTCCTGGCTTCAGTCTTCACCCACAAGGTCTCCTCAGCTGTTTTGCCTGGACTCCTGAGGATAAAACCAACCCACAGTACCTTGAGTCTCTAGAACTCAACCCATAGAAGTCTATGGGATTGGATGGCTGGCATCCATGGACATGGAGAGAGCTGGCTGCTCTGACAGCAAGACTGCTCTCTGTCATCTTTGAAAGGTTGTGGAGATTAGGGGAGGTCCCAATGAACACGAGAAGGAATATGTTGTGCTCGTCTTCAAAAAAAGCCACAAGGACAAACCAGGGAGCTGCAGGCTGTTCAGCCTCAGATTGGTGAGGAGAGTGTCATGGAGCCAGTCCTCTCTGATCACCTTTCTGGGCACATGAAGAAGGTGCCTGGGAACAGTCAGGATGGATTTACTGAAGATGAATCATTCCTGACCCACCTGATTGCCTTCTGTGGTAAAAGGCCTGCACTTGTGGAGGAGAAGAGAGTAGTGGATGTCCAGTAGACATCCAGATGGGCAAAAAGCTGGTTGGATGATGGGGCTGAGAGGGTTTTCATGAATGGGTCATGCTTGACCAGGAAGCCAGGTAAAGGTGGGGTATGCAGGGGTCTACCCCACATCCTGTCCTCTTTGAAAAGCTCTTCAGCAGGGTGGAAAAACACATGCATCAGGACAGGCAGAGACCTGACCATCAGAAGAGTGACCCCGAGGAGAAGGCCTGGACATTATGAAAGGTGCCATATGAGCCAGTGGTGCATGCTTACGACAAAGGAGGCCAGCTGCAGACAGCACTGCATTAGGAAGAGCATGGCGACACAGGCAAGGGCAGTTCTTATCCCCCTCCACTCAGCACTGCTGTGGCCACATGTCTGGAACAGTGTGTGCCAGTATGTATGCCCAGCGCTGATGGAATGTGGAGCAACTGGAGAGGGTGCAGAGGAGGTCTGCCCAGATGGCGTTAGGGGCCTGAAGCACATGGCCTGTATGGAGAGGCTGAGGGACCTGGGCTTTGTCAGCCTGCTGAAGTGGAGACTAAGGCCAATGAAGTAGTTGCCTGTGACTGCCTGTGACAGGGTGCTTTCAGAGATGATGGCAGTTCTTGGTAGTAGGAAGCAGCATGAGAAGGGGAAAGAGCCACAAAGTACATTCTGAGAGGATCAGACTGCACTTCAGGTAACGAGAATGTCACTCATAGGGTAGTGCTGTGGTGGAACAGGCCACCCAGAGGGACTCCGTGATCAGCCCCTTGCCTTTTGTTTGAAGGAGCAGCCAGCAAGGACAGAGGGACGTCAGTAAAGGTGGGGAGATCCTTCACTGAGAGCAAGGTGGGAAGCAGGTTGGTTGTCTGCAGGCTGCAGGGAAACAGGTGCAGCTTTGGGACAGCACAGGACAGCTTGTGGTGGAGATGACAGAGGAAAATGCTAAGGCTGAAAGCCTCCAAAAGAACTGAGGTCTTTGTCCTCTTTTCTATGGCTGGTGTCTCTGGCAATGACGCCTATCAAGAAGATGACATTTCCTTACAGCACCGTGGCCTTGCTGCCTCATCACCTCCACGGAGCCCAGGAGGTGCTGTATCGTTGTCCTGCACTAGACATTGCACACAGCCCCACCCTGATACTGCCCCCAGGAAGAGCCCTGAGCAAAGTGTGAGGAGAGGATCTCCCAACACAAGGGCTGGCTGTGGGTCTTGGCCATTCTCCTTGATAACACACATCAAGGTTGACTTGGCATCACAGCCACCCTCACATTGCCTTTGCCTACCTGCAATCAGGGCCTCCAACTTTCTGCTCTAATCAGCCCCTGGGGAGCCTTTCTAGGTAACGGCCCTCAGTGCGACCTGTTAACATGCCAAGCAATTTGGGGATTTCCTTCTGACATTAACTTCTTGAGAGGTTGCTTCAGTTTCCTCTCAGCATCTGAGGTTCATGGGCTCAGCACCAAAGACACCCGAGGGGTCTGAAAAATTGAAAAACCCCTAAGGAGCCATGCCTCTCCCCATAATTTTCTTCAGCTCTTCAATTCTTGTGCTGTGGCTAATTGGAGAAGTTTCATCAGTGTATTTACAAGAGGAAGATTTCAAAGAGCAGAAAAAAAAAAGGATTTCTGCTTTCAAAGGTTTCCTTATTTTTCAGCTTACAAAGTAGTGTGATAGCCACCTTCTCCGACTGATATGGATCCAGAGTGTCTCCTAATGAAGTCTGGACATGTAGGAAAAGTGCCATCCTCAAGGTCAGAAATCCATGGAAAATATTGCTCCCCTCCTCCCCAGCCCTGCCACTTCCCTCATCAGCCACTGGGGACTTAGGTCACTCTTGTTCAAATCGAACCTTTTGCCACTCAAGGCTGCAGCTGAATGTTACAGCTCATGGGCACCAATTCCCACCTGCTTTCCTTAGACAACTAGCTGCAAACAGACACAGAAGGATTTGTCTTAGTCGCGATCAAACACAAATAAACTTGATCCAGTGTCGTAAGAAGTAAAAGACACTCCTCAACTGTCTGTCAAGTCCAAGTTGCCTCCAGTGAGGTCCACAGTCTACAAGGAATAACCTTCCTTGAACTGTTCTTCACAAATAGATAGGAAAGGCTGGATAAACACACAGTGCAGGAGTTGATTGAAGAGATAATTAGACTCCTGAAAGAGGAGGCAAGCTTTAGACTCCCTGAAGCTTGAAGCAAAAACTGCAATGTTGAGAGGTATCTGACTGATAAAGACTAAGGGGAGGAGGAAGACTAGAAAACTATGGAAAGTGCATATGTCCAGATCGTCTGATGCAAAGATGACTTTAGAAACGATCAATTTAATCTGGGCATGTGGAAACATGTGAGAGATCACTGAGACTACATCCACAGCCTAATAGACAGAGCAGTGGAAACACAAGGTCAAGGGCAGATCAATATTTCTTCTCCCCAGATTAATACCCTTCCTGAAGATTCCCACTTTTTCATCATAGGAAAACACTGACATTAAAATTAGCCAAACATTTGTGCTAATGAAAGTGTGCTCATATTTTTGAAATGTTGAAAACAGTTCTTCACCTTTCCAGGCAGAACTCACGTGTCCAACCACAAGCACCCAGTAGCACTTGGAGAGGTCCCGGTGTCTCTGAGGCACCTGCCTGGGCCTGGCAGCTCTCACAGGGGACCTGCAGGAGACCAGAGCCCCTTGGAGTTGCAGATGGAGGCTGGGCAGAGGGGACCAGGGCACCTGCAATGGCACCAGCCACCCATGACCCTGTGACTGCATCCCACCACAGTTCTGAAAATCACTTTCCTTTCCATAGGGGATGCATAAATTCCCCAGAGCACTAGTATACTAAAGCAGAACAAATCAAGAAAGACAATAAAAACATAAAAAAAAAATAGCTGGAATGTATAACAAAACATTTCTTTGCTTTCAGTCTTTGTCTTAATTTCTTTCTTGTTTCATTTTTAATGTCCTTTTCTAAACTTTTCTGTTATAATCAGGCCTGCACCACTAAACAGGATATTGTTGTGTCTCGCACAGAGCCCAGTGCTCAGAAAAACATCCCTTACCCATGGCTGTCCATGCCACCCCTCACTCTTTGCACAGAGCACGTCGCACTCTGAGGTGTCAGGCTCTCTAAACTGGTGAGGAAAGCAGGGTGACCAGCTTCATCTAATTTTTTGTGGCCAAATTTGCACAAATCTCAACATATCTGTATTAACATGATGTTTTAAAGGAGTCCCTGAAACATCTAACCACACTTTCTTTTCATTCCCTGCACAGTCAATGAAGTGCCACTTCATTTTAGGCGACAACAGGGAGGAGGCTGATCTCACCCCATGCCAGACCCAGCTGTCTGGGCTTCCCTTTCTAGTCAATGGAGGGAAATAGGTTCCCTCAAATGAGTTGTTTTGAGATACATTTCCTAATGACAAGCTAAAGTCCTGCAGGAGACAAATCAAAAATTTCCTGCACCGCATGGGAACACAGCCACCCCAGGACATCTCAGGCAGCAATAGCCTCTCTATGTGGTCAAATGAATCAAGCTCCAAAGGTGGATTCTAGTCCTAAGTTGAAATCTTCTCAACAAATAACTCAATGCAATAACTGACAAAAATCCTCCTTTCCAAAACTTCACACAGTTTTTACCTTTGCCAAATATGTTTTCATTCTTAATAATTGGCAGCACCATGTTTGTGCACTACAGTAACCATGGCTATCAAGCATGGCAGGGACCAGGGTCCCAGATAAAGCTCTCAGGCTGATGTGTGTTAAGGGCACATTTGCTCTTCTCTGGCATATCATCTCTATCTTAAGCACCACAGACCGAGAAACCTTGCTGAGGACTTTGAAAACCAAAGAGCCTGCTTTGGTGCCTCAAGGAGGAAGGCTGCGTCCTGTCCCAGATTGTCCTACATCCCGCTTCTACAAAAAGAGCGACCCACAGGAGAAATCAGTTTTGAGGCTCACCAAAGGGTCTCAGCTTGTGGCCATGCTTTGTGCTGTTTCATCCCACATGATTTTGATCCTCTCTTTGAAAAACACCAAATCCCAAAGCAACACCCAAACTCCAGCTTCCCACACAGGCCTGCCCAGTGCAGAGACCTGACAGTGCAGGGGCGCAGACGGGTCCTCTCCAGGGCTCCCTTTTTCATATCTCACAGCCTTTGGCACCATCTGTGGCTGTTCCTGAAGGACTAGTCAGCAAGATTTGGTAAATACCTGGGGTGAGGGGAGGTGACTGATTTCCAGAACATGAGGGGAAATCTCTCAGCTCTCTCCCTGGCTGTGCCATCTCCGTGGCAGTAACCTTCTGAGCCCACAGATGACACAAGCTGAAGTCACAGTGGGATGTGCCGCCTCACAGGGAGGTCTCCCCAGTGGTGCGGTGGTGTCCTCACTTCCCTGTGAGGCCCAGGAGCTGCTGAGCATTGCTCATGAGCTCCCCCTGCTGCCCTTTGGAGCCACTCCATGGCAAGGGGTAGGGATGGGAGGCAGCAGGGCCATGTTGGGGACCCTCGCAAAAGGCAGAGGAGCAGGGAGAGGAGTTTTGGGTGACAACTTGGGAAGAGTGTCCTTTTTCCCTGGGTGGACAGAAGAGCCGAGGGCAAGGGGCAAGCGAGATGGAGGACTGCTGGACCAAGACCATCAGGCCAGACCTCAGTTCCTTGTTCCCAGCACTCCTGGGGCTCTCCACCAAGGGTAAGGGCTTTAAGAGTTCCTTCCTGAGGTCTCACACAGAGACCATGAACTGCAAAAACATCTGTGGGTCCCAGGCTGTGGGGGTGGCAGGACGGGGTAGGGGCTGCCACAAGAGCCCTGCCTGAGAGTACCATCTGGCTCAGGGGACAGTGTGGCAGCCAGGACTCCTGGGTCCTGGGGATGGGGATGCCCTGACTCCAAGCACTTTTGTGGGGCTGGCTCCATCCCCTTGTGGAGGGTGGGGGGCAATCCATGGCCAGGTTGCCCTGGGAGTGGGTCCCCCTTTGGCATCTGGCTCTGGCACGAAAGGGGTCCTGCACCCTGGACCTGGGGTGTCCTGCAGCTCCCGTGGGGCTCTCAAGAGCCTGCTGGAAATGCCCATGTTGGAAATGGATCCTTCACCTTGTAATAACCCCAAGGTGTCTACTTCTTTGGGAGAACCTCTGTTCCTTCTCCATTGATCCTTTTATGCTTCCAACTTGGCAGAACATGGTTTGGGCTCAGAGATCTTGTCCTCAGATGGCTTTAATCCCTGTCCTCCTGCAAAAGGCAGTCAGACCTCTGCACCCAAAAGACAGCCGGTTTGGGAGAGCAGCTTGGGAACAGGTGGAGGTGCCATGGCCACCCCACAGGTCCCTGCTGACCCCAAGCATTTTTCTCTGAGCCATGGGGGGCAGTGCTGGGGGCAGTCCAGCAGCGCCATCTCCCCCAGACCCCTCCCGGACCCACACCTCCGCTGCCAGTACCGGCATGCCCACAGCTGCTCTTCCCCTGGCTGCCCCGTGCCCCCAGGGCTCCTCAGCCCTCAGCAGCAACATGCCAGGGCCCAGCGCGGCCCCGCAGAGAGCAGCCCCTGCCTGGCCATGGCCCAGCCCTGCCGGGCACAGCGTGAGGGCTGCCGAGCCCTGGGGCTGCTGCAGGCAGGGGGCTGGGGCCCCAGGGGCGACAGGGCCCTGCCCTGCCCTGCCCTGCCCTGGGGGCAGCAGGATGCTGGAGCTTAGTGCAGTTTGTGCTTCTGGGGATCATGAGCCTCAGTCCATAACAGGCCAGCAGCAGGCACATGGCTTCAGTGCAGACTGTGAGGTCGCTTTTCTTTGAGGATTGAGAGGCCAGTGGTGGGCACATGGCTGCTGTTTTTGTTTGTGAGGTCACTACTGCCTTACTATGTGATAGGCCAGCAGATGGCACATGGCTGTGATGAAGCATGTGAAGACACTGCTGCCTCAGAACTAGATGGGCAAGCAGCAAGCAAATTCCTTTGATGCACACTGTTAGGCCACTTGTGCATCTGTAAATGACAGGCAACAAGGAGACACATTATTGCTCCTTGTGCTTGTAAGGTCACATCAACCTAAGTGCCTGATAGGCCACTGCTAGGCCAATGGCTGCTGTTTGTGCTTGTGAGGTCACCTGTGCCTCAGTGCCTGATAGGCCAGTGCTGGTCATGTGGCTGATGTTTGTGGTTGTGAGGTCACTGGGACCTCATTTGCTGATAGGCCAGTGCTGGTCAGGTGGTTGGTGTTTGTGGCTGTGAGGTCACTTGTGGCTCAGTGCCTGATAGGCCAGTGCTGGTCACCCTGGGGACAAATCACAAAAGGGAACGATTGCTCTTGCTTTTCCTTTAGTGCCATCAAGTCCCAGCTCGGAGCCTTTGCACTGCAGCACCTACACAATGACAGCAGGACGCCACTTCTATTTCTAGTGCATTTCTAGGGACAGAGACCAGATGAGGGAGCAGCTGCACTGCAAAGGGTTGCTGACACTGTCACATCAACTCAGCACTGCACCAGCCATCAACCTGACGCCAGACCTCTGCTCTGCCACCTAGTCTACAAACACACTGTCTCTGTCACACACAGCTGCCTCTTCTGCTCAATACAACCAGGTGCCAGCAAGAAGAGATGGATGCAGGACACTCGCCACTTGCACACTCCCCAGGCCCTGCTCTGCTCGCTGCCTTCCCTTGGCTCCTCAACCCAGACACACAGCGAAGCTCTTGTGGTGACACCACAAGGTGGCCAAGGCACTCTAGGCTCACAAGGCCTCTGCAAATGAGCAGCACAAGATCAGGCAGGCACAGAGCTGCCTCCTTGGGTGATGCTGCTCTTTTCAGAGGGAAGGATGCTGCTTTCTTTGGGCACAGCAGGCTGCTGCTTTCCACCTCCATCCCCTCAGGTAATTCCAGCTCAGGATGGGGGGAATGGGGATTCTGTTTAGTAAAACAAAGGTTACAGATACAATGGAGAAACAGTTGAGAGTCCGGAAGGCCTCCTGAGCCCAGAGCAACCTTGGTTCCTTTCCATTAGTTACTTGGACAAGGAGCCCCAGGGAAAAAAAAAAGGGTGCAGAGGCTTTGACATGAGGCCCAAGCAATGAGACAGCCCCACACTGGAGGTCTGCTGAAATGCCAGCTGTCCTCGTTGCGTAGCCTCTGCAGCAGCAGTCCGTACTCCACAGCTGGCTTCACAGAGCACTGAGGGCTGGGTACCACGGGCAACCTGGCCCTGGGCACATCTTCACCCCTCACAGAGCCAGAAGCCCAAGAGCTCTGAGACTTCCTCAGGTCAAGCTATGGAGGCTTTGGGGCACTCACACAAAGGCACTCAAGACACGCGGGCATCTATTATAAGGGTCTTGCACTCATCCTATATGGCACCACAACCTTCTAGGAAAAAGAGGGGGCACAAGAGCATTTGCTGAGCGGGCTGGCAGTAACAACAGCTGTGGGATGTGGAATTTCCTGCACAGCAGAGGTACCAGGAGGTGAACCCACACCCCAAGTCACCCACGGTTGCCAGGCGCATTTATGGAAGCCTTCGCATCCATACGTAGCCTTTTCTCATTCACTTGCAGCTGCTTTCACAGAGGGCTCACCATGCTGGCAAAGATGTTGATAGGCACAGAGACACACCCTGGCATCTTGCCTCCACCCTCAGGGGCTCTAGGACTGCACTGGGAACCTCCATGAGTGGAGAAAGCTAGAAAGAAAGAATCGGAGTGTTACTGTCAGTTCTGCTGGCCTTACGGAGTCTCAACAGGCAGGCGCAAATGTCTCCCCTCCATGCTGAGCTGTATTGGTGAGAAAGGGCTGCAAGATGCCTCCTCTACTGGGACCTGCCTTGAGCAGGGCGTTGGAGCCCTACCTCCACATGTCTCCCCCATTGCAGCCTCAAGGAATCTGCTCTTCGGAGACGTTTTCCAAAGGCACCAGCAGCTTTGGAGATGCCGCCTCCACTGTTCACCAAGGACAGGTGTCTTAGAGCCACCCATCACCCTCAGAGGCCGGACTTCTCGTGAGGTGGCATCTCCCCTCTCTGCAAGGGTCTGTGTAGGCACAAAGTGGAGAAATGGCTCTGACTGCTTTGATTAACTACCCATCTCTCTGAGGGATCGCAATGGATTAGGGTCTGGGATGGGAAGATGCAATGAGGGTCCAGATGCAGCAGAAAGCCTTTAAGGAGGGAGAAGATGACTTTCTCCAGGGGAGTCAGTAAAATCCCAAAGGCTCAAGGAAACATCAAGACCTTCAGAAACTGCAAGCCTGAACCTCAGCTGACAGAAACCACCAAACAGCGAGCAGCCCTGGCTCGCACCACGATGCTCCAAGGAAGCAACACGCTCACCAACAGTCCTCACCCAGCTCTCCCAGAAGGACACCGTGATGGCAGGCTGGGCTCTGGGAGCAGAGCACTGCTCTCTCCAGCCACCTCCTCCCAGGCTCAGCAGCAAACACTGGAGCCACCTCTCGGCTCCACCACAGGGTACCCCACACTATAACACGCCACTACCCCTGCACCTCACAGAGGGTTGGCAGCCAACACGCGCCTCTGCATCAGTGACACACAGGCCACAGCACCACGCAGGGCAGCCCACAGTGCACCCCCAAGTGCCCCGCAACACACAAAGCCCAACTCTCCAGACCTTCCATTCCCTTCTAGACCTCCAAGGCCTTGCAGCAGGCACTGCCTCTGAACAGCCACTCACAGCCCAGGGCCTGCTCACTTCCCACCTCCAGGACGCAGAGAGCAAATGCTCTCACAGGGGCTGGTCAGGCCAGCTCTTGCCTCTCGCTTGTGCCTCAACTTCTCTGAACAAGAAATCTCTTTGAAAATGTGGCAGATGATAACTTTTTTGGGGTGACATTCCTTCTGTCTCCTCCAACAGCCTTTGCACCCATTCCCCAATTACTCCATACATGGACAGAAAATCAGAGACGTCTAAGGTGTTACAAAGCTTTACCAAGCCTTCTTCCTCCAGCTGGCCTATCAGGTGCTCAGGCAGAAGTGACCTCAGAATCAATAACCGAGCCATGTGCCTCCTGCTGGCCTGTCAGCTCCTTGCAAAGAATTGCTTTGACATTGGTGATTTTCTGGCATAGCTCTCTTAGTCACTAGTGACCTCACTGCCCACACCCTGACCATGGGGATGTGGCCACCTGCAGCTCCCCCTGCCTCCCCCAAGGTTGGGCCAGTTCCTGAATGGTCTCCCTGATCTACCTCGTGGCTTCACAATGCTCAGAGTGCAGCAAAACACCCATTAAGGACAAGTTAATGCCCCAAAAGATTAGCTTTTGCCCAGGTAGTCTCTACATGTACCTAGACAGCAGAGCCTCATGCCCAGTCAGAGGGAGAAGCCTTCCCACAACTCACAAGTCTGGTTCCTTCCCCAATAGTGGACAAACCCAGCAAATCCTCTACACATCCAGGACAACCAGCATTCTCCTGTTTTATGCCCTGACAATTGGAGACACATGGAAGGACTCAGGCCAGGGCATCTCAGCTGGTGAAACCAGCAGAGCCACAAGTCAGCAACTCTTCACCCTGACCTAGGAGCATGGAAAGAACAACAGCAAGTGGGAGCACTGGCCATTCAGCCACTTTCCAGGCCCTTGACAAGCAAAACAGCTCACACTTACAGAGCTGCTCTGGAAACACCCCCCAGGCTGCTGCCAGGGTCACAGGTCTCAGGGCAAAGCAAGAGGCCTGGAGCAAAAACAATGGCTAAGGCACGGCGTGACATGTGGGGACAGCCTCTCTCAGAGCCACTCGGAAATGCCATTTTCAGAACAAAAGGGACCACTGGGAAGGGCCCCTCGCAAGGACACCAGCAGCCTGCTCACACTATGCCCAGAAGCTCCCAAACGCAGCTCCGAGCAGCACCTGGGGCTGCGGTGGCAGCAGCAGCAGCTCAGGGAAATGCTTTAACATGGGTCTCCGACCCCCGGCAGGGGCAAAGCTTCCTGCCCCCCAACCCCAGCAGCCACCCTGGCCCAGCTGCTTGGGGCAGGCCGGCACGTCTGGCTGCAGGGCAGCTGCCCGCTCTGTCCCCGCTCGCTCTGTGCCGTGCTCACGGCCCCACCAGCCCCTGCTGCAGCTCCTGCAGGAAAGCAGCCCCGGGGCCAGCACCACTGCCCCCGCCCCAGCGGGAGGGCACCCGCCGGCAGCTAAAGGCTTCCGCAGCCCCGCCAGCCCTGCTCACACCCGCTTTTGCCTGCTCCCTCCCTCCGGCTTTGCTCCCGCTTCCCTTCCATCTCTTCCTGTTTCCCCCATGCTGGACTCCGATTGGCTGAGAGAGCCGTCATTCAAATCCACCCCCATGTTTCTCTTCCCGGCCAATAGGAATGCAGCACTGCGGGAGTTGCCATGGAAACGTTGCAGACTCCTGCCCTGGCAGCCGGCTGTGCCCCTGCGGTCGGTCGCCATCTTGTGGGTGGCATCGCGGGGCATCGCGAGGCATCATGGGGCCTCAGGGAAGCGTGGCCCCGTGTGCCCGGGCACTGCGGGGCCCCGGGCACGGCTCCTCCCCCGCCAGGGTTGGGCTCTGCCACGGGGGCCCCGCAGGGCTCCTGGCTGCCCTGTGCCCGGGGGCGGTGGGGGGCACGAGGGAGCAGCCCTGGGGCCTGTGTTGGTGCCGGCCCTGGTGCCGTCGCAGGGGACTTGGCTTGGCCATGGGCGCTGGAGCCCGCAGCCAGCATCCTGCTACCCCCAGGGTAGGGCAGGGCAGGGCCCTGTTGCCCTGGGGCCTCAGCCCTCTGCCGGCGGCAGCCCTGGGGCTTGGCAGCCCTCACGCTGCATCTGGCAGGGCTGGGCCGCAGCCAGGCAGGGGCTGCTCTTTGCGTGGCCGGACTGTGCCCCGGCGTGTTGCTGTGGAGGGCTGAGGAGCCCTGGGGTCATGGGGCAGCGAAGGGCAGAGCAGCTGTGGGTCTGCTGGTGCTGGGCAGCAGAGGTGTGTGTCCGGGAGGGGGCTGTGGGAGATGGCCCTGCTGGACTGCCCCCAGCACTGCCCCCCACAGCTCAGAGGAAAATGCTTGGTGTCAGCAGGGACTTGTGGGGTGGCCATGACACCCCCACCTCTTCCCAAGCTGCTCTCCCCGACAGGCTGTCTTTTGGGTGCAGAGGTCTGACTGCCTTTTGCAGGAGGACAGCGTCTGAGGCCATCTGAGGACAAGATCTCTGAGCCCAAACCATGCTCTGCCGAGTTGGAAGCATAAAAGGATCCATAGGGAAGGAACAGCGGTTCTCCCAAAGAAGCACACTCCTTGGGGTCATTACAAGGTGAAGGTTTCATTTCCTATATGGACATTTCCAGCAGGCTCTTGAGAGCCCCACGGGAGCTGCAGGACACCCCAGCTGCAGGACACAGGACCCCTTTCATGCCAGAGCCAGATGCCAAAGGGGGACCCACTCCCAGGGAAACCTGGCCATGGATTGCCCCCCACCCTCCACAAGGGGATGGAGCCAGCCCCACAAAAGTGTTTGGAGTCAGGGCATCCCCATCCCCAGGACCCAGGAGTCCTGGCTGCCACACTGTCCCCTGAGCCAGATGGGACCCTCAGGCAGGGCTCTTGTGGCAGCCCCTACCCTGTCCTGGCACCCCCACAACCCGGGACCCATAGATGTTTTTGCAGTTAACAGTCTCTGTGCGACACCTCGGGAAGAAGCTCCTGAAGCCCTTACCCTTGGTGGAGAGCCCCAGGAGTGCTGGGAACAAGGAACTGTGGTCTGGCCTGATGGTCTTGGTCCAGCAGTCCTCCATCTCGCTTGCCCCCTTGCCCTCGGCTCTTCTGTCCACCCAGGGAAAAAGGACACTCTTCCCAAGTTGTCACCCAAAACTCCTCTCCCTGCTCCTCTGCCTTTTGCGAGGGTCCCCAACATGGCCCTGCTGCCTCCCATCCCTACCCCTTGCCATGGAGTGGCTCCAAAGGGCAGCAGGGGGAGCTCATGAGCAGTGCTCAGCAGCTCCTGGGCCTCGCAGGGATGTGAGGGCACCGCTGCACCACCGGGGAGACCTCCCTGTGATCTGGCACATCCCACTGTAACCTCAGCTTGTGTCATCTGGGGGCTCAGCAGGTCACCACCATGGAGATGGCACAGCCAGGGAGAGAGCTGAGAGATTTCCCATCATGTTCTGGAAAGCAGACACCTCCCGTCACCCCAGTGATTTTCCAAAACTTGCTGATAAATCCTTCAGGAACATCTCCAGATGGTGCCAAAGGCTGTGAGATATGAAAAAGGGAGCCCTGAAGAGGACACATCTGTGCCCCTGCACAGTCAGGTCTCTGCACTGGGCAGACCTGTGTGGGAATCTAGGCCTTTGGGGTTGGCTTGGGATTTGGCATTTTTCAAAGACAGGATCAAAGTCATGTGAGATGAAACAGCACAAAGTGTGGCCACAGGCTGAGATCCTTTGGTGAGCCTCAAAAGTGATTTCTCCTGTGGGTCACTCTTTTTGTAGAAGCAGGATGTAGGACAATCTGGGACAGGATGCAGCCTCCCTCCTTGAGGCACCAAAGCAGGCTCTTTGTTGTTAGAAGTCCTCAGCAAGGTTTCTCGGTCTGTGGTGCTTAAGGTAGAGATGATATGCCAGAAAAGAGCAAATGTGCCCTTAACACACATCATCTGGAGAGCTTTATCTGGGACTCTGGTCCCTGCCATGCTTCATAACCATGGTTACTGTAGTGCATGAACATGGTGCTGGCAGTTATTAAGAATGAAAACATATTTGGCAATGGTAAAAATTGTGTGAAGTTTTGGAAAGGAGGATTTTTGTCAATTATTGCATTGAGTTATTTTTTGAGAAGATTTCAACTTAGGACTAGAATCCACCTTTGGAGTTTGATTCATTGGACCGCACAGAGAGGCTATTGCTGCCTGAGATGCCCTGGGGTAGCTGTGTTCTCATGTGGTGCTGGCAATTTTGGAGGTGGCTCCTGCAGGACTTTAGCTTGTCATCAGGAAATGTATCTGAAAACAACTCAGTTGAGACAACCTATTTCCCTCCATTGACTAGAAAGGGAAGTCCAGACAGCTGGGTCTGGCATTGGGTGAGATCAGCCTCCTCCCTGTTGTCCCCCAAAATGAAGTTGCACTTCATTGACTGTGGAGGGAATGAAAAGGGAGTGTGGTTAGGTGTTTTAGGGACTCCTTTAAAATGTCATGGTAACACAGGTATGTTGAGATTTCTGCAGATTTGGCAATCCAAAAATAGATGAAGCTGGTCACCCTGCTTTCCTCACCAGTCGAGAGAGCCCGACACCTCAGAGTGTGACGTGCTCTGTGCAAAGAGTGATGAGTGTCATGGACAGCCATGGGCAGGCGGTGATTTTCTGAGCCCTGGGCTCTGTGTGAGACAGAGCAATATGCTGTTTAGTGGTGTAGGCCTGATTATAACAGAAAAGTTTAGAAAAGGACATAAAAAATGAAACAAGAAAGAAATTAAGACAAAGACTGAAGGCAAATAAATATTTTGTTAGACTTTCCAGCTTTTCATTTTTTGTGTGTGTTCTTATTGTCTTTCTTGATTTGTTTTGTTTCAGTACACTAGTCTTCTGGGGAGATTATGCATTATCTTTTTGTCTGAAAAGGAAAGTGATTTTCAGAACTGGGGTGGGATGCAGTCACAGGGTCATGGGTGGCTGGTGCCTTTGCAAGTGCCCTGGTCCTCTCTGGTGCCCAGCCTCCTTCTGCAGCTCCGAGGGGTTCCGGTCTCCCACAGGTCCCCTGTGAGAGCTACCAGGCCCAGGCAGGTGCCTCAGAGACACTGGGGCCTCTCCAAGTGCCACTGGGTGCTTGTGGTTGGACACGTGAGCTCTGCCTGGAAAGGTGAAGAACTGTTTTCAACATTAAAAAAAAGAAATATATGAGCCCACTTTCATCAGCTGAAATGACTGAATAATGTTAATAAAATGTCAGTGTTTTGCCATGATGACATAATGGAAATTTTGAGGAAGGCCATGAATCTCAGGAGAAGAAATGTTGATCTGCCCCTTAACTTGCATTACCACTGCTTTGTCTGTTATGCTGTGGTTTTGACCTCACTAATCTTTCACATGGTTCACATGCCCTCATTAAACAGATCCTTTCTAAAGTCAACTTTGTGTTAGACAATCTGGACATACACACTTTCCATAGTTTTCCAGTCCTCCTCCTCCTCTTACTCTTTATCGTTCAAGATACCTCCCAACTCTCCAGTTGCTGCTTTGAGCTTCAGGGAGTCTGAAGCTTGCCTCATCTTTCAGCAGTCTAACTGTCTCTTCAACCAACTCCTTCACTGTGTGTTTATCCAGCCTTTCCTATCTATTTGTGAAGAACATTTCAAGGAAGGTTATTCCTTGTAGACCGTGGACCTCACTGGAGGCAACTTGGACTTGACATACAGTTGAGGAGTGTATTTTACTTCTTATGACACTGGATCATGTTTATTTTCAGTTGATCGCAATTAAGACAAATCCTTCTGTGCCTGTTTGCAGCTAGTTGTCTAAGGAAAGCAGGTGGGAATTGGTGCCCATGAGCTGTAACATTCAGCTGCAGCCTTGAGTGGCAAAAGGTTCGATTTGAACAAGAGTGACCTAAGTCCCCAGTGGCTGATGAGGGAAGTGGCAGGGCTGTGGAGGTGGGGAGGAATATTTTGCATGGATGTCTGACCTCCAGGATGGTGCTTTTCCTACATGTCCAGACCTCATTAGGAGACACTCTGGATCCATATCAGTTGGAGAAGGTGGATATCGCTCTAGGTTGTAAGCTGAAAAATAAGGAAACCTTTAAAAGCAGAAATCCTTTTCTTTTTTTTTTTTTTCAGGTGCTCATTGAAATCTTCCTAATGTGAATACACTGCTGAAACCTCTCCAATTAGCCACAGCACAAGAATTGAAGAGCTGAAGAAAATTATGGGGAGAGGCATGGCTCCTTAGGGGTTTTTGCATTGTAATGACCCCTCGGGTGTATTTGGTGCTGACCCATGAACCTCCGATGCTGAGAGGAGACTGAAGCAACCTCTCAAGAAGTTTAGGTCAGAAGCAAATCCCCAAGTTTCTTGGAGCATTAATGGGTCCCACTGAGGGCCATTACCGAGAAAGGCTCCCCAGGGGCTGATTAGAGCAGAAAGTTGGAGGCCCTGATTGCAGGTAGGCAAAGGCAATGTGAGGGTGGCTGTGATGCCAAGTCAACCTTGATGTGTGTTATCAAGCAGAATGGCCAAGGCCCACAGCCAGTCCCTGGGTAGGGTGATCCTTTCCCTCACACTTTACTCTGGCCTCTTCCTGGAGGCAGTGTCCGGGTGGGGGGGTGTGCAATGCCAACTTCAGGACCATGATACAGCACCTCCTGAGCTCTGTGGAGGTGAGGAGGCAGCAAGGCCACAGTGCTGTAAGGAAACATCACCTTCTTGTAGTCCTCGGTGGCAGAGACACCAGCCATAGTGAATGGGACAAAGACCTCAGTTCTGCTGGAGGCTTTCAGCCTTGGCATTGCCCTCTGTCATCTCCACCACAGGCTGTCCTACGCTATCCCAGCCCTGCACCTGTTTCCCTGCAGCCTGTAGACACCCAACCTGCTTCCCCACCTTGCTCTCACTGCAGCATCTCCCCACCTTTACTGACATCCCTCTGTCCTTGCTGGCTGCTCCTTGAAACAAACGGCAAGGGGCTGATTATGGAGTCCCTCTGGGTGTCCTGTTGCACCACAGCACTACCCTACGGGTGACATTCTTGTTACCTGAAGTGCAGTGTGAACCTCTCAAGATGCACTTTGTGGCTCTTTCCCCTCCTCATGCTGCTTCCTACTACCAAGAAATGCTCCACCATCTCTGAAACCACCCTGTCACAGGCAGTCACAGGCATCTACTGTATTGGCCTTAGCCTCCACTTTGCCAGGCTAAAGCAGCCCAGGTCCCTCAGCCTCTCCAAACAGGCCATGTGCTTCAGACCCCCAACACCATCTTAGCAGACCTCCTCCAGACCCTCTCCAGTTGCTCGCCATTCCTCCAGCACTGGGCAGCCCACACTGGGACACACTGTTCCAGACATGTGGCCACAGCAGTGCTGAGAGGGGGATAAGAACTGCCCTTGCCTGGGGGGCCATGCTCTTCCTAATGCAGTCTTGTATGCAGCTGGCCTCATTTGTGGTGAGCACCCGTCACTGGCTCATATGGCATCCCTCATAATGTCCAGGGCCTTCTCCTTGGGGTCACTCCTCTGCTGGTCAGGTCTCTGCCTGCCCTGATGCACGTGTTGTTCTGCCCCACTGATGAGGTTTTCAAAGAGGACAGGATGTGGAGTAGACCCCTTCATACCCCACCTTTCCCTGGCTTCCCGGTAAATCACAAACCATTCATGAAAGCCCTCTGAGCTCCATCATCCAACCAGCTTTTTGTCCCTCTGGATGTCCACTGGACATCCACTACTCTCTCCTCCTCCACAAGTGCAGGCCTTATATCACAGAAGGCAATCAGGTGGGTCAGGAATGATTTACCTAACCGTATTGTTGTCCTGCACTAGGCATTGCGCTCCTCTGTAATGGTGAAAGGAGGTTCCCACTAAGAGAGCAAAGCCTGCAGTGCCCAAGGCCAGGGAGAAACAGAGCTGGGCTGTGCAGGAATGCCAAGAGAGGGGTTGGCTGCCCAAGCTGACTCTGCAGCACCTTTGGGCCTGTGACAGACTTCTTGAATCAATCCCCAGGAAGAACAAGGTGCCAGTGAAGAAGTCCCTGGGCCTGCGCAGCCTGTCATCCAGCCACCCTGAGGTCATCATTAGCCTAGTCCCTGTTCATATCCTCTGGCGGGGTGAGAAGAGGTTCAGGAGAAGAAGAGATAGAAGGGTTTGAGAGTGCAGGGACTAGAGCAGAGACATTGCTGTGATGTGCCTCCCATTTATGCAGTGCACATGGATGTAGATGGGATGGACTTTCCCTAAAGACAGTATTGGGATTCATTTGTTTGGACACATTTAGGAAACCCAATATGTCCTGGGGCGCTTGCCCAGCAATCACTCCAAAGGGGCATCGTTTTCCTAGAGGTCCCATGGTGTATCTGCTAGAGACATGTGGTTGTGCTGGACACCCCAGGCATCCGACATGGCCCTGCAGGCCTATTTCTGTGTCACTTAATCAAGTGTCTGCACAGAACTGCAACAGCTGTTTTTAACATTGAGACCTTCATCTGTCTCAGCTTTATAGTGAGTAGGGCTCTAGCTGTAGTAGGCATCTAGTGTCATTTCAGATGGCCAAGAAAATTCCCCACCTGCCCCCTGCCTGATGCTCTAGGAGAATGCAGGTCTCATAGTCACTCCTTCAGAGCAAGCAGACACTGGCACATGCCTTGCACCACCTCTGTCTCTTCAAAATTTACCAGATGTTTTTGAGTGACCAACTGACTCCCACCCTCCATCTCTAGTGATTACAACTGGAGTTTAGGCAAGGAGCTCACGTGCAGACCTCTATGTTTTGCTCACTTTACTTTTGGCAAGGGAAATCCCACCTCCTGTGAGTTTGTGGAGTTCACGGGAGGGATCTGAATCCCACTACATCCCAGGATCCTCTATATAGGCATGAGATGCCCAGATTGACTGATCTGATTCAACACCTGAACCATGTGTCCATGAGCTCCCTTCTTGTCGCTGCTTAGGTGTCCTGCCTAGTCAAGAGGGGGGAATCGGGGCTTCCAAACTGGGACATTTCCACCTTTGATAGATAGTCATCCTCTGATGAAATAAATTGCAATGCTGGAATCAGTCTCTCTCCACTCTTTAGAAAAGGAAAATAGCTGGTTGTTTCAGTCTACTTCAGGGAAGATTTCCCAGGAGGAGGGAGCACAAGGGACAGAGAAATTCATGCCTTCAGCTGGGCCCCTGCTCCTGAGGGGGGCCAGGCTTTAGGGACAGAGGGAGCTGATGGCAACCTGACAGCACTGCCCAAAGACAGCTGTGTGCAGGAGCAGCTCCTCTGCAAAGAGCAGCAGGGCTTGGACACTGCCTGCTGCTGCTGACATGAGATGAGAGAAGACAGCGAGAAGTGAAAGGTAGTGTAGAGTGGGAGGCCAGAGGAGAGCTCCTTGTGGGAGAAATCTTCACAGCCTTGCACACAGTAAGTCTCTGGCTGCAGGGCAATGCTAGTGTGGTTCCTGGAGGGGTCTTCTAAACCCATCCTACCCCATGGCAGTTTTTTAAGGATTGTTCTCCCAGCTTTTCCTTTGCAGAGGAGGGGGAGATGCTTCAGAGCAAGGATTCCCTGCCACACCGTCACAGGGACAGGGCATCCTGCTCCTTTCTTCCAGGGAGGGCTGCAGGGGTGTGAACCCTGGGTGTGCAGACATGTCTGCACAGACTGTACTTCAGAGCAATGTCGCTGTGCCCCAGGGTGCTGGGTACCCGGGGCAGTGACTCTGCTGCCTGCCAGGGTCAGCCCTCAGCTTGCCTGGGGAACTCCCCATGGTGCTGCGGGGAGAAGCTGTGGGTGGGAGGAGAGATCCCCATCAGGGCAGGTACTTTCTCCCATTGAGAGGCTGCTGTGTGGGTCAGGGCTGGGGAACTTATCCGGAGGAGACTTTTCAACAGGAATGCCAAGGCAGGGGATACCTGAAAGGGAAGGAGCTGTCATGAGTCTGTGCTTTCAGTTATTTTCTGTTTGGGTGGAGTGAAATGGGATTGGATCTGTCAGGTTTAGACAGGGGATGGAGGCTCCAAAACAGTGACATTGAGACAGGATCAGTTCTGGCAGGGACTCAGCAAATGCCTTCATCCACCCCTCAGCCTAAGGACAGAGCCAGCATCACCTTTCCAGCCTCAGCAAGGTTTGTCTCACCTGCTCCTTAGCACCTGCAAAAAAGAAGGTGCCCCTTGGCAGAACCCTTTGCCCAGGAGGTTTCTGCAGGGCAGAGCTGAGCACCCAGCGGGTGGGATGGTGTCTGTGAGCACTGAGAGGGGAGAGACGTGGGGACAGAGAAACAGTTTCCTGCAGGGATGGCTCCAGGCAGCAGAGTCATGCTCAAAGTGTGAGAGGAAACTGTCAACTGCATCGCCTTCTCATTTTTCCCAGCCAGCACAGCCCTCTGCTCTCAAGGCTGTGGGGTGCAGGGCAGGAGTCGTTTCCTCAGCAGCCGGACATGCAGGAGAGGAGACACTCCTGAGTGCCCCTCTCTCCCTCCCTGTCCCTGCCTCCCTCACCACAAATATCATGGTATTGCTCCATGCTGTCCATGCTGCCCTTGTGCTTCCCCTTGGACTCTCTGGGCAGGAGAGGGTTGATGCCCTTCCCCCTGTGGGTCCTGCCATGCAGACAAGTCCTAGACAGTGAGGTGTCCAAGTCCCCCCCAACCTGTGGGCAATGCAGTGTGCGGGTCTGGGAATGAGCCAGGTCTCTCATCAGGACACCCCATCCTTAGGACATTCCGCCATTTCCCTGGGGTGTCTGGCTGGGCTGCAAGCTGCCCTCCACAATACACAGCCATCCCATTGCAGCTGCGTGATATCTAGGTGCCCTAGATACCTCCCTCACGTACCATCAGAAAGAGTGCTGATGATGGGCACTTTGCAAGTGCATTCCTCTGCTCTCTGCAGTGTCATTTCTTTTTCGGGTAACACGAGTGCAACTGTCCTCCACCTCCACGGTGTGAGCACAGGGCAGCTGGGAACAAGGCAGATGGACAGGCCAGCTCTGCTCCCTCTGCACTAAAGCCAGAGTGAATCCTTTTGCCTCTCTGGAATCACAGCTGCTCACTCTGAGTGCAGCAGCAATGCTGAGGGTTTCTACCTCCAGGAATCCTCCTCAGGTGTGACAGGGTCAGCTAAAGAAAACCAAAAATACTTAAAAGTATTCATGAACTCACATTATGTGAAACTAGGAGAGAAGGTGCTGAAAATCCCTTCAACATTATGAGTGAGGATTAAATCTGACAGGAACTGGGAATATAACTGTTTAGTCACCCCTGTTCCTGTGTCCACAGTGCTGTAGGTCAGGGCTGACTCCTCTGGAGCCCACGGGCAGAGGCCCCTGCTCCTCATGGCAAATTCAGCTAGCAGAAACCAGAGCTCAAGCAATGGAGCTCGAGAATGGTGCTGCTGAAATGGGGAGAAGTAACGTGTTTGTGTTTGGGGAGGTTATGAGAAATTTTTGCTCAGAGAAGTCTGCCCTAACTTGTCAATGTCTCTTCTTCCTCGGACAGTTCCCCCTGTGCCTTAAAGGAGCAAATGTCCAATGGCAGCTCCCTCAATGAGTTCCTCCTTCTGGCATTAGCAGACACACGGGAGCTGCAGCTCTTGCACTTCTCGCTCTTCTTGGGCATCTACCTGGCTGCCCTCCTCGGCAACGGACTCATCATCACAGCCATAGCCTGCAACCACCACCTCCACACCCCCATGTACTTCTTCCTCCTCAACCTCTCCCTCCTTGACCTGGGCACCATCTCCGTCATTGTCCCCAAATCCATGTCTAATTCTCTGTGGGATACCAGGGCCATTTCCTACTCGGGATGTGCTGCCCAGGTCTTTTTCTTTGCCTTTTTCTTTTTGGCTGAGTATTCTCTTCTCACAGTCATGGCCTATGACCGCTACAATGCCATCTGCAGACCCCTGCACTACGGGACCCTTATGGGCAGCAGAGCCTGTGTCAAGATGGCAGCAGCTGCTTGGGCCAGTGGTTTTCTCAATGCTGTGCTGTACACTGCTAATACATTTTCAATACCACTCTGCAAAGGCAATGTTTTGGACCAGTTCTTCTGTGAAGTTCCTGAGATCCTCAAGCTCTCCTGCTCAGACTCCTACCTCAGGGATGTTGGGGTTCTTGTGATTGGTGGCTGTTTAGCCTTTGGGTGCTTTGTTTTCATTGTGCTGTCCTACGTGCAGATCTTCAGTGCTGTGCTGAAGATCCCCTCTGAGCAGGGACGGCACAAAGCCTTTTCCATGTGCCTGCCTCACCTGGCCGTGGTCTCCCTGTTTATCAGCACTGTCCTGTTTGCCTGCCTGAAGCCCCCTTCCCTCTCCTCCCCAGCTCTGGATCTGGTGCTGGCCTTTCTGTACGCAGTGATGCCTCCAGCAATGAACCCCCTCATCTACAGCATGAGGAACAAGGAGCTCAAAGACGCACTGAGGAAACTGCTTCAGTAGGTACAATGTCAGCACTAGTAACTGTCCCATGTGCATCTGCTCCTCATTCCCAGGGTATTTGGCAACATAGCTACATGTTGCTCATGTCTTTCTTTCTTTCTTACTTTTCTCTGTTACATTCTCCTAAAAGAAATAAATATTTTGCTTCGTGCCACTTGTCCTCGGGAATCTTTCAGTTGAATCTGATCCAGAGACCGTGTTGAAGCAGGAAGCCAGGCTTCCGCCTTCATCAGCAGAGATGGGTGAACCTCCGAGCCCACTAGTCTGAGCTCCCTGGATGCTTTCAGTGCAATGAGGAGAGTTTTCCTTTGCAGTGTCTCTTTTGGTGCTGACACCAAGGGAGCTCAGGGGCACAGAGTCAGGCTCCGATGAGTACAGGCATGACCATACCATGGGTCCCGTGTCCATTAGGAGAGCTCAGCTCTTGTGGCCACAGTCAGGGTATGATCTCACACCCCTCTCCTGTGAGGGTGGCAGCTGGCTGTCACTATGGGCTGATCCCTTCCCACCACAGCATTCCAAAACTCTAAACAGAGCAAGAGTGGAAAGGAGGAGAGTCTGGACGCAGCCTGTGGGGACAGACCCTCTGCTCCTCAGGACCGTTCCCCCACTGCCACAGCAGGCATTTCCTCACTGCAGCCTTCACTTGGGGGCTGCAGCTTTCTTGGAGACTCGTCCACCAACAGCAGCAGGACTTTCTCTTCTCAGGGCTTTTCTCCTCATATGCAAACTGTCCTCTGTGGTCTGATATGTGTATATGGCCCCAGTGCTCTTGTAATGTGCTGGTGGTAGGTTTGTGCTTCCCTGTGCATTTCTGTGATCTCAGGCAGGACCAGGCATTGGGGGCATTTAGGGCAGACCTGGCCTGCACAAGAACATTGCTATAATAAAAGGGGATCCCCTCCATCACCTGCCTGAATTCTGGCCTTTCTTCAGAAGCTGTAGTCAAAAATACGCCCAAAGACATTGCAAAGACATTTATGGGTGCACCATAAAAGGGCCTGCTGCTCTGCTTGTGACCTCCATGGGATGCAGGGGACAAACTCAGAGTGTACATGTGATCTGTTAGGCACTGAGGGCTGGATCGAGGGTTCATCTGTTGTTGACTAGTGCCAGTGGAGCTGGTGAATGGTCTCTGAATTTCCTGCCTGAGGCTGTCCCACAGGTGACAGTGCTGATGACAGATGCCCATCCTTCTGGAGGGGAATCTGAGACCCCAGGAAAGCTCAGGGGATGTCCAGAGACAGCGTGTGCCTGGTGGGCAGTGAGTGGAGCCTCACAAAGTGAGGGATGGTCCACAGAGGAGTGACCAGAAGGTAGAGCACTAAATGCAGGTATGCATGGGAAAACAAGTGCTCTGCAATCCCCAGAGAGGCAGTGGTGATCCAGGAGGTGCAGGGAAGGGTCACTGGAGAGTGATTCCTTCACCCTCAGTGAAACACCACAGGCTGGAGCTAGTGCATGCCCAAACACATCTCCTGCCATTTCAAACACCCTGGGGTCACTCTGAGCATCATCCACAAGCACAGACATGTGTCAGCAGTATCAGTGGTGGTGATCCCTGTCCAGCTGGATCTGCTTCCTGCTGCAATCAGCATGGCCAGGACTGAGTCAGAAGTCACCCCATGGCCTCATGACCCCACAGCTGCTTGCTCTGCAGAGCAGCACCGCCAGCCCGGGGCCCTGCAGGGAGCACAGGGCAGGGGTGCAAGAATGGCCAGGCCAGCATGGACACACTGACCTGGGGAAACGCTCTCTGGGGAGCAGGGTTGTCCCAGGAGAGAAGCAAGGCAGCGTTCAGAGATAGGAAATGAGAACGAGAACCAGGTTTCCCTGTGCACCAGCTCAGGGCAGGCAGGTCTGTCCCCAGAGCAGCAGGAGCTGCCAGAGGGCCTGCAGGGCCAGGGCTCTCGTGCTGTGCTGGGCAGCAGGGTGGGCATGGAGGGGCTGCAGGCAGACAGGGAGGGGGATGTGCTGGGCACAAGAGCAGGGGAGACAGAGAGTGACCAGCCTCATTGCAGGGCTTTGTCCCCCTTGCTGGGGAGCTGCTGCCCTTGTCCTTGGGCCTGGCTTGAGTTACACTGTGGACATGGCTGTGCCTGGCCCTGCACCTCTTGGGTGCTGACCTGACCCTGTCCCCATCCTGCTGACCTGACTCCCTGTCTCTACCTTGGATCTGCCTCCTCACTACAGTCAAGAAAGCCTTGTCAAGGGAAGCTGGGACCCGAGCAGATCCCAGAGAAGGCTGTAGGTACAAAAGGTGACCCAACATCCATAGCAGCAGCTCTTGCCTAACAGCCAATTTAAAGGTGTAGGGGGAGCTTTGGATTTGGACCCCTATCCAGGGAACAGGGCACAGAAAGTCTTAGCTGGGTGAAAAAGCGAGCCAGACACATGGGCCTGATTTTATGATGCATGACAACAGGTCTTTATGACAACAGGTCTTTCTGTACCACAGCTCAACTGTTTATGCACCATTTGTGACTGGGTTCCTGCTACAAAGAGTATGTTGTTGGGAGCAGCAAGAGCGGGACTGCTCCGTATGGGAAGGGGAGCCACAAGACGAGAGTGATGGCAAGGCAGGCAGGGCAGGGACCACAAACGAGAGGTGCTGTCCCGCAGTGCCTGGACAAGAGGAGCAGAGCAGATTTGGGGATGGTAACTGGGGTCAGGCACAGTCCAGAGATGGCCAGACAAGACTGGAGGGCTCCAAACAGCCCTGCTTTGTGCAGGAGGTTGGACTGGGGACCTCCAGAGGTTCCTTCCCACCGAAAATCCTCTGTGACTCCCTGAATTGAAAGACCCTGGGCACAGGGACAGGCTCTGCCTTTCCCATGGGCTGCACTCCTGGCAGGTGAGGGGCAGAGCCCTTGGCCAGCCCCACGCTCCCTCCTCTGCCCCTGAGCGGGACAGGGCCTGCGTCCAGGATAGAGCCCCATCATGGCCCCGCTGCAGGCTGCTCCCTGCAAAGGCTGAAACCCTGATGTTCCCAGCACAGAGCTGACGTTGAAGCAGCATCCGGAGCCCGGCCGGCCTCAGCAGCCTCGGGTCTCCTTGGTCCAGCCGCGGGGCCCTGAGCAGGGCTGCTCACCCTGCCCCACGGTCGCCCATGCTCCCCGACCCCCCCCCATGCCTTTCTTACTCCAGCCTTTGCAGTTGCGTGTGCCTGGCTCTGCCCTCTTGCCTTCACCACAGTCACAGCTGCATTGAAGCCCATGAAAATCCCCGTGCTCCTACCCTCGAGCTGACATCCACTCAGACCCTGGAACCTGGTTGGCCACAGACGCGTTGCCCATCCAGTGCCCTGGCTGTGCAGCCGAGGGCAGGGGTCTTTACCCCAATTTCCTTGCTCCTCCCAGCACATCTGCTGCTGTGCCCATGTCAAACCCTCCTGCTACCAGACTGTCCTGGGGCCTGAGGCAGCTCCAGCTCCCTCCAGGGCTGCACTGGAGCCTTTCAGGAGTGGGCTGAGGTGGAGCTGGCACTGCCAGGGTGGGTGAGGAGAGGGCAGCTCCCCTCTGCCATGCTGAGTCTGGGCCTGAGGCTGGGGCTGGGCACAGCTTTTCCCTGTAGAGATCCCTGTGGAGCCACTCCAGGGGATCCTCCACCTCTGCCCTGGCAGCAGCACCAGTGCTCAGGGTGCTGGGGTGGAAGTGCACAAGTGTGGAAGGGGGATGGGCTGCCCACAGGGAGCACTGAGAACTTGTCTGTGCACTCAGGGACAGAGTGAGGAAAGGCAGAGCTCAGCTGGAGCTGGCACCAGAGACCTTGGACATGGAAAGTGCTGGGGCATTAAATGTCTTCTTTGCCTCAGCTTTCCAGGGGAAGCTCTGCCTGAGGCCTCCCAGTTATGGAGGTGTTAGCAGACAGCCATGCTCTGGGATGTGCTGGGGTGTGGTGCAGAAGAGAGGCCGTGCAAGGCTGGCCTTTTCTCCTGTGTCTGGATACGGAGACCTGCAGGAGGACAGAGCTGGTCATGGACCACCCCACAGCTGGGGGAGCATCCCATGCTGGAAAGGGGTGATGTGAGGGTCTGGTCTGGGATGATGGCCCTGTGGCAGCTTCCCCAGTGTCTCCATGCAACACAGGGAACAACCTGGGCTCTTCTCTCCTGCACCCTCCATGTCCTGGTGCCTTTCCCAGGAGACCTGCATTTGCCCTGCAAGCACACGGCCAAGTGCTCCCACACTGCCGTTCACACACAGGAGCTGCCTGCTGGCATTTTTCCTCTCCTGAGCCCTTTCCAGCCCAGCCCAGACCCCCTCCGACTCTCCCCACCTCCCCTGCCCTCTCCCCAGCCCACCCAGCAGAGCAGCCCAGGCTGGGGTGGCCCCACGGCAGTGCCTGCTGCAGGGGGCTGCAGAGCTCTGGGCACTCACCCCACAGCCCCAGACCCTCTGAAGGACACAGCAAGTCCTGTGGGGCAGAGAGGGGTGTCAGCCTCCCCATCAGCCCCCGGGGGGTCTGGGGGCCAGCAATGGCACAAGGAAATGGAGGCCACTCACTCCATGTCTCCACTGCTCTCATGACCAGCAGATCCTTAACCCTGGCTGCCTGCAGCCTCTCTGGGCAGCCCCTCTGCCCAGCACAGCACGGGAGTCCTGGCCCCGGGGCTCCTCAGGCAGCTCCAGTGACAGAGCAGCCTGCCCCGAGCTGACACACACAGAAACAGGTTTTCATTTATTCCTCCCCACAAGCACACAGTTGCTCCTTTGCTCTTCTCCAGAGACAACCCTGCTCCCCAGAGGGCCTTTCCTCAGGTCAGTGTGTCCATTCTGGCCTAGACGGCCCTTCCTGCACCCCTCCCCTGTGCTCTCCATAGGGTTCCGGGCTGGCAGTGCTGCTCTGCATGGTGAGCGGGCTTTGGGGTGACTCTGCACTGGCCATGCTGGTCAGGGCAGACCCAGCTGGTCCAGCATCACTGCACCTGACAACGCCCTCCCCAGGGTCTGTGGCTGCGGAGGATGCTTGGAGCAATCACAGGGCATTTCCAAGGGCTCAGGGGTGGCATAGACTCAGCCCACTGCCTCTCCTGAGATTGCAGAGCCCTGATTTGGTGCATTCTTTGGTTTAGCCCTTTGCTTTGGGTGACTCCACTTGGTTTTGGGAGACTCCACTCACTGCCCATCCCAGGAATGTGCTGTCCCTGGAGATCCCCTGTGAAATTCTGGTGGCTCCATACTCCCTTCCAGAAGGATGGGCATCCATCACCAGCTCTCTAATAGGTGCGACAGTGCCCAGAAGACACTTCTTGACCACTCACCCTCTGCAGGGGCACTGGACACCCACAAGTGACAGCTGAATCCAGCCCTCATTCCTTCACACATCACCCAAAAGAGCTGATGCCCCTTAGCCCATGGAAAACCCAGGCATGGCAACAGGGCCTTTTTGGGGGCAATTCCCTGAGCACATTCTTGGCTCCAACTTGGGAAGAAGAGCCCAACCTTCAGGCACAGTACTAAGGAGATCCCCTTTTATTACAGTGGTGCTACTTGGGAGGCCAGCTTTGACACAGTGATCAGCAGCTTTGCAGAAGGCTCTGGGTCAGACGGATGGGCTTTGTGCCTCTGCAGAAGTGGGAGGAATTCAAACATTTGTGTACAAACATGGCTATCACAGGGAGAACACCCAAAGTACAAGAGTTGCTGGAGACAAACTAAGATAAACAGGAAATCACTTGTGAGGAGAGATGGGCACCTCATTGGTACTGAACTAGTACCAGCTGAGACAGTTTCCTCACTGCCTCCTGGAGCTCCTTGTTCCTCATGCTGTAGATGAGAGGGTTCACTGTTGGAGGCACTAACGCATACAGGACAGTCACCACCAGATCCAGAGCTGGCAAGGAGAGGGAGGGAGGCTTCAGGTAAGCAAATATTACAGTGCTAACACACAGGGAGACCACGGCCAAGTGTGGGAGGCACATAGAAAATGCCTTGTGTCGTCCCTACTCAGAAGGGATCCTCAGCACAGCAGTGAAGATCTGCACGTAGGACAGCACAATGAAAACAAAACACCCAAACATTAAACAGGCAGTAGCCACAGTAACCCCAACTTCCCTGAGGTAGGAGTCTGAGCCGGAGAGCTTGAGGATCTGGGGGATTTCACAGAAGAACTGGTCCATGACATTGCCTTGGCAGAGCGGTATTGAAAATGTATTAGCAGTATGCAGGTGAGCATGGAGTAAACCACTGGCCCAGGCAGCTGCTGCCATTTGGACACAAGCTCTGCTGCCCATGAGGGTGCTGTAGTGCAGGGGTTTGCAAATGGCAACGTAGCAGTCATAGGCTGTGACAGTGAGAAGAGAATACTCTGCTGACACAAAGAAGACAAAGAAAAAGACCTGGGCAGCACATCCTGAGTAGGAAATGGCCCTGGTGTTCCAGAGGGAATTGGCCATGGATCTGGGGACAATGACAGAGATGGTGCCAAGGTTGAGAAGGGAGAGGTTGAGGAGGAAGAAGTACATGGGGGTGTGGAGGTGGTGGTCACAGGCTACGGCTGTGATGATGAGGCTGTTGCCCAGGAGGGCAGCCAGGTAGATGCCCAGGAACAGTGTGAAGTGCAAGAATTGGAGCTCCTGCGTGTCCGCAAGTGCCAGCAGGAGGAACTCAGCAAAGGAGCTACCATTGGACATTTGCTCCCTCTCGGCTTTGGGGGAAAACCGGTGGCAAGTTACAGCAGTCTTCTCTGAGCCAAACCCATTGCATTTGTAGTAGAAATTCCCACATTTTCTCTGTACTTTGCATTCATTCAGCGCTCTCTCTGGAGCTCTGGTGCATGCTGACTGAACATGACATGCAGCGCAGGCGCCTCTGCCCATGGTCTCCAGAGGAATCAGTTTTGCTCTGTCAGAGGATGTAAATGGAGGTGTCAATCAGCCCCATGTATCTGGTGGGATACCAGAAAATGGTTGCCATGATGTGCAGAAAGGGGACTTGTGTCCAATGACACAGTGGGAATATTCTCTGTTTACCGGAATGAGAGATGAATACAGCACTCGTGCCAGCTCCCTCCGAAAGAGAAGACCCTTGAGAGGGAGTCATCTCTCCCAGCCTTGCCCTCTTGAACAGAAGTGTCTTTATATGGATCAGTCACGCCAGATCCCACTCGAGCAAGGCAGAGAAACAGTCAAGTGCAGGCAGGGGCTGACCCGACCCTTTCTAGATGTCTCTGTCCCAATGACATAGACCCTCTCCTCACATCAATTTACCATCTGTGCTCTATCTCCAGGCACTGTAGTGGGAGTGGGAAGGGACTAGATCTGATGCACACATCCTGCAGCAGATCATGTCCACCCCGTATGTGGAAGGGCTGTTCCACTTTTAGACATCTATCTTTTACATAAATGACCTGCAGCAGAGATCTGGTCATGGACTGATTTTGTTTTTAGATGCCTCCACCTCATCGTGGGAGCATTCTTTGATGGAGTAGAAATCTTTGGCATTTCAATTGCTCTCAGCATGAGCACTTGTGCATCGCAAGGGGAAAAAAGGGCTCGCTGTGACTTTGTACAGAGTCGCGGGATCTGGTTTGTCAATGAGTCTTGCCCCTCCCTGACCTGTGCTTGCCCCTCTCTCAACCAAAGCACAATTACACTCAGACGTTCCTCTCAGAAAGAAAGTGGACTGAAGTGAGAGTGGACTTCGGGTTTTAAGGGAAGATTTCCAGTTTCTTCTCCTGCAGGCCAGATATGGAGACCGTGATGAAGAGCGTGGTAAGATCAGCTCATTTCCCAGCCTCACAGGGTGCGTTTCCTGGAGCCGCACAGGTTTCAAGGTGGCTGGGAACAGCTCACTCCCATGCAGACTCCTCTGTTGCACAACTCGCAGTGTCAGTGTCTGAACTGCAGCTGAAACCCCCCCAACCCCAGATGGCCTGAGAGAGGAATGGGAGCATCATGGAGAGGAGGGGAAACAAGGAGCAATGCCATGATCCTGCTGCCAAGGGAGGCAAGGAGAGAGAGACAGATGGGCACTCGGGAAAGCCTTCCCCTTGCCCAGCTGGGCATGCCGCCTTGCAGACGGCAACATCGCAGGGCAGTTGCTCTCAGCCCTGTTGTCAGGTAGCATGAAATGGGCCCATGGCAGGAGAGAGGCCCCTCTCCTCTGCCACAGGTCTGGCTGCAGAGGAGGTGGCTCAAGCCCTGGGCTCCATGCCTTTTGAGATAGAGGCTCTGCTGGGTTTCCCTGCCCATCTCTACTGCCTGGAGCTGTCCCTGCTAGCAGCTCTTTCTCTGTCACAGAATCCCATCCTGCCCTGTGTGTGCTCAGTTCTGCCTTACAGAATCCTCCCAGGACAGGGCACTGGCCAGGGACATTGCTGTGCTCAAAAGTCCTAGGGAGCAGGTCACATAAATGCTGATAATGCCATAAAGGTGATGCTGATGCTGTTTGTAGGCTGGGTGAGGATGAAGGTGCTTGCTGAGGTTTTTCACAGACCTATTGATCTTTGAGAGTGAAGGTTTAGGAGTCCCAGTTCTTTGTCAGACCAGAAAACTCTTTCCTTTTGTCTCTGCAAAAATTAGGGAACTGAAAGCACCTAGCTGAAAAGAAAAGCTCCTTCCATTTCAAGGAGCCCTTGTCCTGAGCTCCCTCTTGAAAAGTCCCCTCAGGAATGTGCTCAGGGTGAGCTGGAGCTGTGAGCAACCGTGACCCTGACCCACGCAGCACCTTCTCTATGGGAAAATGAACCTGCCCTGCTGGAAGTCTCTCCTCTCACCCAGAGCTTCTCCCCACAGCATCATGGGTAGCTCCCCGGGCAGGCTGAGTGCTGACCCTCACAGGCGGCAGAGTCACTGCCCTGTGCACACAGCACCCTTGGCCACAGGGACACTGCTCTGAATTACAGCCCTGGGCAGCCCTGGGTGCATTCCCTGGCTTCACAACCCCAGAAGCCGTCCCTGGGATAAGGTAGCAGCATGCCCTGTCCCTGTGATGGTGTAGCAGGAATCCTGCTCTGAAGCATCTTCTCCTGCTCTGCACAGGAGAAGTCAGGAGAGCGATCCTTAAGAATCCAATCACGGGATGGGATGGGTTCAGAAGCCCCCTCCAGGAACCTCAGTAGCATTGCCTTGCAGCCAGAGACTTACCGTGTCAAGGACTGTGAAGATTTCTTCCTCAATGAGCTCTCTTCTCTCTTAAGAGGAATGGTTATAGTACACTTGCTGATTAATATAAACCGTTTCTTTAGCTGGCTATAGTTACCAAATATAAACAATGCCACAGCCTGTAATGCTGCAATGCAGGTGCTAAAAGCATTTCAGCACTTCTATTTGTACATCTGTGCCTTTTTCTTAATGAGGAGAAAAATAAAGCATGAACAGACTTGGTGCTGTTCTGTTCCTTTTTACTTTTATGCAGGAAATGTGTTGTTGTTTGGCATCCCTGTATTACAGCATTATTATGCCTTTAGTGGAAGCACTTGAGAGCCGTTAAAGCATGGACAGACATGTTACGTGGTTGGATGCTCATCTGCCACATAAGATGATTATCTCCCTTTGGGTTATGTGATGGTTGCCTCTGTGGTGATCTACCAGCAATGTCTGGTCAGTGCCCACATCTACTGGTAGCACTTTCCCCCTGGGGACCAGAACTGCCTGAGTGGTGCTCTTCTGATCAGACACCCAGAGAAATGCGTCCTGGGAAAGGATGATTGCTGCTTTGGTCATGGGGTAGAGGCTTGTCTGCTTGAGGTACCACCTGCAGGCAATGGCCTTTCGTCTTCCTGAGCAAAGAACCTGGTTGGAAGGAGCCTCTGGAAATGAGATAGCAGGCTGTGAGCTGGGGAGCTCTTCAGACATGCAGAAGGTTGTCGCCTCTTACAAAATAAACTTGGAAATTATGATTCATAACCAGGCTCCTTTGACAGTGCCTGCCCTCAGCTTTCCTGCCTGTGCTGTGCTGCTTGTGCTGCAGACTGACTTGGACACCAGCATCCGTGAAGCCCAAAGGACAGCACCAACTATCATTTATATTCCACATGTCCATGTACAGTGGGAGGCTCTTGGACTCTCACTGAAAGCTACATTTACTACACTGTTACAGAAGGGTCCAGCATAGGCACCAGTTTGGTAGCTTGCAACACCAGCTGGATGCCATGCAAATCTCCCCAAAGAGCTCTTCCTATCAGTAGCTTTCCTTCTTCGGTTTCCTGTTCAGTTATGTATCCTTGAAGCACCTGAATGCTGTGCTTTCCCAAGTGAATGGACACCGTCATCACGAGAGCACCCTACCTGAACCTTCTAGAATTTGCTGTGGCAGCAAACAGCGCTGAAAACGTTTGTCCAAAAGTGTTTTCTGAGTCCAGAGATTCACTCAGACCCAGCTTTCCCCCCATTCCCACACACAGGCTTCTTAGACAGATGTATAATTTTGCCTGGGAGAATAATTCTGGCAATTTCAAGATAGTTATTTATATCCTGAACCAAATGAATGAAATGTATGCAAAGTGCACAGCAATCAAGATCTGTTTGCCAATAGCATGTCTTCTGACAGTCTGCCATTGCAAAGATAGGTGTCACAGTGTTCGTAGTAGAAATGGCTTTAGCATTTGAATGCCTTAACTACAATATCAGTTCTTCCTTCATAAGGGCCAAACCTTTACAAATTAGGAATTTTAATTCCATCCTGTGCTTTGGTAACTTTGGGAAGACAACTACACCGCTTTCCATCAGCAGACTTCAGTAGGAGTACATCCGCCACTTGCTAGACTTCTGGGAGTTGGCATTAACAGGTTACGCTTCTGGTGATGATGTTTTCCTGAACACAGAAACACAGATCTTAACCGGATGTGCTTATCCCGCATCCTTTTCTGCAGAGCTGCTGCCCAGCTGGGCACTCCCCGGCCCGTATCACTTCAGGGTGTTGGTCTGCCCCAGGGGCAGGACATGCTGTTTGATTTTTGAATTTAATAAAGTTCATGGCAACCCATTCCTCCCGCCTGCTGAGGTCCATCTGGATGGCAGCCCTCGAGCTTAGGACTGTTTTCCTGATTAAAGGCCATCTGCAAATGTGATGAGAGTTGTGTCCCCCAGGTAACCGATGAACGTGTTAGACAGGACAGGTCCCAGTATAGAGCCCTGCGTACTCCACCTGTCACCGACTTCCAGGTAAAGCACCACTCATTCACAAAAGCCCTCTGAGCTTGATCATCCAACCAGCTTTTAACCCATCCGGTTGTCTGCCCAGCCTATCATAATGCCCTATTTGTATACAAGAATATTCTTGGAGACAGTGTCAAACTCCTTGCTAAAATCATCGTAAAGGACACCCACTACTCTCCTCTCCTCACCAAGTACAGATCTTTTATCGCAGAAGGCAATCAGGTGGGTCAGGAATCATTTCTCTGCACTAAATCCATGCTGGCGGTTCCCAGGCACCTTCTTCTCCTTCAAGTGCCCAGAAATGTGATGCAAGACGATTCACTCCATGAAACACTCCTCACCAAAGTGAGGCTGAACAGCCTGCAGCTCCCTGGGTTGTCCTTGTGGCCTTTTCTGGTGATGGGCACAACATACTCCTTCTCCTGGTCATTGGGGCCTCTCCTGATCTCCACAACCTTTCAAAGAGGATAGAGACTGGCCTTGTTGTGAGAGCGGCCAGCCCTCTCAATGTCCTCAGGTGCAGCCCATCCAGTCCCATAGACTTGTATGGGTTGAGTTCTTGCAAGTCATCCCTCACTCAGTCATCCCCCAACATTGCTTGCTTTTTTTTCCCCCTCTGGACTCCTGACTAGGCACAACAGCCTAGGAGACCTTCTTGGTGAAGACAGAAGCCAAGAAGGCCTTGAGCTCCGCAGACCTATCTGCATCTGCTGTTAATAGATTCCTTGCTGGATCCAGCAGTGAGCCAACATTTTCCTTTTTACTCTTTTACTGTAACTGAAGCTGTAGCAGCTCTTCTTCATGCTCTTCAGGTTCCCTGCAATTGTCAATCCTAGGGGAGCTTTGGCTTCCCTAACACCATCCCTTCTCACTGGACAATATTTCTAGATACCATCTTGCAGCCTCGCCTTCCTTCTGCTTCTTTATTGCCCTGGAGCTCAGTCCTGAGTTCCCAGTGCAGCCACGCCGATCTCCCAAGATGTCTACTAGTTTTACTGAGTACCATGATGGACTCTTTTTGTGCTTGGTGGGTGCTGTCCTCAAAGACCTGCTGGCTTTCCTGAGCTGCTGGGCCCTTCAGAACTGCCTCCCATGGGATCCCCCACCAGTCCCCTGAATGGCCCGAGTCTGCCCCTCTGAAGTCCAGGGTCTGTGCTCCTCTACTATCCTTCCTCACTCCACTCAGGAGCTGGAACTCTACTTTTTCTTCATCACTGGAGGCAAGGCAGACACTGACTGTACCATCCCTGATCAGTTCCTCCCTGTTTGAAATTTTCAGATACAAAGCAGCATCACAAATCGTGCATTTGTGCGAAGAAGCTGTCCCTGATGCCCTCCAGAAACCTCCTGGCCTGCTTGCACTCTGCTGTTTGGCCTTCCAGTTCATGTCAGGGGGATTAAAGTCCCCCCGATAAGAACCAGGGTCTCTGATCCACAGACTTTCTCACACTGCTTAAAGGAGACTGTGTCCACCTCCCCTACCTGATTGGGTGGTCTGTAACTCCCATTGCGATGTCACCCTTGTCACCCACAAGCTCTCACCCAAAGCCTTGCCTTAATGTGTTAGGAGCTCCACACGTCTGAGCTGTCCCTTCACACAAGGGGCATCCCCTTTCGTCATCTTCCCCGTTGCTCTCTCCTGAAGAGTTTCTACCCTACCATCAGGGCTCTCCTATCGTGCAAGTGATCCACCACATCTCAGTACTCTAGCAATGTTTCACTCAGATTGGTCATGGTGCAACCTGTTACCAGGAGCCAAGGACACTGTGTGTGCGATGGCCCCACTTCAGAGCAGAGCCATGCTGGCATAGATAGCAGGTGGCAATGTCATGGTGAATGGAGGTTGCCACTAGGACAGCAAAGCCTGCAGTGCCCAAGGCCAGGCAGAAACACAGCTGGGCTGTGCAGGAATGGCAGGAGAGGGGTTTGCTGCCTGAGTTGACTCTGCAGCACCTTGGGGCCTGTGACAGAGGTGAACCAATGTCCAGGCACGATAAGGTGCCACTGAAGAAGTCCCTGGCCTGGACAGCCTGCGATCCAGTGATCCTGTGGACCTCATTAGCACAGTCCCTGTTTATGTCATCTGGGGGTGAGAAGAGGTTCAGGGGGAGGAGAGCAAGAAGGATTTCAGAGTGCAGGGACATGAATGGAGACCTTGGTGTGATGTGCCTCCTGTTTATGCAGCACGCTTGGATGTGGGCAGTACAGACTGTGCCCGAAGGCAGAGGTAGGATTCATTTGTTTGGGCACAGGGAGGAAACCCAAGATGCCCTGGGGCACTTGCCCAGCACCACTCCAAACAGGCAGGGCTTTCCTCTAGGGGCCATACTGTATCTGCTAGAAACATGCAGTTGTGCTGGACACCCCAGACATCTGACATGGCCCTGCCAGCCTTTTTTTATGTCATTACATGCAGTGTCTGCACTGGATTACATTAGGATTTTGCACTGTAGGGATCTGCTTGTGTCACAGGTTCACAGTGAGTGGTGCTCTAGCAGTATTAGGCATCTGGGGTCATTTGAGATGGCCAAGGAAATTCCCCACCTGGCCCCCACCTCATGCTCCAGAAGGATGTGGGTCTCACAGTCGCTCCATCAGAGCAAGCAGACACTGGCACATGCCTTGGACCACCTCTGTCTCCTCAACTCTCCCCAGGTGTTTGTGCGAGAGCAACTGACTCCCACCCTCCATCTCAGGTGATTATAATGTGAGCTTAGACAAGGATCTCACACACAGACATCTATTTTGTGTACACTTTGGCTTGAGAAAGGAGAATCCCACCTCCTGCTTTTTTTTGTGCAGTTGGTGGGAGAGAGCTGAATCCCACTGCATCCCAGGGGCTTCTAAATGGGCATGAGATGCCTAGATTGACTCATCTGAATCAAAACATGAATCATGGGTAAATGACCTCCCTTCTTGTCCTCGAGTAGCTTCATGCCTAGTTAGGAGTGAGACATTTCCGCCTCTTGCAGCTAACCATCCTGTGATGAGACAAATTGTCATGCTGGAATCAGTTTCCCTTCAGTGTTGAGAAGGAGACCAGTGGTGATTATTTTAGTCTACTTCAGGGAACATTTCCCAGGAGGAGGGAGCACAAGGGACAGAGGAAGTCAGGACTTCAGCTGGGCCCCTGCTCCTGGGCAGGGCCAGGCTCCTGCAATGGAAGGAGCTGATGGCAACCTGGCAGCACTGCTGAGAGACAGCTGTGTGCAGGAGCAGCTCCTCTGCAAAGAGCAGCAGGGCTCTGGGTACTGCCTGCTGCTGCTGACATGAGATGAGAGAAGGCAGAGAGAGGTGAAAGGCAGTGTGGAGTGGGAGGAGAGAGGAGAGCTCCTTGTGGGAGAAATCTTCACAGCCTTTTGCATGGTAAGTCTCTGGCTGCAGGGCAATGCTACTGAGGTTCCTGGAGGGATCTTCTAAACCCATCCCATCCTATGACTGATAGATTCAGTCATGAATTCAGTGACCTCTGGTCTGTGAGAAACTTCATCAAACCCCTTCAACCCCACCTCAGCCTACAGACAGCACTGGCAGCACCTTGACTGCTTTATAAGAGTTCTTCTGACCTGCTCCTTAGGACCTGTGAGAACAGAGATACCTCTGCCCAGTGACCTGTCCTGGGCGGTTTCTGTGGGGCAGAATGGAGCCCACAGAGGGTGGGATGGGGTCTGTGAGCAGCGGCAAGGAAAAGATGCTGGGACAGAGTAAGAGCTGGCAGTGGGGACAGTGCCAGGTGGCAGAGATGGTCAGGGAATGAGAGGGAACTGCTAACAGAATGGTCATGGGAGAATGGATCTGAGCAAGTCTTGGTCAGTCCCTCCAATGCAGACAGCTTCTTCCGAACAAGCCCCCCATGTCTCTTCTCTGACCCAGCAGAGCCTCTGTCCTGACAGCCATGGAGTCCAGGGGCTGAGAGTGACTGCCCTGTGTTGTCACTGTCTGTGAGGCAGCATGCCCAGCTGGGTAAGGTGAGGGCTTTCCTGAGTGCCCATCTGCCCCTCTCTCCTTGCCTGCCTTGGCAGCAGGATCATGGTGTTGCTCTTTGTTTCCCCTGCTCTCCATGCTGCTTCTGTTCTTCTCTCGGGCTCCCTGGGGTTGGTGGGTTTTCAGCTGTAGTTCAGACACCTGCGCTGCAACTTGTGCAACACAGGGGTCTTCTTGGGAGTGAGGCGTCTGCAGCCCCTCTCTAACCTGTGCAACTCCAGGAAATGCAGTCTGTGCAGCTGGGAAATGATCTGACTTTCCCTTAAGGAGAGCCCATGTTCACTCCTAACGGTCCTTTGACTGTTTCCCTATAATGTCCTGCCAGACTGCGATCTGCCCTCCAGAAAGGCACTGCTGTCTCATAGCATCTCTGTGATATCTGAGAGACAAATGAAGAATCTGCAGAGATGCTGAGAGTATGGAGATGGTGTTGGGAAACTGTATACGGGCATCTGAAAAGAGCCCTGTGTGTCCTTGGCTAGAAGGGGAGTGTGGAGACCTCCCTCTGGTGCCCTGAGAAAGGGAGAGATGGTTGGAGAGCTGCGGTTTTGAAACTGGACTCGTCTGCACTCAGCAGGGTTTGGTTTCTTTTTAGGGCAACATATGAGAGTGATCATCCCCCAGCTCCAAGAGGTGCGAGCAAATGACAGCTGGGAACAAGGCTAATAGACAGACAAGCTGTCCTCACTCTGCACCAAGGGACAGGGAATCCATTTTTCTCAGGATTCACAGTAGAAATGCTGAGAATTGCTGCCTTTGAGGATCACTCCCCAGGGGTGACAGGGGCATCTCAAATGAAATAAACACTGTTAAAAAGTCCCATGAACTCTGTTCCTCAGCCCTCATTCTTTAGAAGTGGTGGTGCAGATGCTGAAAAGCCCTTCCACATGCCCAGTGGATTTCACCTGAGAGGAACTGTGACTGTCCGAGCTAGTGACCCCCATTCCCATGTATCCCACCACTATACAGCCAGACTGACTCCTCTGGAGCTCATGGGCAGAAGTCCCTGCTCCTCATAACACACTCCGCCAGTGCAAAGTGGAGCTCAAGCAAGGGAGCTGCGCACAGATCCTCTCCCTAAGGAGAGAGGCAAAGTGGGGGGGTTGCATGAGAACTGGAACATTTGGGGATTTTTTTACTTGAAAAGTCTGTGCTAACTTCTCAATGTCTTTTCTTCTTTGGACAGTCCCCCATGCCCGGATATAGCAAAATGTCCAACAGCAGCTCCCTCAACAAGTTCCTCCTCCTGCCATTTGCAGACACACGGGAGCTGCAGCTCTTTCACTTCTCGCTCTTCCTGGGCATCTACCTGGCTGCCCTCCTGGGCAACAGCCTCATCATCACAGCCGTAGCCTGCGACCACCGCCTCCACACCCCCATGTACTTCTTCCTCCTCAACCTCTCCCTCCTCGACCTTGGCACTATCTCCACCACTGTCCCCAAATCCATGACCAATTCCCTGTGGGACACAAAAGCCATTTCCTACTCAGGATGTGCTGCTCAAGTCTTACGGGTTGTTGTCTTCTTTGGAGGAGAGTATACTCTTCTTACACTCATGGCCTATGACTGCTATGTTGCCATCTGCAGACCCCTGCACTATGGCACACTCATGGGCAGCAGAGCCTGTGTCAAAATGGCAGCAGCTGCCTGGGCCAGTGGTTTTCTGTATTCTTTGCTGCACACTGCTACCACATTTTCAATACCACTCTGCCAAGGCAATGCAGTGGACCAGTTCTTCTGTGAAATTCCCCAGATCCTCAAGCTTTCCTGCTCAGACTCCTACCTCAGGGAAGTTGGGGTTATTGTGTTTAGTGCCTGTTTATTCTCTGGGTGTTTCATTTCATTGTGCTGTCCTATGTGCAGATCTTCACTGCTGTGCTGAAGATCCCCTCTGAGCAGGGCCAGCACAAAGCCTTTTCCATGTGCCTGCCTCACCTGGCCGTGGTCTCCCTGTACATCAGCACTGCATTTTTTGCCTACCTGAAGCCCCCCTCCTTCTCCTCCCCAGCTCTGGATCTGGTGCTGGCTGTTCTGTACACGGTGGTGCCTCCAACAGTGAACCCCCTCATCTACAGCATGAGGAACAAGGAGCTCAAAGATGCCCTGAGGAAAGTGATTTTGTGGATATTTTTCAGCAGTGGCAAAATTGCCTTTGCTCTCCACAATTAAATCCCAGGGCATCACAAAGAGCTTGAACTTTGTTTGTTCACTTTATTTTTATTATTACTATTATTATTATTATTATTATTATTATTTGTTATCATGTTGCTACACAAATGCTTGGATTCATTCCACTTTTCCTGAGACTGCTCTATCTCACCTGGTACCCACATCAAATTGTGTCAAACGCTGCGTCAGAGCTGACTCCCGCACAGTATCTCTGTAATAAAGTAAGTTCTATCCAGTGCAGTGCCTGAAGGCTGGGCTTTTCTTCACAAGCTGGTGTCAAGAATAGGCCTAAGGAACTGCATGTGAAAAGGGCCTGCTGGGCAGAGTTGTACATGGGTTTAGAAGCAAAAAGCTCATAATCATGTTATGATCTCTTAGAGAACAAGGGCTGGATTTAGGACTCACCCATTGGTGTCCAGTAACAGTGGAGATGACGAATTGTGAATGATGATGTACACACCCAGGGCCATTCCACATGTTAAAGCACAGTGTCAGATGCCTGTCCTCCTGGAGGGGAATCTGGAGGTGCCAGGAGAGCTCCGGGAATCTCCTGGGACAGTGTGTGCCTGGGGTGGGCAGTGAGTGGAGCCTCACAAAGGGAGAGGTCCTCCAAGGTGGAGTCACCTAGGGGTAAAGTGCTAAACCCAGGTATCCGTGGGCAAAGGAGGACTCTTCAGTCCCAGCAGAGGCAGTGGGGACCCACCTGGCATGGGGAAGGGAGACTGGAGAGCGATTCATGTTGTCAGTGTGATACCAGGGGCAAGATGTAGAGGCGCACCTGGACTCAAGTAGTACTTCTGGAAATGCTCCAAAGTCCTTCCAAGCACCTGCCAAATCCACAGTCCCTGGAGGGATTAGAGGCCGTGATCCCCATTTGGTTGTGTCTGCTTCCCACCCTGTCCAGCATGGCCAGTGCAGAGTGACCCCATGGCCCTGTGGCCCCACAGCCCGCTCACTCTACAGAGCAGCACCATCAGCTCACCTGCGGCAGAAGAGGGGAGGGGGTGTGGGAATGGCCAATGAGATCAGAGGAGGGATTGGGAGAGATGAGAAGGAAGGGGAACTGGGCTTGAAATTGCCGACCTTTCATGCAAGACAATGTTCCGAGTGTGGGCACACTGAAGGGAACGCCCAGTGCAGAGCCAGACGTCCTTGCTCTGCTGGACCTCCACATGGCCTGGGAAGTGTCCAAAGAAGGATTAATGCTCCCCACCCTCCCAGCTCCTTGTGCCATCATCCCTCTTGACGGGTGGCACCAAAAAGAAGGCTGGGAGCCCTTGTGGGAGCTTGTGTTGAAGGAAGCAGCACCCAGGAGCCATATCAGTTTGCTGCTCTCCCTCAGGCCCTGTCCCCAGCACATGTCCTTCAGACAATGTGTGTGTCTTCAGACACCCTGTGTGCTGGTCCATACCCAAATGTCACCCCCAGACAAGGCTCCAGGCCCAGCTGGAGAACTGGGCATCCAGCTATGAGCCCTGGGAGGACGAGCCCTCTGCTGGGTCCTCTGCAGGGCTGGCAGGGAGCATGCAGAGCAGGTCCTCGGGCCATCTACTGGGCCTGTAGACCATCCTCCTCCCATGGAGGGCCTCAAGCAAGGTCTGTCAGAACACAGGTCCAGCCCAGCTTTTTGTTGCATGAACAGGGAGGAGAAGCTGTCCCAGGAAACTCCTCCCAGACCCAGCCCCTCTTACCAGCCATTTCCAGCACTGGCCATTCTCCATGGTGCTGGTGAGGGGTGATCTTGGAATGTGACCAGCTTCGTCTGCCTGCTGGGCTCAGCACCTCTATGGGGGTTTGGCCATCCTGCCTGGCCTCTCTCCCTGGGCCCAGACCCCAGCAGACCCCAGAGCATGGCCTTCTGCTAACCCCGGGGAGACAGGGCTGGGCCTGGGCAGGGGTTGGGGACTGGTGGGAGGCTGCCAGGAGGAGGGCCTTGGGGGATGGGGCACTGAGGACTGTCATGGTAACCATGCTAGGGGGGTGTTTCCCCACCCCCAAAACACCCTATCCTGTGTGGTGCCTGCACAGTGGGGCTGTGGGGCCATGTGCAAGGCAGCAGGGCTGGGTCAGCACAGGGATGAGGCGCAGATGGGAGCCACAATGCTCTGGGAAGCTCCCAACGGTCGTGGAGGGGACTCACTATGGCTAGACGGGTTGGGGGGGTCTCTTGGGGGATGCAGCCACCAGACTGCCTGCCAGGACCCCAGACCCAGGATAGATGTTCGGTGCCCTGCACCGCAGCTCACACTGCCCACTGTCCTCTGTCACCGTTCTCCCTCAGGAGCACTGCCAGGTGTGTCACTCCCTGCCCAGTTGTGGACAGGAGCTGCTGGAGGTCTTCTCTTCTCATGGCTGCTGATCCTGGCTCTGCCCTGGTGTTCTCCCACAGACTCTGCATTGGGTCATGTTATGTCTCCATATGCTGTCCTCTGAGACCATGTAGGAACCTGCAACACTCTGCCTAGAGCTGGCCACCACGGCCCACCTGCATAGTCCCAGGAGATCTCAGCAAGGCTGTGCTTGGAGGTGAGGCTGTGATTGTCCTCAGTCAATGTGGATGGGATGGTCTGGCTGGGGGCCAAGGGGAGGAAAGGACAAGAGACAACAAGGAGAAGATGCAGGAAGGGAAATTTCAGAGGAGTTTAACAAAAAAATAAAGAAATGACCACGATCGTTGAGCAGCAGTGGGGCAGGGGCCAGGTGACTTTTAAAAATTCTCCTGGAGAAGGCACTTACCAACCTGAACTAACTATAAAGTTAGCCCAACTCAGAACACATCATGGTCCTGCAGATCTCCAGTGGTCCCTCCCAACACAAATCCTCTAGGAGGAAGGGGCTGGAAAGTGGAGTCCTGGGCAGGGGACACTGTTGTGGGGTTGAGTCCTTGCTGGCATTTGTATTCCCTGGTCAACCCTGTCCTCAGAGTTACACAGTGCGTGAGTTCATCCTCCAAAGGAGTCTCTGCCCCATGGGCAACAGGAGTGAAAGCAGTGCAGTGAGACTGCAGAAAAGTTCTCAGGAACATGGCAGGCATTCAGCCCCTTCGACTGCTGAGGTGTCCCCAGACTGGTGCTGTGCATCCTGCGTCTGAAGGGCTGAGAAATCTTTGGAGCCAGAGCAGACCAGAGTGCCACCTCCTGGACTCTAGGGTTACAGGGCATCAGCAGGGCTGTGTTAGAGAATATTGAACTGAAGCTGTCTAGAATTAATCGCTTAGCATAACTTGCTTAGCATTAGTAGCTAAATTTGCTGAAGCCTCAGGCTGTGAACTTGCTGTGAACTTTTACTTAGATAAGTAAAAGGGGGCCCCAGAGCCGGTTCAAGCTGCAGGGATAAAGAAGTTACATGGACAGCAGGAGTAGCCAACCTTGAAGATAAGAAAAGCAGCAGCCTGCCTAGAGACAATGAAGGGGCCCAAGGAAGAAGGGGAAGAACCCAGACCTAACTATTACTATTGGTCCAAACTATCGCCTAAGGGGTGGGGAATTTAGATTGTAAGGGTCTAATTGCCCAGGGATTTCTTTGTTCGGGGTCCCTCTTTGGAGGCACCCAGCTCCAGCTGTAATTACCACACGTGTATCATTAAATTTTATTTTTCTTCAATCTGACTTCAAACTTCTGCCTCAGCAGGAACCTAGGGTCGGACCCTGTTATGGTGGCTGGCGAGCCTGATTTTCCATAACAACAGGCAATGGCTGTGTCTTCTTCCTGGGTAGCCCATTCCCCTTCCAGCCCTCTGTCCACTTCCTTCTGCCTTTTCAAGTCCTAAATCTCAAAGTCCCTGCTCATCTCTGCCAGCCTCAGGCCAGGACCTGATGGACTTTCCTGCAGATTTTCCTGTGTTCCTGTGCTTCAAGGACGTTGTCCCTGATGATCTAAGAGGGCTGCATGGCTCCTCTGCCCTCCAGGGCAGTCACCTGTGGGATCCTGACAAGCACATCCTGAACAAGATGAAATCCTCTCTGCTGAAGCCCAGGACAGTGATTCTGTCATTCCTCCTACCTCTCCACCATCTCACGGTCACTGCAGTGACAGACAACCTCCACATTCACATCCCCATCCAGCCTGAGCTTCAGGCAAGAAACCAAGGGCAGGATGGCACCATCTGCCGAGACGTGCAACCACAGAGGTAGAGACCTCACCCTGCAGAAAAGCCTGCATTTCTCCCCTCACCACTGAGGGGATCCAGGCAATGGACTTGTGTTAATGTGGTTAAAGGTGGATGCAAAGAACTTCAGGGGTAATGTAGCTATGCCTGAGGCAGTGCCTCCCAGGCTGCTCTAACAATCAACAAGGAAGGGGGGGGGGGGTGTTCACCTGCCTTCTTTTAAATGGTCCATAAAGCACAAGTGACTCCTGTCTCAAAGACCTTTGCTCTGTGCTTGAAATGGGGCCTGAGATCATAGGCTTTTAGAATAATTCAGGTTGAAGGGACCACAGGAGGCCTGTAGTGCAACCTGCTGCTCAAAGCAGGGTCAGAGGGAGGGACAGAAAACAAAAAAAGCCCCTGCCAAAAGATTTATGGGATAATAGAGCAGGAGAAGAGAGTAGGGGGTAGAAGGGGTGATCCTATGGATGAAAGGGTTTCCCTTCCATCTATCGTGGTCATTTCTTTATTTTTTCCTTAAACTCATTTGAAATTTCCCTTCCTGCAACTTCTCCTTCTTGTCTCTTGTGCTTTCCTCCCCTTGGCCCCCAGACACACCATCTCATATACTTTGATTAAGGACAATCACAGTCTCACCTCCAAGCACAGCCTTGCTGGGATCTCCTGGGACCATTCAGGCAGGCCATGGTGGCCACCTCTAAGCACAGCTATTCACTGTGTGTCTCTACATGGTCTAAGAGCAGACATAACATGACCCAGGGCAGAGCCTGTTGGCCAACCCCAGGGCAGAGCTGGGTTCAGCAGGGGTTAGAAGAGAAGACCTCCCGCAGCCCCTCTCCACACCCAGGCACGGAGCAATGCACCCAGTGGTGCTCCTGAGAGAGGACAGTGACACAGGATGGGGACAGCATGAGCTGCATTCCTGGGCACTTACTCTCTGTGCTGGGTCCGGGAGTTGTGGCAGGTGGTGCTGGTGGCTCTAGCCCTCAAGAAACCCTCAACCCATCTAGCAGCAGTGACTCCCCTCCATGCCCATTGGGAGCTTCTAGAGTGTCGTGACTCCTGTTTGTAAGTCATCCCTGCACTGGCTCAGCCCTCCTGCCCTGCACGTGGCCCCCTGGCCCCACTGTACAGGCACTGCACAGGACAGACTGCATTCATGGGTGGGGAAACATCACCCCCAGCAAGATCCTCAGTGCCCTGTCCTCCTTGCCATCCTGTTCTGCAGCCTCCCACAAGTCCCCAGCCCCTGCCCAGCCCTCATCCTGCCCCCCCCCCCGGGGTTAGCAGAAGGCCATGCTCTGGGGTCTGTTGAGGTTTGGGCCTGGAGAGAGGCCAGGCCGAGCTGGCCATCCCCCATACAGGTGCTGAGCCCAGCAGGCAGACGGAGCTGGTCACATTCCAAGATCACCACTCACCAGCACCATGGGGAATGGCCAGTGCTGGAAATGGCTGGTGTGAGGGGCTGGGTCTAGGAAGAGTTTCCGGGGGCAGTTTCTCCTCTCTGTTCATGCAACAACAAAGCTGGGCTGGATCTTTGTTCTGACAGACCCTTTATGAGGCCCCCCATGGGAGGAGGATGGTCTACAGGCCCAGTGGATGGTCCCAGAACCTCCTTTGCACATTCCCTGCCAGCTCTGCAGAGGACCCAGGAGAAGGCTCATCGTCCCAGGGCTCACAGCTGGATGCTTAGTTCTCCAGCTGGGCATGGAGCCTTGTCTGGGGGTGACTTTTGGGGTAAGGACCAGTAGGCAGGGTGGGGGAGCAATTGTCTCAAGGACATGTGCTGGGGACAGGGCCTGAGGGAGAGCAGCAAACTGATATGGCTCCTGGGTGCTGCTTCCTTCAACACAAGCTCCCACAAGGGGTCCAGCCTTCTTTTTGGTGTCACCCGTCAGGAGGGATGATGGCACAAGGAGCTGGGAGGGTGGGGAGCATTAATCCTTCTTCAGGCACTTCCCAGGCCATGTGGAGAGCTAGGACAGCAAGGACTTCTGGCTCTGCACTGGGAGTTCACTTTAGCGTACCCACACTCTGAACATTGTCCTGGATTAAAAATTGGCATTTTTCTCTCCAAGACACTTTCAAACCCAGTTCCACTTCCTTCTCATCTCTCCCAATCCCCCATCTGATCTCATTGGCCATTCCCACACCCCCTCCCCTGTTCTCCTGTGGGGCCCTGAGCTAACGATGCTGCTCTACAGAGCGAGCAGGCTGTGGGGCCACAAGGCCACAGGGTCACTCTGCACTAGCCGTGCTGGTCAGAATGGGAGGCAGATCCAACCAGATGAGGTTCACAGCCTCTAATCCCTCCAGGGGACTGCGGATGTGGTAAGTGCTTGGAGGGACTATGGAGCATTTCCAAGGGCACTGGTTGTGTCCAAGGGCATCTCTAGATCCAGCACATGGTATTTTGTTGACAATGACATGAATCACTCTCCAGTCTCCTTTCCCCATGTCAGATGGGTCCCCCGTGCCTCTCCTGGGATTGAAGAGTCCTCTTTTGCCTGTGGACCTCTGGATTTAGTGCTTTACTTTTAAGTGACTCCACCTTGGAGCATTTCTCACTTTGTGAGGCTCCACTTACTGCCCATTCTAGGCACACACTGCCCCAGGAGATGCCCTGTGCTCTCCTGGCACCTCCAGATTCCCCTCCAGAAGGATGGGCATCTGACACTGCGCCTTAACATGTCAGACAGCTGTGGGTATGTAAATCTGTGACCATTCATCCCCTCCGCTGTCACTCGACACTGATGCATGAATCCTAAATCCAGCCCTTTTTCTCTAAGGGATCATAACATGGTTATGAGCTTTTTGCTCCAAAGCCCATGAACAACCCTGTGCAACAGGCCCGTCTGGGATGCAATTCCTTGGGCCTATTCTTGACACCAGCTTTCGAGGAAGAACCCAGCCTTCAGGCACTGCACCAGGAAGAACCGAATTTATTACAGAGATACTGTGACGGAGTCAGCTCTGACCCCGTGTTGGACACAATTTTATATGGGCACCAAGTGTGACAGAGCAGCCCCAGTAAAAGCGGAATGAATCCAAGCATTTGTGCAGCAATATGATAATAAATACTACTACTAATAGTAATAATAGTCATAATAAAAATAAAGTGAACAAAGAAAGCTCAGTCCTGGTATGGGACACAGGGGGAGTCATTTCTGGAGAGAAATGGCAATTTTACCACTGCTGAAAAATGTCCATGAAATCACTTTCCTCAGGGCATCTTTCAGCTCCTTGTTCCTCATGCTGTAGATGAGGGGGTTCACTGTTGGAGGCACCATTGAGTACAGAACAGCCACCACCAGATCTAGAGCTGAGGAAGAGATGGAGGGGGGCTTCAGGTAGGCAATCATTGAAGTGCTGACACACAGGGAGACCACAGCCAGGTGAGGGAGGCACATGGAAAAGGCTTTGTGTCGTCCCTGCTCAGAGGGAATCCTCAGCACAGCAGTGAAGATCTGCACGTAGGACAGCACAATGAAAATGAAACACCCAAACATTAAACAGACACTAACCACAAGAAGCCCAACTTCCCTGAGGTAGGCATCTGAGCAGGAGAGCTTGAGGATCTGTGGAACTTCACAGAAGAACTGGTCCACTGTGTTGCCTTTGCAGAGTGGTATTGAAAATGTGTTCCCAGTGTGCAGGAGGGCATTGAGAAAACTACTGCCCCAGGCAGCTGCTGCCATTATGACACAAGCTCTGATGTCCATGATGGTCCCGTAGTGCAGGGGTCTGCAGATGGCAACATAGCGGTCATAGGCCATGACTGTGAGAAGACAATACTCTCCTCCAAACAAGAAGAAAACCAGGAAGACTTGCACAGTACATCCCAAGTAGGAAATAGCCCTGGTATCCCACATAGAATTGGCCATGGATTTGGGGACAGTGGTGGAGATGAAGCCGAGGTCAAGGAGGGAGAGGTTGAGGAGGAAGAAGTACATGGGGGTGTGGAGGCGGTGGTCGCAGGCTACAGCTGTGATGATGAGGCCATTGCCCAGGAGGGCAGCCAGGTAGATGCCCAGGAAGAGCGAGAAGTGCAAGAGCTGCAGCTCCCGCGTGTCTGCAAATGCCAGGAGGAGGAACTCAGTGAGAGAGCTGCTGTTGGACATTTTGCTATCTCCAGGCATGGGGGACTGTCCAAAGAAGAAAAGACATTGAGAAGTTAGGAGAGACTTTTCAAGCAAAAAAAATCCCCAAATGTTCCACTTCTCACACAACCTCCCACGCTGCCTCTCTCTTTACGGAGAGGATCTTTGTGCAGCTCCCTTGCTTAAGCTTCACTTTGCACTGGTGGTATGTCGTGAGTAGCAGAGACTTCTGCCCATGAACTCCAGAGCATTCCATCCTGCTGTATAGTGGTGACATACATGGGAATGGGGGGTGACTAGCCCTGACATTCACAGGTTCTGTCAGGTGAAATCCATTCAGCATGTGGAAGGACTTTTCAGCATCTTCACTCCCAGTTCTAAAGAATGAGGTTTGAGGAACAGAGTTTGGGGGATTTTTAAATAGTGTTTATTTTCTCTGAGATGTCCTTGTCACCCCTGGGGAGTGTTCCCTAAAGGCAGAAATTCTCAGCATTTCTACTGTGAGTCCTGAGAAGATCAGATTCATTGTCACCTACTGCAGAGTGAGGACAGCTTGTCTGTCTATTAGCCTTGTTCCCAGCTGTCCTGTGCTCGCACCTCTTTGAGTGAAGGATGATGTTACCCTAAAAAGAAACCAGCAACTGCTGAGAGCAGAGGTCTCTAGTTTCAAAGTGCAGATCTCCAAACTTCTCTGTCTTTCTCAGGGCACCAGAGGGAGGTCTCCACACTCCCCTTCCAGCCAAGGACACACAGGGCTCTTTTCAGATGCCCACATACAGCCTCCCACCACCATCTCCATACTCTCAGCATCTCCGCACCTTCTTCATTTGTCTCTCAGATATCACAGAGATGCTATGAGACAACAGTGCCTTTCCAGGGCGCAGGTCAGAGCCTGGCAGGACACCACAGGGAAGCAGTCAAAGGACTGTTAGGACTGAAGATGGTCTGTCCTCAGGGGAGAGTCAGCTCATTCCCCAACCCCATAGACTGCATTTCCTGGAGCCGCACAGGTTAGAAGGGGGCTGGGGAAACCTCACTCTCATGCAGACCCCTCTGTTCTGGAAGTTGCAGCCTTAATGTGCGAACTGTGGCTGAGAACACCCAACCCCAGGGTGCCCAAGAACAGGAGCATCATGGAGAGGGGGGGAAACAAGGAGCAACACCATGATCCTGCTGCCAAGGGAGGCAAGGAGAGAGAGGCAGAAGGGCACTCGGGAAAGCCCTCACCTTACCCAGCTGAGCATGCTGCCAGGCAGACAGTGACATTGCAGGGCAGTTGCTCTCAGCCCCTTTGTCGGGTAGCACGAAATGGGCCCGTGGCAGGAGAGATACTCCTCTCCTCTGCTGGAGGTCTGGCTGCAGAGGAGGTGGCTCAAGCCCTGGATTCCATGGCTGTCAGGGCAGAGGCTCTGCTGGGTGGGAGAGGAGACATGGGGGGCTTGCTCAGAGGAAGGTGTCTGCTTTGAAGGACTGACTGTGACTTGCCCAAATCCATCCTCCCATGACATTTCTGTTCACAGTTCCCTCTCATTCCCTGCCCGTCTCTGCTGCCTGGAGCTGTCCCTGCTGCTGGAAGCTCTTTCTCTGTTCTAATGTCTTTTCCCAGTCAGTGCTCACAGACCGCATCACACCTTTTCTGTGCTCAGTTCTGCCCAACAGAAACCTCCCAGGACAGGACGCTGGCCAGGGGCATCTCTGTGCATGCAGGTCCTAAGGAGCAGGTCACATAACCCTGATGAGCCCAGAGAAGGTGATGCCGTTGCTGCTGTAGGTGGAGGTGGAGTTGAAGGGGCTTGCCGAGGTTTCTCACAGACCTACTAATCTCTGAGAGTAAAGGTTTAGGACTCTCAGTTCTTTGCCAAAAGAACAAAAAAACCCCAAAACTCTTCCCTTCATTCTCCCTGCCAGAATTGGGGAACTGAAGGCACAGACACCAGAAAGAAAAGCTCCTTCCTTTGGAAGTAGCCTTTCTCTTGGCCTTTTTTCTTGAAAAGACCCCTCAGATATGGCATGTGCATGAGCTAGAGCTGTCAGCAGCCTTGACCAACGGAGCACCCTCTCAGCAGGAGAATGAACCTGCCTTGCTGGGGGTCTCTCCTCTCACCCAGAGCTTCTCCCCACAGTGCCATGGGGATTTCCCCAGGCAGGCTGAGTGCTGACCCTCGCAGGTGGCAGAGTCACTGCCCCGGGCACACAGCACCCTGCAGCACAGCGACACCACTCTGAATTACAGCCCCAGGTAGACCTGGGTGCACACCCTGGCTTCACACCACTGCAGCCATCCCTGGGAGAAGGTAGCAGGATGCCCTGTCCCTGTGACAATGTGGCAGGGAATCCCTGCTCTGAAGCATCTCCTCCTCTGCTTATGCACTGGAGGAGCTGTGAGAGAGATCCTTAAAAAGCCTATCAGTCATGGCATGGGATGGGTTCAGAAGACCCCTCCAGGAACCACAGTAGCATTGCCCCGCAGCCAGAGACTTACCAAGTCAAGGGCTGTGAATTTTTCCCCCACAATGAGCTCTCCTCTGTCCTACCACTCCACACTGCAGTTCAGTTCTCTCTGCCTTCTCTCATCTCATGTCAGCAGCAGCAGGCAGTGCCCAGAGCCCTGCTACTCTTTGCAGAGGAGCAGCTCCTGGAAACAGTTGTTTCTCAGCAGTGCTGCCAGCTTGCCGTGAGATCCCTCTGTCCCCAAAGCCTGGACCCTCTCAGGAGCAGGGGCCCAGCTGAAGGCATGAATTTCTCTTTCCCTTGTGCTCCCTCCTCCTGGGAAATGTTCCCTGAAGTAGACTGAAATAACCAGCTATTGTCCTTTCCTAAAGAGTGCAGAGAGACTGATTCCAACATTGCAGTTTATTTCATCAGAGGATGGCTATCTATCAAAGGTGGAAATGTCCCACTCTGGAAGTCCCTATTCCCATCTCTTGACTAGGCACGACACCTAGACAGGGACAAGAAGGAAGCTCATTGACACATGGTTCAGGTGTTGATTCAGATCAGTCAGTCTGGGCATCTCATGCCCGTTTAGAAGCTCCTGGACTGGAGTGGGATGCAGATCCCTCCCATCAACTCCACAAACTCACAGGAGGTGGGATTCTCCTTCCCAAAACTGAAGTGAACACAACAGAGGTGGCTGCGTGGGAGCTCCTTGTCAAAGCTCCAATTGTAATCACCTGAGATGGAGGGTGGGAGTCAGTTGCTCACACACAAACTCCTGGGGACGGTTGAAGAGACAGAGGTGCTCCCAGGCATGTGCAAGCATCTGCTTGCTCTGATGGAGCAACTATGAGACCCACATCCATCTGGAGCATCAGGTGGGGGCCAGGTGGGGAATTTTATTGGTCATCTCAAATGACACTAGATGCCTACTACAACTAGAGCCCTACTCACTACGAAGCTGAGACAGATGAAGATCCCAGTGTTAAGAACAGCAGTAGTAATTCAGTGCAGACACTTGATTTAATGAAACAGAAATAGGCTGGCAGGACCATTTCAGATGCCTGGGGTGTCCAGCACAATCACATGTCTCTAGCAGGTACAGCATGAGACCTAAAGGAAAACCTTGCCCCTTTGGAGTGGTTGCTGGGCAAGTACCCCTGGGCATCTCAGGGTTCCTACCTGTGCCCAAACAAATTAATCCAACACTTCCTTTAGGAAAAGTCCATCCCATCTACATTCATGAGTGCTGCATAAATGGGAGGCACATCATAGCAATGTCTCTGCTTTAGTCCCTGCACTCTCAAACCCTTCTACCTGTTCTTTCCCTGAACGTGTTCTTGCCTTGCCAGATGATATGAAGAGGGACTAGGCTAATGATGACCTCAGAGTGGCTGGATCACAGACTGCCCAGGCCCAGGGACTTCTTCACTGGCACCCTGTCCTTCCTGGGGATTGGTTCAAGAACTCTGTCACAGGCCCATTGGTGCTGCAGAGTCAGCTTGGGCAGTCAACCCCTCTCCTGCCATTCCTGCATGGCCCAGCTTTCTTTCTCCCTGGCCTTGGGCACTGCAGGGTTTGCTCACTTAGTGGGAACCTCCTTTCACCATTACAGAGGAGCGCAATGCCTAGTGCAGGACAACAATATGGTTAGGTAATTCATTCCTGACGCACCTGATTGCCTTCTGTGATAAAAGGCCTACACTTGTGGATGAGAGGAGAGTAGTGGATGTCCAGTAGACATCCAGATGGGCAGAAAGCTGTTTGGATGATGGAGCTCAGAGGGGTTGCATGAATGGGTCATGCCAGGGAAAGGTGGGGTATGCAGGGGTCTACCCCACATCTTGTCCTGCTTGAAAGGCTTCTCAGCAGGGCAGAACAATACGTGCATCAGGACAGGCAGAGACCTGACCAGCAGAAGAGTGACCCTGAGGAGAAGGCCCTGGATATTACGAGGGGTGCCATATGAGCCAGTGATGCGTGCTCACCACAAATGAGGCCAGCTGCATACAGGACTGCATTAGGAAGAGCATGGCCACCCAGGCAAGGGCAGTTTTTATCCCCCTCCACTCAGCCCTGCTGTGGCCACATGTCTGAAATAGCATGTCCCAGTATGGTACGCCCAGTGCTGGAGGAATGGGGAGCAACCGGAGAGGGTCCAGAGGACGTCTGCCCAGATGGGGTTGGGGGCCTGAAGCACATGGCCTGTTTGGAGAGGCTGAGGGACCTGGGCTGCTTTAGCCTGGCGAAGTGGAGGCTAAGGCCAATACAGTAGTCACCTGTGACAGGGTGGTTTCAGAGGTGATGGAGCTTTTCTTGGTAGCAGGAAGCCACATGAGAAGGGGAAAGAGCCACAAAGTGCATGTTGAGAGGTTCAGACTGCACTTCAGGTAACAAGAATGTCACTTGTAGGGTAGTGCTGTGGTGCAGCAGGACACCCAGAGGGACTCCGTGATCAGCCCCTTGCCTTTTGTTTCAAGGAGCAGCCAGCAAGGACAGAGGGATGTCAGTAAAGGTGGGGAGATCCTGCAGTGAGAGCAAGGTTGGGATGCAGTTTGGGAGTCTAGAGGCTGTGGGGAAACAGGTGCAGATTTGGGACAGCACAGGACAGTCTGTGGTGGAGATGACAGAGGGCAATGGCAAGGCTGAAAGCCTTCCAAAAGAACTGAGGTCTTTGTCCCATTTGCTATGGCTATTGTCTCTGCCACCGAGGCCCACGACAAGATGACATTTCCTTACAGCACTGTGGCCTTGCTGCCTCCTCACCTTCATGGAGCCCAGGAGGTGCTGAATCGTTGTCCTGCACACGGCATTGCATGGCCTCCAACCTGACACTGCCCCCAGGAACAGCCCTGAGCAAAGTGTGAGGAGAGGATCTCCCCACGCAGGGGCTGGCTGTGGGTCTTGGCCATTCTGCTTGATAACACACATCAAGGTTGACTTGGCATCACAGCCACCCTCACATTGCCTTTGCCTACCTGCAATCAGGGCCTCCAACTTTCGGCTCTAATCAGCCACCAGGGAGCTTTTGTTGATAATGGCCCTCAGTGGGACATGTTAACGCTGCAGGAAACTTGGGGATTTGTTTCTGACGTAAACTTCTTGAGAGGTTGTTTCAGTCTCCTCTCAGCATCTGAGGTTCATGGAATCAGCACCAAAGACACCCGAGGGGTCATTAAGATGCAAAAACCCCTAAGGAGCCATGCCTCTCCCCATAATTTTCTTCAGCTCTTCAATTCTTGTGCTGTAGCTAATTGGAGAGGTTTCAGGAGTCTTTTGAAAGAAGGCAGATTTCAATGAGCACCTGAAAGAGAAAGATGTCTGCTTCTTAAGCTTTCTTGATTCTTCAGTTTTCAGAATAAGTCATACCCACATTCTCCAATTCATACTGGCCGACAGTATCTCCTAATGAGGTCTGGACATGTAGGAAAAGCACCATCCTGGAGGTCTGACATCCACAGAAAATATTCCTCCCCATCTCCCCAGCCCTGACACTTCCCTCATCAGCCACTGGGGACTTAGATCACTCTTGTTCAAATCTAACCTTTTGCCACTCAAGGCTGCAGCGGAATGTTACAGCTCATGCGCACCAATTCCCACCTGCTTTCCTTAGAGAACCAGCTGCAAAAAGACCCAGAAGGATTTGTCTTAATTGCGATCAAACACAAATAAACTTGATCCGGTGTCATAAGAAGTAAAATACACTCCTCAACTGTATGTCAAGTCCAAGTTGCCTCCAGTGAGGTCCACAGTCTACAGGGAGTAACCTTCCTTGAACTGTTCTTCACAAATAGATAGGAAAGGCTGAATAGACACACAGTGCAGGAGTTGATTGAAGAGACAATTAGACTCCTGAAACAGGAGGCAAGCTTCAGACTCCCTGAAGCTTAAAGCAGCAACTGGAGAGTTGGGAGGTAATTGAACAATAAAGAGTAAGTGGAGGAGGAAGACTGGGAAACTATGGAAAGTGCATATGCCCATAGAGTCTGACAAACAGTTGACTTTAGAAATGATCAGTTTAATCAGGGCTTGTGGAACCATGTGAAAGATTAGTGAGTTTAAAACCACAGCATAACAGACAGAGCAGTGGTAACACAAGTTAATGGGCAGATCAACATTTCTTCTCCGGAGATTCAGGCCCTTCCTCCAAATTTTCATCATGTCATCATGAGAAAACACTGACTTTTTTAAAAAATTATTCAGTCCTTTCAGCTGATGAAAATGTTCTCATTTATTTATTTTTTAATGTTGGGAACAGCTCTTCAGCTTTCCAGGCAGAGCTCACGTGTCCAACCACAAGCACCCAGGGGCACTTGGAGAGGTCTCGGTGTCTCTGAGGCACCTGCCTGGGCCTGGCAGCTCTCACAGGGGACCTGCGGAAGACCGGAGCCCCTTGCAGCTGCAGAGGGAGGCTGGGCAGAGGGGACCAGGACACCTGCAGTGGCACCATCCACCCATGACCCTGTGACTGCATCTCACCCCAGTTCTGAAAGTCTCTTTCCTTTTCAGACAGAAAGATAATGCAGAATCTCCCCAGAAGACTAGTGTACTGAAGCAGAACCAATCAAGAAAGACAATAAGAACACAAAAAAATGAAAAGCTGGAAAGTATAACAAAATATTTCTTTGCTTTCAAACTTTGTCTTAATTTCTTTCTTGTTTCATTTTTAATGTCCTTTCCTAAACTTTTCTGTTATAATCAGACCTACACCACTAAACAGGATATTTCTGTGTCTCACACAGAGCCCGGTGCTCAGAAGACCACTCCCTCCCCATGGCTGTCCGTGCCACTCCTCAGTCTTTGCACAGAGCATGTCTCACACTGAGGTGTCAGTCTCTCTCGACTGGTGAGGAAAGCAGGGTGACCAGCTTCAAGGAAATGCTCTAATTTTGGATGGCCAAATTTGCACAAATCTCAACATATCTGTGTTAAAGCAATGTTTTAAAGGAGTCTCTAAAACCTCTTCAATGCAATAATTGACAAAAAAAAAAAAATCCTCGTTTCGAAAACTTCACACAGTTTTTACCATTGCCAAATATTTTTTCTTTCTTATTCATTGGCAGCACCATGTTCATGCGCTACAGGAATTAGTCTGTCTATGCGAGCGTAAACACATATAGAGAGAGATACATTCTTCATCAAAACACATTTACTGGCAATCCTCTGCATGGAGAAACTTTGTTCTGAGGAACTACTTCATTTAAATGGACATGTTTCAGATCTCTTCTTCTGCTTCTCTCTCCTTTCTTCTTCCTCCGCCTCTTCTCTCTTTACAGAGCTCTCCAGGGAATGGTGCACTGAATCACTGCACTTAGGGTGGGGGAGACCTCTGGATGTCATCTAGTCCCAACCCCCCCGGTCAATGCAGAGGGAACTAGATGAGGTTGCCCAGGGCCTCCCCCCAGTTATGCATTGGCCACAAGGGTGCTGAGAGTGCGCTCCATCCACTGTGCAGGCCATTCATTAAGATGTTAAACAGTCCTGCCCCACATGGTGATCACTGAGGGATGCCGCTAGTAACTGGCTGCCACTTGGAACTTGTACCACTGATCACAGCATTTCAGCCTGATGGTCCAGCCAATCTTCCACCTTCCCTATGGTCCATTGATCCAGGGCAGAGCTCAACAATTTGCCTCTAAGGAGACTATGGGGGACTGTGTGAAAGGCCTTGATAAAGGGAAGCTTCGCAAAATCCCCTGCTTTCCCCTTCTGCACAAAGCCATTCATTTTATGGCAGAAGGCAATCAGGTTGGTCAGGCATGGTTTCCATTTCCCCTTGGTCAACCCGTGCTGCCTCTTCCAGGCCTTGTCCTTCATAGGCTTGGAGATGGTTTCCAGGAGGATTTGCTCCATCACCTTCCCAGGGACCGAGATGAAGAGGACCAGCCTGTCGTTGCCCAGATCCTCCCTCTTGCCCTTCTGGAAGATGAGTGCAATGTCTGCCTTTTCCCAGTCATCAGGAAGCTCCCTGATTACCATGACCTTTAAAAGATGAACAACAGCAATGACTCCGGCCACCTCTCCCTGCACCCTGGGGTGCTTCCCGTCTGGTTCCATGGACTTGTGTGTGCCCACTGGGCAAAAGTCCTCCCCAGCTGCATCGTCCTCTGCCATGGGTGAGGCTTTGCTAACACAGATGCTGCCAAGGGCCTCGGGGGCCAGGGAGGCCTGTCAGTAGACAAGACCAGTAAAAGACAAGGTAAGAGAGGCAGTGAGCTCCTCAGCCTTTCCCCTGTCTTTCTCACTCTGTCCCCTGCCCCACCGTACAGGGAGACCACCCTTTCCTTGGCTGCCTTCCTCATGCTGCTCATATACTTACAAAAGCCCTTCTGGTTGCCCTCCCCATCCATTGCTAGTTCCAGCTCCAGCTCCAGCTCCAGCTCCAGCTGAGCTTTGGCTTGCCAACTCCATCCCTCCCACCACACGCAATGGCTGTGTCTTCTTCCTGGGTAGGCCATTCCCCTTCCAACCCTCTGTGCACTTCCTTCTGCCTTTTCAAGTCCTAAATCTCAAAGTCCCTGCTCATCCGTGCCAGCCTCAGGCCAGGCCCTGATGGACTTTCCTGAAAACTAGAGTGTTCCTGTGCTTTGAGGGCTTTGTCCCTGAAGATCCAAGAGCGTTCCATGGCTCCTCTACCCTCCAGGGCAGTCACCTGTGGGATCCTGACAAGCACATCCTGAACAAGATGAAATCCTCTCTGCTGCAGTGCAGGACAGTGATTCTGTCATTCCTCCTACCTCTCCACCATCTCAAGGTCACTGCAGTGACAGACAACCTCCACATTCACATCCCCATCCAGCCTGAGCTTCAGGCAAGAAACCAAGGGGAGGATGGTGCCAACTACCTAAAGGTGCAGCTACAGAGGTAGAGAACTCAGCCTGCAGAAAAGCCTGCATTTCTCCCCTCACCACTGAGGGGATCCAGGCAATGGACTTCCATGTGGTTAAAGGTGGATGCAAAGAACTTCAGGGGTAATGTAGCTATGCCTGAGGCAGTGCCTCCCAGGCTGCTCTTACAGTCAACGAGGAAGAAGGAGGAGGTGTTCACCTGCCTTCTTTTGAATGGTCCAGAAAGCACAGGGGACTCCTGTCCCAGAAACATTTACTCTGTGCTTGAAATAGGGCCTGAGATCATAGGCTTTTAGGATAATTCAGGCTGAAGGGACCACAGGAGGCCTGTAGCCCAATCTGCTGCCCAAAGCAGGGTCAGATGGAGGGTCAGAAAACAAAAATGCCCCTGCCAAAGCACTTCTGGGGTGATACAGCAGGACAAGGCAGTAGAGAATTGAAAGCATAGTATAAGTCCCATGTAAAAAAGTGGTTTCCTTTTTCCCTTTCTCCAGAGAGTTAAATCCTCAGCTCTCCAGAGAGAACAATCTGGTACATTAACTTTGCCACTAACATGGAGGTGGAGAAGCTCCATGTCCCTTACAGAGAGAGGCTGGTCCAAAGGCCACCACCCCAATGGCACCAGACCCCCAGGCATGCCTGCCTTGTTGGGCACCCCCCAGCCCCAGACAGGAGGTGTGCGGGCAACAGAGTGGTGTCTGCAGCCTGCAGCCCTGGCCACCCAGCAGGTGTGGTGGGACCCTGCTCCTCTAGATGAGACTGGGCTCTCCTGCATTTCCCCAGGGTGAAGCCTGCATCCCCTCCACCTGGGAATACAGCCCGGCAGGGAGGGCCAACATGGGAAACATGATCTCTGTTCTGGGTTGTGAAGAGAGAGGGGAGGGCAGAGGGGGATCTGCTCATGCCCTGGGCACTGATTCCCTCCCTGCAGCCACTACAGCTCTGCTGTTGCCCTGTGACCCATGAGCCCAGGAGGTGGGACAACCATCTGCTCTGGCTCTAAAGATTTCTCAGCCCTTCAGACCCAGGAGGCAAAGCACCTGTCTGGGGACACCTCAGCGGTCGAAGGGCCTGAATGCCTGGTGTGTTCCTGAGAACTTTTCTGCAGTCTCCCTGCACTGGTTTGACTCCTGTTGCCCATGGAGCAGAGACTCCTTTGGAGGATGAACTCACTCATTGTGTGACTCTGAGGACAGGCTTGACCAGGCAGTACAAATGCCAGCAAGGCCTCAGCCCCACAACAGTGATCTGCAGGACCACAATGTTCTCTGAGCCAGGCTAACTTTACAGTTAGATCAGGTTGGTAGGTGCTTTCTCCAGGCGTGTTTTTAAAGGTCTCCTGGCCCCTGCCCCAGTGCTGCTTAAATATCATGGTTATTTATTTTTTTCCTTAAACTCCTTCAAAATTTGCTTTGCTGCAACTTCTGCTTGTTGTCTCTTGCCCTTTCCTCCCCTTGGCCCCCAGCCAGACCATCCCATCTATGTTGACCAAGCGCAATCACAACCTTGCCTTCAAGCAAAGCCTAGCTGGGATCTCCTGGGACCATGGAGGCAGGCCGTGGTGGCCAGCTCCAAGCGGAACTATGTGCTGCAGGTCCCTACGTGGTCTCAGAGGAGACATAACATGGAGACATAACATGACCCAGGGCAGAGCCTGTGGGCTGACACCAGGGCAGAGCTGGGACCCGCAACTGTGAGAAGAGAAGACCTCCGGCAGCCCCTCTCCATACCTGGGCAGGGAGTGACACACTCGGTGGTGCTCCTGAGAGAGGATGGTGAAACATGAGCAGGGGCACTGTGAGCTGCAGTGTTTGGCACCAACCATCTGTGCTGGGTCTGCGAGTCCTGGCCAGCAGTGCTGGTGACTGCAGCCCCTAAGAGACCTCCAACTCTGCTAGCAGCAGTGAGTCCCCTCCACGACTGTCGGGAGCTTCCCAGAGTGTTGCGGCTCCCATCTGTGCCTCATCCTTGCACTGGCTCAACTCTGCTGCCCTGCATGCGGCCCCACTGTGCAGGCATGGCACAGCACAGTGTGGGTTCAGGGGTGGGGAAACATCCCCCCAGCATGGTCCCCATGACAGCCCTCGGTGACCCGTTCCCCCATGGCCCTCCAGCCTGGCAGCTTCCCACCACTCCCCAGCCCCTGCCCAGCCCTGATTCTGTCCTCGCGGGGTGAGTGGAAGGCCATGTGCTGGGGTCTGCTGGTGCCTGGGCCCAGGGAGAGAGGCCAGGCAGGGCTGGCCATTCCCCCCATACAGGTGCTGAGCCCAGCAGGCAGACCGAGATGGTCACATTCCAAGATCACCCCTCACCAGCACCATGGGGAATGGCCAGTGCTGGAAATGGCTGGTAAGAGGGGCTAGGTCTAGGAGGAGTTTCCTGGGGCAGTTTCTCCTCTCTGCTCATGCAACAACAAGCTGGGCTGCATCTTTGTTCTGACAGACCCTGCCTGAGGCCCCCCGTAAGAGGAGGATGGTCGACAGGCCCAGTAGATGGCCCCAGGGTTTCCTCTGCCTGCTCCCTGCCAGCCCTGCAGAGCACCCAGGAGAGGGCTTGTCCTCCCAGGGCTCACAGCTGCATGCTCAGTTCTCCAACTGGGCATGGAGCCTTGTCTGGGGGTGACTTTTGGGGTGAGGACCAACACACAGGGTGGGGGAGATTGTCTGAAGGAGATGTGCTGGGGACAGGGCCTGAGGGACAGCAGCAAACTCATATGACTCCTGGAATCTTCTTCCTTCAATGCAGGATCCCACAAGGGCTCCCAGGCTTACTTTTGGTGGAACCCTTCAGGAGGGAGGATGACTCTATGAGGTCGGAGCGTGGGGAGCATTAATCCTTCTTCAGGTACTTCCCAGGCCATGTGGAGGGCCAGCAGAGCAAGGACTTCTGGCTCTGCACCATGAGCTTGCTTTAGTGTGCCCACACTCTGAACATTGTCTTGGATTAAAAGTTGGCATTTTTCTCTCCAAGACAATTTCAAGCCCAGTTCCACTTCCTTCTCATCTCTCCCAATCCCTCCTCTGATCTCACTGGCCATTCCCACACCCCCTCCCTTGTTCCCTGCAGAGCTGGTGGTGTTGCTCTGCAGAGTGAGCAGGCTGTGGGGCCACAGGACCACAGGGTCACTCTGCACTAGCCGTGCTGGTCAGGGTGAGAAGCAGACCCAACCAAATGGGAATCAGGGCCTCTAATCCCTCCAGGGACTGTGGATGTGGCAGGTGCTTGGAGGGACTAGGGAGCATTTCCAAGGGTACTAGTTGTCTCCAGGTGCGCCTCTACATCTTGCCCCTGGTGTCACATTGATGACATGAATCACTCTCCAGTCTCCCTTCCCCATGACACATGGGTCCCCACTGCCTCTGCTGGGATGGCAGAGTCCTCCTTTGCCCATAGATATTTGGGTTTAGTGTTTTACCTTTAGGGAACTCCACCTTGGAGGACCTCTCCCTTTGTGAGGCTCCACTCACTGCCCACCCCAGGCACACACTGTCCCAGGAGATTCCCGGAGCTCTCCTGGCACCTCCAGATTCCCCTCCAGAAGGACAGGCATCTGACACTGTGCTTTAACATGTGGAATGGCCCTGGGTGTGTACATCATCATTCACAATTCATTATCTCCGCTGCTACTGGACAGTGATGGGCAAGTCCTAAATCCAGCCCTTGCTCTCTACGAGATCATTACATGATTATGAGCTTTTTGCTTCTAAACCCATGGACAACTCTGCCCAGCAGGTCCTTTTGACATGCAATTCCTTGGGCCTATTCCTGACACCAGCTTTGGAAGAAAAGCCCAGCCTTCAGCCACTGCACTGGGTAGAAGCTACTTTATTACAAAGATACTGTGCGGGAGTCAGCTCTGATGCAGCGTTAGACACAATTTTATGTGGGTACCAGGTGAGAAAGAGCAGTCCCAGTAAAAGTGGAATGAATCCAAGCATTTGTGCAGCAACATGATAACAAATATTAATAACAACAGTAATAACAGTAATAATAGTAATAATAGTAGTAATAGTGACAATAAAAACAAAGAGAACAAACAAAGCTCAGGGCTGGTTGGCATACACTGGAAATCACTTGTGGAGAGCAAAGGCAATGTTACCACTGCTGAAAAATGTCCATGAAATCACTTTCCTCAAGGCGTCTTTGAGCTCCTTGTTCCTCATGCTGTAGATGAGGGGGTTCACTGTTGGGGGCACCACCGCGTAAAGAACAGCTACCACCAGATCCAGAGCTGGGGAGGAGAGGGTGGGGGGCTTCAGGTAGGCAAACCCTGCAGTGCTGACAAATAGGGAGACCACGGCCAGGTGAGGCAGGCACATGGAAAAGGCTTTGTGTCGTCCCTGCTCAGAGGGGATCCTCAGCACAGCACTGAAGATCTGCACATAGGACAGCACAATGAAAATGAAACACCCAAAGACTAAACAGGCACTAAGCACAAGAAGCCCAACTTCCCTGAGGTAGGAGTCTGAGCAGGAGAGCTTGAGGATCTGGGGAACTTCACAGAAGAACTGGTCCACAGCATTGCCTTCACAGAGTGGTATTGAAAATGTATTAGCAGTGTGCAGAAGAGCAATGAAAAAACCACTGCCCCAAGCAGCTGCTGCCATTTTGACACAGGCTCTGCTGCCCATGACGGTACCATAGTGCAGGGGTCTGCAGATGGCAACAAAGCGGTCATAGGCCATGACTGTGAGAAGATAATACTCTCCTCCTAACAAGAAGAAAGCCAGGAAGACCTGTGCAGCACATCCTGAATAGGAAATGGCCCTGGTGTCCCACAGGGAATTGGCCATGGATTTGGGGACAGTGGTGGAGATGTTGGCAAGGTCAAGGAGGGAGAGGTTGAGGAGGAAGAAGTACATGGGGGTGTGGAGGTGGTGGTCGCAGGCTACGGCTGTGATGATGAGGCCGTTGCCCAGGAGGGCAGCCAGGTAGACGCCCAGGAAGAGCAAGAAGTGCAAGAGCTGCAGCTCCCGTGTGTCTGAAAATGCCAGGAGGAGGAACTCATTGAGTGAGCTGCCGTTGGACATTTTGCTATTTCTGGACATGAAGGACTGTCGAAAGAAGAAAAGACATTGAGAAGTTAGGAGAGTCTTTTCAGGCAGAACCCTGCAAATCTTCCAATTCTCATGCAACCCCCCACACTGCCTCTCTATTTACTGAGAGGATCTGTGTGCAGCTCCCTTGCTTGAGCTCCACTTTGTGCTCACTAAGTGTGCTGCTGTGAGGGGCAGGGAGCTCTGCCCATGGGCTCCAGAGGAGCCTGTTCTGCTGTACAGTAGTGGGAATGGGGCAAAAGGGGTGCGTTGACTAGCTCTGACATTCACAATTTCTGTCAGGTGAAACACACCCATCATGTAGAAAGGCTTTTCAGCATCTTCACTCTGATTTGTAAAGAATGAAGGTTGAGAAACAGAGTTTTAGGGATTTTTTAATATTGTTTATTTTCTTTCAGATGTCCTTGTCACCCCTGAGGACTGTTCCTTGAGAGTAGAAATCCTTGGCAGGAAAAATGGATTCCCTGTCCCTTGCTGCAGAGTGAGGACAGCTACTTTGTCTATTAGTCTTGTTCCCAACTGTCCTGTGCTTGCAACTCTTTCAGCTGGAGGACGATCACACTCATAGGTTGCCCCAGAAAGAAATGACCCCCTGCTGAGAGCAGATGAATCCAGTTTGAAAGTGCAGATCTCCAACCTTCTCTGCCTTTCTCAGGGCACCAGAGGGAGGTCTCCACACTCCCCTTCTAGCCAAGGACACATAGGGCTCTTTTCAGAAGCCCATATACTGCCTCCCACCACCATCTCCATACTCTCAGCAGCTCTGCACCTTCTTCATTTGTCTCTCAGATATCACAGGCATGCTATGAAACAACTGTGCCTTTCTAGAGGGCAGGTTGCAGCCCAGCAGGACACCACAGGGAAATGGTCAAAGGACCATTAGGACTGAACATAGTGTCTCCTTAAGGGAGAGTCAGCTCACTTCCCAACCCTGGAACTCCACAGATCAGAAGGGGGCTGGGGCAACCTCGTTCCCATGAAGACCCCTCTGTCACGCAGCTTGCAGCATCAGTGTCTGAACCCCACCCCTGAGAGCCTGAGATCAAGAAGAGGAGCAGCATGGACAGGAGGAGAAACAAGGAGCAACCCCATGATCCTGCTGCCAAGGGAGGCAACAGAAAAGAGACACAGATAGGAACTCAGGAAATCCTTACCCAGCTGGGCATGCCACCTCACAGATGGTGACATCGCAGGGCAGTCGCTCTCAGTCCCCTTGTCAGGCAGCATGAAGTGGATCCGTGGCAAGAGAGAGGCCCCTCTCCTATGCCAGAGGTCTGGCTGCAGAGGAGATGGCTCATGCCCTGGACTCCATAACTTTCAGGGCAGAGGCTCTGCTGGGTGGGAGAGGAGACACAGAGGGCTTGCTCAGAGGAAGATGTTGGCATCAAAAGTACTGACCATGACTTGCCTAAATCCATTCTCCCACAATGTTTCTGCTGGCAGCTCCCTCTCATTCCCTGCCTATCTCTGCTGCCTGGAGCTGTCCCTGCTGGCAGCTCTTTCTTTGTCACAACATTTTTTCCTAGTCAGTGCTCCCAGACCCCTTCTCACCCTCTCTGTGCTCAGTTCCGCCCTACAGAAACCTCCCAGGATGGAGCACTGTCCAGGGGCATCTCTGGGCATGCAGGTTCTAAGGAGCAGGTCACATAAACTCCTATAAGGCCATAAAGGTGATGCTAATGCTGTCTGTCGGCTAAGGTGAGGATAAAGCGGCTTGATGAGGGTTCTCACAGACCTATTAATCTTTGAGAGTGGAGGTTTAGGAGTCCCAGTTCCTTGCCAAAACAGAAATCTCTCCCTGCTAAAATTAGGGAGAAAACTGAAAGCACTGACACATAAAGCTCCTTCCCTTTGAAGTAGCCCTTCTCTTGATATTCCTCATGAAAAGACTCCTCAGACATCCCCTGTGCATGAGCTAGAGCTGTGAGCAGCCCTGATCCATGCAGCACCCTCTCGATGGGAGAATGAACCTGCCCTGCTGGGGGGTCGCTCCTCTCACCCTGAGCTTTGTCCTACAGTGCCGTAGGGAGTTCCCCAGGCAGGCTGAGTGCTGACCCTCACGGGTGGCAGAGTCACTGCTCTGAACTTCTCTGAATTGCAGCCCTGCGCAGACCTGAGTGCACACCCAGGCTTCACCCCCATGCAGCTGCCCCTGGGAGAAGGTAGCAGCATGCCCTGTCCCTGTGATGGTGTGATGGAGCAGGGTATCCCTGCTCTAAAGCATCTCTTCCTCCTATGCACTAGAAGAACGGGGAGAGCAATTCTTAAAAAGCCTATCAGTCATGGGATGGGCTGGCCTCAGAAGTCCCCTCCAGGCACCTTAGCAGAATTACCCTGCAGCCAGAGACTTACTGTGTAAAGGGCTGTGAAGATTTCTCCCACAATGAGCTCTCCTCTGGCCTCCCACTCCACACTGCATTTCACTTCTCTCTGCCTTCCCTCATCTTATGTCAGCAAGAGCAGGCAGTGCCTGGAGCCCTGCTGCTCTTTGCAGAGGAGCTTCTCCTGCACACAACTGTCTCTGGGCAGTGCTGACAGGTTGCCATGAGCTCCTACCATCCCAGAAGCCTGGCCCCACTAGGCAACAGTGGCCCAGCTGAAGGCATGGATTTCTCTGTCCCTTGTGCTCCCCCCTCCTGCGAAATGTTCCCTGAAGTAAACTAAAATAATCACCGATGGTCCCTCCCTAAGCACTAAAGGAAGACTGATTCCAGCATTACAATTAGTCTCATCAGAGGATGGTTATCTGAAAGAGGTGGAAATGTCCCACTCTGGAGCTCCCTATTCCCATCTCTGAACTAGGCAGGACACCTAGACAGGGACAAGAAGGGAGGTCATTCACCCATGGTTCAGGTATTGATTCTGATGAGTCCATTGAAGCATCTTACACCAGGTTAGAAGCTCCTGGGCTGGAGTGGGATTCAGATCCCTCCCGTGAACTCCACAAAAACACAGGAGCTGAGATTCCCCTTGTCCAAGCCAAAGTGAGCACAACATTGGTGTCTGCATGGGAGCTCCTTGTCTAAGCTCCCATTGTAATCACTGGAGATGGAGGGTGGAATTATTATCCCCCTCAGCTTAGCACTGGTGTGGTCACATCCAGAAGAGTGTGTTCTAGTGTGGGCTGTCCAGTGCTGGAGCAATGGGGAGAAACTGGAGAGGGTCCAGAGGAGTCTGCCGATATGGGATTCTGGGCCTAAAGTGTATGGAGAGGCTGAGGGACCTGGGCTGCTTTAGCCTGGTGAAGTGGAGGCTAAGGCCAGTGCAGTAGTAGCATGTGACTGCTTGGAGGGTGGCTTCAGAGCTGATGGAGCTTTTCTTGTTAGCGGGAAAGAGCACAAAAAAGGGGAAATAAACTGCAGCTTGAAAGGTACAGACTGGACTTCAGGAAAAAGAAATGTCACTTGTGCTGTGGTGCAGCACATCACCCAGAGGGAGTCTGTGACCAGCCCCTGGCTTGTGTTTCAACAAAAAGCAAGTGAGGGAAAAGAGACGTCAGTAAAGGCGGGGAGATCCCACAGTGAGAGCAAGGTGCAGAAGCAGATTGGGTGTCTACAGGCTGCAGGGAAAGAGGCACAGGAATGGCACACTGTAGGACAGTTTGTGGTGGAGGCAACCAAGGGCAATGCCACAGCTGAAAGCCTCCAAAAGAACTGAGGTCTTTGTCCTCTTAGCTATGGCTGGTGTTTCTGCCACAAAGCCCTACGAGAAGATGACATTTCTTTATTGCACCGGGTCTCGTTGCCTCCTCACCTCCAAGGAGCCTGCGAGGTGCTGTAACTTTGTCCTGCACATGGCATTGTGCACTCCTACCTCCAAACTGCCCCCAGGAAGAGCCCTGAGCAACATGTGAGGGAAAGGATCACCCTACCCAGGGGCTGGTTGTCAGTGCCTGGTCACTCTGCTTGATAACACACATCAAGGTTGACTTGGCATCACAGTCACCCTCACATTGCCTTTGCCTACCTGCAATCAGGGCCTCCAACTTTCCGCTCTAATCAGCCCCTGGGGAGGCTTTCTGGGTAATGGCCCTCAGTGGGACCTGTTAATGCTCCCGGAAACTTGGGGATTTGCTTCTGACGTAAACTTCTTGAGAAGTTGCTTCAGTCTCCTCTCAGCATCTGAGGTTCATGGGCTCAGCACCAAAGACACCCAAGGGGTCATTAAGATGCAAAAACCCCTAAGGAGCCATGCCTCTCCCCATAATTTTCTTCAGCTCTTCAATTCTTGTGCTGTGGCTAATTGGAGAGGTTTCAGCAGTGTATTTACAAGAGGAAGATTTCAATGAGCATCAAAAAAAAAAAAAGGATTTCTGCTTTCAAAGTTTTCCTTATTTTTCAGCTTACAACCTAGAGTGATACCCACTTTCTCCAACTGATAGTGTCTCCTAATGAAGAGTGTCTCCTAATGAAGTCTGGACATGTAGGAAAAGCAGCATCCTGGAGGTCAGACACTGTATGGAAAACCTTCCTCTCCACTTCCCCAGCACTGACAGTTCTCTCATCAGCCACTGGGGACTTCGATCACTCTTGTTCAAATCTAACCTTTTTCCACTCAAGACTGGAGCTAAATGTTACAGCTCATGTGCACCACTTCCCCCGCTTTCTGTAGAGTACTAGCTGTAAAAAGGCACAGAAGGATTTGTCTTAATTGCCATTAAACAAATAAACTTGATCCAGTGTCATAAGAAATTAAAGACATTCCTCAACTGTATGTCAAGTCCAAGGTGCCTCCAGTGAGGTCCACAGTCTACAAGGAAAAACCTTCCTTGAAATGTTCTTCACAAACAGATAGGAAAGGCTGGATAGACACACAGTGAAGGAACTGGTTGAAGAGACAATTAGACTGCTGAAAGATGAGGCAAGCTTCAGACTCCCTGAAGCTTAAAGCAGCAACTAGAGAGTTGAGAAGTATCTAAATTGTAAAGAGTAAGGGGAGAAGAAAGACTGGAAAACTATGGAAAGTGCATATGTCCAGATCGTCTGATGCAAAGATGACTTTAGAAATGATCAGTTTAATCAGGGCATGTGGAACCATGTGAAAGATTAGTGAGGTTAAAACCACAGCATAACAGACAGAGCAGTGGTAACACAAGTTAAGGGGCAGATCAACATTTCTTCTCCTGCGATTCATGCCCTTCCTCAAAATTTCCATTACATCATCATAGGAAAACACTGACATTTTATTAACATTATTCAGTCCTTTCGGCTGATAAAAGTGTGCTCATATATTTCTTTTTTTTAATGTAGAAAACAGCTCTTCACCTTTCCAGGCAGAGCTCAGGTGTCCAACCGCAAGCACCCAGTGGCACTTGGAGAGGCCCAGGTATCTCTGAGGTACCTGTCTGGGCCTGGCAGCTCTCACAGGGGACCTGCGGGAGACTGGAGCCCCTCGGAGCTGCAGATGGAGGTTGGGCAGAGGGGACCAGGGCACCTGCAATGGCACTAGCCCTCCATGACCCTGTGACTGCATCCCATCTCAGCTCTGAAAATTTCTTTCCTTTTCAGACAGAAAGATAATGCAGAATCTCCCCAGAACACTAGTATGCTAAAACAGAACAAATCAAGAAAGACAATAAGAGCACAAAAAAATGAAAAGCTGGAAAATATAACAAAGCATTTCTTTGCTTTCAATCTTTGTCTTAATTTCTTTCTTGTGTCATTTTTAATGTTCTTTTCTAAACTTTTCTGTTATAATCAGGCCTACACCACTAAACAGGATATTGCTGTGTCTCTCACAGAGCCCGGTGCTCAGAAGACCACCCCTGCCCATGGCTGTCCATGCCACCCCTCACTCTTTGCACAGAGCATGTCGCACTGTGAGGTGTCGGGCTCTCTCGACTGGTGAGGAAAGCAGGGTGACCAGCTTTAAGGAAATGCTCTATTTTTCAGTGGCCAAATTTGCACAAACCTCAACAAACCCGTGTTAAAGCAATGGTTTAAAGGAGTCTCTTTTTTTTTTTTTGACAAAAAAATCTTCATTTCCAAAACTTCACACAGTTTTTACCATTGCCAAATATTTTTTTTCTTTCTTATTCATTGGCAGCACCATGTTCATGCACTACAGGAATTAGTCTGTCTATGCGAGCGTGAACATATATATAGAGAGAGATACATTCTTCATCAAAATGCATTTGCTGGCAATCCCCTGCATGGAGAAACTTTGTTCTGAGGAACTACTTTACTTAAATGGACATGTTTCAGATCTCTTCTTTTGCCTCTCTCTCCTTTCTTCTTCCTCTGCCTCTTCTCTCTTTACAGAGCTCTCCAGGGAACGGTTCACTGAATCACAGCACTTAGGCTGGACAAGACCTCTGGTCGTCATCGAATCCCAACCCCCCGGTCAATGCAGAGGGAACTAGATGAGGTTGCCCAGGGGCTCCCCCCAGTTATGCATTGTCCACAAAGGTGCTGAGAGTGCGCTCCATCCACTGTGCAGGCCATTCATCAAGATGTTAAACAGTCCTGCCCCACATGGTGATTGCTGAGGGATGCCGCTACTAACCAGCTGCCACTTGGAACTTGTACCACTGATCACAGCGTTTCAGCCTCATGGTCCAGCCAATCTTCCGCCTTCCCTATGGTCCATTGATCCAGGGCAGACCTCAACAATTTGCCTCTAAGGACACTCTGGGGGACTGTGTGAAAGGCCTTGTTAAAGTGAAGGTTCACAAAATCCCCTGCTTTCCCCTTCTGCACAAAGCCATTCATTTTATGGCAGAAGGCAATCAGGTTGGTCAGGCATGGTTTCCATTTCCCCTTGGTCAGCACATGCTGCCTCTTCCAGGCCTTGTCCTTCATAGGCTTGGAGATGGTTTCCAGGAGGATTTGCTGCATCACCTTCCCAGGGACTGAGATGAAGAGGACCAGCCTGTCGTTGCCCAGATCCTCCCTCTTGCCCTTCTGGAAAATGGGTGTGATATCTGCCTTTTCCCAGTCATCAGGAACCTCCCTGATTACCCTGACATTTCATAGACAATTGGGAGCAGCATTGCAGTGACTGCGGCCACCTCTCCCTGGGGTGCTTCCTGTCTGGTCCCATGGACTTGTGTGTGCCCACTGGGCAAAGTTCCTCCCCAGCTGCATCTTCCTCTGCCATGGGTGACGCTTTGCTAACACAGATGCTGCCAAAGGACTCGTGGGCCAGGGAGGCCCTGCAGTAGACAATACCACTAAAAGACAAGGTAATAGAGGCAATGAGCTCCTCAGCCTTTCCCCTGTCTTTGTCACTATGTCTCCTGCCCCACTGAGCAGGGAGACCACATTTTCCTTCTCTACCTGCCTTCCTTGTCCTGCCCATGTACTTGCAGAAACGCTTCTGGTTACCTTCCCCATTCCTTCCCAGTTACACCTCCAACTCCACCTCCAGCTGCAGCTGAGCTTTGGCTTGCCTAACTCCATCCCTTCCACCACACACAACGGCTGTGTCTTCTTCCTGGGTAGCCCATTCCCCTTCCAACCCTCTGTACACTTCCTTCTGCCTTTTCAAGTCCTAAATCACAAAGTCCCTGCTCATCTGTGCCAGCCTCAGGCCAGGCCCTGATGGACTTTCCTGCAGACTGGAGTGTTCCTGTGCTTCAAGGACGTTGTGTCTGAAGATCCAAGAGGGCTGCATGGCTCCTCTGCCCTCCAGGCCAGTCACCTGTGGGATCCTGACAAGCAGATCCTGAACAAGATGAAATCCTCTCTGCTGCATCCCAGGGCGGTGATTCTGTTATTCCTCCTACCTCTCCACCATCACAAGGTCACTGCAGTGACAGACAACCTCCACATTCACATCCCCATCCAGCCTGAGCTTCAGGCAAGAAAGAAAGGGCAGGATGGCACCGTCTACTTAGATGCACCACCACAAAGATAGAGAACTCACCCTGCAGAAAAGCCTGCATTTCTCCCCTCACCACTGAGAGGATCCAGGCAATGGAATTCTATGTGGTTAAAGGTGGATGCAAAGAATTTCCGTTGTAATGTAGCTATGCCTGAGGCAGTGCCTCCCAGGCTGCCCTTACAGTCAACAAGGAAGAAGGAGGAGGTGTTCACCTGCCTTCTTTTAGATGGTCACATAAAGCACAAATGATTCCTGTCCCACAGACATTTGCTCTGTGCTTGAAATGGGGCCTGAAATCATAGGCTTTTAGGATAATTCATCCTAAAGGTACCACAGGAGGCCTGTAGCCCAAACTGCTGCCCAAAGCAGGGTCCAATGGAGGGTTGGAAACCAAAAAATGCCCCTGCCAAAGGACTTCTGGGGTGATACAGCAGGAGAAGACAGTAGAGGGTTGGCAGCGTAGTGTAAGTCCCATGGACAAAAGGGTTTCTTTTTTGCTTTCTCCTGAGAATTAAATCCTCAGCTGCAGAGGGAACAAGCTGGGACACCCTCTTTGCCACTAACATCGAGGTGGAGGAGCTCCTGAGTCACTTACAAACAGAGGCTGGTCCAAAGGCCACCACCCCAATGGCACCAGACCCCCAGGCATGCCTGCCTTGCTGCTGGGCACCCTCCACCCCTGGCAGGAGGTCTGTGGGGAACAGAGTGGGGTGTGCAGCCTGCAGCCCTGACCACCCAGCAGGTGTGCTGGGACCCTGCTCCTCTACATGAGACTGGGCTCTCCTGCATTTCCCCAGTGGGAAGCCTGCGTCCCCTCCACCTGGGAATGCAGCCCGGCAGGGAGGGCCAACACAGGAAACATGATCTCTGTTCCGGGCTGTGAAGAAAGAGGCGAGGGCAGAGGGGGAACTGCTCATGCCCCAGGCACTGATTCCCTCCCTGCAGCCAGTACAGCCCTGCTGATGCCCTGTAACCCATGAGTCCAGGAGGTGGGACTCTGGTCTGCTCTGGCTCTAAAGATTTCTCAGAGCCTAAGACTCAGGATGCAAAGCACTGGTCTGGGGACACCTCAGCAGTCAAAGGGCCTGAATGCCTGGTGTGTTCCTGAGAACTTTTCTGCAGTCTCCCTACACTGCTTTGGCTCCTGTTGTCCATGGAGCAGAGACTCCTTCTGAGGATGAACTTACTCACTGTGTGACTCTGAGCACGGGGTTGTCCGGGCAGTACAAATGGCAGCAAGGCCTCAACCCCACAGCAGTGTCCCCTGCCCAGGACGCCACTTTCCAGCCCCTTCCTCCTAGAGGATCTAGGTCGGGAGGGACCACTGGAGATCTCCAGGACCACGATCAGCTCTGGGCAGGGCTAACTTTACAGTCAGATCAGTTTCGTAAGTGCTTTCTCCAGGAGTGTTTTTAAAGATCTTCTGTCCCCTGTCCCAGTGCTGCTCAACTATCATGGTTGTTTCTTTATTTCTGCCTTAAATGCATTTGAAATTTCCCTTACTGCATCTCCTCATTGTTGTCTCTTGCCCTTTTCTCCCCTTGGCCTCCAGCCAGACCATCCCAACTACTTTGACCGAGGACAATCACAGTCTCACCTCCAAGCACAGCCTTGCTGGAATCTCCTGGGATCATGCAGGTGGGCCGTGGTGGCCAGCTCTAAAGAGAGCTATGTGCTGCAGGTCCCTACATGGTCTCAGAGGAGAGCATATGGAGACATAACATGACCCAGGGCAGAGTCTGTGGCCCAACACCAGGGCAGAGCCCGGTTCAGCAGGGGTGAGAAGAGAAGCTCCAGCAGCTCCTTTCCACACCCGGGCAGGGAGTGACGCTCCCAGCAGTGCTCCTGAGAGAGGACGGTGACACAGGCCGGGGGGCACTGTGAGCTGCAGCGCCGGGTACCGACCATCTGTGCTGTGTCTGGGAGTCCTGACAGGCAGTGCTAGTGGCTGTAGCCCTTGAGAAACCTGTGACAGTGATAACAGCAGCAAGTCCCCTCCATGACCGTTGGGAGCTTCTGGAGTGTCGTGGCTCCCACCTGCAACTCATCCCTCCCCTGGCCTAGCCCTGCTGCCTTGCCCCACAGTCCCACTGTGCAGGCACCACAAAGGACAGGGTGCATTCTAGGGTAGCTAAACATCCCCCCAGCATGGTCTTCATGACAGCCCTTGGTGCCCTGGCCCCCCATGGCTCTCCTGCCCAGCAGCCTCCCACCAGTCCCCAGCCCTGCCCAGCCATCATCCTGTCCCCCACCAGGGTTAGCAGAAGGCCATACTCTGGGGCTTGCTGGGGTCTGGGCCCGGGGAGATCCCAGGCAGGGCTGGACATTCCCCCCATACAGGTGCTGAGCCCAGCAGGCAGACAGAGCTGGTCACATTCCAAGATCACCCTTCACCAAGACCATGGAGTATGGCCAGTGCTGGAAATGGCTGGTTAGAGGAGCTGGGTGTGGGTGGAGTTTCCTGGGGCAGTTTCTCCTCTCTGCTCATGCAACAACAAGCTGGGCTGCATCTTTTTTCTGTCAGACCCTGTATGAGGGGCTCCATGGGAAGAGGATGGTCCACTGGCTCAGTAGATGGTCCCAGGTCCTCCTCTGCATGCTCCCTGCCAGCCCTGCAGAGGACCCAGGAGAGGGCTCGTCCTCCCAGGGCTCACAGCTGGATGCTCAGTCCTTCAGCTGGGCATGGAGCCTTGTTTGGGGGTGACTTTTGGGGTGAAGACCAACAAATAGGGTGGGGGAGATTGACTGAACAACATGTGCTGGGGACAGGGCCTGAGGGACAGCAGCAAAATGATATGGTTCCTGCGTGCTGCTTCCTTCAACACAAGCTCCCACAAGGGCTCCCAGCCTTCTTTTTGGTGCCACCCGTCAGGAGGGATGATGGCACAAGGAGCTGGGAGGGTGGGGAGCATTAATCCTTCTTCAGGCACTTCCCAGGCCATGTGGAGGGCCAGCAGAGCAAGGACTCCTGGCTCTGCACTGGGAGCTCACTTCAGTGTGCCCACACTCGGAACACTGTCTTGGATTAAAGGTCGGCAATTTCAAGCCCAGTTCCACTTCCTTCTCATCTCTCCCAATCCCTCCTCTGATCTCATTGGCCATTCCCACACCCCCTCCCCTCTTCTGCCGCAGGGCCCCGAGCTGGTGGTGCTGCTCTGCAGAGTGAGCGGGCTGTGGGGCCACAGGGCCACAGGGTGACTCTGCACTGACTGTGCTGGTCAGGGTGGGAAGCAGACCCAGCCAAATGGGGATCACGGCCTCTAATCCCTCCAGGGACTGCGGATGTGGCAGGTGCTTGGAGGGACTATGGAGCATTTCCGAGGGTGCTAGTTTTGTCAAGGTACATCTCTAAATCCTGTCCCTGGTATAACACTGACAACATGAATCACTCTCCAGTCTCCCTTCCCCATGACAGATGGGTCCCCACTGCCTCTGCTGGGATGGCAGAGTCCTCCTTTGCCCACGGATACCTGGGTTTAGCTCTTTACCCTTAGGTGACTCCATCTTGGAGGACCTCTCCCTTTGTGAGGCTCCGCTCACTGCCCACCTCAGGCACACACTGTCCCAGGAGATTCCCGGAGCTCTCCTGGCACCTCCAGATTCCCCTCCAGAAGGACAGGCATCTGACACTGTGCTTTAACATGTGGAATGGCCCTGGGTGTGTACATCATCATTGACAATTCATCATCTCCACTGTCACTGGACAGTGATGGGCGAGTCCTAAATCCAGCCCTTGCTCTCTAAGAGTTCATAACATGATTATGAGCTTTTTGTTTCTAAACCCATGGACAACTCTGCCCAGCAGGCCCATTTCACATGCAATTCCTTAGGCCTATTCCTGACACCAGCTTTGGAAGAAAAGCCCAGCCTTCAGGCACTGCACTGGGTAGAAGCTACTTTATCACAGAGATACTGTGCGGGAGTCAGCTCTGACACAGGGTTAAACACAATTTTATGTGGGTACCAGGTGAGACAGAGCAGTCTCAGTAAAAGTGGTATGAATCCAAGAATTTGTGTAGCAACATGATAACAAATACTACTAATAATAACAACAATAATCATCATCATAATAGTAATAGTAATAATAAAAATAAAGTGAACAAACAAAGATCTGGACTGGTTGGGATACCCTGGGATTCAATTGTGGAGAGCAAAGGCAATTTTACCACTGCTGAAAAATGTCCATGAAATCACTTTCCTCAAGGCATCTTTGAGCTCCTTGTTCCTCATGCTGTAGATGAGGGGGTTCACTGCTGGAGGCACCACTGCGTACAGAACAGTCACCACCAGATCCAGAGCTGGGGAGGAGAGGGAGGGGGGCTTCAGGTAGGCAAACAGGACAGTGCTGACAAACAGGGAGACCACAGCCAGGTGAGGCAGGCACATGGAAAAGGCTTTGTGTCGTCCCTGCTCAGAGGGGATCCGCAGCGCAGCTGTGAAGATCTGCACATAGGACAGCACAATGAAAACAAAACACCCAACGAACAAACAGAGACTAAACACAATAACCCCAACTTCCCTGAGGTAGGAGTCTGAGCAGGAGAGCTTGAGGATGTGGGGAATTTCACAGAAGAACTGGTCCACCACATTGCCTTTGCAGAATGGTATTGAAAATGTGTTAGCAGTGTGCAGCAGCGCATTGAGAAAACAACTGCCCCAGGCAGCTGCTGCCATTTTCGCACAGGCTTTGCCACCCATGATGGTCCCATAGTGCAGGGGTCTACAGATGGCAACATAGCGGTCATAGGCCATGACTGTGAGAAGAGAAAACTCCCCTCCAAACAAGAAGACAACCAGGAAGAGCTGGGCAGCACATCCTGAGTAGGAAATGGCCCTGGTGTTCCAGAGGGAATTGGCCATGGATTTGGGGACTGTGGTAGAGATAGTGCCAAGGTCGAGGAGGGAGAGGTTGAGGAGGAAGAAGTACACAGGGGTGTGGAGGTGGTGGTCGCAGGCTACTGCTGTGATGATGAGGCCATTGCTCACAAGGGCAGCTACGTAGATGCCAAGGAAGAGCGAGAAGTGCAAGAGCTGCAGCTCCTGTGTGTCTTCAAATGCCAGGAGGAGGAACTCGTTGAGGGAGCTGCTGTTGGACATTTTGCTCTCTCTGAGCTTTGGGGATTGTCGAAAGAAGAAAAGACATTGAGAAGTTAGGAGAGACTTTTCAAGCAATGAAACCTCCGAAATGTTGCAATTCTCACGCAACCCTCCACTTTGCCTCTCTACGGACAGGATCTGTGCGCAGCTCCCTTGCTTGAGCTACAATTTGCACTGGTGGAATGTGTTACGAGGAGCAGGGACTTCTGCCTATCAGCTCCAGAGGAGTCAGTGCAGCTGTACAGTGGTGGGATACATGGGAATGGGGGTCACTAGCTCGGACAGTCACAGTTCCTCTCAGGTGAAATCCACTGGGCATGTGGAAGGGCTTTTTAGCATCTGCACCACCACTTCTAAAGAATGAGGGTTGAGGAACTGAGTTCATGGGATTTTTTAGCAGTGTTTATTTTCTTTGAGATGCCCCTGTCACCCCTGCAGAGTGATCCTCAAAGGAAAAAATTCTCAGCATTTCTACTGTGAATCCTGAGAAAAATGCATTCCCTGTCGCTTGGTGCAGAGGGAGGACAGCTTGTCTGTCTATTAGCCTCATTCCCAGCTGTCATTTGCTCGCACCTCTTGGAGCTGGGGGATGATCACTCCCATATGTTGCCCTAAAAAGAAACCAGCCACTGCTGAGAGCAGACGAGTCCAGTTTCAAAACCGCAGCTCTCCAACCATCTCTCCCTTTCTCAGGGCACCTGAGGGAGGTCTCCACACTACCCTTCTAGCCAAGGACACACAGGGCTCTTTTCAGATGCCCATATGCAGTTCCCCAACACCATTTCCACACTCTCAGCATCTCTGCAGATTCCTCACGGGTCTCTTGGACATCACAGAGATGCTATGAGGCAGCGGTGCCCTTCTGGAGGGCAGCTCAAAGTCTGCCAGGACACCACAGGGAAACAATCAAAGGACATTAAGGACTGAAGATGGGCTCTCCTTAAGGCAGAGTCAGCTCAATTCCCAACCCCACAGACTGCATTTCCTGCAGCCACAGAGGCTAGAAGTGGGCTACAGACACCTCACTCCCAAGCAGACCCCTCTCTTGCACAACTCGCAGGGCAGGTGTCTGAACTGCAGCTGAAAACCCTGAACACCAGGGAGCCCGAGAGAAGAACAGGAGCATCATGGAGAGGAGGGGAAAGAAGGAGTAACACCATGATCCTGCTGCCAAGGGAGGCAAGGAGAAAGAGGCAGATGGGCACTCAGGAAAGCCCTCACCTTACCCAGCTGGGCCTACCACCTCGCAGACGGCGACATTGCAGGGCAGTCGCTGTCAGCAACTTTGTTGGAAAGCAGTAAATGGGCCCATGGCAGGAGAGATACTCCTCTCCTCTGCTGGAGGTCTGGCTGCAGAGGAGGCAGTTCATGCCCTGGACTCCATGGCTGTCAGGGCAGAGGCTCTGCTGGGAGGGAGGGGAGACACAGGGGGCTTGCTGAGAGGAAGGTGTCTGCATTGCAGGGACTGACCATGACTTGCCCAAATCCATCCTCCCATGATGATTCTGTTAGCATTTCCCTCTCTTCTCCTGCCCATCTCTGCTGCCTGGAGCTGTCCCTGCTGCCTGGAGCTCTTACTCTGTCCCAACATCTCTTCCCAATCAGTGTTCACAGCCCTCATCCCACCCTCCTTGTGCTCTGTTCTGCCCTCAGAAACCTCCCAGATCAGGGCACTGCCCAGGGGCATCTCTGTGCATGCACGTCCTAAGGAGCAGGTCACCTAAACTCCTATGAGGTCACAAAGGTGATGTTGATGCTGTCTGTAGGCTGAAGTGGGGATGAAGCGGCTTGATGAGGTTTCTCACAGACCTATTAATCTTTGAGAGTGAATGTTTTGGAGTCCTACTTCCTTGCCAAAACAGAAAACTTGTTCCTTCATTCTCCCTGCCAAAAATAGGAAACTGAAAGTGCAGACACCAGGAGGAAAGCTCCTTATCTTGCAAGTAGCCCTTCTCTTGATCTTCCTCTTGAAAAGACCCCTCAGACATGGCATGTGCATGAGCTAGAGCTGTGAGCAGCCTTGACCCATGCAGCACCCTCTCAGCAGGAGAATGAACCTGACCTGATGGGGGTCACTCCCTCCACTCAGAGCTTCTCCCCAGAGTGTCATGGGGAGCTCTCTGGGCAGATTGAGTGCTGATCCTTGCAGGCGGCAGAGTCACTGCCCAGATGCTGCTCTGAATTACAGCCCTGGGCACACCTGGGTGCACTCCCTGACTTCACACCCCTGCAGCCATCCCTGCGAGAATGGAGCAGCATGCCCTGTCCTTCTGACCGTGTAGCAGGGAATCCCTACTCTGAAGCATCTCCTCCACTGCCTATGCGTTGGAGGAGCTAGGAGAGCGATCCTTAAAAAGCCTATCAGTTATGGGATGAGATGGGTTTAGAAGACCCCTGCAGGAACCTCAGTAGCATTGCCCTGCAGCCAGAGACATACCGTGCAAAAGGCTGTGAAGACTTCTCCCACAAGGAGCTCTCCTCTGTCCCACTCCACACTGCCTTTCACTTCTCTCTGCCTTCTCTCATCTCATGGCAGCAGCAGCAGGCAGTGCCCAGAGCCCTGCTGTTCTTTGCAGAGGAGCTGCTCCTGCACACAGCTGTCTTCGGCAGTGCTGCCTGGTTGCCATCAGCTCCTTCCATTGCAGGAGCCTGACCCTGCCCAGGAGCAGGGGCCCAGCTGAAGTCCTGTCTTTCTCTGTCTCTTGTGCTCCGTCCTCCTGGGAAATGTTCCCTGAAGTAGACTAAAATAATCACCCTTGGTCCCTCTCTAAGCACTCAAGGAGGACTGATTCCAGCATTACAATTTGTCTCATCAGAGAATGGTTATCTGCAAGAGGTGGAGATGTCCCACTCTGGAAGCGGTGAGGAAGGGAGTTCATTTGCCCATGGTTCAGGTGTTGATTCAGATGTGTCAGTCTGGGCATCTTATGCCAGTTTAGAAGCCCCTGGAATGCAGTGGGATTCAGATCCCTCCCATAAACTCCACCAACACACAGCAGGTGGGATTCCCCTTGCCCAAGCTGAAGTGAGCACAACACAGATGTCTAAATGTGAACTCCTTGTCTAAACTTCCATTATAATTACCTGAGATGAAGGGTGGGAGTCAGTTACCTGGTGACACCTGGTGACATTTGAAGAGACAGAGGTGGTCCAAGGCATGTGCCAGTGTCTCCTTGCTCTGATGCAGCAAGCGTGAGACCCACATCCTTCTAGAGCATTAGGTGGGAGCAGGTGGGGAACTTCCTTGGCCATCTCAAATGACACCTAGATGCCCACTACTGTTAGAGCACCTCTCACTATGAAGCTGAGACAGATGGAGACACCTACAGTGCAAACTGCTAATGTAATTCAGTGCAGACACTTGATATAATGACATAAAAATAGTCTGGCAGGGCCATGTCACATGCATGGGCTTGCTAGCACAACCGCATGGGACCTATCAGAAAACCATGCCCTTTTGGAGTGGTTGCTGGGCATAACAGGTTATCTCAGATTTTCCTACCTGTGTCCAGACAACTGAATCCCACCTCTGCCTTTAGGGGAAGTCCATTCCATCTGCATTCAAGCATGCTGCATAAATGGGAGGCACATCACACCAAGGTCTCTGCTCTAGTCCTTAGCGGAGTGAGGAAGGACAGTAGCAGAGCACAGACCCTGGACTTGAGAGGAACAGACTTTGGCCCGTTGAGGGGACTGGTGGCAGAACCCATGGGATGCTGCTCTCAAGGGCCCAGGAGCTCAGGAAAGCCGGAAGGTCTTTAAGGACAGATCTGCCAAGCACAAAGATGGGCCATCCCGATGCTCAGTAAAACTAGCAGACACCTCAGGGGACCAACTTGGTTACACTGGGACCTCACACCTTAGCTCCAGGGTAAAAGGGCAGCATACAGAAGGGGGAAGAAGGAAGAGGCAAAGGAGGAATTTAGAACTATTGTCCAGGGTCACAGGAATGGTGTTAGGGAAGAAAAAGCTCCCTGAGGATTGACACTTGCAGGGGACGTCAAGGGCATGAAGAGGAGCTGCTACTGCTTCCATAAGAATCAAAGAATAAAAAGGAAAATGTGGCCTCACTGCTAAATGGGACAGGGAATCTTGTAGCAGCAGATGCAGGTAGGTCTGAAGAACTCAACCCCTTCTTAGCTTCCGTTTCCACAAGCATGGTCTCCTGGGCTGTTGTGCCTTAAGTCGGGACTCCAGAGGAGAAAAACAGCCAGCAGTGGACGAGTTAGTGAGGGATTACTTGTGAGAACTCAAACTATACAAGTCAATGAGGCTGGAGGAGCTGCATATGAGGATGCTGTGAGAGCTGACTGCTCTCACTTCAAGGCCACTTGCTATCATCTTTGAAAGGTTGTGGAGATGGGGCGAAGTCCCAATGACTGCAGAAAGGCAATTGTTGCATCCACCTTCAAAAAAGGGCAACAGGACAACCTGGGCAGGCAGTTCAGTCTCCCTTTGGTGAGGAGTGAGTCTTGCAGCAAATCCTCTCAGATCACATTTCCAGGCACATGAAGGAGAAGAAGGTGCCTGGGAACACTTAGCATGGATTTACTCAGGGTAAACTGTGCCTCGCCAACCTGATTGACTTCTATGAAGAAATAGCTGTATTTGTGGATGGAGAAGAGTAAATGTCCTTTACCTAGACTTTAGCAAGGTGTTTGACACTGTCTCCCACAATATTCTTGCATGCACGTTACAGCATTACAGTCTAGAAGAGCAGACAATTGGATGGGTAAAAAGCTGCTTGGATGATCAGGTTCAGAGGGCAGTGGTGAATGGGCAGTACTCTTCCTGGAGGCCAGGGAGAAGAGCAGTACAAGAGGGTCTCTCCAGGAACTTGTCCTCTTTATCATGTGTATTAGTGACACAGAGGAGGCAACACTCATGATGCTTGTGGATGACCCCATACTGGAGCAGGAGGGCCCAGTCCTATGCTTGAGGGCTGCCATTCAGAGGGACCTAGGCAGGCAGGAGGAATGGGCTGTCAGGAACCTCATGAAATTCAACAAGGACAAATGCCAGATCTTGTACTTGGGATAAACCAACACCCCGCAGTGTTACAGGCTGGGGCCTGAGCGTCTGGGGAACAGCTCTGTGGAAAAGGACCTAAGGGTCCTGGAGGACAGGAGGCAAAACATGAGCCAGCAGCATTCCCTGACAGCAAAGAAGGCCAGAAGCATCGTGGGCTGTGTGACCAGGAGCACAGGCAGGAGGTCAAGGGAAATGACAATCACCTTCTAGTCAGTATTCATTAGACCACATCCAGAACACTGCATCCAGGTTTGGGTTCCCAGAAGAAGAAAGAGGTTGATAACTGGGAGCAAATTTGGCCGAGGGCCCTCACAATAGTTGGGGAGCTGGAGCACTTACTCTGTGAGGAAATGGGGCTTGTTCAAGTTGTGGAAGAGATGGCTTTGGAGGGATCTCATAGCAGCCTTCCAATGGCTATGAGGAGGTCATCAAGAAGATGGAGCCAGGGTGCATGGTGGGAGGACAAGAGACAATGGGCATAATTTGGAAGAAGAGATGCTCGTGCAGGAGATAAACAAAAGCTTTTCCACTATGAGGATGGTCAAGCATTGGAAGTGGTTGCCCAGAGAGACTGTGCAGTCTCCTCCCTTCGAGGTATCGAAGACCACACTGGAAGAAGCCCAGAGTAACCTGCTCTGATGCCAGAGCTGACTCTGCTGTGAGCAAGCAGATTGGACTAGAGACCTCCTGAGGTCCCTTCCACCCTGAAGGAGTCCGTGATTCTTCCCACTCTCAATCTTCTCTTGTGGATGTCAGGGAAAGCATGCAGGTGCCCTGTGACAGTGGAAGCAGAGCAGCCTTCTTGTCCTCCTCCAGACAGAATTATTCACATGCAGGGCTTCTTGGCAGGAATCCCCCAAACAGCCCTGATCAATCCTTTGCTTTACTTTTAATTACCTATTTTTCCTTTCCCCCCTTGTAAGTCTGTCTCTTTTACCATCCTGATCCCTTCTTATACAGCCCACCACTGCCTACCCTTAACCCATTGGCGCTGTTTTTGTTTGTTTGTTTGTTTTTGTCTTGTTTTGTTTTGACACAGAGGAGCTTCAGTCCTGAAGGATCTTGAGAAACTCGGGTGATTCACACAACAGATACCTCATGAATATTTACAAGAGAAGTGTCAAGTCCTGTGCCTAGGCAGGAATAATCCCATCCATGAGGAGAGCTTGAGGGCCATGGACTTCTTTAGCCTCCTGATGTGGAGGCAAAGGGCAGTAGAGTAGGAGCCTGTGACTGCTTGAAGGGGGGTTTCGGAGACGATGGAGCTTCTCTTGGTAGTGGGAAAGAGCATGAGAAGGAGGAAAAGCCACCAAGAGCAGCTTGCGGGGTTTAGCTGTGACATTAGGAAAAGCAAATGTCACTCAGAGGGTAGTGCTGTGGTGCTAGAGGTCACCCAGAGGGAGTCTGTGTTCAGTCCCTGTCTTTGTGTTTCAAGGAAAAGCAAGTAAGGACAGGAAAACATCAGGAGAGGTGGGGAGGTTCATGGACTCAGCACCAAATACAACCGAGGGGTTATTAAAATACAAAATCCCCTAAGGAGCCATGCCTCTTTCCATAATTTTCTTCAGTTCATCAATTCTTGTGTGACTAATTGGAAAGTTTGCAGGAGTGTATTGACATTAGGCAGATTTCAATGAGCACCGAAAAAAGGAAAGATGTCTGCTTCTTAAGCTTTCTTTATTCTTCAGTTTTCAGAAAAAGCGATACCCACATTCCCCAATTCATAGTGACCCACAGTGTCTCCTAATGAAGTCTGGACACATTGGAAAAGCAGTATTTTTCAGAGGAGCAGTGTATGGAGAACCTTCCTCCTCAGCTCCCCAGCTCTGCCATTTCCCTCATCAGCCACTGGGGACTTCACATCAGTCTAGTGAAAAGCGAACCTTTTGCCACTCAAGGCTGTAGCTGAATGTTACAGCTCATGTGCACCAGTTCCCACCTGCTTTCCTTTGAGAACTAGCTGCAAACAGACACAGAAGATTTTGTCTTAATTGCAAACAATCAACAATAAAATTTGGAACAGTTGAATAAAAGATACAAGGCACTTCTCAACTGTATGTTTAGTCCAAGCTGCCTCCAGTGAGCTCCACTGCCCACAAGACATAACCTTCCTTGCAATGTTCTTGACAGATAGATAGGAAAGGATAGACAAGAAACAGAACAAAGTAGCTGGCTAAAGAGACAAGGAGACTGCTGAAAGATGAGGCAAGCTTCAGACTGCCAGCAGCTCAGAGCAGCAACTGGAGAGCTGAGATGTACCTGAATGATAAAGAGTAAGGGGAGGAGGAAAACTGGGAAACAAAGGAAAATGCATATGTCCAGATGGTCTGATGCAAATATGACTTTAGAAATGATTAATCGGGACATGTGGAAATATGTGAGAGAGTATTGAGATTGCATCTATAGCCTAATACACAGAGCAGTGGAAACACGAGGTCAAGGGCAGATCGATATTTCTTCTCCCGCAATTAATACCCTTCCTGGAGATTCCCACTATTTCATCATAGGAAAATATTGACAGTAAAATGAGCCAATCATCTGTGCTGATGAAAGTGGGCTCATATTTTTGAAATGTTGAGACAGTTCTTCACTTTTCCAGGCAGAGCTCACGTGTCCAACCACAAGCACCCAGTGGCACTTGGAGAGGCCCCAGTGTCTCTGAGGCACCTGCCTGGGCCTGGCAGCTCTCCCAGGGGACCTGCAGGAGACCAGAGCCCCTCGGAGCTGCAGAGGGAGGCTGGGTAGAGGGGACCAGGGCACCTGCAATGGCACCAGCCACCCATGACCCTGTGACTGCATCCCACCCCAGTTCTGAAAATCACTTTCCTTTTCAGACAAAAAGATAATGCAGAATCTCCCCAGAACACTAGTGTACTAAAACAGAACAAATCAAGAAAGACAATAAGAGCACAAAAAAATGAAAAGCTGGAAAGTATAACAAAGCATTTTTTTCCTTAAATCTTTGTCTTAATTTCTTTCTTGTGTCATTTTTAATGTCCTTTTCTAAACTTTTCTGTTATAATCAGGTCTACACCACTAAACAGGATATTGTTGTGTCTCACACAGAGCCCGGTGCTCAGAAGACCACCCCTGCCCATGGCTCTCCATGCCACCCCTCACTCTTTGCACAGAGCATTTCGCACTCTGAGGTGTCGGGCTCTCTTGACTGGTGGGAAAAGCAGGGTGACGAGCTTTAAGGAAATGCTCTACATTTGGGTGGCCTAATTTGCACAAATCTCAACATACCTGTGTTTAAGCAATGTTTTAAAGGAGTCTCTAAAACATCTTCAGTGCAATAAGTGACAAAAAATCCTCATTTCCAAAACTTCACACAGTTTTTACCATTGCCAAATTTTTTTTTTCTTATGAATTGGCAGCACCATGTTCATGCACTAGAGGAGTTAGTCTGTCTATGTGAGCATACAAATATATATAGATACATTATTCATCAAAATACATTTGCTGGCAATCCTCTAAATGGAGAAATTTTGTTCTGAGGAACTACTTATGTAAATGGGCATGTTTCAGATCTCTTCTTCTGCCTCTCTCTCCTTTCTTCTTCCTCTGCCTCTTCTCTCTTTACAGAGCTCTCCTGGGAATGCTGCACTGCATCACAGCACTTAGGGTGGACAGGACCTCTGGACGTCATCTAGTCCCAACCACCCTGGTCAATGTAGAGGGAACTAGATGAGGTTACCCAGGGGCTCCCCCCAGTCATGCACTGGCCACAAAGGTGCTGAGAGTGCGCTCCATCCACTGTGCAGGCCATTCATCAAGATGTTAAACAGTCCTGCCCCACATGTTGATCACTGAGGGATGCTGCTAGTAACCAGCTGCCACTTGGAACTTGTACCACTGATCACAGTGTTTCAGCCTGATGCTCCAGCCAATCTTCCACCTACCTTATGGTCTATTGATCCAGGGCAGATCTCCACATTTTGCCTCTAAGGAGACTCTGGGGGACTGTGTGAAAGGCCTTGCTAAAGGGAAGATTCACAAAATGCCCTGCTTTCCCCTTGTGCACAAAGCCATTCATCTGATGGCAGAAGGCAATCAGGTTGGTCAGGCATGCTTTCCATTTCCCCTTGGTCAACGCATGCTGCCTCTTCCAGGCCTTGTCCTTCATAGGCTTGGAGATGGTTTCCAGGAGGATTTGCTCCATCACCTTCCCAGGGACTGAGATGAAGAGGACCAGCCTGTCGTTGCCCAGATCCTCCCTCTTGCCCTTCTGGAAAATGGGTGTGATATCTGCCTTTTCCCAGTCATCAGGAACCTCCCTGATTACCCTGACCTTTAAAAGACGATCAACAGCAGCATTTCAATGACTCCGGCCACCTCTCCCTGCACCCTGGGGTGCTTCCCGTTTGGTCCCGTGGACTTGTGTGTGCCCATTAGGCAAAAGTCTTCTCCAGATGCATCGTCTTCTGCCATGGGTGAGGGTTTGTTAACACAGATGCTGCCAGAGGACTCGGAGGCCTGGCAGTAGACAAGACCAGTAAAAGACAAGGTAAAAGAGGCAATGAGCTCCTCAGCCTTTCCCCTGTCTTTGTCACTACGTCCCCCGCTCCACTGAGCAGGCAGACCACATTTTCCTGCCTGCCTTGTTCTGCCAGTGTCCTTACAGAAGCCCTTCTGGTTGCCCTCCCCATCCCTTCCTAGCTCTAATTCCAGCTCCAGCTCCAGCTCCAGCTCAGCTTTGGCTTGCCTAACTCCATCCCTTCCACCACACACAACGGCTGTGTCTTCTTCCTAGGTAGCCCATTCCTGTTTCAACCCTCTGTGCACTTCCTTCTGCCTTTTCAAGTCCTCAATCACAAAGTCTCTGCTCATCTGTGCCAGCCACAGGCCAGGCCCTGATGGGCTTTCCTGAAGACTAGAGTGTTCCTGTGCTTCAAGGACGTTGTCCCTGACGATCCAAGAGGGCTGCATGGCTCCTCTGCCCTCCAGGGCAGTCACCTGTGGTATCTTGACAAGCAGATCCTGAATAAGATGAAATCCTCTCTGCTGCAGCCCAGGGTGGTGACTCTGTTATTCCTCCTACCTCTCCACCATCTCATGGTCACTGCAGTGACAGCCAACCTCCACATTCACATCCCCATCCAGGCTGAGCTTCAGGCAAGAAAGAAAGGGCAGCATGGCACCATCTACAGAGAAGTGCAAACCACAGAGGTAGAGAACTCACCCTGCAGAAAAGCCTGCATTTCTCCCCCCACAACTGAGGGATCCAGGCAATGGACTTGTATGTGGTTAAAGGTGGATGCAAAGAACTTCAGGGGTAACGTAGATATGCCTGAGACAGTGCCTCCCAGGCTGCCCTTACAGTCAAGAAGGAAGGAGGAGGAGGTGTTCACCTGCCTTCTTTTAGATGGTCACGTAAAGCACAAATGACTTCTGTCCCAGAGACATTTGCTTTGTGCTTGAAATGGGGCCTGAGGTCATAGACTTTTTGGATAATTCAGGCTGAAGGGACCACAGGAGGCCTGTAGTGCAACCTGTTGCTCACAGTAGGGTCAGAAACCAAAAAATGTCCCTGCCAAAGGAATTCTGTGGTGATAGAGCAGGATAAGGCAGTAGAGGGTTGACAGGGTGGTATAAGTCCCATGGCTTTCCTTTTTCCCTTTCTCCAGAGAAGTAAATCCTCAGCTCTTCAGAGAGAACAAGCTGAGACACTAACTTTGGCACTAACATGGAGGCAGAGAAGCTCCTGAGTCCCTTACAGACAGAGGCTAGTCCAAAGGCCACCACCGCAATGGCACCTGACCCCCAGGCATGCCTGCCTTGGTGCTGGGCTCCCTCTGCCCCAGGCAGGAGGTGTGTGGGGAACAGAGTGGTGTCTGCAGCCTGCAGCCCTGGCCACCCAGCAGGTGTGGTGGGACCCTGCTCCTCTAGATGAGACTGGGCTCTCCTGCATTTCCCCAGGGTGAAGCCTGCGTCCCCTCCACCTGGGAATGCAGCCCGGCAGGGAGGGCCAACATGGGAAACACAATCTCTGTTCCGGGCTGTGAAGAAAGAGGCGAGGGCAGAGGGGGAACTGCTCATGCCCCGGGCACTGATTCCCTCCCTGCAGCCAATATAGCCCTGCTGATGCCCTGTAACCCATGAGTCCAGGAGGTGGGACACCCATCTGCTCTGGCTCTAAAGATTTCTCAGCCCTTCAGACCCAGGAGGCAAAGCACCAGTGTGGGGACGCCTCAGCAGTCAAAGGGGTTGAATGCCTGGCATGTTCCTGAGAACTTTTCTGCAGTCTCCCTACACTGGTTTGACTCCTGTTGTCCATGGAGCAGAGACTCCTTTGGAGGATGAACTTACTCACTGTGTGACTCTGAGCACGGGGTTGTCTGGGCAGTACAAATGGCAGCAAGGCCTCAACCCCACAGCAGTGTCCCCTGCCCAGGACTCCACTTTCCAGCCCCTTCCTCCTAGAGGATCTAGGTCGGGAGGGACCGCTGGAGATCTCCAGGACCATGATCAGCTCTGGGCAGGGCTAACTTTACAGTCAGATCAGTTTCGTAAGTGCTTTCTCCAGGAGTGTTTTTAAAGATCTTCTGTCCCCTGCCCCAGTGCTGCTCACCTATCATGGTTGTTTCTTTATTTCTGCCTTAAATGCATTTGAAATTTCCCTTACTGCATCTCCTCATTGTTGTCTCTTGCCCTTTTCTCCCCTTGGCCTCCAGCCAGACCATCCCAACTACTTTGACCGAGGACAATCACAGTCTCACCTCCAAGCACAGCCTTGCTGGAATCTCCTGGGACCATGCAGGTGGGCCATGGTGGCCAGCTCTAAAGAGAGCTATGTGCTGCAGGTCCCTACCTGGTCTCAGAGGAGAGCATATGGGGACATAACATGACCCAGGGCAGAGTCTGTGGCCCAACACCAGGGCAGAGCTGGGGTCAGCAGGGGTGAGAAGAGAAGCTCCAGCAGCTCCTTTCCACAATGGGAAGGGAGTGATGCACCCAGCTGTGCTCCTGAGAGAGGATTTTGACACAAGAGATGGGGAGCACTGTAAACTATGGTACTGAGCACCGACCATCTGTGCTGTGTCTGGGAGTCCTGACAGGCGGTGCTAGTGGCTGTAGCCCTTGAGAAACCCGTTACACTGCTAACAGCAGCAAGTCCCCTCCATGACCGCTGGGAGCTTCTGGAGTGTGTGGCTCCCATCTGCACCTCATCCCTCCCCTGGCCTAGCCCTGTTGCCTTGCCCCACTGTCCCACTGTGCAGGCACCACAAAGGACAGGGTGCATTCTAGGGTGGCTAAACATCCCCCCAGGATGGTCTTCATGACAGCCCTTGGTGCCCTGGCCCCCTTGGCTCTCCTGCCCAGCAGCCTCCCACCAGTGTCCAGCCCTGCCCAGCCATCATCCTGTCCCCCCGGAGTTAGCAGAAGGCCATGCTCTGGGGTGTGCTGTTGCCTGGGCCCAGGGAGATCCCAGGCAGGGCTGGCCCTTCCCCCCATACAGGTGCTGAGCCCAGCAGGCAGACGGAGCTGGTCACATTCCAAGATCACCCCTCACCAAGACCATGGAGAATGGCCAGTGCTGGAAATGGTTGGTGTGAGGGGCTGGGTGTGGGAGGAGTTTCCTGGGGCAGTTTCTCCTCTCTGCTCATGCAGCAACAAGCTGGGCTGCATCTTTGTTCTGACAGACCCTGTATGAAGGGCCCCAATGGGAGGAGGATGGTCTATAGGCTCAGTAGACAGCCCCAGGTCCTCCTCTGCATGCTCCCTGTCAGCCCTGCAGAAGACCCAGGAGAGGGCTTGTCCTGCCACGGCTCATAGCTGGATGCCCAGTCCTCCAGCTGGACATGGAGCCTTCTCTGGTGGTGACATTTGGGGTATGGACCAGCAGACAGGCTGTCTGAAGACACACATTTCGTCTGAAGGAGATGTGCTGGGGACAGGGCCTGAGGGACAGCAGCAAACTGATATGGCTCCTGGGTCATGCTTCCTTCAACACAAGCTCCCACAAGGGCTCCCAGCCTTCTTTTTGGTGCCACCCGTCAGGAGGGATGATGGCACAAGGAGCTGGGAGGGCGGGGAGCATTAATCCTTCTTCAGGCACTTCCCAGGCCATGTGGAGGGCCAGCAGAGCAAGGACTTCTGGCTCTGCACTGGGAGCTCACTTCAGTGTGCCCATGCTCTGAACATTGTCTTGGATTAAACGTTGGCAATTTCAAGCCCAGTTCCACTTCCTTCTCATCTCTCCCAATCCCTCCTCTGATCTCATTGGCCATTCCCACACCCCCTCCCCTCTTCTGCCGCAGGGCCCCGAGCTGATGGTGCTGCTCTTCAGAGTGAGCGGGCTGTGGGGCCACAGGGCCACGGGGTCACTCTGCACTGGCCATGCTGGACAGGGTGGGAAGCAGACCCAACCAAATGGGGATCATGGTCTCTATTCCCTCCAGGGACTGTGGATGTGGCAGGTGCTTGGAGGGACTAGGGAGCATTTCCAAGGGTGCTCGTTGTGTCCAGGTGCTCCTCTACATCTTGCCCCTGGTATCACACTGACGACATGAATCACTCTCCAGTCTCCCTTCCCTATGCCAGATGGGTCCCCACTGCCTCTGCTGGGATGGCAGAGTCCTCCTTTGACCACGGATACCTGGGTTTAGCACTTTACCCTTAGGTGACTCCACCTTGGAGGACCTCTCCCTTTGTGAGGCTCCACTCACTGCCCACCCCAGGCACACACGGTCCCAGGAGATCCCCTGAGCTCTCCTGGCACCTCCAGATTCCCCTCCAGGAGGACAGGCATCTGACAGGTTTTTAAAGTGTGGAATGGCCCTGGGTGTGTACATCATCATTGACAATTCATCATCTCCACTATTACTGGACACCAATGGGCGAGTCCTAAATCCAGCCCTTGGTCTCTAAGAGATCATTACATGATTATGAGCTTTTTGCTTCTAAACCCATGTACAACTCTGCCCAGCAGGCCCTTTTGACATGCAATTCCTTAGGCCTCTTCTTGACACCAGCTTTGGAAGAAAAGCCCAGCCTTCAGGCACTGCACTGGGTAGAACAGATTTTATTACAGAGATGCTGTGTGGGAGTCAGCTCTGATGCAGCGTTAGACACAATTTTATGTGGGTACCAGGTGAGACAGAGCAGGATCAGGAAAAGTGGAATGAATCCAAACATTTGTGTAGCAACATGATAGCAAATAATAATAATAATAATTATAACAATAGTAATAATAAAAATACAGTGAACAAACAACGCTCAGTCCTGGTATAGGACACAGAGGGAGTCATTTGTGGAGAGCAAAGGCAATGTTACCTCTGCTGAAAAATGTCCATGAAATCACTTTCCTCAGGGCATCTTTGAGCTCCTTGTTCCTCATGCTGTAGATGAGCGGGTTCACTGCTGGAGGCACCATTGCGTACAGAACAGCCAGCACCAGATCCAGAGCTGTGGAGGAGAGAGAGGGGGGCTTCAGGTAGGCAAACATTGCAGTGCTGACAAATAGGGAGACCACGGCCAGGTGAGGGAGGCACATGGAAAAGGCTTTGTGTCGTCCCTGCTCAGAGGGGATCCTCAGCACAGCAGTGAAGATCTGCACGTAGGACAGCACAATGAAAACGAAACACCCAAACATTAAACTCGCACTAACCACAAGAAGGCCAACTTCCCTGAGGTAGGAGTCTGAGCAGGAGAGCTTGAGGATCTGGGGGATTTCACAGAACTGCTCGACAACATTGCCTTCGCAGAGTGGCATTGAAAATGTGTTAGCAGTGTGCAGCACAGCAGTGAGAATACCACTGGCCCAGGCAGCTGCTGCCATTTTGGCACAAGCTCTGCTGCCCATGATGGTCCCATAGTGCAGGGGTCTGCAGATGGCATTGTAGCGGTCATACGCCATAACAGTGAGAAGATAATACTCTCCTCCAAACAAGAAGAAAGCCAGGAAGACCTGGGCAGCACATCCCCAGTAGGAAATGGCCCTGGTGTTCCACAGAGAATTGGCCGTGGATTTGGGGACAGTGGTGGAGACAGTGCCAAGGTCGAGGAGGGAGAGGTTGAGGAGGAAGAAGTACATGGGGGTGTGGAGGCGGTGGTCGCAGGCTACGGTTGTGATGATGAGGCCGTTGCCCAGGAGGGCAGCCAGGTAGATGCCCAGGAAGAGCGAGAAGTGCAAGAGCTGCAGCTCCCGTGTGTCTGCAAATGCCAGGAGGAGGAACTCGTTGAGGGAGCTGCCGTTGGACATTTTGCTATCTCCAGGCGTGGGGGACTGCCGAAGAAGAAAATACATTGAGAAGTTAGCAGAGACTTTTCAGGCAAAAAAACCTCCTGTAACATTGCAATTCTCATACAACCCCCCACTTTGCATCTCTCTTTAAGGAGAGGATCTTTGTGCAGCTCCCTTGCTTGAGCACCAGTTTGTGCTCACTAAGTGTGCTGAGGGGCAGGGAGCTCTGCCCATGGGCTCCAGAGGAGCCTGTTCTGCTGCACAGTAGTGGGAATGGGGCAACAGGGGTGACTAGCTCTGACATTCACAATTTCTGTCAGGTGAAATCCACCCATCATGTAGAAAGGCTTTTCAGCATCTTCACTCTGAACTGTAAAGAATGAAGGTTGAGAAACAGAGTTTTCGGGATTTTTTAATATTGTTTATTTTCTTTAGATGTCCTTGTCATCCCTGCGGAGTGATCCTCAAAGGCAGAAATCCTTGGCAGGAAAAATGGATTCCCTGTCCCTTGCTGCAGAGTGAGGACAGCTACTTTGTCTATTAGTCTTGTTCCCAGCTGTCCTGTGCTTGCAACTCTTTGAGCTGAAGGACGATCACACTCATATGTTGCCTTAGAAAGAAACCAGCCCCTGCTGAGAGCAGACAAGTCCAGTTTCAAAACCACAGCTCTCCAACCATCTCTCCCTTTCTCAGGGCACCAGAGGGAGGTCTCCACACTCCCCTTCTAGCCAAGGACACACAGGGCTCTTTTCAGATGCCCATATACAGTTTCCCAACACCATTTCCATACTCTCAGCATCTCTGCAGATTCCTCACAAGGTCTCCTGGACATCAGAGATGCTATGAGGCAGTACTGCCCTTTTGGAGGGCAGCTCAAAGTCTGGCAGGACGTGACAGGGAAATGGTCAAAGGACGTTAAAGACTGAAGATGGGTTCTCCTTAAGGGAGAGTCAGCTCAATTCCCAACCCCACGGACTGCATTTCCTGCAGCCACACAGGTTAGAGAGGGACTGCCGACACCTCACTTCCAAGCAGACCCCTCTCTTGCACAACTTGCAGGGCAGGTGTCTGAACTGCAGCTGAAATCCCCCAACCCCAGATGGCCTGAGAGAGGAATGGGAGCATCATGGAGAGGAGGGGAAAGAAGGAGCAACCCCATGATCCTGCTGCCAAGGGAGGCAAGGAGAGAGGGGCAGATGGGCACTCAGGAAAGCCCTCACCTTACCCACCTGGGCATGCTGCCTCACAGATGGTGACAACTCAGGGCAGTCGCTCTCAGACCCTGGACTCCATGGCTGTCAGGGCAGACGCTCTGCTGGGTCAGAGAAGAGACATGGGGGGCTTGCTCGGAAGAAGCTGTCTGCATTGGAGGGACTGAGTAAGACTTTCTCAGATCCATTCTCCCAGGACAATTCTGTTAGCAGTTTCCTCTCATTCCCTGCCCATCTCTGCCACCCGGCACTGTCCCTGCTGCCAGCTCTTACTCTGTCCCAACATCTTTTCCTTGCCGCTGCTCACAGACCCCATCCCACCCTCTGTGGGCTCCATTCTGCCCTACAGAAACCACCCAGGACAGGGCACTGGGCACAGGTATCTCTTATACTCTTAAACACTTATAAAGCAGTCAAGGTGCCGCCAGTGCTGTTTGCAGGCTGAGGTGGGGTTGAAGGGGTTTCCTGAAGTTTCTCAAAGACCAGAGGTCACTGAATTCATGACTGAATCTATCAGTCATAGGATGGGATGGGTTTAGAAGATCCCTCCAGGAACCTCAGGAGCATTGCCCTGCAGCCAGAGACTTACTGTGTCAGGAGCTGTGAAGATTCCTCCCACAATGACCTCGCCTCTCTCCTTCCACTCCACACTGCCTTTCACTTCTCGCTGTCTTCTCTCATCTCATGTCAGCAGCAGCAGGCAGTGCCTGCAGCCCTGCTGCTCTTTGCAGAGGAGCTGCTCCTGCACACAGCTGTCTCTGAGCAGTGCTGTCAGGTTGCTGTGAGCTCCTTCCATTGCAGGAGCCTGGCCCTGCCCAGGAGCAGGGGCCCAGCTGAAGTCCTGACTTGCTCTGTCCCTTGTGCTGCCTCCTCCTGGGAAATGTTCCCTGAAGTAGACTAAAATCATCACCATTGGTCTCTTTCTCAACACTGAAGGGAAACTGATTCCAGCATTACAATTTGTCTCATCACAGGATGGTTATCTGGAAGAAGTGGAAATGTCTCACTCCTAACGAGGCAGAAAGCTACTTGAGGACAAGAAGGGAGGTCATTTACCCATGGTTCAGGTTTTGATTCAGATGAGTCAATCTGGGCATCACATGACTATTTAGAGGCCCCTGGGATGCAGTGGGATTCAGCTCTCTCCCACCAACTCCACAAAAAAAAGCAGGAGGTGAGATTCTCCTTGCCTAAGTCAAAGTGTACACAAAATAGATGTCTGCATGTGAGATCCCTGTCTAAGCTCACGTTATAATCACCTGAGATGGAGGGTGGGAGTCCCACACAAACACCTTGAGACAGTTGAAGAGACAGAGGTGGTCCAAGACATGTGCCAGTGTCTGCTTGCTCTGTTGGAGTGACTGTGAGACCCACATCCTTCTGGAGCATGACGTGGGGGCCAGGTGGGGAACTTCCTTGGCCATCTCAAATGACCCCAGATGCCTAATACTGCTAGAGCACCACTCACTATGAACTTGTGACACAAGCAGATGCCTACAGTGCAAAATCCTAATGTAATCCAGTGCAGACACTGCATGTAATGACATAAAAAAAGGCTGGCAGGGCCATGTCAGATGTCTGGGGTGTCCAGCACAACTGCATGTCTCTAGCAGATACAGTATGGCACCTACAGAAAAGCCATGTCCTTTTGGAGTGGTGCTGGGCAAGTGCCCCAGGGCATCTTGCGTTTCCTCCCTGTGCCCAAACAAATGAATCCTACCTCTGCCTTCGGGCACAGTCTGTACTGCCCACATCCAAGCATGCTGAGTAAATAGGAGGCACATCACAAAAACCTCTCCACTCACGTCCCTGCACTCTTAAAACCTTCTAGTTCTCTTCTCCCTCACCCTCTTTTTGCCCCCACATGACATAAACAGGGACTGTGCTAATGAGGTCCACAGGGTCACTGGATCGCAGGCTGTCCAGGACATGGACTTCTTTCAGTGGCACCTTATCTTGCCTGGACATTGGTTCACCTCTGTCACAGGCCCCAAGGTGCTGCAGAGTCAGCTCAGGCAGCAAACTCCTCTCCTGCCATTCCTGCACAGCCCAGCTCTGTTTCTCCCTGGCCTTGGGCACTGCAGGCTTTGCTCTCCTTGTGGGAACCTCCCTTCACCATGACATTGCCACCTGCTATCTATACCAGCATGGCTCTGCTCTGAAGTGGGGCCATCGCACACACAGTGCCCTTGGCTCCTGGTAACAGGTTTCACCTTGACCAATCTGACTGAAACATTGCTAGAGTACTGAGATGTGGTGGGATCACTTGCACGATAGGAGAGCCCTGATGGTAGGGTACAAACTCTTCAGGAGAGACCAACAGGGAAGATGAGGAAAGGGGATGCCCCTTGTGTGAAGGGACAGCTCAGTCGTGTGGAGCTCCTAACACATTAAGGCAAGGCTTTGGGTGAGAGCTTGTGGGTGACAAGGGTGACATCGAAATGGGAGGTACAGAGGAGGTGGACGCAGTTTCCTTTAAGCAGTGTGAGTAAGTCTGTGGATCACAGACCCTGGTTCTTATCGGGAGGACTTTAATCCCCCTGACATGAACTGGAAGGCCAAACAGCAAAGCAGGCCAGGAGGTTCCTGGAGGGCATCAGGGACAGCTTCTTAGCACAAATGCATGATTTGTGATGCTTCTTTGTCTCTGAAAATTTCAAACAGGGAGGAACTGATCAGGGATGGTACAGTCAGTGTCTGCCTTGCCTCCAGTGATGAAGAAAAAGTAGAGTTCCAGATCCTGAGTGGAGTGAGGAAGGATAGTAGAGGAGCACAGACCCTGGACTTCAGAGGGGCAGACTTGGGCCTGTTGAGGGGGCTGGGGGAGGATCCCATGGGAGGCAGTTCTGAAGGGCCCAGCAGCTCAGGAAAGCCAGCACGTCTTTAAGGACAGCACCCAGCAAGCACAAAAATAGTCCATAGTGGTACTCAGTAGAACTAGCAGACATCTTGGGAGATCGGCTTGGCTACACTGGGAACTCAGGACTGATCTCCAGGGCAATAAGGAAGCAGAAGGAAGGAGAGGCTGCAAGATGGTATCTAGAAATATTGTCCAGTGAGAAGGGATGGTGTTAGGGAAGCCAAAGCTCTCCTAGGATTGACAATTGCAGGGAACATCAAGAGCATGAAGAAGAGCTGCTACAGCTTCAGTTACAGTAAAAGAGTAAAAAGGAAAATGTTGGCTCACTGCTGGATCAGGCAAGGAATCTATTATTAGCAGATGCAGATAGGTGTGAGGAGCTCAAGGCCTTCTTGGCTTCAGTCTTCACCAACAAGTTCTCCTAGGCTGTTGTGCTTGTTCAGGAGTCCAGAGGGGAAAAAAAAAGCAACCAATGCTGGATGATGGCTGAGCAAGGGATGACTCGCAAGAACTCAACCCATACAAGTCTATTGCACTGGATGGGCTGTCCCTGAGGACATTGAGAGGGCTGGCCACTATCACAACAAGGCTAGTCTCTATCATCTTTGAAAGGCTGTGGAGATCAGGGGAGGCCCCAATGACAAGGAGAAGGAGTATGTTGTGCTCATCATCAGAAAAGACCACAAGGACAACCCAGGGAGCTGCAGGCCCTTCAGCCTCACTTTGGTGAGGAGTGTTTCATGGAGTGAATCATCTTGCATCACATTTCTGGGCACCTGAAGGAGAAGAAGGTGCCTGGGAACCATCAGCGTGGATTTAGTGCAGAGAAATGATTCCTGACCAACCTGATTGACTTCTGTGATAAAAGATCTGTACTTGGTGAGGAGAGGGGAGTAGTGGGTGTCATTTACCATGATTTTAGCAAGGAGTTTGACACTGTCTCCAAGAATATTCTTGTATACTAATAGGGCATTATGATAGGCTGGGCAGACAACCAGATGGGTAAAAAGCTGGTTGGATGATCAAGCTCAGAGTGTTTTTGTGACTGAGTTGCGCTTTACCTTGAGGCCAGTGACAGGTAGAGTACGCAGGGGTCTACACTGGGACCTGTCCTAACACGTTCATCAGTGACCTGGAGAACACAACTCTCATCATATTTGCAGATGGCACCTCACCAAGAGAACTATCATAAGCTCAAGGGCTGCCATCCAGATGGACCTCAGCAGGTGGGAGGAATGGGTTGCCATGAACTTTATTAAATTCAAAAATCAAACGCCAGGTCCTGCCCCTGGGGCAGACCAACACCCTGCAGTGATACAGGCTGGGCAGTGCCCAGCTGGGCAGCAGCTCTGCAGAAAAGGATGTGGGATAAGCACATCCGGTTAAGATTTGTGTTTCTGTATTCAGGAAAACATCATCACCAGAAGAGTAACCTGCTTCATCTTTTAAACACCTTCCTTCAACGCCAACTCTCCGAAGTCTAGAAAGAGGAGGTTGTACTCCGACTGAAGTCTGCTGATGGAAATCGGTGTAGTTGTCTTCCCAAAGTTGCTGAAACAAAAGATGGAATTCAGATTCCTAATCTGTAAAGATTTGGCCCTTATGAAGAAAGAACTGATATTGTAGTTAAGGCATTCAAATGCAAAAGCCATTTCTACTACAAACACTGTGACACCTATCTTTTGCAATGGCAGACTGTCAGAAGGCATGCTATTGGTAAACAGACCTTGATTGCCTTGCACTTTGCAAACATTGCATACACTTGACTCAGCATAGAAATAACTATCTTGAAACCGCCAGAATTATTCTCCCAGGCAAAATTATACATCTGTCTATTAAGCCTGTGTGTGTGGGAATGGGGGGAAGGCTGGGCCTGAGTGAATCTCTGGACTCAGAAAATACTCTGCACAAATGTTTTCAGTGCTGTTCGCTGCCGCAGCAAATTCTAGAAGATTCAGGTAGGGTGCCCTCGTGATGACGGTATCCATTTGCTTGGGAAAGCACCGCATTCAGGTGCTTCAGGGATACGTAACTGAACAGGAACCTAAAGAAGGAAAGCTACTGATAGGAATAGCTCTTTGGGGACATTTGCATGGCATCCAGCTGGTGTTGCAAGCTACAGAACTGGTGCCTATGCTGGACTGTTCTGTAACAGTGTAGTAAATGTAGCTTTCAATGAGAGTCCAAGAGCCTCCCACTGTACATGGACATGTGGAATATAAATGATAGTTGGTGCTGTCCTTTGGGCTTCCTGGATGCTGGTGTCCATGTCAGTGTTGAGCACAAGCAGCACAGCACAGGCAGGAAAGCTGAGGGCAGGCACTGTCAAAGGAATGTGGTTATGAATCACAATTTCAAAGCTCATTTTATAAGAGGTGACAACCTTCTGCCTGTCTGAAGAGCTCCCCAGCTCACAGCCTGCTGTCTCATTTCCAGAGGCTCCTTCAGACCAGGTTCCTTGCTGGGGAAGATCAACGGTCATTGCCTGCAGGTGGTACCTCAAGCACATAAGCAGACAAGCCTCTACCCCATGACCAAAGCAGCAAGCATCCTTTCCCAGGATGCACTTCACTGTGCATCTGATCAGATGACCAACACTCAGGCAGTTCTGGTCCCCAGGAGGAAAGTGCTACCAGTAGATGTGGGCACTGACTAGACATTGCTGGTAGATGACCACAGAGGCAGCCATCACATAACCCGAAGGGAGATAATCCTCTTATGTGGCAGATGAGCATCCAACCACATAACATGTCTGTCCATACTTTAACAGCTCTCAAGTGCTTCCACTAAAGGTCCAGATGCTGTAATAGAGGGATGCCAAACAACAGGACAGATTTCCTGCCTAAAAGTTAAAAGGAACGGAACAGCACCAAGTCTATTCATGCTTTAACTTTCTCCTCCTTAAGAAAAAGGCACAGATGGACAAATAGAAGTATTTAAAGCCTTTTAGTGCCTCTGATGGGGCATTACAGGCTGCAACACTGTTTATATTTGGTAAATGTATCCAACTAAAGAAAATGTTTATATTAATCAACAAGTGTACTATACCCATTCCTCTTAAGTACAGTGAAAGATAGGAAACACATTTCTTTCCACAAACAAAAAACAAAACAAAACAAAAAAATGGCTGCATTACAAAAAAAGGAGGCTAGAAGAAGGGCATGAGCTGCAGTCAGGCTGATGCAGAGCCATGTCCTGGGAGCTACAGAGTCTTACGAGGAGACAAAAACCACTGTCTGAATCCTACTGAGGTCAGCAGAAGCTCTTGCCATGGAGAGAGGTTTATGAGCAGCATCTTCCAGCTCCCTGAGCTGACAGCAACATCCTGAATGTTGAATTTGGAATGGAAACCATGGCCATGCACAACATCTTCATTAGATGTCATTCAATCTAAAAGAAATGTGGATTTTCAGGCAGAAAGAACAGGAAGCACATTAAAACCAGGCCACCTCCTTACCAGGAGTTCCAAGCATCCTTTCCCAGGATGCATTTCTCTGTGTGTCTGATCAGATGAGCAACACTCAGGCAGTTCTGGTCCCACTCCACACACACACTTGAGTCAACGAATCCTATGCGATTAAAGAAGTGAAAAGGCGCCGGTGTGCATCTTTCTTCAGGGGAGGTGGTGCTAGCAAACAGAGCGGACAGGCCCAGGGTAGGAGCTGCCAACTTCTCCAGAGCACCTATTCCTGCAGGCTCCAGGGGAGACCTTTGCCTGTAGCCTGGCTCTCCTGCTGTTTAGAGCCCTGGCCTGTATCATGCTGGGTGACAATCAGCATTTCCAGAACAATAATCAGAAAACAAGGTGTTCAGAAATAAAGGCACCAAGGAAGACAAAGATATTAATGATTTTATCTTTTCTTTCCCCCCTACCCCCTCTCGCCCCCCTGGCTGCTGGTCCCCACCATGCTGGCTGGACAAGTGATGGTTCTCACAGCACATCACATGGGTGTTGGCCAGCCAAATGCAGGCAGGGCAAGGGGTCAGGTAGTCAATATGGGGGAGAATTACAACTTTCTCCCTCAGCACTCATCTGTCCAGATCCCTTCATCACCCCAACACTGATTTTCATAATGTCTAGAGTTCAAAAACATGGAGATCTCTACATTTGCCATGTTCAGCTGAAATTGGTCAACAGTTAGCAAAGAAGGCAGGAGGGGAGGAAGGAGAAGAACAGCACTTTTAGGCAAAAACTTAACATGGGCATCGAAACACAGGAGCTGCATATAAATAACTGCAAATTGGACAGGCAAAGTTCCAGCATTATCACAAGTATGTATACGATATTTATTTTTGTTATTTCAGTCATTCCAGTGGTTTCATCTTTCCTTGTGCGCTGCCTTCTAACCCAGACTGCAAATAAACTCTCTAGTGATCTCGCTGTCGTGTTATGAAACACAGTTGTGGGCAGCATTTCTTTTTGCCACCACAGCACTGCAGCACCTTTGCTGGCTCAAGCCAAAGGTCCTGGAGACGTAACTGAGTTCAGCAGGTCAGAAGATTTCCTGGCCAGCACAGTAAGAGCAATGGAGAAAAATAACTGGGACAACGTAACCTCACTTTTCAGCTGTGGGTTTGAATGACTTCCACACTGAAATATCAAAAGATTAACATAAGCTTTGTGGCCTAGAGAGAAACAAATGCAGACGTTGGTTCAAGTTTTCTCTTATGCTGCTTTAACAAATCCTTTCTCACTTTTGTTCCCACTACATAATTCACTATTGTTTTAACAATCCTGGAAGCCTGAAAGGCAAAGAGGGCTACACAAATCCATGCAGATCTTTTACCTAAAAGGATAGACAACACACTTCCTTGGTCCTGAGTCACTTAAGGAATCGCATGGACTGAATCAGTGCACATTAATCTTTTGTGGATCTTTTTGGTGGAGGAAGAGGAGGCTGAGTCCTTCAATTTGGTCAGCAGTAACAACGTACTTTATTGGTTCTCCAGTACCAAGTTTCATCTTCACGCTTACTTCTTCCATGTATTAATATAAACCTCCCTCCCTGACAAGCTTTTCTTTACTCTCTCCTCTCCCACCCCTCGCTCTTACAGCAGCCAAGGCTGTTTACAAGGACCTGTGGTGGAGCACAACTACCTCCACCTCCATCTCGGGCCCAAAGTGTAGTGGAGCACAACTACCCCCTCCCCACCCTTATGTCAGGCCCCAGCTGACCACAAATAACTGGCAGCGCCCAGGGCTGACCAGGAGGAGCTAGGCCATACTGATTGCAACTGGTGAGGCCAGAAATGGGCATGAGATCAGCAAAAAAGGTACATCTCCACACCAAATATTGTATGACCATGAGTCAAACTCCGTGCCCATAAATAGTGCTGCAGCCTAGAGCCCGTTGAGCTCTCCTGCACGGCAGCGGGCTCTACGGTGGTGAATCTCCCCTTGAGTTGGGACGCCTCTCGAGGTTATTCTCCAGGAGTTAAGAGAACCTCTGTCAGGAAACCGTTGGAGTGGTAAGAAACCGAGACTCGGGCACTAACAAATGTGCAGTAAGATTCGCTCGCTGTGACTACACTGTATCTCCATCTTCAATAAATCTCTTTGCAATAAACCCAGAGATGATAATAATAATAATAATAATAATAATAATAATAATAACCCCCCCCCCCCCCCGTGACATACTCACCTGGAGGAGGTCTGCAGAGGAGACCAAAGTAGAGTGTTACCAGTCAATGTGCCCAAGCCTGGGGCAGCCATCCAGAGGGACCTTGAAGGTCTGGAGGAATAGGCAGCAGGCAATCATATGACATTCAGCAAAGATCAATGCCAAATCTTGCCCCTGGGAAGTAAGAAGCCCTTGCGACAATACAGTCTGTGAGCAGATTTCAGGGAGCAGCAAGGGCCGGCTGCTCCCAAAGGGACAGGGAGCCAGGAGTCAAACATGATGACAAGGCCAAAAAGGCAAGGGTCTCACAAGCCAGGGTCAAGCCGCACCAAAGCTCAGTGAGGCAAGCAGGGCAGACCTGGAGATGGTAGCCAGGTTCAGCCAAGACTCCAGATCACCAGGAAAGTTCTTGGTGTCAAGACAGCTCCGAGGTCAAGCCGGGATCACATCTTGGCAAATCAGGACCAGGTCCAATGACAGTAACCAGGGTCATACAAAGCCCTGTAATTGCAAGGCAAGTCCATAGTGATGAAGTAGGTCTAAGGTAGAGCTAGAAAGTTAGGCTCTGATTCGGAGTCCGGATCAACAGGGTCTATGGGCAGGAACAGGCATACCTGCAATACAGCTGCAGGCAAGCCCACCTGCAACGTAGCTCCAGACGGGACTGAAGGCCCAGGCCTGAGCTTAGATGGGGTTTCCTGAACATGTGTGTGGAGGCTCCTGGTGAGGCCGGTCAGGGCCACGAAGGCCTGTTATTGGCCGCAGGGCCCTGAGAACAGCCTGGCCAGGAGGAGCTCTGTGGAAAAGGCCCTGGGGGTCCTGGTGCACGGCCAAGTGAACGTCAGAGAGCAGTGTGCCCTGGAAGTGAGGAAGGCCAACAGCTTTCTGGGGTGTGTGCGCAGGAACATGGCCAGGAGATTGAGGGAAGTGATCACCTGCCATCACTCAGTACTCGCTAGACCACATCTAGAGTGCCACATCCAGTGTTGGGTCCCAAATAAAGGCAAGACAGTGACCAACTGGAGCCAATTCAGTAGAAGGCCTTCCGGATGCTCAGGCAGCTGTCGCACAAACTTCTGTGTCTATGGGGCCACCCGCTCCTGCCCCTCCAGTCAGGGCAGATGGTGAGGAGACTGCATCTCACGACAGGCAAGTCCAACAGGGCTGAGAGGAATCATGTCCAGTGGCAACTATTGCTGCAACAACAGGAGCAAAGGAGGCTCCTGGGAACCTCCAAGGTAAGAGGTGGACAGGAACCAGGAGGAAATATCAGTAGCTCTGCTCCCTTCAGCCCCTGACACGCCAGGCCGCTGTGCTTCTGGGAGATGTTGGGGGGCCCTCTCCCCTCAAGGTACAGAGCCTGGCACCCGAGGGGGACTCACCCCATCCCCAGGACAAGTCTCCATGGCTGGGAGGAAATGCCAGGTGCTCGACCTCTTCCTCCCTCCTGACCATCGCAGGAGGCTGGAAGGACCAGCTCAGGCAAGCAGGATTCTCTAAACCTTAGAGAATCAGGGAACAGAGAGTCGCATGCAGGGAGGTGAGGGGAATCCCATTTGTGGGATCTCTCCTGACTTTGCATCATGACTTTGGAGGAGGCCTGATGATTTCTCTGCCTCAGTTTCCTTTTCAAAGGAGCACGTCCCAGAGTTTGAGTGACCAGAGTTATGGGGAAAGCTGTATGCCAGGAAGTGTTCACAAAGTTTCCAGCAGCTCAGAAGTTTCAGTCTCCTCTGAGAGCCAATTCTGCACTGCTCACTCTCTGCAGTCCCTGGGGAGAGACCAGCTGCAGCAGGAGCCTTCAGAGACTCGTTAGTGCTTTAGCCCTCAGGACACTCCAGAGGGCAGGGGACATTCAGGTGTTGTTGGACATGCACCACAGGTGCTGCTGGAAGAAGACAGCAAGGGCAGAGCAATGCCTGAGCCCTGGGTGGTGGTTTGCAGAGAGCTCAGGGAAGAGAAGGACGTGGTGGGGAAGAGGCAGAGGATGAGACCCCGACCTGGATCATCCTTGCCCGGCACCATCAGCGCAGAGGTCAGCACCTCATCCTGAGGACTGCAGATTTGTGCTGTACCTTCTGAGTCAGGTCTGTTCCTTTTTAGCTGCTGAGATTTTGCATGGTGGCATCTATGGGTGAGAAAGGTGATTGGCATTTCCCTTTCTGGGAGTCTTCTCCTCCAGCTCCCTCTTCCCTCCACACATTTCTTCCGACTCCCTTGTTAGCTCAGCAGAGTCCTGGGGAGCTTGCCGGTCGGCGCAGAGTTAGAGTTTGTGCCTTTGCTGCCCCTGAGCCAGCCCAGAGCCCTGCCGAGGGGCACCAACACCTCACCTGGGAGGTAGGATCCAGCAGAGGGCTGTGTTTCTCAGGCAGGAACATTCCCTGGCCGTGCCCCCAGGCATGTCCCAGGCATTTACTGCAAACAGGATGGGAACAATGCTCCTCCCTAACCTCACCCACCGCTCACCATTGAGACACCCATCCTGCGACACACTCACTGTCACAGTCTGAGCGAATGCTTTTTCTCCTCTAACTCCACTCCAAGCATGAAATGAGCACCTCCCCGGGACAGCTCACCTCTGTGGTTCTCCTAGGAGGGGCTTCTCTTTAGATGCCTGCTTTAACTCTCTGGAAAACCCTAGTTCCCTCCTTTCATTAGGCATGGAGGCCATAAAGGGAACACAAATGTAGTCAGAGAAGTGCCAGAGTCGATGTTCTCCCTGACAGCAAAGTCCTTCATGATTCTTCTTTACAAGAAGGAAAGAACGAAGCAAATGTTCTTTCTTGTAGGCTGCCTTGCTGGCAAAAGAGGAATGAGGGACCTGTGGCGCTACATGGAGAAAGGGGAACGGGACAATCATACATCACCAGTGAAGTTTATACTGCTGGGAATGGGGAATGTCCCCTCACTCCAGACACTGCTCTTCCTCCTCTCGCTCATCATCTACTTGGTAACGATGGCTGCAAACATCCTCATAGTTCTGCTGGTGGTGGCAGACAGGCATCTGCACACCCCCATGTACTTCTTCCTGGGCAATCTGTCCTCCTTGGAGACCTGCTACAGCTCCACCATCCTCTCCCGGCTGCTGGCCAGCTTCCTGACTGGGGACAGGACCATCTCTGTTCACGGCTGTATGGCTCAGTTCTACTTCTTTGGCTATTTTTTAGTCAGTGAGTGTTACCTGCTGGCCATGATGTCCTATGATCGGTACTTGGCCATATGCCAGCCCCTGCTCTATGCCAGCCTCATGACCTGGAAGGTCTCTCTACAGCTGGCAGCAGTGTCTTGGCTAGTGGGATTATTTACCTCTACGGTAGTCACTCCTTTCTTATCTCATTTAAGGTTCTGTGGCCCCAGTGCAATTGACCACTTCTTCTGTGATTTTACCCCACTGATAGAGCTTGCCTGCAGTGACACCAATGTGGTCAGACTGCTAGTTTTCATACTATCTATCCTGGATGTAGTCTTCCCCTTCTTGTTCACACTGGCCTCCTATGTGTGCATCATAGCTGCCATCCTGAGGATCCCGTCCAGCGTGGGCAGGCAAAAGGCCTTCTCCACCTGCTCCTCTCACCTCACCATTGTCTCTGTTTTCTATGGCACCCTCATCATTGTTTATACACTACCCAGAACAGCCCCTCTGAGGCAACTCAACAAAGTGTTCTCCTTTTTCTACACCATCCTCACGCCCCTGGTCAATCCCCTCATCTACAGCCTGCGGAACAGGGAGGTCAGGGAGGCCCTGAGGAAAGCACTCAGGAAAGCTCTGGCCTGCACCCAGAGTTCATAGCAGTTGTACACTGCCGTGTACAAAACACTGCTGGTTCTGCAAAGCAGTAAAGTCAAAATGGGTAATAATGTGCTGCATAGCCGCTATCCCTTCAGAATAACACAGCACTGAGAATATTGGTGGTAAGCAGAAGGGAGGAAGAGTGGCTAGATTTCCATCAGCAATTAAATGTATGGTTTACAAGAGAATGGAAATGTCCGATTCTTCGTGCTTCCTTTACAGACAATAAAGTGGTATTGCTGTACGTGGGAAGTGCTGCAGTGTTGTCATTTTCTTTTTCTGGGGTGAGAGGAAATTCATCTTGGGTGAAAGGTGAGCAGAATCACACAGAACAGAACAGAATCACAGAAGAGTTGGGAGGAATAGGGAAAGTAGGAAGGGAGATCAGGAGTGGCAGTAGTTTCCTGACTGCAGGTTCCTCAGATGGGACCTATCTCCCTCTGCTGTGAACATTTCCAGGGTAGGAGGCGGTGTCTCAGCCCACAGCCCTCATTCCTCTTCAGTTTAAAGGTCATGCACACACTGGTAGAGTTGCCCAAACACACGTTGGTGTCTCCTGTCATTTGTGACAGCTTCAAGTTTCCCAGACATCTGTGGGTTCCTGGCAGATAGTGAAGGGAAACAGTGAAGGGTCCAGCTGGGACTGGTGTTGCAAGTGGATGCTGTAGGCAAACCCAGGGCACGTGAAAAGTCCCTCAGTATTGTGCATGGGCAAGACCACTCACACTTGCAGGCAGAGACTTCAGTGCCAGCCTGTCTGCAATTCAGCCTATGTTGAGTGCGACGGATACATGCAATTTCCCTTCAGAGCGCCTCTTTTTGTCTGTGGTCTCTCCAGGGACCGTTCAGGTCAGCTCAGCTGAAAAAGTCTCCTGGGTCAACAAAAAGCCTTTGGTGAGATGAAGTGGGGCCCAACACCCCAATTCCTGCTAATGTCTAAATCACTGTGTTCACCCCCAGTTTCACTACCTGGAGTGGCCCTCAGAGGTGTGGTGTAAGTGTCTGTGGTGAGAACGTGTCTCTGGAAGCTTGTAAGCAGGAGATCCCTTTCTATCCCATGATAATCAGGTCAGCAGAGTCAGCCAAGACAGGCTTTTGACCCTAGGAAGCCCTCAACATCCTTTGCAGGCGCCTTGTCCACCTCTCCATGTTGTCCTTCACTCTCCTCCCTCTCAGTGCTCACTGTCTACCCTAAAAAGCCAAATGAGGACATTTTCATCTCAGGGCCCATATGTATTGTTCCCACTGTACCTCTCGTCTACCCTCCTGTGAAATCATAACTTGAACTTTAGGAGAAGGGTCAGAGGCACCACTAAAACTAGAGGCAGATGACTGCAGACACCTGATGTTCAATCCTAATCTCATTTATGATTAACCATGCCCATGTGTTTGGATTTTATTCCAGGTTTGGAGATGTTGGACCCCAATTACCACAAAAGAGCAAAGAGGAAGGTGACTAGCATCAGGGAGAGGCTTTGTTTCCTCTACCTGGTCAATGGCAGGCAGCAAAGGACTTGGACTGGGAAAGCATCTTTGCTGGGAATGGTGACAGATGGAAACAGATTGCCATTCTCAGATCATGGGGTAACACATCTGACACCTAGTCTGTGATAGCTGATGGGTAGCTAGTCTGTCTTTACAGAAGGTGCAAGGAGATATTGACACTTCCAGAGAGTAATCGCTTTCCCCCTTCCTAGGAGGACTCTGTGGACCGAGATGAACTGAGATCCCAAAGCTCCTCTTTTGCATCCCCTGGCCACAATGGAAGTGCAGGGGATGCCCTCAGAGGGAGGCATCAACACAGCAGACACACATGCTTGGGGAGATTTTGAAGGATTAATTTCACCCAAGGGCAGAGAAGCCCAAGTGAGACACCCGAGTCCGCAGTGATTGTTGGCTCCTCCTGCCTGCAAGGCTCGGCACTCCTGAAGGGGATTCACCCTCCATCTGTGTGCACCCATCCCATGAGGGGAGAAAACTTGCTCTAAAAGTTGGGTTCTTTGGCCAACTTCCCTGAATGGAAGGAATGGATACACAGGTGTGCCTTGGACACCCTCACATTCCTTCATAAAGAGATCTATGAGTGGGCAATGAATTGAGCCTTTCCTCTGGACATGTCCAAACTGAAGAACAGGAATTCCTCCTTAATTTGCTTGATCTCCTTACATATCATTTTATACAGGAATTCTCATTTCCCTTTCATTTTTGCTGTCATCCCTATTTCTCCCCAGTAAAACTCTCTTTTTTTTTGCTCCAGAGGCTAAATACTGGGAGGAAATGAATGACCTTCCCTCCTGATAGATTGATTTCTACAGAGAGACCTTTTTTTCTGCGGGACTCCCTGGTAAGGCACCATGATTTAAGGACTGAGGTGGTGGGCGTGTTGAGGGAAGGGGCGATGTGGTGGCCTTTTAGGTTTGGGTTTGGGATAGGCAATGGGGGGCGGTGGTGAAGGACCCGGGAAGGGGGCACATCTCATGTCCGTATCTTGCAAGACATGGACAGGACATGGAGGCAGACCTTGGGTGGAGGACTAGCTGGTTTGGCAGGTGGTGGTGGTGATGATTTTGGGAGGATGGGGAAACGTGGAGGGGTGGCAGGAGGGACATGTGGCAAGGGAAATCCCTGTGCTGAGGCCAGGCCTGTGCCCCTACTGCAGCCCCCTGGCCCCATGAAAAGGACCATTCACAACAACAGGAAGGTTAAGGGGGGGTGGGGAGAAGAGTTGTCAGCTGGTTGCTTTTGGGTGTACGGTGTGGGAATACTTCTGCCAGGCTGGACTCCTGGGCTCTTTGGGACCTGACGGGTCTGTGGGATAGACTGGGGTCTGGACACCTTGGTTCCTGGAGAGGGAAGTGGAGTCTAACCCCCTTAGTGCTTGGAGAAGACAAAGGGGGACTGGATTCCTCTCTCCTGTATCCCATTGGAAATAAGAGGGTCTCCCTTAGGGCATCACAGACACTCTAGGCAACTCCTTTAGGTGTGGATCTCCATATTGCTGCTCTTGGGACTTCAGGGAGAAAACCCTCTCTTGAGAAGCCAGGATAAACCCCACCTGAACTGCAGTGCCCTCCTTGGTAGACAACACATTTCCCTGCCTTCCCCCTTCCATCTGGCTGCATCCCCCCAAACCGCAAGATTCACCATAGCCCAGCTGGACAAGGCTTGCTGATTCCCCAGGGGATGGGGAAGGGAAGAGTGTGGGGGAGCGGGATCCATGGCTTTGCAAACACTGCCTCAGCCCCTGGCCATTATAAGGATGGTGCCCTCCTTCCACAAACTCCTGATGCTCCTTAGTGCAGGAGAAAACATAGCTCCCTGCCGAGCCTGCTGATCTGCTGCCATCCCCAGCTGGTTCCTGAGACTGTGCCTGAACTGGGCCTAGTTGGGAGAGGAGTAATTGCTGGTGTGAGAATAACCCACTCAAGCCTCACAGGAGAAGGGCCCATTTTGGCCCATCAGGCAGGAGAAAGGCATCCTGAGGTGGATTGTAAAGGCAGACATGGAGAGAGGGAGTACTTCGGAAAAAAAGTTTTGGTGGGCTGTTTTAGCTCAAAAGTCCAGAGCAGGACAAACTCTGTCACTGTCCCTGCTCACTCTACTGCCCGCTTCACCACGGGATGGAAAGGAACTTCTGCTGATGACCCCGCATGGACAGATGCCCCCACCAAAGAGACCTGTGTCTCCCCCAAGGGCCACCCATGGGGCTGCAACAGCACTGAAAGCTGGGATGTAGGCAGGTGCAGGAAAGGGGTTTTAGGGGCAGTTCATCTTCCCCAAGGCCACAGGCTGATCCAGGAACCTTGTGCACCTGAAACTACTTCCCCAGGTTCCCTGGACATGCTATGGAGAGAGAGAGATGCTCTGAAGACACGCTGCGTGTGGCCTGCATTAAGATCGACCTCAGGATGGGCTGAATCGCACACAGGCAGGCTCTGAAGTCCCTGCCTGCAGGCATGGGTGATGTCCACCACAGCTAGTAAATGAGAGCCCTTTCAGATGCCCTCACATTTCACCACTGCCTCTCATTGCTCCTTGTCCCCGCAGACCTCCCCTCCAGGTCCCTGCTCTGTTCACCACACACAGGTGGGTGTCTGGGGTGCCTGAGCGCCTCTGCAGTCACAGGAGGAACTTGGGTGCCTTCGAGCGGCTCGGCTGACCTGTGGAGCTACACTAGCTAGGAGAACAAGGGGATATGGGGTGAGATAAGACTTCCAAACTGGCTGTACGCAAAGATGAGAGAGGGTAATACCATCACAAGAACCCACATGTAGGACGACATGGCCATGCTGGCCTCAGGGAAGAGCTCTCTTTTCAACAAAAAAATCCTTTTTTATTTCCACAGAAAAGGTTCTCATTTACCAGTCCACAGTTTTACTTACATTTATGAAATGAACCAGCCATGACTTTTTCACATTCTCTTCCAAATTAGACATAAATAAACCCTCCAGCCCACCACTGTCTTCCCTACCTGCCCCACAGACAGGCCACAGCCATTCTGGGGGGAGCAGAGGCCCAGGAGATGCCCCCCAGCTGGGAGCAGTGCCTCTGGTGATGCCTGGGGCTGGGGCAGGTACCTCATGGTAGCGATGGCCAGCACAGCCTGCTGCAGTCCTGCGCTGGCCTGGGGGACATGGGGGTCCTCCCAGGCCACTATGGGGCAGCCAGGGAGCCCAGCGTCCTCCTCGCCACAGGCCTCCATGGGGCAGCTGGGGAGAATGTCCTTGTCCTCACCCCACACCTCCATGGGGCGGCTGGGGGGGTCTCTCCACCATTCCGGGGCCAGGCCCAGATGGGACACAGAGAAGCAGTGGGGAAAGGGGGTCCTTCATGGGGCAGTGGGGCCATGCCATGGGGCGGCTGAGGGAGCTCCCTGGGGAGATCCCAGCCACCTCCTCCCCATGCCCTGAGGGACTGTGGGGTGCCAGGCGGCACCGTGGGGACCACGGGGGTCACAATGTGGGAGGACAGGGGTCACATAGGGCCCCGACATCACCCTGGCCAGCGTCTGCTGCAGCTCACTGCAGCAATGTGTCCCAGGGCTGGCTGGGGCTATGGAGGCTGCTCGTTAGCTAATTACACAAGTGTGACCCGTGAAGGGCCAACTCTGAGCTGGGAGCTCTGGTGTGGGTCCAAGATAGGGAGGTTGGGGGGTGCCCGTGTCCCAGAGCAGCCAGGGGGTTGGGGCACCAGAGGGCAGCTGGGACAGGGGCTGCTGTGGGGCAAATTGGGCTGGGGGGCTGGGTGTAGGGGGGCAGGCAGTTTTGGGGGGCGGGAGGTACCCGAGATCGGGAATCCATGTGGGGAGAGGAAGAGGACGGAGTCCCCAGCCGCCCCACAGCGGTGTGGGGCAGGGAAGGGGAAAGACCTTTCCTCTCGTCCCACTTTTCCATGTCTTTGCCCCTGGAAAAGGCCGCGAGCCCACACTGTGAATGTCCCCCCGGAGGCAGCTCTCGAGGGGCCCCAACAGCCCCACAGCCCTGCATGGCAGCCCTGCCCTGCCTATGGCAGCTGGCCAATCAGTTTGTGAATAGGAGGCAGTGAGCCAGTCAGTGTCTTCTGGGGTGGGATGTGTCCTGAGTGACATGCAGAGAGACCAATGGCATTGCCTGGCTGTCACCCCCATCCCTGGCCATGGTACGTCCTGGCTGTCACCCCCATCCCTGGATGTGGCATGTCCTGGCTGTCCCCCATCCCAGCCATGTGTCCCCAACTAATAACCCCTCCAAGGGGGGAAGGCTCAGGGGGGACGGGCAGGGCAAGGGGCCCATGGAGCTCAGGGGAGAAGGTGGGAGGTGGCTCATTCACCACAGCTGGGGCACCCAGAGCTGACTGTGTCTCAACACAGAGGCACCAGAGGGTGGCCTGTGTGTTAGATGAGCAGCTGCATCTGCCGAGGGCATCAGCTGGTGCAAACACTTCTTCCTGAGGTCTTCAAGAGTGTGAATGTCTCCCTGAGAGAACCAGGGCACCTTGGGGGAAGTGTGTATGGGGCCCAGCCCAACACAGAGTGTAAAACCTGAACACCTACCAAAGGAATTTCAAAGAGAGCAACAGGCTTGAGCTGCCTTCAACCCATGTATTCCTGCCTGGCGACTGGGGACACCCAGGGTCGTGATGTGAGCGTAGTATAGAGACCGGGAATGGGGATCACATTGGTATTGGGATTGAACTGTATATAGCAACTTCCATGTTTGTCAGCTCAGGGCAGGCTGCTCTGTCACTGGAGCTGCCTGAGGAGCCCCGGGGCCAGGACTCCTGTGCTGTGCTGGGGAGAGGGGCTGCCCAGAGGGGCTGCAGGCAGCCAAGGTTAAGGATCTCCTGGTGATGAGAGCAGTGGAGACATGGAGTGAGTGGCCTCCATTTCCTTGTGCCATTGCTGGCCCCCAGCCCCCCGGGGGCTGATGGGGAGGCTGACACCCCTCTCTGCCCCCCACGACCTGCTGTGCCCTTCAAAGGGACTGGGGCTGTGGTGTGAGTGCCCAGAGCTCTGCAGTCCCCTGAGGTGGGCACTGCTGTGGGGCCACCCCCAGCCTGGGTTGCTCTGCTGAGTGGTCTGGGGAGAGGGCAGGGGAAGTGGGGAGAGCTGGGGAGGGTCTGGGGTGGTCTGGAAAGGACCCAGGAGAGGAAAAATGCCAGCAGGCAGCTACTGTGTGTGAACGGCAGTGTGGGAGCACACGGCCATGTGCTTGCAGGGCAAATGCAGGTCTCCTGGGAAAGGCACCAGGACATGGCAGGTGCAGAAGAGAAGAGCCCAGGTTGTTCCCTGTGTTGCATGGAGACACTGGGAAAGCTGCCCCATGGCCATCATCCCAGACCAGCCCCTCACATCACCCCTTTCCAGCACTGGCTGCTCACCCCAGCTGTGGGGTGGTGTATGGCCAGCTCCGTCCTCCTGCAGGTCTCCGTATCCAGACACAGGAGAAAAGGCCAGCCTTGCACAGCCTCTCTTCTGTACCACCCCACGGCAGATCCCAGAACATGGCTGTCTGCTACCTCCTACATGTGGCACAGCCTGGGCTGGGCAGGGGCCAGGTGCTCAGACCCCTCAGACACTGGGGGATCATTTAAGAGTCACTTAATAATACTCCAGCCCTTTCCATGTCCAAGGTCTCTGGTGCCAGCTCCACCTGAGATCTGCCTTTCCTCACTCCAACCCTGCGTGCACAGACAAGGTCTTGATGCTCCCCCCTAGGCAGCTCGTCCCCCTTCCACCCTTGTGCATTTCCACTCCAGCACCCTGAACACTGGTGCTGCTGCCAGGGCAGAGGTGGAGAATCACCCGGAGTGGCTCCTCAGGGAGCTCTACAGGGAAAAGCTGTGCCCAGACCCAGCCTCAGACCCAGACCCAGCATGGAAGAGGGGAGCTGCCCTCTCCCCACCCACCCTGGCAGTGACAGCCCCACCTCAGCCCACTCCTGAAAGGCTCCAGCGCAGCTCTCAAGGGAGCTGGAGCTGCCTCTCCTAACTGTGCATTGTAAAATCAGACCCAAGTGGCCTCCCTCACTTTTTCGTCCAGCTAAGTCTCTGCGTGCAGTGTTAGCTGAGTAGGGGTCCAGATCTGAAGCTCTCCTTACACCTTTACATTGGCTGTCAGGCAAGCGTTGCTGTGGATATATGGTCATCTTTTGCACCTAAAACCCTCTCTGGGTGCTGCTCGGGTCCCAGCATCCCTTTCTAAGGCTTTCTTGACTGCAGTGTGCAGGCAGGTTTGAGGTAGAGATGGGAGTCAGGTCAGCAGGATGGGGACAAGGACAGGTCCAGATGTGGGAGGTGCAGGGCCAGGCACAGGCATGTCCACAGCATAACTCAGGCAAGGCTCCAGCCTGTGATTCTTCCCTGAGGGTGCAGGAATCACTCTCCAGTGACCCTTCCCTGTGCCTCCTGGCTCCCCACTGCCTTTCCTGAGCCTGCAGAGCCCTCCTTTCCCCATGCATATCTGCATTTAGTGCTCTACCTTCTGGTTACTGCACCAGGGACCGTCCCTCACCTTGTGAGGCTCCACTCACTGCCCACACCAGGCACACGCTGTCCCTGGAGATCCCCTGAGCTCTCCTGGGGGCTCAGATTCCCCTCCAGAAGGATGGGCATCTCTCATCAGCACTGTCACCTCTGGGACAGCCTCAGGCAGGAAATTCAGAGACCATTCCCCATCTCCACTGGCACTGGTCACCAACAGATGAAGCCTGCATCCAGCCCTCAGTCCCTAACAGATCACATGTACACTCTGAGCTTGTCCCCTGCATCCCATGGAGGTCACAAGCAGAGCAGCAGGCCCTTCTATGGTGGAATGTCTTTGAGCGTATTTTTGACTGCAGCTTCTGAAGAAAGGCCAGACTTCAGGCACGTAATGGAGGGGATCCCCTCTTATTATAGCAATGTTCTTGTGCAGCCCAGGTCTGGCCTAAATGCACCCAATGCCTGGTCCTGCCTCAGCTCACAGGAATGCACAGGGAAGCACAAACCTACCACCAGCACATTACAAGAGCACTGAGCCATACACACGCATCAGAGCAAGGCAGGGCAGTGTGGAAATGAGGAGAAAAGCCCTGAGAAGAGAAAGTCCTGCTGCTGTTGGTGGATGTGTCTCCAAGAAAGCTGCAGCCCCCGAGTGAAGCCTGCAGTGAGGAAATGTCTGTTGTGGCAGTGAGGGAATGGTGCTGAGGAGCAGATGGTCTGTCCCCACAGGCTGTTTCCAGACTCTCCTCCTTTCCACTCTCACTGTGCTTGGAGTGTTGGAACGCTGTAGAGGGAAGGGACCAGGCCATGGTGACAGTCGGCTGCCACCCTCACAGGAGAGGGGTGTGAGATCACAGCCTGACTGTGGCCACAGGAGCTGAGCTCTCCCAATGGACACGGGACGCATGGTCTGCAAATGACTGTACTCGTCTGAGCCTGACTCTGTGCCCCTGAGCTCCCTTGGTGTCAGCACCAAAAGAGACACTGCAAAGGGAAACTCTCCTCATTGCACTGAAGGCATCCAGGGAGCTCAGACTAGCAGGCTTGGAGGTTCTCCCATCTCTGCCGATGAAGGCAGAAGCCTGGCTTCCTGCTTCAACACAGTCTCTGGGTCAGATTCAAATGAGAGATTCCTGAGGACAAGTGGCACACAGCAAAATATTTATTTCTTTTATGAGAATGTAACAGAGAAAAGTAAGTGAGAAAGAAAGCCATGAGCAACACCTAGCTATGTTGCCAAATACCCTGGGAATGAGGAGCAGATGCGCATGGGAGAGTTATTGGTGCTGACATTGTACCTACTGAACCAGTTTCCTCAGTGCATCCTTGAGCTCCTTGTTCCTCATGCTGTAGATGAGGGGGTTCACTGCTGGAGGCACCACTGAGTACAGAACACCCAACACCAGGTCCAGACCTGGAGAGGAGAGGGAGGGGGGCTTCAGGCAGGCAAACATGACAGTGCTGATGAATAGGGAGACCACAGCCAGGTGAGGCAGGCACATGGAAAAGGCTTTGTGTCGTCCCTGCTCAGAGGGGATCCTCAGCACAGCAGTGAAGATCTGCACGTAGGACAGCACAATGAAAATGAAACACCCAGAGAATAAACAGGCACTAAACACAATCACCCCAACTTCCCTGAGGTAGGAGTCTGAGCAGGAAAGCTTGAGGATCTGGGAAATTTCACAGAAGAACTGGTCAACAACATTGCCTTTGCAGAGTGGTATTGAAAATGTATTAGCAGTGTGCAGCACAGCATTGAGAAAACCACTGGCCCAGGCAGCTGCTGCCATTCTGACACAAGCTCTGCTGCCCATGATGGTCCCATAGTGCAGGGGCTTGGAGATGGCAACGTAGCGGTCATAGGCCATGACTGTGAGAAGAAAATACTCTGCCGCAGACAAGAACACAAGCAGGAAGACCTGTGCAGCACATCCAAAGTAGGATATGGCCCTGGTGTCCCACAGGGAATTGGCCATGGATTTGGGGACAATGATGGAGATAGAGCCGAGGTCCAGAACAGAGAGGTTGAGGAGGAAGAAGTACATGGGGGTGTGGAGGTGGTGGTCGCAAGCTACAACAGCGATGATGAGGCCATTGCCTAGGAGGGCAGCCAGGTAGATGCCCAGGAAGAGCGAGAAGTGCAAGAGCTGCAGCTCCCGCGTGTCCCCTAATGCCAGGAGGAGGAACTCGTTGAAGGAGCTGCTGTTGGGCATTTGCTCCTTTAGGGCACAGGGGGGACTGTCTGATGAAGAAGAGATATTGAGAAGTTAGGAGAAACTTGTCTGATCAAAAATTTCTCATAAAAAAAACAGAACAAACACACATTACTTCTCCCCATCTCAGCAGCACCATTACTGAGCTCCATCACTTGACCTCTGGTTTGTGCTGGCTGTATTTGACATGAGGAGCAGGGGCCTCTGCCCATGGGCTCCAGAGGAGTCAGTCCTGACCTACAGCACTGCCGACATGGGAACAGGGGTGACTGAACTGTTATATTCCCAGTTCCAGTCAGATTCCATCCACTCATAATGTTGAAGGCATTTTTCAGCATCTGTATTCCCAATTCCACATAATGTGGATTCATGAACAGTTTTAAGGCTTCTTTGGTTTCCTTTAGCTGACCCAGTCACATCTGAGGAGGATTCTTGGAGGCAGAAATCCTCAGCATTGCTGCTGCTGCACTCAGAGTGAGCAGCTGTGATTCCAGAGAGGCAAAAGGATTCACTCTGGCTTTAGTGCAGAGGGAGGAGAGCTGGCCTGTCCAGCTGCCTTCTTCCCAGCTGCCCTGTGCTCACACCTCGGAGGTGGAGGACAGTTGCACTCGTGTTACCCAAAAAAGAAACAACACTGCAGAGAGCAGAGGAATGCACTTGCCCATCAGCACTCTTTCTGAGGGGATGTGAGGGAGGTCTCAGCCCTCCCCTTCTAGCCAGCAACACATCAGGCTCCTTCCAGCTGCCCACATCCAGCCTCCAAGCAGCATTTCCCAGCGTGGCCTCAGTACCTAGGTGTCTTCCCCATGGGACACCTAGATAACACGCAGCTGCAATGGGAGAGCTGTGTCCTTGTGGAGGGCAGCTTGCAGCCCAGCCAGACACCCCAGCGAAATGGCAGAATGTCCTAAGGATGGGGTGTCCTGATGAGAGAGTTGGCTCATTCCCAGACCCCCACACTGCTTTCCCCAGAGATCCACAGGTTAGAGGGGCACTTCACTGTCAAGGACATGTCTGCATGGCAGGAGCTGCAGGGTCAGTGTCTGAACTGCATCAGAAACACCCCTGCCCAGAGAGTTCAAGGGGAAGCACAAGGGCAGCATGGGCAGGTGGGAAACATGGAGCAATACCATGATATTTGTGCAGAGGGAGGCAGGGACAGGGAGGGACAGAGGGGCACTCACGAGTGTCTCCTCTCCTGCATGTCTGGCTGCTGAGGAAACGACTCCTGCCCTGGACCCCACAGCCTTGAGAGCAGAGGGCTGTGCTGGCTGGGAGAGAAGAGGAGGCCTTGGAGTTGATGGTTTCCTCTCACACTTTGAGCATGACTCTGCTGCCTGGAGCCATCCCTGTGGGGAGCTGTTTCTCTGTCCCCACGTCTCTCCCCTCTCAGTGCTCACAGACACCATCCCACCCGCTGGGTGCTCAGCTATGACCTGCAGAAACCTCCTGGACGAAGGCCTCTGCCCAGGGCCCGCTCCATGTTTTCAGGTGCTATGGAGCAGGTGAGAGAAACGTTGCTGAGGCTGGAATGGTGATGCTGGCTCTGTCCTTAGGCTGAGGGGTGGATGGAGGCATTTGCTAGGTTGCTCCCAGAACTGTTCCTCCCTTAGTGTCCATGTCTCAGTCCCCTGTCTAATCCTGACAGATCCAATCCCATTTCACCCCACCCAAACAGAAAATAACTGAAAGCACAGGCTCATGACAGCTCCTTCCCTTTCATGCATCCCCCACTTTGACCTTCCTTTTGAAAAGGCCCCTCCAGAAATGTCCTGGGAGTGAGCTGGAGGTGGGGGCAGCCCTGACCAATGCAGCACCCTCTCAGCAGCAGAATGAACCTGCCCTGCCGGGGGTCTCTCCTCCTACCCAGAGCTTCTCCCCACAGTGCTGTGGGGAGCTCCCCAGGCAGGCTGAGTGCTGACCCTTGCAGGCAGCAGAGTCACTGCCCCGGGCACACAGCACCCTGGGGCACAGCGACACTGCTCTGAATTACAGTCCATGCAGACAAGTGTGCACACCCCAGCTTCACACCCCTGCAGCTGTCCCCAAGAAAAAGGAGCAGGATGACCTATCCCTGTGATGGTGTGGAAGCAGATCCCTGCTCTGATGCTCCTCTTTCTCCTCTGCAAAGGAAAAACTGGGAGAGACATCCTTAAAAAACAAATGTGGGATGGGATGTGTTGGCTTTAGCAGACCCCTCCAGGAACCTCAGGAGCATTGCCCTGCAGCCAGAGATTTACCGTGACAAGGGCTGTGATGATTTCTCCCACAATGCACTGTCAGCCGTCCTCCCACTCCACACTGCCTTTCACTTTGCTCTGCCTTGTCTCTTCTCCTGGCAGCAGCAGCAGGCAGTGCCCGGAGCCCTGCTGCTCTTTGCAGAGGAGCTGCTCCTGCACACAGCTGTCTCTGGGCAGTGCTGCCAGGTTGCCATGAGCTCCCTCCATCCCAGGAGCCTGGCCCCGCTCGGCAACAGTGGCCCAGCTGAAGGCATGAATTTTTCTGTCCCGTGCGCTCCCTCCTCCTGGGAAATGTTCACTGCGGTAAACCAAAATAATCACCATTGCTCCCTCTCTAAATAATGCAGAGAGACCAATTACAGCATTGTCACTTGTTTCAGCAGAGCAGGGTTATCTATGAGAGGTGGAAACGTCTCACTTTGGAAATCCATATTCACACGTCTCAGGCAGGACACCTAGAAAGGGCCAAGAAGGAAGTTCATTTTCCCGTGGTTTGGATGCTGATTCAGATGGGTCAGTTTGGGCATCTCATGCCCATTTAGAAGCCCCTGGCATGCAGTGGGATTCAGCTAACTCTCATGAACTCCACAGACACACAGGAGGTGGGATTCCCCTTGCCCAAGCTGAACTGGGCACAACACAGATGTCTGCATGCAAGCTCCTTGTCTAAGCTCTGGTTATAATCCCTGGAGCTGGAGGGTGGGAGTCAGTTGCTCACATGCAAACACCTGGTGACATTGGAAGAGACAGCGGTGGTCCAAGGCATGTGCCAGTGTCTGCTTGCTCTGATGGAGTGACTGTGAGACCTGCATCCTCTTAGAGCATGACATGGGGGCCAGGTGGGGAATTTCCTTGGCCATCTGAAAGGACACTAGATGCCTGCTACCACTAGAGCCCCACTCACTAGGAAGCTGAGACAGATGAAGATCCCAATGTTACAAAGAGCTAATGTAATTCAGTGCAGACACTTGATTTCTTGACATAGAAATAGGCTGGTAGGGCCATTTCAGATGCCTGGGATGTGCAGCAAAACCACACGTATCTAGTAGATAAAGCATGGAACCTACAGGAAAATAATCGCCCTTTGCAGTGGCACTGGACAAGTGCTGCAGGGCATCTTGGATTTCCTGCCTGTGCCCAAACAACTGAATCCTGCCACTGCCTTTAGGCAAAGTCCATCCCGTCTACATCCATGTGTGCTGCATAAATGGGAGGCACATCACACCAAGGTCTCCACTCTAGTCTCTGCACTCTCAAACCCTTCTTGCTCTCTGCCCTCTGAACCACTTCTCACCCCCGCAGATGATATGAACAGGGACTGTGCTAATGATGTCCTCAGGGTGGCTGGATCACAGGCTGCCCAGGCCCAGGGACTTCTTCACTGGCACCTTGTCCTGCCTGGAGATCAGCTCACTTCTGTCACAGACCCCAAGGTGCTGCAGAGTCAGCTCAGGCAGCCAACCCATCTCCTGGCATTCCTGCAAGTCCCAGCTCTGTTTCTCCCTGGCCTTGGGCACTGTAGGCTTTGCTCTCTTAGTGGGAACCTCCTTTCACCATTACACCACTTCACATGCTATCCATGCCAGCACGTCATCACTTGCAATGAAAGCCTTTGCATATGTACGGTCCTTGCTAAAATATTTCCCTGTGACAAATCTTCAGTCAGCACCTCAGCTGAGATGCTGAAGACAAAATAAATGCAAACATATGCAGCCTGTCACAGGAGTGCCACATGGTTGGAATAACTGAGATGTGCTGGAATCACTCACATGATGGAGTCCTACAATGGCAGACTGCAAGTTCTTCAGCAGAGACCAGCAGGGAAGATGAGGAGGGGGATGCCCTATGTGTGAAGGGGTACCTTGCATGTATGGAGCTCTTCCATGGCATGGACTAAGGGAGGCAGCTCTGAAGGGCAGAGGAGTTCAGGAAAGCCCGCAGGCCTTTAAGGACAGCACCCGTCAAGCACAAGAATGCTCCATGATGAACAGTTTGTAAAATTAGCAGACATCTCTGGATCCCAGCCTGGCTAAACAGGGAACTCCCACATGAGCTCCAGGGCAATCAAGCAGCATACAGAAAGGGGAAGAAGGCAGAGGCTGCAAAGGAGGAATTTAGGTATATTGTCCAGCAAAGTCGGGATGGTGTTAAGGAAGCCAAAGGTCTCCTGGCATGGAGACATTTGCAGGGGATGTGAAGGACAGGAAGAAGAGCTGCTACTGCTTCAGTGGCAGTAAAAGAATAAACAAGGAAATGTGGGCTCACAGCTGAAAGTGGCAGGGATTCTAGCAAAAGTGGATGTAGCTAGGTCTGGGGAAGTCAAGTCCTTCCTGGCTTCCGTCTTCACCCACAAGGTCTCCTCAGCTGTTGTGCCTAGAGTCAGGACTCCTGAGGAGAAAACCAACCCGCAGTGCCCAAGTCTCTAGAACTCAACCCATAGAAGTCTAGGGGATTGGACTGCTGCCATCAGAGCTGGCTGCTGTGACAGCAAGGCTGCTGTTTGTCACCTTTGAAAGGTTGTGGAGATCAGGGGAGGTCCCAAAGAACAGAAGAAGGAATATGTTGTGCCCATCTTCAAAAAAGGCCACAAGGACAACCCAGGGAGCTGCAGGCCATTCAGCCTCACGTTGGTGAGAAGAGTATCATGAAGCCAGTCCGCTCAGACCACCTTTCTGGGCACATGAAGAAGGTGCCTGGGAACAGTCAGCATGGATTTACTGAAGATGAAGCATTCCTGATCCACCTGATTGCCTTCTGTGATAAAAGACAAGTACTTGTGGAGGAGAGGAGAGTAGTGGATGTCCAGTAGACATCCAGATGGGCAAAAAGAGGGCTGGATGATGAAGCTCAGAGGGGTTTCATGAATGGGTCATGCTTTACCAAGAAGCCAGGTAAAGGTGGGGTATGCAGGGGTCTACCCCACATCCTGTCCTCTTTGAAAACTTCACCAGCAGGGCAGAACAACACGTGCATCAGGACAGGCAGAGACCTGACTGGCAGAGGCGTGACCCCAAGGAGAAGGCCCTTCCACTCAGCACTGCTGTGGCCACATGTCTGGAACAGTGTGTTCCAGTGTGGGCTGTCCAGTGCTGGAGGAATGGGGAGCAACTGGAGAGGGTCCAGAGGAGGTCTGCCCAGATGGGATTGGGGGCCTGAAGCACATGGCCTGTACGGAGAGCCTGAGGGACCTGGGGCTTCTTTAGCCTGCTGAAGTGGAGGCTAAGGCCAGTACAGTAGTCACCTGTGACTGCCTGTGACAGGGTGGTTTCAGAGATAATGGAGGTTTTCTTGGTAGTAGAAAGCAGCATGAGCAGGGGAAAGAGCATGTTGAGAGGTTCAGACTGCACTTCACATAACAAGAATGTCACTTGCAGGGTAGTGCTGTGGTGCAACAGGTCACCCAGAGGGACTCCATGCTCAGCCCCAGGCTTTGTGTTTCAAGGAACAGCCAGCTAGGACAGAGGGATGTCAGTAAAGGTGGGGAGATCCTGCAGTGAGAGCAAGGTGGCGAAGCAGGTTGGGTGTCTACAGGCTGCAGGGAAACAGGTGCAGCTTTGGGACAGCATAGGACAGCCTGTGGTGGAGATGACTGAGGGCAATGCCAAGGCTGAAAGTCTCCCACAGAACTGAGGTCTTTGTCCCCTTTGCTATGGCTAGTGTTTGCCATGGAGGCCTACGAGAAGATGATGTTTCCTTATAGCACTGGGGCCTTGCTGCCTCCTCACCTCCATGGAGACCAGGAGGTGATATATTGTTGTCCTGCATTAGGCATTGTGCTCCCCCCCACCCTGTTACTGCCCCCAGGAAGATACCTGAGTAAAGTGTGAGGAGAGGATCTCCCTACCCAGAGGCTGGCTGTAGGGCTTCACCATTCTGCTTGATAACACAAAGCAAGGTTGATTTGGCATTAGAGCCACCCTCACATTGCCTTTGCCTACCTGCAATCAGGGCCTCCAACTTTCTGCTCTAATCAGCCACCAGGGAGCTCTTGTTGATAATGGCCCTCAGTGGGACCCATTAATTCTCCAAGAAACTTGGGGATTTCCTTCTGATGTAAACTTCTTGAGAGGTTGCTTCAGTCTCCTCTCAGCATCGGAGGTTCATGGACTCAGCACCAAATACACCCGAGGGGTCATTAAAATGCAAAAACCCCTAAGGAGCCATGCCTGTTTCCATAATTTTCTTCAGCTCTTCAATTCTTGTGCTGTGGCTAATTGGAGAGGTTTCAGCAGTCTATTTACAAGAGGAAGATTTCAATGAGCATCACAAAAAAAAAAAAAAAGATTTCTGCTTTTAAAGGTTTCTTTATTTTTCAGCTTACAACCTAGAGTGATAGCCACCTTCTCCAACTGATACTGATCCAGAGTGTCTCCTAATGAAGTCTGGACATGTAGGAAAAGCACCATCCTGGAGGTCAGACATCCATGCAAAATATTGCTCTCCACCTCCCCAGCCCTGCCACTTCTCCCATCAGCCACTGGGGACTTAGATCACTCTTGTTCAAATCGAACCTTTTACCACTCAAGGCTGCAGCTGAATGTTACAGCTCATGTGCACCAATTCCCACCTGCTTTCCTTAGACAACTAGCTGCAAATAGGCACAGAAGAGATTTGTCTTAATTGTGATCAAACACAAATAAACTTGATCCAGTGTCATAAGAAGTAAAATACACTCCTCAACTGTATGTCAAGTCCAAGTTGCCTCCAGTGTGATCCACAGTCTACAAGGAATAGCCTTCCTTGAACTGTTCTTCACAAATAGATAGGAAAGGCTGGATAGACACACAGTGGAGGAGCTGGTTGAAGAGACAGTTAGACTGCTGAAAGACAAGGCAAGCTCCAGGCTCCCTGAAGCTTAAAGCAGCAACTGGAGAGTTGGAAGGTATCTGAACGATAAAGAGTAAGGGGAGGAGGAGGACTGGAAAACTATGGAAAGTGTGTTTGTCCAGATTGTCTAACACAAAGTTGACTTTAGAAATGATCTGTTCAATCAGGGCATGTGAACCATGAGAAAGATTAGTGAGGTTAAATCCACAGCATAACAGACAGAGCAGTGGTAACGCAAGTTAAGGGGCAGTTAAACATTTCTTCTCCTGAGACTCATGCCCTTCCTCAAAATTTCCATTACGTCATCATGGGAAAACACTGACTTTTTTTTTAAATTATTCAGTCATTTCAGCTGATGAAAGTTGGCTCATATATTTCTTTTTTTTTTAAGGTTGGAAACAGCTCTTCACCTTTCCAGGCAGAGCTCAGCTGTGTAACCACAAGCACCCAGTGGCACTTGGAGAGGCCCCGGTGTCTCTGAGGCACCTGCCTGGGCCTGGCAGCTCTCACAGGGGACCTGCAGGAGACCAGAGCCCCTTGGAGCTGCAGAGGGAGGCTGGGCAGAGGGGACCAGGGCACCTGCAATGGCACCAGCCACCCATGACCCTGTGACTGCATCCCACCCCAGTTCTGAAAATCACTTTCCTTTTCAGACAAAAAGATAATGCATAATCTCCCCAGAAGACTAGTGTACTGAAACAGAACAAATCAAGAAAGACAATAAGAGCACAAAAAAATGAAAACCTGGAAAGTATAACAAAGCATTTCTTTGCTTTCAATCTTTGTCTTAATTTCTTTCTTGTTTTATTTTTAATGTCCTTTTCTAAACTTTTCTGTTATAATCAGGCCTGCACCACTAAACAGGATATTGTTGTGTCTCACACAGAGCCCAGTGCTCAGAAGACCACCCCCTGACCCATGGCTGTCTGTGCCACCCCTCACTCTTTGCACAGAGCACGTCGCACTCTGAGGTGTCGGTCTCTCTCGACTGGTGAGGAAAGCAGGGTGACCAGCTTCAAGGAAATGCTCTATTTTTGGGTGGCCAAATTTGCACAAATCTCAACATACACGTGTTAAAGCAAAGTTTTAAAGGAGTCCCTAAAATATCTTCAATGCAATAATTGACAAAAAAAATCCTCATTTCCAAAACTTCACACAGTTTTTACCATTGCCAAATATTTTTTTCTTTCTTATTAATTGGCAGCACCATGTTCATGCAATAGAGGAATTAGTCTGTCTGTGTGAGCATACAAATATATACAGATACATTATTCATCAAAATACATTTGCTGGCAATCCTCTAAATGGAGAAATTTTGTTCTGAGGAACTACTTATGTAAATGGACATGTTTCAGACCTCTTCTTCTGCCTCTCTCTCCTTTCTTCTTCCTCGGCCTCTTCTCTCTTTACAGAGCTCTCCAGGGAACAGTTCAGTGAATCACAGCACTTAGGGTGGAGGAGACCTCTGGAGATCATCTAGTGCCAACCCCCCTGGTTAATGCAGAGGGAACTAGATGAGGTTGCCCAGGGGCTCCCCCCAGTCATGCATTGGCCACAAAGGTGCTGAGAGTCCACTCCATCCACTGTGCAGGCCATTCACCAAGATGTTAAACAGTCCTGCCCCACGTGTTGATCACTGAGGGATGCTGCTAGTAACCGTCTGCCACTTGGAACTTGTACCACTGATCACTGCATTTCAGCCTGATGGTCCAGCCAATCTTCCACCTGCCTTATGGTCCATTGATCCAGGGCAGATCTCAACAATTTGGCTATAAGGAGACTATGGGGGACTGTGTCAAAGGCCTTGCTAAAGTGAACGTTCACAAAATGCCCTGCTTTCCCCTTGTGCACAAAGCCATTCATCTGATGGTAGATGGGAATCAGGTTGGTCAGGCATGGTTTCCATTTCCCCTTGGTCAACCCATGCTGCCTCTTCCAGGCCTTGTCCTTCATACGCTTGGAGATGGTTTCCAGGAGGATTTGCTGCATCACCTTCCCAGGGACTGAGATGAAGAGGAGCAGCCTGTCATTTCCCAGATCCTCCCTCTTGCCCTTCTGGAAGATGGGTGCAATGTCTGCCTTTTCCCATCAGGAACCTCCCCGCTTACCCTGATCTTTAAAAGACGATCAACAGCAGCATTGCGCTGACTCCGGCCACCTCTCCCTGTACCCTGGGGTGCTTCCCATCTGGTCCCATGGACTTGTGTCACTACATCCCCTGCCCCACTGAGCAGGGAGACCACATTTTCTTTGGCTGCCTGCCTTGTGCTGCCCATGTGCTTACAGAAGCCCTTCTGGTTGCCCTCCCCATCCCTTCATAGTTCAACCTCCAGCTCCAGCTCCAGCTCCAGCTCCAGCTCCAGCTGATCTTTGCCTTGCCTAACTCCATCCTTTCCACCACACACAATGGCTGTGTCTTCTTCCTGGGGAGCCCATTCCCCTTCCAACCCTCTGTGCACTTCCTTCTGCCTTTTCAAGTCCTAAATCACAAAGTCCCTGCTCATCTGTGCCAGCCACAGGCCAGGCCCTGATGGGCTTTCCTGCAGACTAGACTGTTCCTGTGCTTCGAGCACACTGGCCCTGAAGATCCAAGAGGGCTCCATGGCTCCTCTGCCCTCCGGGGCAGTCACCTGTGGGATCCTGACAAGCACATCCTGAACAAGATGAAATCCTCTCTGCTGCAGTCCAGGGTGGTGATTCTCTTATTCCTCCTACCTCTCCACTGTCTCAAGGTCACTGCAGTGACAGACAACCTCCACATTCACATCCCCATCCAGGCTGAGCTTCAGGCAAGAAAGAAAGGGCAGCATGGCACCATCTACTTAGAGGTGCAACTACAGAGGTAGAGAACTCACCCTGCAGAAAAGCCTGCGTTTCTCCCCTCACCACTGAGAGGATCCAGGCAATGGACTTGTATGTGGTTAAAGGTGGATGCAAAGAACTTCAGGGGGATTGTATATATGCCTGAGGCAGTGCCTCCCAGGCTGCCCTTACAGTCAACAAGGAAGGAGGAGGAGGTGTTCACCTGCCTTCTTTCAGATGGTCACATAAAGCCCAAATGACTCCTGTCCCAGAGACATTTGCTCTGTGCTTGAAATGAGGCCTGAGGTCATAGACTTTTAGGATAATTCAGGCTGAAGGGACCACAGGAGGCCTGTAGTGCAACCTGCTGCTCAAAGCAGGGTCAGATGGAGGGTCAGAAACCCCCAAATGCCCTTGCCATAGGATTTCTGGGGTGATAGAGCAGGAGAAGGCCGTAGAGGGTTGACAGGGTCCCATGGGCAAAAGGGTTTCCTTTTTCCCTTTCTCCAGAGAATTAAATCCTCAGCTCTCCAGAGAGAACAACCTGGGACACTAACTTTGGCACTAACATGGAGGTGGAGAACTTCCTGAGTCCCTTACAGACAGAGGCTGGTGCAAAGACCACCACCCCAATGGCACCAGACCCCCAGGCATGCCTGCCTTCTTGCTGGGCACCCTCCAGCCCCACGCAGGAGGTGTGCAGGGAACAGAGTGGGGTGTGCAGCCTGCAGCCCTGGCCATCCAGCAGGTGTGGTGGGACACTGCTCCTCTAGATGACACTGGGCTCTCCTGCATTTCCCCAGGGTGAAGCCTGCATCCCCTCTGGCTGGGAATACATCCCGGCAGGGAGGGCCAACACGGGAAACATGATCTCTGTTCCGGGGTGTGAAGAGAGAAGGGAGGGCAGAGGAGGATCTGCTCATGCCCCGGGCACTGATTCCCTCCCTGCAGCCAGTACAGCCCTGCTGATGCCCTGTAACCCATGAGACCAGGAGGTAGGACTCTGGTCTGCTCTGGCTCTAAAGATTTCTCTGCCCTTCAGACCCAGGAGGCAAAGCACTGGTCTGGGGACACCTCAGCAATCGAAGGGGCTGAATGCCTGGCGTGTTCTTGAGAACTTTTCTGCTGTCTCCTGCACTGGTTTGACTCCTGTTGCCCATGGAGCAGAGACTCCTTCTGAGGATGAACTCACTCACTGTGTAACTCTGAGGTCAGGCTTGACCAGGCAGTACAAATTCCAGCAAGGCCTCAACCCCACAACAGTTTCCCCTGCCCAGGACTCCACTTTCCAGCCTCTTCCTCCTAGAGGATTTGGTTTGGGAGGGACCACTGGAGATCTGCAGGACCATGATCTGCTCTGATCTGGGCTAACTTTACAGTTAGATCAGGTTGGTAAGTGCCTTCCCCAGGAGAATTTTTAAAGATCTCCTGGCCACTTCCGCAGTGCTGCCATGGTTGTTTCATTATTTTTTCCTTAAACTCCTTTGAAATTTCCCTTACTGCATCTTCTTGTTGTTTCTCGGCCTTTCCTCCCCTTGGCCCCTAGCCAGACCATCCCATCTATGTTGACCAACGACCATCACAGCCTCACCTCCAAACACAGCCTTACTGGGATCTCCTGGGACCCCTCAGACAAGCTGTGGTGGCCAGCTCCAAGGAGGGCTCTGTGCTGCAGGTCCCTGTGTGGTCTTGGAGGAGAGCATATGGAGACATAACACGACACTGTGGGCCGATGCCAGGGCAGAGTCAGCATTAGCAGGTGTGAGAAGAGAAGACCTCCAGCAGCTCCTTTCCACACCCAGGCAGGGAGCGACGCACCCAGCAGTGCTCCTGAGAGATGATGGCAATACAGGAGAGGTGGCACCATGAGCTGTGATGTTGGGCACCAAACACCTGTCCTGGGTATGGAGTTCTGGAAAGCAGTGCCAGTGGCTGCAGCCCCTGAGAGACCCCCAACCCTGCTAGGAACAGTGAGGCCCCTCCATGACCATCGAGAGCTTCCTGGAGTGTCATGACTCCCATCTGTGCCCCATCTCTGCACTGGCCCAGCCCTGCTGCCCTGCATGTGGATCCACTGCCTCACTGTACAGGCACTGCACAGGACAGGGTGCTTTCAGGGTGGGGAAATATCTCCCCAGCATGGTCACCACGACAGACCTCAGTACCCCGTCCACCCAAGGCCCCCCTGCCCAGCAGCCTCCCATCAGTCCCCAACCCCTGCCCAGTCCTGATTCTGTCCCCCCCCAGCGTTAGCAGAAGGCCATGCTCTGGGGTCTGCTGGGGTCTGAGCCCACAAAGAGGCCAGGCAAGATGGCCAGCCCCCCATAAGGGTGCTGAGACCAGCAGGCAGACGGAGCTGGTCACATTCCAAGATCACCCCTCACCAGCACCATGGGCAATGGCCAGTGCTGGAAATGGCTGGTATGAGGGGCTGGGTCTGGGAGGAGTTTCCTGGGGCAGCTTCTCCTCTCTGTTCATGCAACAACAAGCTGAGCCGGATCTTTGTTCTGACAGACCCTGCCTGAGGGCCCCCATGGGAGGAAGATGGTCTACAGGCCAAGTAGACAGCCCCAGGACGTCCTCTGCATGCTCCCTGTCAGCCCTGCAGAGGACCCAGGAGAGGGCTTGTCCTCTCAGGGCTCACAGCTGCATGCTTAGTTCTCCAGCTGGGTATGGAGCCTTGACTGGGGGTGACTTTTGGGGTGAGGACCAACACATAGGGTGGGGGAGATTGTCTGAAGGAGATGTGCTGGGGACAGGGCCTGAGGGACAGCAGCAAACTCATATGGCTCCCGGGTGCTGCTTCCTTCAACACAAGCTCCCACAAGGGCTCCCAGCCTTCTTTTTGGTGGCACCCTTCAGGAGGGACGATGACACTATGAGGTGGGAGGGTGGGGAGCGTTAATCCTTCTTCAGGCACTTCCCAGGCCATGTGGAGAGCTAGGACAGCAAGGACTTCTGGCTCTGCACTGGGAGCTCACTTCAGTGTGCCCACACTCTGAACATTGTCTTGGATTAAAAGTCGGCATTTTTCTCTCCAAGACACTTTCAAGCCCAGTTCCACTTCCTTCTCATCTCTCCCAATCCCTCCCCTGATCTCGTTGGACATTCCCACACCCTCTCCCCTCTTCTGCCTCAGGGCCCTGAGCTGATGGTGCTGCTCTGCAGAGTGAGCAGGCTGTGGGGCCACAGGGTCACAGGGTGACTCTGCACTGGCCGTGCTGGTCAGGGTGGGAAGCAGACCCAACCAAATGGGGATCACGGCCTCTAATCCCTCCAGGGACTGCGGATGTGGCAGATGCTTGGAGGGACTATGGAGCATTTCCAAGGGTACTAGTTGTGTCCAGATGTGCCTCTACATCTTGCTCCACTCACTGCTCACCCCAGGCACACACTGTCCCGGGAGATTCCCGGAGGTCTCCTGGCACCTCCAGATTCCCCTCCAGAAGGACAGGCATCTGACACTGTGCTTTAACGTGTGGAACGGCCCTGGGTGTGTACATCATCACTGACAGTTCGTCATCTCCGCTGCTACTGGACAGTGATGGGCAAGTCCTAAATCCAGCCCTTGCTCTCTAAGACATCATTACATGATTATGAGCTTTTTGCTTCTAAACCCATGGACAACTCTGCCCAGCAGGCCCTTTTGACATGCAATTCCTTAGGCCTATTCCTGACACCAGCTTGGGAAGAAAAGCCCAGCCTTCAGGCACTGCTCTGGGTAGAAGCTACTTTATTACAGAGATACTGTGCTGGAGTCAGTTCTGATGCAGCGTTAGACACAATTTTATGCGGGTACCAGGTGAGACAGAGCAGTCTCAGGAAAAGTGGAATGAATCCAAGCATTTGTGTAGCAACATGATAACAAATAATATAATAATAGTAGTAATAATAAAAATAAAGGGAACAAACAAAGCTCAGGGCTGTTTGGGATACCCTAGGATTCAATTGTGGAGAGCAAAGGCAATGTTCCCACTGCTGAGAAATGTCCATGAGATCACTTTCCTCAGGGCATCTTTGAGCTCCTTGTTCCTCATGCTGTAGATGAGGGGGTTCACTGCTGGAGGCACCACCTCGTACAGAACAGTAACCACCAGATCCAGAGCTGGGGAGGAGATGGAGGGGGGCTTCAGGTAGGCAAACAGGACCGTGCTGACACACAGGCAGACCACGGCCAGGTGAGGCAGGCACATGGAAAAGGCTTTGTGCCGGCCCTGCTCAGAGGGGATCCTCAGCACAGCAGTGAAGATCTGCACGTAGGACAGCACAATGAAAATGAAACACCCAAACATTAAACAGGCAAGAACCACAGTAAACCCAATGTACCTGAGGTAGGAGTCTGAGCAGGAGAGCTTGAGGATCTGGGGAATTTCACAGAAGAACTGGGCCACAACATTGCCTTGGCAGAGTGGTATTGAAAATGTGTTCCCAGTGTGCATCAAAGAATACAGAAAAGCACTGCCCCAGGCTGCTGCGGCCATTCTGGCACAAGCTCTGCCACCCATGATGGTCCCGTAGTGCAGGGGTTTGCAGATGGCAACATAGCGGTCATAGGCCATGACTGTGAGAATAGAGAACTCTCCTGTAAAAAAGAAGACAACCAGGAAGACCTGGACAGCACATCCTGAATAGGAAATGGCCTTGGTGTTCCAGAGGGAATTGGCCATGGATTTGGGGACTGTGGTGGAGATGGCTCCAAGGTCAAGGAGGGAGAGGTTGAAGAGGAAGAAATACACAGGGGTGTGGAGGCGGTGGTCACAGGCTACAGCTGCGATGATGAGGCCATTGCCCAGGAGGGCAGCCAGGTAGATGCCCAGGAAGAGCGAGAAGTGCAAGAGCTGCAGCTCCCGTGTGTCCGCAAATGCCAGGAGGAGGAACTCATTGAGGGAGCTGCTGTTGGACATTTTACTATCTCTGGGCGTGGGGGACTGTCGAAAGAAGAAAAGACATTGAGAAGTTAGGAGAGACTTTTCAGGCAAAGAACCCCCCCCCCAAATGTTGCAGTTCCCACGCAACCCCCCACTTTGCCTCTCTCTTTACAGAGAGGATCTGTGCGCATCTCCCTTGCTTGAGCTCCTCTTCACACTGGCACAGTGTTTTATGAGGAATAGGGACTTCTGCCCATGAGCTCCAGAGAAGTCAGTCCAGCTGTATAGTGATGGGATACATGGGAATGGGGGTGACTAGCTCTGACAGTCACAGTTCCTCTCAGGTGAAATCCACTGGGCACGTGGAAGGGCTTTTCAGAATCTGCACCACCACTTCTAAAGAATGAGAGTTGAGGAACAGAGTTTGGGGGATTTTTAACAGTGTTTATTTTCTTTGAGATGCCCCTGTCACCCCTGGGGAGTGATCCTCAAAGGCAGCAATTCTCAGCATTTCTACTGTGAATCCTGAGAAAAATGGATTCCCTGTCGCTTGGTGCAGAGTGAGGACAGCTTGTCTGTCTAGCAGCCTTGTTCCCAGCTGTCATTTGCTCGCACATCTTGGAGCTGGAGGATGATCACTCTCATATGTTGCCCTAGAAAGAAACCAGCCCCTGCTGAGAGCAGACGAGTCCAGTTTCAAAACCGCAGATCTCCAACCATCTCTCCCTTTCTCAGGGCACCAGAGGGAGGTCTCCACACTCCCATTCTCGGCAAGGACACACAGGGCTCTTTTCAGATGCCCATATACAGCCTCCCACCACCATTTCCATACTCTCAGCATCTCTGCAGATTCCTCACGGGTCTCTTGGACACAACAGAGATGCTATGAGGCAGCAGTGCCCTTCTGGAGGGCAGCTCGCAGTCTGGCAGGACATGACATAGAAATGGTCAAAGGACATTAAGGACTGAAGATGGGCTCTCCTTAAGGGAGAGTCAGCTCATTTCCCAACCCCACAGACTGCATTTCCTGCAGCCACAGAGGCTAGAAGGGGGCTGCACACACCTCACTCCCAAGCAGATCCCTCCCTTGCACAACTCGCAGGGCAGGTGTCTGAACTGCAGCTGAAAACCCTGAACCCCAGGGAGCCCGAGAGAAGAACAGGAGCAGCATGGAGGGGAGGGGAAACAAGGAGCAACACCATGATCCTGCTGCCAAGGGAGGCAAGGAGAGAGAGGCAGATGGGCACTTGGGAAAGCCCTCACCTTACCCAGCTGGGCATGCTGCCTCACAGACGGTGACATCGCAGGGCAGTTGCTGTCAGCAGCTTTGTTGGGCATCAGTAAATGGGCCTATGGCAGGAGAGATACTCCTCTCCTCTGCTGGAAGTCTGGCTGCAGAGGAGGCAGCTCATGCCCTGGACTCCATGGATGTCAGGGCAGAGGCTTTACTAGGTGGGAGAGGAAACACGGGGGGCTTGCTGAGAGGAAGGTGTCAGCATTGAAAGGACTGACCATGACTTGCCCAAATCCATCCTCCCATGATGATTGTTAGCAATTCCCTCTCTTTTCCTGCCCATCTCTGCTGCCTGGAGCTGTCCCTGCTGGCAGCTCTTTCTCTGTCCTAACATCTTTTCCCAGTCAGTGCTCACAGACCTCATCCCACCCTCCGTGTGCTCAGTTCTGCCCTACGCAAACCTCCTGGATCAGGGCACTGTCCAGGGGCATCTCTATGCATGCACATCCTAAGGAGCAGGTCACCTAAACTCCTATGAGGTCACAAAGGTGATGTTGATGCTGTCTGTAGGCTAAGGTGGGGATGAAGCAGCTTGATGAGGTTTCTCACACACCTATTAATCTCTCAGAGTGAAGGTTTCGGAGTCCCAGTTCCTTGCCAAAACAGAAAACTTGTTCCTTCATTCTCCCTGCCAAAAATAGGAAACTGAAAGTGCAGACACCCGAAGGAAAGCTCCTTCTCTTGCAAGTAGCCCTTCTCTTGATCTTCCTCTTGAAAAGACCCCTCAGACATGGCATGTGCATGAGCTAGAGCTGTGAGCAGCTTTGATCCATGCAGCACCCTCTCAGCAGGAGAATGTACCCGCCCTGCTGGGGGTCGCTCCTTCCACTCAGAGCTTCTCCCCACAGTGTCATGGGGAGCTCTCTGGGCAGGTTGAGTGCTGATCCTTGCATGCGGCAGAGTCACTGCCCAGATGCTGCTCTGAATTACAGCCCTGGGCACACCTGGGTGCACTCCCTGACTTCACACCCCTGCAGCCATCCCTGCGAGAATGGAGCAGCATGCCCTGTCCTTCTGACCGTGTAGCAGGGAATCCCTACTCTGAAGCATCTCCTCCACTGCCTATGCGTTGGAGGAGCTAGGAGAGCGATCCTTAAAAAGCCTATCAGTTATGGGATGAGATGGGTTTAGAAGACCCCTGCAGGAACCTCAGTAGCATTGCCCTGCAGCCAGAGACATACCATGCAAAAGGCTGTGAAGATTTCTCCCACAAGGAGCTCTCCTCTGTCCCACTCCACACTGCCTTTCACTTCTCTCTGCCTTCTCTCATCTCATGGCAGCAGCAGCAGGCAGTGCCTGGAGCCCTGCTGTTCTTTGCAGAGGAGCTGCTCCTGCACACAGCTGTCTCTGGGCAGTGCTGCCAGGTTGCCAGGCACTCCCTCCATCCCAGGAGCCTGGCCCCTCTCAGCTGAAGTCTTGACTTTCTCTGTCTCTTGTGCTCCGTCCTCCTGGGAAATGTTCCCTGAAGTAAACTAAAATAATCACCGCTGGTCCCTCTCTAAGCACTCAAGGAAGACTGATTCCGGCATTACAATTTGTCTCATCAGAGAATGGTTATCTGCAAGAGGTGGAGATGTCCCACTCTGGAAGCGGTGAGGAAGGGAGTTCATTTACCCATGGTTCAGGTGTTGATTCAGATGAGTCAATTTGGGCATCTTATGCCAGTTTAGAAGCCCCTGGAATGCAGTGGGATTCAAATCCCTCCCATAAACTCCACCAACACACAGCAGGTGGGATTCCCCTTGCCCAAGCTGAAGTGAGCACAACACAGATGTCTACATGTGAACTCCTTGTCTAAGCTCCCATTATAATCACTGGAGATGGAGGGTGGGAGTCAGTTACCTGGTGACACCTGGTGACAGTTGAAGAGACAGAGGTGGTCCAAGGCATGTGCCAGTGTCTGCTTGCTCTGATGCAGCAAGTGTGAGACCCGAATCCTTCTAGAGCATTAGGTGGGGAGCAGGTGGGGAATTTCCTTGGCCATCTGAAATGACACTAGATGCCCACTACTGTTAGAGCACCTCTCACTATGAAGCTGAGACACATGGAGACACCTACAGCGCAAACTGCTAATGTAATTCAGTGCAGACACTTGATATAATGACATAAAAATAGTCTGGCAGGGCCATGTCACATGCATGGGCTTGCTAGCACAACCACATGGGACCTATCAGAAAACCATGCCCTTTTGGAGTGGTTGCTGGGCAAACACCCCAGGTTATCTCAGGTTTTCCTACCTGTGTCCAGACAACTGAATCCCACCACTGCCTTTAGGGGAAGTCCATTCCATCTGCATTCAAGCATGCTGCATAAATGGGAGGCACATCACACCAAGGTCTCTGCTCCAGTCCTGAGCAGAGTGAGGAAGGACAGCAGCAGAGTACTGACCCTGGACTTGAGAGGAACAGACTTTGGCCCGTTGAGGGAACTGGTGGCAGAACCCATGGGATGCTGCTCTCAGGGGCCCAGGAGCTCAGGAAAGCCGGAAGGTCTTTAAGGACAGATCTGCCAAGCACAAAGATGGGCCATCCCGATGCTCAGTAAAACTAGCAGACACCTCAGGGGACCAACTTGGTTACACTGGGACCTCACACCTTAGCTCCAGGGTAAAAGGGCAGCATACAGAAGGGGGAAGAAGGAAGAGGCAAAGGAGGAATTTAGAACTATTGTCCAGGGTCACAGGAATGGTGTTAGGGAAGAAAAAGCTCCCTGAGGATTGACACTTGCAGGGGACGTCAAGGGCATGAAGAGGAGCTGCTACTGCTTCAGTAAGAATCAAAGAATAGACAGGAAAATGTGGCCTCACTGCTAAATGGGACAGGGAATCTTGTAGCGGCAGATGCAGATAGGTCTGAGTAACTCAACCCCTTGTTAGCTTCTGTTTCCACAAGCAAGGTCTCCCGGGCTGTTGTGCCTTGAGTCAGGACTCCAGAGGAGAAAAACAACCAACAGTGGACGAGTTAGTGAGGGATTACTTGTGAGAACTCAAACTATTCAAGTCAAAGAGGTTGGAGGAGCTGCATACGAGGATGCTGTGAGAGCTGACTGCTGTCACTTCAAGGCCACTTGCTATCATCTTTGAAAGGTTGTGGAGATGGGGTGAAGTCCCAATGACTGGAGAAAGGCAAATGTTACATCCATCTACAAAAAAGGGCAACAGGACAACCTGTGGAGCTGCAGGCAGTTCAGCCTCACTTTGGTGAGGAGTGAGTCTTGCAGCAAATCCTCTCAGATCACATTTCCAGGCACATGAAGGAGAAGAAGGTGCCTGGGAACACTTAGCATGGATTTACCCAGGGTAAATTGTGCCTCACCGACCAGATTGACTTCTATGAATAAATAACTGTATTTGTGGATGGAGAAGAGTAAATGTCCTTTACCTAGACTTCAGCAAGGTGTTTGACACTGTCTCCCACAATATTCTTGCATGCACGTTACGACATTACAGTCTAGAAGAGCAGACCACTGGATGGATAAAAAGCTGCTTGGATGATGAGGCTGAGAGGGCAGTGGTGAATGGGCAGTACTCTTCCTGGAGGCCAGGGAGAAGTGGAGCACCCAAGGGTCTCTCCAAGAACTTGTCCTCTTTATCACGTGTATTAGTGACACAGAGGAGGCAACACTCATGATGCTTGTGGATGACCCCAGACTGGAGGCAGGAGGGCCCAGTCCTATCCCTGAGGGCTGCCACTGAGAGGGACCTAGACAGGCAGGAGGAGTGGGCTGTCAGGAACCTCATGAAATTCAACAAGGACAAATGCCAGGGCTTGCACCTGGGATAAACCAACACCCCATAGTGTTACAGGCTGGGGCCTGAGGGCCTGGGCAGCGGCTCTGTGAAAAAGGACGTGAGGGTGCTGGTGGACAGGAGGCAAACCATGAGCCAGCAGCGTTCCCTAGCAGCATAGGCCAGATGCATTGTGGGCTGTATGACCAGGAGCATAGCCAGGAGGTCCAGGGAAATGGTGATCACCTTCTAGTCAGTATTCATTAGACCACATCTAGAACACTGCATCCAGGTTTGGGTTCCCAGAACAAGAAAGAGGTTGATAACTGGGAGTGAATTTGGACGAGGGCCTTACAATAGTTGGGGACCTGGAGCACTTGCTCTGTGAGTATTGGAACTTGCGGCCCAGAGAGGCTGTGCAGTCTCCTCCCTTGGAGGTTTCCATGACCAGACTGGAAGAAACCCAGAGCAACCTGCTCTGACCCCAGAGATGATCTTGCTGTGAGCAAGCAGATTGGCCTAGAGACCTCCTGAGGTCCCTTCCACCCTGAAGGAGCCCATGATTCTTCCCACTCTCGATCTTCTCTTGTTGATGTCAGGGAAAGCACGCAGGTGCCCTGTGACAGTGGAAGCAGACCAGCTTTCTTGTCCTCCAACCAGAATTGTTCAGATGCAGGGCTTCTTGGCAGGAATCCCCAAAACAGCCCTGATCAATCCTTTCCTTCACTTTTAATTTCCTTTTTTTTTCTCTTTCTCCCCCTTAACATCTGTTTCTTTTACCATCTGATCCCTTCTTATACAGCCCACCGCTGCCTACCCTTAACCCATTGGCACTGTTTTTGTTTGTTTGTTTGTTTTGGTCTTGTTTTGTTTTGACACAGAGGAGCTTCAGTCCCGAAGGATCTTGAGAAACTCGGGTGATTCACACAACAGATACCTATGAAGAGAAGTGTCAAGTCCTGTGCCTAGGTGGGAATAATCCTGTCCATGAGGCGAGGCTGAGGGACCTGGGCTTCTTTATGCTGCTGAAGTGGAGGCAAAGGGCAGTAGAGTAGGAGCCTGTGACTGCTTGAAGGGTGGTTTCAGAGATGATGGAGCTTCTCTTGGTAGTGGGAAAGAGCATGAGAAGGAGGAAAAGCCACAAAGAGCAGCTTATGGGGTTTAGCCGTGACATTAGGAAAAGCAAATGTCACTCAAAGGGTAGTGCTGTGGTGCTAGAGGTCACCCAGAGGGAGTCTGTGATCAGCCCCTGGCTTGGTGTTTCAAGGAAAAGCAAGTGAGGACAGGAAGACATCAGGAGAGGTGGGGAGATCGCGGGGTGAGAGCAAGGTGGGGAAGTAGCTTGGGTGTGTACAGTCTGCAGGGAAACAGGCACAGGCATGGGAAAGCATAGGACAGCCTGTGGTGGAGATGGCCGAGGGCACTGCCAAGGCTGAAAGCTCCCAACAGATCTGAGGTCTTTGTCCTTTTGGCTATGGCTTGTGACTCTGCCACTAAGGCCCCCGTGAAGACTCCATTCCTTAAAGCACTGTGGTCTTGCTACCTCCTTGTGTCCTGGGAGCCCAGGGGTGCCATATCATGGTTCTACACTCAGCCTTGGGCACCCCCACCCACACACTGCCCCCAAGAAGAGCCCTGAGCAAAGTGTGAGGAGAAGGATCACCCTACCCAGGGGCAGGCTGTCAGTGCTGGTCACTCTGCTTGATAACACACATCCAGGTTAACTTGGCATCACAGCCACCTGCACATTGCCTTTGCCTACCTGCAATCAGGGCCTCCAGCTTTCTGCTCTAATCAGCCACCAGGGAGCCTTTGTTGATAATGGCCCACAGTGGGACCCATTAACGCTCCAAGAAACTTGGGATTTGCTTCTGATGTAAACTTCTTGAGAGGTTTCTTCGGTCTCCTCTCATCATTGGCGGTTCATGGGCTCAGCACCAAAGACACCCGAGGGGTCATTAAGATGCAAAACCCCTAAGGAGCCATGCCTCTCCCCATAATTTTCTTCAGCTCTTCAATTCTTGTGCTGTGGCTAATTGGAGAGGTTTCAGCAGTGTATTTACAAGAGGAAGATTTCAATGAGCACCTGAAAAAAAAAAAAAAAAAGATTTCTGCTTTTAAAGATTTCCTTGTCTTTCAGCTTACAAACTAGAGTGATATCCACCTTCTCCAACTGATATTGATCCAGAGTGTCTCCTAATGAAGTCGGGACATGTAGGAAAAGCACCATCCTGGAGGTCAGACACTGTATGGACAACCTTCCCCCCCAGCTCCCCAGCCCTGCCACTTCTCTCATCAGCCAGTGGGGACTGAGATCACTCTTGTTCAAATTGAACCTTTTTCCACTCAAGGCTGCAGCTGAATGTTACAGCTCTTATGCACCAATTCCGGCTTGCTTTCCTTAGACAACAAGCTGCAAACAGGCACACAAGGATTTGTCTTAATTGTGATCAAACAAAAATAAACTTGATCCAGTGTCATAAGAAAGAAAATACTCTCCTCAACTGCAGGTCAAGTCCAAGGTGCCTCCAGTGAGGTGCACAGGCTACAAGGAATAACTTTCCTTGACATGTTCTTCACAAAATAGATAGGAAAGGCTGGATAGACACACAGTGAAGGAGTTGGTTGAAGAGACGATTAGACTGCTGAAAGACAAGGCAAGCTTCAGACCACATGAAGCTCAAAGCAAGAACTAGAGAGTTGAGAAGTATCTAAAGTGTAAAGAGTAAGGGGAGGAGGAAGACTGGGAAACTATGGAAAGCGCAGATGTCCAGACCGTCTGATGCAAAGTTCACTTTAGAAATGATCAATTTAATCAGGGCATGTGGAACCATGTGAAAGATTGGTGAGTTTAAAACCACAGCGTAACAGAGAGAGCTGTGGCAACGCAAGTTAAAGGGCAGATCAACATTTCTTCTCCTGAGACTCATGCCTTTCCTCCAAATTTCCATTATGTCATCATGGGAAACACTGACATTTTATTAACAGTATTCAGTCATTTCAGCTGATGAAAGTGGGCTCATATATTTCTTTTTTTTAAGGTTGAAAACAGTTCTTTACTTTTCCAGGCAGAGCTCACATGTCCAACCACAAGCACCCAGTGGCACTTGGAGAGGTCCCAGTGTCTGAGGCACCTGCCTGGGCCTGGCAGCTCTCACAGGGGACCTGCAGGAGACCAGAGCCCCTCAGAGCTGCAGAGGGAGGCTGGGCACCAGAGGGGACCGGGGCACTTGCAAAGGCACCAGCCCTCCATGACCCTGTGACTGCATCCCACCCCAGTTCTGAAAATCTCTTTCCTTTTCAGATAAAAAGATAATGTGGAATCGCTCCGGAAGACTCGTAGACTGAAAGAGAACAAATCAAGAAAAACAATAAGAGCGCACACACAAAAAAAAAGCTGGAAAGTATAACAAAGCATTTCCTTGCTTTAAATCTTTGTCTTAATTTCCTTCTAGTCTCAGTTTTAATGTCATTTTCTAAACTTTTCTGTTATAATCAGACATGCACCGTTAAAAAAGATATTTTTGTGTCTCACACAGAGCCCAGCACTCAGAAAACCACCCCCTGCCCAGGGCTGTCCGTGCCACTCTTCACTCTTTGCACAGAGTACGTCACACTCTGAAGTGTCAGGCTCTCTCAACTGGTGAGGAAAGCAGGGTGACCAGCTTCATCTACTTTGGGGGTGGCCAAATTTGCACAAATCTCAACGTACCTGTGTTACTGTGACCTTTTAAAGGAGACCCTAAAACACCTAGCCACACTCCCTTTTCATTCCATCCACAGTCAATGAAGTGCCACTTCATTTTAGGGGACAACAGGGAGGAGGCTGATCTCACCCCAGGCCAGACCCCATCAGTGCAGATGTCTCTGTCTAACCCAGTTGTCTGGACTTCCCTTTCTAGTCAATGGAGGGAAATAAGTTGTCTCAACTGAGTTGTTTTGAGAAGCATTTCCAAATGACAAGCTAAGGTCCCGCAGGAGCCACCTCAAAAATTTCCAGCACACAGGGCACCCCCAAGGGCCCCACAACACACAAAGCCCAACTCTCCAGCCCTTCCATTCCCTTCTAGTCCTCCAAGGCCTTGCAACAGGCACTGCCTCTGAACATCCACTCACCGCCTGGGGCCTGCTCACTTCCCACCACCAGGACGCAGAGAGCAAGTGCTCTCCCAGGGGCTGATCAGGCCAGCTCTTGCCTCTCGCTTGTGCCTCAACTTCTCTGAACAAGAAATCTCTTGGAAAATGGGGCCCATACCTTTTTGGGGGTGACATTCCTTCTGCCTCCTCCAACAGCCTTTGCACCCATTCTCCAATGACTGCATACATGGACAGAAAATCAGAAACCTATAATATGTTACAGCTCCAAAAGTGTCATAAAAGCAGGTGGACACCTCAAAGACAGACACAGCATTCAGACCTGGCAGGAAAATCTCACAAGCTCCCTGCTGTTTTGGCAGGGGCAATTTCTAAAGCGCACACACCCTGGCAATAAGAGATTACTAACACCACTGCTCACACCAGCACTACATTCATTTAGCAGCCTCAAAAGTCTAGCTGGACTCCCTGGCTGACCGGGAGGAGGCTGCAAGCTTCTGCTTAGCAAGAAGCAGAAAGTCAAACTCCACGTCCATGTTCACCACAGAACGTCATCCACATTTTAAATGTAGCAGTAGTAACTCATGATGACGGAGTGGAATAAAATGTGCGTCACATGATGGGGAACATCTACTTCTGCTTGATTAATGAGTTGCATTGCTGTACTGCTGTGGAGCTCTGCAGGGCTCAATCCCTCCTCTGAGCACACGCAACAAACCCAGAAGTGACCTCACCACCAGCATCCAAGCCAGGTGTCTTCTCCTGACCTGTCAACTGCTCAGGTAGAAATGACCTCACAAGCACCTTTCCAGCCACAGCTCTGCTGCTATCCAATCAGTTCAGCACTCACAAGTGACCTCACAATCAACAGACAAGCCTTCTTCCTCCAGCTGGCCTATCAGGTACTCCATCAGAATTGACCTCATCATCAACAGCCGAGCCATGTGCCTCCTGCTGGCCTATCAGCTACTGACAAAGAATCAACTGGACAGGGGTGATGTTCTGGCATAGCTCTCTTAGTCACTAATGACCCCACTACCCACACACTGACCATGGGGCTGTGGCCACCTGCAGCTCCCCCTGCCTCCCCCAAGGCTCAGCCAGTTCCTGAATGGTCTCCCTGATCTACCTCGTGGCTTCACAATGCTCAGAGTGCAGCAAAACACCCATTACGGACCAGTTACTGCCCCAAAAATAGATTAGCTTTGCTAAGGTAATCTCTCAATGTTGCAAGACAGTAGGGCCTCATGTCCCAGGCAGAGGGAGAAGCCTTCCCGCAACTCAGAAGTCTGGTTCCTTCCCCAATGCTGAACAAACTCAGCAAATCCTCCACACATCCAGGACAACCAGCATTCTCCTGTTTTATGCCCTGACAATTGGAGACACGCGGAAGGACTCAGGCCAGGGCATCTCAGCTGGTGAAACCAGCACAGCCACAATTCAGCAACTCTTCACCCTGACCTAGGAGCATGGAAAGAACAACAGCAAGTGGGAGCACTGGCCGTTCAGCCACTTTCAAGGCCCTTGACAAGCAAAACAGCTCCCACTTACACAGCTGCTCTGGAAACACCCTTCACGCTGCTGCCAGGCTCACAGATCTCGGGGCAAAGCAAGAGGCCTGGAGCAAAAACACCGGCTAAGGCACGGCGTGACATGCGGGACAGCCTCTCTCAGAGCCACTTGGAAATGCCGTTTTCAGAACAAACGAGGCCATTGGGAAGGGCCCCTCGCGAGGACACCAGCAGCCTGCTCACACTTTGCCCAGCACCTCCCAAACGCAGCTCGGAGCAGCACCTGGGGCTGCGGTGGCAGCAGCAGCTCAGGGAAACGCTTTAACATGGGTCTCCGACCCCCAGCAGGGGCAAAGCTTCCTGCCCCCAACCCCAGCAGCCGCCCCGGCCCAGCTGCTTGGGGCAGGCCGCCACGTCTGGCTGCAGGGCAGCTGCCCGCTCTGTCCCCGGTCGCTCTGTGCCGTGCTCACGGCCCCACCAGCCCCTGCTGCAGCTCCTGCACGAAAGCAGCCCTGGGGCCAGCACCGCTGCCCCCGCCCCAGTGGGAGGGCACCCACCAGCAGCTGAAGGTGCCTGCAGCCCCGTCAGCCCCGCTCACGCCCGCTCTTGCCCGCTCCTCCCTGCGGCTTGGTTTCTGCTCCCCTTTCACCGCTGTTTTTCCACATGCTGCACTCTGATTGGCTGACAGAGCCATCAGTCAAAACCTGCCCTACCCTCCTCCCCTTGCTGGCCAATAGGAGGGCAGCACTGGGGGCAATGCCATGGCAACACTGTGGCCCTCTGTGACCCCAAGGGAAGCCCTCTCCCCTTCTCTGCGATGTGGCGCCATGTTGTGGGTGGCAGCGTGGGGTAGTGCAGGGCAGCGCGGGGCGTTGCGGGGCCTTGGGGCAGCGCGGCCCCATATGCCCGGGCAGTGCGGGGCCCCGGGGCGCGGCTGCTGTCCTGCCGGGGCTGGGCTCTGTCACAGTGGCCCTGGGGGGCTCCTGGTTGCCCTGCGCCTGGGGCTGTGCCAGGTGTGGGGGAGCAGCCCCCCCCAGGGCCTGTGCTGGTCCCGGCCCTGGTGCTGTCGTGGGGGCCCTGGGCATGGCTGGGGTGCCAGAGCCAGCGGGCAGTGTCCTGCTGCCCCCAGTGCAGGGCAGGACAGGTCCCTGTCACCCCTGGGACCCCGGCAGCCCTGGGGTTCGGCAGCCCTTGCACTGCTCCTGGCAGGGCTGGGCCGCGGCCAGGCAGGGGCTGCTCTCTGTGGGGCCGGGCTGGGTCCTGGGGGTTGCTCTGGAGGGCTGAGGAGCCCCGGGGGCACAGGGCAGCCAGGGGCAGAGCAGCTGTGGGCCTGCCGGTGCTGGGCAGCAGAGGTGTGTGGCCGGGAGGGGGCTGGGGCAGATGGCCCTGCTGGACTGCCCCCAGCATTGCCCCCTACGGCTCAGAAGAAAATGCTTGGTGTCAGCAGGGACTTGTGGGGTGCCAATGGCACCCCCACGTTTCCAGGATGCTCCCCCAAACAGGCTGTCTTCTGGGTGCAGAGGTCTGACTCCCATTTGCAGGAGGACAGGGGCTGTGGCCATCTGAGGACAAGATCTCTGAGCCCAAAATGTGCTCTGCCAAGTGGGAAGTGTAAATGATCCAAGGGGAAGGAAGAGAGGTTCTCCAAAACAAGTAGACACCTTGGGGTTATTACAAGGTGAAGGATCCATTTCCAACATGGACATTTCCAGCAGGCTCTTGAGGGCCCCACAGGAGGTACAGGACACCCCAGCCTCCAGGACACAGGACCCCTTTCCTGCCAGAGCCAGATCCCAAAGGGGGACCCACTCCCAGGGAAACCTGGCCATGGATTGCCCCCTGCCATGAGGGGATGGAGCCAGCCTGACAGCAACCTTGGGGCTCAGGACAGCCCCAGCCCCAGGACGCAGGATTCCTGGCTGCCACATTGTCCCCTGAGCCAGGTGGGACCCTTAGGCAGGGCTCTCGCGGCAGCCCCCACCCTGTCCTGCCACCCCAAAGGCCCAGGACCCACAGCCATTTTTGGAATTAGCACTCTGTGTGCAACACCTCGGGAAGGAGCTCCCGAAGCCCCTACCCTTGGTGGAGAGCTGCAGGAGCGCTGGGAGCAAGGAACTGCAGTGCAGGCTGATTGTGTTGGTCCAGCAGTCCTCCATCTCGCTTGTCCCTTTGTGCTCAACTTGCCTGTCCGACCGGGGAAAAAGGACATTCTTCCCATCTTGTCACCCAAAACTCCTCTCCAATGTGTCCCTGCTCCTCTGCAAGTCGGTGAGCGGCCCTAAGGTAGCCCCGCTGCCTCCTGTCCCTACTCCATGCCATGGAGCAGCTCTGAAGGGCAGCAGTGGGGAGCATGTGAGCAGTGCCCAGCAGTGCCTGGGCCTCGCAGGGAAGTGAGGGCTCTGCCATGGCACCGGGGAGACCTCCCTGTGATGCAGCATATCCCACTGTGACCTCAGCTGGTGTCATCTGGGGGCTCAGTAGGTCACTGCCATGGAGATGGCACAGCCAGGAAGAAAGCAGAGAGATTTCCCCTCGTGTCCTGGAAAGCAGTCACCTCCCTTCAGCCCAGTTGTTCTTATTCGCTCTCCATGTCTCTATTTGTCAGGGTATAAAATAGGAGTCACGCATCACCACCATGTGCCAGTGGTGGGGTGCCCTGTGGTGGGGACAGGCGGTGTCCCCAGGGTCTTGGTGCTCAGAATGGGAGGAGGTGTCTGGAGAGAGCAGTGCTGTGCGTGGGGAGCCCTGCCAGGCTGGGGAGCTGGGGAGCGCTGCGAGGTGAGGAGGTGCCTTGGCTGGCAGCGCCCAGGCTGCCCTGGTGGTGTGAGCCAGGGATGCTGGCAGCCTGCTGCCTTCTGCCTGCTGAGGTTCAGGACTTGACTTTCCAAAGCTCTTGCCAGGATCTCCAGCCAGATATCCCACATAGACTGGGAAATACATAGAAATATGCAGCTTAGAGTATTTGGAGTATAGGAGGTCATCTTTCAGAAAGGGTTCCTTGTTGGAGATTCTTGAAGTTAACACTTCTGGGATCTGTCCAAACACAAGATTTTTTAGGCTGCAGGCATAGCAGCTGCCTCCTTCTCCTATTAGCAAAGGCTAATGGGGGTACTACCCGTATCCATACTTGGTGCAGACACTCTTTTCTTCTCATGTGGCAGGACCCTAGAAACTCTTTGCTTATAATGCAGCATTATCCCCCAATTAGCCCTTACTTAACCATACAATTAACCTGCCTCCAATCCAGTGAATTCTAGAGAGGGTCTTGAGCCCTTCCTGCTGAAAGCCTCGCTGTTTCAGGGCTCCCTGCTGCACCCTGCACCCTGCCCCCTGCCCTGGGCTCTGACACAAGACATCCAGGGGCTGACATCCAGCAGGAGGCCGCAGAGAGCAGTTTGGATAATGTGGGACTTTTTTCACCCACACAGTTAACAAGGAAATGGTCTTGCCAAGGTGCAGCACTCAGAGGTGCCCTTTCAAGTGGCAGTGCCACAGTCATTAGCTTTTGAAATGGGCAAAATAAGGGAAACTCCCAAAGACAAAGTATTTCTTCAGAAAATAGTTGGCCTTTGAAAATACTTCTCCCAGATGCACAGTGACTACAGTGGGTAGTGATGCTCCAGCACTTGCCTGCAAGTCAGCAGGAAATACTTCACGGGTCATAGCTGAGAATCAGCTTGCAAAGCTGAAGTTGTTTTATGCAGATAACTTGCAAGCCCCCTCAGAATGATGTCCCTCACCTTTCCACATGCTCCTCTCTTCTCTAAGGCAGTCATTTCTGACCTGACAGTTCAGGTGTCCAACTCAGCTGAGCACCTTTTGCACTGTGTCCCTGAGCTGGTTGAGGCCTGCAGGTTCTGAAGCTTCTGCCTGATCAGCTCAGGCACAGCCTGGGCATTAGCTCACTCGTGGACTCTTCTTTGCAAGTGAAGCCCCTCTGAGATGAAATTGGAAGTGTGGATCTGAGGCTGATTTGGACAAAGGTCCCCTGGTGGCAGTGAGGTGTGGATAAAAGGAAGTGAGTGTCAGCTCCTTCTAGTGGTGCAGGGTTGTCCCAGCAGGCCTTGCACAGTTCAGCTCCCCCACCCATCATCAAAGTGTCCATTGGAGCCTGCAGTATGACTCCTTCTTGGTATCACACTATAAAAAATAAAACATTTCTGTCTGGTACTAATACATCATGTGCTACTTTGGGAAGGTTGATCTGCCAAAGGAAGCCTCCAGATAATGTCCATGGTGTATCTGGCCTGCAGGGGCAGCACGCTGGGGTCAGAGGAGACCAAGGCGAGGAGCTGTGCACAGCTTGGTAGTACGTCTGCGCTAGAGGGCTAGTCCTGATCAGGGTGGCTGAGGTTCAGCTGAGGTTCAGGTTGGCTCAGGGTTCCTGAGGAACTTGGTGTGAATTCAGTGTTGATCCTGATGGGAACTTAAAACCTTTCAGGCCCAGGAGGAAACCTCACACTACTCAGAAGGGCTGGCTTTGGAGAGACTGTGTCTGGTGCTAACCACATGCAGAAAAGGTATTCCTGCCTTCAAGAATTGCAGTGCCTATCACCAGAGATGACAGAATCACTGAATCATTCATGTTGGAGGAGACCTTGAGAGGTCTCGAGTCCAACCTCCTGCTCACATCAGGATCAACACCGAATTCACACCAATTTCCTCAGGGCCTTGTCCAGCTGCATCCTGCAAGCCTCCAAGAAGAGAGAGTCCATAACCTCTCTGGACCCTTCTTCAAATGCCTTGTTACCCTCTTTGATTTTTCTCCCTTATAGCTAATTTTAACTGCACTTGTGTCACCTTATAGCCATTGCCTTTCATTCTCCTGCCATGAGTCACTGCAAAAACCTGGTTCTTTATTGGTGGTAACCTTGATTTGGGAAGCTGCTGTGAGTGCCCTGCAAAGCCTTTCCCTTCTCTGTGCTGAACAAGGCGCATTCCCTCAGCCTCTCCTCACCAGGCAAGTGCTACAGCTCCCAACCACCTTGGGGCCTGCGACCGAACTCACGCCAAGTGACAAACAGCGTTCTTGTACAGGGAGCCCGACTGGATGCCGTATCTAGATGGGCTCTAAGGATGCTGAGTAGAGGGGGTAATCACCTCCTTCGATCTCCTGGCTACGTAGCCTGGGACACTGCAGCCTCCTTTGCTGCCAGGGCATGCTGCTGGCTGATGTTCATCTCGCTGCCCACAAAGACTCCCACGTCCTTTTTCTGCACAGAGCTGCTGCCAGCTGGGCACTCCCCAACCCCTATTGCTGTAGGGTGTTGCTCTATCCCAGGTGCAGGACCTGGCATTTGTCATTGCTGTACTTCACAAAGTTCCTGACAGCCCATTCTTACTGCCTGCTGGGGTCCTCTGAATGGCAACCCTCAAACATACAACTTTTCCACCCAATTGGGTGTCATCTATAAACGTGATGGGATTTCCATTCTGCAGATCACTGATGAACCTTTCAAACAGGACAAGATGTGGAGTATACCCCTGCATACCCCACCTGTACCTGGCTTCCTGGTCAAGCATGACCCATTTGTGAAAACCCTCTGAGCTCGATCATCCAACCAGCTTTTTGCCCATCTGGATGCCTACTGGACATCCACTACACCCCTCTCCTCCACAAGCACTGGTCTTTTATCACAGAAGACAATCAGGTTGCTGAGGAATGATTCACCTTGGGTAACTCCATGCTGACTGTTTCCAGACAACTTCTTGTCCCTCATATACCCAGAACTGTGATCTGAGAGGACTGGCTCAATGACACACCCCTCACCAACATGAGGCTGAATGGCCTGCAGCTCCCTGGTTTGTCCTTGTGGCCTTTTCTGAAGATGAGCACAACATATTCCTTCTTCTGGTCTTTGGGACTCCCCCCCATGTTTGATCTCCACAGCCTTTCAAAGATGATAGCGAGCAGCCTTGCTGTCAGAGCAGCCAGCTCTCTCAATGTCCATGGATTCCAGCCATACAATCCCATAGACTCGTAGGGGTTGAGTTCTTGCAAGTCATCCCTCACTCAAGACTTAGGCACTGCAGATTGTTTTTCTCCTCAGGAGTCCTGACTCTAGGCACAACAGCTCAGGAGACCTTGTTGGTGAAGACTGAAGCCAGGGAGGACTTGACCAGTCCTATCTACATCCGCTTTTGCTAGAATCCCTGCCCCAGTCAGCAGTGCCACCGCATTTCCTGTTGTATTCTTTTACTGTTACTGAAGCAGTAGCAGCTCTTCTTCCTGTCCTTCACATCCCCTGAAAGTGTCTCTATGCCAGGGGACCTGTGGCTTCCTTAACACCATCCCCACTTTGCTGGACAATATCTCGAAATTCCTCCTTTGCAGCCTTGGCCTTCTTCCCCTTTCCGTATGCTGCCTTATTGCCCTGGAGCTCATGTGGGAGATCCCTGTTTAGCCATGCTGGGGTCCGCAGGTCTCTACTAATTTTACAAAGTGTTTGTTATGGAGCATGCTTGTGCTTGAAAGGTGTTTAATAACCTGCTGGTTTTCCTGAGCTACTCTGCCCTTCAGAGCTGCCTCCCTTTGTCCATCCCATGGAAAAGCTCCATACATGCAAGCTACCCCTTCTCACATAGGGCATCCCCCTCCTCATCTTCCCTGGTAGTCTCTCCTGAAGAACTTGTACCCTGCCTTTGAAGAACTGCAGTCATGCGAGTGATCCCACCACATCTCAGTTATTCCAACCATGTGGCACTCCTCTGACAGCTTGTGCATCTCCATCTGCTGCTGGCTGCACCACAGGCTGCATATACTTGCATACATTTGGGCGGCAGAGCATCAGCTGTGGTGCCGACTGAAGATTTGTCACAAGGAAACATTTTAGCAGGGACCTCATGTATGCAAAGGCTTTGATTGCAAGTGGTGACATACTGGCATGGATAGCAGGTGGCAATGTGATGGTGAAAGGAGGTTCCCACTAAGAGAGCAAAGCCTGCAGTGCCCAAAGCCATGGAGAAACAGAGCTGGGCCATACAGGAATGGCAGGACAGGAGTTTGCTGCCTGATCTGACTCTGCAGCACCTTGGGGCCTGTGACAGGCTTGAACCAATCTCCAGGAAGGAGAAGGTGCCACTGAAGAAGTCCCTGGTTCTGTGATCCAGCTACCCTGAGGACATCATTAGTCCAGTCCCTGTTCATATCATCCTGGGGGGTGAGAAGCTATTCAGGAGGAAGAGAACTAGAAGGATTTGAAAGTGCAGAGACTAGAGTGGAGCCCTTGGTGTGATGTGCCTCCCATTTGTGCAGCATGCTTGGATGTAGACAGTACAGACTGTGTGTAAAGGCAGTGGTGGGATTCATTTGTTTGGGCACAGGTAGGAAACCCAAGATGCCCTGGGGCACTTGCCCCGCAACCACTGCAAAAAGGCATGGCTTCCTGTAGGTCCCATGCTGGAACTGCTAGAGACATGTGGATGTGCTGGACACCCCAGGCATCCAACATGGCCCTGCCAGCCTTTTTCTATGTCATTAAATCAAGTGTCTGCACTGAATTACATTAGCTGTTTGGAACATTGGGATCTTCCTATGTCTCAGCTTTATAGTGAGTGGAGCTCTAGTAGTAGGAGGCATCTAGTGTCGTTTCAGATGGCCAAGGGAATTCCCCACCTGGCCCCCAACTCATGCTCTAGAAGGATGGGGGTGTCATAGCTGCTTCATCAGAGCAAGAAGACTCTGGCACATGCCTTGGTCCGTCTCTGTCTCCTCCAATGTCACCAGGTGTTTGTGTGTTGAGCAACTGACTCCCACCCTCCATCACCAGTGATTATAGTGGGAGCTTAGAGAAGGAGCTCCCATGCAGACACCTCTGTTGTGCACACTTCATTTTTTTGCAAGGGGAATCCCACCTCCTGTGTGTCTGTGGAGTTCACAGGACGGATCTGCATCCCACTGCATCCCTGGGGCTTCTAAATGGGCATGCAATGTCCAGACTGACTCATCTAAATAAAAACCTGAACCATGGGTGAATGACCTCCCTTCTTGTCCGCTTCTAGGTGTCCTGCCTAGTTAAGACATGGGAATATGGATTTCCAGGCTGGGATGTTTCCACCTTTCGTAGATAACCATCCTCTGATGAAACCATCCTCTGATGAAACAAGTGACAATGCTGTGACTGGTCTCTCTGCATTGTTTAGAGAGGGACCATCAGTGATTATTTTAGCTTGTTGCAGTGAACATTTCCCAGGAGGAGGGAGCACAAGGGACAGAGAAATTCATGAGCTCAGCTGGGCCTCTGTACCTGAGTGAGGCCAGTCTCTGGGGATGGAGGAAGCTCATGGCAACTGGGCAGTGCTGCCCAGAGACAGCTGTGTCCAGAGGCAGCTCCTCTGCAAAGAGCAGCAGGGCTCCAGGCACTGCCTGCTGCTGCTGACATGAGAGGAGAGAAGGCAGAGAGAAGTGAAAGGCAGTGTGGAGTGGGAGGACAGAGGAGAGCTCACTGTGAGAGAAGTCTTCACAGCCCTGAACAGAGTAAGTCTCTGGCTGCAGGGCAATGCTACTGAGGTTCCTGGAAGGGTCTTCTAAAACTATTTCATCCCATGACTGATAGATTTTTTTAAGGATTGCTCTCCTTTGCAGAGGAGGGGGAGATGCTTCAGAGCAGGCATTCCCTGCCACACCATCACAGGGACAGGGCATGCAGCTACCTTCTCCCAAGGACAGCTGCAGGGCTGTGAAGCTGGGACGTGCACACAGGTCTGCGCAGGGCTGTGATTCAGAGCAGTGTCGCTGCACTGCAGAAGAAGGTGAAAAAAGGGTACTTGAAAGGGAAGGAGCTTTCCTTGCAGGGCTTTCAGTTTCCTAATGTTGGCAGGGAGAAAAAAGGAAAGAGTTTTCTGGTTTGTCAAGGGCCTGGGACTCACTAACCTTCCCTCTCAGAGATCAGTAGGTCTGTGAGAAAGGTCAGCAAACTCTTTCAACCCCACCTCCACCTACAGCAGCACCAGCATCACCTTCATGGTCTTATTAGGGCTAATGTGACCTGCTCCTTAGGATCTGTGAGCACAGAGATGCCCCTGGACAGTGCCGTGATCCGGGAGGTTTCTGTAGGGCAGAACTGCACACAGAGAGGGTGGACAGGGTCTGTGAGTACGGACAGGGAAAAGATGTTGGGAGAGAGAAAGCTGCAGGCAGCAGGAGCAGCCCCAGGCAGCAGAGATGGGCAGGGAGTGAGAGGGAACTGCCAACAGAATCGTCATGGGAGGATGGATTTGGGCAAGTCATGCTCAGCGGTCAGTCCCTCTGATGCAGACACCTTCCTCTGAGCAAGCTCCCTGTGTCTCCTCTCCCACCCAGCAGAGCCTCTGCCCTGACTGCCATGGGGTCCAGGGCATGAGCTGCCCTCTCTGCAGCCAGACCTCCAGCTGAGGAGAGGTGCCTGACAAAGGGACTGAGAGTGACTGCCCTGCGATGTCACTGCCTGTGAGGCGGCATGCCTAGCTGGTAAGGTAAGCTGACAGACTGTGTGCTGCCCTCTAGAAAGGCACTGCTGTCTCAGAGCACCTCTGTGATATCTGAGAGCCCCATGAGGAAGGTGCAGAGATGCTGAGAGTTTGGAGATGGTGGTGGGAGGCTGTATATGGGCATCTGAAAAGAGCCCTGTGTATCCTTGGCTAGAAGGTGAGTGTGGAGAGCTCCCTCAGGTGCCCTGAGAAAGGGTGAGAAGTTTGGAGATGTGCACTTTGGAACTGGACTCGTCTCCTCTCAGCAGGGGCTGGTTTCCTTCTAGGGCAACATATGAGTGTGATCATCCTCCAGCCCAAAGATTTACAAGCACAGGACAGCGGTGATTGAGCATAATACACAGACTAGCTGTCCTCACTCTGCAACAAGGGACAGTGCATCCGTTTTTCTCAGGATTCAGTAGAAATGCCAAGGATTTCTACCTTTGAGGAACATTCCCCAGGGGTGACAAGGACATCTGAAAGAAAATAAAAAATCACTGAAACTCTGTTCCTCAAACCTCATTCTTTAGAATTCAGAGTGAGGATGCTGAAAAGCCCTTCTAAACGATGAGTGGATTTCACCTGACAGAAATTGTGACTGTCAGAGCTGGTCACCCCCATTCCCCTGTGCCCACAGCTTTACTGCAGGACTGAGTCCTGTGGAGCCCATGGGCAGAGGTCCCTGCTCCTCACAGCACACTCAGCCAGTGCAAAGCGGAGCTCAAGCATGGGAGCTGCACAAAGATCCTCTCAGTAAAGAGAGAAGCAAAGTGGGGGGTTGTATGAGAACTGCAACATTTGGGGAGCTTTTTGCTTGAAAAGCCTCCGCTAACTTCTCAATGTCTTTTCTCCTTTGCACAGTCCCCCACGCCCAGAGATAGCAAAATGTCCAACAGCAGCTCCCTCAATGAGTTCCTCCTCCTGGCATTTGCGGACACACGGGAGCTGCAGCTCTTGCACTTCTCACTCTTCCTGGGCATCTACCTGGCTGCCCTCCTGGGCAACGGCCTCATCATCACAGCCGTAGCCTGCGACCATCGCCTCCACACCCCCATGTACTTCTTCCTCCTCAATCTCTCTTTTCTGGACCTTGGCACCATCTCCACCACTGTCCCCAAATCCATGGCCAATTCTCTGTGGGACACCAGGGCCATTTCCTACTCAGGATGTGCTGCTCAAATCTTTCTGTTTGTCTTCTTGTTAGGAGGAGAATATTATCTTCTCACTGTCATGGCCTATGACCGCTATGTTGCCATCTGCAAACCCCTGCACTATGCGACCCTCATGAGCAGCAGAGCCTGTGTCAAAATGGCAGCAGCTGCCTGGGTCAGTGGTTTTCTCCATTCTATGGTGCACACTGTGAACACATTTTCCATACCACTCTGCCAAGGCAACACAGTGGACCAGTTCTTCTGTGAAATCCCACAGATCCTCAAGCTCTCCTGCTCAGACTCCTACCTCAGGGAAGTTGGGCTTATTGTGGTTGGTGCCTGTGTAGCCTTTGGTTGTTTCATTTTCATTGTGCTGTCCTACGTGCAGATCTTCACTGCTGTGCTGAGGATCCCCTCTGAGCAGGGACGACACAAAGCCTTTTCCACGTGCCTGCCTCACCTGGCCGTGGTCTCCCTGTTCATCAGCACTGACCTGTTTACCTACCTGAAGCCTCCCTCCCTCTCCTCCCCAGCTCTGGATCTGGTGGTGGCTGTCCTGTATTCAGTGGTGCCTCCAGCAGTGAACCCGCTTATCTACAGCATGAGGAACAAGGAGCTCAAGGATGCCCTGAGAAAAGTGATTTCATGGACATTTTTCAACACTGGTAACATTGCCATTGTTCTCCACAAATGACTCCCCCTGTGTCCTGTACCAGGTCTGACCTTTGTTCATTTTATTTTATTTTTTATTACTGGTATTACTGTTATTAGTAGTACTTGTTATCATGTTGCTACACAAATGGTTCGATTCATTTCACCTTCACTGACACTGCTCTGTCTCACCAGGTGCCCATATAAAGTTTTGTCCAACACTGGGTCAGAGCTGACTCCCTCACAGTATCTCTTTAATAAGGTAGATTCTTCCAGGTGCAGTGCCTGAAGGCTGGGCTCTTCCTCCGAAGCTGCTGTCCCTTATGCTATGTCCCCAGCACATTTCCTTCAGACAATCATCTCAATCATGCCGCATGCTGATCCTTACCCCAAAAGTCACCCCCAGACTAGGCTCCATGCCCAGCTGGAGGACTGCATGTCCAGCTGTGAGCCCTGGGAGGATGAGTCCTGTGCTGGGTCCTCTGCAGGGCCGGCAGGGAGCATGCAGAGGAGGTCCTGGGGCCGTCTACTGAGCCTCTAGACCATCCTCCTCCCATGGGAGCCCTCAAGGAGAGTACCTCAGGGCAAAGATTCAGCCCAGCTTGTTGTTGCATGAACAGAGAGGAGAAACTGTCCCAGGAAACTCCTCCCAGACCCAGCCCCTCATAGCAGCCATTTCCAGCACTGGCCATTGCCCATGGTGCTGGTGAGGGGTGATCTTGGAATGTGACCAGCTCCATCTGCCTGCTTGGCTCAGCACTTCCTTGGGGGAGGGGGGGGAATGTCCAGTCCTGCCTGGGCTCTCTGTGGGCCCAGACCCCAGCACATGGTGGTCTTCTAACCCCGCAAGGACAGGAGCTGAGGACTGGTGGGACGATGCTGGGCAGGGGCCTATGGGGGCCAGGGCACCAAGGCTGTGCTTGGAGGTGAGGCTATGAATGTTCTTGGTCAGCATAGATGGGATGGTCTGGCCAGGGACCAAGGGCAGGAGAAGACAGGAGACAACAAGCAGAATATACAGCAAAGGAAATTTCAAATGAGTTAAAAAAAAAGAAAGAAAGAAAAAAATAGTAACCATGAGAGTTTAGCAGCACTGGGACAGGGACCAGGAGATCTTTAAAAACTCTCCTGCGGAAGGCAAATTACCGACTTGATCTAACTGTAAAGTTAGGCAGCTCAGAGCAGATCATGGTCCTGCAGATCTCCAGTGGTCCCTCCCAACCCAAATCCTCTAGAAGGAAGGGGCTGGAAAGTGGAGTCCTGGGCAGGGGACACTGTTGTGGGGTTGAGGCCTTGCTGGAATTTGTACTCCCTGGTCAAGCCTGTCCTCAGAGTTACACAGTGAGTGAGTTCATCCTCCAAAGGAGTCTCTGCTCCATGGGCAACAGGAGTCAAACCAGTGCAGGAGACTGCAGAAAAGTTCTCAGGAAAATGCCAGACATTCAGCCCCTTCGACTGCTGAGGTGTCCCCAGACTGGTGCTTTGCATCCTGGGTCTGAAGGGCTGAGAAATCTTTAGAGCCAGAGCAGATCAGAGTCCCACCTCCTGGACTTTAAGGTTACAGGGCATCAGCAGGGCTGTACCGGCTGCAGGGAAGGAATCACTGCCCAGGGCATGAGCAGATCTGTTTCCCATGTTTGCCCTCCCTGCCGAGCTGTATTCCCAGCCAGAGGGGATGCAGGCTTCCCACTGGGGAAATGTAGGAGAGCCCAGTCTCATCTAGAGGAGCAGGGTCCCACCACACCTGCTGGGTGGCCAGGGCTGCAGGCTGCAGACACCACTCTGTTCCCTGCACACCTCCTGCGTGGGGCTGGAGGGTGCCCAGCAAGAAGGCAGGCATGCCTGGGGGGTCTGGTGCCATTGGGGTGGTGGTCTTTGGACCAGCCTCTGTCTGTAAGGAACTCAGGAACTTCTCCACCTCCATGTTAGTGACAAAGTTACTGACCCAGCTTGTTCCCTCAGGAGAGCTGAGGATTTAATTCTCGGGAGAAGGGGAGAAAGAAAAGCCTTTTGTCATTGGGACTTATAATACGCTGTCAACTCTCTGCTGTCTTCTCCTGCTCTATCACCCCAGAAGTCCTTTGGCAGGGACATTTTTTGGTTTCTGACCCTCCATCAGACCCTGCTTTGAGCAGCAGTTTAGGCTACAGGCCTCCTGTGGTCCCTTCAAGCTGAATTATCCTAAAGGCCTATGACTTCAGGCCCCATTTCAAGCACAGAGCAAATGTTTCTGGGACAGGAGCAATTTGTGCTTTATGTGACCATCTAAAAGAAGGCAGGTGAACACCTCCTGCTTCTTCCTTGTTGACTATAAGGGCAGCCTGGGAGGCACTGCCTCAGGCATAGCTACATTAGCCCGAAAATTCTTTGCATGCACCTTTAACCACATAGAAGTCCATTGCCTGGATCCTCTCAGGGGTGAGGGGAGAAATGCAGGCTTTTCTGCAGGGTGAGTTCTCTCTCTATGTAGTTTGCACCTCTAAGTAGATGGTGCCATGCTGCCCTTTCTTTCTTGCCTGAAGCTCAGGCTGGATGGGGATGTGAATGTGGAGTTTGTCTGTAACTGCAGTGGCTGTGAGATGGTGGAGAGGTAGGAGGAATAACAGAATCACTGCCTTGGACTTCAGGAGAGAGGATTTCATCTTGTTTAGGATGGAGTTAGGCAAACCAAAGCTCAGTGGGAGCTGGAGCTGGACCTTCAACTGGGATGGGATGGGGAGGGTAACCAGAATGGCTTCTGTAAGCCCATAGGCAGGACAAAGCATTCAGCCAAGGAAAATGTGGTGTCCCTGCTCAGTGGGACAGGGATGTAGTGACAAAGAGAGGGGAAAGGCTGAGGAGCTCATTGCCTCTTTTACCTTGTCTTTTACTGGTATTGCCTACTGCCAGGCCTCCCTGGTCCCCAAGTCCTTTGGCAGCATCTGTGTTAGCAAAGCCTCACCCATGGCAGAGGAAGATGCAGCTGGGGAGGACTTTTGCCCAGTGGGCACACACAAGTCCATGGGACCAGATGGAAAGCACCCCAGGGTGCAGGGAGAGGTGTCCGGAGTCAGTGCAATGCTGTTCCCAACTGTCTATGAAATGTCAGGGTGATAAGGGAGGTTCCTGATGACTGGGAAAAGGCAGACATTGCACCCATTTTCCAGAAGGGCAAGAGGGAGGATCTGGGCAACAACAGGCCGGTCAGCTTCATCTCATTCCCTGGGAAGGTGATGGAGCAAATCCTCCTGGAAACCATCTCCAAGCTTATGAAGGAGAAGGCCTGGAAGAGGCAGCATGCGTTGACCAAGGGGAAATGGAAACCATGCCTGACCAACCCAATTACCTTCTGCCATCAGATGAATGCCTGCGTGCACAAGGGGAAAGCAGGGGATTTTGTGAACCTTCCCTTTAGCAAGGCCTTTGACACAGTCCCCCAGAGTCTCCTTAGAGGCAAATTGCTGAGACTTGCCTTGGATGAGTGGACCAGAGGGAAGGTGGAAGATTGGCTGGACCATCAGGCTGAAACCCTGTGATCAGTGGTACAAGTTCCATGTGGCAACCGGTTACTAGCAGCATCCCTCAGTGATCAACATGTGGGACAGGACTGTTTAACATCTTGATGAATGGCCTGCACAGTGGATGGAGCGCACTCTCAGCACCTTTGTGGCCAATGCATAACTGGAGGGTGCCCCGGGGCAACCTCATCTAGTTGCCTCTACGTTGACCAGGGGGGCCTGGGACTAGATGACATCCAGAGGTCTCGTCCACCCTAAGTGCTGTGATTCAGTGCACTGTTCCCTGGAGAGCTCTGTAAAGAGAGAAGAGGCCGAGGAAGAAGAAAGGAGAGAGAGGCAGAAGAAGAGATCTGAAACATGTCCATTTAAATAAAGTAGTTCCTCAGAACAAAGTTTCTCCATGCAGAGGATTGCTAGCAAATCTATTTTGATGAAAATATATATGTTCTATATATGAACATATATATATGAATATATATATATGTTCTCTCTATATATATATGTATCTATATATGTTTACACTCACATAGACAGACTAATTCCTGTAGTGCATGAACACAGTGCTGCCAATTAATAAGAAAGAAAAAATATTTGGCAATGGTAAAAATTGTGTGATGTTTTGGAAATGAGGATTTTTTTGTCACTTATTGCATTGAAGATATTTTAGAGACTCCTTTAAAACATTGCTTTAACACGGGTATGTTGAGATTTGTGCAAATTTGGCCACCCAAAAATAGAGCATTTCCTTGAAGCTGGTCACCCTGGTTTCCTCACCAGTCGAGAGAGCCCGACCCATCAGAGTGAGACATGCTCTGTGCAAAGAGTGAGGAGTGGCACAGACAGCCATGGGGAGGGGGCTGGTCTTCTGAGCACTGGGCTCTGTGTGAGACACAGAAATATCCTGTTTAGTGGTGTAGGCCTGATTATAACTGAAGTGTTTAGAAAAGGACATTAAAAAAAAAAAAAAAACAAGAAAGAAATTAAGACAAAGTTTGAAAGCAAAGAAATGCTTTGTTATACTTTCCAGGTTTTAATATTTTTTTGTGTGTTATTGTCTTTCTTGATTTGTTCTGTTTCAGTACACTAGTCTTCTGGGGAGATTCTGCATTATCTTTTTGTCTGAAAAGGAAAGAGATTTTCAGAACTGGGGTGGGATGCAGGATCATGGGTGGCTTGTGCCCTTCCAGGTGCCCTGGTCCCCTCTGCCCAGCCGCCATATGCAGCTCCGAGGGGCTCCAGTCTCCCACAGGTCCCCTGTGAGAGCTGCCAGGCCCAGGCAGGTGCCTCATGGACACTGGGGCCTCTCCAAGTGCTGTTTACGATTAGGCACTTGAGTTCTGCCTGCAAAGGTGAAGAACTGTTTTCAACGTTAAAAAAATGTGAGGACAGTTTCATCAGCTGAAAGGACTGATTAATGTTGATCAAATGTCAGTGTTTTCCCATGATAATGTAATGGAAATTTTGAGGAAGGGCATGAATCTCAGGAGAAGAAATGTTGATCTGCCCCTTAACATGTGTTACCAGTGCTCTGTCTATCATGCTGTGGATGTAATCTCAAGAATCTCTCACATATTTCCACATGTCCTGATTAAATTGATCATTTCTAAAGTCAACTCTGTGTCACAGTATCTGGACATATGCACTTTCCCTTGTTTCCCTGTTTGTCTCCTCCCCTTACTCTTTATCATTCAGAGACCTCTCAACTCTCCAGTTGCTGCTCTGAGCTTCTGAGATTCTAAAACTTGCCTCATATTTGAGCAGTTTAATTGTGTCTTCAATCAACTCCTTCACTGTGCGTCTATCCAGCCTTTCCTATCTATTTCAAGGAAGGTTCTTCCTTGTAGACCGTGGACCTCTCTGGAGGCACCTTGGACTTGACATACAGTTGAGGAGTATATTTTATTTCTTATGACACTGGATCAAGTTTATTTGTGTTTGATTGCAATTAAGACAAATCCTTCTGTGCCTGTTTGCAGCTAGTTGTCTAAGGAAAGCAGGTGGGAATTGGTGCCCATGAGCTGTAACATTCAGCTGCAGCCTCGAGTGGCAAAAGGTTAGATTTGAACAAGAGTGATTTAAGTCCCCAGTGGCTGATGAGGGAAGTGGCAGGGCTGGGGAGGTGGGGAGGAATATTTTGCATGGCTGTCTGACCTCCAGGATGGTGCTTTTCCTACATGTCCAGACTTCATTAGGAGACACTCTGGATCAATATCAGTTGGAGAAGGTGGATATCACTCTAGGTTGTAAGCTGAAAAATAAAGAAAACTTTGAAAGCAGAAATCCTTTTTTTTTTTTTTTGATGCTCATTGAAATCTTCCTCTTGTAAATACACTGCTGAAACCTCTCCAATTAGCTACAGCACAGGAATTGAAGAGCTGAAGAAAATTACGGCAAGAGGCATGGCTCCTTAGGGCTTTTTGCATTTTAATGACCCCTCTGGTGTCTTTGGTGCTGAGTCCATGAACCTCAGATGCTGAGAGGAGACTGAAGCAACCTCTCAAGAAGTTTATGTCAGAAGCAAATCCCCAAGTTTCTTGAAGCGTTAATGGGTCCCACTGAGGGCCATTATCAACAAAGGCTCCCCAGGGGCTGATTAGAGCCGAAAGTTGGAGGCCCTGATTGCAGGTAGGCAAAGGCAATGTGCAGGTGTCTGTGATGCCAAGTCAACCTTGATGTGTGTTATCAAGCAGGATGGCCAAGCCCCACAGCCAGCCCCTGCATGGGGAGATCCTCTCCTCACACTTTACTCAGATCTCTTCCTGGGGGCAGTGTCAGGGTGGGGGGGAGCGCAATGCCTAGTGCAGGACAACAGTACAGCACCTCCTGGGCTCCGTGGAGGCGAGGAGGCAGCAAGGCCACAGTGCTGTAAGGAAACGTCATCTTCCCGTAGGCCTCTGTGGCAGAGACACTAGCCATAGGAAAGGGGACAAAGACCTCAGTTCTGTTGGAGGCTTTCAGCCGTGGCATTGCCCTCTGTCATCTCCACCACAGGCTGTCCTGTGCTGTCCCAAAGCTGCACCTGTTTCCCTGCAGCCTGTAGACACCCAAACTGCTTCCCCACCTTGCTCTTACTGCAGCATCTCCCCACCTTTACTGACATCCTGCTGTCCTTGCTGGCTGCTCCTTGAAACAAAAGCCAGGGGCTGATCACGGAGTCCCTCTGGGTGTCCTGTTGCACCACAGCACTACCCTATGAGTGACATTCTTGTTACCTGAAGTGCAGTGTGAATCTCTCAAGATGCACTTTGTGGCTCTTTCCCCTTCTCATGCTGCTTCCCACTAGCAATAAAAGCTCCATCATCTCTGAAACCACCCTGTCACAGGTGACTACCATATTGGCCTTAGCCTCCACTTCAGCAGCAGCTCTGGTCCCTCAGCCTCTCCATACAGGCCATGGGCTTCAGGCCCCCAACACCATCTTGGCAGACCTCCTCTGGACCCTCTCCAGTTGCTCCACATTCCTTCAGCACTGGGCATACCATACTGGGACATACTGTTCCAGACATGTGGCCACATGAGTGCTGAGTGGAAGGGGATAAGAACTGCCCTTGCCTGGGTGGCCACGCTTTTCCTAACGCAGTCCTGTATGCAGCTGTCCTCATTTGTGGTGAGCATGCACCACTGGCTCATATGGCACCCCTCATAATATCCAGGCCTTCTCCTCGGGGTCACTCCTCTGCTGGTCAGGTCTCTGCCTGTCCTGATGCACGTGTCGTTCTGCCCTGCTGAAGAGGTTTTCAAAGAGGACAGGATGTGGGGTAGATCCCTGCATACCCCACCTTTCCCTGGCTTCTCAGTAAAGCATGAGCCATTCATGAAAACCCTCTGAGCCTGATCGTCCAACCAGCTTTTTACCCATCTGCATGTCTACTGGACATCCACTACTCTCTTCTCCTCCACAAGTGCAGGCCTTATATCACAGAAGGCAATCAGGTGGGTCAGGAATGATTTACCTTCAGTAAATCTGTGCTGACTGTTCCCAGGCACCTTCTTCTTGTGCCCAGAAAGGTGATCTGAGAGGACTGGCTTCATGACACACTCCTCAGCAACATGAGGCTGAACAGCCTACAGCTCCCTGGTTTGTCCTTGTGGCCGTTTTTGAGGATGGGCACAGCATATTCCTTCTTCTGCTCATTGGGACCTCCCCTGTTCTTCACAACCTTTCAAAGATGACACAGAGCAGCCTTGTTGTCATTGCATGCAGCTCTCTGCATGTCCATGGATGCCAGCCATCCAGGCCCATAGACTTCTATGGGTTGAGTTCTAGAGACTTAGACACTGCGGGTTGCTTTTCTCCTCAGGAGTCCAGGCACAACAGCTGAGGAGACCTTGTGGGTGAAGACTGAAGCCAGGAAGGACTTGACTTCCCCAGACCTATCTACATCCACTTTTGCTAGAATCCCTGCCACAGTCAGCAGTGCCACCACATTTACTGTTGTATTCCTTTACTGTCACTGAAGCAGTAGCAGCTCTTCTTCCTGTCCTTCACATCCCCTGCAAGTGTCTCTGTCCCAGCGGACCTTTGGCTTCCTTAACACCATCCCCACTTTGCTGGACAATATCTCGAAATTCCTCCTTTGCAGCCTTGGCCTTCTTCCCCTTTCCGTATGCTGCCTGATTGCCCTGGAGCTCACGTGGGAGTTCCCTGTTTAGCCAAGCTGGGGTCCAGAGATGTCTACTGATTTTACAAACTGTTTGTTATGGTGCATTCTTGTGCTTTACGGGTGCTTTCTTTAATGACCTGCCAGCTTTCCTGATCTCCTCTGCCCTTCAGATCTGCCTGTTACCAAGGACCTTACGTATGAAAAGGCCCTGATTGCACATGGCGACATGCTGGCATGGATAGTAGGTGTCAATGTAATGGTGAAAGGAGGTTCCTACTAAGAGAGCAAACCCTGTAGTACCCGAGGCCAAGGAGGAACAGAGCTGGGCCATGCAGGAATGGTAGGAGAGGGGTTGGTGGCCCAAGATGACTCTGCAGCACCGTTGGGCCTGTGACAGACTTCTTGAATCAGTCTCCAGGAAGGACAAGGTGGCAGTGAAGAAGTCCCTGGGCCTGAGCAGCCTGTGATCCAGCCACCCTGAGGACATTGTTAGCCTAGTCCCTGTTCATATTGGGGGGTGAGAAGAGGTACAGGAGGAGGAGAGCTAGAAGGCTTCTACAGTACAGAGACGTTGGTGTGATGTGCCTCCCATTTATGAATCACGTTTGGATGCAGACAGTACAGACCTTGCCTAAAGGCAGTGTTGGGATTCATTTGTTTGGGCACAGGCAGGAACCTGAGATGCCCTGGAGCACTTGCCCAGCATGCAATCCAAAGGGGCATAGCTTTGCTGTAGGTGCCATGCTGTATCTACTAGAGAGACGTGGTTGTGCTGGACATCCCAGGCATCTGAAAAGGCCCTGCCAGCCTATTTTATGTCATTAAATCATGTGTCTGCACTGAATTACGTTAGCTGTTTTAAACACTGCGATCTGCCTGTGTCTCAACTTACTAGTGAGATGAGCTCTAGTTGTAGTAGGCATCTAGTGTCCTTTCAGATGGCCAAGGAAATTCCCCACCTGGCCCCCAACTGATGCTCCAGAAGGATGTGGGTCTCACACTTCCTCCATCAGAGCAAGCAGACACTGGCACATGCCTGGGACCACCTCTGTCTCTTCAACTGTCCCTATGTGTTTGTGTGTGAGCAACTGACTCCCACCCTCCATCTCCAGCGATTACAATGGGAGCTTAGACAAGGAGCTCCCATGCAGACACCTCTGTTGTGCTCACTTTGGCTTGGTAAGGGGAATCCCACCTCCTGTGTGTTTGTGGGGTTCACGGGAGGGAAATGAATCCCACTGCAATCCCAGGGGCTTCTAAGCTGGCATGACATGCCCAGATTGACTCATCTGAATGAAAACCTGAACCATGTGTCCATGAGCTCCCCTCTTGTCGCCTCTAGGTGTCCTGCCTAGTTAAGAGATGGGAAGAGGGCCTTCCAGTGTGGGACATTTCCGCCTTTGATAGATAGCCATCCTCTGATGAAATAAACTGCAATGTTGGAATTCTATTTCTCTCCACGCTTTAGAAAAGCACAATAGCTGGTTATTTTAGTCTACTTCAGTGAACATTTCCCAGGAGGAGGGAGCACAAGGGACAGAGAAAGTCAGGACTTCAGCTGGGCCCCTGCTCCTGAGAGGGGCCAGGCTTTGGGGACAGAGGGACCTCATGGTAACCTGGCAGCACTGGCCAGAGACAGCTGTGTGCAGGAGCAGCTCCTCTGCAAAGAGCAGCAGGGCTCCGGGCTCTGCCTGCTGCTGCTGACATGAGATGAGACAGGGCAGAGAGACAAGGAAGGCAGTGTGGAGTGGGAGGCCAGAGGAGAGCTCACTGTGGGAGGAATCTTCACAGATCTTCGTACAGTAAGTCTCTGGCTGTAGAGCAAGGCTACTGAGCTTCCTGGAAAGATCTTCTGAATCCAGCTATCCCGTGAGTGGTAGGGTTTTAAAGGATCAGTCTGCTGGCTTCTCCTTTGCAGAGGAGGAGGAGATATTTCAGAGTAGGGATTTCCTGCCACACCATCACAGGGACGAGGGATCTTGCTCCCTTCTCTCAGGGATGGCTGCAGGGATGTGAAGCCAGGGAGTGCACGCAGGTCTGACCAGTGCTATGATTAAGAGCAGTGTCCCTGCACCCCAGGGTGCTGTGTGCCCGGGGCACTGACTCTGCTGCCTGCGAGGGTCAGCACTCAGCCTGCCCGGGGAGCTCCCTATGGCCTGCAGGGAGAAGCTCTGGGTAAGAGGGGTGACTCCCGGCAGGGCAAGTTCATTCTCCTGCTGAGACAGTGCTGCGTGGGTCAGGGCTGCTCACAGCTCCAGCTCACCAGAAGGACATGTTGAGAGTGGAGATCTCAAGAGGACTTGTCTCTGCCTGGTGGGAATGGAAATGCAGCAGTCAGGTTTAAACCAGGGGCTAAGATCTTAACCATCACACTGAAGGATGAATAGGTTTGCAAGTGCCTTCACCACTCCTCACCTACAGGCAGCACCAACATCACCTTGCCAGTCTCATCGGAGATTTTCTGGTCTGCTCTTTAACACCTGCAAACAGAGAGATGCTGCTGGGCAGTTTTCTGCTGCTTGGAGGTTTCTGTAGGGCAGAGCTGAGATGACAGTGGGTGGGATGGGACCTGTGTGGGGACGAAGGAAGAGCTCCCGGCAAGGACATCTCCAAGCAGCCGAGAGATGGTCAGAGAGTGAGAGGAAACTGCTACCAGACACCTCATGTGAGGTCGGGGTGCAGTCGGTTCTCTGCCAGCCCCTGCAGTGCAGGTGCTTTCCCCTGAGCAAGCCCCTTTCGTCTTTCCTCTGCCACCCAGCAGAGCCCTCTGCCCTCAAGGCCATGGGATATCGGACAGGAATTGCGTTTTTGGCAGCCAGAACCCCAGAAGAGGAGAGGAGCAGCTCTCCTGCCACCTGTCTATTTCCTAAAACATGACAAAGGGGCTGAGAGCGACCTCCCTGCGATGCCTCCATCTGGGAGGTGGTGTGCACAGGTGGGTTAGGGGAAGACCTTCCTCAGTGTCCCTCTCTCTTTCTGTCTTTGCCATCCTAGGCAGAAGCACCAAGGTGTTGCTCCTTGTTTCTCCCCGTGTCCAGGCTGCTTTTGCTCTTGCTCTTGGGCTTTCTGGGGATGAAATTTGCTGCTACAGAGTCTGACCCAGACCCTGTGGTTCCTGCCGCAGAGTTGTCTGCAATGGAGTGAGAGGATGAGGACCCCTTCTTGCCTTTGGGGCTCAAAGCAGCACAGTGTGTGTTGGGCTGGGGAATGAGCTGAGTGTCCTTCAGGAGCCCCCACCTTTCAGACACTTCACCCTCCCCGGGGTGTGCTGCTGAGCTGTGTGCTGCCCTCGAGGAGGGCACAGCTCTTCTACTGGACATTCATGACAGCTGACTGCCCCATGCAGAAGGCACAGAGGTGCTAAGGAGATGAAAATGCTGCTGCGGGTGGCTGCATGTGGGCAGCTGAAATAAGCACTGTGTTTTTGCCTAGAAACTGGGTGTCAAAAGCTCCCTCAGTATCAGCACCACGTCACAGAGTCCTTCTTCTGATCATCGGAGCTATATGCTGTGTCCCACCCTCTCCATCACTCTTGGGACATGTGAACTGAGCGAGAGGTGAGTTTGGAGATCTGCGCTTTGCAAGTGGCCACCACTGTCAGCAGAGGCCAGTTTCCTTTAAGGGTAACTTGTGGTCAAGACTGTCCCCTAGCTGAGAGAGGTGCATGCCCAAGGCAGCCGGGAATGGGACTGATGTGGAGACCAGTGTGCCGGCTCTGTCCTAGGGCACAGGGAGAGCTTTTGCCTCTCAGGACTCACTAGTCTTCACATTGAGAGCAGTGGAAAGGTTGCATATTCCTACCCTGCAGAGCAGACAAACAAACAAGCCCCCCAAAAGTGAAGCTGCTGCTTTTGTGGTCAAAATGCCTCAGAACTGGAGGTGAAGATGTTAAACCACCCTTGTGAACTATAGCAGGACTGACCCCTCTGGAGTCTGTGGGCAGAGGCCCATGCTCCTCATGGCACACTCAGCCAGCACAAATGGGAACTCCAGATATGAATAAAGCAGTGTGTGTGTGTGTGTCTGTGTGTGTCTGTGTGTGTCTGTGTGTGTGTGTGTGAGAGAGAGAGAGAGAGAGAGAGAGAAAGAGAGAGAGAAAGCAAGAGCTTTGAACAGAGAATTCCCTCCTGACTTGTCACTGTCTTTTTCTCCTTGGACAGTCCCCCATATCCAGAGAGAGGAAAATGTCCAACGGCAGCTCCCTCAACGACTTCCTCCTCCTGGCATTTGCGGACACGCGGGAGCTGCAGCTCTTGCACTTCTCGCTCTTCCTGGGCATCTACCTGGCTGCGCTCCTGGGCAACGGCCTCATCATCACAGCTGTAGCCTGTGACCACCACCTCCACACCCCCATGTACTTCTTCCTCCTCAATCTCTCCCTCCTTGACCTTGGCTTCATCTCCTCCACTGTCCCCAAATCCATGGCCAATTCTCTGAGGGACACCAGGACCATTTCCTACTCAGGATGTGCTGCACAAGTCTTTTTGTTTCTCTTCTTCTTAGGAGGAGAACTTTGTCTTCTCACAGTCATGGCCTATGACCGCTATGTTGCCATCTGTAGACCACTGCACTATGGGACCATCATGGGCAGCAGAGCTTGTGTCAAAATGGCTGCAGCTGCCTGGGCCAGTGGTTTTCTCAATGCTCTCATACACACTGCTCACACCTTTTCAATACCACTCTGCCAAGGCAATGTCGTGGACCAATTCTTCTGTGAAATCCCCCAGATCCTCAAGCTCTCCTGCTCAGACTCCTACCTCAGGGAAGTTGGGCTTATTGTGGTTGGTGCCTGTTTAGACTTTGGGTGCTTTGTTTTCATTGTGCTGTCCTACGTGCAGATCTTCAGTGCTGTGCTGAGGATCCCCTCTGAGCAGGGCCGGCACAAAGCCTTTTCCATGTGCCTGCCTCACCTGGCCGTGGTCTCCCTGTTTGTCAGCACTGTCCTGTTTGCCTACCTGAAGCCCCCCTCCATCTCCTCCCCAGCTATGGATCTGGTGGTGGCTGTTCTGTACTCAGTGGTGCCTCCATCAGTGAACCCTCTCATCTACAGCATGAGGAACAAGGAGCTCAAAGATGCCCTGAGGAAAGTGATTTCATGGACATTTTTCAGCAGTGGTAGCATTGCCTTTGCTCTTCAGAGATGACTCCCGCTGTGTCCCAGGTCAGGACTGAGCTTTGTTTGTTTACTTTATTATTATTATTAGTAGTAGTAGTTATCATGTTGCTGCACAAATGCTTGGATTCATTCCACCTTTCCTGGGGCTTCTCTGTCTCATCTGGTGCCCATATAAAATTGCATCCAACACTGGGTCAGAGGTGACTCCCTCACAGTATCTCTGTAATAAAGTCGGTTCTTCCTGGTGCAGTGCCTGAAGGCTGGGCTCTTCCTCCAAAGCTGCTGTCCCTCACACCCTGTCCCCAGCACATGTCCTTGAGAGACAATCTCCCCAACCTCAAATGCTGGTCCTTACCCCAAATGTCACCCCCAGACAAGGCTCCATGCCCAGCCAGAGGACTGGGCATCCAGCTGTGAGCCCTGGAGGATGAGCACTCTCCTGGGTCCTCTGCAGGGCTGGCAGGCAGCATGCAGAGGAGGCCCTGAGGCTGCCTACTTGGCCTGTAGACCATCTTCTTCCCATAGTGGCCCTCAACAGGGTGCCTCAGTGCAAAGATGCAGCCCAGCTTGTTGTTGCTTGAACCCAGAGGAGAAAGTGTCACAGGAAACTCCTCCCAGACCCAGCCCCTCATACCAGCCATTTCCAGAACTGGCCATTCTCCATGATGCTGGTGAGGGTGATCTTGGAATGTGACCAGCTCCGTCTGCCTGCTGGGCTCACCACCTGTATGGGGGGATGGCCATCCTGCCTGGCCTCTCTCCCTAGACCCAGGCACCAGCAGCCCCCAGAGCATGGCCTTCTGCTAACCCCAGGGGGACAGGATGAGGGCTGGGCAGGGCTGGGGAGTGGTGGGAGGCTGCTGAACAGGAGGGCCATAGTGGCCAGGGCACCAAGGGCTGGGCCAGCACAGGGATGAGGTGCAGATGGGAGCCACGACACTCCAGAAGCTCCCAACAGTCGTGGAGGGGACTCACTGCTGTTATCAGGGCTGGGGGTCTCTTGGGGGCTGCAGCCATCAGCACTGCCTGCCAGGACTCCCAGACCCAGCACAGATGCTCAGTGCTCAGGACCATAGTTTAGGGTGCTCCCCATCTCTTGTGTCACCATCCCCTCGGGAGCACTGCTGGGTGCATCACTCCCTGCCTGGGTGTGTGAAGGAGCTGCTGGAGCTTCTCTTCTCAGCCCTGCTGACCCCAGCTCTGCCTTGGTGTCAGCCCACAGGCTCTGCCCTGGGTCATGCTATGTCTCCGTACGCTCTCCTCTGAGACCATGTAGGGACCTGCAGCATGTATGTCTGCTTAGAGCTGGCCACCACGGCCCACCTGCATGGTCCCAGGAGATCCCAGCAAGGCTGTGCTTGGAGGTGAGGCTGTGATTGTCCTCGGGCAACGTAGATGGGATGGTGTGGCTGGGGGCCAAGGGGAGGAAAGCACAAGAGACAAGTTTAAGAAAAAAAAAATATATATATAGTCACCATGATAGTGGAGCAGTAGTGGGTCAGGGGTCAGGAGACCTTTAAAAACTCTCCTGGAGAAAGCACTTTCCAACCTCATCTAACTGTAAAGTTAGACCATCTCAAAGCAGATCATGGTGCTGGAGATCTTCAGCAGGAATCTCCAGGGCTGGAATTCAGAGCAGCATCCCTGCACCCCGGGGTGCTGTGTGCCCGGGGCAGTGACTCTGCCTCCTGCGAGGGTCAGCACTCAGGCTGCCCACGGAGCTCCCCACAGCACTGCAGGGTGAAGCTCTGGGTGGGACGAGTTACCCCTGGCAAGGCAGGTTCCTTCTCCTGCTGAGAGGGTGCTGCATGGGTCAGGGCTGCTCTCAGCTCCAGCTCACCCCCACGATATTTCCAACAGGCCTTTTCTAGAGGACAGTCAAGGCAGGGACAGGGGTTACATTAAACAGAAGGGCTCTCCTGAGTCAGTGCTTTCATTTTCCTCCTGCTTGCAGAGTGCTGGCAGGGAAAAGCCATGGGAGAGAGAAACAGCTCCCAGGAGGAAAAGCTCCGAGCAGTGAAGAAATGATCCGTGAATGAGAGGAAACTAGAACCATAAATGCTGTGGGAGGGGGAATTTGGAGACCTCCCTGTCATGCCCTTCAATGCAGACGTCTTCCTCTAAGCAAACCCCCTGGGTCTCCTCTCCCACCCAGCACAGCCTCTGCCCTCAAGGCCAGGGGCTCCAGGACATGAGCTGCATGCTCTAGCCTGAGCTCCAGCAGAGGAGAGGGGCATCTCTCCTGCAGCGTGCCCATCTCCCACTGTGTGACAAAGGGGCTGAGAGCAGCTGTCCTTGTCTGTGCAGGTCTGGGAGGTGGTGCACACAGCTGGATGAGGGGAAGGCTTTCCTGACTGCCCTTCTGTCTCTCGCTCCTTGCTTTTCCTGTGGTAGGAGCATCACAGTGTTGCTCCTTGTTTCCTCATCTGTCTGTGCTGGTCTGGTTCTTGCTCTCCTGCTCTGTGGGGTTAAGGAGGGTTTCAGCTGCAGTTAAGGCAGTAACATCCCACTCCCACTACATTGCCTGAAGAAACAGTGCAGATAGTAAACTGATGTGAGGGCAGGGTCCATCTCAGTGGGACAGAAGGGTCTAGGAAGGGTCGGGTCAGCCTCTGCCTTCACTGCCCTGTTTCTCTCCCTTGCCAGAGTGGGAGCTGGTGTGACTGATCCAGATACAGACACCCCTGTTCAAGAGGGCAAGGTTGGGGGACATGACTCCCTCGCAAGGGTCTTCTCTTTCAGACACAGCTGCCATGAGTGCTGTATTTGTCTCTCACAAGGATAAAAAGAGAATATTCCTCCTGGGTCACCAAACCAAATCCCCTTCACCTGAGCTCAGGGCACCCATCCCCAGGTATCCCCAGCAAATACACGGGCAGTCTAACACCTCCATTTACACCCCCCAGCAGAGCAGGGCTGACTCCTCTGGAGACCATGGGCAGAGCCCCCTGCGCTGCATGGCACCCTCAGCACAAAGCAGAGGTCAGGAAAGGGACCTGAACAAAGCGAAGGAGAGGCAGTGTGGGAGGTGCTATGAGGAGTGGAATGTGTTTTGCTCAGAGAAGCCTGTTCTAACCTGTCAATGCCTTTTCCTCCTCGGACAGTGCCCTGAACCAAGACAGAGCAAATGTCCAACAGCACCTCCTCCAATGAGTTCCTCCTCCTGGCATTCGCGGACACATGGGAGCTGCAGCTGTTGCACTTCTCACTCTTCCTGGGCATCTACCTGGCTGCCATCCTGGGCAATGGCCTCATCATCACAGCTGTAGCCTCTGACCACCGCCTCCACACCCCTGTGTACTTCTTCCTCCTCAACCTCTCCCTCCTTGATGTTGGCACCATCTCCACCACTGTCCCTAAATCCATAGCCAATTCCCTGAGAAACACGAGGTCCATTTCCTACTCAGGATGTACTGCCCAGATATTTTTATTTGCCTTTTTCATGTCAGCTGAGTATTCTGTTCTCACACTCATGGCCTATGACCGCTTTGTTGCCATCTGCAGGCCCCTGCACTACGAGACCCTCATGGACATCAGAGCTTGTGTCAAAATGGCAGCAGCTGCCTGGGCCAGTGGTTTTCTCAATGCTCTTCTGCACACGGCTAATACATTTTCAATTCTGCTCTGCCAAGGCAATGTGGTGGACCAGTTCTTCTGTGAAATTCCCCAGATTCTCAAGCTTTCCTGCTCAGATTCCTACCTTGGGGAAGTTGGGGCTACTGTGGTTAGTGCCTGTTTATTCTTTGGGTGTTTTGTTTTCATTGTGCTGTCCTACGTGCAGATCTTCACTGCTGTGCTGAGGATCCCCTCTGAGCAGGGCCGGCACAAAGCCTTTTCCATGTGCCTGCCTCACCTGGCCGTGGTCTCCCTGCTTGTCAGCACTGTAATATTTGCCTCCCTGAAGCCCCCTTCCCTCTTGTCGCCAGCTCTGGATCTGGTGGTGACTATTCTTTACGCGGTGGTGCCTCCAGCAGTGAACCCCCTCATCTACAGCATGAGGAACAAGGAGCTCAAGGATGCCCTGAGGAAACTGATTCAGCTGGTACTAGTTCAGCAGAAATAACCTGCCCATCCCTCTTCACAAGGGGTTTCTAGTTTCTCTCAGACAACTCTTGTGCTTTGGGCATTCTCCCTGTGATAATAATGTTAGTTCACAAAGGTCTGAATTCCTTCCACTTCTCTAGGAGCACAAACCCAGTCTCTCTGAACCAGAGGCCTTCTGGGAATTTGTCTATCACTGTGGCAGACGTGGTCTCTTTAATAAAAGAGGATTTCCTCAATTCCGTGCTTGAAGGCTGGGCTCTTCTTCCAAAGCTGGAGTCAAAAATGTGCTCAAGGACTTTCACCCTGAAAGGGCCTGTTGCTTTTTGGGGGCTCTCCTTGGGCTCAAGGCGATGAACTCAAGGGGTGATTTGTTAGGAAACCAGGGCTGGATTCAGTTGTCACTTGTGGGTGCCCAGTGCTCCTGGAGGTGGTGAATGGTCATGTGGTATCTCCCATATGACAGGGCTGGAGACTGATGCCTGTCCTTCTCAAAGGGAGTATTGATTCCCCCAGGAGAACACAGGGCATCTCCAAGGGCACCATGTGCCTCGGGGTGGACAGTGAATGGAGCTTCACAAGATCAAGTGGAGCCACCCAAAGGTAAAGCGATAAACCAATGAATGTCCAGGCTAGTGAGAGCTCTGCAATCTGACTAGAGGCAGTGTGGACCCTGCAGGCACAGGGAAGGGAGCCTGGAGAGTGGTTCATGTCACCTTCAATGAAAAACCATGCGCTGGCTCTAGGGACATCCCTGAACACAGCCTGAGCATTTGAAATGCCCTGTGATTGCTCAGAGCATCATCCATGGCCACAGACCCCTTGGTAGGGGTTGTTGGGTGCAATGATGCCTGTCCGGCGGGGTCTGATTCCCACCCTGACCACCACAGCCATCGTGGAGTCACCCCGTGGCCCTGCTGCCCCACAGCCACTTGCTCTGCAGAGCCACGCTGCCAGCTCAGGGCCCCACGGGGATCACAGGGGAGGGTCCAGGAATGTCCGAGCAGGCCAGCACCGATGCACAGACGCACTGACCTGGGGAAATGCTCTCTGGAGAGCAGGGATATGGCAGAGTGCCCTCCTTGCATGTCCCTGTCCTGCTGGGAGGGGGGAAGGGGCACCAGGGAAATGGCCCGTTTCTGCCTGGTGTCAGTGCAGGACTTTTGCATGTGAGATGAATGTGAGAGCTGCTGCACTGCAGAAACACCAGCCTTGCTGCAGCCCCCACTGCCCCCTGCCCCTGCCCTGCTGACCTGCTGCCACCCCCATGCTGCCCCATCTCCCATCCCCTTTCCTTGCACCACAGAGAGCAGTGGTGCAGCAGGAGCTGACACAGCCCCGCAGCCACTGCCTGGCCCCCAGCCCTCCCCAGCTCCTCCTCAAACATGACATCCGTCTTCAAGAAGGACAAGAAAGAGGATCTGGGGAAGGACCTGGGGGTTGTGGTGGGCATCAAGTTGACAGCATGTCAGCAGGGTGCTCTTGTAGCAAAGACAGCCACCCTTACCCTGGGTTGCATTAGCAAGAGTGCGGGCAGCAGGGCGAGTGCAGTGGGACACACTAAATATGCTGGCAGTCTCAACTAAAGAGGAGCAAAATAAAGGGCAGAATTGGAAGATTACTAGTCTTGGAGAGAGTGGTATGGTCAACAGAGTGCCCGGGTCCTGGAAACATTTTAAAACAGCCCCCCCCAAAAAAAGCATTTCTGCCATTGGCCAAGTGGCTGGAGGCAGATGTGCCCAGGCCTGCTCATGGGGCAGAGCACCAGGGGGACTTCTCCTTGACTCTACTTCTAATAGCATGTCCAGGATTATGATTTTAGAACATGTCTTTGCTAATCTAACTTAACCCAAGATTAAAGCATTAGGACTCATGCTCAAGCACACCAATGGGGGGGAAAGAAGCCAAAATACCCCTTTCCAGTGGCTGCGGGATGAAGCCTGAGTTTGTTCTGAAAGAGAAAAGATTAGGACTGAATGTCCTGAGGGTGATTCTAAACTGCTTGATGCCTTCTATGCTTTTCAGCAATACTTCCTCTGGTCACACCTCAGTCTACACTGTACTGTATTTTTCCCCTTGTGTAATAGGTCAGGACTGTGAAGCTAGAGCTGAGTCCAGGGCAATGCCACGCTGACAATCTGGGCAGCCTGGGGGGGGGGGGGGGGGGCACTGAAAAAGCAAGTGTATGCATGAGACCTCACAGCAAAGGCCTGGAAAAACCAAGTGACTGTGACCCTCCCGAGGTGCCAAGGATCCCAAGCCCTGAGCCATGGGGCAGGATACAGCCTCCTCTGATCGCTCATGCCATGGGCTCATGACACACCTCACAGTCAGAGGGGTGGAGGAAGAAAGTAGAAATGAGTGAAAAGAGGGAGAATTCAGGCCTGGATTCCCACCAGTAAACATCTCCAAATACGGGTGGATTTACCCCCTCTCTGGCAAGGCTGTTTCTCCCATGACCAGCAGTACCTGGGGGAAGGAGGGTTTTTTTCCTGACACCCCTTGTGGGATGGAGGGCAGCAGGATTTGGGAGACCCCTTCCATCCAAGGGGGATTTTCTGGGCACTCAGGCAAAGATTTCAGCCTGGGACCTTCAAGTCCAGGGTGGCTGAAGACTACGGGGTGCCTCCAATGTGTGGCTCACAAAGGACCTGAGTCACATCACAGCCACCCTTGAAACAAGCTCAGAAGCAGATCCCGTAACATCTGGCCTCAACGAGACCTGCAGTATTTCTCTGCTTTTCTCCCTGCACCTGAGACTTTCCTTTTAGCTCCTCAGCACCAGGGAGTGCACCTAGGTGTAGGAGCAACCTACACCCAGACTTTCATTGTGTTGAACTAAACCAAGTCCCCAAGGTACTCGCTGCAGCTGTCTGGATGGGCACAGATGGGCCTGGCCATTCCTGTTCCTCCCAAGCATGTGGCTGTGATAACACCCCTGCACACACTTCCTCGGCCAGGCACTTGGGACAAGCAGCCAGCAGTGCTTATGGGAGTTCATCAGGACCATGCCTTCAGGATCGGCAAGGACACCTCAGGCTCTTGTCACCCTGTTGGAGAGCAGCTGGCCGGTCAGAGGGCTGGGGGGAGGAGGGACAGGTCCCATGAATCACGAGGGGAAGGTGCTGACGGGTGCCTGGGGCCAGGGCACTGTTACCTCCTCGGCCCTCCCCCAGCTCCTGGGATGCCACTGCAGAAGCAAGCAAATCTTGGGGAAAAACCCTTCCCCACCTTCCAGAGAGTCGATGACAGGGTCACTTCTGTGTGAGAACATGACGGGCCAGCAGCAGGGATATGGCTGGGGATTGTGCTTGCAGGGTCACATCTGCCTGAGGAAATGATAGGCCAGCAGCAGGCACATGACTCAGATATGGGCCTGTAAGGTCAGTGCTACTTCAGTACCTGATAGACAAGAAGAACCAGGCACATGGCTTCGATGCTGACTGTGAGGTCACTTCTTTCTCTGCAGCTGATAGGCCATCAGCAGGCTCTTGGTTGGTGTAGATCTCTGTGAAGTCTCCTCTGCCTGTGCTGCTGTTAGGCCAGAAGCAGGTTAATGGCTTCACTGTTGTCTGTGAGGTCACTGATGCCTGAAGAAATGACAGGCCACTGGCAGGCACAGGGTCAGCAAAGTGGCTGTGATGTCATTCCGATATGAGAAGCTTATAGACCGACAGCAGGAAGATGGCTGTGAAATGTATTGTGAGGCCACTTCTGCCTGAGCACCTGATAGGCAAATAGCAGGAAGGTGCTTGGGATGTTGATTGTGAAGTCACTGCTGCTTCAGTACCTGATCTGCCAAAAGTGGGACATCGCTCTGATGCTGAGAGTGAGCTCATGTCCTTCTCTATAGATCGCATGCCGTCAGCAGGCCCTTGCTTGCTGTCGGTTCATGTGAAGTCATCTCTGTCTGCTGCTAGTAGGCCAGAAGCAGGTTTATGGCTTGAGTGTAGGCTGTGAGGTCACTTCTGCCTGAGTCCCAGATAGGCCAGCAGCAGGAAGGGCATCAGCAAAGCAGCTGTGAGGTCACTTCAGCCTGAGCAGCTGAGCAGCAGCAACAGGGCTGTGAAATGGCTGGTGAGGCCACTTCTGTCTCTGAAGCCGACAGGCCAGAAAGGCGCTGGCCTTGCAGGGCTGTTCCCTGCTGGGCTGGGGCTCTCCAGGGAGGCCTGAGCCGCCCCCATGCTGCGCTGGGCAGGGGGCTTGTGCTGGGATCCCACTGCTGTGGATCCAGCAGGGTGCCTGGAATCCATTGAATGGACTCATCACCAAGTTCTTGCAGCAGGATTTGGTTGGCTTCTTTGCGACTTTTTGAAACCTGGAAGAAAGAGTCTGCTGTTGCATTTAGAAAGAAACACTTATCAGCTGGTAGAAATGAACCACACGCAGCACAGAGCTATGAAAACACAGTTCCTGCCATTGTATGGGGAGTCTGTTGTTCTACACAAGTGCTCTGTCATGAAATATATATGTATATAATCAATACACACACATATATTTGGTTATAAGTACATACATTCTAGATATCGTTTAGGTGTCTAGGAGCTACAGAAGGCATTCCTGATCATCATCAATTTTTTTTTTTTCTTGGGAGAATAGGTTTTTTCACCACTGGAGAAAGACATTTAGCCAAACCTGGGTATTCAGAAAAGCTTTGCAGAGACTTGTAGAGTCTCCTGTGCTGTGTGGTAGGAGGAAGACTTAAGAACGTAGCGTGTTCCCATTAAATCACAAAATGCAAGAGAATGTGTTTCAGCACTAATTTGGAAGCTGTACTAGTGCGAGTGAGGGATATGGACTATTCAGGGAAGTTAACCAACATCTCTTGTCTTTCAGGTGGTATTAATCACATTTTAAAGAGGATTCAATGTACAGTGATGAGGAATCACCTTCAGGGTTCTGAAGATGAATTGTCTCATCAAATGCCTACTAGACAAGAGGAAACATTCCTTACCTGCAGCAGGTAAATGTCTGTGTCCCTTGGATTCAAACTGCTGGGGCTTTGTAAACAATCATCTTGGCTGTTTTAAGAGTGAGGGGTGGAAAAATAAAGAGTAGAGAAAAGCTGGTCGGGAAGGGAAGGTTATTTCAGTACATGGAAGAAGTAAGCATGAAGCTGAAACTCAGTATGGAGTTCCAATAAAGTACATCATTGTTATTACTGACCAAAAGGAAGGACCGAGCCTCCACCAGAAAGATCCACAGACTCTTAGTCATGTTAACTTAAAACACGGTATTCCTTAAGTGACTCAAAACCAAGGAAATGTGTTGTCCATCCTTTTAGGTAAAAATAAATAAAGAAAGAAAAAAAAAGGGTTTGTGTAGCCAAAGAGCTGGAGAGCCATGCTACAGGCAAAGGTCTCCCCTGGAGCCTGCAGGAATAGGTGCTCTGGAGAAGTTGGCAGCTCCTACGCTGGACCTGTCTGCTCTGTTTGCCAGCACCACCTCCCCTGAAGAAAGATGCACACCGGCGCCTTTTCACTTCTTTAAACACACAGGATTCATTGATTCAAGTGTGTGTGTGGAGGGGGACCAGAACTGCCTGAGCGCTGATCAACTGGTCAGACACACAGAGAAATGCATCCTGGGAAAGGATGCTTGGAACTCCTGGTAAGGAGGTGGCCTGGTTTTAATGTGCTTCCTATCATTTCTGCCTGAAAATGCACATTTCTTTTAGATTGAAGGACATCAAATGATGCTGTTGTGCATGACCATCGTTTTCATTCCAAACTGAACAGTCAGGATGTTGTTGTCAGCTCAGGGAGCTGGAAGATGCTGCTCCTAATCTTCTCTCCATGGCAAGAGCTCCTGCTGGTCTCATTCAGACAGTGTTTTTTGTCTCCTCGTAAGACTCTGTAGCTCCCAGGAGGTGGCTCTGCATCAGCCTGACTGCACCTCATGCCCTTCTCCTAGCTTCCTTTCTTGTAACACTGCCTTTTTTTTTTTTTTTTTGCAGGAGGTGGGGGGAAGAAATGTGTTTCCTTTCTTTCATTGTACTTAAGAGGAACAGTTATTGTACACTTGTTGATTCATATAAACATTTCCTTTAGTTGGCTACAGTTACCAAATATAAACAACACTGCAGCCTGCAATGCCCCATTGGAGGCACTAAAAGCATTTCAGCACTTCTATTTGTACATCTGTGCCTTTTTCTTAAGGAGGAGAAAGTTAAAGCATGAATAGACTTGGTGCTGTTCCGTTCCTTTTTACTTTTAGGCAGGAAGTGTATTCTGTTGTTTGGCATCCCTCTATTACAGCATCTGGACCTTTAGTGGAAGCACTTGAGAGCTCTTTAAAGTATGGACAGACATGTTACATGGTTGGATGCTCATCTGCCACATAAGAGGATTATCTCCCTTTGGGTTATGTGATGGTTGCCTCTGTGGTCATCTACCAGCAATGTCTAGTCAGTGCCCACATCTACTACTAGCACTTTCCTCCTGGGGACCAGAACTGCCTGAGTCTTACTCATCTGATCAGATGCCCAGAGAAGTGCATCCTAGGAAAGGATGCTTGCTGCTTTGGTCATGGGGTAGAGGCTTGTCTGCTTGTGTGCTTGAGGTACCACCTGCAGGCAATGGCCTTTGATCTTCCTGAGCAAGGAACCTGGTCGGAAGGAGCTTCTGGAAATGAGACAGCAGGCTGTGAGCTGTGGAGCTCTTCAGACAGGTGGAAGGTTGTCACCTCTTATAAAATGAACTTGGAAATTATGACTCATAACCAGGCTTCTCTGACAGTGCCTGCCCTCAGCTTTCCTGCCTGTGTCATGCTGCTTGTGCTCCAGACTGACTTGGACACCAGCATCCGGGAAGCCCAAAGGACAGCACCAGCTATCATTTATATTCCACATGTCCGTGTACAGGGGGAGGCTCTTGGACTCTCACTGAAAGCTACATTCACTACACTGTTACAGAAGGGTCCAGCATAGGCACCAGTTTGGCAGCTTGCAACACCAGCTGGATGCCATGCAAATCTCCCCAAAGAGCTATTCCTATCAGTAGCTTTCCTTCTTCAGTTTCCTGTTCAGTTATGTATTCCTGAAGCACCTGAATGCGGTGCTTTCCCAAGCGAATGGATACTGTCATCACGAGGGCACCCTACCTGAACATTCTGGAATTTGCTACAGCAGAAAACAGCACTGAAAACGTTTGTCCAAAAGTGTTTTCTGAGTCAAAGGATTCACTCAGACCCAGCCTTCCCCCCATTCCCACACACACAGGCTTCTTAGACAGATGTATAATTCTGCCTGGGAGAATAATTCTGGCAATTTCAGGATAGTTATTTATATCTTGAGCCAAATGTATGCAATGTTTGCCACGTACAAGGCAATCAAGATCTGGTGACCAACAGCATGCCTTCTGACAGTCTGCCATTGCAAAAGATAGATAGGGGTAACAGTGATCAGAATAGAAATGGATTTAGCATTTGAATGCCTTAACTACAATATCAGTTCTTTCTTCATAAGGGCCAAATCTCTACAAATTAGGAATCTGAATTCCATCCTGTGCTTTGGTAACTTTGGGAAGACAACTACACCGATTTCCATCAGCAGCCTTCAGCAGGAGTACATCCTCCACTTTCTTCTAAACTTCTGAGAGTTGGCGTTGAAGAAAGGTGTTTACAAGATGAAGCAGGTTACTCTTCAGTGATGATGTTTTCCTCAATACAGAAACACAAATCTTAACCGGATGTGCTTCTCCCACATCCTTTTCTGCAGAGCTGCTGTCCGGCTGGGCACTCCCTGGCCTGTATCACTGCAGGGTGTTGGTCTGCTCCAGGGGCAGGACCTAGCATTTGATTTTTGAATTTAATAAAGTTCATGGCAACCCATTCCTCCCACCTGCTGAGGTCCATCTGGATGGCAGCCCTTGAGCTTATGGTAGTTCTCTTGGTGAGGTGCCATCTGCAAATATGATGAGAGTTGTGTTCTCCAGGTCACTGATGAATGTGTTAGACAGGACAAGTCCCAGTATAGACCCCTGCGTACTCCACCTGTCACTGTCTTCCAGGTAAAGCACCACTCATTTACAAAAGCCCTCTGAGCTTGATCATCCAACCAGCTTTTGACCCATCCAGTTGTTTACCCAGCCTATCATAATGCCCAATTTGTATACAAGAATATTCTTGGAGCCAGTGTCAAACTCCTTCCTAAAATCATGGTAAATGACATCCACTGCTCTCCTCTCCTCACCAAGTGCAGATCTTTTATCACAGAAAGCAATCAGGTTGGTCAGGAATCATTTATCTGCAGTAAGTCCATGCTGATGGTTCCCAGGCACCTTCTTCTCCTTCAGGTGCCCAGAAATGTGATGCAAGATGATTCACTCCATGAAACACTCCTCACCAAAGAGAGGCTGAACAGCCTGCAGCTCCCTGGGTTGTCCTTGTGGCCTTTTCTGATGATGGGCACAACATACTCCTTCTCCTGGTCATTGGGGCCTCCCCTGATCTCCACAACCTTTCAAAGAGGATAGAGACTAGCCTTGTTGTGAGAGCGGCCAGCCCTCTCAATGTCCTCAGGTGCAGCCCATCCGGTCCCTTAGATGTGTATGGGTTGAGTTCTTGCAAGTCATCCCTCCCTCAGTCATCACCCAGCATTGGTTGCTTCTTTTTTCCCCTCTGGACTCCTGACCAGGCAAAACAGCCTGGGAGACCTTGTTGGTGAAGACTGAAGCCAAGAAGGCCTTGAGCTCCTCACACCTATCTGCATCTGCTGTTAATAGATTCCTTGCCTGATCCAGCAGGGAGCCAACATTTTCCTTTTTACTCTTTTCCTGAAACTGAAGCTGTAGCAGCTCTTCTTCATGCTCTTGATGTTCCCTGCAATTGTCAATCCTAGGGGAGCTTTGGCTTCGCTAACACCATCCCTTCTCACTGGACAATATTTCTAGATACCATCTTTGCAGCCTCTCCTTCCTTCTGCTTCCTTATTGCCCTGGAGCTCAGTCCTGAGTTCCCAGTGTAGCCACGCTGATCTCCCAAGATGTCTCCTAGTTTTACTGAGTACCACTATGGACTCTTTTTGTGCTTGCTGGGTGCTGTCCTCAAAGACCTGCTGGCTTTCCTGAGCTGCTGGGCCCTTCAGAACTGCCTCCCATGGGATCCCCCACCAGTCCCCTCAACAGGCCCAAGTCTGCCCCTCTGAAGTCCAGGGTCTGTGCTCCTCTACTATCCTTCCTCACTCCACTCAGGATCTGGAACTCTACTTTTTCATGGTCACTGGAGGCAAGGCAGACACTGACTGTACCATCCCTGATCAGTTCCTCCCTGTCTGAAGTTTTCAGAGACAAAGAAGCATCACAATCGTGCATTTGTGCTAAGAAGCTGCCCCTGATGCCCTCCGGAAACCTCCTGGCCTGCTTGCACTCTGCTGTTTGGCCTTCCAGTTCATGTCAGGGGGATTAAAGTCCCCCCAATAAGAACCAGGGTCTGTTATCCACAGACTTACTCACGTTGCTTAAAGGAGATTGCGTCCACCTCCTCACCCTGATTGGATGGTCTGTAACTCCCATTGCGATGTCACCCACAAGCTCTCACCCAAACCCTTGCCTCTCCCATGGAAGAGCTCCACACGTCTGAGCTGTCCCTTCACACAAAGGACATCCCCTTTCCTCATCTCCCCCCGTTGGTCTCTCCTGAAGAGTTTGTACCCTACCGTCGGGGCTCTTCTATCGTGCAAGTGATCCCACCACATCTCAGTACTCTAGCAATGTTTCAATCAGATTGGTCATGGTGCAACCTGTTACCAGGAGCCAAGCACACTGTGTGTGCAATGGCCTCACTTCAGAGCAGAGCCATGCTGGTGTAGATAGCAGGTGACAATGTCATGGTGAAAGGAGGTTCCCACTAAGAGAGCAAAGCCTACAGTGCCCAAGGCCAGGGAGAAACAGAGCTGGGCTGTGCAGGAATGCCAGGAGACGGGTTGGCTGCCTGAGCTGACTCTGCAGCACCTTGGGGCCTGTTACAGAGGTGAATTGATCTCCAGGCAGCACAAGTGCCACTGAAGAAGACCCTGACCCTTACTAGCCTGTGATTTGGCAGCCTGAGGTCATCATTAGCCCAGGCCCTGTTCATATCATCTGGGGGTGAGAAGAGGTTCAGGGGGAGGAAAGCTAGAAGGTTTTAAGGGTGCAGGGACTAGAGCAGAGACCTTGCTGTGATGTGCCTCTCCCATTTGTGAAGCATGCTTGGCTGTAGATCAGAAGGACTTGGCCTAAAGGCAGTGGTGGGATCCAGTTGTTTGGGCACAGGTAGGAAACCTGCGTTGCCCTGGGGCACTTGCCCAGCAACCACTCCAAAGGGGCATGGTTTTCCTAGAGGTCCCATGGTGTATCTGCTAGAGACATGTGCTTGTGCTGGACACCCCAGGCATCCTACATGGCCCTGCAGGCCTATTTCTATGTCGCTGAATCAAGTGCCTGCACTGGACGACATCAGCTGTTTGCAATTTTGGGATCTGCATGTGTCTGAGCTTCCTAGTGAGTGGAGCTCTGGCAGCAGTGGGCATCTAGTATCATTTCAAGTGGCCAAGGAAATTCCCTGACTGGCCCCCACCTCATGCTCCAGAAGGATCTGGGTCTCATAGTTGCTCCATCAGAGCAAGCAGACACTGGCACATGCCTTCGAGCACCTCTGTCTCTTCCAATCTCCCCAGGTGTTTGTGTGTGAGCAACTGACTCCCACCCTCCATCTCCAGTGATTATGATGGGAGCATAGACCTCGATCTTGCAAGCAGACATCCGTGCTGTGTTCACTTCTGCCTGGGCAAGAGGACTCCCACCTCCTGTGTGCTTTTTGTGGAGCTCACGGGAAGGATCTGAACCCCACTGCATCCCAAGGCCTTCTAAAGCAGCCCGAGAAGCCCGAACTGACTCATCTGAAGCAATACCCAAACCATGGGAAAACAAAATCTATTCTTGTCTCAGTCTGGGGGTCCTGCCTAGTTAAGAAACGGGAATCAGGGCTTCCAGAGTGGGACATTTCCACCTTTCATAGATAACCATCCTCTGATAAGACAAATTGCAATGCTGGAATTGCATTGCAATGACAATTGCAATGCTCTGCACTCTTTAGAAAAGGACAGTAGGTGATTATTTTAGTCTACTTCAGGGAATATTTCCCAGGAGGAGGGAGCACAGGGGACAGAGAAATTCATGCCTTCAGCTGGGCCCCTGCTCCTGAGCAGGACTAGGATCCGGGGATGGAGGGAGCTCATGGCAACTGGGCAGCACTGCCCAGAGACAGCTGTGTGCAGGAGCAGTTCCCCTGCAAAGAGCAGCAGTGCTCCGGGCACTGCCTGCAATTGCTGCCAGAAGATGAGAGAAGACAGGGAGAAGTGAAAGGCAGTGTGGAGTGGGAGGCTAGAGGAGAGCTCACTGTGGGAGAAATCTTCACAGCGCTTGACATGGTAAGTCTCTGGCTGCAGGGCAATGCTGCTGAGGTTCCTGGAGGGGTCTTCTAAACCCATCCATGATTGGATTTTTAAGGATCTCTCTCCTGGCTTCTCCTTTGCAGAGGAGGGGGAGATGCTTCAGAGCAGAGATTCCCTGCCACACCATCACAGGGACAAGGCATGCTGCTACCTTCTCCCAGGGACCCTGCAAGGGTGTGAAGCTGGGATGTGCACACAGGTGTGTCCAGGGCTGTAATTCAGAGCAGTGTCGCTGTGCCCTGGGTGCTGTGCGCCCGGGGCAGTGACTCTGCCGCCTGTGAGGGTCAGCACTCAGCCTGCCCTGGGAGCTTACTAAGGCACTGCAGGGAGAAGCTCTGGGTGAGAGGAGTGACCCCTGGCAGGGCAGGTTCGTTATTCTGCTGAGAGGGTCCTGCATGGGTCAAGGCTGCTCACAGCTCTAGCTCATGCACAGGAGATGTGCAAGGAGCCTTTTCAAGAGGAATATCAAGAGAAGGGCTACTTGCAAGAGGAGGAGCTTTCCTTCTGCTGCCTGCGCTTTCAGTTCCCTAATTTTGGCAGGGAGAAAAGAGGAAAGCGTTTTGTGGTTTGGCAAGGAACTGGGACTCCTAAACCTTCACTCTGAGAGATTAACAGGTCTGTGAGAACCCTCAGCAAGCTGCTTCATTCTCTCTTTAGCCTACTGACAGCATTAGGATCACCTTTGGGGCCTCATAGGAATTTATCTGACCTGCAGGACGTGCATGCACAGAGATGCCCCTGGACAGTGCTCTGTCCCGGGAGGTTTCCTCAGGGTAGAACTGAGCACACACAGGGTGGGACAGGGGCTGTGAACACTTTCTGGGAAAAGATGTTGTGACAGAGGAAGAGCTCCCAGCAAGGACAGCTCCAGGCAGCAGAGATGGGCAGGGAATGAGAGGGAACTCCATAGTATGAGCCTCCTCCTCTGCAGCCAGAACTCCAGCACAGGAGAGGGGCCTCTCTCCTGCCACGGACCCATTTCATGCTGCCTGACAAAGGGGCTGAGAGTGACTGTCCTGCAATATCACCGTCTGCGAGGTGGCATGCCCAGCTGGGTAAGGGGAAGGCTTTCCTGAGTGCCTATTTCTCTCTCCTTGCCTCCCTTGGCAGCAGGATCATGGTGTTGCTTCTTCTTCCCCCTCCTCTTCATGATGCTCCTGTTCTTCTCTCAGGCTCCCTGGCTTTGGGGGGTTTTCAGCTGCAGTTCAGACATGGATGCTGCAACTTGTGGAACAGAGGGGTCTGCTTGGGAATGAGATTTGCCCAGACCCCTTCTAACCTGTGCGGCTCCAGGAAATGCTGTCCATGGGGTTGGGAAATGAGCTGCCTCTCCCTTAAGCAGAGCCCATCCTCAGATCTAACGGTCCTTTGACTGTTTCCCTGTGGTGTCCTGCCAGGCTGTGAGCTGCCCTCCAGAAAGGCACTGCTGTCTCATAGCACCTCTGTGATATCTGAGAGACCCATGAGGAACGTACAGAGATGCTGAGAGTATGGAAACGGTGGTGGGAGGCTGTAAATGGGCATCTGAAAAGAAGCCTGTGTGTCCTTGGCTAGAAGGGGAGTGTGGAGACCTCCTTCTGGTGCCTGGAGAAAGGGTGAGAAGTTTGGAGATGTGCACTTTGAAACTGGACTCGTCTGCTCTCAGCAGAGGCTGTTTTCTTTTTAAGTTAACATCATCCTCCAGCTCAAAGAGGTGTGAGTGTTGGACAGGTAGGAACAAGACACAAGGGACAGTGGATGCTTTTCTCTCAGGACTCACAGTGGAAATGCCAAGGATTTCTGCCTTTGAGGAACACTCCCCAGGGGTGACAAGGACATCTAAAAGAAAATAAACTTCCTATAAAATCCCTAAAATTCTGTTCCTCAGACCTCATTCTTTGGAAGTGGACATGAAGACGCTGAAAAGCCCTTCCACATGCCCAGTGAGTTTCACCTGACAGAAACTGAATGTCAAGGCTAGTCACCCCCATTTCCCCATTCCCACTACTGTACAGCGGGATGGACTTCTCTGGAGCCCATGGGCAGAGGCCCCTGCTCCTCACAGCAAACCCAGGCAGTGCAAAGTGGAGCTCAAGCAAGGGAGCTGTGCACAGATCTTTTCAGTATAGAGAGAGGCAATGTGGGGGGTTGCATGAGAACTGGAATATCTGGGAGGTTTTTTTTTGCTTGAAAAGTGTCTCCTAACTTCTCAATGTCTTTTCCTCTTTGGACAGTCCACCTGTGCCCAGAGGGAGCAAATGTCCAACAGCAGCTCCCTCAACGAATTCCTCCTCCTGGCATTTGCAGACACACAGGAGCTGCAGCTCTTGCACTTCTCGCTCTTCCTGGGCATCTACCTGGCTGCCCTCCTGGGCAACGGCCTCATCATCACAGCCATAGACTGCGACCACCACCTCCACACCCCCATGTACTTCTTCCTCCTCAACCTCTCTCTTCTGGACCTCGGCATCATCTCCACCACTGTCCCCAAATCCATGCCAATTCCCTGAGGGACACCAGGGCCATTTCCTACTCAGGTTGCGCTGCCCAGGTCTTCCTGGTTGTCTTCTTGTTTGGAGGAGAGTATTCTCTTCTCACAGTCATGGCCTATGACCGCTTTGTCGCCATCTGCAAACCCCTGCACTACGGGACCATCATGGGCAGCAGAGCTTGTGTCAAAATGGCAGTAGCTGCCTGGGCCAGTGGTTTTCTCCATGCTGCCCTACACACTGGGAATACATTTTCAATGCCACTCTGCAAAGGCAACACAGTGGACCAGTTCTTCTGTGAAATTCCCCAGATCCTCAAGCTCTCCTGCTCAGACTCCTACCTCACAGAAGTTGGGCTTCTTGTGGTTAGTGGCTATTTAACGTTTGGGTGTTTCATTTTCATTGTGCTGTCCTACGTGCAGATCTTCAGTGCTGTGCTGAGGATCCCCTCTGAGCAGGGCAGGCACAAAGCCTTTTCCATGTGCCTCCCGCACCTGGCCGTGGTCTCCCTGTTTGTCAGCACCGGCATCTTTGCCTACCTGAAGCCCCCCTCCATCTCCTCGCCAGCTCTGGATCTGGTGGTGGCTGTTCTGTACTCGGTGGTGCCTCCAGCAGTGAACCCCCTCATCTACAGCATGAGGAACAAGGAGCTCAAAGATGCCGTGAGAAAAGTTATGTCATGGACATTTTGCAGTGGTGGAAACATTGTCATTTCTTTCCACAAATGATTCCCGTTGTGTCCCGTAGCAGGACTGAGCTTTGTTTCTTCACTTTATTTTCATTATTACTATTATTACTGTTGTTTTTGTCATTTGTTATCATGTTGCTACAGAATTGCCTGGATACATCCCACTTTTACTGAGACTGCTCGTTCTCACCAGGTGCCCATATGAAATTGTGTCCAACACTGGGTCAGAGCTGATTCCATCACAGCATCTCTGTAATAAAGTAGGTTCTTCCTGGTGCAGTGCCTGAAGCCTGGTCTCTTCCTCCAAAGCTCCTGGCCTGAAGTCCTGTCCCCAGCACATGTCCTTGAGACAATTGCTCCCCCACCCTGCCTACTGGTCCTTACCCCAAAAGTCACCCCCAGACAAGGCTCCACGCCCAGCTGGAGGACTGGGCATCCAACTGTGAGCCCTGGGAGGATGAACCCTCTCCTGGGTCCTCTGCAGGGCTGGCAGGGAGCATGCAGAGGAGGTCCTGGGACCATCTACTGGGCCTGTGGACCATCTTCCTCCCATGGGGGCCCTCATACAGGGTCTGTCAGAACAAAGATGCAACCCAGCTTGTTGTTGCATGAACAGAGAGGAGAAACTGCCCCAGGAAACTCCTCCCAGACCCAGCCCCTCATAGCAGCCATTTCCAGCACTGGCCATTGCCCATGGTGCTGGTGAGGGGTGATCTTGGAATGTGACCAGCTCCACCTGCTTGCTGGGCTCAGCACCTGTATGGGGGGAATCTCCAGCCCTGCCTGGCCTCTCTGCAGGCCCAGACCCCAGCAGACCCCAGAGCATGGCCTTCTGCTAAATCCAGGGGCACAGGGACAGTGCTGGGCAGGGTCTGGGGACTAGTGGGAGGCTGCCAGGGAGGAGGGCATGTGGGGGATGGGGCACCAAGGACTGTCATGGTGACCATGCAAGGGGAGTGTTTGCCCACTCCTGAATGCCTCCTGCCCTGTGTGGTGCCCGCACAGTGGGGTTGTGAGGCCATGTGCTGGGCAGCAGGGCTGGGCCAGCGCAGGGATGGGGCGCAGATGTGAGCCACGACACTCCAGAAGCTCCCAACAGTTGTGGAGGGGCCTCACTGCTGCTTGTGGGGTCAAGGGTCTCTCGGTGGTTGCAGCCATCAGCATCACCTGCCAGGACTCCCAGACCCAAGAGAGATGATTGGTGCCCTGCACCACAGCTCACAGTGCCCCTCTCCTGTGTCACAGTCCTCTCTCAGGAGCACCGCCAGGTTCGTCACCCCCTGCCCAGCTGATTGCTGGAGCTGCTGGAGGTCTTCTCTCCTCACCCCTGCTGAACCCAGCTCTGCCCTGGTGTCAGCCCACAGACTCTGCCCTGGGTCATGTTATGTTTCCATACGCTCTCCTCTGAGACCATGTAGGGACCCACAGGGCATAGCTCTGATTGGGGCTGGCCACCACAGCCTGCCTGAGAGGTCCCAGGAGATCCCAGAAAGGCTGTGCTTGGAGATGAGGCTGTGATTGTCATCAGTCAACGTAGATGGGATGGTCTGGCTGGGGGCCAACGGAAGGAAAGGACAGGAGAGAACAAGGAGAAGATGCAATAAGGGAAATTTCAAATGAGTTGAAGGAAAGAAATAAAGAAACAACCACGGTAGCTGAGCCACACTGGGGCAGGTGCCAGGAGATCTTTAAAAACACTCCTGGAGAAAGCACTTACCAACCTGATCTAACTGTAAAGTTAGAGCCCAGAGCAGGTCGTGGTCCTGCAGATCTCTGGTGGTCCTTCCCAACCCAAATCCTCTAGGAGGAAGGGGCTGGAAAGTGGAGTCCTGGGCAGGGGAAACTGCTGTGGGGTTGAGGCCTTGCTGCCATTTGTACTGCCTGGTCAAGCCTGACCTCAGAGTCACACAGTGAGTGAGTTCATCCTCCAAAGGAGTCTCTGCTCCATGGGCAACAGGAGTCAAACCAGTGCAGGGAGACTGCAGAGGAGTTCTCAGGAACACACCAGGCATTCAGCCCCTTCGACTGCTGAGGTGTCCCTAGACCGGTGCTTTGCCTCCTGGGTCTTAAGGGCTGAGAAATTTTTGCAGCCAGAGCAGACTGGAGTCCCACCTCCTGGGCTCATGGGTGTACAGGGCATCTTCAGGGCTGTACCGGCTGCAGGGAGGGAATCAGTGCCCAGGGCATGAGCAGATCCCCCTCTGCCCTCCCCTCTCTCTTCACTCCCCGGAACAGAGATCCTGTTTCCCATGTTGGCCCTTCCTTCCGGGCTGCATTCCCAGCCAGAGGGGACGCAGGCTTCACCCCGGGGAAATGCAGGAGGGCCCAGTCTCATCTAGAGGAGCAGGGTCCCACCACACCTGCTGGGTGGCCAGGGCTGCAGGCTGCAGACCCCACTCTCTTCTCCACAGACCTCCTGCCTGGAGGCTGGAGGGTGCCCAGCAGCAAGGCAGGCATGCCTGGGGGTCTGGTGCCATTGGGATGGTGGCCTTTGGACCAGCCTCTGTCTGTAAGGGACTTGGGAGCTTCTCCACCTCCATGTAAGTGGCAAAGTTACTGTCCCAGAATGTTCTCTCTGGGGAGCTGAGGATATAATTCTCTGGAGAGAGCGAAAAAAGAAAGCCTTTTGTCCATGGGACTTATACCACCCCATTAACCCCCTACTGTCTTCTCCTGCTCTATCACCCCAGAAGTCCTTTGGCAAGGGCATTTTTTGGTTTCTGACCCTCCATCGGACCCTGCTTTGAGCAGCAGGTTGCACTACAGGCCTCCTGTGGTCCCTTCATCCTGAATTATCCTAAAAGCCTATTACCTCAGGCCCCATTAAAAGCACAGAGGAAATGTCTTTGGGACAGGAGTCATTTGTGCTTTATGTAACCATCTAAAAGAAGGCAGGTGAACACTTCCTACTCTTTCCGTGTTGACTGTAAGGGCAGCCTGGGAGGCACTGCCTCAGGCATATCTACATTATCCTTGAAGTTCTTTGCATCCACCTTTAACCACATAGAAGTCCATTGACTGGATCCTCTCAGTGGTGAGGGGAGAAATGCAGGCTTTTCTGCAGGGTGAGTTCTCTACCTCTGTGGTTTGCACTTCTCTGTAGATGGTGCCATGCTGCCCTTTCTTTCCTGCCTGAAGCTCACCCTGGATGGGGATGTGAATGTGGAGGCTGGCTGTCACTGCAATGACCGTGAGATGGTGGAGAGGTAAGAGGAACAACAGAGTCGTCGCTCTGGGCTGCAGCAGAGAGGATTTCATCTTGTTCAGGATCTGCTTGTCAGGATCCCACAGGTGACTGCCCTGGAGGGCAGAGGAGCCATACAGCCCTCTTGGATCTTAAGGAACAACGTCCTTGAAGCACAGGAACACTCCAGTCTGTAGGGAAGTCCATCAGGGCCTGACCTGAGGCTGGCATGGATGAGCAGGGACTTTGTGATTTAGGACTTGAAAAGGCAGAAGGAAGTGCTCAGAGGGCTGAAAGGGGAATGGGCTCTGCAGGAAGAAGACAGAGACATTGCCTGTGGTGGGAGAGATGCCATTAGGCAAACAAAAGCTCAGCTGGAGCTGGAGCTAGGAAAAGGTGGGGAGGGCAACCAGAAGGGCTTCTGTAAGTACATGGGCAACACAAGGCAGGCAGCCAAGGACAATGTGGTCTCCATGCTGAGTGGAGCAGAAGACCTAGTGACAAAGACAGGGGAAAGGCTGAGGAGCTCATTGCCTCTTTTACCTTGTCTTTTACTGATATTGTCTACTGCCAGGTCTTCCTGGCCTCCAAGTCCTTCAGCAGCTTCTGTGTTATCAAAGCCACACCCAGGGCAGAGGAAGATGCATCCGGAGAGGACTTTTGCCGAGTGGGCACACACAAGTCTATGGGACCAGACGGGGAGCACCCCAGGGTGCAGGGAGAGGTGTCTGGAGTCATTGCAATGCTGCTCCCAATTGTCTATGAAATGTCACAGTGATCAGGGAGGTTCCTGATGAGTAGGAAAAGGCAGACATTGCACCCATTTTCCAGAAGGGCAAGAGGGAGGATCTGGGCAACAACAGGCTGGTCCTCTTCATCTCAGTGCCTGGGAAGGTGATGCAGCAAATCCTCCTGGAAACCATCTCCAAGCCTAGGAAGGACAAGGCCTGGAAGAGGCAGCATGGGTTGACCAAGGGGAAATGGAAACCATGCCTGACCAACCCCATTGCCTTCTGCCATCAGATGAATGCCTGCGTGCACAAGGGGAAAGCAGGGGATTTTGTGAACCTTCACTTTAGCAAGGCCTTTGACACAGTCCCCCAGAGTCTCCTTAGAGGCAAATTGCTGAGCTCTGCCCTGGATCAATGCACTTCAAGGCAAGTGGAAGATTGTCTGGACCATCAGGCTGAAACACTGTGATCAGTGGTACAAGTTCCAAGTGGAAGCTGGTTACTAGTGGCATCCCTCAGTGATCAACATGTGGGGCAGGACTGTTTAACATCTTGATGAATGGCCTGCACAGTGGATGGAGCGCACTCTCAGCACCTTTGTGGCCAATGCTTGACTGGGGGGAGCCCCTGGGCAACCTCATCTAGTTCCCTCTGCACTGACCAGGGGGGTTGGGACTAGATGACGTCCAGAGGTCTTGTCCACCCTAAATGCTGTGATTCAGTGAACCGTTCCCTGGAGAGCTCTGTAAAGAGAGAAGAGGCAGAGGAAGAAGAAAGGACAGAGAAGGAGAAGAAGAGATCTGAAACATGTCCATTTAAATGAAGTAGTTCCTCAGAACAAAGTTTCTCCATGCAGAGGATTGCCAGCAAATGTATTTTCATGAATAATGTATCTCTCTATATATATGTTTACACTTGCATTGACAGACTAATTCCTGTAGTGCATGAACATGGTGCTGCCAATTAATAAGGAAGAAAAAATATTTGGCAATGGTAAAAACTGTGTGAAGTTTTGGAAATGAGGATTTTTTTGGGTCAATTATTGCACTGAAGATGTTTTAGAGACTCCTTTAAAACATTGCTTTAACACGGGTATGTCGAGATTTGTGCAAATTTGGCCACCCAAAAATATAGTATTTCCTTAAAGCTCGTCACGATGCTTTCCTCACCAATCAAGACAGTCTGACACCTTGGAGTGCGATGTGCTCTGTGCAAAGAGTGAGGAGTCACACGGACAGCCCTGGGCAGGGAGTGGTCTTCTGAGCCCTGGGCTCTGTGTGAGACACAGCAATATCCTGTTTAGTGGTGTTGGCCTGATTATAACAGAAACGTTTAGAAAAGGACATTAAAAATGAAAGAAGAAAGAAATTAAGACAAAGATTGAAAGCAAAGAAATGTTTTCTTATACTTTACAGGTTTTCATTTTTTTGTTTTCTTATTATCTTTCTTGATTTGTTCTGTTGTTGTATATTAGTCTTCTGGGGAGATTATGCATTATGTTTTGTATGAAAAGGAAAGAAGTTTTCAGAACTGGGGTGAGATGCAGTCACAGGGTCATGGATGGCTGGTGCCATTGCAGGTGCCCTGGTCCCCTCTGCCCAGCCTCCTTCTGGAGCTCCGAGGGGCTCCAGTCTCCTGCAGGTCCCCTGTGAGAGCTGCCAGGCCCAAGCAGGTGCCTCAGAGACACTGGGGCCTCTCCAAGTGCCACTGGGTGCTTGTGGTTGGACACCTGAGCTTTGCCTGGAAAGGTGAAGAACTGTTTTCAACATTTCAAAAATATGAGCACAATTTCATCAGCTCCAATGATTGGCTAATTTTAATGTCAATGTTCTCCTATGAGGAAAGAGTGGGAATCTTCAGGAAGGGTGTTAATCTTGGGAGAAGAAATATCAATCTGCCCCGGACCTTGTGTTTCCACTGCTCTGTGTATTATGCTGTGGATGCAATCTCAGTAATCTTTCAAGTATTTCCACATGTCCTGATTAAATTAATCATTTCTAAAGTCGTATTTGAATCAGACTCTCTGGGCACATGCATTTTACATAGCTTCCCAGTCTTCCTCCTCCCCTTACTCTTTATCATTCAGGTACATCTCAGCTCTCCAGTTGCTGCTCTGAGCTGCTGGCAGTCTGAAGCTTGCCTCGTCTTTCAGCAGTCTCCTTGTCTCTTTAGCCAGCTCCTTTGTTCTGTTTCTTGTCTATCCTTTCCTATCTATCTGTGGAAAACATTTCAAGGATGGTTACATCTTGTGGGCAGTGGACCTCACTGGAAGCAACTTGGACTTGACATACAGTTGAGGAGTGTCCTGTATCTTTTATTCAACTGTTCCAAATTTCATTGTTGATTGTTTGCAATTAAGACAAATCCTTCTGTGCCTGTTTGCAGCTAGTTCTCTAAGGAAAGCAGGGGGGAATTGGTGCACATGAGCTGTAACATTCAGCTGCAGCCTTGAGTGGCAAAAGGTTCAATTTGAACAAGAGTGATCTAAGTCTCCAGTGGCTGATGAGGGAAGTGGCAGGGCTGTGGAGGTGGGGAGGAAGGTTCTCCATACATGTCTCCTATGAAAAATACTGCTTTTCCAACATGTCCAGACTTCATTAGGAGACACTGTGGGTCAGTATGAATTGGAGAAAGTGGGTATCACTTATTCTGAAAACTGAAGAATAAAGAAAGCTTAGGAAGCAGACATCTTTCTTTTTTAGGTGCTCATTGAAGTCTTCCTAATGTCAATACACTCCTGCAAACTTTCCAATTAGTCACACAAGAATTGACGAACTGAAGAAAATTATGGGGAGAGGCATGGCTCCTTAGGGGTTTTTGCATCTTAATGACCCCTCAGGTGTCTTTGCTGCTGAGCCCATGAACCTCAGATGCTGAGAAGGAACTGAAGAAACCTCTCAAGAAGTTAAAGTCAGAAGAAAATCCCGAAGTTTCTTGAAGCGTTAATGGGTCCCACTGAGGGCCATTACCAACAAAGTCTCCCCAGGGGCTGATTAGAGCCGAAAGTTGGAGGCCCTGATTGCAGGTAGGCAAAGGCAATGTGAGGATGGCTGTGATGCCAAGTCAGCCTTGATGTGTGTTATCAAGCAGAGTGACCAGGCACTGACAACCAGCCCCTGGGAAGGGTGATCCTTTCCCTCACATGTTGCTCAGGGCTCTTCCTGGGGGCAGTGTGTGGGTGGGGGTGCACAATGCCGAGTGCAGGACCATGATACGGCACCTCCTGGGCTCCCAAGGGACAAGGAGGCAGCAAGACCACAGTGCTTTCTGGAAACAACATCTTCTCATGGGCCTTAGTGGCAGAGGCACCAGCCATAGCCAAGAGGACAAAGACCTCAGTGCTGTTGGGAGCTTTCAGCCTTGGCAGTGCCCTTGGCCATCTCCACCACAGGCTGTCCTATGCCTTCCCATGCCTGTGACTGTTTCCCTGTAGACTGTACACACCCAAGCTGCTTCTCCACCTTGCTCTCACCCCGGGTTCTCTCCACCTCTCCTGATGTCTTCCTGTCCTCACCTGTTTTTCCTTGAAACACCAAGCCAGGGGCTGATCACAGACTCCCTCTGGGTGACCTCTGGCACCACAGCACTACCCTTCAAGTGACATTTGCTTTTCCTAATGTCACAGCTAAACCCCACAAGCTGCTCTTGGTGGCTTTTTCTCCTCCTCATGCTGTTTCCCACTACCCAGAGAACCTCAATCATCTCTTCAAGCAGTCACAGGCTCCTACTCTATGATCCTTTGCCTCCACTTCAGCGGCATAAAGAAGCCCATGTCCCTCAACCTCTCTTCATGTACGGCGTTATTCCCACCTAGGCACAGCACTTTACACATCTCTTGTAAATCTTCGTAAGGTATCTGTTGTGTGAATCACCCGAGTTTCTCAAGATCCTTGAGGACTGAAGCTCCTCTGTGTCAAAACAAAACAAGACAAAAACAAACAAACAAATGAAAAAAGCACCAATGGGTTAAGGGTAAACAGTGGTGGGCTGTAGGAAAAGGGGTCAGGGTGGTAAAAAAGGCAGAATTAAAAGGCGGGAAAGAAAAAAGAAAAAGGTAATTAAAAGTGACGGAAAGGATTTATCAGGGCTGTTTGGGGGATTCCTGCCAAGAAGCCCTGCATCTGAACAATTCTGGCTAGAGGAGGACAAGAAAGCTGGTCTGCTTCCACTGTCACAGGGCATCTGTGTGCTTTCCCTGACATCAACAAGAGAAGATCGAGAGTGGGAAGAATCACAGACTCCTTCAGGGTGGAAGGGACCTCAGGAGGTCTCTAGCCCAATCTGCTTGCTCACAGCAGGGTCAGCTGTGGGGTCAGAGCAGGTTGCTCTGGGCTTGTTGCAGTGCGGTTTTGGAAACCTCCAAGGGAGGAGACTGCACAGCCTCTCTGGCCAACCAGTTCCATTGCTTGATCACCCTCGTAGTGGAAAAGATTTTCCTTATGTCTCCTGCATGAACATCTCTTCTTCCACCTTATGCCCATTGTCTCTTGTCCTCCCACCATGCACCCTGTCCCCATCTTCTTGACAACCTCCTTGTAGCCATTGGAAGTCTGCTATGAGATCCCTCCAAAGCCACCTCTTCTGCAAGTTGATCCAGCCCCATTTCCTCACAGAGCAAGTGCTCCAACTCCTGAACTATTGTGAAGGCCCTCAGCCAAATTTACTCCCAGTTATCAACCGCTTTCTTGTTCTGGGAACCCAAACCTGGATGCAGCATCTGGTATTTAGGTCTAATGAACACTGACTAGAAGGCAATCGTCATTTCCCTCGTTCTCCTGGCTGTGCTCCTGGTCACACAGCCCACGATGCTTCTGGCCTTCTTTGCTGCCAGGGAACGCTGCTGGCTCATGTTTTGCCTCCTGTCCACCAGGACCCTCAGGTCCTTTTCCACAGAGCTGTTCCCCAGGCACTCAGGCCCCAGCCTGTAGCACTGCAGGGTGTTGGTTTACCCCAGGTGCAAGACCCGGCATTTGTCCTTTTTGAATTTCATGAGGTTCCTGACAGACCATTCCTTCTGCCTGTCTAGGTCCCTCTCAATGGCAGCCCTCTAAGATAGGACTGGACCCCCACCCCCACCCCGCCTTCAGTTAGGCATCTTCTACAAGCATGATGAGTGTTGTGTCCCCTGTGTAACTAATACAGGTGATAAACAGGACAAGTTCCTGGAGAGACCCTCGGGTGCTCCACTTCTCTCAGGCCTCCGGGAAGAGTACTACCCGTTCACCACTGCCCTCTGAACCTGATCATCCAACAAGTTCTTTAGCCATCTCGTTGTCTACCCATCTAGGCGGTACATTTCTAAATTGTATTCCACAAGAATATTGTGGGAGACAATGTCAAACACCTTGCTCAAATCAAGTTGAAAGACATTTTCTGCTCTCCAACCACAAACAGAGCTATTTAATCATAGGAGGCAATCAGGTTGGTGAGGCACAATTTACCCTGGGTAAATCCATGCTGCCTCTTCCCTAGCACCTTCTTCTCCCTCACGTGCCCAGAAGTGAGTGGACTCACTCCATGACACACTCCTCAACCGATTGAGGCTGAATGGCCTGTAGTTCCCTGGGTTGCCCTCTGGGCCTTTTTTGAAGATGGATGTAACATGTGCCTTTCTGCAGTTATTGGGACCTCACTCCACCTCCATGACCTTTCGAAGATGAGAGAGGGCGGCCTTGCTATGACGGCAGCCAGCTCTCTCAATGTCCTTGCATGCAGCTGTTGCAATCCCACTGACTTGTAGGGGCTGAGTTCTTGCAAGTCCTCCCTCACTCAACCCTCATCCCCTGCTGGCTCTTTTTCTCCTCTGGAGCCCTGACTCGAGGCACAACAGCCCAGGAGATCGTGTTGGTGAAGAATGAAGCCAAGAAGGCAGAACTGAGCTCCTCAGACCTATCTGCATCTGCTATTACGAGAGCCCCTGCCCCCTTCAGCAGTGAGCCCAGGTGTTCCTTGCTTATTCTTTCTCTGTTAGCAGAGTAGTAGCAGTTCTTCTTCGTGCCCTTGACATCCCCTGCAAGTGTCGACCCTCTGGGAGCTTTGGTTTCACCATCCCTACTTTGGTGGACAAGAGGGTCCTGTTTAGCCAAGCCCATCTCCCCAAAGGTCTCCTAGTTTTAGTGAGTATCAGTATGGACGATCCTTGTGCTTGGTGGCTGCTGTCCTTAAAGACCTGCTGGCTTTCCTAAGCTCCATTGCCCTTCAGAGCTGCCTCCAGTGGGATCCCCCACCAGTCCCCTGAGGAGGACAAAGTTTCCTCCTTTGAAGGCTGGAGTCTGTACACTACCACTGTCCTTCCTCACTGCCCTCACGATCTAGGACTCCACTGTTCCATAGTCACTGCAGCCAAGGTTTCCACAGATGATCACAGCCCTGAATCAGTGCTTCCTTGTGTGCGAGTACCAAATCCAGGCGAGCGTCACCCTTGCTGGCCCATCAGGGAGCTGTGCTTAGAAGCTGTCCCTGACAGCCTCCAGAGATCTCCTGGACTGCTTGCACCCTGCTCTTTGCCCTTCCAATAAATATCAGGGAGATTAAGGTTCCCCCATCAGAACGAGGCCCTGTGACCCACTGACTTCCTCAGGTTGCTTAAAGGAGACTGCATCCACCTCCTCACCCTCATCAGGTGCTTTGTAACTCCCATCACAACGTCACCTTTACTCTGATGCTCACTCACAAGCTCTCACCCAAACCTGTGTCCATCCCAAGGAAGTGCTCCATACATCTGAGCTGTCCCTTCACACAAAGGACATCCCCCCTGCTCATCTTCCCTAACGGTCTTGCCTGCAGAGCTTGTACCCTGCCATCACAGCCCTCCAGTCATGCTAGCAGTCCCTCCACATCTCAGTTATTCCAACAATGTTTCAGGCCTGTGACAGCTTGTGCATCTCCATCTGCTCCTCTCTGTGCCCCAGGCTGCATTCACTTGTGTGTATTGGGGTTGCAGAGCCTCAGCTGTGGCACAGAGAACAGATTTGTAATGGTGAAACCTGTTACCAAGGGCCAAGGACACCATGTGTGCAATGGCCCCGCTTCAGAGCAGAGACACGCTGGCATAGATAGCAGGTGGCAATGTAATGGTGCAAGGAGGTTCCCACTAGGAGAGCAAAGCCTGCAGTGCCCAAGGCCAGGGAGAAACAGAGCTGGACTGTGCAGGAATGGCAGGAGACGGATTAGCTGCCTGAGATGACTCTGCAGCACCTTGTGGCCTGTGACAGAGGTGAATCGATCTCCAGGCAGGACAAGTGTCACTGAAGAAGTCCCTGGCCCTGACTAGCCTGTGATTTGGCAGCCTGAGGTCATCATTAGCCCAGGCCCTGTTCATATCATCTGGGGGTGAGAAGAGGTTCAGGGGGAGGAAAGCTAGAAGGTTTTAAGGGTGCAGAGACTAGAGCAGAGACCTTGCTGTGATGTGCCTCTCCCATTTGTGAAGCACGCTTGGCTGTAGATCAGAAGGACTTGGCCTAAAGGCAGTGGTGGGATCCAGTTGTTTGGGCACTGGTAGGAAACCTGAGTTGCCCTAGGGCACTTGCCCAGCAACCACTGCAAAGCGGCATGGTTTTCCTAGAGATCCCATGCTGTACCTGCTAGAGACATGTGCTTGTGCTGGACCCACCAGGCATCCAACATGGCCCTGCAGGCCTATTTCTGTGTCACTGAATCAAGTGCCTGCACTGGATGACATCAACTGTTTGCAATGTCAGGATCTGCATGTGTCTCAGCTTCTTGGTAAGCGGAGCTCTGATAGCAGTGGGCATCTAGTCTCATTTCAGGTGGCCAAGGCAATTCCCCACCTGGCCCCCACCTCATGCTCTAGAAGGATGTGGGTCTCACACTTGCTCCATCAGAGCAAGAAGACACTGGCACATGCCTTCGAGCACCTCTGTCTCTTCCAGTGTCCCCAGGTGTTTGTGTGTGAGCAACTGACTCCCACCCTCCATCTCCAGTGATTATAATGGCAGCATAGACCAAGATCTCGCATGCAGACATCCATGCTGTGCTCACTTCTGCCTGGGCAAGGAGAATCCCACCTCCTGTGTGTTTTTTGTGGAGCTCACGGGAAGGATCTGAATCCCACTGCATCTCAGGGCCTTCTAAAGCAGCCTGAGAAGCCCAGACTGACTCATCTGAAGCAATACCCAAACCATGGGAAAACAAACTCTATTCTTGTCCCTTTCAAGGTGCCCAGCCTAGTTAAGAGATGGAAATAAGGGCTTCCTGAGTGGGATGTTTCCACCTTTCATAGATAGTCATCCTCTGATGAAATAAACTGCAATGCTGGAATCAGTCTCTCTCTACTCTTTAGAAAAGCAAAATAGGTGATTATTTTAGTCTACTTCAGGGAACATTTCCCAGGAGGATGTAGCACACGGGACAGAAAAATTCATGCCTTCAGCTGGACCTCTGCTCCTGAGCAGGGCCAGGCCTCGGGGACAGAGGGAGCTCATGGCAACCTGGCAGCACTGCCCAGAGACAGCTGTGTTCAAGAGCAGCTCCTCTGCAAAGAGCAGCAGGGCTGCAGGCACTGCCTGCTGCTGCTGCTGACATGAGATGAGACAGAGAGATGTGAACTATACTGTGGAGTGGGAGGCCAGAGGAGAGCACATTGTGGGAAAAATCTTCACAGCTCTTGACACGGTAAGTCTCTGGCTGCAGGGCAATGCTACTGAGGTTCTTGGAAAGGTCCTGAAACCCATCCAGTCACATGATTGGATTTTTAAGGATTGATCTCCCAGCTTCTCCTGTGCAGAGCAGGGGGAGGTGCTTTAGAGCAGGGATTCCCTGTCACAGGGACAGGGCATCCTGCTACCTTCTCCCAGGGACGCTGCAGGTGTGTGAAGCCTGGGTGTGCACACAGGTCTGTCCAGGTTTGTGAGTCAGAGCAGTGTCACTGTGCCCCAGGGTGCTGTGTGCCCAGAGTAGTGACTCTGCTGCCTGCAAGGGTCAGCACTCAGCCTGTCTGGGAAATTCCCCACAGCGCTGTGGGGAGAAGCTCTGGGTGGGAGGAGAAACCCCCGTCAGGGCAGGTTGAGCCTCCTCTCAAGAGGATGCTGCATGGGTCACGGCTGCCCACAGCTCCAGCTCACTCCCAGGACATTTCTGGAGGGGCCTTTCCAAAAGGAATGCCAAGGCAGGGGATACATGAAAGGGGATAAATGAAAGGGAAGGAGTTGTCATGAGCCTGTGTTTTGAGTTGTTTTCTGTTTGGGTGGAGTGAAATGGGATTGGATCTGTCAGGTTCAGACAGGGAATGGAGGCACCAAAACAGTGACATTGAGACAGGATCAGTTCTGGGAGGGACTCAGCAAATGCCTTCATCCACCCCTCAGCCTAAGGACAGAGCCAGCATCACCTTTCCAGCCTCAGCAAGGTTTCTCTCACCTGCTCCATAGCACCTGCAAAAAAGAAGGTGCCCCTGGGCAGAGCCCTTTGCCCAGGAGGTTTCTGCAGGGCAGAGCTGAGCACCCAGCGGGTGGGATGGGGTCTGTGAGCACTGACAGGGGAGAGATGTGGGGAGAGAGAAACAGCTCCCCGCAGGGACGGCTCCAGGCAGCAGAGTCATGGTCAGAGTGTGAGAGGAAACCATCAACTCCAACGCCTCCTCTCCTCTCCCAGCCAGCACAGCCCTCTGCTCTCAAGGCTGGGGGGTCCATGGCAGGAGTCGTTTCCTCAGCAGCTGGACATCCAGGAGAGGAGACACTTGTGAGTGCCCCTCTGTCCCTCCCTGTCCCTGCCTCCCTCACCACAAATATCATGGTATTGCTCCATGTTTCCCACCTGTCCATGCAGCCCTTGTGCTTCCCCTTGGACTCTCTGGGCAGGGGGGTTTCTGATGCAGTTCAGACATTGACCCTGCAGGTCCTGCCATGCAGACGTGTCCTTGACAGTGAGATGCCCAAGTCCCCCTCTTGCTTGTGGGGCTCTAGGCAATGCAGTGTGGGGGCTGGGAAAGAGGCAGGTCTCTCATCAGGACACCCCCATCCTTAGGACATTCAGCCATTTCCCTGGGGTTTCTGGCTGGGCTGCAAGCTGCCCTCCACAAGGACACAGCTCTCCCATTGCAGCTGCGTGTTATCTAGGTGTCCCAGGAAGAAGCCAACTAGCTACTGAGGTCATAGACATGCTGCTGGGTGGCTGGATGTGGGCAGCTGGAAGGAGCCTGATGTGTTGCAGGCTAGAAGGGGAGGGCTGAGACCTGCCTCACATCCCCTCAGAAAGAGTGCTGATGGGCACTTTGCAAGTGCATTCCTCTGCTCTCCGCGGTGTCGTTTCTTTTTTGAGTAACACGAGTGCAACTGTCCTCCACCTCCGCGGTGCAAGCACAGGGCAGCTGGGAAGAAGGCAGCTGGACAGGCCAGCTCTGCTCCCTCTGCACTCAAGCCAGAGTGAATCCTTTTGCCTCTCCAGAATCACAGCTGCTCACTCTGAGTGCAGAAGCAGCAATGCTGAGGGTTTCTACCTCCAAGAATCCTCCTCAGGTGTGACTGCGTCAGCTAAAGAAAAGCAAAAAAGCTTTAAAACTATTAATGACCCCACATTATTTAGAAGTGGGAGTGAAAATGCTGAAAATGCCTTCAACATTATAGTGGATTAATTCTGACTGGAACTGGGAATATAACAGTGTAGTCGCCCGTGATCCCATGTCTGCAGTGCTGTAAGTCAGGGCTGACTCCTCTGGAGCCCACAGGCAGAGGCCCCTGCTGCTCATGTCAAATTCATCCAGCACAAACCAGAGCTCAAGCCATGGAGCTCAAGGACAGTGCTGCTCAGATGGGGAGAAGTAACGTTTGTGTGTTTGGGGGGGGTTATGAGAAAGTTTTGCTGAGAGAAGTCTGTCCTAACTTGTCAATATCTCTTCTTCCTCAGACAGGCCCCCCTGTGCCCGAAAGGATCAAATGTCCAACAGCAGCTCCCTGAATGAGTTCCTCCTCCTGGCATTTGCAGACACACGGGAGCTGCAGCTCTTGCACTTCACACTCTTCCTGGGCATCTACCTGGCTGCCCTCCTGGGCAACGCCCTCATCATCACAGCTGTAGCCTGCGACCACCACCTCCACACCCCCATGTACTTCTTTCTTCTCAACCTCTCCCTCCTCGACCTTGGCTCCATCTCCGTCATTGTCCCCAAATCCATGCCAATTCTCTGTGGGACAGCAGGGCCATTTCCTACTTGGGATGTGCTGCCCAGGTCTTCCTCATTATCTTTTTCCTTTTGGCAGAATATTCTATTCTCACAGTCATGGCCTACGACCGCTTTGTTGCTATCTGCAAACCCCTGCACTACGGGACCATCATGGGTGGCAGAGCTTGTGCCAAAATGGCAGCAGCTGCCTGGGCCAGTGGTTTTCTCAATGCTCTCCTGCACACTGCTAATACATTTTCAATACCACTCTGCAAAGGCAACACAGTGGACCAGTTCTTCTGTGAAGTTCCCCAGGTCCTTAGCCTCTCCTGCTCAGACTCCTACCTCAGGGTGTTTTGGGCACTTGTGATTAGTGCTTCTTTAGGCTTTGGGTGTTTCATTTTCATTGTGCTGTCCTACGTGCAGATCTTCACTGCTGTGCTGAGGATCCCCTCTGAGCAGGGCAGGCACAAAGCCTTTTCCATGTGCCTGCCTCACCTGGCCGTGGTCTCCCTGTTTGTCAGCACTGTAATATTTGCCGCCCTGAATCCCCCTTCCCTCTCCTCCCCAGCTCTGAATCTGGTGGTGACTGTACTGTACTCAGTGGTGCCTCCAACAGTGAACCCCCTCATCTACAGCATGAGGAACAAGGAGCTCAAAGACGCACTGAGGAAACTGGTTCAGTAGGTACAATGTCAGCACCAGTAACTCTCCCATGCACATCTGCTCCTCATTCCCAGGGTATTTGGCAACATAGCTAGGTGTTGCTCATGTCTTTCTTTCTCACTTACTTTTCTCTGTTACATTCTCCTAAAAGAATGTTACATTCTCCTAAAAGAAATAAATATTTTGCTTTGTGCCACTTGTCCTCAGGAATCTCTCATTTGAATCTGATCGAGAGACCATGTTGAAGCAGGAAGCCAGGCTTCCGCCTTCATCAGCAGAGATGGGAGAACCTCCGAGCCCGCTAGTCTGAGCTCTTTGGATGCTTTCAGTGCAATGAGGAGAGTTTCCCTTTTCAGTGTGTCTTTTGGTGCAGACACTAAGGGAGCTCAGGGGCACAGAGTCAGGCTCAGATGAGTACAGGCTTGGGCAGACCATGGGTCCCGTGTCCATTAGGAGAGCTCAGCTCCTGTGGCCACAGTCAGGGTATGATCTCACACCCCTCTCCTGTGAGGGTGGCAGCCGGCTGTCACCATGGGCTGGTCCCTTCCCTCTACAGCGTTCCAACACTCCAAGCAGAGCAAAAGTGGAAAGAAGGAGAGTCTGGACGAAGTCTGTGGGCCTATAGATCCCTTAGAGATCCAGGATTTATCTGTTGGTGACCAGTGCCAGTGGAGCTGGTGAATGGTCTCTGAATTTCCTGCCAAGGCTGTCCCACAGGTTCAAGTGCTGATGAGAGCTCAGGAGATCTCCAGGGACAGCGTGTGCCTGGTGGGGGTAGTGAGGAGAGCCTCACAAAGTGGGGGGTGGTCCACAGTGGAGTAACCAGAAGGTAGAGCACTAAATGCAGGTGTGCATGGGGAAACGAGGGCTCTGCAGTCTCAGGAAAGGCAATGGGGAGCCAGGAGGTGCAGGGAAGGGGCACTGGAGAGTGATTCCTGCACCCTCAGGGAAGAATCACAGGCTGGAGCCTTGCCTGAGTTATGCTGTGGACATGCCTGTGCCTGGCCCTGCACCTCTCACATCCGGACCTGTCCCTGTCCTCATCCTGCTGACCTGACTCCCCATCTCGACCTCGAACCTGCCTCCACACTACAGTCAAGAAAGCCTTAGAAAGGGATGCTGGGACCCGAGCAGCACCCAGAGAGGGTTTTAGGTGCAAAAGATGACCATATATCCACAGCAACACTTGCCTGACAGCCAATGTAAAGGTGAAAGGAGAGCTTCAGATCTGGACACCTACTCAGCTAACACTGCATGTAGAATCTTAGCTGGACAAAAAAGTGAGGGCAGCCACTTGTGTCAGATTTTACAATGCACAGTTAGGAGAGGCAGCTCCAGCTTTCTCGAGGGCTGTGCTGGAACCTTTCAGGAGGGGGCTGAGGTGAGTCTGACACCACCAGGGTGAGGGGGGTGAGGGCAGCTCTGCTCTGCCACGCTGGGTCTGGGGCTTAGGCTCGGTCTGGGCACAGCTCTTCCATGGGGAGCTCCCTGAGGAGCTGCTCCAGGTGATCCTCCACCTCTGCCCTGGCAGCAGCACCAGCACTCAGGGTGCCAGGTGGGAAGTACACAAGGGTGGAAGGGGGATGGGCTGCCTAGCGGGAGCATTGAGACGTTGTCTGTGCACGCAGGGATGGAGTGAGGAAAGCCAGAGCTCAGCTGGAGCTGGCACCAGAGACCCTGGACATGGAAAGGGACGGGGCATTAAATGTCTTTTTTGCCTCAACAGTTATGGGGGTGTTAGCAGACAGCCGTGCTCTGGGATGTGCTGGGGTGTGGTGCAGAAGAGAGGCCGTGCAAGGCTGGCCTTTTCTCCTGTGTCCGGATACGGAGACCTGCAGGAGGACGGAGCTGGCCATGGAGCACCCCACAGCTGGGGGAGCAGGCAGTGCTGGAAAGGGGCGATGTGAGGGGCTGGTGTGGGACGATGGCCGTGGGGCAGCTTCCCCAGTGTGTCCATGCAACACAGGGAACAACCTGGGCTCTTCTTTCCTGCACCCATCATGTCCTGGTGCCTTTCCCAGGAGACCTGCATTTGCCCTGCAAGCACATGGCCATGTGCACCCGCACTGCCGTTCACACACAGGAGCTGCCTGCTGGCATTTTTCCTCTCCTGGGCCCTTTCCAGCCCAGCCCAGACCCTCTCCAGCTCTCCTCACCTCCCCTCCCCTCTCCCCAGACCTCCCAGCAGAGCAGCCTAGGCTGGGGTGGCCCCACAGCAGTGCCCGCCACAGGCGGCTGCAGAGCTCTGGGCACTCACACCACAGCCCCAGCCCCTCTGAAGGGCACAGCAGGTCCTGGGGGGCAGAGAGGGGTGTCAGCTTCCCCATCAGCCCCCGGGGGGGTTGGGGGCCAGCAATGGCACAAGGAAATGGAGGCCACTCACTCCATGTCTCCACTGCTCTCATGACCAGCAGATCCTTAACCCTGGCTGCCTGCAGCCCCTCTGGGCAGCCCCTCTGCCCAGCACAGCACAAGAGTCCTGGCCCCAGGGCTCCTCAGGCAGCTCCAGTGACAGAGCAGCCTGCCCCGAGCTGACACACACAGAAACAGGTTTTCATTTATGCCTCCCCACAAACACACAGTTGCTCTTTTGCTCTTCTCTGGAGGTGTCCCTGCTCCCCAGAGGGCCTTTCCCCAGGTCGGTGTGTCCATGCTGGCCTCGATGGCCATTCCTGCACCCCTCCCCTGTGCTCTAAATAGGGTCCCGGGCTGGCAGTGCTGCTCTGCAGGGTGAGCGGGCTTTGGGGTGACTCTGCACTGGCCATGCTGGTCAGGGCAGGCCCAGCTGGACCAGCATCACTGCACCTGACGACGCCCTCCCCAGGGTCTGTGGCTGTGGAGGATGCTTGGAGCAATCACAGGGCATTTCCAATGGCTCAGGGGTGTCACAGACCCAGCCCACTGCCTCTCCTGAGATTGCAGAGCCCTGATATGGTGCATTCTTTGGTTTAGCCCTTTGCTTTGGGTGACTCCACTTGGTTTTGGGAGTCTCCACTCAGTGCCCATCCCAGGAATGTGCTGTCCCTGGAGATCCCCTGTGCTCTTCTGGTGGCTCCATACTCCCTTCCAGAAGGATGGGCACCCATCACCAGCTCTCTAATAAGTGGGACAGTCCCTGGCAGAGACCTCTTGACCACTCACCCTCTCCAGGGGCACTGGGCACCCACAAGTGACAGCTGAATCCAGCCCTCATTCCCTCACACATCACCCAAAAGAGCTGATGCCCCTTAGCCCATGGAAAACGCAGGCATGGCAACAGGGCCTTTTTGGGGGCAATTCCCTGAGCGCATTCCTGGCTCCAGCTTGGGAAGAAGAGCCCAACCTTCAGGCACAGTACTAAGGAGATCCCCTTTTATTACACTGGTACTGCTTGGGAGGCCACCTCTGACACAGTGATCAGCAGCTTTGCAGAAGGCCTCTGGGTCAGACGGTTGGGCTTTGTGCCTCTGGAGAATTGGGATGAATTCAGACGTTTGTGTACAAACATGGCTGTCAAAAACAGAATGTGCAATGCATGAGAGTTGCTGGAGATAAACTGAAAATTGCTTCTGAGGAGAGATGGTCAGCTCATTGCTGCTGAACTAGTACCAGCTGAATCAGCTTCCTCACTGCCTCCTGGAGCTCCTTGTTCCTCATGCTGTAGATGAGGGGGTTCACTGCTGGAGGCACCACCTTGTACAGAACAGTCACCACCAGATCCAGAGCTGGTAAGGAGAGGGAGGGGGGCTTCAGGTAGGCAAACAGGACAGTGCTGACAAGCAAGGAGACTACAGCCAGGAGAGGCAGACACATGGAAAAGGCTTTGTGTCGCCCCTGCTCAGAGGGGATCCTCAGCACAGCAGTGAAGATCTGCATGTAGGACACCACAATGAAAACAAAACACCCCAAAACTAAACTCGCACTAACCACAGTAACCCCAACTTCCCTGAGGTAGGAGTCTGTGCAGGAGAGCTTGAGGATCTGGGGAATTTCACAGAAGAACTGGTCCACTGTGTTGCCTTGGCAGAGAGGTATGGAAAATGTGTTCCCAGTGTGCAGGAGAGCGTTGAGAAAACCACTGCCCCAGGCAGCTGCTGCCATTTTGACACAAGCTCTGCTGCCCATGATGGTTCCATGGACTTGTGCCTGCCCACTGGGCAAAATGCAGCTCCTCCAGCTGCATCTTCCTCTGCCATGGGTGAGGCTCTGCTAACACAGATGCTGCCAAAGGACTCAGGGGCCAGGGAGGCCTGGCAGTAGACAATACCAGTAAAAGACAAGGTAAAAGAGGCACTGAGCTCCTCAGCCTTTCCCCTGTCTTTGTCACTACGTCCCCTGTCCCACTGAGCACAGACCACATTTTTCTTGGCTGCCTGCCTTGTGCTGCCAACATCCTTACAGAAGCCCTTCTGGTTGCCGTCCCCATCTCTTGCTAGCTCCAGCTCCAGCTCCAGCTCCAGCTCCAGCTCCAGCTCCAGCTCCAGCTGAGCTTTGGGTTTGCTTAACTCCATCCCTTCCACCACACACAATGGCTGTGTCTTCTTCCTTGGTAGCCCATTCTTGTTTCAACCCTCTGTACACTTCCTTCTGCCTCTTCAAGTCCTAAATCACAAAGTCCCTGCTCATCTGTGCCAGCCTCAGGCTGGGCCCTGAAGGACTTTCCTACAGACTAGCGTGTTCCTGTGCTTCAAGGACATTGTTTCTGAAGATCCAAGAGGGTTGCATGGCTCCTCTGCCCTCCAGGGCAGTCACCTGTGGGATCCTGACAAGCAGATCCTGAACAAGATGAAATCCTCTCTGCTGCAGTCTAGGGCACTGATTCTGTTGGTCCTCTTACCTCTCCACCATCTCACGGTCACTGCAGTGACAGACAACCTCCACATTCACATCCCCATCCAGCCTGAGCTTCAGGCAAGAAAAAAAAGGCAAGATGGCACTATCTATCTAGAGGCGCAAACTACAGAGGTAGAGAACTCACACTGTGGAAAAGCCTGCATTTCTTCCCTCACCACTGAGAGGATCCAGGCAATGGACTTCGATGTGGTTAAAGGTGGATGCAAAGAACTTCAGGGGTAATGTAGATATGCCTGAGGCAGCGCTTCCCAGGCTGCCCTTACAGTCAAGAAGAAAGAAGGAGGAAGTGTTCACCTGCCTTCTTCTAAATGGTGCAGAAAGCCCAAATGACTCCTATCCCAGAGACATTTGTCCTGTGCTTGAAATGGGGCCTGAGGTCATAGGCTTTTAAGACAATTCAGGTTGAAGGGACCACAGGAGGCCTGTAGCCCAACCTGCTGTTCAAAGCAGGATCTGATGGAGGGTCAGGAACCCCAAAATTCCCCTGGTAAAAGACTTATGGGATGATACAGCAGGATAAGGCAGTAGAGGGTTAACGGGGTGGTATAAGTCCCATGGATGAAGCGGTTCCTTTTTCGCCTTCTCCAGAGAATGAAATCCTCAGCTCTACAGAGGGAAGAAGCTGGGACACTCTGTTTGCCACTAACATGGAGGCAGAGAAGTTCCTGAGTCCCTTACACACAGAGGGTGGTCTAAAGACCACCACCCCAATGGCACCAGACCCCCAGGCATGCCTGCCTTCTTCCTGGGCACCCTCCAGCCCCAGGCAGGAGGTGTGCAGGGAACAGAGTGGGGTCTGCAGCCTGTAGCCCTGGCCACCCAGCAGGTGTGGTGGGACCCTGCTCCTCTAGGTGAGACTGGGCTCTCCTGCATTTCCCCAGGGTGAAGCCTGCGTCCCCTCTGGCTGGGAATAGAGTCCAGCAGGGAGGACCAGCATGGGAAACATGATGTCTGTTCCGGGGTGTGAAGAGAGAGGGGAGGGCAGAGGGGGATCTGCTCATGCCCTGGGCATTGATTCCCTCCCTGCAGCCGGTACAGCCCTGCTGATGCCCTGTAGCCTGTGAGCCCAGGAGGTGGGACTCCCATCTGCTCTGGCTCTAAAGCTTTCTCAGCCGTTCAGACCCAGGAGGCAAAGCACCGGTGTGGGGACACCTCAGCAGTCAAAGGGGCTAAATGCCTGGCATGTTCCTGAGAACTTTTCTGCAGTCTCCCTGCACTGTTTTGACTCCTGTTGCCCATGGAGCAGAGACTCCTTTGGAGGATGGACTCACTGTGTGACTCTGAGGACAGGCTTGACCAGGGAGCACAAATGCCAGCAAGGCCTCAGCCCCACAACAGTGTTCCCTGCCCAGGACTCCACTTTCCAACTCTTTCCTTGTACAGGATTTGGGTTGTGAGGGACCACCGGAGATCTCCAGGACCACAATCTGCTCTTAGAAGGGCTAACTTTACAGTTAGATCACGTTGGTAAGTGCTTTCTCTTGGAGAGTTTTTAAAGATCTCCTGGCCTCTGCCCCAGTGCAGCTCAACTGTCATGGTTACTATTTTTTTTTCCTTCAACTCATTTGAAATTTCCCTTACTGCATCTTCTCCTTGTTGTCTCTTGTGCTTTCCTCCCCTTGGCCCCCAGCCACACCATTCCGTCTATGTTGACCGAGGACAATCACAGCCTCACCTCCAAGCACAGCCTTCCTGTGACCTCCTGGGACCATGCAGGTGAGCCATGCTGGCCAGCTCTAAGCAGAACTATGCACTGTGGGTCCCTACATGGTCTCAGAGGAGAGCATATGGAGACATAGCATGACCCAGGGCAGAGCCTGTGGGCTGACACCAGGACAGAGCCGTGATCAGCAGGGGTGAGAAGAGAAGACCTCCAGCAACTCCTCTCCACACCCTGGCAGGGAGTGACACACCCAGCGGTGCTCCTGAGAGAGGATGATGACACAGGACAGGGGACACTGTGAGCTGTGGTGTAGGGCACTGACCATCTGTGCTGGGTCTGCAAGTCCTGGCAGTTGATGTCGGTGGCTGCAGCCCCCGAGAGACCCCCAGCCCCAATAATAACAGTGAGTACCCTCCACAAGCATCAGGAGCAGCCCCGGCTGCAGAGAGACTGCTGGGACCACGTTGGCTGCACTCTCTATCCTGAACCTCCCACCCAGGATGCCCCTTGGGCTCCCTGGAGCCACAGTAGAGGAGAGTCCTGTCTCGCTGGGGTCTGGGAGCATTTGTGCGATTCCAGCAGTGTGGGAGCTTCCGGAGTGCTGTGGCTCCCGTCTGCATCTGGTTCCTGTGCTGGCCCAGCCCTGCTGCCCTGCATGTGGCCCCACGCAGCCAGGACAGGCAGCCTTCAGGGGTGGGGAAACATCTCCCCACCATGGTCCCCATGACAGCCCTCGGTGCCTTTGCCCCCATAGCCCTCCTGCCCAGCAGCCTCCCACCAGTCCCAAGCCCCACCCTGATCCTCTCCCCCCAGGGTTAGCAGAAGGCCATGCTCTGGGGTCTGCTGGGGTCTGGGCCCAAAGAGAGGCCAGGCAGGGTTGGCCATCCCCCCCCCATACATGTGCTGAGCCCAGCAAGCAGACGGAGCTGGTCACATTCCAAGATCACCCCTCACCAGCACCATAGGGAATGACCAGTGCTGGAAATGGCTGGTACGAGGGGCTGGGCCTAGGAGGAGTTTCCTGGGGCAGTTTCTCCTCTCTGTTCATGCAACAACAAGCTTGGCTGCATCTTCACACTGAGGAACTCTGCTTGAGGGTCCCATGGAGGAGGATGGTCTACAGGCCCAGTAGGCAGCCCCAGGACCTCCTCTGCATGCTCCCTGCTAGCCCAACAGAAGACCCAGGAGAGGACTCGTCCTCCAGGGCTCACAGCTGGATGCCCAGTCCTCCATCTGGACATGGAGCCTTGCCTAGGGGTTTCTTTTGGGGTAAGGACCAGCATGCGGGGTGGGAGAGATTGTCTCAAGGACATGTGCTGGGGACAGGGCCTGAGGGACAGCAGCTTTGGAGGAAGAGTCCAGCCTTCAGGCACTGCACCAGGGATAACCTACTTTATTACAGAGATACCGTGAGGGAGTCAGCTCTGACCCAGTGTTGGACACAACTTTATGTGGGTACCTGGTGAGACAGAGCAGTCTCAGTAAAAGTGGAATGCATCCAAGCATTTGTGTAGCAATGGGGTGACAAATAGTAACAACAACAGTAATAACAGTAATAATAAAAATAAAATGAACAAACAAAGCTCAGTCCTGGTACGTGACATAGGCGTAGTCATTTGTGGAGAGCAAAGGCAATTTTCCCACTGCTGAAAAATGTCCATGAAATCACTTTCCTCAGGGCATCTTTGAGCTCCTTGTTCCTCATGCTGTAGATGAGGGGGTTCAGTGTTGGAGGCACCACCGCATACAGAACAGCTACCACCAGATCCAGAGCTGGCGAGGAGATGGAGGGGGGCTTCAGGTACGCAAACAGGCCAGTGCTGACAAACAGGGAGACCACAGCCAGGTGAGGGAGGCACATGGAAAAGGCTTTGTGTCGTCCCTGCTCAGAGGGGATCCTCAGCACAGCAGTGAAGATCTGCACGTAGGACAGCACAATGAAAATGAAACACCCAAACATTAAAGAGCCACCCATCACAGTAATCCCAGCTTCCCTGAGGTGGGAGTCTGAGCAGGAGAGCTTGAGGATCTGTGGAATTTCACAGAAGAACTGGTCCACTGTGTTGCCTTGGCAGAGTGGTATTGAAAAGGTGTTAGCAGTGTGCAGCACAGCACTGAGAAAAGCACTGGCCCAGGCAGCTGCGGCCATTTTGACGCAAGCCCTGCTACTCATGAGTGTGCCATAGTGCAGGGGTCTGCAGATGGCAACGTAGCGGTCATAGGCCATGACTGTGAGAAGATAATACTCTCCTCCTAACAAGAAGACAAACAGAAAGACCTGGGCAGCACAACCTGAGTAGGAAATGGCCCTGGTGTTCCAGAGGGAATTAGCCATGGATTTGGGGACAGTGGTAGAGATTGAGCCAAGGTCGAGGAGGGAGAGATTGAGGAGGAAGAAGTACATGGGGGTGTGGAGGTGGTGGTCACAGGCTACAGCTGTGATGATGAGGCCGTTGCCCAGGAGGGCAGCCAGGTAGATGCCCAGGAAGAGCGAGAAGTGCAAGAGCTGTAGCTCCCGTGTGTCCGCAAATGTCAGGAGGAGGAACTCGTTGAGGGAGCTGCCATTGGACATTTTGCTATCTCCAGGCATGGGGGACTGTCCAAAGAAGAAAAGGCATTGAGAAGTTAGGAGAGACTTTTCGAGCAAAAATCCCCCAAATGTTGCAGTTCTCATGCAACCCCCCTCCCCCCCCCCCCCACACACATTGCCTCTGTCTTTATGAAGAGGATCTTTGTGCAGCTCCCTTGCTTGAGCTCCTCTTTGCTCTGGCTGAGTGTGCTGTGAGGAGCAGGGACGTCTGCCCACGGGCTCCAGAGGAATCAGTCCTGCTGTAAAGCAGTGGGTATAGGGGAATGGGGGTGACTAGCTCTGACATTCTCAATTTCTGTCAGGTGAAATCCACTCATCGTGTAAAAGGGTTTTTCCCCATCTTCACTCCCAATTCTAAAGAATGAGGGTTGAGGAACAGAGTTTCAGGGATTTTTTAAATTTTCTTCGAGATGCCCCTTTCACCCCTAGGGAGTTTTCCTCAAAGGTAGAAATCCTTGGCATTTCTACTGAGTCCTGAGAAACACGGATTCACTGTTCCTTGCTGCAGAGTGAGGACAGCTAGTCTTTCTGTTAGTCTCGTTGCCTCCTGTCCTGCGCTTGCAACTCTTGGAGCTGGAGTATGATCGCACTCATATGTTGCCCTTAAAAGAAACCAGCCACTGCTGAGAGCAGACGAGTCCAGTTTCAAAGTGCAGATCTCCAACCTTCTCACCCTTTCCCCAAGCACCTGAGGGAGGTCTCTACACTGCCCTTCTAGCCAAGGACACACAGGGCTCTTTTCAGATGCCCATATGCAGCTTCCCACCACCATCTCCATACTCTCAGCATCTCTGCACCTTCCTCATTTGTCTCTCAGATGTTGCAGAGGTGCTATGAGACAGCAGTGCCTTTCTGGAGGGCAGCTCGCAGCCTAGCAGGACACCACCAGGAAACAGTCCAAGGACCGTTAGGACTGGAAATGGGCTCTCCTTAAGGGAGAGTCAGCTCATTTCCCAACCCCACAGACAGCATTTCCTGGAGCCACACAGGTTAGAAGGGGGCTGGGGAAATCTCCTTCTCAGGCAGACCCCCTTTGTTCCACAACTTGCAGCATTGGTGTCTGAAATGCAGCTGAAACCCCCCCAAAGCCAGGGAGCCTGAGAGAAGAACAGGAGCATCATGGAGCGGAGGGGAAACAAGGAGCAGCACCATGATCCTGCTGCCAAGGGAGGCAAGGAGAGAGAAATAGATGGGCACTCGGGAAAGCCCTCACCTCACCCACCTGGGCATGCTGCCTCACACCTGGAAACATTTGCAGGGCAGTCACTCTCTGCCCCTTTGTCAGGCAGCACAAACTGGGCCCGTAGCAGGAGAGATGCCCCTATCCTCTGCTGGAGGTCTGGCTGCAGAGGAGGCGGCTCAGGCCCTGGACCCCATGGGTGTCAGGGCAGAGGCTCTGCTGGGTGGGAGAGGAAACACAGGGGGAGCTTGCTCAGAGGAAGGTGTCTGCATTGCAGGGACTGACTATGACTTGCCCAAATCCATCAGCCCATGATGTTTCTGTTAGCAATTCCCTCTCCTTCCCTGTCCATTTTTCCTACCTGGAGGAGTCCCTGCTGCCTGGAGCTTTCTCTGTCCCAACATCGTTTCCCTGTCGGTGCTCACAGACCCTGTCCCACCCTCTGTGTGCTCAGGTCTGCCCTACAGAAACCTTCCGGGATTGAGACCTGGTCAGGGGCATCTCTGTGCTTGCAGGTCCTAAGCAGCAGGTCACATAAACCCTGAGCAAGCCATGAAGGTGCTGCTGGTGTTGCTGTAGGTGGAGGTGGGGTTGAAGGACTTTGCTGACCTTTCTCACAGACCTATTGAGCTCTGAGAGCGAAGGTTTGTGAGTCCCAGTCCCTTGACAAACCAGCAAACTCTTTCCTTTTTCCTCCCTGCCCAAATTAGGAAACTGAAAACCCTGCAAGGAAAACTCCTTCCCTTTCGAGTACCCTTTTTTCAACTTCCTCTGTGCTGCAGGGACACGGCTCTGAATCACAGCCCTGGGCAGACCTGTGTGCACGTCCCAGCTTCACAGCCCTGCAGCTGTCCTTGGGAGAAGGTAGCAGCATGCCCTGTCCCTGTGACGGTGTGGCAGGGAATCCCTGCTCTGAAGCATCTCCTCCTCCCCAGCACTGGAGAAGCTGGGAGAGCGATCCATAGAAAACTTATGAGTGATGGGATGGAACAGGTTGAGAAGAGCCCTCCAGGAACCTCAGTAGCATTGCCCTGCACCCAGAGACTTACCGTGTCAAGGGCTGTGAAGATTTCTTCCACAATGAACTGTCAGCCGTCCTCCCACTCCACACTGCCTTTCACTTCTCTCTGTAGTGCCTCATCTCATGTCAGCAGAAGCAGGCAGCGCCTGCAGCCCTGCTGCTCTTTGCAGAGGAGCTGCTCCTGCACACAGCCGTTTCTCAGCAGTGCTGTCAGGTTGCCATGAGCTCCTACCATCCCAGGAGCCTGGCCCCACTTGGTAATAGTGGCCCAGCTGAAGTCCTGAATTTCTCTGTCCCTTGTGCTGCCTCCTCCTGGGAAATGTTCACTGAGGTAAACCAAAATAATCACCTTTGGTCCCTCTCTAAATAACGCAGAGAGACCAGTTACAGCACTGTCACTTGTTTCATCAGAGGATGGTTATCTACGAGAGGTGGAAACGTCCCACTTTGGAAATCCATATTCCCACGTCTTAACTAGGCAGGACACTTAGAAGAGGACAAGAAGGAAGCTCATGGACACATGGTTCAGGGGTTGATTCAGATGAGTCAATTTGGCTATCTCATGCCCGTTTTGAAGCCCTTGATATCCCCTGGGATGCAGTGGGATGCAGATCCCTCCTGTGAACTCCACAAACACACAGAAGGTGGGACTTCCCCTTGCCAAAACTGAAGTGAGCACAACATAGAGGTCTGCGTGTGAGCTCCTTGTCTAAGCTCCCATTGTAATCACTGGAGATGGAGGGTGGGGAGCCAGTTGCTCACACACAAACACCTGGTGACAGTTGAAGAGACAGAGGTGGTCCCAGGCATGTGCCAGTGTCTTCTTGCTCTGATTGAGCGACTGTGAGACCCACATCCTTCTGCAGCATCAGGTGGGGGCCAAGTGGGATATTTCCTTGGCCAGCTGAAAGGACACTAGATGCCCACTACGACTAGAACCCCACTCACTAGGAAGCTGAGACAGAAGAAGACCCCAGTGTTACAAACAGCTGTTGTAGTTCAGTGCAGACACTTGATGCAATGACATCAAAATAGAAACTGCTGCTGGCCTATCTGGGACTCAGGCAGAAACGGCCTCACAATCTGCACTGAAGCCATAAAGGCGATTCTGGCCTATCAGCAGCAGAGACAGAGGTGACTTTACATGAACCTACAGCAACAGAGAGCCTGCTGATGACACATAATTTATAGAGAAGAAAGTGACCTCACAATCAGCCTCAGAGCCATGTCCCCACTTTTGGCCTATCAGGTACCCAGGCAGCAGTGACCTCACAATGAACATACCAGCCATGTGCCAGTTCCTGGCCTATCACCACCAGAGACTCTGGTGGCATCACAAGAACCTACATGAGCCAAGAGCCTCCTGTTGGCCTGTCAGCTGCAGAGGAATAAGTGACCTCACAAGCAGAATCGAAGCCATGTGCCTGCTGCTGGCCTATCAGCACTCAGGCAGAAGGGATCTCAAAAGCACCTACCCCACTCATATGCCTGCTGCTGGCCTATCAGCACTCAGGCAGAAGGGACCTGACAAGCACAAACCCCAGCCATGGCCCTGCTCCTGCTCATGTTCTCACACAGAAGTGACCCTGTCACTGGCTCCCAGGAACGTGGGGAAAGTTGTTCTCTGGGACTGGCTTGCTTCTGCAGTGGCTTCCCAGGAGCTGGCAGAGGGCCTAGGAGGTAGCAGTGCCCTGGCCACAGGCACCCGTCAGCACCTTCACCTCACAAGCCATGGGACCTGTCCCTCCTTCCCCCCAGTCCTCTGAGTGACTAGCTGCTCTCCTGCAGGATGACAAGAGCCTGAGGTCTCCCTGCCCAACTGGAGGGCATCCTCCTGATGGACTCCCATAAGCCCTGCTGCCTGCTTGTCCACAAGCACCTGGCCTAGGAACTGCAGGGCGTTATCACAGCCCCAGGCAGTGCAGGGCTATGAGGATCCCACCAAGCCTCTTCTTCCAGCACTTCCTCAAGCAACATGCTTTGGAGGAAGAGGAATGGCCAGGTCCCATCTGTGCCCATCCAGTCAGCTGCAGGGAGCACCCTGGGGACTTGGTTTAGTTCAATACAAAGTAATTCTGGGTGTAGTGGCAGGGCTGGGAGTCACTGGTGCCTTCCCCACCACTCCAGGAGCTGAGACTGCTCCCCAGTGCTGAGGAGCTAAAAAGAAAGTTTTAGGTGCACAGAGAAAGGTCGGGAATACTGCAGGTCTCATTCAGGCCAGATGTTATGGGATCTCCTTCTGAGGGTGCTTCAAGGGTGGCTGTGATGTGACTCAGGTCCCTTGTGAGCCACACATTGGAGGCATCCTATAGTCTTCAGCCACCCAGGACTTGAAGGTCCCAGACTGAAATCTTTGCCTGAGTGCCCAGAAACTCCCCCTTGGATGGAAGGGGTCTCTCAAATCCTGCTGCCCTCCAACCCATGAAGGGATGTCAGGAAAAGACCCTCCTTCTCCCAGGTACTGCTGGTCATGGAAGAAACAGCCTTGCCAGAGAGGGGGTAAGTCCACCCGTTTTTGGAGATGTTTACTGGTGGGAATCCAGGCCTGAATTCTCCCTCTTTTGATTCCTTTCTACTTTCTTCCTCCATCTCTCTGACAGTGAGGTGTGTCACAAACCCATGCCATGAGCAGAGGAAGCCGTATGAAGCCCCGTTGCTTGGGGCTTGGGATCCTTGGCACCTCAGGAAGGTCACTGTCACTTGCTTTATCCAGGCCTTTGCTGTGAGGTCTTGTGCACACATTTCCTTTCTCAGGGGGCTCCCCAGGCTGCCCAGATTATCAGCGTGGCAATGCCCTGGCTCAGCTCTATCTCCACAGTCCTGATCTATTATGCAAGGGGAAAAAGAGAGTTCAGGGTAGACTGAGGTGTGACCAGAGGAAGTATCGCTGAAGAGCAGGGAAAGCATCAGTTTATAGCCACCCTCAGGACATTCAGTCCCAATCTTTTCTCTTTCAGACCAAACGCAGGCTGCATCCTGCAGCCACTGAAGTCAATGAAAAGCCAATGCCCCCCACATTGGTGTGCTTGAGCGTGAGCCCTAATGCTTTAATTAAAAAATTGGACTAGCAGATCGTGTTCTATCACTTCCAAATCGTATTCTTGACCATGCTATTAGAGGCAGAGTAAATCAGAAGTCCTGCTGGAGCTCTCCCCCGTGAGCAAGTCTGGGCACATCTGGCTCTAGTCACTTGGCCACTGGCAGAAATGCCATTTTGGGGGGATTGTTTCAAAATGTCTGCAGTCCCTGGGTCGATCATATTGCTCTCTCCAACATGGGTAGTCTGCCAGTTCTGCCTTTTCTTTATTTTATTCCTCATTGGTCGAGACTGCCAGGATATTTCCAGTGTCCCACTGCACTTGCCCTGCTGCCTGCACTCTTGGTAATACAAGCCAGGATAACGGTGGCCATCTTTGCTACAAGAGCACCTTGCTGACTTCTTGTCAACTTGATATCCACCATGACCCCCAGGTCCTTCCCCAGATCCTCTTTCTTGTCCTTCTTGAAGATAGATCTCATGTTTGGGGGGAAAGATGGGGAGGGCCAGGGCCCAGGCAGTGGCTGTGGGGCTGTGTCAGCTCCTGCTGCACCACTGGTCCCTGTGGTGTGGGGAGAGGGGACGGGAGATGGGGCAGCACAGGGGTGGCAGCAGGTCAGCAGGGCGGGGGCAGGGGACAGTGGGGGCTGCAGCAAGGGGTCGTGGCCAGTGTTTCTGCAGTGCAGTTGCTCTTGTGTTCATCTCACATGCAAAAGTCCTGCACTGACCCCAGGCAGGAACAGGCCATTTCCCTGGTGCCCCTTCCCCCCTCCCAGCAGGACAGGGACATGCAAGGAGGGCGCTCTGACATATCCCTGCTCTCCAGAGAGCATTTCCCCAGGTCAGTGTGTCTGTGCATCGGTGCTGGCCTGCTCGGACATTCCTGGACCCTCCCCTGTGATCCCCGTGGGGCCCCAAGCTGGCAGTGCTGCTCTGCAGAGCGAGTGGCTGTGGGGCAATGGGGCCATGGGGTGACTCCACGCTGGCTGTTGTGGTCAGGGTGGGAAGTAGATCCAGCCGGATGGGCATCATTGCACCTGACAACCCCTACCAAAGGGTCTGTGGCCATGGACAATGCTCTGAGCAATCACAGGGCATTTCAAATGCTCAGGCTGTGTTCAGGGACGTCCCTAGAGCCAGCCCATGGTTTTTCATTGAAGGTGACATGAACCACTCTCCAAGTTCCCTTCCCTGTGCCTGCAGGGTCCACACTGCCTCTAGTCAGACTGCAGAGCGCTCACTAGCCTGGACATTCATTGGTTTATCGCTTTACCTTTGGGTGACTCCACTTGATCTTGTGAAGCTCCATTCACTGTCCACCCCGAGAGAGACGGTGCACTTGGAGATGCCCTGTGCTCTCCTGGGAGAATCCATACTCCCTTTGAGAAGGACAGGCATCAGTCTCCAGCCCTGTCAGATGGGAGATACCGCTTGACCATTCATCACCTCCAGGAGCACTGGGCACCCACAAGTGACAACTGAATCCAACCTTCCTTCCCTGACAAATCACCCCTTGAGTTCATCGCCTTGAGCCCAGGAGATCCCCTGAAAAGCAACAGGCCCTTTCAGGGTGAAAGTCCTTGAGCACATTTTTGACTCCAGCTTTGGAAAAAGAGCACAACCTTCAAGCACGGAATTGAGGAAATCCTCTTTTTTTAAAGAGACCACGTCTGCCACAGTGATAGACAAATTTCCAGAAGGCCTCTGGGTCAGAGAGACTGGGTGTTTACTCCTAGAGAAGTGGAAGGAATTCATACCTTTGTGGACTGACATGATTATCACAGGGAGAATGCCCAAAGCACAAGAGTTGTCTGAGAGAAACTAGAAACCCCTTGTGAAGAGGGATGGGCAGGTTATTTCTGCTGAACTAGTACCAGCTGAATCAGTTTCTTCAGTGCATCCCTGAGCTCCTTGTTCCTCACGCTGCAGATGAGAGGGTTCACTGCTGGAGGCACCACCGAGTACAGAACAGCCACCACCAGATCCAGAGCTGGGGAGGAGAGGGAGGGGGGCTTCAGGTAGGCAAACAGGCCAGTACTGACACACAGGGAGACCACAGTCAGGTGAGGCAGGCACATGGAAAAGGCTTTGTGCCGGCCCTGCTCAGAGGGGATCCTCAGCACAGCAGTGAAGATCTGCACGTAGGACAGCACAATGAAAATGAAACACCCAAACATTAAACAGAGACTAACCACAATGAGCCCAACTTCCCTGAGGTAGGCATCTGAGCAGGAGAGCTTGAGGATCTGCGGAATTTCACAGAAGAACTGGTCCACTGTGTTGCCTTGGCAGAGTGGTATTGAAAGGGTGTTAGCAGTGTGCAGGAGACCATTGAGAAACCACTGCCCCAGGCAGCTGCTGCCATTTTGGCACAAGTTCTGCTGCTCATTAGTGTGCCATAATGCAGGGGTCTGCAGATGGCAACGTAGCGGTCGTAGGCCATGACTGTGAGAAGAGAATACTCTCCTCCAAACAAGAAGAAAATGAGGAAGACCTGGGCAGTACATCCTGAGTAGGAAATGGCCCTGGTGTTCCTCAGAGAATTGGCCATGGATTTGGGGACTGTGGTGGAGATGAAGCTGAGGTCGAGGAGGGAGAGGTTGAGGAGGAAGAAGCTCACAGGGGTGTGCAGGTGGTGGTCGCAGGCTACAGCTGTGATGATGAGACCGTTGCCCAGGAGGGCAGCCAGGTAGATGCGCAGGAATAGTGAGAAGTGCAAGAGCTGCAGCTCCCGTGTGTCTGCAAATGCCAGGAGGAGGAACTCATTGAGGGAGCTGCTGTTGGACATTTGCTCTGCCTTGGTTCAGGGCACTGTCCAAGGAAGAAAAGGCACTAACAAGTTAGAACAGGCTTCCCTGAGCAAAACCCAGTCCACTCCTAATAGCACCCCCCATATTGCCCTTCTCCTTTGCCTTCATTCAGATCCCTTTCCTGACTTCTAGCTCATGCTGCATGCGTAGTGCCGGGGCCTCTGCCCATGGTCTCCAGAGGAGTCAGCCCTGCTCTGCTGGGGGGTGAAAATGGAGATGTCAGACTGCCCTGTGCATTTGGTGGGCGTCCCTGGGGATGGGCACCATGAGCTGAGTGAAGGGCATTATGACCCGTGACTCAGTGGCAATAGTCTCTTTTTATCCTTGTGAGAGACCAATACAGCACTCATGGCAGCTGACTCTGAAAGAGAAGGTCCTTGTGAGGGATTCATCTCTCCCAACCTTGCCCTCCTCAACAGAAGTGTCTGTTTCTGGATCAATCACAGCAGCTCCCACTCTGCCAAGGGAGAGAAGCAGTACAGTGAAGGCAGGGGCTGACCTGACCCTCTCCACACACCTCTGTCCCAATGAGATGGACCCTGTCCTCATGTCAGTTTACCATCTTCCCTCTTTCTCCAGGCACTGTAGTGGCACTGGGAAGTGACTAGCTCTGAGGTGCGCATCCTGCAGCAGATTACATCCACCTGTCTTGTGGAAAGGCTGTGAACATGTAAACAGTGATTTTCTGCAGAAAATGGGCTGCAGGGGAGGGGTCTGTTTCTGTATTTTAGTTTTCAGACGCCTCCATCACACCCTGGGAGCCTTCTTGGATGGGGAAGAAATCTTTGGCATTTCAGTTGCTCTCAGCATGAGCACTTGTGCACCCCAAGAGGAAAAAAGGGCTCACGGTGACTTTGTACAGAGCCAGGGGATCTGGTCTGTCCATGAGTCTTGCCCCTCTCTGCCCTGTGTTCGCAACTCTCCCAGCTAAAGGACAATCACACTCACAAATTACTTTAAGAAAGAAAGGGGGATGGAACTGAGAGTGGAGGGGTTCCGTTTCAAAGTGAAGCTTTCCAAATTCTTCTCTCTCAGCCCACATGTGGAGAGAGTGCTACGGAGAGCTCTTCAGAGCGTTTGATGCTGTTTCTGACTCACATGACCAGCACAAGGACTCTCAGCTATCACACATATGTTACGGGAGAGCTGTGGTCTTCTGGAGGGCAGCTTGCAGCCTGGCAGGACACCCTAGAGAGACAGTCAAGAGGGCTAAAGATGGGGCTTCTTCTTAAGGGAGAATGAGATCATTCCCCTACCAGATGAAATGCATTGCCTAGAAGGTTGGAAGGGGACTTGGACATGCCACTGCCATGAAGACAACTGCATGCAGCACCCACAGGGTCAATGCCTTAACTGCAGCTGAACCCCCCTCCTTCAGCCCAGAGGGCACGAGAGCAAGAACCAGAGCAGCAGAGAGAGGTGAAGAAGCAAGGAGCAACACTGTGATGCTCCTACCACAGGGAAAGCAAGGAGCGAGAGACAGAAGGGCAGTCAGGAAAGCCTTCCCCTCACCCAGCTGTGCACACCACTTCCCAGACGGCAACATCACAGGACAGTCTCTCTCAGCCCCTTTGTCACACAGTGGGAAATGGGCACACTGCAGGAGAGATGCCCCGCTCCTCTGCTGCAGCTCAGGCTAGAGCATGAAGCTCATGCCCTGGCCCCCTTGGCCTTGAGGGCAGAGGCTGTGCTGGGTGGGAGAGGAGACCCAGGGGGCTTGCTTAGAGGAAGAGGTCTGCATTGAAGGGCATGACAGGGAGGTCTCCAAATTCCCCCTCCCACAGCATTTATGATTCTAGTTTCCTCTCATTCACGGATCATATCTTCACTGCTCGGAGCTTTTCCTCCTGGGAGCTGTTTCTCTCTCCCATGTCTTTTCCCTGCCAGCACTCTGCAAACAGGAGGAATATGAAAGCACCGACTCAGGAGAGCCCTTCTGTTTAAGGTAACCCCTGTCCCTGCCTTGACTGTCCTCTAGAAAAGGCCTCTTGGAAATATCGTGGGGGCGAGCTGGAGCTGAGAGCAGCCCTGACCCACACAGCACCCTCTCAGCAGGAGAATGAACCAGCCCTCCTGTGGTTTTCCCCTCCCACCCAGAGCTTCGCCCTGCAGTGCTGTGGGGAGCTCCATGGGCAGGCTGAGTGCTGACCCTCGCAGGCGGCAGAGTCACTGCCCCGGTCACACAGCACTTTGGGGTGCAGGGATACTGCTCTGAATTCCAGCCCTGGAGATTCCTGCTGAAGATCTCCAGCACCATGATCTGCTTTGAGATGGTCTAACTTTACAGTTAGATGAGGTTGGAAAGTGCTTTCTCCAGGAGAGTTTTTAAAGGTCTCCTGACCCCTGACCCACTACTGCTCCACTATCATGGTGACTGTTTTTTTTTTTTTTTTTTCTTAAACTTCTCTCTTGTGCTTTCCTCCCCTTGGCCCCCAGCCACACCATCCCATCTACGTTGACCGAGGACAATCACAGCCTCACCTCCAAGCACAGCCTTGCTGGGATCTCCTGGGACCGTGCAGGTGGGCCATGGTGGCCAGCTCTAAGCAGACATACATGCTGCAGGTCCCTACATGGTCTCAGAGGAGAGTGTATGGAGACATAGCATGACCCAGGGCAGAGCCTGTGGGCTGACACCAAGGCAGAGCTGGGGTCAGCAGGGCTGAGAAGAGAAGCTCCAGCAGCTCCTTCCCACACCTGGGCAGGGAGTGATGCACCCGACAGTGCTCCTGAGAGGGGATGGTGACACAAGAGACGGGGAGCACCGTAAACTGTGGTACTGAGCACTGAGCATCTGTGCTGGGTCCGGGAGTCCTGGCAGGTGGTGCTGATGGCTGCAGCCCCCAAGAGACCCCCAGTCCTGCTAACAGCAGTGAGTCCCCTCCACGACTGTTGGAAGCTTCTGGAGTGTTGTGGCTCCCATCTGCACCTCATCCCTGCACTGGCCCAGCCCTTGGTGCCCTGGCTACTATGGCCCTCCTGTTCAGCAGCCTCCCACCAGTCCCCAGCCCTGCCCAGCCCTCATCCTGTCCCCCTGGGGTTAGTAGAAGGTCTGCTGGTGCTTGGCCCCAGGGACAGAGGCCAGGCAGGGCTGATCATCCCCCCCATATAGGTGCTGAGCCCAGCAGGTAGACGGAGCTGGTCACATTCCAAGATCACCCCTCACCAGCACCATGGGGAATGGCCAGTGCTGGAAATGGCTGGTATGAGGGGCTGGGTCTGGGAGGAGGTCCTGGGGCAGTTTCTCCTCTCTGCTCATGCAACAACAAGCTGGGTTGGATCTTTGTTCTGACAGACCCTGTGTGAGGTCCCCCATGGGAAGAGGATGGTCTACAGGCCCAGTAGATGGTCCCAGGACCTCCTCTGCATGCTTGCTGCCAGCCCTGCAGAGGACCCAGGAGAGGGCTCATCCTCCCTGGGCTCACAGCTGGGTGCCAGTCCTCCAGCTGGGCATGGAGCCTTGTCTGGCGGTGACATCTGGGGTATGGACCAGCACACAGGGTGTCTGAAGACACACAGATTGTCTGAAGGAGATGTGCTGGGGACAGGGCCTGAGGGACAGCAGCAAACTGATACGGCTCCTGGGTCATGCTGCCTTCAATGCAAGCTCCCACAAGGGCTCCCAACCTTCTTTTTGGTGCCACCCGTCAGGAGGGATGATGGCACAAGGAGCTGGGAGGGTGGGGAGCGTTAATCCTTCTTCAGGCACTTCCCAGGCCATGTGGAGGGCCAGCAGAGCAAGGACTTCTGGCTCTGCACCATGAGCTTGCTTTACTGTAACCACACTCTGAACATTGTCTTGGATTAAATGTCAGCATTTTTCTCTCCAAGATACTTTCAAGCCCAGTTCCACTTCCTTCTCATCTCTCCCAATCCCTCCTCTGATCTCCTTGCCATTCCGCGCCCCCCCCCCCAGCCCCATTTTCGTGCGGAGCCCTGAGCTAACGGTGCTGCTCTGCACAGCAAGCAGGCTGTGGGGCCATGGGGTGACTCTGCACTGTCCGTGCTGGTCAGATTGGGAGGCAGATCCAACCAAACAGGGATCGTGGCCTCCAGTCCCTGCAGGTGACTGCAGATGTGGCAGGTGCTTGGAGGGACTATGGAGTATTTCCAAAGCTACTAGTTGTGTCCAGGTGCATTTCTAGATCCTGCCCCTGGTATTTCATTGACCATGACATGAATCACTCTCTAGTCTCCCTTCCCCATACCAGCTGTGTCCCCAGTGCCTCTCCTGCGATTGCAAAGCCCTCTTTTGCCTGCACATCCCTGGGTTAAGTGCTTTAAGTTTAAGTGCCTCCGCCTTGGAGCATTTCCCACTTTGTGAGGTTCCACTCACTGCCCACTCCAGGCACATGCTGTCCCAGGAGATCCCCTGTGTTCTCCTGGCACCTCCAGATTCCCCTCCAGAAGGATGGACATCTGACACTAGGCCTTAACATGTTGGACAGCTGTGGGCATGTAAATCTGTGACCATTCATCCCCTCCACTGTCACTGGAGACTGATTGGTGAGTCCTAAATCCATCCCTTGGTCTCTAAAGGATCATAATATGGTTATGAGCTTTTTCCTCCCGAACCCATGGACAACCCTGTGCAAGAGGCCCTTCTGGGGTGCAGTTCCTTGGGGCTACTCTTGACACCAGCTTTGGAAGAAAAGCCCAGCCTTCAGGCACAGCACCAGGAAGAACCGACTTTATTACAGAGATTCTGTGAGGGAGGCAGCTCTGACCCAGTGTTAGACAAAATTTGATGTGGATACCAAGTGAGACAGAGCAGCCCCAGTAAAAGTGGAATGAATCCAAGCATTTGTGTAGCAACATGATAACAAATATTACTACTAATAGTAATAATAGTCATAATAAAAATAAAGTAAACAAACAAAGCTCAGTCCTGGTATGGGACACAGTGAAAGTCATTTGTGGAGAGCAATGGCAATGCTACCACTGCTGAAAAATGTCCATGAAATCACTTTCCTCAAGGCATCTTTGAGCTCCTTGTTCCTCATGCTGTAGATGAGGGGGTTCAGTGTTGGAGGCACCACCGCGTACAGAACGGCCACCACCAGATCCATAGCTGGGGAGGAGAGGGAGGGGGGCTTCAGGTAAGCAAAAAATGCGGTACTGATGAACAGGAAGACCACAGCCAGGTGAGGCAGGCACATGGAAAAGGCTTTGTGCCTGCCCTGCTCAGAGGGGATCCTCAGCACGACTGTGAAGATCTGCATGTAGGACAGCACAATGAAAATGAAACACCCAAACTCTAAACAGACAGTAACCACAAGAAGGCCGACTTCCCTGAGGTAGGAGTCTGAGCAGGAGAGCTTGAGGATCTGGGGAAGTTCACAGAAGAACTGGTCCACTGTGTTGCCTTGGCAGAGTGGTATTGAAAAGGTGTTCCCCGTGTGTAGCACAGCAGTGAGGAAACCACTGGCCCAGGCAGCTGCTGCCATTCTGACACAAGCTCTACTGTCCATGATGGTCGCGTAGTGCAGGGGTCTACAGATGGCAACATAGCGGTCATAGGCCATGACTGTGAGAAGAGAATATTCTCCTCCAAAGAAGAAGAAAACCAGGAAGACCTGTGCAGCACATCCTGAGTAGGAAATGGCCCTGGTGTCCCACAGGGAATTGGCCATGGATTTGGGGACAGTGGTGGAGATGGAGCCAAGGTCGAGGAGGGAGAGGCTGAGGAGGAAGAAGTACATGGGAGTGTGGAGGTGGTGGTCACAGGCTATGGCTGTGATGATGAGGCCGTTGCCCAGGAGGGCAGCCAGGTAGATGCCCAGGAAGAGCGAGAAGTGCAAGAGCTGCAGCTCCCGTGTGTCCGCAAATGCCAGGAGGAGGAACTCAGTGAGGGAGCTGCTGTTGGACATCATGCTCCCTCTGGGCATGGGGGACTGTCCAGGGAGGAAAAGACATTGAGAAGTTAGGAGAGACTTTTCAGGCAAAAAAACCCCCCAAAAGTTGCAGTTATCGTACAAGCCCCCACATTGCATCTCTCTTTACTGAGAGGATCTTTGTGCAGCTCCCTTGCTTGAGCTCTCCTTTGCACTGGCAGAGTGTGGTACTGTCAGGAGCAGGGGCTTCTGTCTGTGGACTCCAGAGGAGTCCATCCTGCTGTACAGTAGTGGGAACGGGGGAAGGGAGGTGACTAACTCTGACATTCAAACTTTCTGTCAAATGAAATCCACTCGCCTTGTGGAAGGGCTTTTCAGCATCTGCACCACCACTTCTAAAGAATGAGGTTTGAGGAACAGAGTTTCAGGGATTTTTAAATAGTGTTTATTTTCTTTGAGATGCACCCGTCACCCCTGGGGAGTGTTCCCTAAAGGCAGAAATTCTCAGCATTTCTGCTGTGAGTTCTGAGAAGATCAGATTCACTGTCACCTACTGCAGAGTGAGGAGATCTTGTCTGTCTGTTAGTCTTGTTCCCAGCTCTCCTGCGCTTGCACCTCTTTGAGTGAAGGATGATGTTACCCCAAAAAGAAACCAGCAACTGCTGAGAGCAGAGGACTCTAGTTCCAAGGTGCAGATCTCCAACCTTCTCACCCTTTCTCCAGGCACCTGACAGAGCTCTCCACACTCCCCTTCTAGCCAAGGACACACAGGGCTCTTTTCAGATGCTCATCTACAGCCTCCCACCACCATCTCCATACTCTCAGCATCTCTGCACCTTCCTCATGGGTTTCTCAGATATCACAGAGGTGCTCTGAGACACCACTGCCTTTCTGGAGGGCAACTCACAGTCTGGCAGGACACCACAGGGAAACAGTCAAAGGGCCATTAGGACTAAAGATAGTGTCTCCTTAAGGGAGAGTTAGCTCATTTCTCAACCCCACGGACTGCATTTCCTGGAGCTTCACAGGTTAGAAGGGGGCTGGGGCAAACTCACTCTCATACAGACGTTCCAGAACTTGCAGCCTCAGTGTGTGAACTGTGGCTGAGAACACTCAACCCCAGGGAGCCCGAGAACAAGAATGGGAGCATCATGGAGAGGAGGGGAAAGAAGGAGCAACCCCATGATCCTGCTGCCAAGGGAGGCAAGGAGAGAGAGACAGACGGGCACTCAGGAAAGCCCTCGCCTTACCCAGCTGGGCAATGTACCCTGTAGACAGTGACATTGCAGGACAGTTGCTCTCAGCCCCTTTTTTAGGCAGCACGAACTGGGCCTGTAGTAGGAGAGAGGCCCCTCTCCTCTGCTGGAGGTCTGGCTGCAGAGGAGGCGGCTCAAGCCCTGGACTCCATGGCTGTCAGGGCAGAGGCTCTGCTGGGTGGGAGAGGAGACACAGGGGGAGCTTGCTCAGAGGAAGGTGTCTGCGCTGGTGGGACTGACCATGACTTGCCCAAATCTATCCTTCCATGACATTTCTGTTTGCAGTTCCCTCTCATTCCCTGCCCATCTCTGCTGCCTGGAGCTGTCCCTGCTGGGAGCTCTTTCTCTGTTCTAACGTCTTTTCCCAGTTAGTGCTCACAGATCGCATCACACCTTTTCTCTGCTCAGTTCTGCTCAACAGAAACCTCCCAGGACCGGCCACTGGCCAAGGGTAGTTCTGTGTCTGCAGGTCCTAAGGAGCAAGTGACACAAACCCTGATGAGCCCAGGGAAGGTGATGCCGTTGCTGCTGTAGGTGGAGGTGGAGTTGAAGGGGCTTGCTGAGGTTTCTCACAGACCTATTAATCCCTCAGAGTAAAGGTTTAGGACTCTCAGTTCTTTGCCAAAACAAAAACAAAAACAAAAACAAACAAAAAAATTCTTTCCTTTTTTTCTCCCTGCCAAAATTAGGGAACTGAAAGCACAGACACCAGAAATAAAGCTCCTTCCTTTGGAAGTAGCCCTTCTCTTGACCTTTCTCTTGAAAAAAACCCTCAGACATGTCCTGTGCATGAGCTGGAGCTGTGAGCAGCCCTGACCCACGCAGCACCCTCTCAGCAGGAGAATGAACCTGCCTTGCTGGGGGTCTCTCCTCCCACCCAGAGCTTCTCCCCACAGTGCCATGGGGATTTCCCCAGGCAGGCTGAGTGCTGACCCTTGCAGGCTGCAAAGTCACTGCCCCGGGCACACAGCACCCTGGGGCACAGCAACACTGCTCTGAATTAAAGCCGAGGCAGACCTAGGTGCACACCCTGACTTCACGCCACTGCAGCCATCCCTGGCAGAAGGTGGCAGGATGCCCTGTCCCTGTGATGGTGTGGCAGGGAATCCCTGCTCTGAAGCTTCACCTCCTCTGCTTATGCACTGGAGGAACTGGGAAAGCGATCCTTAAAAAGCCTATCAGTCATGGGATGGGCTGGGTTCAGAAGACCCCTCCAGGAACCACAGTAGCATTACCCTGCAACCAGAGACTTACTGTGTCAAGGGCTGTGAAGTTTTCCCCGACAATGAGCTCTCCTCTGTCCTCACACTCCGCACTGCCTTTCACTTCTTGCTGTCTTCTCTCATCTCATGTCCGCAGTTGCATGCAGTACACAGAGCCCTGCTGCTCTTTGCAGAGGAGCTGCTCCTGCACAAAGCTGTCTATCAGCAGTGCTGACAGGTTGCCATGAGCTCTCTCTGTCCCCAGAGACTGGCCCTGCTTGGCAATAGTGACCCAGCTGAAGGCATGAACTTCTCTGTCCCTTGTGCTCCCTCCTCCTGGGAAATGTTCCCTGAAGTAGACTAAAATAACCAGCTCTTTTCCTTTTCTAAAGAGTGCAGAGAGACTGATTCCAGCATTGCAATTTATTTCATCAGAGCATGGCTATCTATGAAAGGTGGAAATGTCCCACTCTGGAAGCCCCGATTCCCCTCTCTTAATTAGGCAGGACACCTAGATGGGAACAAGAAGGGAGCTCATTGGCACATGGTTCAAATATTGATTCAGATGAGTCAGTTCTGGCTTCTCAGGCTGGTTTAGAAGGTCCTGGGCTACACTGGGATTCAGATCCTTCTCGTGAGCTTCATAAAAAACATGAAGGGGGTGGGAGTCCCCTTGCCCAGGCAGAAGTGAGCACAGCACAGATGTCTGCATGCAAGATCACGGTCTATCCTCCCATCGTAATCACTGGAGATGGAGGGTGGGAGTCAGTTGCTCACACACAAACACCTGGGGAGATTGGAAGAGACAGAGGTGCTCGAAGGCATGTGCCAGTGTCTGCTTGCTCTGATGGAGCAACTATGAGACCCAGATCCTTCTGGAGCATGAGGTGGGGGCCAGTCAGGGAATTGCCTTGGCCACTTGAAATGATACTAGATGCCCACTGCTGCCAGAGCTCCACTCACTAGGAAGCTCAGACAGATGCAGATCCCGACATTGCAAACAGTTGATGTCATCCTGTGCAGGCACTTGATTCAGTGACATAGAAATAGGCCTGCAGGGCCGTGTCAGATGCCTGGGGTGTCCAGCACAACCACATGTCTCTAGCAGATACAGCATGGGACCTCTAGGAAAACCATGCCCCTTTGGAGTGGTTGATGGGCAAGTGCCCTAGGACAACTCAGGTTTCCTATCAGTGCCCAAACAACTGGATCCCACCACTGCCTTTAGGCCAAGCCCTTCCGATCTACAGCCAAGCATGCTTCACAAATGGGAGAGGCACATCACAGCAAGGTCTCTGCTCTAGTCTCTGCATTCTTAAAACCTTCCAACTTTCCTCCCCCTGCACTTCTTCTCACCCTGCCAGATGATATGAACTGGGACTGGGCTAATGGTGTCCACAGGCTGCCAAATCATAGGCTGCCCAGGGCCAGGAACTTCAGTGGCACTTGTCCTTCCTGGAGATTCCTGCTACTTCCTGGAGATTCACCTCTGTCACAGGCCCCAAGGTGCTACAAATCAGCTCAGGCAGCTAATCTCTCTCCCGCCAGGACTGCACAGCCCAGCTCTGTTTCTCCCTGGCCTTGGGCACTGCAGGCTTTGCTCTCTTACTTACTCGTTTCACCATTACATTACCACTGCTCTGTACACCAGCATGTCTCTGCTCTGAAGTGGGGCCATTGCACACACACTGTCTTTGTCTCTTGGTAACAGGATTCATCAGGACCAGTGTGATCTCTGAGCCACAGCTGAGGCTCTGTAGATGAAATATATGTGAATGCATGCAGCCTGGGGTACAGGCAGGAGCACAAGCTGTCACAGGACTGCAACATCATTGGAATAACTGAGATGTGTTGGGACCACTCACACGACTGGCAGGCTGTGCTGGTAGGGTACAAGCTCTTCAGGAGAGACTGTCAGGGAAGATGAGCAGGCAGCATGCCCTTTGTGTGGAGGGGCAGCTCGGGTGTGTGGAGCGCTTCCTTGGAAGAGGCAAGGATTTAGGTGGGTGCTTGTGGGTGAGCATCAGAGTTAGGGTGACATTGTGATGGGAGCTACAGACCACCCAATCAGGGTGAGGAGGTGGATGCAGTCTCCTTTAAGCAACATGAGGAAATCTGTGGATCACAGGCCCTGGTTCTTGTAGGGGAGACTTTAATCTTTCTGACATGAACTGAAAGGGCAAACAGCAGAGTGCAAGCAGTGCAGGAGGTTTCTGGAGGGCATCAGGGACAGCTTCTTAGCACAGCTGCCTGATGGGCCAATAATCTTGATGCTTTCTTTTATCTAGAATTTCAAAAAGAGAGGAACTGATCGGGGGTGGGATAGTCAGTGTCATACTTTCCTACAGTGACTATGAAAAAGTAGAGTCCCAGATCCTGAGCAGAGTGAGGAAGGGCAGTAGTGGAGCACAGACCCTGGACTTCAGAGGAACAGGCTTTGGCCTGTTGAGGGGACTGGTGGGGATCCCATGGCAGGCAGTTATGAAGGGACCAGCAGCTCAGGAAAGCTGGCAGGTCTTTAAGGACAGCACCTGCCAAGCACAAAAATGATTCATCCCGATACTCAGTAAAACTTGCTGACATCTCAAGTGGTCGGCTTGGCTACAGTGGGAGCGAGGACTGAGCAATAAGGCAGCATATTGGAAGCAGGAGGAGGGAGAGGCTGCAATGGAGAAATTCAGAAACATTGCCCAGCAAAGAAGGGATGGTGTTAGGGAAGCCAAAGCTCCCCTAGGACTGTCACTTGCAGGGAACATCAAGAGCTTGAAGAAGAGCTGCTATGGCTTCAGCTGCAGTAGAAGAATAAAAAGGAAAATGTTGGCTCATTGCTGGATCGGGCAGGGAATCTAGTAACAGCAGACACAGGTAGGACTGAGGAGCTCAGTGCCTTCTTGGCTTCAGTCTTTGCCAACACAGTCTCCTAGGCTGTTGTGCCTAGAGTCAGGACTTCAGAGGAGAGAAAAAAAAACCCAAAACAACCAACGGTGGGTGATGACTGAGTGAGGGATGACTTGCATGAACTCAACCCATACAAGTCTATGAGACTGGATGGGCTGCATCACAAGACACAGAGGGCTGGCCGCTATCGCACTGTAACAAGGCCATTCTCTATCATCTTAGAAAGGTTGTGGAGATCAGGGGAGGTTCCAGTGACCAGAAGAAGGAATATGTTGTGCCCGTCTTCAAAAAAGGCCACAAGGACAACCCAGGGAGCTGCAGGCCATTCAGCCTCACTTTGGTGGGGAGTGTATCATGGAGTGAATCCTCTCGCATCACGCTCCTGGGCACGTGGAGGAGAAGAAGGTGCCTGGGAGCAGTCAGCATGGATTTACTGAACATAAATCATTCCTGAGCAACCTGATTGCCTTCATGGTAAAAGGCCCGTACCTGTGGAGGAGGAGAGTAGTGGATGTCATTTGCCATGATTTTAGTAAGGTGTTTGACACTGTCTCCAACAATATCCTTCTATACAAGTAAGGCATTACAGTAGGCTGGGTAGACAACTGGTTGGATAAAAAGCTCGTTGGATGATCAAGCTCAGAGGGCTTTTGTGAATAGGTTGTGCTTTACCTGTAAGCCAGTGACAAGAGGAGTATGCAGGGCTCCATTCAGGGCCTTGCACGGTTTAATACGTTCATCAGTGACCTGGAGGACACAACTCTCATCACATCTGCAGATGGCACCTAATCAGAAGAACAGTCATAAGGTTTGAAAGGCCCTGTGATTGCTCAGAGCATCGTCCATGGCCACAGACCCCTTGGTTGGGGTTGTCAGGTGCAATGATGCCTGTCCAGCTGGATCTGCTTCCCACCCTGACCGCCACGGCCAGTGTGGAGTCACCCCAAACCCCATTGCCCCACAGCCACTCACTCTGCAGAGCAGCACCGCCAGCTCGGGGCCCTGTGGGGAGGATGGAGGAGGGTCCAGGAATGTCCGGGCAGGCCAGCATTGATGCACCCACCTGGGGAAAGGTCCTTGGGGGAGCAAGGACTTACCTAGAGAAGAGGAAAGGAGCAATTGTGTGCTGGCAAGGAGGAGTAAATGAGAAAGAGAAATCTGTTTCTCTGTATGTCAACTAAGGGCAGGCTGCTGTGTGCCTGGGGCAGCAGGAGCTGCCGGAGGAGCCCCAGGGCAGGGACTCTTGTGCTGTGCTGGAGAGAGGGGCTGGCACAGGGGTCTGCAGGCAACCTGGAGGTAGGGAATCTGCTGGACACCAGAACAAGGTACACAGAGTGCCAGTGTCCTCTGTGTCCTTGTGCCACTGGGGTCAGTTCCAGCTTGGGGGCTGATGGGGCAGCTGACACACACCCCTCTCTGCCCCCTGGAGCTGCTGTGCCTGCAGAGGGTCTGGGACAGCTGGGTGAGTGCCCAGAGCTCTGCAGCCCCCTGCAGCGGGCACTGCTGGGGCCACCACCATCCTGGGCTGCTCTGCTGGGTGAGCCGGGGAGAGGGCAGGGGAGGTGGGGAGAGGCAGGGAGGGTCTGGTCTGGTCTGGAAAGGGCCCAGGAGAGGAAAACACCAATGTCAGCTCAGCTGTGTGAACAGGCAGGGTGAGGACACACACCAGGGGGTTGTGGTGCAGAGCCAGGTCTTGTGGAGGGGAACCAAGACATGCCAGGTGCAGAAGAGAGGAGGCCTCTCTGTGCCCTTGGCTGCAGGGACCGACCACGGAGGTGCCCCCGGGCATTCGTTACAGACCAGCCTCTCACATCGACCGTTTCCGACCCTGGCCACGCACCCCAGGTGTCTGCATTTTGCTGCATGTCCAGCTCCTTCCTGCTAGGCTCAGTGCCTTTATTGAGGGGAACAGCCAGCGCTGCCTGGCCTCCTTCCCGGTCCAGACCCTGGCAGAATCCAGGGGATGGCTGTGTGCTAACCCCCGTGTGGGACAAAGCTAGGGAAGGGCTGGGGCCGGGCGCTGGGGGAGGCTGGTAAAGCAGGAGGGCTGTGGGTGTATGGGCATTGAGGGCTGTCGTGAGGACCATGCCAGGGGGTCGTTCCCCCATCCCTGAACGCACTCTGCCCTGTGTGATGCCTGCACAGTGGGGCTGTGAGAGTGTGTGTGGGAGCAGGGACAGGGCACAGATGGAAGCCACGATGCTCCTCAGCGCTCCACTGCAAAAGGGAAACTCCCAGGAGAGCTCTCCCAGCCCTGCCCCATGAGCTCTTGTCCCTGCTCCAGCCAGGCCAGAGCAGAGGCCGAGGACCAAGAGGTCCCTCAGGCAAAATGGGGGCCAGCCTTGTGGAGCTGGCCCTGAGCACCTCAGGACAGGCAGAGCGCCCTCATCCTATGTCCCCATCCTGCTGGGAGGGTGCCACAGGCACCATGGATATGGCCTGTTTCTGCCTGGGGTCAGAGTGGGACTTTTGCATGTGAGATGAACGCGACAGCCGCTGCCCTGTAGAAATACCAGCCACGTCCCCTCGCTGAAGTCCCCACTGTTCCCTGCCCCTGCCCTGCTAACCTGCCGCCACCCCCTGTGCTGCCCCATCTCCCATCTCTTCTCCCCACACTGCGGGGACCAGCGATGCAGCAGGACCTGGCACAACCCCGCAGCTGCTGCCTGGCCCCCGGCCCTCCCCAGCTCCTCCTCAAACATGACATCCATCTTCAAAAAGGGCAAGAAAGAGGATCTGGGGAAGGATCTGGGGGTCATGGTGGATATCAAGTTGACAAGAAGTCAGCAAGGTGCTCTTGTAGCAAAGATGGCCACCGTTATCCTGGCTTGTATTAACAAGAGTGCAGGCAGCAGGGCAAGTGTGGTGGGACACTGGAAATATCCTGGCAGCCTCGACCAAAATGGAGCAAAATAAAGAAAAGGCAGAACTGGCAGACTACCCATGTTGGAGACAGCGGTATGATTAACCCAGGTACTGCAGACATTTTAAAACAATCCCCCAAAAATGCCATTTCTGCCAGTGGCCAAGTGGCTGGAGCCAGATGTGCCCGGACTTGCTCACGGGGGAGAGCTCCAGGGGGACTTCTGATTTACTCTGCCTCTAATAGCATGGCCAAGAATAGGATTATGCAGGGGTAGAACATGTTTTTGCTAGTCTAACTTTTTAATTAAAGCATTAGGGCTCATGCTCAAGCACACCAATGTGGGGGGCATTGGCTTTTCATTGGCTTCCGTGGCTGCAGGATGCAGCCTCAGTTTGGTCTGAAAGGGAAGACATTGGGACTGAATGTCCTGAGGGTGGCTATAAACTGATGCTTTCTCTGCTCTTTAGTGATACTTCCTCTGGTCACACCTCAGTCTACCCTGAACTCTATTTTTCCCCTTGCATAATAGATCAGGACCTTTCTCTGGGCACCTAAAACTTTCTTTTTAGCTCCTCAGCCCAGGGGATCAGTCTCGGCTCCTGGAGTGGTGGGGAAGGCACCAGTGACTGCCAGCCCTGCTGCTGCACTCAGAATTGTGTTGTGCGGAACTAAACCAAGTCCCCAGGGTGCTGCCTGCAGCTGACTGGATGGGCAGAGATGGGACCTGGCCATTCCTGTTCCTCCCAGTTTTCTATCATCAGCAAACTTGCTGAGGATGCACTCTGTTCCTTCATGTGGCACTACTGGAGCAAGTCCAGTGAAGGGCTAAAAAGATGATGAGGGGACTGGAGCATCTCTCTTATGAGGAAAGACTGAGAGAGAGGAGGCTGAAGACTGGAAGAAAGCCAGTGTCATCCCAGTCTTCAAAAAGGGCAAGAAGCAGGACCCAGGGAACTACAGGCCAGTCAGCCTCACCTCCATCCCTGGAAAGGTGATGGAGCAGCTCATGCAGGAGGCCATCTCCAAGCATGTGGAGGAAAAGAAGGTGATCAGGAGTAGTCAGCATGGCTTCACCAAGGGGAAATCATGCTTAACCAATCTGATAGCCTTCTCTGATGGAATGACTGCCTGGGTGGATGAGGGGAGAGCAGTGGGTGTCGTCTCCCTTGACTTCAGCAAGGCTTTCGACACTGTCTCCCATAACATCCTCATAGACAAGCTCAGGAAGTGTGGGCTAGATGAGTGGACAGTGAGGTGGATTGAGAAGTAGCTGAATGGCAGAGCTCAGAGGGTTGTGATCAGCGGCGCAGCGTCTAGTTAGAGGCCTGTAGCTAGCGGTGTCCCCCAGGGGTCAGGACTGGGTCCAGTCTTGTTCAACTTCTTCATCAATGACCTGGATGAAGGCACAGAGTGCACCCTCAGCAAGTTTGCTGACGATACAAAACTGGGAGGAGTGGCTGATACACCAGAGGGCTGTGCTGCCATTCAGAGAGACCTGGAGAGGCTGGAGAGGTGGGCAGAGAGGAACCTCATGAAGTTCAACAAAGGCAAGTGCACAGTCCTGCACCTGGGGAGGAATAACCCCATGCACCAGTACAGGTTGGGGGTTGACCTGCTGGAAAGCAGCTCTGCGGAGAAGGACCTGGGAGTGCTGGTGGACACCAAGTTAAGCATGAGGCAGCAATGTGCCCTTGTGGCCAAGAAGGCCAATGGTATCCTGGGGTGCATCAGGAAGAGTGTTGCCAGCAGGTCGAGGGAGGTGATTCTCCCCCTCTCCTCAGCCTTGGTGAGGCCACATGTGGAGTACTGCGTCCAGTTCTGGGCTCCCCAGTACAAGAGGGATGTGGCACTACTGGAGCAAGTCCAGCGAAGGGCCACAAAGATGATTAGGGGACTGGAGCATCTCTCTTATGAGGAAAGGCTGAGAGAGCTTGGCCTGTTCAGCTTGGAGAAGAGAAGGCTGAGAGGAGATCTTATCAACGTGTACAAGTATCTGAAGGGAGGGTGTCGAGAGGATGGGGCCAGACTCTTTTCAGTGCTGCCGAGCGACAGGACGCGAGGCAATGGGCACAAACTGAAACACAGACACTTCCATCTTAACATGAGGAAAAACTTTTTCACTGTGAGGGTGACAGAGCACTGGAACAGGTTGCCCAGAGAGGCGGTGGAGTCTCCTTCTCTGGAGATATTCAAAACGCGCCTGGATGCAATCCTGTGCAATGTGCTCTAGGTGACCCTGCTTGGGCAGGGCGGTTGGACTAGATGATCTCCAGAGGTCCCTTCCAACCTCAGCGATTCTGTGATTCTGTGATCTCATCAACATCATTCAGTCCTTTCAGCTGATGAAAATGTTCTCATTTATTTATTTTTTAAATGTTGAGAACAGTTCTTCACCCTTCCAGGCAGAGCTCAGCTGTCCAACCATGAACATCCAGTGGCACTTGGAGAGGTCCTGGTGTCTCTGAGGCACCTGCCTGGGCCTGGCAGCTCTCACAGGGGACCTGCAGGAGACCGGAGCCCCTCAGAGCTGCAGAGGGAGGCTGAGCAGAGGGGACCAGGGCACCTGCAATGCCACCAGCCGTCTGTGAACCTGTGACTGCATTCCACCCCAGTTCTAAAAATCTTTCCTTTTCAGAAAAAAAGATAATCCAGAATTACCCCAAAAGACTATTATACGGAAACAGAACAAATCAAGGAAGACAGTAAGAACACAAAAAAAGCTGGAAAGAATAACAAAGCATTTCCTTGCTTTCAGCCTTTGTCTTAATTTCTTTCTTGTTTCAGTTTTAATGTCATTTTCTAAACATTTCAGCTATAATCAGGCCTACACCACTAAACAGGATATTTTTGTGTCTTGCACAGAGCCCAGTCCTCAGAAAAACACTCGTGCCCGATGCCTGTCCGTGCCACCCCTCACTCTTTGCACAGAGCACGTCGCACTCTGACGTGTCAGGCTCCCTCGACTGGTGAGGAAAGCAGGGTGACCAGCTTCGTCTATTTTTGGATGGCGAAATTTGCACAATTCTCAACATATCTGTGTTACTGTGACATTTTAAAAGAGTCCCCAAAACACCTAGCTACACTCCCTTTTCATTCCCTTCACAGTCAATGAAGTGCCACTTCATTTTAGGAGACAAAAGGGAGGAGGCTGATCTCACTCCATGCCAGACCCAGTTGTTTGGGCTTCCCTTTCTAGTCACTGCAGGGAAACAGGTTCTCTAAACTGAGTTGTTTTCAGATACATTTCCTAATGACAAGCTAACGTCCCACATGAGCCACCTCCAAAATTTTCAGCACCACAAGGGAACACAGCTACCCCAGGGCATCTCAGGCAGCAATAGCCTCTCTCTCTGGTCCAATGAATCAAGCTCCAAAAGTGGATTCTAGTCCTAAGTTGAAATCTTCTCAACAAATAACTCAATGCAATAATTGACAAAAATCCTCCTTTCCAAAACTTCACACATTTTTTACCATTGGCCAAATATGTTTTCATTCTTAATAATTGGCAGCACCGTGTTCGTGCACTACAGTAACCATGGCTATGAAGCATGGCAGGGACCAGGGTCCCAGATAAAGCTCTCAGGACGATGTGTGTTAAGGGCACATTTGCTCTTTTCTGGCCTATCATCTCTATTGTAAGCACCACAGACCAAGAAACCCTGCTGAGGACTTCTAAAACCAAAGAGCCTGCTTTGGTGCCTCAGGGAGGAAGGCTGCATCCTGTCCCAGATTGTCCTACATGCTGCTTCTACAAAAAGAGCGACCCACAGGAGAAATCAGTTTTGAGGCTCACCAAAGCATCTCAGCTTGTGGACACACTTTGTGCTGTTTCATGCCATGTGACTTTGATTCTGTCTTTGAAAAATGCCAAAGCCCTACATTCCCACACAGCTCTGCCCAGTGCAGAGACCTGACAGTGCAGGGGCACAGACGTGTCCTCTCCAGGGCTCCCTTTTTCATATCTCACAGCCTTTGGCACCATCTGGAGATGTTCCTGAAGGATTTGTCAGCAAGATTTGGAAAATAACTGGGGTGACGGGAGGTGACTGCTTTCCAGAACATGAGGGGAAATCTCTCAGCTCTCTCCCTGGCTGTGCCATCTCCATGGCGGCGACCTACTGAGCCCCCAGATGACATGAGCTGAGGTCACAGTGGGATGTGCCACATCACAGGAAGGTCTCCCCGGTGGTGCGGCAGTGCCCTCACTTCCCTGCGAGGCCCGGGAGCTGCTGAGCACTGTTCACGAGCTCCCCACTGCTGCTCTTCAGAGCTGCTGCATGGCAAGGATGGGGGACAGGAGGCAGCACGGCCACGTTGGGGCCCCTCACCAACAGGCAGAGAGGAAGGGGCACATTGATAACGTCTTTCGGGTGATGAGACGGGAAGACCATCCCTCCTCCCCTGCTGGAGAGACAATCTGATGGCAAAGGGCCAAGCGAGACCTGCCGGACCAAGACCATCAGCCTGAACTGCAGTTGCTTTTTCCCAGCACTCCTGCAGCTCTCTCCTGAGGTAAGGGCCTTAGGAGCTCCTTGCTGAGGTGTCGCACAGTGACTGTTGAGTGCAAAAAAGGCTGTGGATTCCAGGCTGTGAAGGTGGCTGGACAGGGCTGGGAGCTGCCACTAGAACCCTGCCTGAGGGTCCCATCTGGGTCAGGGGACAAGGTGGCAGCCAAGACTCCTGGGTCCTGGCGATGGGGATGCCCTGAGCACCAAGGATCCTGTGGGGCTGACTCCATCCCCTTGTGGAGGGTGGTGGCAATCCATGGCAAGGTTGCCCTGGGAGTGGGTCCCTCTTTAAGATCTGCTCTAGCAGGAAAGGGGTCTTGCGTCCGGCAGCTGGGGTGTCCTGCAGCTCCTGTGGGGCTCTCAAGAGCCTGCTGGAAATGCCCATATAGGAAATGAAACCTTCACCTTGTAATAACCCCAAGGTGTCTGCTCCTTTTGGAGAATCTCTGCTCCTTCCCCCAGATCCTTTTATGCTTCCAACTTGGCAGAACGTGGTTTGTGCTCAGAGATCTTGTCCTCAGACGGCCACAGACCCTGTCCTCCTGCACATGGGGGTCAGACCTCTGCCCCCAAAAACCAGCCTGTTTGGGGGAGCAGCTTGGGAACAGGTGGGGGTGCCATTGCCACCCCACAGGTCCCTGCTGACCCCAAGCATTTTTCTCTGATCCATGGGGGGCAGTGCTGGGGGCAGTCCAGCAGGGCCATCTCCCCCAGCCCCCTCCCGGACACACACCTCCGCTGCCCAGCACCGGCAGGCCCACAGCTGCTCTGCCCCTGGCTGCCCCCTGCCCCCGGGGCTCCTCAGCCCTGTGGAGTGACGTGCCGGGGCCCAGCCCAGCCCTGCACAGAGCAGCCCCTGCCTGGCCGTGGCCCAGCCCTGCCGGGCGCAGCACGAGGGCTGCCGAGCCCCAAGGCTGCCCCGGGCAGGGGGCTGTGGCACCAGGGGTGACAGGCCCCTGCCCTGCTCTGGGGGCAGCAGGACGCTGCCTGCGGGCTCCGGTGCCCCGGCCATGCCCAGGGCCCCCACGCTGGTGCCAGGGCCGGAACCAGCACCATCCCCGCAGCTGCTCCCCCGCGCCAGGGCATCGCCCCCAGTGCTGCACTCCTATTGGCCAGCAAGGGGAGGAGGGAGGGTCAGTATTTGACTGGTGGCTGTGTTCAGCCAATCGGAGTGCAGCATGCGGAAAAACAGCCGTGAAAATGGAGCGGAAGTAAAGCTGGAGCGAGGGAGCGGGTGAGAGTGGGTGTGAGCGGGGCTGGCGGGGCTGCAGGCACCTCCAGCTGCTGGTGGGTGCCCTCCCGCCGGGATGGGGGCAGCGGTGCTGGCCCCGGGGCTGCTTTCCTGCAGGAGCTGCAGCAGGGGCTGGTGGGGCCGTGAGCACGGCACAGAGCGACCGGGGACAGAGCGGGCAGCTGCCCTGCAGCCAGACGTGGCGGCCTGCCGCGAGCAGCTGGGCCGGGGCGGCTGCTGGGGTTGGGGGGCAGGAAGCTTTGCCCCTGCCGGGGGTCGGAGAGCCATTTTCAAGCCTCTCCCTGAGCTGCTGCTGCCACCGCAGCCCCCAGGTGCTGCTCCGAGCTGCGTTTGGGAGGTGCTGGGCAAAGTGTGAGCAGGCTGCTGGTGTCCTCGCGAGGTGCCCTTCCGAGTGGTGTCTTTTGTTGTGAAAACGGCATTTCCGAGTGGCTCTGAGAGAGGCTGTCCCCGCATGTCATGCCGTGCCTTGGCTGTTGTTTTTGCTCTGGGCCTCTTGCTTTGCCCCGAGACCTGTGACCCTGGCAGCAGCCTGCAGGGTGTTTCCAGAGCAGCTCTGTAAGCGTGAGCTGTTTTGCTTGTCAAGGGCCTTGAAAGTGGCTGAACGGCCAGTGCTCCCACTTGCTGTTGTTCTTTCCATGCTCCTAGGTCAGGGTGAAGAGTTGCTGACTTGTGGCTGTGCTGGTTTCACCAGCTGAGATGCCCTGGCCTGAGTTCTTCCGCGTGTCTCCAATTGTCAGGGCATAGAGTAGGAGAATGCTGGTTGTCCTGGATGTGTAGAGGGTGTGCTGGGTTTGTTCAGCACTGGGGAAGGAACCAGACTTGTGAGTTGTGGGAAGGGACTTGTGGGGTGGCCATGGCACCCCCACCTGTTCCCAAGCTGCTCTCCCAAACAGACTGTCTTTTGGGTGCACAGGTTTGACACAAATTTGTAGGAGGACAGGGTCTGAGGCCATCTGAGGACAAGATCTCTGAGCCCAAGCCATGCTCTACCAAGTTGGAAGCATAAAAGAATGCAGGGAGCAGGAGCAGAGGTTCTCCCAAAGGAGCAGACACCTTGGGGTCATTACAAGGTGAAGGACCCATTTCCCATATGGGCATTTCCAGCAGGCTCTTGAGAGCCGCACGGGAGCTGCAGGACACCCCAGGTGCAGGACACAGGACCCCTTTCGTGCCACAACCAGATGCCAAAGGGGGACCCACTCCCAGGGCAACCTGGCTATGGATTGCCCCCCACTCTCCACAGGGGGACAGAGCCTGCCCCACAGGATTCTTGGTGCTCAGGGCAGCCCCATCGCCAGGACCCAGGAGTCCTGGCTGCCACACTATCCCCTGAGCCAGATGGGACCCTCAGGCAGGGCTCTAGTGGCAGCCCCCACCCCGTCCTGCCATCCCCACAGCCCGGGACCCACAGTAGTTCTTGCAGTTCACGATCTCTGTGTGAGACCTCAGGAAGGAACTCTTAAAGCCCTTACCCTTGGTGGAGAGCCCCAGGAGTGCTGGGAACAAGGAACTGCGGTCTGGCCTGATGGTCTTGGTCCAGCAGTTCTCCATCGTGCTTGCCCCCTTGCCCTAGGCTCTTCTGTCCACCCAGGGAAAAAGGACACTCTTCCCAACTTGTCACCCAAAACTCCTCTCCCTGCTCCTCTGCCTTTTGCCAGGGTCCCCAACATGGCCCTGCTGCCTCCCATCCCTACCCTTTGCCATGGCGTGGCTCCAAAGGGCAGCGGTGGGGAATGTGTGAGCCGTGCCCAGCAGCTCCTGGGCCTCGCAGGGAAGTGAGGGCACTGCCATGGCACTGGGGAGACCTCCCTGTGATGTGGCACATCCCACTGTGACCTCAGCTTGTGTTATCTAGGGGCTCAGCAGGTCACCGCCATGGAGATGGCACAGCCAGGGAGAGAGCAGACAGATTTCCCCTCACCTCACCTTTCTTCACCGCAGGTATTTTCCAAAAAATTCTGATAAGTCATTCAGGAATGCCTCCAGACGGTGGCAAAGGCTGTGATATATCTCAGAGTGGGCCCTGGAGAAGTCACTTCTGCTCCCATGCACTGTCAGGTCTCTGCACTGGGCAGACCTGTGTGGGAAGCTGGGGCTTGGGTTGGTTTCGGGTATGGCATTTTTCAAAGATGAGATCAAAATCATTTGAGATGAAACAGCACAAAGTGTGGCCACAAGCTGAGATGCTTTGGTGAGCCTCAAAACTGATTTCTCCTGTGGGTTGCTCTTTTTGTAGAAGCAGGGTGTAGGACAATCTGGGACAGGATGCCGCCTTCCTCCCTGAGGCACCAAAGCAGGCTCTTTGGTTTTAAAAGTCCTCAGCAAGGTTTCTCGGACTGTGGTGCTTACAATAGAGATGATAGGCCAGAAAAGAGCAAATGTGCCCCTAACACACATCATCCTGAGAGCTTTGCCTGGGACCCTGCTCCGTGCCATCCTTCATAGCCATGGTTACTGTAGTGCACGAACATGGTGCTGCCAATTATTAAGAATGAAAATTTATTTGGCAATGGTAAAAACTGTGTGAAGTTTTGGAAAAGAGGATTTTTGTCAATTATTGCATGGAGTTATTTTCTGAGAAGATTTCAATTTATGACTAGAATCCACTTTTGGGGCTTGATTCATTGGACCAGAGAGAGAGGCTATTGCTGCCTGAGATGTCCTGGGGTAGCTGTGTTCCCATGTGGTGCTGGTAATTTTGGAGGTGGCTCCTATGGGACGTTAGCTTGTCATTAGGAAATGTATCTCAAAACAACTCAGTTGAGGGAACCTATTTCCCTGCATTGACTAGAAAGGGAAGCCCAGACAGCTGGGTTAGCCAGAGACATCTGCACTGATGGGGTCTGGCATGGGGTGAGATCAGCCTCCTCCCTGTTGTCCCCCAAAATGAAGTTGCACTTCATTGACTGTGGAGGGAATGAAAAGGGAGTGTGGCTAGGTGTTTTAGGGACTCCTTTAAAATGTCATGGTAAAACAGGTATGTTGAGATTTGTGCAAATTTGGGCACCCAAAAATAGATGAAGCTGGTCACGCTGCTTTCCTCACCAGTCAAGAGAGCCCAACACCTGAGAGTGCGACGTGCTCTGTGCAAAGAGTGAGGAGTGGCACAGACAGCCCTGGGCAGGGGGTGGTCTTCTGAGTGCTGGGCTCTGTGTGCGGCACAAAAATATCTTGTTTAATGGTGCAGGCCTGGTTATAACAGAAAAGTTTAGAAAATGAGATTAAAACTGAAACAAGAAAGAAATTAAGAAAAAAAGATTGAAAGCAAAGAAATGTTTTATTATACTTTCCAGCTATTAATTTTTTTATGTTCTTATTGTCTTTCTTGATTTGTTCTGTTTTAGTACACTGGTCTTCTGGGGTGATTCCGCATTATCTTTTTGTCTGAAATTGAAAGTGATTTTCAGAACTGGGGTGGGATGCAGTCACAGGGTCATGGGTGGCTAGTGCCATTGCAGGTGCCCTGGTCCCCTCTGCTGCCCAGCCTCCATCTGCAGCTCCGAGGGGCTCCAGTCTCCTGCAGGTCCCCTGTGAGAGCTGCCAGGCCCGGGCAGGTGCCTCAGAGACACCGAGGCCTCTCCAAGTGCCACTGGGTGCTTGTGGTTGGATACGTGAGCTCTGCCTGGAAAGGTGAAGAGCTGTTTTCATCATTAAAAAAAAAGAAATATATGAGCCCACTTTCATCAGCTGAAATGACTGAATAATGTTAATAAAATGTCAGTGTTTTTGCATGATGATGTAATGGAAATTTTGAGGAAGAGCATGAATCTCAGGAGAAGAAATCTTGATCTGCCCCTTAACTTTCGTTACCGCTGCTTTGTTCAGCTGTGGTTTTAACCTCACTAATCTTTCACATATTTCCACATGCCCTGATAAAATTGATCATTTCTATAGTTGACTTTGCGTCAAATGATCTGGACATATGTGCTTTCCCTTGTTTCCCAGTTTTCCTCCTCCCCTTACTCTTTATAATTCAGATAATTCTCAACTCTCTAGTTGCTTCTTTGAGCTTCAGGGAGTCTAAAGCTTGCCTCATCTTTCAGCAGTCTAACTGTCTCTTCAACCAACTTCTTCACTGTGTGTCTATCCAGCCTTTCCTATCTATTTGTGAAGAACCTTTCAAGGAAGGTTATTCGTTGTAGACTGTGCTCCTCACTGGAGGCACCTTGGACTTGACATACAGTTGAGGAGCGTATTTTACTTCTTACGTCACTGGATCAAGCTTATTTGTGTTTGATGGCAATTAAGACAAATCCTGTGCCTGTTTGCAGCTGCAGTCTTGAGTGGCAAAAGGTTAGATTTGAACAAGAGTGATCTATGTCCCCAGTGGCTGATGAGAGAAGTGGCAGGGCTGGGGAGCTGGGGAGGAATATTTTCCATGGCTGTCTGACCTCGAGGATGCTGCTTTTCCTACATGTCCAGACCTCAGTAGGAGACACTCTGGATCAATATCAGTTGGAGAAGGTAGATATCACTCTAGGTTTTTTTGATGCTCATTGAAATCTTCCTCTTGTAAATACACTGCTGAAACCTCTCCAATTAGCCACAGCACAAGAATTGAAGAGCTGAAGAAAATTATGGGGGAGGCATGGCTCCTTAGGGGGTTTTGCATCTTAATGACTCCTTGGGTGTATTTGGTGCTGAGTCCATGAACCTCAGATGCTGAGAGGAGACTGAAGCAACCTCTCAAGAAGTTTACATCAGAAGCAAATCCCCAAGTTTCTTGGAGTGTTAATGGGTCCCACAGAGGGCCATTATCAACAAAAGCTCCCTGGTGGCTGATTAGAGGAGAAAGTTGGAGGCCCTGATTGCAGGTAGGCAAAGGCAATGTGAGGGTGGCTGTGATGCCAAGTCAACCTTGATGTGTGTTATCAAGCAGAATGGTCAAGACCCACAGCCTGCCCCTGGGTAGGGTGATCCTTTCCCTCACATGTTACTCAGGGCTCTTCCTGGGGGCAGTGTCAGGGTGGGAGGCTGCGCAATGCCTAGTGCAGGACAATACGGCACCTCCTGGGCTCCGTGGAGGTGAAGAGGCAGCAAGGCCACAGTGCTGTAAGGAAACGTCATCTTCCCGTAGGCCGCAGTGGCAGAGACACTAGCCATAGGAAAGGGGACAAAGACCTCAGTTCTTTTGGAGGCTTTCAGCCTTGGCATTGCCCTCTGTCATCTCCACCACAGGCTGTCCTATGCTGTCCCAAAGCTGCACCTGTTTCCCTGCAGCCCGTAGACACCCAACCTGTTTCCCCACCTTGCTCTCACCCTGGGATCTTCCTACCTCAAGTGATGTCCCTCTGTCCTTGCTGGCTGCTTCTTGAAACACAAAGCCAGGGGCTGATCACGGAGTCCCTCTAGGTGTCCTGTTGCACCACAGCACTACCCTACAAGTGACATTCTTGTTACGTGAAGTGCAGTCTGAACCTCTCAAGATGCACTTTGTGGTAGTTTCCCCTACTCATGCTAGTTTCCACTACCAAGAAAAGCTCCATCATCTCTGAAACCACCCTGTCACAGGCAGTCACAGGTGACTACTCTATTGGCCTTAGCCTGCACTTCAGCAGGCTAAAGCAGCCCAGGACCCTCAGCGTCTCCATACAGGCCATGTGCTTCAGGCCCCCAATGCCATCTGGGCAGACCTCCTCTGGACCCTCTCCAGTTGCTCCCCATTCCTCCAGCACTGGGCAGCCCACACTGGGACATACTATTCCAGACATGTGGCCACAGCAGTGCTGAGTGGAGGGGGATAAGAACTGCCCTTGCCTGGGGGGGCCATGCTCTTCCTAATGCAGTCCTCTATGCAGCTGGCCTCATTTGCGGCGATCATGCACCACTGGCTCATATGGCACCCTTCATAATGTCCAGGGCCTTCTCCTCGGGGTCACTCCTCTGCCAGTCAGGTCTCTGCCTGTCCTGATGCACGTGTTGTTCTGCCTGTTGAAGAGCTTTTCAAAGAGGACAGGATGTGGGGTAGACCCCTGCATACCCCACCTTTACCTGGCTTCTTGGTCAAGCATGACCCATTCATGAAAACCCTCTGAGCCTGATCATCCAACCAGCTTTTTGCCCATCTGGATGTCTACTGGACATCCACTACTCTCTTCTCCTCCACAAGTGCAGGCCTTATATCGCAGAAGGCAATCAGGTGGGTCAGGAATGATTTACCTTCAGTAAATCCATGCTGACTGTTCCCAGGCACCTTCTTCATGTGCCCAGAATGGTGATCTGAGAGGACTGGCTCCATGACACACTCTCAGCAACATGAGGCTGAACAGCCTGCAGCTCCCTGCTTTGTCCTTGTGGCCTTTTTTGAAGATGAGCACAACATATTCCTTCTTCTGGTCTTTGGGACCTCCCCTGATCTCCACAACCTTTCAAAGATGACACAGAGCAGCCTTGCTGTCATTGCATGCAGCTCTCTGCATGTCCATGGATGCCAGCCATCCAGTCCCATAGACTTCTATGGGTTGAGTTGTAGAGACTTAGGCACTGTGGGTTGGTTTTCTCCTCAGGAGTCCTGCCTCTAGGCACAACAGCTGAGGAGACCTTGTGGGTGAAGAATGAAGCCAGGAAGGACTTGACTTCCCCAGACCTAGCTACATCCACTTTTGCTAGAATCCCTGCCCCAGTCAGCTGTGAGCCCACATTTCCTTGTTTATTCTTTTACTGTCACTGAAGCAGTAGCAGCTCTTCTTCCTGTCCTTCACATCCCCTGCAAGTGTCTCTATGCCAGGGCAGCTTTGGCTTCCTTAACACCATCCCGACTTTGCTGGACAATATCTCTAAATTCCTCCTTTGCAGCCTTGCCCTTCTTCCCCTTTCCGTATGCTGCCTGATTGCCCTGGAACTCACGTGGGAGTTCCCTGTTTAGCCAAGCTGGTGTCCAGAGATGGCTACTAATTTTACAAACTGTTCGTTATGGAGCATTCTTGTGCTTGACAGCTGCTGTCTTTAATAACCTGCGGTCTTTCCTGAGCTCCTCTGCCCTTCAGAGCTGCCTGTTACCAAGGTCCTTACATATGAAAAGGCCCTGATTGCACATGGCGACATTCTGGCATGGATAGTAGGGGTCAATGTAATGGTGAAAAGAGGTTCCTACTAAGAGAGCAAACCCTGTAGTACCCGAGGCCAAGGAGGAACAGAGCTGGGCCATGCAGGAATGGCAGGAGAGTGTTTGGTGATCCAAGCTGATTCTGTGGCACCGTTGGGCCTATGACAGACTTCCTCAACCAATCTCCAGGAAGGACAAGGTGGCAGTGAAGAAGTCCCTGGGCCTGAGCAGCCTGTGATCCAGCCACCCTGAGGACATTGTTAGCCTAGTCCCTGTTCATATCACATTGGGGGGGGGGGTGAGAAGAGGTACAGGAGGAGGAGAGCTAGAAGGCTTCTACAGTACAGAGACGTTGGTGTGATGTGCCTCCCATTTATGAATCACGTTTGGATGCAGACAGTACAGACCTTGCCTAAAGGCAGTGTTGGGATTCATTTGTTTGGGCACAGGCAGGAACCTGAGATGCCCTGGAGCACTTGCCCAGCATGTAATCCAAAGGGGCATGGCTTTGCTGTAGGTGCCATGCTGTATCTGCTAGAGAGACGTGGTTGTGCTGGACACCCCAGGCATCTGAAATGGCCCTGCCAGCCTATTTTATGTCATTAAATCATGTGTCTGCACTGAATTACGTTAGCTGTTTTAAACACTGCGATCTGCCTGTGTCTCAACTTACTAGTGAGATGAGCTCTAGTTGTAGTAGGCATCTAGTGTCATTTGAGACGGCCAAGGAAATTCCCCATCTGGCCCCTGCCTGATGCTCTAGGAGAATGCAGGTCTCACAGTCACTCCATCAGAGCAAGCAGACACTGGCACATGCCTTGGACCACCTCTGTCTCTTCAACTGCCACCAGGTGTTTGTGTGTGGAACTGACTGCCACCCTCCATCTCCAGTGATTGCAATGGGAGCTTAGACAGGGAGCTCCCATGCAGACCTCTGTGTTGTGCTCACTTCGGGTTGGGCAAGCAGATCCCACGTGCTGTGTGTTTGTGGAGTTCATGGGAAGGATCTGAAACCCACTCCAGCCCAGGGAGCTGGGCCAGCATGAGATACCCAGATTGACTCATCTGTATCAATACCTGAACCGTGGGTAAATGAGCTCCCTTCTTGTCCCCATCTGGGTGTCCTGCCTAGTTAAGAGATGGACATAGTGGCTTCCAGAGTGGGACATTTCCACCTTTCATAGATAGGCACCCTCTGATGAAATAAATTGCAATGTTGGAATCAGTCTCCCTGCACTCTTTAGAAAAGGACAATAGCTGGTTATTTTAGTCTACTTCAGGGAACATTTCCCAGGAGGAGGGAGCACAAGGGACGGAGAAATTCATGTCTTCAGTTCGGCCCCTGCTCCTGAGCGGGTCCAGTCTCCTGGGAGAGGGGGAGCTCATGGCAACCTGGCAGCACTGCCCAGAGACAGCTGTGTGCCGGAGCAGCTCCTCTGCAAAGAGCAGCAGGGCTCTGGGCACTGCCTGCTGCTGCTGACATGAGATGAGAGAAGACAGCGAGAAGTGAAAGGCAGTGTGGAGTGGGAGGCCAGAGGAGAGCTCCTTGTGGGAGAAATCTTTACAGCCCTTTACACAGTAAGTCTCTGGCTGCAGGGCAATACTACTGAACTTCCTGGAGGGGTCTTCTAAACCCATCCCACCCCATGACTGATAAGTTTTTTAACGTTCGTTCTCCCGACTTCTCCAATGAGGAGCATGGGGAGACGCTTTAGAGCAGGGATTCCCTGCCACACTGTCACAAGGACAGTGCATCACGGCTACGTCCTTCCACGACTGGTGCAGGGGAGCGAAGCCATGGTGTGCACACATGCCTGCCCAGGGCTGTTGTTCAGAGCAGTTTCCCTTTGCCCCCACAGAGTGCTGTGTGCCTGGGGCAGTGACTCTGCTACCTGCAAGGTCAGCACTCAGCCTTCGCAGGGAACTCCCTACAGCACTGCAGGGAGAAGTTCTGGGTGGGGTGAGAAACCCCCAGCAGGACAGGTTCATTTTCCTGTTGAGAGGGTACTGCATGGGTCAGGGCTGCTCACAGCTCTAGCTCACCCTCAGAACATGTCTGGAGGGAACGTTTCAAGATGACACTCATGGCAAGCTTACCTGAAAGGGAAGGCACTCTCCTGAGGCTCTGATTTTGTTTTGTATCTTTGTCAAAGCACAAATCGAAAAGGATGTTTTAGGCTTAGGTGACTGAAGGAGAGTTCTGCAGTGTTACTGGGAGGGATCAATAGGTCTGCAAGGATCCCAGAAAGTCCCCTCAACCATCTTTTTACCTGCAGGCAGCACCAACAGCACCTTTGCAGCTCTCATCAGTCTCATCATGCTTAGTCTCACCTGCTCCTTAGGTCCTGCAAACACAGAGATGCCCCTGGGCAGTGCCCTTTGGCCACAAGGTTTCCATAGGGCAGAGCTGAATGCCCAGAGGGTGGCATGGGGTCTGTGAGCAGTGACAGGGGAGAGACGTGGGGACAGAGAAAGAGCTCCCAGTGGGGACAGCTCCAGGCAGCTGAGAGGTGCTCAGGGAGTGCTAGGAAAGTGCCCACAGAAACACTGTGGCAGGCTGGATTCAGGCAACTCTCTTGTGGTCCTTCCTTGGAGATGTCTTCCTCTGAGCAAGCCACCCTTTCTTTTCCCCTCTCCCACCCACCAGAGCCCTGCCTCTGCTCTGAAGGTGAAGGGCTCTAGGGCATCTTTCACCTCCTCTGCAGTCAGATTTCCAGAAAAGCACAGCTGCCTCTCTCCTGCCTCGTGCCCATTTCCACCTGCAAGGCAAAGGGGCTGAGAACGACTGCCCTGGGAGGACACTGTGCACTGGAGGTGGAATCTGGGGAAGGTGCCCCTCTGTCAGGGTCTCTCCTCCCCTGGCAGCAGGGTCACAGCATTTCTCCTTGTTTCCCTACCTCTCCTTTCTGCTCTTGTACTTGCTGTCAGCTGGGGGTTCAGCTACAAATTCAGACACCCACTCTGAGGTCCTGCCATGGAGGTGTCTGCATAGGGGCAAGGTACCCAAGGCCTGGTCTCACCCAGGGTGCTGAGAAATGCAGTCGGAGGGGCTGGGGAAGGAGTTGACTCTCCCTTTAGGAGACCTCATTTTTCAGGACACATGACTATCATCTCCTTCGGGTGTCCTGCTGCATTTGCGAGCTGCCCTCCAGAAGGGCACAGCTGTCCCATTGGATCTGAGCAGCACTGGAGAGCCATTTCAAGAAGCTCAGGAGATGCTAATGCCACAAAATGCTCCTGAATGGTTTTGTACACGTGCAGCTGAAGTGAACCTGGTATTTCCTCAGCCAGAATGGGAGTGTTGAGAATTTGCTTAGCTATCAGCTCTCACCTCACAGAGTCCTTGGTGTGATCATGTATGTCAGGAGGAAAGTCCTGTTCTCTCCATCACATCTCCACCCGGAGTTGAGAAAGAGAGTAGAGTTAGATCTGTGCTTTGAAACCAGCCTCTTGTGATCTCATCAGAGTCCAGTGTCTTTTTTAGAATAACTTGTGGGTGAAATCATCCACTGGGTAACACAAGTGCGAGCACAGGGCAGCTGGGAACAAGATGGATGGACCCAGCAGCACTCCTGATTCTGCACTAAGCCACTGAGAACTTGCTTGCCTCTCTGGTTCATTCTTGCAGCAATAAACTCACCAGATGTGATGGCAAACCTTAAAAATCTAAAAAAAAAAAAAAATTGCTAAATCTCTCTGCTGGAGGCCACACTCTTTAAAATTATGTGTGCTTATATTAGCAGACCTTTTCCACTAAAGGTGGATGTCCTCTGACATCAGAGATGTAGATGTCACAAACCAGTTCCCATGTACCTACTGGTGTAAAGCAGGAGAAGCCCCTGCTTCCCGCAGCACACTCAGCTGGAGCTGAAACTGAGGACCTGAACGAAGGTCCTTCTGAGAATGAGAAAGGAAATGCATTTGTATTGGGGGGGGCAGGGGGAATTTATTTGAAAAATGGGAAGTTTTTCTGGGAGAAGTCTGTCCTAACCTGCCCCCTGTCTTTTCCTCCTTGGACAGTCCACCTGCGCCCAGTGGGATTGAATGCCCAACAGCAGCTCCCTCAACGAGTTCCTTCTCCTGGCATTTGCAGACACACGGGAGCTGCAGCTCTTGCACTTCTCGCTCTTCCTGGGCATCTACCTGGCTGCCCTCCTGGGCAACGGCCTCATCATCACAGCTGTAGCCTGTGACCACCGCCTCCACACCCCCATGTACTTCTTCCTCCTCAACCTCTCCCTCCTTGACTTTGCCTTCATCTCCACCACTGTCCCCAAATCCATGACCAATTCCCTGAGGGACACCAGGACCATTTCCTACTCAGGATGTGCTGCACAGGTCTTCCTGGTTGTCTTCTTGTTAGGAGGAGAATATTCTCTTCTGACAGTCATGGCCTATGACCGCTATGTTGCCATCTGCAGACCCCTTCACTACGGAACGCTCATGGGCAGCAGAGCTTGTGTCAGAATGGCAGCAGCTGCCTGGGTCAGTGGTTTTCTCAATGGTCTTGTGCACACTGCTAACACCTTTTCAATACCACTCTGCCAAGGCAACACAGTGGACCAGTTCTTCTGTGAAATTCCACAGATCCTCAAGCTCTCCTGCTCAGACTCCTACCTCAGGGAAGTTGGGCTTCTTGTGGTTAGTGCCTCTTTAGCCTTCAGGTGTTTTGTTTTCATTGTGCTGTCCTACGTGGAGATCTTCAGTGCTGTGCTGAGGATCCCCTCTGAGCAGGGCAGGCACAAAGCCTTTTCCATGTGCCTGCCTCACCTGGCCGTGGTCTCTCTGTTTCTCAGCACCTCATTTTTTGCCTACCTGAAGCCCCCCTCCCTCTCTTTGCCAGCTCTGGATCTGGTGGTGACTGTTCTGTACACAGTGGTGCCTCCAGCAGTGAACCCCCTCATCTACAGCATGAGGAACAAGGAGCTCAAAGATGCCCTGAGGAAAGTGATTTCATGGACACTTTTCAGTAGTGGTAACATTGTCATTGCTCTCCACAAATGATTCCCCCTGTGTCCCATACCAGGACTGAGCTTTCTTTGTTCACTTTATTTTTATTATAACTATTATTACTATTAGTAGTATTATTTGTTATCATGTTGCTGCACAAATGCTTGGATTCCTTCCACTTTTACTGGGGCTGCTCTGTCTCACTTGGTATCCACATCAAATTGTGTCTAACACTGGGTCAGAGCTGCCTCCCTCACAGTATCTCTGTAATAAAGTCGGTTCTTCCTGGTGCAGTGCCTGAAGGCTGGGCTTTTCTTCCAAAGCTGGTGTCAAGAATAGCCCCAAGGAATTGCAATCCAGGAGGGCCTGTTGCACAGGGTTCTCCATGGGTTCAGGAGCTAAAAGCTCATAACCATGTTATGATCCTTTAGAGACCAAGGGCTGGACTTAGGACTCACCCATCAGTCTCCAGTGACAGTGGAGGGGATGAATGGTCACAGATTTACATACCCACAGCTGTCCAACATGTCACAGTGTCAGATGTCCATCCTTCTGGAGGGGAATCTGGAGGTGCCAAGAGAGCTCAGGGGATCTCCAGGGACAGCGTGTGCCTGGTGTGGGCAGTGAGTGGAGCCTCACAAAGGGAGGAACAGTCCACAGTGGAGTGACCAGAAGGTAGAGCACTAAATGCAGGTATGCATGAGGAAAGGAGGGCTCTGCAATCCCGAGAGAAGCAGTGGGGACCCAGGAGGCCCACAAAAGGGTCACTGGAGAGTGATTCCTGCACCCTCAGTGAAACACCACAGGCTGGAGCTAGTGCACGCCCAGACACATGTCCTGCCATTGCAAACGCCCTGGGGTCTCTCTGAGCACTGCCCATGAGCACAGACATGTGTCAGCAGTATCAGTGGTGTTTTGCCATGTCTAGCTGGATCTGCTTCCTGCTGTGACCAGCATGGCCAGGGCCGAGTCAGGAGTCACCCCATGGCCTCATGACCCTGCAGCCACTCACTCTGCAGAGCAGCACTGCCAGTGGAGGGCACTGTGGGGAGCACAGGGCAGGGCTGCAGGAACAGAAAGGCTCTCTGGGGAGCAGGGATGTCCCAGGAGAAAAGCAGGGCAGCATTCAGAGATAGGAAATGAGAGTGAGAACCAGGTTTCCCTGTGCACCAGCTCAGGGCAGGCGGCTCTGTCCCTGGGGCAGCAGGAGCTGCCAGAGGGGCTGCAGGGCCAGGGCTCTCGTGCTGTGCTGGGCAGCGGGGTGGGCATGGAGGGGCTGCAGGCAGACAGGGAGGGGGATGTGCTGGGCACAAGAGCAGGGGAGAAGAGAATGGCTGGTGTCATTGCAGGGCCTTGTCCCCCTTGCTGGGGAGCTGCTGCCCTTGTCCTTGGGTCGTGCCTGAGTTACACTGTGGACATGCCAAAACCTGGCCCTGCACCTCTCAGGTGCTGACCTGACCCTGTCCCCATCCTGCTGACCTGACTCCCCGTCTCTACCTCGGATCTGCCTCCGCACTACAGTCAAGAAAGCATTGGCAAGGGAAGCTGGGACTGAGCAGATCCCAGAGAAGGCTGTAGGTACAAGAGGTGACCCGATATCCATAGCAGCAGCTCTTGCCTAACAGCCAATTTAAAGGTGTAGGGGGAGCGTTGGATTTGGACCCCTTACGCAGGTCAAAGTGCACAGAAAGTCTTAGCTGGATTAAAAAAGCAAGGACAGCCACCTGGAGTATGATTTTATGATACATAGTTATGACAACAGGTCTTTCTGTGTCACAGAAACACTTGAGTGTTTATGCACCACTTGTGGTGGGGTTCCTGCTACAAAGATGGTGTTGTCGGGATCAGCAAAAGCAGGGCTGCTCCATGCAGGAAGCGGAGCTGGGAGCCAAGGGTGCTGGGAAGGCAGGCAGGGAAGTGCACCACTGATGAGAGGTCCCATCCTGCAGTGCCCAGAGAAGAGGAGCGGAGCAGGTTTGGGGATGGTAACTGGGATCAGACACAGTCCAGCGATGGCCAGACAAGACTGGAGGGCTCCAACTAGCCCTGCTTTGTGCGGGAGGTTGGACTGGAGACCTCCGGAGGTCCCTTCCCACCAACACTCCTCTGTGATTCCATGAATTCTTGCTCCTCAGACTCTGCTCCGGCACAGCTGGCATAGGGATGAGAGAACCTAGGGCAGGGCAGAACAAGCCCAGGTGGGAGAGCGTCATGTGGAAGATCCAAAGTTCAACCCTGGCTCAGCCCTGAGTTTTGGAAAATTCCCTCACACAACCCGAGAGGCTCCAACTGCCTCTTCCCCCTGCCCTGTGCTCCCCTCCCATCAGCCAAAGCAGAGTCCAGCATCTCCTGGGGACTCTCTTCCCCATGGGGAGGGGAAGAAGGTCCTTCACCAGCCCCACACTGCCTTTTCCACCCACAGCCTTTGCAGTTGCATGTGCCTGGTCTGCCCTCTTGCCTTCCCCACAGTCATGGCTGCACTGAAACCCATGAAAATCCCAGTGCTCCTACCCTCCAGCTGACAGCCACCCCCAACCTGGAGCCTGGCTGGCCACAGAGGCATCGCCCATCCAGTGCCCTGGCTGTGCAGCTGAGGGCAGGGGTCTTCGCCCCAATTTCCCTGCTCCTCCCCTGCTCCCAGCACTGCTGCTGCTGTGCCCATGTCAAACCCTCCTGCTACCAGACTGCCCCGGGGCCTGAGGCAGCTCCAGCTCCAGCTCCCTCCAGGGCTGTGCTGGAGCCTTTCAGGAGTGGGCTGAGGTGGGGCTGGCACCAGAGACCTCAGACATGAAAAGGGCTGGGTTATCATTAAATGACTATTAAATGATCCCCCGGAGTCTGGGGGATCCGAGCACCCAGCCCCTGCCCAGACCAGGCTGTGCCCCACACAGGTTTTAGCAGACACCATGCTCTTGGATCTGCCGGGGTGTGGTGCAGAAGAGAGGCTGTACAAGCTGGCCTTTTCCCCTCCATTGGGATATGGAGACCTGCAGGAGGATGGAGTTGGCCATGGACCACTCCACAGCTGGGGTGAGCAGCCAGTGCTGAAAAGGGGTGATGTGAGGGGCTGGTGAGGGATGATGGCCATGGGGCAGCTTCCCCAGTGTGTTCATGCAACACAGGGAACAACCTGGGCTCTTCTCTCCTGCACCCTCCATGTCCTGGTGCCCTTCCCAGGAGACCTGCATTTGCCCCACAAGCACACAGCCAAGTGCTCTCACACTGCCGTTCACACTGAGTAGCTGAATGGCAGCATTTTTCCTCTCCCACGACCATGTGTGCCTGTGCCAGGCTCAGGTATTTGATGTGCATCTTCCAGGGGAAGGTAGCAGGTGGGGGAGGCAGCAAGAGATTTTGAGGATCCAAAGCAGTGGGTTCTGGAGTTGGGGGGATTATCTGCACCTAAGGAGGACCTCAGTGAGGCCATCATTTATAAATGCCATCTGACGAGCGAGTAAAGAGTTAACAGGACTGAAGAAGTTTGCCAACTGATATGTGCAAGGCTGTGGAATAGAAGAGTTAACAGGATTAAAGAAGTCTGCCACCTGATAAGGCTGTGGAATCGAAACTGCACGGACCCCCAGGGAGGGAGGAAGCTATACGGTGGTGTTGTGGTCTTGCCTCGCTAGCAGGGTCCTCCCAAGCAGACAAACAAACAGTCCTGTGATTGTGAAACTCGCAGAGGTCAGCAAAAGCAGTGTTTGCCCAGAGCCCCAGCCATATAAAAAGAGACTTGGCAGCTGTGACAGTTTGAGCAGGGATGGGAACGTGACCTGACCATCCTCTCTGGCTGGACCGTGAGTATCCCCCCCCACTCCCTTTTCCTGGGATGCTGGGTTAAGGTAACTCCTCGAGGTTGATAGTCCTCTCACTAGGAGAGTGAACAAGAAAGCTTTCAAGTCGGGATAAGCAGTGCTTCCAATTAATAGTGCAGTAATCAACAGTTTGGGGTTATCCTTTCTAAATTAGTAATCGCATTATTTTAATGGATGTTACTAATCCAAGAGCTTGCGTGAGAAAATAAACATGTTTTTTATTACGTTACTGTCTCATTCGTTACTATCGAACCTTCATAGCGTGACAGCGCTGTCCTATGTGCAGATCTTCACAGCTGTGCAGAGGAACCCTCTGAGCAGGGCAGGCACAAAGCCTTTTCCATGTGCCTGCCTCACCTGGCTGTGGTCTCCCTGTTCATCAGCACTGGCATGTTTGCTTACCTAAAGCCCCCCTCCATCTCCTCCCCAACTCTGGATCTGGTGGTGACTGTTCTGTACGCAGTGGTGCCTCCAACAGTGAACCCCCTCATCTACAGCATGAGGAACAAGGAGCTCCAGGAGGCAGTGAGGAAACTGTTTCAGCTGGTACTAGTTCAGCAGCAAGGAGCTGCCCATCTCTCCTCACAAGCAACTCCCAGGTTATCTCAGTTTATCTCCAGTAACTCTTGTACTTTGGGTGTTCTGTCTGTGATAGCCACGTTTGTACACAAATGTTTGAATTCATCCCACTTCTCCAGAGGCACAAAGCCCATCCATCTGACCCAGGGGCCTTCTGCAAAGCTGCTGATCAGTGTGTCAGAGCTGGCCTCCCAAGTAGCATCACTGTAATAAAAGGGGATCTCCTTAGTACTGTGCCTGAAGGTTGGGCTCTTCTTCCCAAGCTGGAGTGAAGAATTTGCTCAGGGAATTACCCCCCAAAAGGCCCTGTTGCCATGCCTGGGTTTTCCATGGGCTAAGGGGCATCAGCTCTTTCGGGTGATGTGTGAGGGAATGAGGGCTGGATTCAGCTGTCACTTGTGGGTGCCCAGTGCCCCTGGAGAGGGTGAGTGGTCAAGAGGTCTGTGCCAGGGACTGTCTGACCTATTAGAGGTCTGGTGATGGATGCCCATCCTTCTGGAAGGGAGTATGGAGCCACTAGAAGAGCACAGGGGATCTCCAGGGACAGCACATTCCTGGGATGGGCAGTGAGTTGGGTCTCCCAAAACCAAGTGGAGTCACCCAAAGCAAAGGGCTAAACCAAGGAATGCACCAAATCAGGGCTCTGCAATCTCAGGAGAGGCAGTGGGCTGGGTCTATGACACCCCTGAGCCCTTGGAAATGCCCTGTGATTGCTCCAAGCATCCTCCACAGCCACAGACCCTGGGGAGGGCGTTGTCAGGTGCAGTGATGCTGGTCCAGCTGGGCCTGCCCTGACCAGCATGGCCAGTGCAGAGTCACCCCAAAACCTGCTCACCATGCAGAGCAGCACTGCCAGCCCAGGACCCTATTTAGAGCACAGGGGAGGGTTGCAGGAATGGCCATCGAGGCCAGCACAGACACACTGACCTGGGGAAAGGCCCTCTGGGGAGCAGGGACGCCTCCGGAGAAGAGCAAAGGAGCAATTGTGTGCTTGTGGGGAGGAATAAATGGAAACCTGTTTCTGTGTGTGGCAGCTCAGGGCAGGCTACTCTGTCACTGGAGCTGCGTGAGGAGCCCCGGGGCCAGGACTCTTGTGCTGTGCTGGGCAGAGGGGCTGCAGGCAGCCAGGGTTAAGGATCTCCTAGTGATGAGAGCAGTGGAGACATGGAGTGAGTGGCCTCCATTTTCTTGTGCCATTGCTGGCCCCCAGCCCCCCCCCCCGGGGGCTGATGGGGAGGCTGACACCCCTCTCTGCCCCCCAGGACATGCTGTGCCCTTCAGAGGGGCTGTGGCTGTGGTGTGAGTGCCCAGAGCTCTGCAGTCCCCTGTGGCAGGCACTGCTGTGGGGCCAGTGCCAGCATGGGCTGTTCTGCTGGGTGGTCTGGGGAGAGGGCAGGGAAGGTGGGGGGAGCCAGGGAGGGTCTGGGCTGGGCTGGAAAGGACTCAGGAGAGGAAAAATGCCAGCAGGCAGCTACTGTGTGTGAACGGCAGTGTGGGAGCACATGGCCATGTGCTTGCAGGGCAAAAGCAGGTCTCCTGGGAAAGGCACCAGGACATGGCGGGTGCAGGAGAGAAGAGCGCAGGTTGTTCCCTGTGTTGCATGGAGACACCGGGGAAGCTGCCCAGGGCCATCATTCCAGACCAGCCCCTCACATCACCCCTTTCCAGCACTGGCTGCTCACCCCAGCTGTGGGGTGCTCCATGGCCAGCTCCGTCCTCCTGCAGGTCTCTGTATCCAGACACAGGAGAAAAGGCCAGCTTTGCACGGCGTCTCTTCTGCACCACACCCCAGCACATCCCAGAGCACGGCTGTCTGCTAACACCCCCGTAACTGGGAGGCCTCAGGCAGAGCTTTCCCTGGAAAGCTGAGGCAAAAAAGACATCTAATACCCCAGCCCTTTCCATGTCCAAGGTCTCTGGTGCCAGACCCACCTCAGCCCACTCCTGAAAGGCTCCAGCGCAGCCCTTGAGGGAGCTGGAGCTGCCTCAGGCCCTGGGGCAGTCTGGTAGCAGGAGGGTTTGACATGGGCACAGCAGCAGCTGTGCCTGGAGCAGGGGGAGGAGATGGGAAATTGGAGCAAAGACCCCTGCCCTCAGCTGCACAGCCAGGGCACTGGATGGGAGATGCCTGTGTGGCCAGCCAGGCTCCAGGTTGGGGGTGGCTGTCAGCTGGAGGGTAGGAGCACTGGGATTTTCATGGGTTTCAGTGCAGCCATGACTGTGGGGAAGGCAAGAGGGCAGACCCAAGCACATGCAACTGCAAAGGCTGGGGATGGAAATGGCAGCATGAGGCTGGTGAAGGACCTCCCTTTCCTCCCTGTGGGGAAGAGAGTCCCCAGGCGATGCTGGACTACGTTTTGGTCAATGGGAGGGGAGCACAGGGCAGGGGGAGGAGGCAGACGGAGCCTCTTGGAGTGTGTGAGGGAGTTTTCCAAAGCCCAGGACTGGGCCAGGGTTGAGCTTTTGGATCTTCCCCCTGATGCTCTCCCATCCAGGTTCGTTCTGCCCTGCCCTAGGTGCTCTTGTCCCTGTGCCAGCTGTGCCGGAGCAGAGGCTGAGGAGCAAGAATTCATGGAATCACAGAGGAGGTTTGGTGGGAAAGGACCTCTGGAGGTCTCCAGTCCAACCTCCTGCACAAAGCAAGGCTGGTTGGAGCCCTCCAGTCTTGTCTGGCCATTGCTGGACTGTGTCTGACCCCAGTTACCATCCCCAAACCTGCTCCGCTCCTCTTCTCTGGGCACTGCAGGATGGGACCTCTCGTCAGTGGTGCACTTCCCTGCCTGCCTTCCCAGCACCCTTGGCTCCCAGCTCAGCTTCCTGCATGGAGCAGCCCTGCTTTTGCGGATCCTGACAACACCATCTTTGTAGCAGGAACCCCACCACAAGTGGTGCATAAATACTCAAGTGTTTCTGTGACACAGAAAGACCTGTTGTCATAACTGTGTATCATAAAATCATACTCCAAATGGCTGTCCTTGCTTTTTCATCCATTTTTCTGTGCACTTTGACCTGGGTAGGGGTCCAAATCCAAAGCTCCCCCTACACCTTTAAATTGGCTTAGGCAAGAGCTGCTGCTATGGATATCAGGTCACCTTTTGTACCTACAGCCTTCTCTGGGATCTGCTCGGGTCCCAGCTTCCCTTGCCAAGGCTTTCTTGATTGTAGTGAGGAGACAGGTCCAAGGTAGAGACGGGGAGTCAGGTCAGCAGGACGGGGACAGGGTCAGGTCAGCACCTGAGAGGTGCAGGGCCAGGCACAGGCATGTCCACAGTGTAACTCAGGCCAGGCCCAAGGACAAGGGCAGCAGCTCCCCGGCAAGGGAGACAAGGCCCTGCAATGAGGCCGGTCACTCTCTGTCTCCCCTGCTCTTGTGCCCAGCACATCCCCCTCCCTTTCTGCCTGCAGCCCCTCCATGCCCACCCCCCTGCCCAGCACAGCACGAGAGCCCTGGCCCTGCAGCCCCTCGGGCAGCTCCTGCTGCCCCAGGGACAGAGCTGCCTGCCCTGAGCTGGTGCACAGGGAAACCTGGTTCTCCTTCTCATTTCCTATCTCTGAATGGTGCCCTGCTTCTCTCCTGGGACATCCCTGCTCCCCAGAGAGCCTTTCTGTTCCTGCAGCCCTGCCCTGTGCTCCCCACAGTGCCCTCCACTGGCAGTGCTGCTCTGCAGAATGAGCGGCTGTGGGGTCATGAGGCCATGGGGTGACTCCTGACTCGGCCCTGGCCATGCTGGTCACAGCAGGAAGCAGATCCAGCTAGACATGGCAAAACACCACTGACACCGCTGACACATGTCTGTGCTCATGGGCAGTGCTCAGAGTGACCCCAGGGCGTTTGCAATGGCAGGAGATGTGTCTGGGTGGGCGCTAGCTCCAGCCTGTGGTGTTTCACTGAGGGTGCAGCAATCACTCTCCAGTGACCCTTTCGTGGGCCTCCTGGCTCCCCACTGCTTCTCTGGGGATTGCAGAGCCCTCCTTTCCCCGTGCGTACCTGCATTAAGTGCTCTACCTTCTGGTCACTCCACCGTGGACCGTCCCTCCCTTTGTGAGGCTCCACTCACTACCCACCCCAGGCACACGCTGTCCCTGGAGATCCCCTGAGCTTTCCTGGGGTCTCATATTCCCCTCCAGAAGGATGGGCATCTGTCATGAACACTGTCACCTATGGGACAGCCTCAGGCAGGAAATTCAGAGACCATTCACCATCTACACCAGTCACTGACTGATGAGCCCTGAATCCAGCCCTCAGTCCCTAACAGATCACATGTAAACTCTGAGCTCATCCCCTAGATCCCATGGAGGTCACAAGCAGAAGAGCAGGCCTTTTTGTGGTGCAATCCCTTGGGCATAGTTTTGACTCCATCTTCTGAAGAAAGGACAGACTTCAGGCATGTCACAGGGAGATCCCCTTTTTATTATGGAAATGTTGTTCTGGAGGCCAGGTCTGGCATAAGGTGCCCATTGCCTGGTCCTGCCTGAGCTCACAGGAATGCAAAAGGAAGCACCATGTTACAAGCACTGAGGCCATATACACACCTGAGAGCACAGCAGGACAGTGTGGAAGTGAGGAAACCAGCCCTGAAAAGAGAAAGTCCTGCTGCTGTTGGTGGACAAGTCTCCAGGAAAGTTGCAGCCCCCAAGTGAAGGCTGCAGTGAGGAAATGTCTGCTGTGGTAGCACAGGTATGGTCCTGAGGAGCAGAGGGTCTGTCCCCACAGGTTGTGTCCAGACTCTCCTCCCCTCCACTCCTGCTCCACTGTGCATCGGAGCTCTGTAGAGGGAAGGGATCAGCCCATGGTGACAGCGGGCTGCTACCCTCCCCAAAGAGGGGTGTGAGATAATACCTTGACTGTGGCCAGGGGTGCTGAGCTCTCCTAGTGGCCATGGGACCCACGGTCTGACCCTGTCTGTACTCATCTGAGCCTGACTCTGTGCCCCTGAGCTCCCTTGGTGTCAGCACCAAAAGACACACTGCAAAGGGAAACTCTCCTCATTGCACTGAAGGCATCCAAGGAGCTCAGACTAGCGGGCTCAGAGGTTCTCCCATCTCTGCTGATGAAGGCGGAAGCCTGGCTTCTTGCTTCAACACGGTCTCTCAATCAGATTCAAATGAGAGATTCCTGAGGACAAGTGGCATAAAGCAAAATATTTATTTCTTTTAGGAGAATGTAACAGAGAAAAGTAAGTGAGAAAGAAAGACATGAGCAACACCTAGCTGTGTTGCCAAATACCCTGGGAATGAGGAGCAGATGCACCTGGGATGGTTATTGGTGCTGACATTGTACCTACTGAACCAGTTTCCTCAGGGCATCTTTGAGCTCCTTGTTCCTCATGCTGTAGATGAGAGGGTTCACTGTTGGAGGCACCACTGCGTACAAAACAGCCAGCACCAGATCCAGAGCTGGGGAGGAGAGGGAGGGGGGCTTCAGGCAGACAATGCTGACAGTGCTGACAAACAGGGAGACCACAGCCAGGTGAGGCAGGCACATGGAAAAGGCCTTGTGTCGGCCCTGCTCAGAGGGGATCCTCAGCACAGCAGTGAAGATCTGCATGTAGGACAGCACAATGAAAACAAAGCACCCAAGGAATAAAAAAACACTAATCAGAAGTGCCCAAACCACCTTGAGGTAGGAGTCTGAGCAGGAGAGCTTGAGGATCTGCGGAAGTTCACAGAAGAACTGCTCCACAGCATTGCCTTTGCAGAGTGGTACTGAAAATGTTTTAGCAGTGTGCAACACAGCATTGAGAAAACCACTGGCCCAGGCAGCTGCTGCCATTTTGACACAAGCTCTGCTGCCCATGATCATCCCGTAATGTAGGGGTTTGCAAATGGCAACGTAGTGGTCATAGGCCATGACAGTGAGAAGAGAAAACTCAGCCAAAAAGAAAAAGAGAATGAGAAAGAGCTGGACAACACATCCCGAGTAGGAAATGGCCCTGGTATCCCACAGAGAATTGGCCATGGATTTGGGGACAATGACGGAGATGGTGCCAAGGTCGAGGAGGGAGAGGTTGAGGAGGAAGAAGTACATGGGGGTGTGGAGGCGGTTGTCACAGGCTACGGCTGTGATGATGAGGCCGTTGCCCAGGAGGGCAGCCAGGTAGATGCCCAGGAAAAGCCAGAAGTGCAAAAGCTGCAGCTCCCGTGTGTCTGCAAATGCCAGGAGGAACTTGGTGAGGGAGCTGCTGTTGGACATTTGCTCCTTTAGGGCACAGGGCACTGTCTGATGAAGAAGACACATTGAAAAGTTAGGACAGCCTTCTCTGAGCAAAAATTTCTCATAATCTCCCCAAACACACACACATTACTTCTCCCCATCTCAGCAGAACCATCATTGAGCTCCATGGCTTGACCTCTGTTTTGTGCTGGCTGAGTTTGACATGAGGAGCAGGGACCTCTGCCGGTGGGCTCCAGAGGAGTCAGCCCTGACCTACAGCACTGCCGACATGAGAACAGGGGTGACTAAACTGTTATATTCCCAGTTCCAGTCAGATTTCATCCACTCATAATGCTGAAGGGAGTTTCAGCACCTTCTCTCCTACTTCTAAACAATGTGGGTTCATGAATAGTTTTAAGGCTTCTTTGGTTTCCTTTAGCTGACCCTGTCACACGGGAGGAGGATTCCTGGAGGTAGAAATCCTCAGCATTGCTGCTGCACTCAGAGTGAGCTTCTGTGATTGTGGAGAGGCAAAAGGATTCACTCTGGCTTTAGTGCAGAGGGAGCAGAGCTGGCCTGTCCATCTGCCTTCTTCCCAGCTGCCCTGTGCTCCCACCTCGGAGAAGGAGGACAGTTGCACTCATGTTACCTGAAAAAGAAACCACACCGTGGAGAGCAGAGGAATGCACTTGCAAAGTGCCCATCAGCACTCTTTCTGAGGGGGTGTGAGGGAGGTCTCAGCCCTCCCCTTCTGGCCAGCAACACATCGGGCTCCTTCCAGCTGCCCACATCCAGCCACCCAGCAGCATGTCTCAGCGTGGCCTCAGGATCTAGGTGGCTTCTCCCTGGGACACCTAGATATCACACAGCTGCAATGGGAGAGCTGTGTCCTTGTGGAGGGCAGCTTGCAGCCCAGCCAGACACCCCAGGGAAACGGCTGAATGTCCTAAGGATGGGGTGTCCTGACGAGAGAGTTGGCTCATTCCCACACCCCCACACTGCTTTGCCTGGAGACCCACAGGTTAGAGGGGCACTTGGGCACCTCACTGTCAAGGACACGTCTGCATGGTGGAACCCACAAATTCGGTGTCTGAACTGCATCAGAAGCCCCCCTGCCCAGAGAGTCCAAGGAGGAGGATAAGGGCAGCATGGGCAGGTGGGAAACATGAAGGTATAAAATGATACTTGTGGTGAGGGAGGCAGGGACAGGGAGGGACAGAGGGGCACTCAGGAGTGTCTCCTCTCCTGCATGTCCGGCTGCTGAGGAAACAACTCCTGCCCTGCACCCCACAGCCTTGAGAGCAGAGGGCTGTGCTGGCTGGGAGAGGAGAGGAGGCCTTGGAGCTGATAGTTTCCTCTCACACTTTGAGCATGACTCTGCTGCCTGGAGCCGTCCCTGCGGGGAGCTGTTTCTCTGTCCCCATGTCTCTCCCCTGTCAGTGCTCACAGACCACATCCCACCCTCTGGGTGCTCAGCTCTGACCTGCAGAAAACTTCTGGGCAAAGGGCTCTGCCCAGGGGCACCTCCGTGTCTGCAGGTGCTAAGGAGCAGGTGAGAGAAACCTTGCTGAGGCTGGAAAGGTGATGCTGGCTCTGTCCTTAGGCTGAGGGGTGGCCATGAAGGCATTTGCTGAGTCCCTCCCAGAACTGATCCTCTCTCAGTGTCACTGTTTTGGAGCCTCTGTGCCCTGTCTAAACCTGACAGATCCAATCCCATTTCACTCCACCCAAACAGAAAATAACCGAAAGCACAGACACATGACAGCTCCTTCCCTTTCATTTATCCCCCACTTTGACCTTCCTTTTGAAAAGGCCCCTCCAGAAATGTCCTGGGAGTGAGCTGGAGCTGTGGGCAGCCCTGACCAGTGCAGCACCCTCTCATCAGGAGAATGAACCTGCCCTGCCGGGGGTCTCTCCTCCCACCCAGAGCTTCTCCCCACAGTGCTGTAGGGAGCTCCCCAGGCAGGCTGAGTACTGACTCTTGCAGGCAACAGAGTCACTGCCCCGGGCACACAGCACCCTGGGGCACAGGGACACTGCTCTGAATTACAGTCCATGCAGACATGTGCACACACCCCAGCTTCACACCCCTGCAGCTGTCCCCAAGAAAAAGGAGCAGGATGACCTGTCCCTGTGATGGTGTGGAGGCAGATCCCTGCTCTGATGCTCCTCTTTCTCCTCTGCAAAGGAAAAACTGGGAGAGACATCCTTAAAAAACAAATGTGGGATGGCAGCTTTTGGGTTTAGCAGACCCCTCCAGGAACCTCAGTAGCATTGCCCTGCAGCCAGAGATTTACCGTGACAAGGGCTGTGATGATTTCTCCCACAATGAACTGTCAGCCGTCCTCCCACTCCACACTGCCTTTCACTTCTCTCTGCCTTGTCTCATCTCCTGGCAGCAGTAGCAGGCAGTGCCCAGAGCCCTGCTGCTCTTTGCAGAGGAGCTGCTCCTGCACACAGCTGTCTCTCAACAGTGCTGTCAGGTTGCCATGAGCTCCCTCCATCCCATGAGCCTGGCCCCGCTCGGCAACAGTGGCCCAGCTGAAGGCATGAATTTTTCTGTCCCGTGCGCTCCATCCTCCTGGGAAATGTTCACTGCAGTAAACCAAAATAATCACCATTGCTCCCTCTCTAAATAACGCAGAGAAACCAGCTACAGCATTGTCACTTGTTGCATCAGAGGATGGTTATCTACAAGAGGCAGAAACGTCCCACCCTGGAAATCCATATTCCGATGTCTTAACTAGGCAGGACACCTAGAAAGGGCCAAGAAGGAATCTCATTTTCCCATGGTTTGGATGCTGATTCAGATGAGTTAATCTGGGCATCTCATGCCCATTTAGAAGCCCCTGTCATGCAGTGGAATTCAGCTAACTCTCATGAACTCCATAGACACACAGGAGGTGGGATTCCCCTTGCCCAAGCTGAAGTGGGCACAACAGAGATGTCTGCACTCAAGCTCCTTGTCTAAGCTCCAGTTATAATCACTGCAGAGGGAGGGTGGGAGTCAGTTGCTCACACGCAAACACCTGGTGATATTTGAAGAGACAGCGGTGGTCCCAGGCATGTGCCAGTGTCTGCTTGCTCTGATGGAGCAACTGGGAGACACACATCTTTATGGAGCACCAGCTAGGGACCAGGTGGAGAACTTCTTTGGCCATCTGAAATGACACTAGATGCCTACTACAACTAGTGTTCCACTCACTCAGAAGCTGAGACAGATGAAGATCCCAATGTTACAAAGAGCTAATGTAATTCAGTGCAGACACTTGATTTAAAGACATCGAAATAGGCCTGCAGGGCCATTTCAGATGCCTGGGGTGTCCAGCAAAACCACATGTCTCTAGCAGATACAGCATGGAACCCACAGGAAAACAATCGCCCTTTGCAGTGGCACTGCACAAGTGCTGCAGGGCATCTTGGATTTCCTACCTGTGCCCAAACAAATGAACCCCACCACTGCCTTTAGGCAAAGTCCATCCCGTCTACATCCATGTGTGCTGCATAAATGGGAGGCACATCACACCAAGGTCTCCACTCTAGTCTCTGCACTCTCAAACCCTTCTTGCTCTCTGCCCTCTGAACCTCTTCTCACCCATGCAGATGATGTGAACAGGGACTGTGCTAATGATGTCCTCGGGGTGGCTGGATCACAGGCTGCCCAGGCCCAGGGACTTCTTCAGTGGCACCTTGTCCTGCCTGGAGATCAGCTCGCATCCATCACAGACCCCAAGGTGCTGCAGAGTCAGCTCAGGCAGCCAACCCCTCTCCTGGCATTCCTGCAAGGCCCAGCTGTGTTTCTCCCTGGCCTTGGGCACTGCAGGCTTTGCTCTTTTGGTGGGAACCCCCTTTCACCGTTACATTGCCACCTGCTATCTATGCCACCACTTGCAATCAAAGCCTTTGCATACATGAGGTCCTTGGTAACATTTTTTCCTGTGACAAATCTTCAGTCGGCGCCACAGTTGAGGTGCTGAAGCCAAAATGTATGCAAACATATGCAGCTTGGGGTGCAGGAGCAAATGGAGATGCACAAGCTGCCTGTCACAGGAGTGCCACATGGTTGGAATAACAGATGTGGTGGGATCACTCACATGATGGAGTCCTACAATGGCAGGGTGCAAGTTCTTCAGCAGAGACCACCAGGCAAGATGAGGAGGGGCATGCCCTATGTGTGAAGGGGTAGCTTACATGTATGGAGCTCTTCCATGGCATGGACCAAGGGAGGCAGCTCTGAAGGGCAGAGGAGCTCAGGAAAGCCTGCAGGTCATTAAGGACAGCACCCGTCAAGCACAAGAATGCTCCATAACAGACAGTGTTGCAAACTAGCAGACATCTTGGGAGATCAGCTTGGCTACACTGGGAACTCAGGACTGAGCTCCAGGGCAATAAGGAAGCAGAAGGAAGGAGAGGCTGCAAAGATGGTATCTAGAAATATTGTCCAGTGAGAAGGGATGATGTTAGGGAAGCCAAAGCTCCCCTAGGATTGCCCATTGCAGGGAACATCAAGAGCAGGAAGAAGAGCTGCTACAGCTTCAGCTATAGGAAAAGAGTAAAAAGGAAAATGTTGGCTCACTGCTGGATCAGGCAAGGAATCTATTAACAGCAGTTGCAGATAGGTCTGAGAAGCTCGATGCCTTCTTGGTTTCAGTCTTCACCAAGAAGGTCTCCTAGGCTGTTGTGCCTGGTCAGGAGTCCAGAGAGGGAAAAAGAAAAGCAACCAATGTTGGGTGATGACTGAGGGAGGGATGACTTGCCAGAACTCAACCCATACAAGTCTCTGGGACTGGATGGGCTGCACCTGAGGACATTGAGAGGGCTGGCTACTCTCACAACAAGGCTAGTCTCTATCCTCTTTGAAAGGTTGCGGAGATCAGGGGAGGCCCCAATGACCTGGAGAAGGAGTATGTTGTGCCCATGATCAGAAAAGGCCACAAGGACAACCCAGGGAGCTGCAGGGTGTTCAGCCTCACTTTGGTGAGGAGTGTTTCATGGAGTGAATAGTCTTGAATCACATTTCTGGGCACCTGAAGGAGAAGCCAGCATGGATTTAGTGCAGAGAAATGATTCCTGACCAACCTGATTGCCTTCTGTGATAAAAGATCTGCACTTGGTGAGGAGAGGGGAGTAGTGGGTGTCATTTACGATGATTTTAGCAAGGAGTTTGACACTGTCTCCAAGAATATTCTTGTATATAAATTGGGTATTATGATAGGCTGGGCAGGCAACCGGATGGGTTAAAAGCTGGTTGGATGATCGAGCTCAGAGGGCTTTTGTGAATGAGTGGTGCTTTACCTGGAAGACAGTGACAGGTGGAGTACACAGGGGTCTATACTGGCACCTGTCCTGTCTAACATGTTCATCAGTGACCTGGAGAACACAACTCTCATCATATTAGCAGATGGCACCTCATCAGGAAAACAGTCATAAACTCAAGGGCTGCCATCCAGATGGACCTCAGCAGGCGGGAGGAATGGGTGGCCAGTACCTTTGTGAAATTCAAAACTAAACAAACACCAGTTCCTGCCCCTGGGGCAGACCAACACCCTGCAGTGATACAGGCTGGGGAGTGCCCAGCTGGGCAGCAGCTCTGCAGAAAAGGATGATGCAGGATAAACACATCCAGTTAAGATCTGTGTTTCTGTATTCAGGAAAACATCATCACCAGAAGTGTAACCTGTTAATGGCAACTCTCACAAGTCTAGAAAGTGGAGGATGTATTCCTACTGAAGTCTGCTGATGGAAGTCAGTGCAGTTGTCTTCCCAAAGTTACCAAAGCACAGAATGGAATTCAGATTCCTAATTTGTAGAGATTTGGCCCTTATGAAGAAAGAACTGATATTGTAGTTAAGGCATTCAAATGCTAAATCCATTCCTATTACGAACACTGTGACACCTATCTTTTGCAATGGCAGACTGTCAGAAGGCATGCTGTTGGTCAACAGATCTTGACTGGCTTGCACTTTGCAAACATTTCATTCATTTGTTTCAGGATATAAATAACTATCTTGAAATTGCCAGAATTATTCTCCCAGGCAAAATTATAACATCTGTCTAATAAGCGTGTGTGTGTGGGAATGGGGGGAAGGCTGGGTCTGAGTGAATCTCTGGACTCAGAAAACACTTTTGGATAAACATTTTCAGTGCTGTTTGCTGCCGCAGCAAATTCTAGAAGATTCAGGTAGGGTGCCCTCGTGATGACAGTATCCATTTGCTTGGGAAAGCACAGCATTCAGGTGCTTCAAGGATACATAACTGAGTAGGAAACTGAAAAAGGAAAGCTGCTGATAGGAATAGCTCTTTGGGGAGATTTGCATGGCATCCAGCTGGTGTTGCAAGCTACCAAACTGGTGCCTATGCTGGACCCTTCTGTAACAGTGTAGTGAATGTAGCTTTCAATGAGAGTCCAACAGCCTCCCACTGTACATGGACATGTGGAATATAAATGATAGTTGGTGCTGTCCTTTGGGCTTCCTGGATGCTGGTGTCCAAGTCAGTCTGGAGCACAAGCAGCATGACACAGGCAGGAAAGCTGAGGGCAGGCACTGTCAAAGGAGCCTGGTTATGAGTCATAATTTCAAAGTTCATTTTGTAAGAGGTGACAACCTTCCCCCTGTCTGAAGAGCTCCCCAGCTCACAGTCTGCTGTCTCATTTCCAGAAGCTCCTTCAGACAAGGTTATTTGTTTGGGAAGGCCACAAGTCATTGCCTGCAGGCGCCTCGAGCATATAAGCAGACAAGCCTCTACCCCATGACCAAAGCAGCAAGCATCCTTTCCCAGGATGCATTTCTCTGGGTTTCTGATCAGATAATATGTGGGAACTGAATAAACATTACTGGTAGATGACCACGGAGGTAACCGTCACATAACCCAAATGGAAATAATCCTCCTATTTGGCAGATGAGCATCCAACCATGTAACAAGTCTGCCCATGCTTTAATGGCTCTCAAGTGCTTCTCCTAAAGGTCCAGATGCTGTAATACGGGGATGCCAAGCAACAGAACAGATTTCCTGCCTAAAAGTAAAAAGGAACAGAACAGCACCAAGTCTGTTCATGCTTTAACTTTCTCCTTAAGGAAAAGGCACAGATGTACAAATAGAAGTGCTGAAATGCTTTTAGCACCTGCACTGCAACATTACAGGCTGTGGCATTGTTTATATTTGGTAAATGTAGCCAACTAAAGAAACTGTTTCTATTAATCAGCAAGTGTACTATACCCATTCCTCTTAAGACAGAAGAGAGCTCATTGAGGAAGAAATCTTCACAGTCCTTAACACGGTAAGTCTCTGGCTGCAAGGCAATGCTACTGAGGTTCCTGGAGGGGTCTTCTGAACCCAGCCCATCCCATGATTGGATTCTTAAGGATCACGCTCCTGACTTCTCCTGTGCCGAGGAGAAGATGCTTCAGAGCAGGATTCCTGCTACACCATCACAGGGACAGGGCATGGTGCTACCTTATCCTGGGGACGGCTTCTGGGGTTGTGAAGTCAGGGAATGCACCCTGGTCTGCCTAGAGCTGTAATTCAGAGCAGTGTCCCTGCGGCCAAGGGTGCTGTGTGCCCGGGGCAGTGACTCGGCCGCCTGCAAGGGTCAGCACTCAGCCTGCCTGGGGAGCTCCCCACACCACTGTGGGGAGAAGCTCTGGGTGAGAGGAGAGTCCCCCAGCAGGGCAGGTTCATTCTCCTGCTGAGAAGGTGCTGCCTGGGTCAGGGTCACGGTTGCTCACAGCTCCAGCTCACCCTGAGCACATTCCTGAGGGGGGACTTTTCAAGAGGGAGCTCAGGATAAGGGATCCTTGAAATGGAAGGAGCTTTCCTTTTAGGCTATGTGCTTTCAATTCCCTAATATTTTCAGGGAGAAAAAAGGAAAGAGTTTTCTGGTCTGACAAAGAACTGGGACTCCTAAACCTTCACTCTCAAAGATCAATACGTCTGTGAAAAACCTCAGCAAGCACCTTCATCCTCACCCAGCCTACAAACAGCATCAGCATCACCTTTATGGCATTATCAGCATTTATGTGACCTGCTCCCTAGGACTTTGAGCACAGCAATGCCCTGACCACTGCCCTGTCCTGGGAGGATTCTGTAAGGCAGAACTGAGCACACACAGGGCAGGATGGGATCTTGTGACAGAGAAAGAGCTGCTGGCAGGGACAGCTCCAGGCAGTAGAGATGGGCAGGGAAACCCAGCAGAGCCTCTATTCTGAAAGGCATGGAGCCCAGGGCTTGAGCCGCCTCCTCTGCAGCCAGACCTGTGGCAGAGGAGAGGGGCATCTCTCCTGCCATGGGCCCATTTACTGCTGCCTGACAAAAGGGCTGACAGCGACTGCCCTGCAAATGTGGCTGTCTATGAGGTGGCATACCCAGGGGAATAAGGGGAAGGCTTTCCAGAATGCCCATCTGTCTCTCTCCTTGCCTCCCTTGGCAGCAGGATCATGGTGTTGCTCCTTGTTTCCCCTCCTCCCCATGATGCTCCTGTACTTCTCTCAGGCTCCCTGGGGTTCAGGGTTTTCAGCTGCAGTTCAGACACCTACCCTGCGAGTTGTGCAACAGAGGGGTCTGCATGGGAGTGAGCTGTCCCCAGGCACCTGGAAACCTGTGCGGCTCCAGGAAAGGCACCCTGTGGGGCTGGGAAATGAGCTGATCTTACCATGCTCTTCATCACTGTCTCCATATCTGGCCTGAGAGAGAAGAAATTGGAAATCTTCCCTTCAAACCTGAAGTCCTCCACTCTCACCTCAGTCCAGTTTCTTTCTGAGAGGAACGTCTGAGTGTGATTGTCCTTTGGTTGAGAGAGGTGCAAGCACAGGTCAGTGAGGGGCAAGACACATTGACAGACCAGATCCCGTGACTCTGTACAAAGTCAGAGCGAGCCCTTTTTTCCCCTTGAGATGCACAAGTGCTCATGCTGAGAGCAATTGAAATGCCAAAGATTTCTACTCCATCAAAGAATGCTCCCACGGTGAGATGGAGGCATCTAAAAACGAAATCAATCAATGACCAGATCTCTGCTGCAGGTCATTTTTTTGTAAAAAATAGGTGTCTAAAAGTGGAACAGCCCTTCCACATATGGGGTGGACATAATCTGCTGCAGGATGTGTGCATCAGAGGCAGTCACTTCCCACTCCCACTACAGTGCCTGGAGATAGACCACAGATGGTGAATTGATGTGAGGAGAGGGTCTATCTCATTGGGACAGAGACATCTAGAAAGGATCAGGTCAGCCCCTGCCTTCACTTGACTGTGTCTCTGCCTTGCTGGAGCGGGATCTGGTGTGACTGATGCAGATACAGACACCTCTGTTCAAGAGGGCAAGGCTGGGAGAGATGACTCCCTCTCAAGGGTCTTCTCTTTCACAGAGAGCTGGCATGAATGCTGTATTCATCTCTCATTCCGGTAAATAGAGAATATTCCCACTGTGTCATTGGACACAGGTCCCCCTTCTGCACGTCATGGTGACCATTTTCTGGTATCCCACCAAATACGTGGGGCTGATTGACACCTCCATTTACACCCTCTGACAGAGCAAAACTGACTCCTCTGGAGACCATGGGCAGAGGCACCTGCGCTGCATGTCACGTTCAGGCAGCATGAAGCAGAGCTCCAGACAGAGTGCTGAATGAATGCAAAGCACAGAGAAAATGTGGGGGTTTCTATTACAAATGCAATGGGTTTGGCTCAGAGAAGACTGCTGTAACTTGCCACTGTCTTTTCCCCCAAAGCTGAGAGGGAGCGAATGTCCAACGGTAGCTCCTTCACCGAGTTCCTCCTCCTGGCATTTGCGGACACACAGGAGCTCCAGTTCTTGCACTTCTCGCTCTTCCTGGGCATCTACCTGGCTGCCCTCCTGGGCTATGGACTCATCATCACAGCCGTAGCCTGTGACCACCGCCTCCACACCCCCATGTACTTTTTCCTCCTCAACCTCTCCCTCCTCGACCTTGGCACCATCTCTGTCATTGTCGCCAGATCCATGGCCAATTCCCTGTGGAACACCAGGGTCATTTCCTACTTGGGATGTGCTGCCCAGATATTTTTCTTTGTCTTCTTTGTGTCAGCAGAGTATTCTCTTCTCACTGTCATGGCCTATGACTGCTACGTTGCCATCTGCAAAGCCCTGCACTATGGGACCATCATGGGCAGCAGAGCTTGTGTCAAAATGGCAGCAGCTGCCTGGGGCAGTGGTTTTCTCCGTGCTCTCCTGCACACTTCTAATACATTTTCAGTACCTCTCTGCCAAGGCCACACAGTGGACCTGTTCTTCTGTGAAGTTCCCCAGATCCTCAAGCTCTCCTGCTCAGACTCCTACCTCAGGGAAGCTGAGGTTACTGTGGTTACTGCCTGTTTAGACTTTGGGTGTTTTGTTTTCATTGTGTTGTCCTACGTGCAGATTTTTACAATTGTGCTGAGAATCCCCTCTGAGCAAGGACGACACAAAGCCTTTTCCATGTGCCTCCCTCACCTGGCTGTGGTTTCTCTGTGTTTCACCACTATAATCTTTGCCTGCCTGAAGCCCCCTTCCCTCTCCTCCCCAACTCTGGACCTGGTGTTGGGTGTTCTGTACTCGGTGGTGCCTCCAGCAGTGAACCCCCTCATCTACAGCATGAGGAACAAGGATCTCGATGCACTTAAGAAAATATTTCAGGTGGTACTAGTTCAGCAGCAATGAGCTGCCCATCTCTCCTCACAAGCAACTCCCAGGTTATCTCAGTTTATCTCCAGTAACTCTTGTACTTTGGGCATTCTGTCTGTGATAGCCACGTTTGTACAAAAATGTTTGAATTCCTCCCACTTCTCCAGAGGCGCAAAGCCCATCCGTCTGACCCAGAGGCCTTCTGTAAAGCTGCTGATCACTGTGTCAGAGCTGGCCTCCCAAGTAGCACCACTGTAATAAAAGGGGATCTCCTTAGTACTGTGCCTGAAGGTTGGGCTCTTCTTCCCAAGCTGGAGCCAAGAATGTGCTCAGGGAATTTCCCCTGAATAGACCTGCTGCTGTGCCTGCGTTTTTCATGGGCTAAGGGGCATCAGCTTGTAAAGTGATGTGTGAGGGAATGAGGGCTGGATTCAGCTGACACTTGTGGGTGCCCAGTGCCCCTGGAGAGGGTGAGTGCTCAAGACGCCTGTTCCAGGGACTGTCCCACTTATTAGAGGGCTGGTGATGGATGCCCATCCTTCTGGAAGGGAGTATGAGCCACCAGAATTTCACAGGGGATCTCCAGGGACAGCACATTCCTGGGACGGGCGGTGAGTGGAGTCTCCCAAAACCAAGTGGAGTCACCCAAAGCAAAAGGCTAAACCAAGGAATGCACCAAATCAGGGCTCTGCAATCTCAGGAGAGGCAGCGGGCTGGGTCTATGACACCCCTGAGCCCTTGGAAATGCCCTGTGATTGCTCCAAGCATCCTCCACAGCCACAGACCCTGGGGAGGGAGTTGTCAGGTGCAGTGATGCTGGTCCAGCTGGGTCTGCCCTGACCAGCACAAACAGTGAGGCCCCACAGCCTGCTCGCCCTGCAGAGCAGCACCGCCAGCTTGGGGCCCTGCAGGGAGCACAGGTGCAGGAGAGGTGCAGGAAGGGCCGTCTAGGCCAGCATGGACACACTGATCTGGGGAAAGGCCCTCTGGAGAGCAGGGATGTCTCCAGAGAAGAGCAAAGGAGCAATTGTGTGCTTGTGGGGAGGAACAAATGAAAACCTGTTTCTCTGTGTTTCAGCTTGGGGCAGGCTGCTCTGTCACTGGAGCTGCCTGAGGAGCCCCGGGGCCAGGACTCTTGTGCTGTGCTGGGCAGAGGGGCTGCCCAGAGGGGCTGCAGGCAGCCAGGGTAAGGATCTCCTGGTCAGGAGAGCAGTGGAGACATGGAGTGAGTGGCCTGCATTTCCTTGTGCCATTTCTGGCCCCCAGCCCCCCCGGGGGCTGATGGGGAGGCTGACACCGCTCTCTGCCCCCCAGGACCTGCAGTGCCCTTCAGAGGGGCTGGGGCTGTGGTGTGAGCGCCCAGAGTTCTGCAACCCCCTGCGGTGGGCACTGCTGTGGGGCCACCGCCAGCCTAGACTGCTCTGCCGGGTGGTCTGGGGAGAGGGTAGGGGAGGTGGGGAGAGTCGGAGAGGAGCTGGGCTGGGCTGGAAAGGGCCTAGGAGAGGAAAAATGCCAACAGGCAGCTACTGCGTGTGAATGACAGTGTGGGAGCACATGGCCGTGTGCTTGCAGGGCAAATGCAGGTCTCCTGGGAAAGGCACCAGGACATGGCGGGTGCAGAAGAGAAGAGCCAGGTTGTTCCCTGTGTTGCACGGACACACTGGGGAAGATTCCCATGGCCATCATCCCACACCAGCCCCTCACATCACCCCTTTCCAGCACTGGCTGCTCACCCCAGCTGTGGGGTGCTCCATGGCCAGCTCTGTCCTCCTGCAGGTCTCCGTATCCGGACACAGGAGAAAAGGCCAGCCTTGCACGGCCTCTCTTCTGCACCACACCCCAGCACATCCCAGAGCACGGCTGTCTGCTAACACCCCCGTAACTGGGAGGCCTCAGGCAGAGCTTCCCCTGGAAAGCTGAGGCAAAAAAGACATTTAATGCCCCAGCACTTTCCATGTCCAAGGTCTCTGGTGCCAGCTCCAGCTGAGCTCTGCCTTTCCTCACTCCATCCCTGCGTGCGCATACAAGGTCTCAGTGATCCCCCTGGGCAGCCTGTCACCCTTCCACCCTTGTGCACTTTCCGCCTGACACCCTGAGTGCTGGTGCTGCTGCCAGGGCAGAGGTGGAGGATAACCTGGAGCAGCTTCTCTGGGAGGTCCCCAGGGAAAAGCTGTGCCCAGGCCGAGTCTCAGCCCCAGCCCCAACATGGCAGAGTGGAGCTGCCCTCTTCCCACCCACCCTGGCAGTGACAGCCCCACCTCAGACCACTCCTGAAAGGCTCCAGCGCAGCTCTCAAGGGAGCTGGAGCTGCCTCTCCTAACTGTGCATCATAAAATCTGACACAAGTGGCCGCCCTCACTTTTTCGTCCAGCTAGGACTCTGCGTGCAGTGTTAGCTGAGTAGGGGTCCAGATCTGAAGCTCTCCTTACACCTTTACTTTGGCTGTCAGGCAAGCGCTGTTGTGGATATATGGTCATCTTTTGCACCTAAAACCTTCTCTGGATGCTGCTCAGGTCCCAGCATCCCTTTCTAAGGCTTTCTTGACTGTAGTGTGCAGGCAGGTCCAAGGTCGAGATGGGAGTCAGTTCAGCAGGATGGGGACAGGGACAGGTCTGGACGTGGGAGGTGCAGGGCCAGGCACAGGCATGTCCACAGCATAACTCAGGCAAGGCTCCAGCCTGTGATTCTTCCCTAAGGGTGCAGCAATCACTCTCCAGTGCCCCTTCCCTGCGCTTCCTGGCTCCCCACTGCCTTTCCTGAGACTGCAGAGCCCTCCTTTCCCCATGCATACCTGCATTTAGTGCTCTACCTTCTGGTCACTCCACCGTGGACTGTCCCTCACTTTGTGAGGCTCCACTCACTGCCCACCCCCACCACATGCTGTCCCTGGAGATCCCCTGAGCTCTCCTGGGGGCTCAGATTCCCCTCCAGAAGGATGGGCATCTCTCATCAGCACTGTCACCTCTGGGACAACCCCAGGCAGGAAATTCAGAAACCATTCACCAGCTCCACTGGCACTGCTCACCAACAGATGAACCCTGCATCCAGCCCTCATTCCCTAACAGATCACATGTAGACTCTGAGCTTGTCCCCTGCATCCCATGGAGGTCACAAGCAGAGCAGCAGGCCCTTCTATCGTGCAATGTCTTTGGGCGTATTTTTGACTGCAGCTTCTGAAGAAAGGCCAGACTTCAGGCACGTGATGGAGGGGATCCCCTGTTATTATAGCAATGTTCTTGTGCAGGCCAGGTCTGGCCTAAAGGTACCCAATGCCTGGTCCTGCCTGAGCTCACAGGAATGCACAGGGAAGCACAAACCTACCACCAGCACGTTACAAGAGCACTGAGGCCATACACACGCATCAGAGCAAGGCAGGGCAGTGTGGAAATGAGGAGAAAAGCCCTGAGAAGAGAAAGTCCTGCTGCTGGTGGCGGACTTGTCTCCAAGAAAGCTGAAGGTCCCACACAAAGGCTGCAGTGAAGAAATGCCTGCTGTGGCAGTGGGGGAACGGTCCTGAGGAGCAGAGGGTCTGTCCCCACAGGCTGCGTCCAGACTCTCCTCCTTTCCACTCTTGCTCTGCTTGGAGTTTTGGAATGCTGTGGAGGAAAGGGACCAGCCCATGGTGACAGCCGGCTGCCACCCTCACAGGAGAGGGGTGTGACATCATACCCCGACTGTGGCCACAGGAGCTGAGCTCTCTTAGTGGACACGGGACTCATGGTCTAGGTCACGCCTGTACTCGTCTGAGCCTGACTCTGTGCCCCTGAGCTCCCTTGGTGTCTGCACCAAAAGAGACACTGCAAAGGGAAACTCTCCTCATTGCACTGAAGGCACCCAAGGAGCTCAGACTAGTGGGCTCGGGGGTTCCTCCGACTGCTGATGAAGGGAGAAGCCTGGCTTCCTGCTTCAACACGGTCTCTCAATCAGATTCAAATGAGAAATTCCTGAGGACAAGTGGCACAAAGCAAAATATGTTTTCTTTCAGGAGAATGTAAGAGTGAAAAGTAAGTGAGAAAAAAAGACATGAGCAACACATAGCTGTGTTGCCAAATACCCTGGGAATGAGGAGCAGATGCGCATGGGACAGTTTTTGGTGCTGACTTTCTACCTACTGAACCAGTTTCCTCAGTGCGTCTTTGAGCTCCTTGTTCCTCATGCTGTAGATGAGAGGATTCAGTGTTGGAGGCACCACTGCGTACAGAACAGCCAGAACCAGATCCAGAGCTGGGGAGGAGAGGGAGGGGGGCTTCACAGCAGCAAATATTACAGTGCTGATAAACAGGGAGAACACGGCCAGGTGAGGGAGGCACATGGAAAAGGCTTTGTGCCGGCCCTGCTCAGAGAGGATCCTCAGCACAGCTGTGAAGATCTGCACGTAGGACAGCACAATGAAAACAAAGCACCCAAAGGCTAAACAAAGCGTAATCACAACTGCCCAAACCACCCTGAGGTGGGAGTCTGAGCAGGAGAGCTTGAGGATCTCAGGAACTTCACAGAAGAACTGGTCCACAACATTGCCTTTGCAGAGTGGTAGTGAAAATGTTTTAGCAGTGTGCAACACAGCATTGAGGAAACCACTGGCCCAGGCAGCTGCTGCCATTTTGACACAAGCTCTGCTGCCCATGATGGTCCCGTAGTGCAGGGGCTTGCAGATGGCAACAAAGCGGTCATACGCCATAACAGTGAGAAGAGAATACTCTCCTGTAAACAAGAAGAAAACCAGGAAGACTTGAGCAGCACATCCTGAGTAGGAAATGGCCCTGGTGTTCCACAGGGAATTGGCCATGGATTTGGGGACAGTGGTGGAGATGGCTCCAAGGTCAAGGAGGGAAAGGTTGAGGAGGAAGAAGTACATGGGGGTGTGGAGGTGGTGGTCACAGGCTACAGCTGTGATGATGAGGCCGTTGCCCAGGAGGGCAGCCAGGTAGATGCCCAGGAAGAGTGAGAAGTGCAAGAGCTGCAGCTCCTGTGTGTCTGCAAATGCGAGGAGGAGGAACTCATTGAGGGAGCTGCTGTTGGACATTTGCTCCTTTCGGGCAAAGGGGAACTGTCCGAGGAAGAAGACACATTGAAAAGTTAGGGCAGACTCCTCTGAGCAAAAATTTCTCATAACCTCCCCCAAACACACACACGTTACTTCTCCCCATCTCAGCAGAACCATCATTGAGCTCCATGGCTTGAGTTCTGCTTTCTGCTGGATGAGTTTGATGTGAGGAGCAGGGGCCTCTGCCTGTGGGCTCCAGAGGATTCAGCCCTGACCTACAGCACTTAAGACATGGGAACAGGGGTGACTAAAATTTATATTCCCAGTTCCAGTCAGATTTCATCCACTAATAATGTTGAAGGCATTTTCAGCACCTTCACTCCCACTTGTAAATAATGTGGGGTCATGAATAGTTTTAAGGCTGTTTCGGTTTCCCTTAGCTGACCCTGTCACACCGGAGGAGGATTCCTGGAGGTAGAAATCCTCAGCATTGTTGCTGCTGCACTCAGAGTGAGCAGCTGTGATTCCCGAGAGGCAAAAGGATTCACTCCGGCTTTAGTGCAGAGGGAGGAGAGCTGGCCTGTCCAGCTGCCTTGTTCACAGCTGAGGGTATGTGACGCAGGTCTCAGCTGTCTGCTTCTAGCCAGCAACACAGCAGGCTCCTTCCAGGTGCCCACATCCAGCCACCCACCAGAATGTCTCAGCGTGGCTCCTCCCTGGGGCACCTAGATATCATGCAGCTGCAATGGGAGAGCTGTGTCCTTCTGGAGGGCAGCTTGCAGCCGAGCCAGACACCCCAGGGAAATGGCTGAACGTCCTAAGGATGGGGTGTCCTGAAGTGAGAGTTGGCTCATTCCCACACCCCCACACTGCGTTGCCTGGACACCCACAGGTTAGAGGGGCACTTGGGCACCTCACTGTCAAGGACACGTCTGCATGGCAGGACCCGCAGGGTCAGTGTCTGAACTGCATCAGAAACCCCCCTGCCCAGAGAGTCCAAGGAGGAGGATAAGGGCAGCATGGGCAGGTGGGAAACATGAAGGTATAAAATGATACTTGTGGTGAGGGAGGCAGGGACAGGGAGGGACAGAGGGGCACTCAGGAGTGTCTCCTCTCCTGGAGGTCCGGCTGCTGAGGAAACGACTCCTGCCATGGACCCCCCAGCCTTGAGAGCAGAGGGCTGTGCTGGCTGGGAGAGGAGAGGAGGCCTTGGAGTTGATAGTTTCCTCTCACACTTTGGGCCTAACTCTGCTGCCTGGAGCCGTCCCTGCGGGGAGCTGTTTCTCTGTCCCCACCTCTCTCCCCTTTCAGTGCTCACAGACCCCATCCCACCCACTGGGTGCTCAGCTCTGCCCTGTAGAAACCTCCCGGGTGAAGGGCTCTGCCCAGGGCACCTCCGTGTTTGCAGGTGGTATGGAGCAGGTGAGAGAAACCTTGCTGAGGCTGGAAAGGTGATGCTGGCTCTGTCCTTAGGCTGAGGGGTGGATGAAGGCAATTGCTGAGTCCCTCCCAGAACTGTTCCTCTCTTAGTGTCAATGTCTCAGTCCCCTGTCTAAACCTGACAGATCCAATCCCATTTCACCCCACCCAAACAGAAAATAACTTAAAGCACAGGCTCATGACAGCTCCTTCCCTTTCATGTATCCCCCACTTTGACCTTCCTTTTGAAAAGGCCCCTCCAGAAATGTCCTGGGAGCGAGCTGGAGGTGGGGGCAGCCCTGACCAATGCAGCACCCTCTCAGCAGGAGAATGAACCTGCCCTGACAGGGGTCTCTCCTCCCACCCAGAGCTTCTCCCCACAGTGCTGTGGGGAGCTCCCCAGGCAGGCTGAGTGCTGACCCTCACAGGTGGAAGAGTCACTGTCCTGGGCACACAGCACTCTGGGGCACAGGGACACTGCTCTGAATTACAGTCCATGCAGACAAGTGTGCACACCCCAGCTTCATACCCCTGTAGCTGTCCCCAAGAAAAAGGAGCAGGATGCCCTATCCCTGTGACAATGTGGAGGCAAATCCCTGCTCTGATATACCTCTTTCTCCTCTGCAAAGGAAAAACTGGGAGAGACATCCTTAAAAAACAGATGTGGGAGGGGATGTGTTGGGTTTAGAAGATCCCTCCAGGAACCTCAGTAGCATTGCCCTGCACCCAGAGATTTACCGTGACAAGAGCTGTGAATATTTCTCCCACAATGCACTGTCAGCCGTCCTCCCACTCCACACTGCCTTTCACTTCTCTCTGCCTTCTCTCATCTCATGTCAGCAGGAGCAGGCAGTGCCTGGAGCCCTGCTGCTCTTTGCAGAGGAGCTGCTCCTGCACACAGCTGCCTCTCAGCAGTGCTGTCATGTTGCCATGAGCTCCCTCCATCCCAGGAGCCTGGCCCCACTTGGCAACAGTGGCCCAGCTGAAGGCATGAATTTCTCTGTCCCGTGTGCTGCATCCTCCAGGGAAATGTTCACTGCGGTAAACCAAAATAATCACTTTTGCTCCCTCTCTAAATAACGCAGAGAGACCAATTACAGCACTGTCACTTGTTTCATCAGAGGATGGTTATCTACAAGAGGTGGAAACGTCTCACTTTGGAAATCCATATTCCGATGTCTTAACTAGGCAGGACACCTAGAAAGGGCCAAGAAGGAACCTCATTTTCCCATGGTTTGGATGCTGATTCAGATGGGTCAGTTTGGGCATCTCATGCCCATTTAGAAGCCCCTGGCATGCAGTGGGATTCAGCTAACTATCATGAACTCCACAGAAACACAGGAGGTGGGATTCCCCTTGCCCAAGCTGAAGTGGGCACAACAGAGATGTCTGCACTCAAGCTCCTTGTCTAAGCTCTGGTTATAATCCCTGGAGCTGGAGGGTGGGAGTCAGTTGCTCACATGCAAACACCTCGGGACATTTGAAGAGACAGCGGTGGTCCCAGGCATGTGCCAGTGTCTGCTTGCTCTGATGGAGCAACTGGGAGACACACATCTTTATGGAGCACCAGCTAGGGGCCAGGCGGAGAATTTCTTTGGCCATCTGAAATGACACTAGATGCCTACTACAACTAGTGTTCCACTCACTAGGAAGCTGAGACAGATGAAGATCCCAATGTTACAAAGAGCTAATGTAATTCAGTGCAGACACTTGATTTAATGACATAAAATAGGCTGGCAGGGCCATGTCAGATGCCTGGGGTGTCCAGCAAAACCACATGTGTCTTGTAGATACAGCATGGAACCTACAGGAAAAAAAATCGCCCTTTGCAGTGGCACTGTGCAAGTGCTGCAGGACATCTTGGGTTTCCTACCTGTGCCCAAACAAATGAATCCCACCACTGCCTTTAGGGAAAGTCCATCCTGTCTACATCCATGTGTGCTGCATAAATGGGAGGCACATCACACCAAGGTCTCTGCTCTAGTCTCAGTATTCTCAAACCCTTCTTAGCTCTTCACCCTCTGAACCTCTTCTCACCCTGCCAGATGATATGAACAGGGACTAGGCTAATGATGACCTCAGGGTGGTCGGATCATAGGCTGCCCAGGCCCAGGGACTTCTTCAGTGACGCCTTGTCCTGCCTGGAGTTCGGCTCACATCTGTCACAGACCCCAAGGAGCTGCAGAGTCAGCTCGGGCCACCAACCCCTCTCCTGGCATTCCTGCAAGGCCCAGATCTGTTCCTCCCAGGCCTTGGGCACTGCACAGTTTGCTCTCTTAGTGGGAACCTCCTTTCACCATCACATTGCCACCTGCTATCCATGCCAGCACATCATCACTTGCAATCAAAGCCTGTGCATACATGAGGTCCTTCGTAACATGTTTCCCTGGGACAAGTCTTCGGTCGGCGCCACAGCTGAGATGCTGAAGCCAAAATATATGCAAACATATGCAGCCTGTCACAGGAGTGCCACATGGTTGGAATAACTGACATTTGCTGGGATCAGTCACACGATGGAGTCCTTCAATGGCAGGGTACAAGTTCTTCAGGAGAGACCATCAGGCAAGATGAGGAGGGGGATGTCCTATGTGTGAAGGGGTAGCTTGCATGTATGGAGCTCTTCCATGGCATGGACCAAGGGAGGCAGCTCTGAAGGGCAGAGGAGCTCATGAAAGCCCGCAGGTCATTAAGGACAGCACCCATAAGGCACAAGAATGCTCCGTAAAGAACAGTGTGCAAAATCAGTAGCCATCTCTGGACCCCAACTTGGCTAAACAGGGAACTCCCACGTAAGCTCCAGGGCAATCAGGCAGCATACAGAAAGGGGAAGAAGGGCGAGGCTGCAAAGGAGGAATTTAGAAATATTGTCCAGCAAAGTTGGGATGGTGTTAAGGAAGCCAAAGCTCCCCTGGCATAGAGACACTTGCAGGGGATATGAAGGACAGGAAGAAGAGCTGCTACTGCTTCAGTGACAGTAAAGGAATAAACAAGGAAATGTGGGCTCACTGCTGAATGGGTGAATGGGGCAGGGATTCTAGCAAAAGCGGATGTAGATAGGTCTGGGGAAGTCAAGTCCTTCCTGGCTTCAGTCTTCACCCACAAGGTCTCCTGAGCTGTTGTGCCTAGAGGCAGGACTCCTGAGGATAAAACCAACCCGCAGTGCCTAAGTCTCTAGAACCCAACCCATACAAATCTATGGGCCTGGATGGCTGGCATTCATGGACATGCAGAGAGCTGGCTGCTGTGACAGCAAGGCTGCTCTCTTCCATCTTTGAAATGTTGTGGAGATCAGGGGAGGTCCCAATGACCAGAAGAAGAAATATGTTGTGCTCATCTTCAAAAAGGGCCACAAGGACAACCTGGGGAGCTGCAGGCCATTCAGCCTCATGTTGCTGAGGGGTGTGTCATGGAGCCAGTCCTCTCAGATCACCTTTCTGGGCACATCATGAAGAATGTGCCTGGGAACAGTCAACATGGAGTTACTGAAGGTAAATCATTCCTGACCCACCTGATTGCCTTCAGTGATGAAAGAGCTGTACTTGTGGAGGAGAGGAGAGTAGTGGATATCCAGGAGACATCCAAATGGGCAAAAAGATAGCTGGATGATGGAGCTCAGAGGTGTTTCATGAATGGGTCATGCTTGACCAGGAAGCCAGGGAAAGGTGGGGTATGCAGGGGTCTACCCCGCATCCTGTCCTCTTTGAAAGGCTCCTCAGCAGGGCAGAACAACCTGTGCATCAGGAGAAACATAGACCTGACTGGTAGAGGAGTGACCCCAGGAAGAAGGCCCTGGACATTATGAAGGGTGCCATATGAGCCAGTGGTGCATGCTCACCACAAATGAGGCCAGCTGCATACAGGACTGCATTAGGAAGAGCATGGCCACCCAGGCAAGGGCAGTTCTTATCCCCCTCCACTCAGCACTGCTGTGGCCACATGTCTGGACCAGTGTGTGCCAGTATGGTACACCCAGTGCTGGAGGAATGGGAAACAACTGGAGAGGGTCCAGAGGAGGTCTGCCAAGATGGCTTTGGGGGCCTGAAGCACATGGCATGTATGGAGTTGCTGAGAGACCGGGGCTTCTTTAGCCTGGCGAAGTGGAAGCTAAGGCCAATACAGTAGTAACCTGTGAGAGGGTGGTTTCAGAGATGGTGAAGCTTTTCTTTGTAGTGGGAAGCAGCATGAGAAGGGGAAAGAGCCACAAAGAGCATCTTCAGAGGTTCAGAGTGGACTTCACGTAACAAGAATGTCACTTGTAGGGTAGTGCTGTGGTGCAACAGGACACCCAGAGGGACTCCGTGATCAACCCCTAGCTTTGTGATTCAAGGAGCAGCCAGCAAGGACAGCGGGATGTCAGTAAAGGCGGGGAGATCCTGCAGTGAGAGCAAGGTGGGGAAGCAGGTTGGTTGTCTACAGGCTGCAGGGAAACAGGTGCAGCTTTGGGACAGCATAGGACAGTCTGTGGTGGAGATGACCGAGGGCAATGCCAAGGCTGAAAGCCTCCAACAGAACTGAGGTCTTTGTCCCTTTTGCTATAGCTGGTGTCTCTGCTATCAAGGCCTACAAGAAGATGAGGTTTCCTTACAGCACTGTGGTCTTGCTGCCTCCTCACATCCAGGGAACATCGCACACACCCCCACCCTGACACTGCCCCCAGGAAGAGACCTGAGCAACATGTGAGGGAAAGGATCACCCTACCCAGGGGTTGGCTGTGGGTCTTGGCGATTCTGCTTGATAACACACATCAAGGGTTGACTTGGCGTCAGAGCCACCCTCACATTGCCTTTGCCTACCTGCAATCAGGGCCTCCAACTTTCTGCTCTAATCAGCCACCAGGGAGCTTTTGTTGATAATGGCCCTCAGTGGGACCCGTTAACGCTCCAAGAAACTTGGGGATTTGCTTCTGATGTAAACTTCTTGAGAGGTTGCTTCAGTCTCCTCTCAGCATCTGAGGTTCATGGGCTCAGAACCAAAGACACCCAAGGGGACATTAAAATGCAAAAACCCCTAAGGAGCCATGCCTCTCCCCATAATTTTCTTAATCTCTTCAATTCTTGTGCTGTGGCTAATTGGAGAGGTTTCAGTAGTGTATTTACAAGAAGAAGATTTCAATGAGCATCAAAAAAAAAAGGGGGGGGGATTTCTGCTTTCAAAGGTTTCCTTATTTTTCAGCTTACAAACTAGAGTGATATCCACCTTCTCCAACTGATATTGATCAACTGTGTCTCCTAATGAAGTCTGGACATGGAGGAAAAGCACCATCCTGGAGGTCAGAGATTGTATGGACAACCTTCCTCCCCACCTCTCCAGCCCTCTAGGGACTTAGATCACTCTTGTTCAAATCTAACCTTTTGCCACTCAAGGCTGCAGCTGAATGTTACAGCTCATGTGCACCAATTCCCACCTGCTTTCCTTAAAGAACTAGCTGCAAACAGGCGCAGAAGGATTTGTCTTAATTGCGATCAAACAAAAATAAGCTTGATCCAGTGTCATAAGAAATAAAATACACTCCTCAACTGTATGTCAAGTCCAAGGTGCCACCAGTGAGGTCCATGGTCTACAAGGAATAACCTTCCTTGAAATGTTCTTCACAAATAGATTGGAAAGGCTGGATAGACACACAGTAAAGAAATTGGTTGAAGAGAGAATTAGACTACTGAAAGATGAGGCAAGCTTCAGACTCCCTGAAGCTCAAAGCAGCAACTAGAGAGTTGAGAATATCTGAACTGTAAAGAGTAAGGAGAGGAGGAAGACTGGAAAATTATGGAAAGTGCATATGTCCACACCGTCTGATACAAAGTTCACGTTAGAAATGTTCAGTTTAATCAGGGCATGTGGAAATATGTGAGAGATTAGTGAGGTTAAATCCACAGCGTAACAGACAGAGCAGTGCTAACACAAGGGGCAGATCAAGATTTCTTCTCCTGAGATTCATCCCTTCCTCAAAATTTTCATTATGTCATCATGGGAAAACACTGGCATTTTATTAGAATTATTCAGTCCTTTCAGCTGATGAAAGTGGGCTCATATTTTCTTTAATGTTGAAAACAGTTCTTCACCTTTCCAGGCAGAGCTCACGTATCTAACCATAAACATCCAGTGGCACTTGGAGAGGCCTCGGTGTGTCTGAGGCACCTGCATGGGCCTGGCAGCTCTCACAGGGGACCTGCGGGAGACCAGAGCCCCTCGGAGCTGCAGAGGGAGGCTGGGCAGAGGGGACCAGGGCACCTGCAATGGCACCAGCCACCCATGACCCTGTGACTGCATCCCACCCCAGTTCTGAAAATCACTTTCCTTTTCAGACAGAAAGATAATGCATAATCTCCCCATAAGACCAGTGTACTGAAACAGAACAAAACAGGAAAGACAATAAGAACAAACAAAGAAAATGAAAATCTGGAAGGTATAACAAAACATTTCTTTGCTTTCAACCTTTGTCTTAATTTCTTTTTGTTTCATTTTTTAATGTCCTTTTCTAAACTTTTCTGTTATAATCAGGGCTACACCACTAAACAGGATATTGCTGTGTCTCACACAGAGCCTGGTGTCAGAAGACCACCCGCAGCCCAGGGCTGTCCATGCCCCTCCTCACTCTTTGCACAGAGCACGTCGCATTCTGAGGTGTCAGGATCTCTCGACTGGTGAGGAAAGCAGGGTGACCAGCTTCGTCTGTATTTCGGTGGCCAAATTTGCACAAATCTCAACATACCTCTGTTACCACGACATTTTAAAGGAGTCCCTAAAACATCTAGCCACACTCCCTTTTCATTCCCTCCACAGTCAATGAAGTGCAACTTTATTTTCGGGGACAACAGGGACAAGGCTGATCTCATCCCATGCCAGACCCCATCAGTGCAGATGTCTCTGGCTAACCCAGCTCTCTGGGCTTCATTTTCTAGTCAATGGAGGGAAATAGGTTCCCTCAACTGAGTTGTTTTCAGATACATTTCCTAATGACAAGCTAAGGTCCCATAGGAGCCACCTCCAAAATTTACAGCACCACATGGGAACACAGCTACTCCAGGGCATCTCAGGCAGCAACAGCCTCTCTATGTGGTCAAATGAATCAAGCCCCAAAAGGAGATTCTAGTCCTAAGCTGAAATCTTCTCAAAAAATAACTTAATGCAATAATTGACAAAAATCCTCCTTTCCAAAACTTGACACAGTTTTTACCATTGCCAGATATGTTTTCTTTCTTAATAATTGGCAGCACCATGTTCGTGCACTACAGTAACCATGGCTATGAAGCATGGCAGGGACCAGGGTCCCAGATAAAGCCCTCTGGATGATGTGTGTTAAGGGCACATTTGTTCTTTTCTGGCCTATCATCTCTATCTTAAGCACCACAGACCGAGAAACCTTGCTGAGGACTTCTGTCAACAAAGAGCCTGCTTTGGTGCCTCAAGGAGGAAGGCTGCATCCTGTCCCAGATTGTCCTACATCCTGCTTCTACAAAAAGAGCGACCCACAGGAGAAATCAGTTTTGAGGCTCACCAAAGCATCTCAGCATGTAGCCACGCTTTGTGCTGTTTCATCCCACATGACTTTAATCCTGTTTTTTAAAAATGCCAAACCCCAAAACAACACGGAAGTCCTGCATTCTCACATACATCTGCCCAATGTGGAGATCTGACAGTGCAGGGACACAGACGTGTCCTCTTCAGGGCTCCCTTTTTCATATCTCACAGCCTCTGGCACCATCTGGAGATGTTCCTGAAGGATTTGTCAGAAAGTTTTGGTAAATAACTGGGGTGACGGGAGGTGACTGCTTTCCAGAACATGAGGGGAAATCTCTCAGCTCTCTCCCTGGCTGTGCCATCTCCATGGCGGCGACCTACTGAGCCCCCAGATGACACCAGCTGAGGTCACAGTGGGATGTGCCACATCACAGGAAGGTCTCCCCGGTGGTGCGGCAGTGCCCTCACTTCCCTGCGAGGCCCGGGAGCTGCTGAGCACTGCTCACGAGCTCCCCACTGCTGCTTTTCACAGCCACTCCATAGCAAGGATGGGGGACAGGAGGCATCACGGCCACGTTGGGGCCCCTCACCAACAGGCAGAGAGGAAGGGGCACATTGATAAGGTCTTTTGGGTGATGAGACGGGAAGACCATCCCTCCTCCCCTGCTGGAGAGACAATCCGATAGCAAAAGGCCAAGCGAGACCTGCCAGACCAAGACCATCAGCCTGCACTGCAGTTCCTTGTTCCCAGCACTCCTGCAGCTCTCTCCTGAGGTAAGGGCTTTAGGAGCTCCTTCCCGAGGTGTCGCACAGCGACTGTTGAGTGCAAAAATGACTGTGGATCCCAGGCTGTGAAGGTGGCTGGACAGGGCTGGGAGCTGCCACTAGAACCCTGCCTGAGGGTCCCATCTGGGTCGGGGGACAAGGTGGCAGCCAGGACTCCTGAATCCTGGCGATGGGGATGCCCTGAGCACCAAGGATCCTGTGGGGCTGCCTCCATCCCCTTGTGGAGGGTGGTGGCAATCCATGGCCAGGTTGCCCTGGGAGTGGTTCCCTCTTTGGCATCTGGTTGTGGCACAAAAGGGATCCTGCATCCTGCACCTGGGGTGTCCTGCAGCTCCCGTGGGGCTCTCAAGAGCCTGCTGGAAAGGCCCACAGAAGAAATGGATCCTTCACCTTGTGATAACCCCAAGGTGTCTGCTCCTTTGGGAGAACCTCTGCTCCTTCCCCCCGGATCCTTTTATGCTTCCAACTTGGCAGAGCATGTTTTGGGCTCAGAGATCTTGTCCTCAGATGGCCTCAACCCCTGTCCTCCTGCACATGGGGGTCAGACCTCTGCACCCAAAAGACAGCCTGTTTGGGGGAGCAGCTTGGGAACAGGTGGGGGTGCCATGGCCACACCACAAGTCCCTGCTGACCCCAAGCATTTTTCTCTGAGCTGTGGGGGGCAGTGCTAGGGGGGAATCCAGCAGGGCCATCTGCCCCAGCTCGCTCCAGGACACACACCTCCACTGCCCAGCACCAGCAGGCCCAGAGCTGCTCTGCCCCTGGCTGCCCTGTGCCCCTGGGGCTCCTCAGCCCTCTGCCTCGATGCGCTGGGACCCAGCCCAGCCTGCAGAGAGCAGCCCCTGCCTGGCCGTGGCCCAGCCCTGCCGGACGCAGCGTGAGGGCTGCCCAGCCCCAGGGCTGCCGCGGGCAGGGGGCTGGGGCCCCAGGGGCAACAGGGCCCTGCCCTGCTGTTATAGGTAAACGTGACAAATTGACAACCACTTGGGCCGGGTTGCATAAATTCCAATTTATAAAATAATTGAGCAAGTCACAAGTAAGCAAAACAGCGCTGGGCGGCCGGGGGGAGTCTCCTGCTCCACCAATGGCGCGCACCACCCCCCCCCTCACAATCTCCTTATATGCGATTCCAGTTCCGGGTATACAGGGCACTTGCTGTAACTTCTGCGGTTGCGCCGGCTGTTGCTAGGGGGTCTTCTTCAGCCCTCTGGTGGTCGTGGGGATGAAGGCTGGAGTCTTCCTCTGCATTGTGTGCCATATTAGGCTATCTAAACTAACATTGCCGCTTCGCTAGCTCAGCTTAATTTTCTCAGGCGGAGTACATGCCCCCCACCACAGGCTGTAGGACGTTCCCACAGATGTTCCCAAGGCTGTTTCTCGCTGATGTAACAAATTAGCACATACCACAATACAAGATGTTCCCAAGGCTGTTTCTCACTTTGATGCAACAAATTAGCACATATCACAATCCCCCCTTTTTGTTTTGGTCCCTTCTAATTTGTTCATCAAATCGAGCAACAGCCTCCTGGGCCAGGGAGAGCATAGGGTTATGCTTACTTTCATCTTAATTTAGTTGTTTATATTGACTTTTTATCAACAGTAGGTGGGCAGCTTCGAGTCTGCTTTTTGCTAAGTTAATAATTTTATTTACTATACACGGCCCAAAGGTCAACACAAGTACTAGTAAAGCTAATGGACGCGCTATTGCAGACAATAAGGTTGTTAGCCAGGGAGAACGACTGAACCATGATTCATACCACCCTTGCTGGGCTTCTCTTTCCTTTTTACGCCTTTCAAGGCCTTCTCTCAGTTTCGCCATAGTATCCCTGACAACTCCTGTATGAGCCGCGTAAAAACAGCATTCTTCTCCTAGGGCTGCGCACAATCCTCCCTGTTGCAAAAATAAGAGGTCCATCCCTCTTCTGTTCTGTAACACCACTTCTGATAGTGATGTTAACGACTTTTCTAAGGCGGTGATGGATTTCTCTATTCGTTCTAAGTCCTCATCCACAGCCGCCCGTAGGGTGCTAAGGCTCTGCTGTTGCATCACTAAGGAGGAAATTCCGGTTCCGGCTCCCACTGCCCCAAGACCCAGTAAGGTTGCTATGGTAATTGCGGTGATTGGTTCTCTCTTTACTCGGACCGGGTGAGGGGTGTCCCAATGGTCGTACATCACATTTTCTGGGTGGTACAAGATCCTTGGAACTACTTCCACTTGTATACAATATTCTGGGGACCCACTGAGTACCTTTAGGGAGACACAGGGAGTTAGGCCCGTTTTTGAGCATATCCATCTAGTTCCTTTGGTGGGAATAATCCATCCAATTTCGGAGGTGTAGGTTTGCAATGTTATAGATCCACACAACTTTCTTTTTGATTTTGGTACTTTGCCAATACACATTCCCATTCCTGTAACGTGTTCCATGGTTAACCCCTTCTTCTTATCTTCCCATTGACAATGTGAGTCGAAATCATTGCTTAAAGTATATGTCATATTTACTCCTATTGCTTCATAAAAAGGGGGTCTTATGTCGTAGCATAACCAGCAATGGGTAGTTATACTAGGGGTTGTAGCATTTAATACTTTGTAGGTTGCTTGCACAACCTTCCACAGAGGATTGTCTACCCTCTCTGTGGCTTTACTTTCCGAGATTACAACAGTATCTTTCAGGGTGGGGTGGTTCATAGGAATACTTGTCGAATTCATGATCGCACTCGTGGGTTTGATTCTTGATTCCACCCCTTTAACAACTAGATTCGGCCCTATCGCTTGAGGAGTAGGTCGCACACTTTCTTTCTTTATGGTAAATAATCCTCCCCTATCGGTCCTGGGTTCCCAGTACCGGACCCCCCAGGTCTTTCCCAAAAACCATCCTGGGTCCTCCGGGCGGGTAATGTTTATCATCAGGTGCTTACAGTTACCCTGATTGCCAAAAGCCGAATAAGGGCGCGAACCTGTACTGGACCTCCCATTGGAAGGTGTACAGCCATAAGGTCCCCACTGGACCTTAATAAACTTATCCAACCCTGCTCCTGGGGCCCAATCCGAGGCTATAGTTTCACATCCCCAATAAGCACAATAATAGGAGTTTGGATAGTTACAGTACCCCCGCCCAGGATTAGAACTAGGACAAAAGTAAAACCCCATGTGATCTAGACATGGTTCAATAGGTGCCAACTCACACAAGGTAGCTGTGAATGTAGGACTCCCGGGTACACTTCGCACTTGGATCGCTGTTTGATCCTCCCATCTTATTAATGACCATTTAAAGGGTTGGTGTACATTATGTTCCCCTTGAGTTCATCTTCCTAATAAGCCTAGCACAATCATCTTCCAGAGGAGTAGTGGACCCATGGTTTGGTTAACGGATATTTACGAACTCCTAATACCTTGGAAGGACGACCCGTGATGCCAGGTGTCTCTGGGACTTTAAAGAGTCTGGGTCTTATAACTTTAGGTATTCCTGCTTAGGAGGTGGCTTGTCGGCCTCGATCCCCACAGTTTCTATACGTCTCTGTCTCCTCTGCCTACTCTTTTGCTCAGAGCAGCAGGGTGTACCTGTCTTCTCGACAGCAGCCGTATTCTTCAGGGGAACCTCCTTTATGTGCCTTTCTGATTTGAAAGGCTTCCCAGTTTTTTGAGAGAGACACCCAACATACGGCACGGTCCACCTACAATTGGTGTTTTTAATGTTGGCCTTTTAACAAAGGCTTCCCACCATTCTACCGATCTTTTCTTAAGATCTTTTAATGTCCAATAAGTCAATTTTGTCATAACAAGGGCGGCAGATGCCACTAGGGAGATACCCGTACTAACAATGAGTCCACTACTTCCCTTTACAAACCCTACATGCATAACACACAAAGGGATAACAAATACAATGTGGGGTTATAACAAATACTATGTTAGGTTTTACAAAATGTGGTCTCACTTATCGAGGATTCCAGGTTTCTTCTTAAAGGTTACTTTTAAATTGTCCGGATTTCCAAAGGCTTCCCACGATGATTCTGAAATTGGTCCTTTAATTCTGCTGGCATGTGTCCATCCTCGCTCTGCGGTACGAATAGCAGTGTCTGTGGTAAGTGAGACAAGAAAAGGTCCCTCCCAGCGGGGAGTCAAGGACGAGTCTAGCCAGGTTTTTAATTAAAACCTTGTCTCCAGGGTTAACTCGGTGAATGGCTACATCTAGTGGAGGTCTCTGTTTGGCAGAGCTGAGGTGGGGCCCCAGCTCCAAGCACCAGACTAAAGCAGAGGAAGACAGCGAGCCGCCTCGGCGCGCGGAGCAGCACAGGCGGTGCTGGGCTGGGGGAGGCACCGTCACCCCACTACCTGCCTGCTGGGGGGGGCCTGGGGCTGCTGCCACCGCCGGCCAGGGCAGCAGCGTCTCCAGCGGGGAGAAGGGGGAAGCCTGCACCCCACTTCTCGCAGCGCCTGCTGGGACCCCAAGCAGGGTGCTCAGCCCAGGAGCAGCCGGGGTCTCATCCTGCCTTCCCGGGGCGGTGTAGGGGCTGATGCGGGCAGGGGGCTCCTTGCCAGGGCGGGGGCTGTCTCATCGCTCTGTGCCTGGAGCCGCACATGGGGCAGAGAGGCTCTTCAGCCAACACACGGAGTATGGGGTTGGGGTATTATGGGGAGACATACAAGGCTCCAGTAACCTTTGATTTATTAGCCTCTGGATTACTGGTCGGAGTCCTTGCCTCCCTTCCTGTGACATTGGATATTGCTTGTCTCTAACAGGGATTTCTGGATTTCGTATACTCACTTCAAAGGGAGCAATATCTAGTCTTCCTACTGATTCTGGGGTATACCAAACTTCAGGGTTGATTTTGGCCTCATCTTCAATAGTAAGGGTGCATAATTTTATAACTAATTCTTGATTCTCTACTTCTAAATTGACTCCTAATTCAACCATCATATCTCGGCCCAGTAAATTATATTCAGCTTCGGGAACTAATAAAAAGGATCCAACACTTAGTCGAGATTCTGATTCTATTTCCACATTTTTAATTACTGGGACTTTAAAGGGTTCTCCCTTAGCTCCTATCACTTGTAATTTCTCTGGGGATGGTTTACACCCCCAGGGTACCGTTTGGACAGTAGATCTTTCTGCCCCAGAATCCACAAGGAATTCTACTTCTTGTCGCTGGGGACCCAATTTCAGTTTTATCAAGGGCTCGGTTCCTTTATGAGTCCCCAGCAGATAGAGCCCCTGGCCCCCCCTACTCTTCTTGGAACATTTGCTCATCCTGCATTCGTTTCCTGCAATTTCTCTTCAGATGCCCTTTCTTCTGGCAATAAAAACACTCAACCTGCCTCAAGTCCCTCGTCACAACTTCCCTGGGTTGTCCTTCTTGGTGAGGTGGCTTCCTTTTAGGTCTGTTATACGACCTAGAGGGTTGTGCCTGGATTCCTCTCTGTCCTTCTCGGACTCCTGCCACCAGGATCTTTGCCTGCCGCCGATGGGTTTCCTCCTCCCTTCGCACATACACTGTCTGAGCTTCCCTCAGCAATTCGTCCAGTCCTCTATCTTGCCAATCATCTAACTTCTCTAACTTCCTTCTGATATCTGGAAAGGCCTTTGCTACAAACTGTTTTCAATAGAACCTGTCCCACAGGGGTACTGGGGTCTACCCCGGAATAAAGTTGCAGATTTTTCCTAAGTCTCTTGAGCCATTCTGTTGGTGTTTCGTCCTTCTTCTGTTGTTCCATGAAGGCCTTATTAATATTTTGCCCCCTGGGAACAGATTCCCTGATTCCCTGAACCATTATGGTCCTTAGATCAGACATATGCGTCCGATGCTCGGCATTCTGAGCCGGAGCTGAGGGAATATGGGGGGGGGAGGAAAAACGGGAAGTTCCTCCAGCATTTTATTTTTCTTCCTCGGACCTTTCTCTTTCAGGGTAAATATCATGGTCCGAGTATCTGGTCTTATCCATAAACTAGCATACTCACTTTCTTCTAAACTAAAGGGCTCTTTTGATTTCACATATATATATAGAGCCTGACATCCAATTTTCAAAAGACCCGTATACTGGCCAATAAAGGTGGTCTCTTCTAATCTGCTTCCCACCCCATACTTGCACACAGTAATGTACCTTTTTTTTTTCTTTTTTTTTTTCTGGCTTTTGCCTTTTCTGGAGGGCCAATCCTTCCAATACTTAATCATTAATCCTAAAGGGCTATCGGGCGGTATATCCGGTAACCGTACCGTAAAGCCCTCTATGGGATCAGAAGACTTGCTCTTTTTCTGTCCCATCTTCCGGAGCACCCACCTCAGTCACTTTCTTTTACAACTCTCTTTCTCTCCGCAGGGGACCACACTCACACCACCCGAGTCTCTACTGCTAGGACGGTTGTCCCTTCGCAGAGGGCGGCCCAGTCGGCTGTCAGGTGCCCCTTTTCGGTCCCCCGCTACACAAGGATCCCCTCTCCTGGAGGATCCGCACCAAGGACCCCCTCTCCTGGAGGGTCCGCACTCACACCATCCCCAGTTACACAAGGACCCCCTCTCCTGGAGGGTCCGCGCTAAGGACCCCCTCTCCTGGAGGGTCCGCGCTCACTCCGTTCCCTGGGGACGTCTCACGTGCTCTGGGTATCCCACCCCAACCGAACGGAACCGCATACATATACTCACTCAGTCCTGAGTCTTCGTTCGGATTTTCGTGCACAAAGTTTACGGGGTACTGCAGTTCTTTTGCTTACTTGTCCTGATTTAGGGTTCGGAAATACAGGTTATGGTAGGGGAACTACCCACTCAGGGGCCATCCGAAAATGGGATGGGGCGCCCCCCCTGAGTCAGAGTCCCGAAACCAGGGAAGCCTGCATCCGAGTCATGGCACCAAAATTGTTATAGGTAAACGTGACAAATTGACAACCACTCGGGCCGGGTTGCATAAATTCCAATTTATAAAATAATTGAGCAAGTCACAAGTAAGCAAAACAGCGCTGGGCGGCCGGGGGGGAGTCTCCTGCTCCACCAACGGCGCGCACAACCCCCCCTCACAGTCTCCTTATATGCGATTCCAGTTCCCGGTATACGGGGCACCTCCTGTAACTTCTGCGGTTGCGCCGGCTGTTGCTAGGGGGTCTTCTTCAGCCCTCTGGTGGTCGTGGGGATGAAGGCTGGAGTCTTCCTCTGCATTGTGTGCCATATTAGGCTATCTAAACTAACATTGCTGCTTCGCTAGCTCAACTCAATTTTCTCAGGCGGAGTACATGCCCCCCACCACAGGCTGTAGGATGTTCCCACAGATGTTCCCAAGGCTGTTTCTCGCTGATGTAACAAATTAGTACATACCACAATACAAGATGTTCCCAAGGCTGTTTCTCACTTTGATGCAACAAATTAGCACATATCACAAGGTCACTTTTCTTTGAGTGTTCAGAGGCCAATGGGAGGCCCATGGCTGCTGTTTGTGGTTGTGAGGTCAGTGGTGGCTCAGTGCCTGCTAGACCAGTGCTAGGCCCATGGCTGCTGTTTGTGGTTGTGAGGTCACGTGTGGCTCAGTGCCTGATAGGCCAGTGCTAGGCCCATGGCTGCTCTTTGTGGTTGTGAGGTCACTTGTGGCTCAGTGCCTGCTAGGCCAGTGCTAGGCCCATGGCTGCTGTTTGTGGTTGTGAGGTCACTTGTGGCTCAGTGCCTGCTAGGCCAGTGCTAGGCCCATGGCTGCTGTTTGTGGTTGTGAGGTCACTTGTGGCTCAGTGCTTGATAGGCCAGTGCTGGTCCTGTGGCTGCTATTTGTGGTTGTGAGGTCAGTGGTGCTTCAGTGCCTGATAGGCCAGTGCTAGTGTTATGGAAAATCAGGCTCGCCGGCCTCCATAACAGGGTCTGACCCTAGGTTCCCGCTGAGGCAGAAGTTCGAAGTCAGACTGAAGTGAAATAAAATTTAATGATACACGTGCGGTAATTACAGCTCGAGCTGGGTGCCTCTGAAGAGGGACCCCGAACAAAGAAATCCCTGGGCAATTATACTCTTACAATCTAATTTCCCCACCCCTTAAGCGATAGTTTGGACCAATAGTAATAGTTAGGTCTGGGTTCTTCCCCTTCTTCATTGGGCCCCTTCATTGTCTCTAGGCAGGCTGCTTCTTATCTTCAAGATTTGCTACTCCTGCTGTCTGTGTAACTTCTTTATCCATCCAGCTTGAACCGGCTCTGGGGCCCCCTTTTACTTATCTAGGTAAAACTTCACAGCTTGAGGCCTAAGGTTTCAGCAAATAGATCAACTAATGCTAAGCAAGTTATGCTAAGCAATTTATTCTAGACAGCTTCAGTCCGATATTCTCTAACAGAAATTAAGAAAAAGATTTAAAGTAAAGAAATGTTTTCTTATGCTTTCCAGCTTTTTTGTGTGTTCTTAGTGTCTTTCTTGATTTGTTCTGTTTCAGTCTACTCGTCTTCCAGAGTGATTATGCATTATCTTTTTATGGGAAAAGGAAAGTGATTTTCGGAACTGGGGTGGGATGCAGTCACAGGGTCATGGAGGGCTGGTGGCATTGCAGGTGCCCTGGTCCCCTCTGCCCAGCCTCCTTCTGCAGCTCAAAGGGGCTCTGGTCTCCCGCAGGTCTCCTGTGAGAGCTGCCAGGCCCAGGCAGGTGCCTCAGAGACACCGGAGCCTCTCCAACTGCCACTGGGTGCTTGTGGTTGGACACGTGAGCTCTGCCTGGAAAGATGAAGAACTGTTTTCAACGTTAAAAAAAGAAATATATGAGCCCACTTTCATCAGCTGAAAGGACTGAATAATGTTAATAAAATGTCAGTGTTTTCCCATGAAGACATAATGGAAATTTGGAGGAAGGGCCTGAATCTCAGGAGAAGAAATGTTGATCTGCCCCTTAACTTGCGTTAGCAGTGCTCTGTCTGTTCTGGTGTGGTTTAAACCTCACTAATCTTTCACCTATTTCCACATGCCCTGATTAAATTGATCGTTTCTAAAGTGAATTTTGCATCAGACAATCTGTACATATGCACTTTCCATAGTTTTCGAGTCCTCCTCCTCCCCCTTACCCTTTACAATTTAGATATTTCTCAACTCTCTAGTTGCTTCTTTAAGCTTCAGGGAGTCTGAAGCTTGCCTCCTCTTTCAGCAGTCTCATTGTCTCTTCAACCAGCTCCTCCACTGTGTGTCTATCCAGCCTTTCCAATCTATTCGTGAAGAACATTTCAAGGAAAGTTATTCCTTGTAGCCTGTGGACCTCACTGGAGGCAACTTGGACTTGACATACAGTTGAGGAGAGTATTTTACTTCTTATGACACTGGATCATGTTCATTTTTGTTTGATCACAATTAAGACAAATCCTTCTGTGCCTGCTTGCATCTAGTTGTCTAAGGAAAGCAGGTGGGAATTGGTGCACATAAGGCTGGAGCTGAGTGTTACAGCTCGAGTGGCTGATGAGAGAACTGTCAGGGCTGGGGAACTGGGGAGGAGTATTTTCCGTGGATGTCAGACCTCCAGGTTTGTGCTTTTCCTACATGTCCAGACTTCATTAGGAGACACAGTTGATCAATATCAGTTGGAGAAGGTGGATATCACTCTAGGTTGTAAGCTGAAAAATAAGGAAACCTTTAAAAGCAGGAATCCTTTTTTTTTTTTTTTTTGATGCTCACTGAAATCTTCCTCTTGTAAATACACTGCTGAAACCTCTCCAATTAGCTACAGCACAAGAATTGAAGAGCTGAAGAAAATTATGGGGAGAGGCATGGCTCCTTAGGGGGTTTTGCATCTTAATGACCCCTCGGGTGTCTTTGGTGCTGAGTCCATGAACCTCAGATGCTGAGAGGAGACTGAAGCAACCTCTCAAGAAGTTTACGTCAGAAGCAAATCCCCAAGTTTCTTGGAGCAGTAACAGGTCCCACTGAGGGTCATTATCAACAAAAGCTCCCTGGTAGCTGATTAGAGCCAAAAGTTGGAGGCCCTGATTGCAGGTAGGCAAAGGCAATGTGAGGGTGGCTGTGATGCCAAGTCAACCTTGCTGTGTGTTATCAAGCAGAATGGCCAAGGCCCACAGCCAGCCTCTGGGTAGAGTGATCCTTCTCCTCACACTTTGCTCAGGGCTTTTCCCAGGGGCAGTGTCAGGGTGGGGGGGAGTGCAATGCCTAGTGCAGGACAGCAATACAGCACCTACTGGTCTCCCTGGAGGTGAGGCGGTATCAAGGCCACAGTGCTACAAGGAAATGTCATATTCTCATAGGTCTTGGTGGCAGAGACACCAGTTATAGCAAAGAGGACAAAGACCTCAGTTCTGTTGGAGGCTTTCAGCCTTGGCATTACCCTCTATCATTTCCACCACAGACTGTCCTGTGCTGTCCCAAAGCTGCACCTGTTTCCCTGCAGCCTGCAGACACCCAACCTGCTTCCCCACCTTGCTCTCACTGCAGCATCTCCCCACCTTTACTGACATCCCTCTCTCCTTGCTGGCTGCTCCTTGAAACACAAAGCCAAGGGCTGATCATGGAGTCCCTCTGGGTGTCCTCTTGCACCACAGCACTACCCTACGAGTGACATTCTTGTTACCTGAAGTGCAGTCTGAACCTCTCAAGATGCACTTTGTGGCTCTTTCCCCTTCTCATGCTGCTTCCTGCTACCAAGAAAAGCTCCATCATCTCTGAAACTGCCTTGTCACAGGCAGTCACAGGCAACTACTGTACTGGCCTTAGCCTCCACTTCAGCAGGCTAAAGCAGCCCCAGTCCCTCAGCTTCTCCATACAGGCCATGTGCTTCAGGCCCCCAATGCCATCTTGGCAGACCTCTTCTGGACCCTTTCCTGTTGCTCCCCATTCCTCCAGCACTGGGCGTACCACACTGGGACACACTCTTCCAGACATGTGGCCACACGAGTGCTGAGTGGAGGGGGATAAGAACTGCCCTTGCCTGGGTGGCCACGCTCTTCCTAATGCAGTCCTGTATTTGGCTGGCCTCATTTGTGGTGAGCATGCACCACTGGCTCATATGGCATTCCTTGAAACATCCAGGGCCTTCACCTCGGGGTCATTCCTCTGCTGGTCAGGTCTCTGCCTGTCCTGATGCACGTGTTGTTCTGCCCTGCTGATGAGCCTTTCAAAGAGGACAGGATGTGGGGTAGACCCCTGCATACCCCACCTTGACCTGGCATGACCCATTCATGCAACCCCTCTGAGCTCCATCATCCAACCAGCTTTCTGCCCATCTGGATGTCTACTGGACAGCCACTACTCTCTTCTCCTCCACAAGTGCAGGTCTTTTACCACAGAAGGCAATCAGGTGGGTCAGGAATGATTTACCTAACCATATTGTTGTCCTGCACTAGGCATTGTGCTCCTCTGTAATGGTGAAAGGAGGTTCCCACTAAGAGAGCAAAGCCTGCAGTGCTCAAGGCCAGGAGAAACAGATCTGGGCCATTCAGGAATGGCAGGAGAGGTGTTGGTGGCCTGAGCTGACTCTGCAACACCGTTGGGCCTGTGACAGAGTTCTTGAACCAATCCCCAGAAAGGACAAGGTGCCAGTGAAGAAGTCCCTGGGCATGGGCAGCCTGTGATCCAGCCACCCTGAGGTCATCAATAGGCCAGTCCCTGTTCATATTCGGGAATGAGAAGAGGTTCAGGGGGAGGAGAGGTAGAAGGGTTTGAGAGTGCAGAGACTAGAGTGGAGACGTTGCTGTGATGTGCCTCCCATTTATGCAGCACACATGGATGTAGACAGTACAGACTTTCCCTAAAGGCAGTTTGTCATTTGTCTGGCCACATGTAGGAAACCCAAGATGCCCTGGGGCACTTGCCCAGCAATCACTCCAAAGGGGCATGGTTTTCCATGAGGTCCCATGCAGTATCTACTAGAGACATGTGGTTGTGCTGGACAACCCAAGAATCTGAAATGGCCCTGCAGGCCTTTTTCTATGTCATGAAATCAAGTGTCTGCGCTGAATTACTATAGCTTTTTTTAACATTGGGATCTTCATCTGTCTCAGCTTCCTAGTGAGTGGGGCTCTAGTTGTAGTAGGCATCTAGTGTCCTTTGAGATATGGCCAAGGAAATTCCCCACCTGCCCCCTGCCTGATGCTCTAGGAGAATGCAGGTCTCCCAGTTGTTCCATCAGAGCAAGCAGACACTGGCACATGCCTTGCACCACCTCTGTCTCTTCAACTGTCACCAGGTGTTTGTGTGTGAGCAACTGACTCTCATCCTCCATCTCCAGTGATTACAATGGCAGCTTAGACAAGGAGCTCCCATGCAGACACCTCTTTTGTGGTCACTTCAGTTTTGGCAAGGGGAATTGCACCTCCTGTGTGTTTGTGCACTTCACGGGAGGGATCTGAATCCCACTGCATGCCAGGGGCTTCTAAACGGACAGGAGATGCCCAGACTGACTCATCTGAATCAACACCTGAACCATGTGTCCATGAGCTCCCTTCTTGTCCCTGCCAAGGTGTCCTGCCTATTTAAGAGAGAGTAATCAGGGCTTCCAGAGTGGGACATTTCCACCTTTCATAGATAGCCCTCCTCTGATGAAATAAACTGCAATATTGGAATCAGACTCTCTGCACTCTTTAGAAAAGGAAAATAGCTGGTTATTTTAGTCTACTTCAGGGAACATTTCCCAGGAGGAGGGAGCACAAGGGATAGAGAAATTCATGAGTTCAGCTGGGCCTCTACTCCTGAGCAGGGCCAGGCTCCTGGGATGGAGGGATCTCATGGCAACCTGGCAGCACTGCCCAGAGACAGCTGTGTGCAGGAGCAGCTCCTCTGCAAAGAGCAGCAGGGCTCCGGGCACTGCCTGCTGCTGCTGACATGAGATGAGAGAAGACAGAAGTGAAAGGCAGTGTGGAGTGGGAGGCCAGAGGAGAGCTCCTTGTGGGAGAAATCTTCACAGCCTTTTTCACAGTAAGTCTCTGGCTGCAGGGCAATGCTAGTGTGGTTTCTGGAGGGGTCTTCTGAACCCATCCTGCCCCATGGCAGTTTTTTAAGGATCGTTCTCCCAGCTTCTTCTTTGCAGAGGAGGAGGAGGAGAAGCTTCAGAGCAGGGATTCCCTGCCACAGCATCACAGGGACAGGGCATCCTGCTCCTTTCTTCCAGGGAGGGCTGCAAGGGTGTGAAGCCTGAGTGTGCACACATGTCTGCACGGACTGTAATTCAAAACAGTGTCACTGTACCCCAGGGTGCTGTGTACCCAGGGCAGTGACTATGCCACCAGCGAGTGTCAGCACTCAGCCTGCCTGCCCCGAGAGGTCCCCACGACGCTGCAGGGAGAAGGTCTTGGTGGGAGGAGAGATCCCCAGCAGTTCAGGCACTTTCTCCCATTGAAAGGCTGCTGTGTGGGTCAGGGCTGGGCAACATATCCGGAGGAGACTTTTCAACAGGAATGCCAAGGCAGGGGATACCTGGAAGAGAAGGAACTTTCATGAGTCTGTGCTTTCAGTTATTGTCTGTTTGGGTGGAGTGAAATGGGACTGGGTCTGTCAGGTTTAGACAGGGGAGAGAGGCTCCCAACAGTGACACTGAGAGAGGATCAGTTCTGGGAAGGACTCAGCAAATGCCTTCATCCACCCCTCAGCCTAAGGACAGAGCCAGCATCACCTTTCCAGCCTCAGCAAGCTTTGTCCCATCTGCTCCTTAGCACCTGCAAAAAAGAAGGTGCTCTTGGGCAGCGTCCTGCCTCTGGGAGGTTTCTGCAGTGCAGAGCTGAGCACCCAGCAGGTGGAATGGTGTCTGTGAACACTGAGAGGGGAGAGACATGGGGACAGAGAAACAGCTCCCCGCAGGGACGGCTCCAGGCAGCAGAGTCATGGTCAGAGAGAGAGGAAACTACCAACTGCAAGGCCTCCTCTCCTCTCCTCCCCCAGCCAGCACAGCCCTCTGCTCTCAAGGCTGGGGGGTGCAGGGCATGAGCCGTTTCCTCAGCAGCCGGACATGCAGGAGAGGAGACACTCATGAGCGCCCCTCTGTCCCTCCCTGTCCCTGCCTCCCTCACCACAAATATCATGGTATTGCTCCATGTTTCCCACCTGTCCATGCTGCCCTTGTGCTTCCCCTTGGACTCTCTGGGCAGGGGGGTTTCTGATGCAGTTCAGACACTGACCCTGCGGGTCCTGCCATGCAGACAAGTCCTTGACAGTGAGGTGCCCAAGCGCCCCTCTAACCTGTGGGGTTCTGGGCAATGCAGTGGGGGGGTCTGGGAATGAGCCAGGTCTCTCGTCAGGACACCCCATCCTTAGGACATTCCGCCATTTCCCTGGGGTGTCTGGCTGGGCTGCAAGCTGCCCTCCACAAGGACACAGCTCTCCCATTGCAGCTGCGTGTTATCTAGGTGTCCCATGGGGAAGACACCTAGGTACTGAGGCCACGCTGGGAAATGCTGCTTGGAGTCTGGATGTGGGCAGCTGGAAGGAGCCTGATGTGTTGCTGGCTAGAAGGGGAGGGCTGAGACCTGCCTCACATCCCCTCAGAAAGAGTGCTGATGGGCAAGTGCATTCCTCTGCTCTCTGTGGTGTCGTTTCTTTTTCGGGTAACACGAGTGCAACTGTCCTCCACCTCCGAGGTGGGAGCACAGGGCAGCTGGGAACAAGGCAGCTTGTCAGGCCAACTCTGCTCCCTCTGCACTAAAGCCAGAGTGAATCCTTTTGCCTCTCCAGAATCACAGCTGCTCACTCTGAGTGCAGTAGCAATGCTGAGGATTTCTACCTGCAGGAATCCTCTTCAGGTGTGACAGGGTCAGCTAAAGAAAACCAGAGAAGCTTTAAAACTATTCATGACCCCTCATTATTTAGAATTGGGAGAGAAGGTGCTGAAAATGCCTTTAGCATTATGAGTGAATTAAATCTGACTGGAAGTGGGAATATAACAGTTCAGTCACCCCTGTACCCATGTCTGCAGTGCTGTAGGTCAGGGCTGACTCCTCTGGAGCCCACAGGCAGAGGCCCCTGCTCCTCATGTCAAATACAGCCAGCACAAACCAGAGGTCAAGTGATGGAGCTCAATGATGGTGCCGCTGAGATGGGGAGAAGTAATGTGTGTTTGTTCTTTTTTTTTTATGAGAAATTTTTGCTCAGACAAGTCTCTCCTAACTTCTCAATATCTCTTCTTCATCAGACAGTCCGCCTTGTGCCCTAAGGGAGCAAATGCCCAACAGCAGCTCCTTCAATGAGTTCCTCCTCCTGGCATTAGCGGACACATGGGAGCTGCAGCTCTTGCACTTCTCGCTCTTCCTGGGCATCTACCTGGCTGCCCTCCTGGGCAACGGCCTCATCATCACAGCCGTAGCCGGCGACCACCGCCTCCACACCCCCATGTACTTCTTCCTCCTCAACCTCTCCCTCCTCGACCTTGGCTCCATTTCCACCACTGTCCCCAAATCCATGGCCAATGCGCTGTGGGACACCAGGGCCATATCCTACTTGGTATGTGCTGCACAGGTCTTCCTGCTTGTGTTTTTGTCTGCGGCAGAGTATTTTCTTCTCACAGTCATGGCCTATGACCGCTATGTTGCCATCTGCAAACCCCTGCACTACAGGACCCTCATGGGCAGCAGAGCTTGTGTCCAAATGGCAGCAGCTGCCTGGGCCAGTGGTTTCCTCAATGCTGTGCTGCACACTGCTCACACATTTTCAATACCACTCTGCAAAGGCAATATCGTGGACCAGTTCTTCTGTGAAATCCCCCAGATCCTCAAGCTCTCCTGCTCAGACTCCTACCTCAGGGAAGTTGGGGTTATTGTGGTTAGTGTCTGTTTATTCTTTGGGTGTTTCATTTTCATTGTGCTGTCCTATGTGCAGATCTTCACTGCTGTGCTGAGGATCCCCTCTGAGCAGGGCCCGCACAAAGCCTTTTCCATGTGCCTGCCTCACCTGGCCGTGGTCTCCCTGTTTGTCAGCACTCTCACGTTTGCCTACGTGAAGCCCCCCTCCCTCTCCTCCCCAGCTCTGGATCTGGTGTTGACTCTTCTGTACGCAGTGGTGCCTCCAGCAGTGAACCCCCTCATCTACAGCATGAGGAACAAGGAGCTCAAAGATGCCCTGAGGAAACTGATTCAGCTGGTAGAATGTCAGCGCCAATAACCATCCCATGTGCATCATCTCATCATCCCCAGGGTATTTTCGGTCAAAGCTATGAATTGCTCATTTCTTTTTGTTTTACTTTTCTGTGTTATATTCATTTTGAAAGGAAAACAATTGGGTTCTTCCTGCTTCTCCTCAGGAATCCCTCTCCCGAATCTGACCCAGAGACCATGTTGAAGCAGGTAGCCAGGCTTCCCCCTTCATCAGCAGAGATGGGAGAACCTCAGAGCCCACTACTCTGAACTCCCTAGGATGCCCCCAGAGCAATGAGGAGAGTTTCCCTTTGCAGTGTCTCTTTTGGCGCTGTCTCTTTTGACATCAAGGGGGCTCATGGGCACAGAGTCAGTCTCAGACAAGTACAGGTGGGGTGAGACCATGGGTTCCATGTCCATTAGGAGAGCTCAGCTCCCCTGGCCACAGTCAGGGTGTGATCTCACACCCCTCTCCTGTGAGAGTGGCAGCTGGCGGTCACTGTGGGCTGGTGCCTTCCCTCTACAGAACTCCAACACTCAAAGCAGATCAGGAGCAAAGGGGAGGAGCATCTGGATGAAGTCTGTGGGGACAGACCCTCTGCTCCTCAGTACCTTCCCCCTCTGCCACAGCAGGCATTTCCTGGCTGCAGCCTTCAAGTAGGGGATGCAGCTTTCTCGGAGACACTTCCACACAGCAGCAGGACTTTCTCTGAGTGGAGCCTCACAGAATGAGGGACAGTCCATGGTGGAGTAACCAGAAGGTAGAACACTAAATGCAGGTATGCATGGGGAAAGGAGGGCTCTGCAATTCCCAGACAGGCAGAGAGGACCCAGAAGGCGCAGGGAAGGGGCACTGGCGAGTGATTCCTGCACCCTCAGTGAAACACCACAGGCTGGAGCTAGTGTCCACTCAAACACGTCCCCTACCATTGCAAAAGTCCTGGGGTCACTCTGAGCACCGACCATGAGCACAGACACTCACCAGCAGTATCAGTGGTGGAGATCCCTGTCCAGCTGGATCTGCTTCCCACCCCAACCAGCATGGCCAGGGCTGAGTCAGGAGTCACCATAGGGCTCTGGGGCCCCACAGCCGCTCGCTCTGCAGAACAGCACCGCCAGCCTGGGGCCCTGCGGGGAGCACAGGGCAGGGGTGCAGGAACGGCCAGGCCAGCATGGACACACTGACCTGGGGAAAGGCTCCCTGGGGAGCAGGGCTGTCCCAAGAGAGAAGCAAGGCAGCGTTCAGAGATAGGAAATGAGAAGGAGAACCTGTGCACCAGCTGGGGGCAGGAGGCTCTGTCCCCAGAGCAGCAGGAGCTGCCAGAGGGGCTGCAGGGCCAGGGCTCTCGTGCTGTGCTGGGCAGCGGGGTGGGCATGGAGGGGCTGCAGGCAGACAGGGAGGGGGATCTGCTGTGCCCAAGAGCAGGGGAGACAGAGAGTGACCGGCCTCATTGCAGGGCCTTGTCCCCCTTGCTGGGGAGCTGCTGCCCTTGTCCTTGGGCCTGGCCTGAGTTACACTGTGGACGTGCCTGTGCCTGGCCCTGCACCTCTCGGATGCTGACCTGACTCCCTATCTCTACCTTGGACCTGCCTGTGCACTACAGCCAAGAAAGCTTTGTCAAGGGAAGCCGGGACCCGAGTAGATCCCAGAGAAGGCTGTAGGTTCAAAAGGTGACCCGATATCCATAGCAGCAGCTCTTGCCTAACAGCCAATTTAAAGGTGTAGGGGGAGCGTTGGATTTGGACCCCTTACGCAGGTCAAAGTGCACAGAAAGTCTTAGCTGGATTAAAAAAGCAAGGACAGCCACCTGGACTATGATTTTATGATACATAGTTATGACAACAGGTGTTTCTGCTTCACAGAAACACTTGAGTGTTTATGCACCCTTTGTGGTGGGGTTCCTGCTACAAAGCGGGTGTTGTCGGGATCCGCAAAAGCAGGGCTGCTCGGTGCGGGAAGCGGAGCTGGGAGCCAAGGGTGCTGGGAAAGCAGGCAGAGAAGTGCACCACTGACGAGAGGTCCCATCCTGCAGTGCCCAGAGAAGAGGAGCGGAGCAGGTTTGGGGATGGTAACTGGGATGAGACACAGTCCAGCGATGGCCAGACAAGACTGGAGGGCTCCAAGCAGCCCTGCTTTGTGCAGGAGGTTGGACTGGAGACCTCCGGAGGTCCCTTCCCATCAACACTCCTCTGTGATTCCATGAATTCTTGCTCCTCAGCCTCTGCTCCGGCATAGCTGGCATGGGGACGAGAGCACTTAGGGCAGGGCAGAACCAGCCCTGATGGGAGAGCGTCAGGGGGAAGATCCAAAGCTCAACCCCGGCTGAGGCCTGGGCTTTGGAAAACTCCCTCACACACCCCAAGAGGCTCCATCTGCCTCTTCCCCCCTGTCCTGTGCTCCCCTCCCATCAGCCAAAGCAGAGTCCAGCATCTCCTGGGGACTCTTTTCCCCATGGGGAGGGGAAGAAGGACCTTCACCAGCCCCACACTGCCTTTTCCACCCACAGCCTTTGCAGTTGCGTGCGCCTGGCTCTGCCCTCTTGCCTTCCCCACAGTCACAGCTGCACTGAAGCCCATGAAAATCCCAGTGCTCCTACCCTCGAGCTGACATCCACCCCGAACCTGGAGCCTGGTTGGCCACACAGGCATCTCCCATCCAGTGCCCGGCTGTGCAGCTGAGGGCAGGGGTCTTCACCCCAATTTCCCTGCTCCTCCCCCTGCTCCCGGCAGCGCCGCTTCTGTGCCCATGTCAAACCCTCCTGCTGCCAGACTGTCCTGGGGCCTGAGGCAGCTCCAGCTCCTTCCAGGGCTGTGCTGGAGCCTTTCAGGAGTGGGCTGAGGTGGGGCTGGCACCAGAGACCTCAGACATGAAAAGGGATGGGATATCATTAAATGACTATTAAATGATCCCCCAGAGTCTGGGGGATCTGAGCACCCAGCTCCTGCCCAGCCCAGGCTAAGCCCAACGTGGGTTTTAGCGGACACCATGCTCTGGGATCTGCCGGGGTGTGGTGCAGAAGAGAGGCCATGCAAGGCTGGCCTTTTCTCCTGTGTCCGGATACGGAGACTTGCAGGAGGACGGAGCTGGCCATGGAGCACCCCACAGCTGGGGTGAGCAGCCAGTGCTGGAAAAGGGTGATGTGAGGGGCTGGTGTGGGACGATGGCCATGGGCAGCTTCCCCAGTGTGTCCATGCAACACAGGGAACAACCTGGGCTCTTCTTTTCTGCACCCTCCATGTCCTGGTGCCTTTCCCAGGAGACCTGCATTTGCCCTGCAAGCACACGGCCATGTGCTCCCACACTGCCGTTCACACCGAGTAGCTGAATGTAAGCATTTTTCCTCTCCCACGACCATGTGTGCCTGTGCCAGGCTCAGGTATTTGGTGTGCGTCTTCCAGGGGAAGGTATACGGCTATACGGCGGTGTTGTGGTCTTGCCTCGCTAGCAGGGTCCTTCGAAACAGACAAACAAACAGACCTGTGATTGTGAAACTCGCAGAGGTCAGCAAAAGCAGTGTTTGCCCAGAGTCCCAGCTGTATAAAAAGAGACTTGGGAGCTAGGAGAGTTGGAGCAGGGATGGGAATGTGACCTGATCATCCTCTCCGGCTGGACCGTATTTCCCCCCCACACACACCCCTTTTCCTGGGATGCTGGGTTAAGGTAATTCCTCGAGGTTGAGAGTCCTCTCACTAGGAGAGTGAACAAGCTAGCTTTCAAGTAGGGATAAGCAGTCCTTCCAATTAATATTGCAGTAATAGACAGTTTCAGGCTATCCTTTCTAAATTAGTAATCACATTATTTTAATGTGTGTTACTAATCCAAGACCTTGCGTGAGGAAATAAACATATTTTTAATTATGTTACTGTCTCAGTCATTACTGTTGAACCTTCATAGCGTGATAGTGCTGTCCTACGTGCAGATCTTCACAGCTGTGCTGAGGATCCCCTCTGAGCAGGGCAGGCACAAAGCCTTTTCCATGTGCCTGCCTCACCTGGCTGTGGTCTCCCTGTTCATCATCACTGCATTTTTTTGCTTACCTGAAGCCCCCCTCCCTCTCCTCCCCAGCTCTGGATCTGGTGGTGGCTGTTCTGTATGCAGTGGTGCCTCCAACAGTGAACCCCCTCATCTACAGTATGAGGAACAAGGAGCTCCAGGATGCACTGAAGAAACTGTTTCAGCTGGTACTAGTTCAGCAACAATGAGCTGCCCATCTCTTCTCACAAGCAATTTTCAGTTTCTCATCTCCAGCAACTCTTGTACACTGGGCGTCCTCCCTGTGATAGTCATGTTTGTACACAAATGTTTGAATCCCTCCCACTTCTCCAGAGGCACAAAGCCCTTCCGTCTGACCCAGAGGCCTTCTGCAAAGCTGCTGATCACTGTGTCAGTGCTGGCCTCCCAAGTAGCACCACTGTAATAAAAGGGGATCTCCTTAGTACTGTGCCTGAAGGTTGTGCTCTTCTTCCCAAGCTGGAGCCAAGAATGCGCTCAGGGAATTGTCCCCCAAAAGGCCCTGTCGCTGTGCTTGGGTTTTCCATGGGCTAAGGGGCATCAGCTCTTTTGGGTGATGTGTGAGGGAATGAGGGCTGGATTCATTTGTCACTTGTGGGTGCCCAGTGTCCCTGGAGAGGGTGAGTGGTCAAGAGGTCTCTGCCAGGGACTGTCTGACCTATTAGAGGGCTGCTGATGGATGCCCATCCTTCTGGAAGGGAGTATGGAGCCAGCAGAAGAGCACAGGGGATCTCCAGGGACAGCACGTTCCTGGGATGGGCACTGAGTGGAGTCTCCCAAAACCAAGTGGAGTCACCCAAAGCAAAGGGCTAAACTGAGGAATGCACCAAATCAGGGCTCTGCAGTCTTAGGAGAGGCAGTGGGCTGGGTCTGTGACACCCCTGAGCCCTTGGAAATGCCCTGTGATTGCGCCAAGCATCCTCCACAGCCACAGACCCTGGGGAGGGGGTTGTCAGGTGCAGTGATGCTGGTCCAGCTGGGCCTGTCCTGACCAGCATGGCCACTGCAGAGTCACCCCAAAGCCCGCTCACTCTGCAGAGCAGCACTGCCAGCCCGGGACCCTGTGGAGAGCACAGGGGAGGGGTGCAGGAATGGCCATCGAGGCCAGCATGGACACACCGACCTGGGGAAAGGCCCTCTGGGGAGCAGGGACACCTCCAGAGAAGAGCAAAAGAGCAACTGTGTGTTTGTGGGGAGGCATAAATGAAAACCTGTTTCTGTGTGTGTCAGCTCGGGGCAGGCTGCTCTGTCACTGGAGCTGCCTGAGGAGCCCCGGGGCCAGGACTCTTGTGCTGTGCTGGGCAGAGGGGCTGCCCAGAGGGGCTGCAGGCAGCCAGGGTTAAAGATCTCCTGGTGATGAGAGCAGTGGAGACATAGAGTGAGTGGCCTCCATTTCCTTGTGCCATTGCTGGCCCCCAGCCCCCCCCCCCCGGGGGCTGATGGGGAGGCTGACACCCCTCTCTGCCCCCCACGACCTGCTGTGCCCTTCAGAGGGTCTGGGGCTGTGGGGTGAGTGCCCAGAGCTCTGCAGCCCCCTGCAGCAGGCGCTTCTGTGGGGCCACTCCAGCCTGGGCTGCTCTGCTGGGTGGTCTGGGGAGAGGGCAGGGGAGGTGGGGATGGCTGGGGATGGGCTGGGCTGGGCTGGAAAGGACCCAGGAGAGGAGAAATGCCAGCAGGCAGCTGCTCTGTGTGAACGGCAGTGTGAGAGCACATGGCCGTGTGCTTGCAGGGCAAATGCAGGTCTCCTGGGAAAGGCACCAGGACATGGAGGGTGCAGGAGAGAAGAGCCCAGGGTGTTCCCTGTGTTGCATGGACACACTGGGGAAGCTGCCCCACGGCCATCGTCCCACACCAGCCCCTCACATCACCCCTTTCCAGCACTGGCTGCTCACCACAACTGTGGGGTGCTCCATGGCCAGCTCCATCCTCCTGCAGGTCTCCGTATCCGGACACAGGAGAAAAGGCCAGCCTTGAATGACTTCTCTTCTGCACCACACCCGAGCACATCCCAGAGCATGGCTGTCTGCTAACACCCCCGTAACTGGAAGGCCTCATGCAGAGCTTCCCCTGGAAAGCTGAGGCAAAAAAGACATTTAATGCCCCAGCGCTTTCCATGTCCAAGGTCTCTGGTTCCAGCTCCAGCTGAGCTCTGCCTTTCCTCACTCCATCCCTGCATGCACAGACAAGGTCTCAGTGCTACCCCTGTGCAACCCAGCCCCCTTCCACCCTTGTGCACTTCCCACCTGGCACCCTGAGCGCTGGTGCTGCTGCCAGAACAGAGGTGGAGGATCACCTGGAGCAGCTCCTAAGGGAGGTCCACAGGGAAAAGCTGTGCCCAGACCCAGACCCAGACCCAGACCCAGCATGGCAAAGGGGAGATGCCCTCTCCTCACACACCCTGCCGGTGCCAGCCCCACTCCAACCTGCTCCTGAAAGGCTCCAGCGCAGCCCTCGAGGGAGCTGGAGCTGCCTCTCCTGATTGTGCATTGCAAAACCTGACCCAAGTGGCTGCCCTCACTTTTTCGTCCAGCTAAGACTCTGCGTGAAGTGTTAGCTGAGTAGGGGTCCAGATCTGAAGCTCTCCTTACACCTTTACATTGGCTGTCAGGCAAGCGTTGCTGTGGATATATGGTCATCTTTTGCACCTAAAACCCTCTCTGGGTGCTGCTCGGGTCCCAGCATCCCTTTCTAAGGCTTTCTTGATTGTAGTGCGGAGGCAGGTTTGAGGTAGAGCTGGGAGTCAGGTCAGCAGGATGGGGACAGGGACAGGTCTGGACGTGGGAGGTGCAGGGCCAGGCACAGGCATGTCCACAGCATAACTCAGGCAAGGCTCCAGCCTGTGATTCTTCCCTGCGGGTGCAGGAATCACTCTCCAGTGACCCTTCCCTGCGCCTCCTGGCTCCCCACTGCCTTTCCTGAGACTGCAGAGCCCTCCTTTCCCCATGCATGCCTGGATTTAGTGCTCTACCTTCTGGTTACTCCACTGTGGACTGTCCCTCACTTTGTGAGGCTCCACTCACTGCCCACACCAGGCACACGCTGTCCCTGGAGATCCCCTGAGCTCTCCTGGGGGCTCAGATTCCCCTCCACAAGGATGGGCATCTCTCATCAGCACTGTCACCTGTGGGAAAGCCTCAGGCAGGAAATTCAGAGACCATTCACCAGCTCCACTGGCACTGCTCACCAACAGATGAACCCTGCATCCAGCCCTCAGTGCCAAACAGATCACATGTAGACTCTGAGCTTGTCCCCTGCATCCCATGGAGGTCACAAGCAGAGCAGCAGGCCCTTCTATCGTGCAATGTCTTTGGGCGTATTTTTGACTGCAGCTTCTGAAGAAAGGCGACTTCAGGCAGGTAATGGAGGGGATCCCCTTTTATTAAAGTAATGTTCTTGTGCAGGCCAGGTCTGGCCTAAATGGACCCAATGCCTGGTCCTGCCTGAGCTCACAGGAATGCACAGGGAAGCACAAATCTTCCACCAGCACGTTACAAGAGCACTGAGGCCATAAACACGCATCAGAGCAAGGCAGGGCAGTGTGGAAATGAGGAGAAAAGCCCTGACAAGAGAAAGTCCTGCTGCTGTTGGCGGATGTGTCTCCAAGAAAGTTGCAGCCCCCAAGTGAAGGCTGCAGTGAGGAAATGCCTGCTGTGGCAGTGGGGGAATGGTTCTGAGGGGCAGAGGGTTTGTTCCCACAGACTTTGTTGAAACTCTCCTCCTTTCCACTCTTGCTCTGCTTTGAGCGTTGGAACACTGTAGAGGGAAGGGACCAGCCCATGGTGACAGCTGGCTGCCACCCTCACAGGAGAGGGGTGTGACATCATACCCTGACTGTGGCCACAGGACCTGAGCTCTCCTAATGGACATGGGACCCATGGTCTAGGTCACGCCTGTACTCGTCTGAGCCTGACTCTGTGCCCCTGAGCTCCCTTGGTGTCAGCACCAAAAGACACACTGCAAAGGGAAACTCTCCTCATTGCACTGAAGGCATCCAGGGAGCTCAGACTAGCGGGCTCAGAGGTTCCCCCATCTCTGCTGATGAAGAAGGAAGCCTGGCTTCTTGCTTCAACACAGCCTCTCAATCACATTCAAATGAGAGATTCCTGAGGACAAGTGGCACGAAGCAAGATATTTATTTCTTTTAGGAGAATGTAACAGAGAAAAGTAAGTAAGAAAGAAAGACATGACCAACACATAGGTATGTTGCCAAATACCCTGGGAACGAGGAGCAGATACACATGGGAGAGTTATTGGTGCTGACATTCTACCAGCTGAATCAGTTTCCTCAGTGCGTCTTTGAGCTCCTTGTTCCTCATGCTGTAGATGAGAGGGTTCATTGCTGGAGGCATCACTGCATACAGAAAAGCCAGCACCAGATCCAGAGCTGGGGAGGAGAGGGAAGGGGGCTTCAGGCAGACAAAGATGCCACTGCTGATAAACAGGGAGACCATGACCAGGTGAGGCAGGCACATGGAAAAGGCTCTGTGCCGGCGCTGCTCAGAGGGGATCCTCAGCACAGCAGTGAAGATCTGCACGTAGGACAGCACAATGAAAACAAAGCACCCAAAGGCTAAACAGCCACCAATCACAAGAACCCCAACATCCCTGAGATAGGAGTCTGAGCAGGAGAGCTTGAGGATCTCAGGAACTTCACAGAAGAACTGGTCCAAAACATTGCCTTTGCAGAGTGGTATTGAAAATGTATTAGCAGTGTGCATCACACCATTGAGAAAACCACTGGCCCAAGCAGCTGCTGCCATCTTGACACAGGCTCTGCTGCCCATAAGGGTCCCGTAGTGCAGGGGTCTGCAGATGGCATCGTAGCGGTCATAGGCCATGACTGTGAGAAGAGAATACTCAGCCAAAAAGAAAAAGGCAAAGAAAAAGACCTGGGCAGCACATCCCGAGTAGGAAATGGCCCTGGTATCCCACAGAGAATTGGACATGGATTTGGGGACAATGACGGAGATGGTGCCCAGGTCGAGGAGGGAGAGATTGAGGAGGAAGAAGTACATGGGTGTGTGGAGGTGGTGGTTGCAGGCTATGGCTGTGATGATGAGGCCGTTGCCCAGGAGGGCAGCCAGGTAGATGCCCAGGAAGAGTGAGAAGTGCAAGAGCTGCAGCTCCCGTGTGTCTGCTAATGCCAGGAGGAGGAACTCGTTGAGGGAGCTGCCATTGGACATTTGCTCCTTTAAGGCACAGGGGGAACTGTCTGATGAAGAAGAGACTTTGACAAGTTAGGGCAGACTTCTCTGAGCAAAAATTTCTCATAACCTCCCCAAACACAAACACGTTACTTCTCCCCATTTCAGCAGCACCATCCTTGAGCTCCATTGCTTGAGCTCTGGTTTGTGCTGGCTGAGTTTGACATGAGGAGCAGGGGCCTCTGCCTGTGGGCTCCAGAGGAGTCAGCCCTGACCTACAGCACTGTGGACATGGGAACAGGGGTGACTAAACTGTTATATTCCCAGTTCCTGTCAGATTTAATCCTCACTCATAATGTTGAAGGGATTTTCAGCACCTTCTCTCCTAGTTCCACATAATGTGAGTTCATGAATACTTTTAAGTATTTTTGGTTTTCTTTAGCTGACCCTGTCACATCGGAGGAGGATTCTTGGAGGTAGAAATCCTCAGCATTGCTGCTGCACTCAGAGTGAGCAGCTGTGATTGTGGAGAGGCAAAAGGATTCACTCTGGCTTTAGTGCAGAGGGAGCAGAGCTGGCCTGTCCATCTGCCTTCTTCCCAGCTGCCCTGTGCTCACACCTCGGAGGTGGAGGACAGTTGCACTCATGTTGCCCAAAAAAGAAACCACACCGCGGAGAGCAGAGGAATGCACTTGCAAAGTGCCCATCAGCACTCTTTCTGAGGGTACGTGAGGGAGATATCTAGGGCACCTAGATAACACGCAGCTGCAATGGGAGAGCTGTGTCCTTCTGGAGGGCAGCTTGCAGCCTAGCCAGACACCCCAGGGAAATGGCTGAATGTCCTAAGGATGGGGTGTCCTGACCAGAGAGTTTGCTCATTCCCACACCCCCACACTGCATTACCCAGAGACCCACAGGTTGGAGCGGCACTTGGGCACCTCACTGTCAAGGACACATCTGCATAGCAGGACCTGCAGGGTCAGTGTCTGAACTGCATCAGAAACCCCCCTGCCCAGAGAGTCAAAGGGAAAGCACAAGGGCAGCATGGGCAGGTGGGAAACATGGAGCAATACCATGATACTTGTGCGGAGGGAGGCAGGGACAGGGAGGGAGAGAGGGGCACTCAGGAGTGTCTCCTCTCCTGCATGTCCGGCTGCTGAGGAAACGACTCCTGCCCTGCACCCCACAGCCTTGAGAGCAGAGGGCTGTGCTGGCTGGGAGAGGAGGCGTTGCAGCTGATGGTTTCCTCTCACACTCTGACCATGACTCTGCTGCCTGGAGCCGTCCCTGCAGGGAGCTGTTTCTCTGTCCCCACGTCTCTCCCCTCTCAGTGCTCACACACCCCATCCCACCCGCTGGGCGCTCAGCTCTGCCCTGCAGAAACCTCCTGCGTGAAGGGCTCTGCCCAGGGCACCTCTGTGTGCAGGTGCTTCGGAGCAGGTGAGAGAAACCTTGGTGAGGCTGGAAAGGTGATGCTGGCTCTGTCCTTAGGCTGAGGGGTGGATGAAGGCATTTGCTGAGTCCGTCCTGGAACTGATCCTCTCTCAGTGTCACTTTTTTGGAGCCTCCATCCCCTGTCTAAACCTGACAGATCCAATCCCATTTCACTCCACCCAAACAGAAAAGAAATGAAAGCACAGGCTCATGAAAGCTCCTTCTCTTCCAGGTATCCCCTGCCTTGGCATTCCTGTTGAAAAGTCTCCTCCGGATATGTTGCCCAGCCCTGACCCACACAGCAGCCTCTCAATGGCAGAAAGTACCTGCCCAGACGGGGGTCTCTCCTCCCACCCAGAGCTTCTCCCTGCAGCGTCGTGGGGAGCTCCCCGAGCAGGCAGGCTGAGTGCTGACTCTTGCAGGCATCAGAGTCACTGCCCCAGGCACACAGCACCCTGGGACAGGGACATTGCTGTGAATTACAGGCCATGCAGACCTGTGCGCACACCCAGGCTTCACACCCCTGCAGCCCTCCCTGGAAGAAAGGAGCAGGATGCTAGGTCCCTGTGACGGTGTGGCAGGGAATCCCTGCTCTGAAGCATCCGTCCTCCATCTGAAGCTGGGAGAACGATCCTTAAAAAACTGCCATGGGGTAGGATAGGTTTAGAAGACCCCTCCAGGAACCACAGCAGCATTGCCCTGCAGCCAGAGACTTACTGTGCAAAAGGCTGTGAAGATTTCTCCCACAAGGAGCTCTCCCCTATCCTCCCACTCCACACTGCCTTTCACTTCTCATCTCCTGTTAGCAGCAGCAGGCAGTGCCCAGAGCCCTGCTGCTCTTTGCAGAGGAGCTGCTCCTGCACACAGCTGTCTTTGCGCAGTGCTGCCAGGTTGCCATGAGCTCCCTCCATCCCAGGAGCCTGGCCCTGCTCAGGAGCAGAGGCCCAGCTGAGCTCATGAATTTCTCTGTCCCTTGAGCTCCCTCCTCCTGGGAAATGTTCCCTGAAGCAGACTAAAATAACCAGCTATTATCCTTTTCTAAAGAGTGCAGAGAGACTGATTCCAGCATTGCAATTTATTTCATCAGAGGATGACTATCTATGATAGGTGGAAATGTCCCACTCTGGAAGGCCCTCTTCCCATCTGTTAACGAGGCAGGATACCTAGATGGGAACAAGAAGGGAGCTCATTGATGCATGGTTCAGGTGTTGATTCAGGTGAGTCAATCTGGGCATCTCATGCCCCTTTAAAAGCCCCTGGCATGCAGTGCGATGCAGATCCCTCCCATGAACTCCACAAACACACAGGAGGTGGGATTCTCCTTCCCAAAACTGAAGTGAGCACAACATAGAGGTCTGCATGTTAAGCTTCTTGTCTAAGCTCCCATTGTAATCCCTGGAGGTGGAGGATGAGAGTCAGTTGCTCACACACAAACACCTGGGGACAGTTGAAGAGACAGAGGTGGTCTAAGGCATGTGCCAGTGTCTGCTTGCTCTGAAGGAGCCACTGCGAGAGCTGCATCCTTCTAGAGCATCAGGCAGGGGGCAGATGGGGAATTTCCTTGGCCATCTGAAAAGACACTAGATGCCTGCTACAACTAGAGCCCTACTCACTATGAAGCTGAGACAGATGAAGGTCCCAATGTTACAAAGACCTATAGTAATTCAGTGCAGACACTTGATTTCATGACATAGAAATAGGCTGGCAGGACCATTTCAGATGCCTGCGGTGTCCAGCACAACGACCTGCTCTAGCACACACTGCATGGGACTTAACAGAAAACCATGCCCCTTTGGAGTGCTTGCTGGGCAAGTGCCCCAGGGCATTTTGACTTTCCTACATGTGTCCAAACAAATGAATCCCAATACTGCCTTTAGGGAAAATCCATCTTGTCTACGTCCATGTATGCTTCATAAATAGGAGGCACATCACAGCAACGTCTCTGCTCTAGTTCCTGCACTCTCAAACCCTTCTCACTCTTCTTCTCCTGGACCTCTTCTCACACTGCCAGATGATATGAACAGGGACTAGGCTAATGATGACCTCAGGGTAGCTGGAGCACAGGCTGCGCAGGCCCAGGGACTTCTTCACTGGAACCTTGTCCTTTCTGGGGATTGGTTCAAGAAGTCTGTCACAGGCCCATTGGTGCTGCAGAGTCAGCTCAGGCCGCCAGCCCCTCTCCTGGCATTCCTGCACAGCCCAGCTCTGTTTCTCCCTGGCCTTGGGCACTGCAGGCTTTGATCTCCTAGTGGGAACCTCCTTTCACCATTACAGAGGAGCGCAATGCCTAGTGCAGGACAACAACATGGTTGAGTAAATTATTCCTGACCCACCTGATTGCCTTCTGTGATAAAAGGCCTGCACTTGTGGAGGAGAAGAGAGTAGTGGATGTCCAATGGACATCCAGATGGGCAAAAAGCTGGTTGGATGATGGAGCTCAGAGGGGTTGCATGAATGGGTCATGCTTGACCAGGAAGCCAGGTAAAGGTGGGGTATGCAGGGGTCTACCCCACATCCTGTCCTCTTTGAAAGGCTCATCAGCAGGGCAGAACAACACGTGCATCAGGACAGGCAGAGACCTGACCAGCAGAGGAATGACCCCGAGGTGAAGGCCCTGGATGTTTCAAGGAATGCCATATGAGCCAGTGGTGCATGCTCACCACAAAGGAGGTCAGCTGCATGCAGGACTGCATTAGGAAGAGCATGGCCACCCAGGCAAGGGCAGTTCTTATCCCCCTCCACTCAGCACTGATGTGGCCACATGTCTGGAACAGTGTGTCCCAGTGTGGTACAGCCAGTGCTGGAGAAATGGGGTGCAACTGGAGAGGGTCCAGAGGAGGCTGCCCAGATGGCATTGGGGTCCTGAAGCACATGGTCCATATGGAGAGGCTGAGGGACCAGGGCTTCGTCAGCCTGCTGAAGTGGAGGCTAAGGCCAATACAGTAGTCACCTGTGACTACCTGTGACAGGGTGGTTTCAGAGATGATGGAGATGTTCTTGGCAGTGGGAAGCAGCATGAGAAGGGGAAAGAGCCACAAAGTGCATCTTGAGAGGTTCAGACTGCACTTCAGGTAACAAGAATGGCACTCATAGGGTAGTGCTGTGGTGCAACAGGACACCCAGAGGGACTCCGTGATCAGCCCCTGGCTTTGTGATTCAAGGAGCAGCCAGCAAGGACAGAGGGATTTCAGGGAAGGTGGGGAGATCCTGCAGTCAGAGCAAGGTCATTTCTTTTCCTCCTCCATCCAGAACTGTTCAGACGCAGGGCTTCTTGGCAGGAACCTCCAAATCAGCCTTGATCAATCATTTACTTCACTTTTAATTTCTTTTTTTTCTTTCACCCCTTTTAAGTCTGTCTCTTTTACCATCCTGATCCCTTCCCATACCATCAGCACACAGCTGCTTACCCTTAACCCACTGGTGCCATTTTGCTTTTGTTTTTGTTTTTGTTTTTTTTATGTTTTGACACAGAGGAATTTCAGTTCAGAAGGATCTTGAGAAACTCGGGTGATTCCCACAACAGATACCTTATGAAGATTCACAAGAGACGTGTGAAGTCCTGTGCCTAGGTGGGAATAATCCCATCCATGAGGAGAGGTTGATGGACGTGGGCTTCTTTATGCTGCTGAAGTGGAGGCAAAGGGCAGTAGAGTAGGAGCCTGTGACTGCTTGAAAGGGTGGTTTCAGAGATAATGGAGCTTGTCTTGGTAGCGGGAAACAACATGAGAAGGAGAAAAAGCCACCAAGAGCAGCTTGTGGGGTTTAGCTGTGACATTAGGAAAAGAAAATGTCACTCGAAGGGTAGTGCTGTGGTGCTAGAGGTCACCCAGAGGGAGTCTGTGTTCAGCCCCTGGCTTTGTATTTCAAGGAAAAACAGGTGAGGACAGGAAGACACCAGGAGAGGTGGGGAGATCCTGCAGTGAGAGCAAGGTGGGGAAGCAGGTTGGGTGTCTAGAGGCTGCAGGGAAACAGGTGCAGCCTTGGGACAGCTTCAGACAGTCTGTGGTGGAGATGACCGAGGGCAATGCCAAGGCTGAAAGCCTCCAACAGAACTGAGGTCTTTGTCCCATTTGCTATGGCTGCTGTCTCTGCCACCAAGGCCCACGAGAAGACATTGTTTCCATAAAGCACTGTGGCCTTGCTGCCTCCTCACCTCCACGGAGCCCAGGAGGTGCCATATTTGTCCTTCACTCAGCACCCCCACACACACCCACAAACTGCCCCCAGGAAGAGACCTGAGCAACATGTGAGGGAAAGCATCACCCTATCCAGGGGCTGGCTGTCAGTGCCTGGTCACTCTGCTTGATAACACACATCAAGGTTGACTTGGCATCACAGCCACCCTCACATTGCCTTTGCCTACCTGCAATCAGGGCCTCCGACTTTCTGCTCTAATCAGCCACCAGGGAGCTTTTGTTGATAATGGCCCTCACTGGGACCCATTAACGCTCCAAGAAACTTGGGGATTTGCTTCTGACGTAAACTTCTTGAGAGGTTTCTTCAGTCTCCTCTCAGCATCTGAGGTTCATGGGTCAGCAGCAAAGACACCCGAGGGGTCATAAAGATGCAAAAAGCCCTAAGGAGCCATGCCTCTCCCCATAATTTTCTTCAGCTCTTCAATTCTTGTGTGGCTATTTGGAGAGGTTTCAGGAGTGTTTTGAAAGAAGTCAGATTTCAATGAGCACCTGAAAAAGAAAGATGCCTGAATCTTAAGCTTTCTTTATTCTTCACTTTTCAGAATAAGTCATACCCGCATTCTCCAATTCAACAGAGTCTCCCAATGAATTCCGGATGTGTAGGAAAAGCACCATCCTGGAGGTCAGACATCCATGCAAAATATTCCTCCCCACCACCCCAGCCCTGCCATTTCTCTCGTCAGCCACTGGGGACTTCAGACCACTCTTGTGAAAATCTAACCTTTTGCCACTCAAGGCTGCAGCTGAATGTTACAGCTCATGTGCACCAATTCCCGCCTGCTTTCCTCTGAGAACTAGCTGCAAACAGGCACAGAAGGATTTGTCTTAATTGTAAGCAAAAACAAATAAACTTGATCCAGTGTCATAAGAAATAAAAGACACTCCCCAACTGTATGTCAAGTCCAAGTCGCCTCCACTGAGGTGCACAGTCTACAAGGAATAACCTTCCTTGACATGTTCTTCACAAATAGATAGGAAAGGCTGAATAGACACACAATGAAGGAGTTGTTTGAAGAGACAGTTAGACTGCTGAAAGCCAAGGCAAGCTTCAGACTCCCTGAAGCTTAAAGCAGCAACTAGAGGGTTGAGAGGTATCTGAATTGTAAAGAGTAAGGGGAGGAGGAAGACTGGGAAACTATGGAAAGTGCATATGCCCAGATAGTCTGACAAACAGTTGGCTTTAGAAATGATCAGTTTAATCAGGGATGTGGAAATATGTGAGAGATCACTGAGACTACATCCACAGCATAACAGACAGAGCAGTGGTAACAAAAGTTAAGGGGCAGATCAACATTTCTTCTCCTGAGATTCATGCCCTTCCTCAAAATTTCCATTATATCATCATGGGAAAACACTGACATTTTTTTAAAATTATTCAGTCATTTCAGCTGATGAAAATGTTCTCATTTATTTATTTTTTAATGTTGAGAACAGCTCTTCACCTTTCCAGGCAGAATTCAGCTGTCCAACCGCAAGCACCCAGTGGCACTTGGAGAGGCCCCAGTGTCTCTGAGGCACCTGCCTGGGCCTGGCAGCTCTCACAGGGGACCTGCAGGAGACCAGAGCCCCTCGGAGCCACAGAGGGAGGCTGGGCAGAGGGGACCAGGGCACCTGCAATGGCACTAGCCTCCCATGACCCTGTGACTGCATCCCACCCCAGCTCTGAAAATCTCTTTCCTTTTCAGGCAGAAAGATAATGCAGAATCTCCCCAGAAGATTAGTGTACTAAAATAGAACAAATCAAGTGAGATAATGATAACAAAAAAAAGAAAAGGTGGAAAGTATATAAAAGCATTTTTTTCTTTAAATCTTTGTCTGAATTTCTTTCTTGTTTCATCTTTAATGTTCTTTTCTAAACTTTTCTGTTATACTCAGGCCTACACCACTAAACAGGATATTGTTGTGTCTCACACAGAGCCCAGCGCTCAGAAGACCACCCCCTGCCCATGATTGCCCATGCAACCCCTCACTCTTTGCACAGAGCACGTCGCACTCTGAGGTGTCGGGCTCTCTCGACTCGTGAGGAAAGCAGGGTGACCAGCTTCAAGGAAATGCTCTATTTTTGGGTGGTCAAATTTGCACAAATCTCAACATACCCATGTTAAAGCAATGTTTTAAAGGAGTCTCTAAAATATCTTAATGCGATAATTGACAAAAACATCCTCATTTCCAAAACTTCCCACAGTTTTTACCATTGCCAAATATTTTTTCTTCCTTATTCATTGGCAGAACCATGTTCATGCACTACAGGAATTAGTCTGTCTATGTGAGCGTAAACATATATATATATAGATAGATACATTATTCATCAAAATACATTGGCTGGCAATCCTCTGCATGGAGAAACTTTGTTCTGAGGAACTACTTCATTTAAATGGACATGTTTCAGAGCTCTTCTTCTGCCTCTCTCTCCTTTCTTCTTCCTCTGCCTCTTCTCTCTTTATAGAGCTCTCCAGGGAACGGTGCACTGAATCACAGCACTTAGGGTGGGGGAGACCTCTGGATATCATCTAGTCCCAGGCCTCCCTGGTCAGTGCAGAGGGAACTAGATGAGGTTGCCCAGGGGCTCCCCCCAGTCATGCATTGGCCACAAAGGTGCTGAGAGTGCGCTCCATCCACTGTGCAGGCCATTCATCAAGATGTTAAACAGTCCTGCCCCACATGTTGATCACTGAGGGATGCCACTAGTAACTGGCTGCCACTTGGAACTTGTACCACTGATCACAGTGTTTCAGCCTGATGCTCCAGCCAATCTTCCACCTTCCCTATGGTCCACTGATCCAGGGCAGATCTCCACAATTTGCCTCTAAGGAGACTCTGGGGGACTGTGTCAAAGGCCTTGCTAAAGTGAAGGCTCACAAAATGCCCTGCTTTCCCCTTGTACACACAGGCATTCATCTTATGGCAGAAGGCAATCAGGTTGGTCATGCATGGTTTCCATTTCCCCTTGCTCAACGCATGCTGCCTCTTCCAGGCCTTGTCCTTCATAAGCTTGGAGATGGTTTCCAGGAAGATTTGCTCCATCCCCTTCCCAGGGACTGAGATGAAGAGGACCAGCCTGTCGTTGCCCATCTCCTCCCTCTTGCCCTTCTGGAAAATGGGTGCAATGTCTGCCTTTTCCCAGTCATCAGGAACCTCCCTGATTACCCTGACCTTTAAAAGACGATCAACAGCAGCATTGCAATGACTCCAGCCATCTCTCCCTGCACCCTGGGGTGCTTCACGTCTGGTCCTATGGACTTGTGTGTGCCCACTGGGCAGAGTTCCTCCCCAACTGCTCCGTCCTCTGCCATGGGTGAGGCTTTGCTAACACGGATGCTGCCAAAGGACTCGGAGGCCTGGCAGTAGACAATACCAGTAAAAAACAAGGTAAAAGAGTCAGTGAGCTCCTCAGCCTTTCCCCTGTATCTGTCACTACGTCCCCTGCCCCACTGAGCAGGGAGACCACCCTTTCCTTGGCTGCCTGCCTTCCTTGTCCTGCCCATGTGCTTACAGAAGCCCTTCTGGTTGCCATCCCCGTCCCTTCCTAGTTCCACCTCCAGCTCCAGCTGCAGCTGAGCTTTTGCTTGCCTAACTCCATCCCTTCCACCACACACAATGGCTGTGTCCTCTTCCTGGGTAGCCCATTCCCCTTCCAACCCTCTGTGCACTTCCTTCTGCCTTTTCAAGTCCTAAATCACAAAGTCCCTGCTCATCCATGTCAGCCCCAGGCCAGGCCTTGATGGACTTTCCTGCAGACTAGACTGTTCCTGTGCTTTGAGGACTTTGTCCCTGATGATCCAAGAGGGCTGCATGGCTCCTCTGACCTCCAGGACAGTCACCTGTGGGATCCTGACAAGCAGATCCTGAACAAGATGAAATCCTCTCTGCTGCAGTGCAGGGAGGTGATTCTGTCATTCCTCCTACCTCTCCACCATCTCATGGTCACCGCAGTGACTGCCAGCCTCCACATTCACATCCCCATCCAGGCTGAGCTTCAGGCAAGAAAGAAAGGGCAGGATGCCACCATCTACCTAGAGGTGCAACTACAGAGGTAGAGAACTCACCCTGCAGAAAAGCCTGCATTTCTCCCCTCACCACTGAGGGGATCCAGGCAATGGACTTCCATGTGGTTAAAGGTGGATGCAAAGAACTTCAGGGGTAATGTAGCTATGCCTGAGGCAGTGCCTCCCAGGCTGCCCTTACAGTCAACAAGGAGAAGGAGGAGGTGTTCACCTGCCTTCTTTTAGATGGTCACATAAAGCCCAAATGACTCCTGTCCCAGAGACATTTGCTCTGTGCTTGAAATGGGGCCTGAGGTCATAGACCTTTAGGATAATTCAGCTTGAAGGGAGCACAGGAGGCCTGTAGTCCAACCTGCTGCTCAAAGCAGGGTCAGAAACCCCAAAATGTCCCTGCCAAAGGATTTCTGGGGTAACAGAGCAGGAGAAGACAGTAGAGGTTTGACAGGGTGGTATAAGTCCTATGGACAAAAGGGTTTCCTTTTTCCCCTTCTCCAGAGAATTAAAGCCTCAGCTCTCCAGAGGGAAGAACCTGGGACACTAACTTTGCCACTAACATGGAGGCAGAGAATCTCCTGAGTTCCTTACAGAGAGAGGCTGGTCCAAAGGCCACCACCCCAATGGCACCAGACACCCAGGCATGCCTGCCTTCTTGCTGGGAACCCCAGGCTGGAGGTGTGTGGGGAAGAGAGTGGGTTGTGCAGCCTGCAGCCCTGGCCACCCAGCAGCTGTGCTGGGACCCTGCTCCCCTACATGAGACTGGGCTCTCCTGCATTTCCCCAGGGTGAAGCCTGCATCCCCTCTGGATGGGAATACAACCTGGCAGGGAGGGCCAACATGGAAACACAGTCTCTGTTCCAGGGGATGAAGAGAGTGGGGAGGGCAGAGGGGGATCTGCTCATGCCCCGGGCACTGATTCCCTCCCTGCAGCCGGTACAGCCCTGCTGATGCCCTGTAACCCATGAGTCCAGAAGATCGGACTCCGATCTGCTCTGGCTCCAAAGATTTCTCAGCCCTTCAGACCCAGGAGGCAAAGCACCAGTGTGGGGACACCTCAGCAGTCGAAGGGGCTGAATGTTTGGCATGTTCCTGAGAACTTTTCTGCAGTCTCCCTGCACTGCTTTGACTCCTGTTGCCCATGGGGCAGAGACTCCTTTGGAGGATGAACTCACTCACTGTGTGACTCTGAGGACAGGCTTGACCAGGCATTACAAATGCCAGCAAGGCCTCAGCCCCACAACAGTGATCTGCAGGACCACAATGTGCTCTGAGCTGGGCCAACTTTACAGTTAGATCAGGTTGGTAGGTGCTTTCTCCAGGTGTGTTTTTAAAGGTCTCCTGGCCCCTGCCACAGTGCTGCTTAAATATCATGGTTATTTATTTTTTTCCTTAAACTCCTTCGAAATTTGCTTTGCTGCATCTTCTCTTTGTTGTCTCTTGCCCTTTTCTCCCCTTGGCCCCCAGCCAGACCATCCTATCTACGTTGACCAAGCGCAATCACAACCTTGCCTTCAAGCACAGCCTAGCTGGGATCTCCTGGGACCATGGAGGCAGGCCGTGGTGGCTGGCTCCAAGTGGAACTATGTGCTGCAGGTCCCTACGTGGTCTCAGAGGAGACATAACATGGAGACATAACATGACCCAGGGCAGAGCCTGTGGGCTGACACCAGGGCAGAGCTGGGACCCGCAACTGTGAGAAGAGAAGACCTCCGGCAGCCCCTCTCCATACCTGGGCAGGGAGTGACACACTCGGTGGTGCTCCTGAGAGAGGATGGTGAGACAAGAGCAGGGGCACTGTGAGCTGCAGTGCTTGGCACCAACCACCTGTCCTGGGTCTGTGAGTCCTGGCCAGGGGTGCTGGTGACTGCAGCCCCCAAGAGACCTCCAACTCTGCTATCAGCAGTGAGTCCCCTCCACGACTGTCGGGAGCTTCCCAGAGTGTTGCGGCTCCCATCTGCGCCTCATCCTTGCACTGGCCCAGCTCTGCTGCCCTGCATGCGGTCCCACGGCCCCACTGTGCAGGCACGGCACAGCACAGTGTGGGTTCAGGGGTGGGGAAACATCCCCCCAGCATGGTCCCCATGACAGCCCTCGGTGCCCCGTCCCCCATGGCTCTCCAGCCTGGCAGCTTCCCACCACTCCCCAGCCCCTGCCCAGCCCTGATTCTGTCCTCGCAGGGTGAGCGGAAGGCCATGCTCTGGGGTCTGCTGGGGTCTGGGCCTAGGGAGAGAGGCCAGGCAGGGCTGGCCATTCCCCCCATACAGGTGCTGAGCCCAGCAGGCAGACAGAGCTGGTCACATTCCAAGATCATCCCTCACTAGGACCACGGGGAATGGCCAGTGGTACAAGGGTCTGGGTCTGGGAGGAGTTTCCTGGAGCAGTTTCTCCTCTCTGTTCATGCAACAACAAGCTGGGCTGCATCTTTGTCCTGCAGACGCTGTATGAGGCCCCCCATGGGAGGAGGATGGTCTACAGGCCCAGTAGATGGCCCCAGGACATCCTCTGCATGCTCCCTGCCAGCCCTGCAGAGGACCCAGCAGAGGGCTCATCCTCCCAGGGCTCACACCTGGATGCCCAGTCCTCCAGCTGGACATGGAGCCTTGTCTGGGGGTGACCTTTGGGGTGAGAACCAACACACAGGGTGGGGGAGATTGTCTGAAGGAGATGTGGCCTGAGGGACAGCAGCAAACTGATATGACTCCCAGGTTCTGCTTCCTTCAATGCAGGATCCCACAAGGGCTCCCAGCCTTCCTTTTGATGCCTCCCTTCAGGAAGGACGATGACACTATGAGCTGGGAGGGTGGGGAGCATTAATCCTTTTTCAGCCACTTCCGAGGCCATGTGGAGAGCTAGGACAGCAAGGACTTCTGGCTCTGCACCATGAGCTCACTTTAGTGTTCCACCACTCTAAACATTGTCTTGGATTAAAAGTTGGCATTTTTCTCTCCAAGACACTTTCAAGCCCAGTTCCACTTCCTTCTCATCTCTCGAAATCCCTCCTCTGATCTCGTCGGACATTCCCACACCCCCTCCCCTGTTCTGCCGCAGGGCCCCGAGCTGATGGTGCTGCTCTGCAGAGTGAGCGGGCTGTGGGGCCACAGGGCCACGGGATCACTCTGCACTGGCCCTGCTGGTCAGGGTGGGAAGCAGACCCAACCAAATGGGGATTACGGCCTCTAATCCCTCCAGGGACTGCGGATGTGGCAGGTGCTTGGAGGGACTATGGAGCATTTCCAAAAGTACCAGTTGTGTCCAGGTGCGTCTCTAGATCCTGCCCCTGGTATTTCATTGACCATGACATGAATCACTCTCCTGTCTCCCTTCCCCATGTCAGATGGGTCCCCAGTGCCTCTCCTGTGATTGCAGAGCCCTCTGCTCCCCTTGGAGCATTTCTCACTTTGTGTGGTTCCACTCACTGCCCACTCTAGGCACACACTGCCCCAGGAGATGCCCTGTGCTCTCCTGGCACCTCCAGATGCTGCTCCAGAAGGATGGACATCTGACACTGGGCCTTAACATGTTGGACAGCTGTGGGTATGTAAATCCGTGACCATTCATCCCCTCCACTGTCACTGGAGACTGATGGGTGAGTCCTAAATCCATCCCTTGGTCTCTAAAAGATCATAACATGGTTATGAGCTTTTTGCTCCTGAACCCATGGACAACTCTGTGCAAGAGGCCCTTCTGGGGTGCAATTCCTTGGGGCTACTCTTGACACCAGCTTTGGAAGAAAAGCCCAGCCTTCAGGCAGAGCACCAGGAAGAACCGACTTTATTACAGAGATTCTGTGAGGGAGGCAGCTCTGACCCAGTGTTAGACACAATTTGATGTGGATACCAAGTGAGACAGAGCAGCCCCAGTAAAAGTGGAAGGAATCCAAGCGTTTGTGCAGCAACATGATAACAAATATTACTACTAATAGTAATAATAGTCATAATAAAAATAAAGTGAACAAAGAAAGCTCAGTCCTGGTATGGGACACAGTGAAAGTCATTTGTGGAGAGAAATGGCAATGCTACCACTGTTGAAAAATGTCCATGAAATCACTTTCCTCAGGGCATCTTTGAGCTCCTTGTTCCTCATGCTGTAGATGAGGGGGTTCACTGCTGGAGGCACCACTGCATACAGAACAGCCACCACCAGATCCAGGGCTGGGGAGGAGAGGGAGGGGGGCTTCAGGTAGGCAAAGAAGCCAGTGCAGATAAACAGGAAGACCACGGCCAGGTGAGGGAGGCACATGGAAAAGGCTTTGTGCCTGCCCTGCTCAGAGGGGATCCTCAGCACAGCAGTGAAGATCTGCACGTAGGACAGCACAATGAAAACAAAACACCCAAAGAATAAACAGGCACTAACAACAAGAAGCCCAATTTCCCTGAGGTAGGAGTCTGAGCAGGAGAGCTTGAGGATCTGGGGAACTTCACAGAAGAACTGGTCCACCACATTGCCTTGGCAGAGAGGTATTGAAAATGTAGTAGTCGTGTGCTGGAGAGCATGGAGAAAACCACTGCCCCAGGCAGCTGCTGCCATTTTGACACAAGCTCTGCTGCCCATGAGTGTGGCATAATGCAGGGGTCTGCAGATGGCAACAAAGCGGTCATAGGCCATGACAGTGAGGAGAAAAAACTCTCCTCCAAAAAACAAGAAAGCCAGGAAGACCTGGGCAGCACATCCTGAATAGGAAATGGCCCTGGTGTTCCAGAGGGAATTGGCCATGGATTTGGGGACTATGGTGGAGATGGTGCCAAAGTCGAGGAGGGAGAGGTTGAGGAGGAAGAAGTACATGGGGGTGTGCAGGCGATGGTCGCAGGCTACGGCTGTGATGATGAGGCCGTTGCCCAGGAGGGCAGCCAGGTAGATGCCCAGGAAGAGCAAGAAGTGCAAGAGCTGCAGCTCCCGTGGGTCCGCAAATGCCAGGAGGAGGAACTCATTGAGGGAGCTGCTGTTGGACATTTTGCTCTCTCTGGGCATGGGGGACTGTCCAAAGAAGAAAAGACATTAAGAAGGTAGGAGAGACTTTTCAAGCAAAAGAAATCCCAAATGTTGCAGTTCTCATACAACCCCCCACATTGCCTCTCTCTTTACGGAGAGGATCTTTGTGCATCTCCCTTGCATGAGCTCCAGGCTGTGCTCACTGAGTGTGCTGTGAGGGGCAGGGATCTCTGCCCATGTGCTCCAGAGGACCCTGTTCTGCTGTACAGTAGTGAGAATGGGGGAATGGGGATGACTAGCTCTGACATTCACAATTTCTGTTAGGTGAAATCCACTCATTGTGTAGAAGGGCTTTTCAGCATCTTCACTCCGAACTGTAAAGAATGAGGGTTGAGAAACAGAGTTTTAGGAAATTTTTAATATTGCTTATTTTCTTTTAGATGTCCTTGTCACCCCTGAGGACTGTTCCTTGAGGGTAGAAATCCTTGGCAGGAAAAATGGATTCCCTGTCCCTTGCAGCAGAGTGAGGACAGCTAGTTTGTCTATTAGTCTTGTTCCCAGATGTCCTGTGCTTGCAACTCTTTGAGGCAGAGGACAATCACACTCATATGTTGCCCCAGAAAGAAATCACCCCTTGCTGAGAGCAGACGAGTCCAGTTTCAAAGTGCAGATCTCCAACTTTCTCTGCCTTTCTCAGGGCACCAGAAGGAGGTCTCTACACTCCCCTTCTCGGCAAGGACACAGAGGACTCTTTTCAGATGCCCATTTACAGCCTCCCATCACCAGCTCCATACTCTCAGCATCTCTGCACCTTCTTCATTTGTCTCTCAGATATCACAGAGATGCTATGAGACAGCAGTACCTTTCTAGAGCGCAGCTCGCAGCCTGGCAGAACACCACAGGGAAACAGTCAAAGGACCGTTAGGACTGAAGACAGTGTCTCCTTAAGGGAGAGTCATCTCACTTCCCAACCCCAGAGCTCCATAGATCAGAAGGGCCTGGGGCAACCTCATTCCCATGTAGATCCCTCTATCACGCAACTTGCAGCATCAATGTCTGAACCCCATCCCTGAGAGCCTGAGAGCAAGAACAGGAGCAGCGTGGACAGGAGAAGAAACAAGGAGCAACCCCATGATCCTGATGCCAAGAGAGGCAAGGAAAAAGAGAGACAGACGGGAACTCAGGAAAGCCTTACCCAGCTGGGCATGCCACCTCGCAGATGGCGACATCGCAGGGCAATTGCTCTCAGTCCCTTTGTCAGGCAGCATGAAATGGGCCCGTGGCAAGAGAGAGGCCCCCTCTCCTCTGCTGGAGGTCTGGCTGCAGAGGAGAGGGCTCATGCCCTGGACTCCATAACTTTCAGGGCAGAGGCTCTGCTGGGAGGGAGAGGAGACACAGGGGGCTTGCTTAGAGGAAGATGTTGGCATCAAAAGTACTGACCATGACTTGCCTAAATCCATTCTCCCATGATGTTTCTGCTGCCAGCTCCCTCTCATTCCCTGCCTATCTCTGCTGCCTGGAGCTGTCCCTGCTGGCAGCTCTTTCTTTGTCACAACATCTTTTCCTGGTCAGTGCTCCCAGATCCCTTCTCACCCTCTCTGTGCTCAGTTCTGCCCTGAGGAAACCTCCCGGGATGGGGCACTGTCCAGGGGCATCTCTGTTCATGCAGGTCCTAAGGAGCAGGTCACATAAACTCCTATGAGGCTACAAAAGTTATACTAATGCTGTCTGTAGGCTAAGGTGAGGATAAAGCGGCTTGATGAGATTTCTCACAGACCTATTAATCTTTGAGAGTGAAGGTTTAGGAGTCCCAGTTCCTTGCCAAAACAGAAATCCCTCCCTGCTAAAATTAGGGAGAAAACTGAAAGCACAGACACATAAAACTCCTTCCCTTTGAAGTAGCCCTTCTCTTGATATTCCTCATGAAGACTCCTCAGACGTCTCCTGTGCACAAGCTAGAGCTGTGAGCAGCCCTGATCCATGCAGCACCCTCTCGATGGGAGAATGGACCGGCCCTGCTGGGGGTTGTTCCTCTCACCCTGAGCTGTGTCCTGCAGCACCATAGGGAGTTCCCCAGGCAGGCTGAGTGCTGACCCTCACGGGTGGCAGAGTCACTGCTCTGAACTTCTCTGAATTGCAGCCCTGCACAGACCTGAGTGCACGCCCAGGCTTCACCCCCATGCAGCTGCCCCTGGGAGAAGGTAGCAGCATGCCCTGTCCCTCTGATGGTGTGATAGAACAGGCAATCCCTGCTCTAAAGCATCTCCTCCTCCTATGCACTACAAGAATGGGGAGAGCAATTCTTAAAAAGCCTATCATACATGGGATGGGCTGGGCTCAGAAATGCCTCCAGACATCTTTGTAGCATTACCCTGCAGCCAGAGACTTACTGTGTCAAGGGCTGTGAAGATTTCTCTCGCAATGAGCTCTCCTCTGGCCTCCCACTCCACACTGCCTTTCACTTCTCTCTGTCTTCTCTCATCTCATGTCAGCAGCAGCAGGCAGTGCCCAGAGCCCTGATGCTCTTTGCAGAGGAGCTGCTCCTGCACATAGTTGTCTGTGGGCAGTGCTGCCAGGCGGTTGCCATGAGCTCCCTCTGTCCCAGGAGCCTGGACCCTCTCAGGAGGAGAGGCCCAGCTGAAGGCATGACTTTCTCTTTCCCTTGTGCTCCCTCCTCCTGGGAAATGTCCCCTGAAGTAGACTGAAATAAACAGCTATTGTCCTTTCCTAAAGAGTGCGGAGAGACTGATTCCAACATTGCAGTTTATTTCATCAGAGGGTGACTATCTATCAAAGGTGGAAATGTCCCACTCTGGAAGCCCCAATTTGCATCTCTTGACTAGGCAGGACACCTAGACAGGGACAAGAAGGGAGCTCATTGACACATGGTTCAGGTGTTGATTCACATCAGTCAATCTGGGCATCTCATGCCCGTTTAGAAGCCCCTGGGCTGCAGTGGTTTTCAGATCCCTCCTGTGAACCCCACAAACACACAGGAGGTGGGATTCCCCTTGCCAAAACTGAAGTAAGCACAACATAGAGGTCTGCATGGGAGCTCCTTGTCTAAGCTCCCATTGTAATCACTGGAGATGGAGGGTGGGAGTCAGTTCCTCACACACAAACACCTGGGGACAGTTGAGGAGGCAGAGGTGGTCCCAGGCATGTGCCAGTGTCTGCTTGCTCTGATGGAGCCACTGTGAGACCTGCATCATCCTAGAGCATGAGTTGGGGGCCAGGTGGGGAATTTCCTTGGCCATCTGAAAAGACACTAGATGCCCACTACAACTAGATGAAGCCCCTCACTCACTATGAAGCTGGGACAGCTGAAGATCCCAATGTTACAAACAGCTATAGTAATTCAGTGCAGACACTTGATTGAGTGACATAGAAATAGGCTGGTAGGGCCATTTCAGGTGCCTGGGGTGTCCAGTACAACCACATGTCTCTAGCAGATACAGCATGGGACCTACAGGAAAACCATGCCCCTTTGGAGTGGTTGCTGGGTAGATGCCCCAGGACATCTTGGGTTTCCTGCATGTGCCCAGACAAATGACAAACTGCCTTTAGGGAAAGTCAACCCCATCTACATCCATGTGTGCTGCATAAATGGGAGGTAACGTCATCACAGCAACGTCTCTGCTCTAGTCCCTGCATTCTCAAATCCTTCTCGCTCTTCTCCTCCCAAACCTCTTCTCATCCCGCCAGATGATATGAACAGGGACTAGGCTAATGTGAACCTCAGGGTGGCTGGATCACAGGCTGTGCAGGCCCAGGGACTTCTTCACTGGCACCTTGTCCTGCCTGGAGATTGCTTCAAGAAGTCTGTCACAGGCCCAGTGGTGCTGCTGAATTAACTTGGGCAGCCAACCTCTCTCCTGCCATTCCTGCTCAGCCCAGCTCTGTTTCTCCTTGGCCTTGGGTTCTGCAGGCTTTGCTCTCTTAGTGGGAAACTCCCTTCACCATTACATTGCCACCTGCTATCCATGCCAGCATGTCACCACTTGCCATCAAAGCCTTAGCATACGCTGGGTCCTTGGTAACACGTTTCCCTGTGACAAATCTTTGGTCGATGCCACAGCTGAGATACTGAAGCCAAAATATATGCAAACTTATGCAGCCTGGGGTGCAGGCAGGAGCAAATGGAGATGCACAAGCTGTCACAGGAGTGCCACATGACTGGAATAACTGAGGTGTAGTAGGATCACTTGCATGACTCGAGTCTTTCACTGGCAGGGTGCAAGTTCTTCAGGAGAGACCACCAGGCAAGATGAGGAGGGGCATGCCCTGTGTGTGAAGGGGTAGCTTGCATGTATGGATGTCTTCCATGGGATGGACCAAGGGAGGCAGCTCTGAAGGGCAGAGGAGCTCAGGAAAGACCGCAGGCCTTTAAGGACAGCACCCGTCAAACACAAGAATGCTCCATAACAAACAAACAGTTTGTAAAATTAGTAGACATCTCTGGACACCAGCTTGGCTAAACAGGGAACTCGCATGTGAGCTCCAGGGCAATCAGGCAGCATACGGAAAAGGGAAGAAGGGCGAGGCTGCAAAGGAGGAATTTAGAAACATTGTCCAGCAAAGTTGGGATGGTGTTAAGGAAGCCAAAGGTCCCATGGGACAGAGACACTTGCAGGGGATGTGAAGGACAGGAAGAAGAGCTGCTACTGCTTCAGTGACAGTAAAGAAGTGAAAAAGGAAATGTGGGCTCACTGCTGACTGGGGCAGGGATTCTAGCAAAAGTGGATGTAGGTAGGTCTGGGGAAGTCAAGTCCTTCCTGGCTTCAGCCTTCACCCACAAGGTCTCCTGACCCGTTGTGCCTAGAGTCAGGACTCCTGAGGATAAAACCAACCCGCACTGCCTAAGTCTCTAGAACTCAACCCATAGAAGTCTATGGGATTGGATGGCTGTCATCCAAGAACATGCAGAGAGTTGGCTGCTGTGACAGCAAGGCTGCTCTCTTCCATCTTTGAAAGGTTGTGGAGATCAGGGGATGTCCCAAAGACCAGAAGAAGGAATATGTTGTGCTCACCTTCAAAAAGGGCCACAAGGACAACCTGGGGAGCTGCAGGCCGTTCAGCCTCATGTTGGTGAGGAGTGTGTCATGGAGCCAGTCCTCTCAGATCACTTTTCTGGGCACATCAGGAAGGTGCCTGGGAACAGTCAGCATGGATTTACCCAAGGTAAATCATTCCTGACCCACCTGATTGCCTTCTGTGATGAAAGACCTGTACTTGTGCAGGAGAGGAGAGTAGTGGATGTCCAGTAGACATCCAGATGGGCAAAAAGCTGGTTGGATGATGGAGCTGAGAGGGATTTCATGAATGGGTCATGCTTGACCAGGAAGCCAGGGAAAGATGGGGTATGCAGGGGTCTACCCCACATCCTGTCCTCTTTGAAAGGCTCCTCAGCAGGGCAGAACAACACGTGCACCAGGACAGGCAGGGACCTTACCGGTAGAGTAGTGACCCCAAGGAGAAGGCCTGGACATTACGAGGGGTGGCATATGAGCCAGTGATGCGTGCTCACCACAAATGAGGCCAGTTGCATACAGGACTGCATTAGGAAGAGCATGGCCACCCAGGCAAGGGCAGTTCTTATCCCCCTCCACTCAGCACTGCTGCGGCCACATGTCTGGAACAGTGTGTCCCAGTGTGGTACGTCCAGTGCTGGAGGAATGGGGAGCAACTGGAGAGGGTGCAGAGGAGGTCTGCCAAGATGGCGTTGGGGGTCTGAAGCACATGGCCTGTATGGAGAGGCTGACGGACCTGGGCTGCTTTAGCCTGCTGAAGTGGAGGCGAAGGCCAATACAATAGTCACCTGTGACTGCCTGTGACAGGGTGGTTTCAGAGATGATGGAGCTTTTCTTGGCATTGGGAAGCCACATGCGAAGGGGAAAGAGCCACAAAGTGCATCTTGAGAGGTTCACACTGCACTTCAGGTAACAAGAATGTCACTTGTAGGGTAGTGCTGTGGTGCAACAGGACACCCAGAGGGACTCCATGAATATCCCCTTGCCTTTTGTTTCAAGGAAGAGCCAGCAAGGACAGCGGGATGTCAGTAAAGGCGGGGAGATCCTGCAGTGAGAGCAAGGACGGGAAGCAGATTGGGTGTCTAGAGGCTGCAGGGAAACAGGTGCAGGCTTGGGACAGCATAGGACAGCCTGTGGTGGAGATGACTGAGGTCAATGCCAAGCCTGACACCCTCCAACAGAACTGAGGTCTTTGTCCCCTTTGCTATGGCTAGTGTCTCTGCCACCGAGGCCTACGGGAAGATGATGTTTCCTTACAGCACTGTGGCCTTGCTGCCTCCTCACCTCCACGGAGACCAGGAGGTGCCGTATCATTGTCCTGAACTTGGCATTGTGCTCCCCCCCACCCTGACACTGCCCCCAGGAAGAACCCTGAGCAACATGTGAGGGAAAGGATCACCCTACCCAGGGGCTGGCTGTGGGTCTTGGTCACTCTGCTTGATAACACACATCCAGGTTGACTTGGCATCACAGCCACCCTCACATTGCCTTTGCCTACCCGCAATCAGGGCCTCCAACTTTCTGCTCTAATCAGCCACCAGGGAGCTTTTGTTGATAATGGCCCTCACTGGGACCCATTAACGCTCCAAGAAACTTGGCGATTTGCTTCTGACGTAAACTTCTTGAGAAGTTTCTTCAGTTTCCTCTCAGCATCTGAGGTTCATGGGCTCAGCACCAAAGACACCTGAGGGGTCATTAAAATGCAAAAACCCCTAAGGAGCCATGCCTCTCCCCATAATTTTCTTCAGTTTGTCCATCCTTGTGTGGCTAATTGGAGAGGTTTCAGGAGTGTTTTGAAAGAAGTCAGATTTCAATGAGCACCTGAAAAAGAAAGATGTCTGCTTCTTAAGCTTTCTTTATTCTTCGGTTTTCAGAATAAGTCATACCCACATTCTCCAATTCATACTGGCCGGCAATATCTCCTAATGAGGTCTGGACATGTAGGAAAAGCAACATCCTAGAGGTCAGACATCCATGGAAAATATTGCTCCCCACCTCCACAGCCCTGCCACTTCTCTCATCAGCCACTGGGGACTTAGATCACTCTTGTTCAAATCGAACCTTTTGCCACTCAAGGCTGGAGCTGGATGTTACAGCTCATGTGCACCAATTCCCACCTGCTTTCCTTAGACAACTAGCTGCAAACAGGCACAGAAGGATTTGTCTTAATTGCCATCAAACACAAATAAGCTTGATCCAGTGTCATAAGAAATACAATAAACTCCTCAACTGTATGTCAAGTCCAAGTTGCCTCCAGTGAGGTCCACGGTCTACAAGGAAGAACCTTCCTTGAAAGGTTCTTCACAAATAGATAGCAAAGGCTGGATAAACACACAGTGAAGGAGTTGGTTGAAGAGACAGTTAGACTGCTGAAGGATGAGGCAAGCTTCAGACTCCCTGAAGCTCAAAGCAGCAACTAGAGAGTTGAGAATTATCTGAATTATAAAGAGTAAGGGGAGGAGGAAAACTGGGAAACAAGGGAAAGCACATATGTCCAGATCATTTGACTCAAAGTCAACTATAGAAATGATCAATTTAATCAGGGCATGTGGAAATATGTGAAAGATTAGTGAGGTTAAAACCACAGCTGAACAAAGCAGCGGTAACGAAAGTTAAGGGGCAGATCAAGATTTCTTCTCCTGAGATTCATGCTCTTCCTCAAAATTTCCATTACATCATCATGCAAAAACACTGACATTTTATTAACATTATTCAGTCATTTCAGCTGATGAAAGTGGGCTCATATATTTCTTTTTTTTTTAATGTTGAAAACAGTTCTTCACCTTTCCAGGCAGAGCTCATGTGTCCAACCACAAGCACCCAGTGGTACTTGGTGAGGTCCCAGTGTCTCTGAGGCACCTGCCTGGGCCTGGCAGCTCTCACAGGGGACCTGCGGGAGACCAGAGCCCCTCAGAGCTGCAAAGGGAGGCTGGGCAGAGGGGACCAGGGCACCTGCAATGGCACCAGCCACCCATGACCCTGTACTTGCATCCCACCCCAGTTCTGAAAAATCACTTTCCTTTTCAGATTAAAAAGATAATGCGTAATCACCCCGGAAGACTAGTAGACTGAAACAGAATAAATAAAGAAAGACACTAAGAACACAAAATAAAAGCTGGAAAGTATAAGAAAACATTTGCTTTCAATGTTTTTCTTAATTTCCTTCTAGTCTCAGTTTTACTGTCATTTCTAAACATTTCTGTTATAATCAGGCCTGCACCATTAAACAAGATGTTGTGTCTCACATAGAGCCCAGCACTCAGAAAATCACCCTCTGCACAGGGCTGTCCATGCCACCCCTCACTCTTTGCACAGAGCACGTCACACTCTGAGGTGTCGGGCTCTCTCGACTGGTGAGGAAAGCAGGGGGACCAGCTTCATCTATTTCTGGGTGCCCAAATTTGCACAAATCTCAACATATCTGTGTTACCATGATGTTTTAAAGGAGTCCCCAAAACATGTAGCCACACTCCCTTTTCATTCCCTCCACAGTCAACGAAGTGCCACTTCATTTTAGGGGACAACAGGGAGGAGGCTGATCTCACCCCATGTCAGACCCCATCAGTGCAGTTGTCTCTGCCTAACCCAGCTGTCTGGACTTCCCTTTCTAGTCAAAGCAGGGAAATAGGTTCCCTCAACTGAGTTGTTTTCAGACAACCTAAGGTCCCGTAGGAGCCACCTCCAAAATTTCCAGCACCACATGGGAACACAGCTGCTCCAGGGCATCTCAGGCAACAACAGCCTCTCTATGTGGTCCAATGAATCAAGCCCCAAAAGGAGATTCTAGTCCAGAGTTGAAATCTTCTCAAAAAATAACTCAGTACAATAATTGACAAAAATCCTCGTTTCCAAAACTTCACACAGTTTTACCATTGCCAAGTACGTTTTCATTCTTAATAATTGGCAGCACCATGTTCATGCACTACAGTAACCACGGCTATGAAGCATGGCAGGGACCAGGGTCCCAGGTAAAGCTCTCTGGATGATGTGTGTCAAGGGCACCTTTGCTCTTTTCTGGAGTACGATCTCTATCTTAAAGCACCGCAGACCGAGAAACCTTGCTGAGGACTTCTAAAACCAAAGAGCCTGCTTTGGTGCCTCAAGGATGTGTCCTCTCCCAGATTGCCCTACATCTGCTTCTGCGAAAAGAGCGACCCACAGAAGAAATCAGTTTGGAGGCTCACCAAAGGATCTCAGCTTGTGGCCACACTTTGTGCTGCTTCATCCCACATGACTTTGATCCTGTTTTTGAAAAGTGCCAAATCCCAAACCAACCCCAAAGGCCTAGATTCCCACACAGGTCTGCCCAGTGCAGAGACCTGACAGTGCAGGGGCGCAGAAGTGACCGTTCCAGGTTCCCCTTTTAGGTATTTCACAGCCTGTGATCCACCTGGAGATGTTCCTGAAGGATTTGTCAGAAAGTTTTGGAAAATAACTGGGGTGACAGGAGGTGTCTGCTTACCCAGAACACGAGGGGAAATCTCTCAGCTCTCTCCCTGTCTGCTCCATCTCCGTGGCAGTGACCTTCTGAGCCCCCAGATGACACGAGCTGAGGTCACAGTGGGATGTGCCACATCACAGGGAGGTCTCCCAGGTGGTGCGGCAGTGCCCTCACTTCCCTGCGAGGCCCAGGAGCTGCTGAGCATTGCTCACATGCTCCCCACTGCTGCCCTTTGGAGCCACCCCATGGCAAGGATGGGGGACAGAAGGCAGCAGGGCCACGTTGGAGCCCCTCTTCGACAGGCAGAGAGAAAGGGGCACATTGGAGACGCATTTTGGGTGACGAGATGGGAAGACTGTCCCTCCTCCCCTGCTGGAGAGGCAATCCGATGACAAAGGGGCAAGTGAGAACTGCTGGACTGAGACCATCAGCCTGGACCACCATTCCTTGTTCCCAGCACACCTGCAGCTCTCTCTTGAGGTAAGGGCTTTAGAAGTTTCTTCCCGAGGTGTCGCACAGCGACTGTTGAGTCCAAAAACAGTTGTGGATCCTGGGCTGCAGGGGTGGCTGGAAAGGGCTGGGGGCTGCCACAAGAGCCCTGCCTCAGGGTCCCGTCTGGCTCAGGGGACAGTGTGGCAGCCAGGACTCCTGGGTCCTGGCGATGGGGCTGCCCTGAGCCCCAAGGCTCCTGTGGGGCTGGCTCCATCCCTTTGTGGAGGGTGGGGGGCAATCCATAGCCAAGTTGCCCTGGGAATGGGTCCCCCTTTGGCATCTGGCTCTGGCACAAAAGGGATCCTGCATCCTGCAGCTGGGGTGTCCTGCAGCTCCTGTGGGGCTCTCAAGAGCCTGCTGGAAATGCCCATATGGGAAATGAAACCCTCACCTTGTAATGACCCCAAGGTGTCTGCTCCTTTGGGAGAACCTCTGTTCCTTCCCCCTGGATCCCTTTATACTTCCAACTTGGCAAAGCATGTTTTGGGCTCAGAGATCTTGTCCTCAGATGGCCACAGACCCTGTCCTCCTGCACATGGGGGTCAGACCTCTGCACCCAAAAGACAGCTTGGGAACAGGTGGGGGCCATCGCCACCCCACAAGTCCCTGCTGACACCAAGCATTTCTCTCTGAGCCATGGGGGGCAGTGCTGGGGGCAGTCCAGCATGGACATCTCCCACAGCCCCCTCCTGGACACACACCTCTGCTGCCCAGCACCACCAGGCCCAGAGTTGCTCTGCCCTTGGCTGCCCCATGCCCCCAGGGCTCCTCAGCCCTGCGGAGCGACACGCCGGGGCCCAGCCCGGCCCCGCAGAGACCAGCCCCTGCCTGGCCGCAGCCCAGCCCTGCCAGGCACAGTGCGAGGGCTGCCGAGCCCTGGGGCTGCTGCGCGCAGGGGGCCGGGGCCCCAGGGGCGACAGGGCCCTGCTCTACCCTGCCCGGGGGGCAGCAGGAAACTTCCTGTGGGCTCAAGCACCCTGGCCATGCCCAGGGCGCCTGCGCCGACGCCAGGTCTGGCACCAGCACAGGCCCCAGGGCTGCTCCGTCGCGTCCCCTACGGGCCCCAGGCACAGGGCAGCCAGGAGCCCCGCGGGACCCCTGCAGCAGAGCCCAACTCCGGCGGGGGAGCAGCCGCACCCCAGGACCCAGCAGTGCCCGAGCACATGGGCCACGCTGCCCCGAGGCCCCACAACGCCTTGCGATGCCCGCGATGCCACCCACAAGATGGCGAAAGACCGCAGGGGCAGGGGGCAGAGCCGGCTGCCAGGGGAGGAGGCTAAAATGTTTCCATGGCAACGCCCCCAGGGCTGCACTCCTATTGGCCAACAAGAGAAACATGGAGGTGGATTTGAATGACGGCTCTCTCAGCCAATTGGAGTCCAGCATGGGGGAAACAGGAAGAGGTGGAAGTGGAGCTGGGGCAAAGCTGGAGTAAGGGAGTGGGCGAGAGCGGGTGTGAGCGGGGCTGGCGGGGCTGCGGGTGTCTTCAGCTGCCGGCGGGTGCCCTCCCGCCGGGGCGGGGGCAGCGGTGCTGGCCCTGAGGCTGCTTTCCTGCAGGAGCTGCAGCAGGGGCTGGTGGGGCCGTGAGCACGGCACAGAGCGACCGGGGACAGAGCGGGCAGCTGCCCTGCAGCCAGACGTGGCGGCCTGCCGCGAGCAGCTGGGCCGGGGCGGCTGCTGGGGTTGGGGGGCAGGAAGCTTTGCCCCTGCCAGGGGTCTGGAATCCATGTTAAAGCGTTTCCCTGAGCTGCTGCTGCCACCGCAGCCCCAGGTGCTGCTCCGAGCTGCGTTTGGGAGCTGCTGGGCAAAGTGTGAGCAGGCTGCTGGTGTCCTCGCGAGGGGCCCTTCCCAGTGGTGTCTTTTGTTGTGAAAACGGCATTTCCGAGTGGCTCTGAGAGAGGCTGTCCCCACATGTCATGCCGTGCCTTAGCTGTTGTTTTTGCTCCCTGCCTCTTGCTTTGCCCTGAGACCTGTGACCCTGGCAGCAGCATGAAGGGTGTTTCCAGAGCAGGTCTGTAAGTGTGAGCTGTTTTGCTTGTGAAGGGCCTTGAAGGTGGCTGAACGGCCAGTGCTCCCACTTGCCGTTGTTCTTTCCATGCTCCTAGGTCAGGGTGAAGAGTTGCTGACTTGTGGCTCTGCTGGTTTCACCAGCTGAGATGCCCTGGCCTGAGTCCTTCCGCGTGTCTCCAATTGTCAGGGCATAAAACAGGAGAATGCTGGTTGTCCTGGATGCGTAGAGGATTTGCTGGGTTTGTTCAGCATTGGGGAAGGAACCAGACTTGTGAGTTGCGGGAAGGCCTCTCCCTCTGACTGGGACATGAGGCCCTGCTGTCTAGCTACATGTAGAGACTACCTGGGCAAAAGCTAATCTTTTTTTGGGTCAGTAACTGGTCCATAATGGGTGTTTTGCTGCACTATGGGCATTGTGAAGCCACGAGGTGAATCAGGGAGGCCATTCAGGAACTGGCTGAGCCTTGGGGGAGGCAGGGGGAGCTGCAGGTGGCCACAGCCATATGGTCAGGGTGTGGGTAGTGAGGTCACTAGTGACTAAGAGAGCTATGCCACCAAATCACATGTGTCAAAGCAATTCTTTGCAAGGAGCTGACAGGCCAGCAGGAGGCACATGGCTCAGCTGTTGGTTCTGAGGTCACTTCTGCCTGAGTACCTGATAGACCATCTGGAGGAAGAAGGCTTGGTTGTTGATGGTGAGGTCACTTCTGAGTGATGAACTGATTGGATAGCAGCAGAGCTGTGGCTGGAAAGGTGTTTGTGAGGTCATGTCTACCTGAGCAGTTGGTAGGGCAGCAGCAGGTACGTGGTTGAGATATGAGCTTTTGTGATCACTTCTGCCTGAGCAGCTGATAGGTCAGCATTTGGCGCATGGCAGGGGAAGTTGTAGTGAGATAATTTCTGTGTGAGAGGTTTATAGGGCAGTGTCAGAGACATGGCTGTGAAGGTGACTGTGAGGTCATGTCTTTCTGAGTCCCTGATAGGCCAGCAGCAGGCAGCTAGGCGTGGACGTTGCTTGTGAGGTCTCTTTTGTCAGAGTCCCTGATAGGCCAGCAGTAGTTGGTGGCTGGGGAAGTTCTTTGGAGGAAACTTCTGTCTCTGAAGCCCATAGGCCATCAGCAGGCATGTGGTGGGGGTATGCACTTGTGAGGTCACCTCTGTGTGAGCAGCTGACAGGTGAGGAGAAGACCCATGGCTTGGATGCTGGTGGTGAGGTCACTTCTGGTTTTGTTGCATGTGCTCAGAGGAGGGATTGACCCCTGCAGAGCTCCACAGCAATGCAGAAACGCAACTCCTTAATCAAGCAGAAGTAGATGTTCCACATCGTCTGACACACATTTTATTCCACTCCATCATCATGAGTCAGTAGTGCTACATTTCAAATGTGGATGATGTTCTGTGGTGAACATGGACCTGGAGTTTGACTTTCCACTTGTTGCTAAGTAGAAGCTTGCAGCCTCCTCCCAGTCAGCTAGGGAGTCCAGCTAGACTTTTGAGGCTGCTAAATGAATCTAGTGCTGGTGTGAGCAGTGGTGTTAGTAATCTCTTATTGCCAGGGTGTGTGTGCTTTAGAAATTGCCCCTGCCAAAAAAAGCAGCAGGGAGCTTGTGAGATTTTCCTGCCAGGTCTGAATGCTGTGTCTGTCTTTGAGGTGTCCACCTGCTTTTTTGAGACATTCCAAACTGTAACACGTTGGAGGTCTCTGATTTTCTGTCCACGTATGCAGTCATTGGAGAATGGGTGCAAAGGCTGTTGGAGGAGACAGAAGGAATGTCACCCCCCAAAAGGGTATCTGCCACATGGTCAAAGAGATTTCTTTTTCAGAGAAGTTGAGGCACAAGAGAGAGGCAAGAGCTGGCCTGACCAGCCCCTGTGAGAGCACTTGCTCTCTGCGTCCTGGAGGTGGGAAGTGAGCAGGCTTAGGATGTGAGTGGATGTTCAGAGGCAGTGCCTGCTGCAAGGCCTTGGAGGCCTAGAAGGGAATGGAAGGTCTGGAGAGTTGGGCTTTGTGTGTTCTGGGGTGCTTGTGGGTGCCATGTGTGATGCCCTGTGTGGTGCTGTGGCCTGTGTGTCGCTGATGCAGAGGCGCGTGTTGGCTGCCAACCCTCTGTGAGGTGCAGGGGTAGCAGCGTGTCACAGTGTGGGGTGCCCTGTGGTGGAGCTGGGTGGTGGCCCCAGTGTTTTGCTGCTCAGCATGGGAGGAGGTGGCTGGAGAGAGCAGTGCTCTGCTCCCAGAGCCCAGCCTGCCATCACGGTGTCCTTCTGGCAGACCTGGGTGAGGACTGTTGGTGACCGTGTTGCCTCCTTGGAGCATCCTGGTGAGAGCCAGGACTGCTCACAGTTTGGTGGTTTCTGTCAGCTGAGGTTCAGGCTTGCAGTTTCGGAAGGTCTTGATGCTTCCATGAGTCTTTGGGATTTTACTGACTCCCCTGGAGAAAGTCATCTTCTCCCTCCTTAAAGGCTTTCTGTTGCTCTGGACCCTCATTGCATCTTCCCATCCCAGACCCTAATCCATTCCGATCCCTCAGAGAGATGGGTAGTTAATCCAAGCAGTCAGAGCCATTTCTGCACTTTGTGCCTATGCAGACCCTTGCAGAGAGGGGAGATGCCACCTCATGAAAAGTCAGGCCTCTGAGGGCAATGGGTGGCTCTGAGACAGCTGTCCTTGGTGAGCGGTGGAGGTGGCACCCCCAAAGCCGCTGGTGCCTTTGGGAAGAGTCTCAGAAGAGCAGATTCCATGAGGCTGCAGTGGGGGAGACATGTGGAGGTAGGGATGCAATGCCCTGCTCAAGGCAGGTCCCAGTAGAGGAGGCATCTTGGAGCCCTTTCTCACCAGTACAGCTCAGCATGGAGGGGAGACATTTGCCCCTGCCTGTTGAGACTCTGTAAGGCCAGCAGAACTGACAGTAAGACTCCGATTCTTTCTTTCTTTCTAGGTTGCTCCACTCATGGAGGTTCCCAGTGCAGTCCTAGAGCCCCTGAGGGTGGAGGCAGGATGCCAGGGTGTGTCCCTGTGCCTGTCAACATCTTTGCCAACATCATGAGCCCTCTGTGAAAGCAGCTGCAAGTGAATGAGAAGAGGCTACGTATGGATGCAAAGGCTTCCATAAATGGGCCTGGCTTCCCTGGGTGACTTGGGGTGTGGGTTCACCTCCCGGTACCTCTGCTGTGCTGCAAATTCTGCATCCCACAACTGCTGTTACTGCCAGCCCACTCAGCAAATGCTGTTGTGTCCCCTCCTTTTCCTAGAAGGTTGTGGTGCCATATAGGACAAGTCCAAGACCCTTATAATAAATGCCAGAATGTCTTGGGTGCCTTTGTGTAAGTGCCCCAAAGTGTCCGTAGCTTGACCTGAGGAAGTCTCAGAGCTCTTGGGCTCGTGGCTCTGTGAGGGGTGAAGATGTGCCCAGGGCCAGGTTGCCCGTGGCACCCAGCCCTCAGTGCTCTGTGAATGCAGCTGTGGAGCCCGGAGTGCTGGTGCAGAGGCTGCGCAGCCAGGACAGCTGCCATTTGAGCAGACGTCCAGGCTGGGGCTGTCTCCTTGCTTGGGCCTCATGTCAAAGCCTCTGCACCCTTTTTCCCTTCTGTGGGGCTCCTTCTGCAAGTAACTAAAGGAAAGGAACCAAGGTTACTTTGGGCTCAGGAGGCCTTCCGGACTCTCAAGTTTTTCTCCAATGTATCTGTAACCTTTGTTTTACTAAACAAAATCCCCATCCCCCCATCCCTAGGGGAGGTTCCTGAGGGGATGGAGGTGGAAAGCAGCAGCCTGCTGTGCCCAAAGAAAGCAGGATCCTTCCCTCTGAAAAGAGCAGCATCGCCCAAGCAGTCAGCTCTGTGCCTGCCTGATCTTGTGCTGCTCATTTGCACAGGCCTTGTGAGCCTGGAGTGCCTTGGCCACCTTCTGGTGTCACCGCAAGAGCTTCGCTGTGTGTCTGGGTTGAGGAGCCAAGGGAAGGCAGCGAGCAGAGCAGTGGCTGGGGAGTGTGCAAGTGGCGAGTGTCCTGCATCCATGTCTTCTTGCTGGTACCTGGTTGTATCGAGCAGAAGAGGCAGCTGTGTGGCGCAGAGACAGTGTGTTTGTAGACTAGGTGGCACAGCAGAGGTCTGGCGTCAGGTTGATGCCTGGTGCAGTGCTGAGTTGATGTGACAGTGTCAGCAACCCTTTGCAGTGGAGCTGCTCCCTCAGCTGGTCTCTGTCCCTAGAAATGCACTAGAAATGGAAGTGGCGTCCTGCTGCCATTGTGTAGGTGCTGCAGTGCAAAGGCTCCCAGCTCGGACTTGATGGCACTAAAGGAAAAGCAAGACCAATTGTTCCCTTTTGTGATTTGTCCCCAGGGTGACAGAGTGGAGCTGTATCATGACCTGGAGAGAGTCTTGCCAGGAGATGAAAGGTGTTTGCAGAAGACTGTTCTGTGTGGAGTGCTAACAGCGTAATCAAGGGACATGCAAGTGGCCCAGGTGAGCTTCTCTCCTCTCACTTCAGCCTCAGCACCTGACAGACCAGCTCGATGCATATTGCTGATGTTTGTGTTTGTGAAGTCATTCGGGCTCAGCATCTCCTAGGCCAGCAGCAGACACACTGCTTCTTTTTGTACAGGTGCATGAGCACCTGGTAGAGCAGCAGTATGGAGATGAGTGCTGTTTGTGCTTCTGGGGAAGGTGTGCCTCAGTCCGTGCTAGGCGAGGAGCATGCACGTGGCTTCAATGCAGACTGTGAGGTCACTTTTGTTTCAGTATTGAGAGGCCAGTGGTGGGCACATGGCTGCTGTTTTCGCTTGTGAGGTCATTCTTGCCTTCCTATATAATAGGCCAGCAGATGACACGTGGCTTTGATGAAGCCTGTGAAGTCACTACTCCCTCGGAATGGGATAGGCAAGCAGCAAGCAATTTCCTTTGACACACACTGTTAGGCCAATTATGAATCTGCAAATGACAGGCAAAAAGGAAACACGATATCACTGTTTGCGATTCTGAGGTCACTTGTGTCTCAGTGCCTGATAGGCCAGTGATGGTCATGTATTTGCTTAGTGGTTGTGAGGTCACTTTTGGCTCAGTGCCTGATAGGCCAGTGCTAGGCCCATGGCTGCTGTTTGTGGTTGTGAGGTCAGTTGTACCTTGGTTCCTGACAAGCCAGTGCTAGGTGCCTGGGTGCTGTTTGTGGTTGTGATGTCACTTGTGGCTCAGTGCCTGCTAGGCCGGTGCTAGGCCCATGGCTGCTGTTTGTGGTTGTGAGGTCACTTGTGGCTCAGTGCCTGATAGGCCAGTGCCAGGCCCATGGCTGCTGTTTGTGGTTGTGAGGTCACTTGTGGCTCAGTGCCTGATAGGCCAGTGCTAGGCCCATGGCTGCTGTGTGTGGCTGTGAGGTCACTTGTGCCTCGGTGCCTGCTAGGCCAGTGCTAGGCCCATGGCTGCTGTTTGTGGTTGTGAGGACACTTGTGTCTCAGTGCCTGATAGGGCAGTGCTAGGCCCATGGCTGCTGTTTGTGGTTGTGAGGTCACTTGTGGCTCAGTGCCTGATAGGCCAGTGCTAGGCCCATGGCTGCTGTTTGTGATTTTGAGGTCACTTGTGGCTCAGTGCCTGATAGGCCAGTGCTAGGCCCATGGCTGCTGTTTGTGATTTTGAGGTCACTTGTGGCTCAGTGCCTGCTAGGCCAGTGCTAGGCCCATGGCTGCTGTTTGTGGTTGTGAGGACACTTGTGTCTCAGTGCCTGATAGGCGAGTGCTAGGCCCATGGCTGCTGTTTGTGGCTGTGAGGTCACTTGTGGCTCAGTGCCTGATAGGCAAGTGCTAGGCCCATGGCTGCTGTTTGTGGCTGTGAGGTCAGTGGTGGCTCAGTGCCTGCTAGGCCGGTGCTAGGCCCATGGCTGCTGTTTGTGGTTGTGAGGTCACTTGTGGCTCAGTGCCTGATAGGCCAGTGCTAGGCCCATGGCTGCTGTTTGTGGTTGTGAGGTCACTTGTGGCTCAGTGCCTGATAGGCAAGTGCTAGGCCCATGGCTGCTGTTTGTGGTTGTGAGGACACTTGTGGCTCAGTGCCTGCTAGGCCAGTGCTAGGTGCGTGGGTGCTGTTTGTGGTTGTGAGGTCACTTGTGGCTCAGTGCCTGATAGGCCAGTGCTAGGCCCATGGCTGCTGTTTGTGGTTGTGAGGTCACTTGTGGCTCAGTGCCTGATAGGCCAGCGCTAGGCCCATGGCTGCTCTTTTCAATTGTGATGTCACTTGAGGCTCAGTGCCTGCTAGGCCAGTGCTAGGTGCCTGGGTGCTGTTTGTCGTTGTGAGGTCAGTGGTGGCTCAGTGCCTGCTAGGCCGGTGCTAGGCCCATGGCTGCTGTTTGTGGTTGTGAGGTCACTTGTGGCTCAGTGCCTGATAGGCAAGTGCTAGGCCCATGGCTGCTGTTTGTGGTTGTGAGGTCACTTGTGGCTCAGTGCCTGATAGGCCAGTGCTAGGCCCATGGCTGCTGTTTGTGGCTGTGAGGTCAGTGGTGGCTCAGTGCCTGCTAGGCCAGTGCTAGGCCCATGGCTGCTGTTTGTGGTTGTGAGGTCACTTGTGGCTCAGTGCCTGATAGGCAAGTGCTAGGCGCATGGCTGCTGTTTGTGGTTGTGAGGTCACTTGTGGCTCAGTGCCTGATAGGCAAGTGCTAGGCGCATGGCTGCTGTTTGTGGTTGTGAGGTCACTTGTGGCTCAGTGCCTGATAGGCCAGTGCTAGGTGCATGGGTGCTGTTTGTGGTTGTGAGGTCACTTGTGGCTCAGTGCCTGATAGGCCAGTGCTAGGTGCATGGGTGCTGTTTGTGGTTGTGAGGTCAGTTGTGGCTCAGTGCCTGATAGGCCAGTGCTAGGCCCATGGCTGCTCTTTTCAATTGTGATGTCACTTATGGCTCAGTGCCTGATAGGCCAGTGCTAGGCGCATGGCTGCTGTTTGTGGCTGTGAGGTCACTTGTGGCTCAGTGCCTGATAGGCCAGTACTAGGTGCCTGGGTGCTGTTTGTGGTTGTGAGGTCACTTGTGGCTCAGTGCCTGATAGGCAAGTGCTAGGCCCATGGCTGCTGTTTGTGGTTGTGAGGTCACTTGTGGCTCAGTTCCTGATAGGCCAGTGCTAGGTGCCTGGGTGCTCTTTGTGGTTGTGAAGTCACTTGTGGCTCAGTGCCTCATAGGCGAGTGCTAGGCCCATGGCTGCTCTTTTCAATTGTGATGTCACTTGAGGCTCAGTGCCTGCTAGGCCAGTGCCAGGCCCATGGCTGCTGTTTGTGGTTGTGAGGTCAGTGGTGGCTCAGTGCCTGCTAGGCCGGTGCTAGGCCCATGGCTGCTGTTTGTGGTTGTGAGGTCACTTGTGGCTCAGTGCCTGATAGGCCAGTGCTAGGCCCATGGCTGCTGTTTGTGATTTTGAGGTCACTTGTGGCTCAGTGCCTGCTAGGCCAGTGCTAGGCCCATGGCTGCTGTTTGTGGTTGTGAGGTCAGTTGTGGCTCAGTGCCTGATAGGCCAGTGCTAGGCCCATGGCTGCTGTTTGTGGTTGTGAGGACACTTGTGTCTCAGTGCCTGATAGGCCAGTGCTAGGCCCATGGCTGCTGTTTGTGGTTGTGAGGTCACTTGTGGCTCAGTGCCTGATAGGCCAGTGCTAGGTGCCTGGGTGGTGTTTGTGGTTGTGAGGTCAGTTGTGGCTCAGTGCCTGATAGGCCAGTGCTAGGCCCTTGGCTGCTCTTTTCAATTGTGATGTCACTTATGGCTCAGTGCCTGATAGGCCAGTGCTAGGCCCATGGCTGCTCTTTTCAATTGTGATGTCACTTATGGCTCAGTGCCTGCTAGGCCAGTGCTAGGCCCATGGCTGCTGTTTGTGGTTGTGAGGTCACTTGTGGCTCAGTGCCTGATAGGCCAGTGCTAGGCCCATGGCTGCTGTTTGTGGCTGTGAGGTCAGTGGTGGCTCAGTGCCTGATAGGCCAGTGCTAGGCCCATGGCTGCTGTTTGTGGTTGTGAGGTCACTTGTGGCTCAGTGCCTGCTAGGCCGGTGCTAGGCCCATGGCTACTCTTTGTGGTTGTGAGGTCACTTGTGGCTCAGTGCCTGATAGGCAAGTGCTAGGCCCATGGCTGCTGTTTGTGGTTGTGAGGTCAGTTGTGGCTCAGTGCCTGATAGGCCAGTGCTAGGCCCATGGCTGCTGTTTGTGGTTGTGAGGACACTTGTGTCTCAGTGCCTGATACGCCAGTGCTAGGCCCATGGCTGCTGTTTGTGGCTGTGAGGTCACTTGTGGCTCAGTGCCTGATAGGCAAGTGCTAGGCCCATGGCTGCTGTTTGTGGCTGTGAGGTCACTTGTGGCTCAGTGCCTGATAGGCCAGTGCTAGGTGCCTGGGTGCTGTTTGTGGTTGTGAGGTCACTGGTGCCTCAATGCATGATAGGCCTGTGCTAGGTGCCTGGGTGCTGTTTGTGGTTGTGAGGTCACTTGTGGCTCAGTGCCTGCTAGGCCAGTGCTAGGCCCATGGCTGCTGTTTGTGGTTGTGAGGTCACTTGTGGCTCAGTTCCTGATAGGCCAGTGCTAGGTGCCTGGGTGCTGTTTGTGGTTGTGAGGTCACTTGTGGCTCAGTGCCTGCTAGGCCGGTGCTAGGCCCATGGCTGCTGTTTGTGGTTGTGAGGTCACTTGTGGCTCAGTGCCTGATAGGCCAGTGCTAGGCCCATGGCTGCTGTTTGTGGTTGTGAGGTCACTTGTGGCTCAGTGCCTGCTAGGCCAGTGCTAGGCCCATGGCTGCTGTGTGTGGCTGTGAGGTCTCTTGTGCCTCGGTGCCTGCTAGGCCAGTGCTAGGCCCATGGCTGCTGTTTGTGGTTGTGAGGTCTCTTGTGGCTCAGTGCCTGCTAGGCCGGTGCTAGGCCCATGGCTGCTGTTTGTGGTTGTGAGGTCACTTGTGGCTCAGTGCCTGATAGGCAAGTGCTAGGCCCATGGCTGCTGTTTGTGGTTGTGAGGACACTTGTGGCTCAGTGCCTGATAGGCCAGTGCTAGGCCCATGGCTGCTGTTTGTGGCTGTGAGGTCAGTGGTGGCTCAGTGCCTGCTAGGCCAGTGCTAGGCCCATGGCTGCTGTTTGTGGTTGTGAGGTCAGTGGTGGCTCAGTGCCTGCTAGGCCGGTGCTAGGCCCATGGCTGCTGTTTGTGGTTGTGAGGTCAGTTGTGGCTCAGTGCCTGATAGGCCAGTGCTAGGCCCATGGCTGCTCTTTTCAATTGTGATGTCACTTATGGCTCAGTGCCTGATAGGCCAGTGCTAGGCCCATGGCTGCTGTTTGTGGCTGTGAGGTCACTTGTGGCTCAGTGCCTGATAGGCAAGTGCTAGGCGCATGGCTGCTGTTTGTGGTTGTGAGGTCTTTGGTGCCTCAAAGCATGATAGGCCAGTGCTAGGTGCCTGGGTGCTGTTTGTGGTTGTGAGGTCACTTGTGGCTCAGTGCCTGATAGGCCAGTACTAGGTGCCTGGGTGCTGTTTGTGGTTGTGAGGTCTTTGGTGCCTCAAAGCATGATAGGCCAGTGCTAGGTGCCTGGGTGCTGTTTGTGGTTGTGAGGTCACTTGTGGCTCAGTGCCTGATAGGCCAGTGCTAGGTGCCTGGGTGCTGTTTGTGGTTGTGAGGTCACTTGTGGCTCAGTGCCTGACAGGCCAGTGCTAGGCCCATGGCTGCTGTTTGTGGTTGTGAGGTCACTTGTGGCTCAGTGCCTGATAGGCCAGTGCTAGGTGCATGGGTGCTGTTAGTGGTTGTGAGGTCACCTGTGGCTCAGTGCCTGATAGGCCAGTGCTAGGCCCATGGCTGCTGTTTGTGGTTGTGAGGACACTTGTGTCTCAGTGCTTGATACGCCAGTGCTAGGCCCATGGCTGCTGTTTGTGGTTGTGAGGTCACTTGTGGCTCAGTGCCTGATAGGCCAGTGCTAGGCCCATTGCTTCTTTTTGTGGTTGTGAGGTCTGTTGTGGCTCAGTGCCTGAGAGGCCAGTGCTAGGTGCCTGGGAGCTCTTTGTGGCTGTGAGGTCACTTGTGGCTCAGTGCCTGACAGGCCGGTGCTAGGCCCATGGCTGCTGTTTGTGGTTGTGAGGTCTCTTGTGGCTCAGTGCCTGATAGGCCAGTGCTAGGTGCCTGGGAGCTGTTTGTGGTTGTGAGGTCACTTGTGGCTCAGTGCCTGATAGGCCAGTGCTAGGCCCATGGCTGCTGTTTGTGGTTGTGAGGTCACTTGTGGCTCAGTGCCTGATAGGCCAGCGCTAGGCCCATGGCTGCTGTTTGTGGTTGTGAGGTCACTTGTGGCTCAGTGCCTGATAGGCCAGTGCTAGGTGCCTGGGTGCTGTTTATGGTTGTGAGGTCACTTGTGGCTCAGTGCCTGATAGGCCAGTGCTAGGTGCCTGGGTGCTCTTTGTGGTTGTGAAGTCACTTGTGGCTCAGTGCCTGATAGGCGAGTGCTAGGCCCATGGCTGCTCTTTTCAATTGTGATGTCACTTGAGGCTCAGTGCCTGCTAGGCCAGTGCTAGGTGCCTGGGTGCTGTTTGTGGTTGTGAGGTCACTTGTGGCTCAGTGCCTGCTAGGCCGGTGCTAGGCCCATGGCTGCTGTTTGTGGTTGTGAGGTCACTTGTGGCTCAGTGCCTGATAGGCAAGTGCTAGGCCCATGGCTGCTGTTTGTGGTTGTGAGGTCACTTGTGGCTCAGTGCCTGATAGGCCAGTGCTAGGCCCATGGCTGCTGTTTGTGGCTGTGAGGTCAGTGGTGGCTCAGTGCCTGCTAGGCCAGTGCTAGGCCCATGGCTGCTGTTTGTGGTTGTGAGGTCAGTGGTGGCTCAGTGCCTGCTAGGCCGGTGCTAGGCCCATGGCTGCTGTTTGTGGTTGTGAGGTCACTTGTGGCTCAGTGCCTGGTAGGCAAGTGCTAGGCGCATGGGTGCTGTTTGTGGTTGTGAGGTCAGTTGTGGCTCAGTGCCTGATAGGCCAGTGCTAGGCCCATGGCTGCTCTTTTAAATTGTGATGTCACTTATGGCTCAGTGCCTGATAGGCCAGTGCTAGGCGCATGGCTGCTGTTTGTGGCTGTGAGGTCACTTGTGGCTCAGTGCCTGATAGGCCAGTACTAGGTGCCTGGGTGCTGTTTGTGGTTGTGAGGTCTTTGGTGCCTCAAAGCATGATAGGCCAGTGCTAGGTGCCTGGGTGCTGTTTGTGGTTGTGAGGTCACTTGTGGCTCAGTGCCTGATAGGCCAGTGCTAGGTGCCTGGGTGCTGTTTGTGGTTGTGAGGTCACTTGTGGCTCAGTGCCTGACAGGCCAGTGCTAGGCCCATGGCTGCTGTTTGTGGTTGTGAGGTCACTTGTGGCTCAGTGCCTGATAGGCCAGTGCTAGGTGCCTGGGTGCTGTTTGTGGTTGTGAGGTCACTTGTGGCTCAGTGCCTGACAGGCCAGTGCTAGGCCCATGGCTGCTGTTTGTGGTTGTGAGGTCACTTGTGGCTCAGTGCCTGATAGGCCAGTGCTAGGTGCATGGGTGCTGTTAGTGGTTGTGAGGTCACCTGTGGCTCAGTGCCTGATAGGCCAGTGCTAGGCCCATGGCTGCTGTTTGTGGTTGTGAGGACACTTGTGTCTCAGTGCTTGATACGCCAGTGCTAGGCCCATGGCTGCTGTTTGTGGTTGTGAGGTCACTTGTGGCTCAGTGCCTGATAGGCCAGTGCTAGGCCCATTGCTTCTTTTTGTGGTTGTGAGGTCTGTTGTGGCTCAGTGCCTGAGAGGCCAGTGCTAGGTGCCTGGGAGCTCTTTGTGGCTGTGAGGTCACTTGTGGCTCAGTGCCTGACAGGCCGGTGCTAGGCCCATGGCTGCTGTTTGTGGTTGTGAGGTCTCTTGTGGCTCAGTGCCTGCTAGGCCAGTGCTAGGTGCCTGGGAGCTGTTTGTGGTTGTGAGGTCACTTGTGGCTCAGTGCCTGATAGGCCAGTGCTAGGCCCATGGCTGCTGTTTGTGGTTGTGAGGTCACTTGTGGCTCAGTGCCTGATAGGCCAGCGCTAGGCCCATGGCTGCTGTTTGTGGTTGTGAGGTCACTTGTGGCTCAGTGCCTGATAGGCCAGTGCTAGGTGCCTGGGTGCTGTTTATGGTTGTGAGGTCACTTGTGGCTCAGTGCCTGATAGGCCAGTGCAAGGTGCCTGGGTGCTCTTTGTGGTTGTGAAGTCACTTGTGGCTCAGTGCCTGATAGGCGAGTGCTAGGCCCATGGCTGCTCTTTTCAATTGTGATGTCACTTGAGGCTCAGTGCCTGCTAGGCCAGTGCTAGGTGCCTGGGTGCTGTTTGTCGTTGTGAGGTCAGTGGTGGCTCAGTGCCTGCTAGGCCGGTGCTAGGCCCATGGCTGCTGTTTGTGGTTGTGAGGTCACTTGTGGCTCAGTGCCTGATAGGCAAGTGCTAGGCCCATGGCTGCTGTTTGTGGTTGTGAGGTCACTTGTGGCTCAGTGCCTGATAGGCCAGTGCTAGGCCCATGGCTGCTGTTTGTGGCTGTGAGGTCAGTGGTGGCTCAGTGCCTGCTAGGCCAGTGCTAGGCCCATGGCTGCTGTTTGTGGTTGTGAGGTCAGTGGTGGCTCAGTGCCTGCTAGGCCGGTGCTAGGCCCATGGCTGCTGTTTGTGGTTGTGAGGTCACTTGTGGCTCAGTGCCTGGTAGGCAAGTGCTAGGCGCATGGGTGCTGTTTGTGGTTGTGAGGTCAGTTGTGGCTCAGTGCCTGATAGGCCAGTGCTAGGCCCATGGCTGCTCTTTTAAATTGTGATGTCACTTATGGCTCAGTGCCTGATAGGCCAGTGCTAGGCGCATGGCTGCTGTTTGTGGCTGTGAGGTCACTTGTGGCTCAGTGCCTGATAGGCCAGTACTAGGTGCCTGGGTGCTGTTTGTGGTTGTGAGGTCTTTGGTGCCTCAAAGCATGATAGGCCAGTGCTAGGTGCCTGGGTGCTGTTTGTGGTTGTGAGGTCACTTGTGGCTCAGTGCCTGATAGGCCAGTGCTAGGTGCCTGGGTGCTGTTTGTGGTTGTGAGGTCACTTGTGGCTCAGTGCCTGACAGGCCAGTGCTAGGCCCATGGCTGCTGTTTGTGGTTGTGAGGTCACTTGTGGCTCAGTGCCTGATAGGCCAGTGCTAGGCCCATGGCTGCTGTTTGTGGTTGTGAGGTCAGTTGTGGCTCAGTGCCTGATAGGCCAGTGCTAGGCCCATGGCTGCTGTTTGTGGTTGTGAGGACACTTGTGTCTCAGTGCCTGATAGGCCAGTGCTAGGCCCATGGCTGCTGTTTGTGGTTGTGAGGTCACTTGTGGCTCAGTGCCTGACAGGCCAGTGCTAGGCCCATTGCTTCTTTTTGTGGTTGTGAGGTCACTTGTGGCTCAGTGCCTGATAGGCCAGTGCTAGGTGCCTGGGAGCTCTTTGTGGCTGTGAGGTCACTTGTGGCTCAGTGCCTGATAGGCCAGTGCTAGGCCCATGGCTGCTGTTTGTGGTTGTGAGGTCACTTGTGGCTCGGTGCCTGATAGGCCAGCGCTAGGCCCATGGCTGCTGTTTGTGGTTGTGAGGTCACTTGTGGCTCAGTGCCTGATAGGCCAGTGCTAGGTGCCTGGGTGCTGTTTATGGTTGTGAGGTCACTTGTGGCTCAGTGCCTGATAGGCCAGTGCTAGGTGCCTGGGTGCTCTTTGTGGTTGTGAAGTCACTTGTGGCTCAGTGCCTGATAGGCGAGTGCTAGGCCCATGGCTGCTCTTTTCAATTGTGATGTCACTTGAGGCTCAGTGCCTGATAGGCCAGTGCCAGGCCCATGGCTGCTGTTTGTGGTTGTGAGGACACTTGTGTCTCAGTGCTTGATACGCCAGTGCTAGGCCCATGGCTGCTGTTTGTGGTTGTGAGGTCACTTGTGGCTCAGTGCCTGATAGGCCAGTGCTAGGCCCATGGCTGCTGTTTGTGGTTGTGAGGTCACTTGTGGCTCAGTGCCTGATAGGCCAGTGCTAGGCCCATGGCTGCTGTTTGTGGTTGTGAGGACACTTGTGTCTCAGTGCCTGATAGGCCAGTGCTAGGCCCATGGCTGCTGTTTGTGGTTGTGAGGTCACTTGTGGCTCAGTGCCTGATAGGCCAGTGCTAGGCCCATTGCTTCTTTTTGTGGTTGTGAGGTCACTTGTGGCTCAGTGCCTGATAGGCCAGTGCTAGGTGCCTGGGTGGTGTTTGTGGTTGTGAGGTCAGTTGTGGCTCAGTGCCTGATAGGCCAGTGCTAGGCCCTTGGCTGCTCTTTTCAATTGTGATGTCACTTATGGCTCAGTGCCTGCTAGGCCAGTGCTAGGCCCATGGCTGCTGTTTGTGGTTGTGAGGTCACTTGTGGCTCAGTGCCTGCTAGGCCGGTTCTAGGCCCATGGCTGCTGTTTGTGGCTGTGAGGTCACTTGTGGCTCAGTGCCTGCTAGGCCAGTGCTAGGCCCATTGCTTCTTTTTGTGGTTGTGAGGTCAGTTGTGCCTCGGTGCCTGCTAGGCCAGTGCTAGGCCCATGGCTGCTCTTTGTGGTTGTGAGGTCACTTGTGGCTCAGTGCCTGCTAGGCCAGCGCTAGGCCCATGGCTGCTGTTTGTGGTTGTGAGGTCACTTGTGGCTCAGTGCCTGATAGGCCAGTGCTAGGCCCATGGCTGCTGTGTGTGGCTGTGAGGTCACTTGTGCCTCGGTGCCTGCTAGGCCAGTGCTAGGCCCATGGCTGCTGTTTGTGGTTGTGAGGACACTTGTGGCTCAGTGCCTGCTAGGCCAGTGCTAGGTGCGTGGGTGCTGTTTGTGGTTGTGAGGTCACTTGTGGCTCAGTGCCTGATAGGCCAGTGCTAGGCCCATGGCTGCTGTTTGTGGTTGTGAGGTCACTTGTGGCTCAGTGCCTGATAGGCCAGCGCTAGGCCCATGGCTGCTGTTTGTGGTTGTGAGGTCACTTGTGGCTCAGTGCCTGATAGGCCAGTGCTAGGTGCCTGGGTGCTGTTTATGGTTGTGAGGTCACTTGTGGCTCAGTGCCTGATAGGCCAGTGCAAGGTGCCTGGGTGCTCTTTGTGGTTGTGAAGTCACTTGTGGCTCAGTGCCTGATAGGCGAGTGCTAGGCCCATGGCTGCTCTTTTCAATTGTGATGTCACTTGAGGCTCAGTGCCTGCTAGGCCAGTGCTAGGTGCCTGGGTGCTTTTTGTCGTTGTGAGGTCAGTGGTGGCTCAGTGCCTGCTAGGCCGGTGCTAGGCCCATGGCTGCTGTTTGTGGTTGTGAGGTCACTTGTGGCTCAGTGCCTGATAGGCAAGTGCTAGGCCCATGGCTGCTGTTTGTGGTTGTGAGGTCACTTGTGGCTCAGTGCCTGATAGGCCAGTGCTAGGCCCATGGCTGCTGTTTGTGGCTGTGAGGTCAGTGGTGGCTCAGTGCCTGCTAGGCCAGTGCTAGGCCCATGGCTGCTGTTTGTGGTTGTGAGGTCAGTGGTGGCTCAGTGCCTGCTAGGCAGGTGCTAGGCCCATGGCTGCTGTTTGTGGTTGTGAGGTCACTTGTGGCTCAGTGCCTGATAGGCAAGTGCTAGGCGCATGGGTGCTGTTTGTGGTTGTGAGGTCACTTGTGGCTCAGTGCCTGATAGGCCAGTGCTAGGTGCCTGGGTGCTGTTTGTGGTTGTGAGGTCAGTGGTGGCTCAGTGCTTGCTAGGCCGGCGCTAGGCCCATGGGTGCTGTTTGTGGTTGTGAGGTCAGTTGTGGCTCAGTGCCTGATAGGCCAGTGCTAGGCCCATGGCTGCTCTTTTCAATTGTGATGTCACTTATGGCTCAGTGCCTGCTAGGCCAGTGCTAGGCCCATGGCTGCTGTTTGTGGCTGTGAGGTCACTTGTGGCTCAGTGCCTGACAGGCCAGTACTAGGTGCCTGGGTGCTGTTTGTGGTTGTGAGGTCTTTGGTGCCTCAAAGCATGATAGGCCAGTGCTAGGTGCCTGGGTGCTGTTTGTGGTTGTGAGGTCACTTGTGGCTCAGTGCCTGATAGGCCAGTGCTAGGTGCCTGGGTGCTGTTTGTGGTTGTGAGGTCACTTGTGGCTCAGTGCCTGATAGGCCAGTGCTAGGCCCATTGCTTCTTTTTGTTTTTGTGAGGTCACTTGTGGCTCAGTGCCTGATAGGCCAGTGCTAGGTGCCTGGGTGGTGTTTGTGGTTGTGAGGTCAGTTGTGGCTCAGTGCCTGATAGGCCAGTGCTAGGCCCTTGGCTGCTCTTTTCAATTGTGATGTCACTTATGGCTCAGTGCCTGATAGGCCAGTGCTAGGCCCATGGCTGCTCTTTTCAATTGTGATGTCACTTATGGCTCAGTGCCTGATAGGCCAGTGCTAGGCCCATGGCTGCTGTTTGTGGCTGTGAGGTCACTTGTGGCTCAGTGCCTGATAGGCCAGTGCTAGGTGCCTGGCTGCTGTTTGTGGTTGTGAGGTCAGTGGTGGCTCAGTGCTTGCTAGGCCGGCGCTAGGCCCATGGCTGCTGTTTGTGGTTGTGAGGTCACTTGTGGCTCAGTGCCTGATAGGCCAGTGCTAGGCCCATGGCTGCTGTTTGTGGCTGTGAGGTCAGTGGTGGCTCAGTGCCTGATAGGCCAGTGCTAGGCCCATGGCTGCTGTTTGTGGTTGTGAGGTCACTTGTGGCTCAGTGCCTGCTAGGCCGGTGCTAGGCCCATGGCTACTGTTTGTGGTTGTGAGGACACTTGTGTCTCAGTGCCTGATAGGCAAGTGCTAGGCCCATTGCTTCTTTTTGTGGCTGTGAGGTCACTTGTGGCTCAGTGCCTGATAGGCCAGTGCTAGGTGCCTGGGTGCTGTTTGTGGTTGTGAGGTCACTGGTGCCTCAATGCATGATAGGCCTGTGCTAGGTGCCTGGGTGCTGTTTGTGGTTGTGAGGTCACTTGTGGCTCAGTGCCTGCTAGGCCAGTGCTAGGCCCATTGCTTCTTTTTGTGGTTGTGAGGTCAGTTGTGCCTCGGTGCCTGCTAGGCCAGTGCTAGGCCCATGGCTGCTCTTTGTGGTTGTGAGGTCACTTGTGGCTCAGTGCCTGCTAGGCCAGTGCTAGGCCCATGGCTGCTGTGTGTGGCTGTGAGGTCACTTGTGCCTCGGTGCCTGCTAGGCCAGTGCTAGGCCCATGGCTGCTGTTTGTGGTTGTGAGGTCTCTTGTGGCTCAGTGCCTGCTAGGCCGGTGCTAGGCCCATGGCTGCTGTTTGTGGTTGTGAGGTCACTTGTGGCTCAGTGCCTGATAGGCCAGTGCTAGGTGCCTGGGAGCTGTTTGTGGTTGTGAGGTCACTTGTGGCTCAGTGCCTGATAGGCAAGTGCTAGGCCCATGGCTGCTGTTTGTGGTTGTGAGGACACTTGTGGCTCAGTGCCTGCTAGGCCAGTGCTAGGTGCGTGGGTGCTGTTTGTGGTTGTGAGGTCACTTGTGGCTCAGTGCCTGATAGGCCAGTGCTAGGCCCATGGCTGCTGTTTGTGGTTGTGAGGTCACTTGTGGCTCAGTGCCTGATAGGCCAGCGCTAGGCCCATGGCTGCTGTTTGTGGTTGTGAGGTCACTTGTGGCTCAGTGCCTGATAGGCCAGTGCTAGGCCCATGGCTGCTGTTTGTGGCTGTGAGGTCAGTGGTGGCTCAGTGCCTGATAGGCCAGTGCTAGGCCCATGGCTGCTGTTTGTGGTTGTGAGGACACTTGTGTCTCAGTGCCTGATAGGCCAGTGCTAGGCCCATGGCTGCTGTTTGTGGTTGTGAGGTCACTTGTGGCTCAGTGCCTGATAGGCCAGTGCTAGGCCCATTGCTTCTTTTTGTGGTTGTGAGGTCACTTGTGGCTCAGTGCCTGATAGGCCAGTGCTAGGTGCCTGGGTGGTGTTTGTGGTTGTGAGGTCAGTTGTGGCTCAGTGCCTGATAGGCCAGTGCTAGGCCCTTGGCTGCTCTTTTCAATTGTGATGTCACTTATGGCTCAGTGCCTGCTAGGCCAGTGCTAGGCCCATGGCTGCTGTTTGTGGTTGTGAGGTCACTTGTGGCTCAGTGCCTGCTAGGCCGGTTCTAGGCCCATGGCTGCTGTTTGTGGCTGTGAGGTCACTTGTGGCTCAGTGCCTGATAGGCCAGTGCTAGGCCCATTGCTTCTTTTTGTGGTTGTGAGGTCAGTTGTGCCTCGGTGCCTGCTAGGCCAGTGCTAGGCCCATGGCTGCTCTTTGTGGTTGTGAGGTCACTTGTGGCTCAGTGCCTGCTAGGCCAGCGCTAGGCCCATGGCTGCTGTTTGTGGTTGTGAGGTCACTTGTGGCTCAGTGCCTGATAGGCCAGTGCTAGGCCCATGGCTGCTGTGTGTGGCTGTGAGGTCACTTGTGCCTCGGTGCCTGCTAGGCCAGTGCTAGGCCCATGGCTGCTCTTTGTGGTTGTGAGGTCTCTTGTGGCTCAGTGCCTGCTAGGCCAGTGCTAGGTGCGTGGGTGCTGTTTGTGGTTGTGAGGTCACTTGTGGCTCAGTGCCTGATAGGCCAGTGCTAGGCCCATGGCTGCTGTTTGTGGTTGTGAGGTCACTTGTGGCTCAGTGCCTGATAGGCCAGCGCTAGGCCCATGGCTGCTGTTTGTGGTTGTGAGGTCACTTGTGGCTCAGTGCCTGATAGGCCAGTGCTAGGTGCCTGGGTGCTGTTTATGGTTGTGAGGTCACTTGTGGCTCAGTGCCTGATAGGCCAGTGCAAGGTGCCTGGGTGCTCTTTGTGGTTGTGAAGTCACTTGTGGCTCAGTGCCTGATAGGCGAGTGCTAGGCCCATGGCTGCTCTTTTCAATTGTGATGTCACTTGAGGCTCAGTGCCTGCTAGGCCAGTGCTAGGTGCCTGGGTGCTGTTTGTCGTTGTGAGGTCAGTGGTGGCTCAGTGCCTGCTAGGCCGGTGCTAGGCCCATGGCTGCTGTTTGTGGTTGTGAGGTCACTTGTGGCTCAGTGCCTGATAGGCAAGTGCTAGGCCCATGGCTGCTGTTTGTGGTTGTGAGGTCACTTGTGGCTCAGTGCCTGATAGGCCAGTGCTAGGCCCATGGCTGCTGTTTGTGGCTGTGAGGTCAGTGGTGGCTCAGTGCCTGCTAGGCCAGTGCTAGGCCCATGGCTGCTGTTTGTGGTTGTGAGGTCAGTGGTGGCTCAGTGCCTGCTAGGCCGGTGCTAGGCCCATGGCTGCTGTTTGTGGTTGTGAGGTCACTTGTGGCTCAGTGCCTGATAGGCCAGTGCTAGGCCCATGGCTGCTGTTTGTGGCTGTGAGGTCAGTGGTGGCTCAGTGCCTGCTAGGCCAGTGCTAGGCCCATGGCTGCTGTTTGTGGCTGTGAGGTCACTTGTGGCTCAGTGCCTGACAGGCCAGTACTAGGTGCCTGGGTGCTGTTTGTGGTTGTGAGGTCTTTGGTGCCTCAAAGCATGATAGGCCAGTGCTAGGTGCCTGGGTGCTGTTTGTGGTTGTGAGGTCACTTGTGGCTCAGTGCCTGATAGGCCAGTGCTAGGTGCCTGGGTGCTGTTTGTCGTTGTGAGGTCAGTGGTGGCTCAGTGCCTGCTAGGCCGGTGCTAGGCCCATGGCTGCTGTTTGTGGTTGTGAGGTCACTTGTGGCTCAGTGCCTGATAGGCAAGTGCTAGGCCCATGGCTGCTGTTTGTGGTTGTGAGGTCACTTGTGGCTCAGTGCCTGATAGGCCAGTGCTAGGCCCATGGCTGCTGTTTGTGGCTGTGAGGTCAGTGGTGGCTCAGTGCCTGCTAGGCCAGTGCTAGGCCCATGGCTGCTGTTTGTGGTTGTGAGGTCAGTGGTGGCTCAGTGCCTGCTAGGCCGGTGCTAGGCCCATGGCTGCTGTTTGTGGTTGTGAGGTCACTTGTGGCTCAGTGCCTGATAGGCAAGTGCTAGGCGCATGGGTGCTGTTTGTGGTTGTGAGGTCACTTGTGGCTCAGTGCCTGATAGGCCAGTGCTAGGTGCATGGGTGCTGTTTGTGGTTGTGAAGTCAGTTGTGGCTCAGTGCCTGATAGGCCAGTGCTAGGCCCATGGCTGCTCTTTTCAATTGTGATGTCACTTATGGCTCAGTGCCTGCTAGGCCAGTGCTAGGCCCATGGCTGCTGTTTGTGGCTGTGAGGTCACTTGTGGCTCAGTGCCTGACAGGCCAGTACTAGGTGCCTGGGTGCTGTTTGTGGTTGTGAGGTCTTTGGTGCCTCAAAGCATGATAGGCCAGTGCTAGGTGCCTGGGTGCTGTTTGTGGTTGTGAGGTCACTTGTGGCTCAGTGCCTGATAGGCCAGTGCTAGGTGCCTGGGTGCTGTTTGTGGTTGTGAGGTCACTTGTGGCTCAGTGCCTGATAGGCCAGTGCTAGGCCCATTGCTTCTTTTTGTTTTTGTGAGGTCACTTGTGGCTCAGTGCCTGATAGGCCAGTGCTAGGTGCCTGGGTGGTGTTTGTGGTTGTGAGGTCAGTTGTGGCTCAGTGCCTGATAGGCCAGTGCTAGGCCCTTGGCTGCTCTTTTCAATTGTGATGTCACTTATGGCTCAGTGCCTGATAGGCCAGTGCTAGGCCCATGGCTGCTCTTTTCAATTGTGATGTCACTTATGGCTCAGTGCCTGATAGGCCAGTGCTAGGCCCATGGCTGCTGTTTGTGGCTGTGAGGTCACTTGTGGCTCAGTGCCTGATAGGCCAGTGCTAGGTGCCTGGCTGCTGTTTGTGGTTGTGAGGTCAGTGGTGGCTCAGTGCTTGCTAGGCCGGCGCTAGGCCCATGGCTGCTGTTTGTGGTTGTGAGGTCACTTGTGGCTCAGTGCCTGATAGGCCAGTGCTAGGCCCATGGCTGCTGTTTGTGGCTGTGAGGTCAGTGGTGGCTCAGTGCCTGATAGGCCAGTGCTAGGCCCATGGCTGCTGTTTGTGGTTGTGAGGTCACTTGTGGCTCAGTGCCTGCTAGGCCGGTGCTAGGCCCATGGCTACTGTTTGTGGTTGTGAGGACACTTGTGTCTCAGTGCCTGATAGGCAAGTGCTAGGCCCATTGCTTCTTTTTGTGGCTGTGAGGTCACTTGTGGCTCAGTGCCTGATAGGCCAGTGCTAGGTGCCTGGGTGCTGTTTGTGGTTGTGAGGTCACTGGTGCCTCAATGCATGATAGGCCTGTGCTAGGTGCCTGGGTGCTGTTTGTGGTTGTGAGGTCACTTGTGGCTCAGTGCCTGCTAGGCCAGTGCTAGGCCCATTGCTTCTTTTTGTGGTTGTGAGGTCAGTTGTGCCTCGGTGCCTGCTAGGCCAGTGCTAGGCCCATGGCTGCTCTTTGTGGTTGTGAGGTCACTTGTGGCTCAGTGCCTGCTAGGCCAGTGCTAGGCCCATGGCTGCTGTGTGTGGCTGTGAGGTCACTTGTGCCTCGGTGCCTGCTAGGCCAGTGCTAGGCCCATGGCTGCTGTTTGTGGTTGTGAGGTCTCTTGTGGCTCAGTGCCTGCTAGGCCGGTGCTAGGCCCATGGCTGCTGTTTGTGGTTGTGAGGTCACTTGTGGCTCAGTGCCTGATAGGCCAGTGCTAGGTGCCTGGGAGCTGTTTGTGGTTGTGAGGTCACTTGTGGCTCAGTGCCTGATAGGCAAGTGCTAGGCCCATGGCTGCTGTTTGTGGTTGTGAGGACACTTGTGGCTCAGTGCCTGCTAGGCCAGTGCTAGGTGCGTGGGTGCTGTTTGTGGTTGTGAGGTCACTTGTGGCTCAGTGCCTGATAGGCCAGTGCTAGGCCCATGGCTGCTGTTTGTGGTTGTGAGGTCACTTGTGGCTCAGTGCCTGATAGGCCAGCGCTAGGCCCATGGCTGCTGTTTGTGGTTGTGAGGTCACTTGTGGCTCAGTGCCTGATAGGCCAGTGCTAGGCCCATGGCTGCTGTTTGTGGCTGTGAGGTCAGTGGTGGCTCAGTGCCTGATAGGCCAGTGCTAGGCCCATGGCTGCTGTTTGTGGTTGTGAGGACACTTGTGTCTCAGTGCCTGATAGGCCAGTGCTAGGCCCATGGCTGCTGTTTGTGGTTGTGAGGTCACTTGTGGCTCAGTGCCTGATAGGCCAGTGCTAGGCCCATTGCTTCTTTTTGTGGTTGTGAGGTCACTTGTGGCTCAGTGCCTGATAGGCCAGTGCTAGGTGCCTGGGTGGTGTTTGTGGTTGTGAGGTCAGTTGTGGCTCAGTGCCTGATAGGCCAGTGCTAGGCCCTTGGCTGCTCTTTTCAATTGTGATGTCACTTATGGCTCAGTGCCTGCTAGGCCAGTGCTAGGCCCATGGCTGCTGTTTGTGGTTGTGAGGTCACTTGTGGCTCAGTGCCTGCTAGGCCGGTTCTAGGCCCATGGCTGCTGTTTGTGGCTGTGAGGTCACTTGTGGCTCAGTGCCTGATAGGCCAGTGCTAGGCCCATTGCTTCTTTTTGTGGTTGTGAGGTCAGTTGTGCCTCGGTGCCTGCTAGGCCAGTGCTAGGCCCATGGCTGCTCTTTGTGGTTGTGAGGTCACTTGTGGCTCAGTGCCTGCTAGGCCAGCGCTAGGCCCATGGCTGCTGTTTGTGGTTGTGAGGTCACTTGTGGCTCAGTGCCTGATAGGCCAGTGCTAGGCCCATGGCTGCTGTGTGTGGCTGTGAGGTCACTTGTGCCTCGGTGCCTGCTAGGCCAGTGCTAGGCCCATGGCTGCTCTTTGTGGTTGTGAGGTCTCTTGTGGCTCAGTGCCTGCTAGGCCAGTGCTAGGTGCGTGGGTGCTGTTTGTGGTTGTGAGGTCACTTGTGGCTCAGTGCCTGATAGGCCAGTGCTAGGCCCATGGCTGCTGTTTGTGGTTGTGAGGTCACTTGTGGCTCAGTGCCTGATAGGCCAGCGCTAGGCCCATGGCTGCTGTTTGTGGTTGTGAGGTCACTTGTGGCTCAGTGCCTGATAGGCCAGTGCTAGGTGCCTGGGTGCTGTTTATGGTTGTGAGGTCACTTGTGGCTCAGTGCCTGATAGGCCAGTGCAAGGTGCCTGGGTGCTCTTTGTGGTTGTGAAGTCACTTGTGGCTCAGTGCCTGATAGGCGAGTGCTAGGCCCATGGCTGCTCTTTTCAATTGTGATGTCACTTGAGGCTCAGTGCCTGCTAGGCCAGTGCTAGGTGCCTGGGTGCTGTTTGTCGTTGTGAGGTCAGTGGTGGCTCAGTGCCTGCTAGGCCGGTGCTAGGCCCATGGCTGCTGTTTGTGGTTGTGAGGTCACTTGTGGCTCAGTGCCTGATAGGCAAGTGCTAGGCCCATGGCTGCTGTTTGTGGTTGTGAGGTCACTTGTGGCTCAGTGCCTGATAGGCCAGTGCTAGGCCCATGGCTGCTGTTTGTGGCTGTGAGGTCAGTGGTGGCTCAGTGCCTGCTAGGCCAGTGCTAGGCCCATGGCTGCTGTTTGTGGTTGTGAGGTCAGTGGTGGCTCAGTGCCTGCTAGGCCGGTGCTAGGCCCATGGCTGCTGTTTGTGGTTGTGAGGTCACTTGTGGCTCAGTGCCTGATAGGCCAGTGCTAGGCCCATGGCTGCTGTTTGTGGCTGTGAGGTCAGTGGTGGCTCAGTGCCTGCTAGGCCAGTGCTAGGCCCATGGCTGCTGTTTGTGGCTGTGAGGTCACTTGTGGCTCAGTGCCTGACAGGCCAGTACTAGGTGCCTGGGTGCTGTTTGTGGTTGTGAGGTCTTTGGTGCCTCAAAGCATGATAGGCCAGTGCTAGGTGCCTGGGTGCTGTTTGTGGTTGTGAGGTCACTTGTGGCTCAGTGCCTGATAGGCCAGTGCTAGGTGCCTGGGTGCTGTTTGTGGTTGTGAGGTCACTTGTGGCTCAGTGCCTGATAGGCCAGTGCTAGGCCCATTGCTTCTTTTTGTTTTTGTGAGGTCACTTGTGGCTCAGTGCCTGATAGGCCAGTGCTAGGTGCCTGGGTGGTGTTTGTGGTTGTGAGGTCAGTTGTGGCTCAGTGCCTGATAGGCCAGTGCTAGGCCCTTGGCTGCTCTTTTCAATTGTGATGTCACTTATGGCTCAGTGCCTGATAGGCCAGTGCTAGGCCCATGGCTGCTCTTTTCAATTGTGATGTCACTTATGGCTCAGTGCCTGATAGGCCAGTGCTAGGCCCATGGCTGCTGTTTGTGGCTGTGAGGTCACTTGTGGCTCAGTGCCTGATAGGCCAGTGCTAGGTGCCTGGCTGCTGTTTGTGGTTGTGAGGTCAGTGGTGGCTCAGTGCTTGCTAGGCCGGCGCTAGGCCCATGGCTGCTGTTTGTGGTTGTGAGGTCACTTGTGGCTCAGTGCCTGATAGGCCAGTGCTAGGCCCATGGCTGCTGTTTGTGGCTGTGAGGTCAGTGGTGGCTCAGTGCCTGATAGGCCAGTGCTAGGCCCATGGCTGCTGTTTGTGGTTGTGAGGTCACTTGTGGCTCAGTGCCTGCTAGGCCGGTGCTAGGCCCATGGCTACTGTTTGTGGTTGTGAGGACACTTGTGTCTCAGTGCCTGATAGGCAAGTGCTAGGCCCATTGCTTCTTTTTGTGGCTGTGAGGTCACTTGTGGCTCAGTGCCTGATAGGCCAGTGCTAGGTGCCTGGGTGCTGTTTGTGGTTGTGAGGTCACTGGTGCCTCAATGCATGATAGGCCTGTGCTAGGTGCCTGGGTGCTGTTTGTGGTTGTGAGGTCACTTGTGGCTCAGTGCCTGCTAGGCCAGTGCTAGGCCCATTGCTTCTTTTTGTGGTTGTGAGGTCAGTTGTGCCTCGGTGCCTGCTAGGCCAGTGCTAGGCCCATGGCTGCTCTTTGTGGTTGTGAGGTCACTTGTGGCTCAGTGCCTGCTAGGCCAGTGCTAGGCCCATGGCTGCTGTGTGTGGCTGTGAGGTCACTTGTGCCTCGGTGCCTGCTAGGCCAGTGCTAGGCCCATGGCTGCTGTTTGTGGTTGTGAGGTCTCTTGTGGCTCAGTGCCTGCTAGGCCGGTGCTAGGCCCATGGCTGCTGTTTGTGGTTGTGAGGTCACTTGTGGCTCAGTGCCTGATAGGCCAGTGCTAGGTGCCTGGGAGCTGTTTGTGGTTGTGAGGTCACTTGTGGCTCAGTGCCTGATAGGCAAGTGCTAGGCCCATGGCTGCTGTTTGTGGTTGTGAGGACACTTGTGGCTCAGTGCCTGCTAGGCCAGTGCTAGGTGCGTGGGTGCTGTTTGTGGTTGTGAGGTCACTTGTGGCTCAGTGCCTGATAGGCCAGTGCTAGGCCCATGGCTGCTGTTTGTGGTTGTGAGGTCACTTGTGGCTCAGTGCCTGATAGGCCAGCGCTAGGCCCATGGCTGCTGTTTGTGGTTGTGAGGTCACTTGTGGCTCAGTGCCTGATAGGCCAGTGCTAGGCCCATGGCTGCTGTTTGTGGCTGTGAGGTCAGTGGTGGCTCAGTGCCTGATAGGCCAGTGCTAGGCCCATGGCTGCTGTTTGTGGTTGTGAGGACACTTGTGTCTCAGTGCCTGATAGGCCAGTGCTAGGCCCATGGCTGCTGTTTGTGGTTGTGAGGTCACTTGTGGCTCAGTGCCTGATAGGCCAGTGCTAGGCCCATTGCTTCTTTTTGTGGTTGTGAGGTCACTTGTGGCTCAGTGCCTGATAGGCCAGTGCTAGGTGCCTGGGTGGTGTTTGTGGTTGTGAGGTCAGTTGTGGCTCAGTGCCTGATAGGCCAGTGCTAGGCCCTTGGCTGCTCTTTTCAATTGTGATGTCACTTATGGCTCAGTGCCTGCTAGGCCAGTGCTAGGCCCATGGCTGCTGTTTGTGGTTGTGAGGTCACTTGTGGCTCAGTGCCTGCTAGGCCGGTTCTAGGCCCATGGCTGCTGTTTGTGGCTGTGAGGTCACTTGTGGCTCAGTGCCTGCTAGGCCAGTGCTAGGCCCATTGCTTCTTTTTGTGGTTGTGAGGTCAGTTGTGCCTCGGTGCCTGCTAGGCCAGTGCTAGGCCCATGGCTGCTCTTTGTGGTTGTGAGGTCACTTGTGGCTCAGTGCCTGCTAGGCCAGCGCTAGGCCCATGGCTGCTGTTTGTGGTTGTGAGGTCACTTGTGGCTCAGTGCCTGATAGGCCAGTGCTAGGCCCATGGCTGCTGTGTGTGGCTGTGAGGTCACTTGTGCCTCGGTGCCTGCTAGGCCAGTGCTAGGCCCATGGCTGCTCTTTGTGGTTGTGAGGTCTCTTGTGGCTCAGTGCCTGCTAGGCCAGTGCTAGGTGCGTGGGTGCTGTTTGTGGTTGTGAGGTCACTTGTGGCTCAGTGCCTGATAGGCCAGTGCTAGGCCCATGGCTGCTGTTTGTGGTTGTGAGGTCACTTGTGGCTCAGTGCCTGATAGGCCAGCGCTAGGCCCATGGCTGCTGTTTGTGGTTGTGAGGTCACTTGTGGCTCAGTGCCTGATAGGCCAGTGCTAGGTGCCTGGGTGCTGTTTATGGTTGTGAGGTCACTTGTGGCTCAGTGCCTGATAGGCCAGTGCAAGGTGCCTGGGTGCTCTTTGTGGTTGTGAAGTCACTTGTGGCTCAGTGCCTGATAGGCGAGTGCTAGGCCCATGGCTGCTCTTTTCAATTGTGATGTCACTTGAGGCTCAGTGCCTGCTAGGCCAGTGCTAGGTGCCTGGGTGCTGTTTGTCGTTGTGAGGTCAGTGGTGGCTCAGTGCCTGCTAGGCCGGTGCTAGGCCCATGGCTGCTGTTTGTGGTTGTGAGGTCACTTGTGGCTCAGTGCCTGATAGGCAAGTGCTAGGCCCATGGCTGCTGTTTGTGGTTGTGAGGTCACTTGTGGCTCAGTGCCTGATAGGCCAGTGCTAGGCCCATGGCTGCTGTTTGTGGCTGTGAGGTCAGTGGTGGCTCAGTGCCTGCTAGGCCAGTGCTAGGCCCATGGCTGCTGTTTGTGGTTGTGAGGTCAGTGGTGGCTCAGTGCCTGCTAGGCCGGTGCTAGGCCCATGGCTGCTGTTTGTGGTTGTGAGGTCACTTGTGGCTCAGTGCCTGATAGGCAAGTGCTAGGCGCATGGGTGCTGTTTGTGGTTGTGAGGTCACTTGTGGCTCAGTGCCTGATAGGCCAGTGCTAGGTGCATGGGTGCTGTTTGTGGTTGTGAAGTCAGTTGTGGCTCAGTGCCTGATAGGCCAGTGCTAGGCCCATGGCTGCTCTTTTCAATTGTGATGTCACTTATGGCTCAGTGCCTGCTAGGCCAGTGCTAGGCCCATGGCTGCTGTTTGTGGCTGTGAGGTCACTTGTGGCTCAGTGCCTGACAGGCCAGTACTAGGTGCCTGGGTGCTGTTTGTGGTTGTGAGGTCTTTGGTGCCTCAAAGCATGATAGGCCAGTGCTAGGTGCCTGGGTGCTGTTTGTGGTTGTGAGGTCACTTGTGGCTCAGTGCCTGACAGGCCAGTGCTAGGCCCATGGCTGCTGTTTGTGGTTGTGAGGTCACTTGTGGCTCAGTGCCTGATAGGCCAGTGCTAGGTGCCTGGGTGGTGTTTGTGGTTGTGAGGTCAGTTGTGGCTCAGTGCCTGATAGGCCAGTGCTAGGCCCTTGGCTGCTCTTTTCAATTGTGATGTCACTTATGGCTCAGTGCCTGATAGGCCAGTGCTAGGCCCATGGCTGCTCTTTTCAATTGTGATGTCACTTATGGCTCAGTGCCTGATAGGCCAGTGCTAGGCCCATGGCTGCTGTTTGTGGCTGTGAGGTCACTTGTGGCTCAGTGCCTGATAGGCCAGTGCTAGGTGCCTGACTGCTGTTTGTGGTTGTGAGGTCAGTGGTTGCTCAGTGCTTGCTAGGCCGGCGCTAGGCCCATGGCTGCTGTTTGTGGCTGTGAGGTCACTTGTGGCTCAGTGCCTGATAGGCCAGTGCTAGGCCCATGGCTGCTGTTTGTGGCTGTGAGGTCACTTGTGGCTCAGTGCCTGATAGGCAAGTGCTAGGCCCATGGCTGCTGTTTGTGGCTGTGAGGTCACTTGTGGCTCAGTGCCTGATAGGCCAGTGCTAGGTGCCTGGGTGCTGTTTGTGGTTGTGAGGTCACTGGTGCCTCAATGCATGATAGGCCTGTGCTAGGTGCCTGGGTGCTGTTTGTGGTTGTGAGGTCACTTGTGGCTCAGTGCCTGCTAGGCCAGTGCTAGGCCCATGGCTGCTGTTTGTGGTTGTGAGGTCACTTGTGGCTCAGTTCCTGATAGGCCAGTGCTAGGTGCCTGGGTGCTGTTTGTGGTTGTGAGGTCACTTGTGGCTCAGTGCCTGCTAGGCCGGTGCTAGGCCCATGGCTGCTGTTTGTGGTTGTGAGGTCACTTGTGGCTCAGTGCCTGATAGGCCAGTGCTAGGCCCATGGCTGCTGTTTGTGGTTGTGAGGTCACTTGTGGCTCAGTGCCTGCTAGGCCAGTGCTAGGCCCATGGCTGCTGTGTGTGGCTGTGAGGTCTCTTGTGCCTCGGTGCCTGCTAGGCCAGTGCTAGGCCCATGGCTGCTGTTTGTGGTTGTGAGGTCTCTTGTGGCTCAGTGCCTGCTAGGCCGGTGCTAGGCCCATGGCTGCTGTTTGTGGTTGTGAGGTCACTTGTGGCTCAGTGCCTGATAGGCAAGTGCTAGGCCCATGGCTGCTGTTTGTGGTTGTGAGGACACTTGTGGCTCAGTGCCTGATAGGCCAGTGCTAGGCCCATGGCTGCTGTTTGTGGCTGTGAGGTCAGTGGTGGCTCAGTGCCTGCTAGGCCAGTGCTAGGCCCATGGCTGCTGTTTGTGGTTGTGAGGTCACTTGTGGCTCAGTGCCTGATAGGCCAGTGCTAGGTGCCTGGGTGGTGTTTGTGGTTGTGAGGTCAGTTGTGGCTCAGTGCCTGATAGGCCAGTGCTAGGCCCTTGGCTGCTCTTTTCAATTGTGATGTCACTTATGGCTCAGTGCCTGATAGGCCAGTGCTAGGCCCATGGCTGCTCTTTTCAATTGTGATGTCACTTATGGCTCAGTGCCTGATAGGCCAGTGCTAGGCCCATGGCTGCTGTTTGTGGCTGTGAGGTCACTTGTGGCTCAGTGCCTGATAGGCCAGTGCTAGGTGCCTGGCTGCTGTTTGTGGTTGTGAGGTCAGTGGTGGCTCAGTGCTTGCTAGGCCGGCGCTAGGCCCATGGCTGCTGTTTGTGGTTGTGAGGTCACTTGTGGCTCAGTGCCTGATAGGCCAGTGCTAGGCCCATGGCTGCTGTTTGTGGCTGTGAGGTCAGTGGTGGCTCAGTGCCTGATAGGCCAGTGCTAGGCCCATGGCTGCTGTTTGTGGTTGTGAGGTCACTTGTGGCTCAGTGCCTGCTAGGCCGGTGCTAGGCCCATGGCTACTGTTTGTGGTTGTGAGGACACTTGTGTCTCAGTGCCTGATAGGCAAGTGCTAGGCCCATTGCTTCTTTTTGTGGCTGTGAGGTCACTTGTGGCTCAGTGCCTGATAGGCCAGTGCTAGGTGCCTGGGTGCTGTTTGTGGTTGTGAGGTCACTGGTGCCTCAATGCATGATAGGCCTGTGCTAGGTGCCTGGGTGCTGTTTGTGGTTGTGAGGTCACTTGTGGCTCAGTGCCTGCTAGGCCAGTGCTAGGCCCATTGCTTCTTTTTGTGGTTGTGAGGTCAGTTGTGCCTCGGTGCCTGCTAGGCCAGTGCTAGGCCCATGGCTGCTCTTTGTGGTTGTGAGGTCACTTGTGGCTCAGTGCCTGCTAGGCCAGTGCTAGGCCCATGGCTGCTGTGTGTGGCTGTGAGGTCACTTGTGCCTCGGTGCCTGCTAGGCCAGTGCTAGGCCCATGGCTGCTGTTTGTGGTTGTGAGGTCTCTTGTGGCTCAGTGCCTGCTAGGCCGGTGCTAGGCCCATGGCTGCTGTTTGTGGTTGTGAGGTCACTTGTGGCTCAGTGCCTGATAGGCCAGTGCTAGGTGCCTGGGAGCTGTTTGTGGTTGTGAGGTCACTTGTGGCTCAGTGCCTGATAGGCAAGTGCTAGGCCCATGGCTGCTGTTTGTGGTTGTGAGGACACTTGTGGCTCAGTGCCTGCTAGGCCAGTGCTAGGTGCGTGGGTGCTGTTTGTGGTTGTGAGGTCACTTGTGGCTCAGTGCCTGATAGGCCAGTGCTAGGCCCATGGCTGCTGTTTGTGGTTGTGAGGTCACTTGTGGCTCAGTGCCTGATAGGCCAGCGCTAGGCCCATGGCTGCTGTTTGTGGTTGTGAGGTCACTTGTGGCTCAGTGCCTGATAGGCCAGTGCTAGGCCCATGGCTGCTGTTTGTGGCTGTGAGGTCAGTGGTGGCTCAGTGCCTGATAGGCCAGTGCTAGGCCCATGGCTGCTGTTTGTGGTTGTGAGGACACTTGTGTCTCAGTGCCTGATAGGCCAGTGCTAGGCCCATGGCTGCTGTTTGTGGTTGTGAGGTCACTTGTGGCTCAGTGCCTGATAGGCCAGTGCTAGGCCCATTGCTTCTTTTTGTGGTTGTGAGGTCACTTGTGGCTCAGTGCCTGATAGGCCAGTGCTAGGTGCCTGGGTGGTGTTTGTGGTTGTGAGGTCAGTTGTGGCTCAGTGCCTGATAGGCCAGTGCTAGGCCCTTGGCTGCTCTTTTCAATTGTGATGTCACTTATGGCTCAGTGCCTGCTAGGCCAGTGCTAGGCCCATGGCTGCTGTTTGTGGTTGTGAGGTCACTTGTGGCTCAGTGCCTGCTAGGCCGGTTCTAGGCCCATGGCTGCTGTTTGTGGCTGTGAGGTCACTTGTGGCTCAGTGCCTGATAGGCCAGTGCTAGGCCCATTGCTTCTTTTTGTGGTTGTGAGGTCAGTTGTGCCTCGGTGCCTGCTAGGCCAGTGCTAGGCCCATGGCTGCTCTTTGTGGTTGTGAGGTCACTTGTGGCTCAGTGCCTGCTAGGCCAGCGCTAGGCCCATGGCTGCTGTTTGTGGTTGTGAGGTCACTTGTGGCTCAGTGCCTGATAGGCCAGTGCTAGGCCCATGGCTGCTGTGTGTGGCTGTGAGGTCACTTGTGCCTCGGTGCCTGCTAGGCCAGTGCTAGGCCCATGGCTGCTCTTTGTGGTTGTGAGGTCTCTTGTGGCTCAGTGCCTGCTAGGCCAGTGCTAGGTGCGTGGGTGCTGTTTGTGGTTGTGAGGTCACTTGTGGCTCAGTGCCTGATAGGCCAGTGCTAGGCCCATGGCTGCTGTTTGTGGTTGTGAGGTCACTTGTGGCTCAGTGCCTGATAGGCCAGCGCTAGGCCCATGGCTGCTGTTTGTGGTTGTGAGGTCACTTGTGGCTCAGTGCCTGATAGGCCAGTGCTAGGTGCCTGGGTGCTGTTTATGGTTGTGAGGTCACTTGTGGCTCAGTGCCTGATAGGCCAGTGCAAGGTGCCTGGGTGCTCTTTGTGGTTGTGAAGTCACTTGTGGCTCAGTGCCTGATAGGCGAGTGCTAGGCCCATGGCTGCTCTTTTCAATTGTGATGTCACTTGAGGCTCAGTGCCTGCTAGGCCAGTGCTAGGTGCCTGGGTGCTGTTTGTCGTTGTGAGGTCAGTGGTGGCTCAGTGCCTGCTAGGCCGGTGCTAGGCCCATGGCTGCTGTTTGTGGTTGTGAGGTCACTTGTGGCTCAGTGCCTGATAGGCAAGTGCTAGGCCCATGGCTGCTGTTTGTGGTTGTGAGGTCACTTGTGGCTCAGTGCCTGATAGGCCAGTGCTAGGCCCATGGCTGCTGTTTGTGGCTGTGAGGTCAGTGGTGGCTCAGTGCCTGCTAGGCCAGTGCTAGGCCCATGGCTGCTGTTTGTGGTTGTGAGGTCAGTGGTGGCTCAGTGCCTGCTAGGCCGGTGCTAGGCCCATGGCTGCTGTTTGTGGTTGTGAGGTCACTTGTGGCTCAGTGCCTGATAGGCCAGTGCTAGGCCCATGGCTGCTGTTTGTGGCTGTGAGGTCAGTGGTGGCTCAGTGCCTGCTAGGCCAGTGCTAGGCCCATGGCTGCTGTTTGTGGCTGTGAGGTCACTTGTGGCTCAGTGCCTGACAGGCCAGTACTAGGTGCCTGGGTGCTGTTTGTGGTTGTGAGGTCTTTGGTGCCTCAAAGCATGATAGGCCAGTGCTAGGTGCCTGGGTGCTGTTTGTGGTTGTGAGGTCACTTGTGGCTCAGTGCCTGATAGGCCAGTGCTAGGTGCCTGGGTGCTGTTTGTGGTTGTGAGGTCACTTGTGGCTCAGTGCCTGATAGGCCAGTGCTAGGCCCATTGCTTCTTTTTGTTTTTGTGAGGTCACTTGTGGCTCAGTGCCTGATAGGCCAGTGCTAGGTGCCTGGGTGGTGTTTGTGGTTGTGAGGTCAGTTGTGGCTCAGTGCCTGATAGGCCAGTGCTAGGCCCTTGGCTGCTCTTTTCAATTGTGATGTCACTTATGGCTCAGTGCCTGATAGGCCAGTGCTAGGCCCATGGCTGCTCTTTTCAATTGTGATGTCACTTATGGCTCAGTGCCTGATAGGCCAGTGCTAGGCCCATGGCTGCTGTTTGTGGCTGTGAGGACACTTGTGGCTCAGTGCCTGATAGGCCAGTGCTAGGTGCCTGGCTGCTGTTTGTGGTTGTGAGGTCAGTGGTGGCTCAGTGCTTGCTAGGCCGGCGCTAGGCCCATGGCTGCTGTTTGTGGTTGTGAGGTCACTTGTGGCTCAGTGCCTGATAGGCCAGTGCTAGGCCCATGGCTGCTGTTTGTGGCTGTGAGGTCAGTGGTGGCTCAGTGCCTGATAGGCCAGTGCTAGGCCCATGGCTGCTGTTTGTGGTTGTGAGGTCACTTGTGGCTCAGTGCCTGCTAGGCCGGTGCTAGGCCCATGGCTACTGTTTGTGGTTGTGAGGACACTTGTGTCTCAGTGCCTGATAGGCAAGTGCTAGGCCCATTGCTTCTTTTTGTGGCTGTGAGGTCACTTGTGGCTCAGTGCCTGATAGGCCAGTGCTAGGTGCCTGGGTGCTGTTTGTGGTTGTGAGGTCACTGGTGCCTCAATGCATGATAGGCCTGTGCTAGGTGCCTGGGTGCTGTTTGTGGTTGTGAGGTCACTTGTGGCTCAGTGCCTGCTAGGCCAGTGCTAGGCCCATTGCTTCTTTTTGTGGTTGTGAGGTCAGTTGTGCCTCGGTGCCTGCTAGGCCAGTGCTAGGCCCATGGCTGCTCTTTGTGGTTGTGAGGTCACTTGTGGCTCAGTGCCTGCTAGGCCAGTGCTAGGCCCATGGCTGCTGTGTGTGGCTGTGAGGTCACTTGTGCCTCGGTGCCTGCTAGGCCAGTGCTAGGCCCATGGCTGCTGTTTGTGGTTGTGAGGTCTCTTGTGGCTCAGTGCCTGCTAGGCCGGTGCTAGGCCCATGGCTGCTGTTTGTGGTTGTGAGGTCACTTGTGGCTCAGTGCCTGATAGGCCAGTGCTAGGTGCCTGGGAGCTGTTTGTGGTTGTGAGGTCACTTGTGGCTCAGTGCCTGATAGGCAAGTGCTAGGCCCATGGCTGCTGTTTGTGGTTGTGAGGACACTTGTGGCTCAGTGCCTGCTAGGCCAGTGCTAGGTGCGTGGGTGCTGTTTGTGGTTGTGAGGTCACTTGTGGCTCAGTGCCTGATAGGCCAGTGCTAGGCCCATGGCTGCTGTTTGTGGTTGTGAGGTCACTTGTGGCTCAGTGCCTGATAGGCCAGCGCTAGGCCCATGGCTGCTGTTTGTGGTTGTGAGGTCACTTGTGGCTCAGTGCCTGATAGGCCAGTGCTAGGTGCCTGGGTGCTGTTTATGGTTGTGAGGTCACTTGTGGCTCAGTGCCTGATAGGCCAGTGCAAGGTGCCTGGGTGCTCTTTGTGGTTGTGAAGTCACTTGTGGCTCAGTGCCTGATAGGCGAGTGCTAGGCCCATGGCTGCTCTTTTCAATTGTGATGTCACTTGAGGCTCAGTGCCTGCTAGGCCAGTGCTAGGTGCCTGGGTGCTGTTTGTCGTTGTGAGGTCAGTGGTGGCTCAGTGCCTGCTAGGCCGGTGCTAGGCCCATGGCTGCTGTTTGTGGTTGTGAGGTCACTTGTGGCTCAGTGCCTGATAGGCAAGTGCTAGGCCCATGGCTGCTGTTTGTGGTTGTGAGGTCACTTGTGGCTCAGTGCCTGATAGGCCAGTGCTAGGCCCATGGCTGCTGTTTGTGGCTGTGAGGTCAGTGGTGGCTCAGTGCCTGCTAGGCCAGTGCTAGGCCCATGGCTGCTGTTTGTGGTTGTGAGGTCAGTGGTGGCTCAGTGCCTGCTAGGCCGGTGCTAGGCCCATGGCTGCTGTTTGTGGTTGTGAGGTCACTTGTGGCTCAGTGCCTGATAGGCAAGTGCTAGGCGCATGGGTGCTGTTTGTGGTTGTGAGGTCACTTGTGGCTCAGTGCCTGATAGGCCAGTGCTAGGTGCATGGGTGCTGTTTGTGGTTGTGAAGTCAGTTGTGGCTCAGTGCCTGATAGGCCAGTGCTAGGCCCATGGCTGCTCTTTTCAATTGTGATGTCACTTATGGCTCAGTGCCTGCTAGGCCAGTGCTAGGCCCATGGCTGCTGTTTGTGGCTGTGAGGTCACTTGTGGCTCAGTGCCTGATAGGCCAGTGCTAGGTGCCTGGCTGCTGTTTGTGGTTGTGAGGTCAGTGGTGGCTCAGTGCTTGCTAGGCCGGCGCTAGGCCCATGGCTGCTGTTTGTGGCTGTGAGGTCACTTGTGGCTCAGTGCCTGACAGGCCAGTACTAGGTGCCTGGGTGCTGTTTGTGGTTGTGAGGTCTTTGGTGCCTCAAAGCATGATAGGCCAGTGCTAGGTGCCTGGGTGCTGTTTGTGGTTGTGAGGTCACTTGTGGCTCAGTGCCTGATAGGCCAGTGCTAGGTGCCTGGGTGCTGTTTGTGGTTGTGAGGTCACTTGTGGCTCAGTGCCTGACAGGCCAGTGCTAGGCCCATGGCTGCTGTTTGTGGTTGTGAGGTCACTTGTGGCTCAGTGCCTGATAGGCCAGTGCTAGGCCCATTGCTTCTTTTTGTTTTTGTGAGGTCACTTGTGGCTCAGTGCCTGATAGGCCAGTGCTAGGTGCCTGGGTGGTGTTTGTGGTTGTGAGGTCAGTTGTGGCTCAGTGCCTGATAGGCCAGTGCTAGGCCCTTGGCTGCTCTTTTCAATTGTGATGTCACTTATGGCTCAGTGCCTGATAGGCCAGTGCTAGGCCCATGGCTGCTCTTTTCAATTGTGATGTCACTTATGGCTCAGTGCCTGATAGGCCAGTGCTAGGCCCATGGCTGCTGTTTGTGGCTGTGAGGTCACTTGTGGCTCAGTGCCTGATAGGCCAGTGCTAGGTGCCTGGCTGCTGTTTGTGGTTGTGAGGTCAGTGGTTGCTCAGTGCTTGCTAGGCCGGCGCTAGGCCCATGGCTGCTGTTTGTGGCTGTGAGGTCACTTGTGGCTCAGTGCCTGATAGGCCAGTGCTAGGCCCATGGCTGCTGTTTGTGGCTGTGAGGTCACTTGTGGCTCAGTGCCTGATAGGCAAGTGCTAGGCCCATGGCTGCTGTTTGTGGTTGTGAGGTCACTTGTGGCTCAGTGCCTGATAGGCCAGTGCTAGGTGCCTGGGTGCTGTTTGTGGTTGTGAGGTCACTGGTGCCTCAATGCATGATAGGCCTGTGCTAGGTGCCTGGGTGCTGTTTGTGGTTGTGAGGTCACTTGTGGCTCAGTGCCTGCTAGGCCAGTGCTAGGCCCATGGCTGCTGTTTGTGGTTGTGAGGTCACTTGTGGCTCAGTTCCTGATAGGCCAGTGCTAGGTGCCTGGGTGCTGTTTGTGGTTGTGAGGTCACTTGTGGCTCAGTGCCTGCTAGGCCGGTGCTAGGCCCATGGCTGCTGTTTGTGGTTGTGAGGTCACTTGTGGCTCAGTGCCTGATAGGCCAGTGCTAGGCCCATGGCTGCTGTTTGTGGTTGTGAGGTCACTTGTGGCTCAGTGCCTGCTAGGCCAGTGCTAGGCCCATGGCTGCTGTGTGTGGCTGTGAGGTCTCTTGTGCCTCGGTGCCTGCTAGGCCAGTGCTAGGCCCATGGCTGCTGTTTGTGGTTGTGAGGTCTCTTGTGGCTCAGTGCCTGCTAGGCCGGTGCTAGGCCCATGGCTGCTGTTTGTGGTTGTGAGGTCACTTGTGGCTCAGTGCCTGATAGGCAAGTGCTAGGCCCATGGCTGCTGTTTGTGGTTGTGAGGACACTTGTGGCTCAGTGCCTGATAGGCCAGTGCTAGGCCCATGGCTGCTGTTTGTGGCTGTGAGGTCAGTGGTGGCTCAGTGCCTGCTAGGCCAGTGCTAGGCCCATGGCTGCTGTTTGTGGTTGTGAGGTCAGTGGTGGCTCAGTGCCTGCTAGGCCGGTGCTAGGCCCATGGCTGCTGTTTGTGGTTGTGAGGTCACTTGTGGCTCAGTGCCTGATAGGCCAGTGCTAGGCCCATGGCTGCTCTTTTCAATTGTGATGTCACTTATGGCTCAGTGCCTGATAGGCCAGTGCTAGGCCCATGGCTGCTGTTTGTGGCTGTGAGGTCACTTGTGGCTCAGTGCCTGATAGGCAAGTGCTAGGCGCATGGCTGCTGTTTGTGGTTGTGAGGTCTTTGGTGCCTCAAAGCATGATAGGCCAGTGCTAGGTGCCTGGGTGCTGTTTGTGGTTGTGAGGTCACTTGTGGCTCAGTGCCTGATAGGCCAGTACTAGGTGCCTGGGTGCTGTTTGTGGTTGTGAGGTCTTTGGTGCCTCAAAGCATGATAGGCCAGTGCTAGGTGCCTGGGTGCTGTTTGTGGTTGTGAGGTCACTTGTGGCTCAGTGCCTGATAGGCCAGTGCTAGGTGCCTGGGTGCTGTTTGTGGTTGTGAGGTCACTTGTGGCTCAGTGCCTGACAGGCCAGTGCTAGGCCCATGGCTGCTGTTTGTGGTTGTGAGGTCACTTGTGGCTCAGTGCCTGATAGGCCAGTGCTAGGTGCATGGGTGCTGTTAGTGGTTGTGAGGTCACCTGTGGCTCAGTGCCTGATAGGCCAGTGCTAGGCCCATGGCTGCTGTTTGTGGTTGTGAGGACACTTGTGTCTCAGTGCTTGATACGCCAGTGCTAGGCCCATGGCTGCTGTTTGTGGTTGTGAGGTCACTTGTGGCTCAGTGCCTGATAGGCCAGTGCTAGGCCCATTGCTTCTTTTTGTGGTTGTGAGGTCTGTTGTGGCTCAGTGCCTGAGAGGCCAGTGCTAGGTGCCTGGGAGCTCTTTGTGGCTGTGAGGTCACTTGTGGCTCAGTGCCTGATAGGCAAGTGCTAGGCCCATGGCTGCTGTTTGTGGTTGTGAGGACACTTGTGTCTCAGTGCCTGCTAGGCCAGTGCTAGGTGCGTGGGTGCTGTTTGTGGTTGTGAGGTCACTTGTGGCTCAGTGCCTGATAGGCCAGTGCTAGGCCCATGGCTGCTGTGTGTGGCTGTGAGGTCACTTGTGCCTCGGTGCCTGCTAGGCCAGTGCTAGGCCCATGGCTGCTGTTTGTGGTTGTGAGGTCACTTGTGGCTCAGTGCCTGATAGGCCAGCGCTAGGCCCATGGCTGCTGTTTGTGGTTGTGAGGTCACTTGTGGCTCAGTGCCTGATAGGCCAGTGCTAGGTGCCTGGGTGCTGTTTATGGTTGTGAGGTCACTTGTGGCTCAGTGCCTGATAGGCCAGTGCTAGGTGCCTGGGTGCTCTTTGTGGTTGTGAAGTCACTTGTGGCTCAGTGCCTGATAGGCGAGTGCTAGGCCCATGGCTGCTCTTTTCAATTGTGATGTCACTTGAGGCTCAGTGCCTGCTAGGCCAGTGCTAGGTGCCTGGGTGCTGTTTGTGGTTGTGAGGTCAGTGGTGGCTCAGTGCCTGCTAGGCCGGTGCTAGGCCCATGGCTGCTGTTTGTGGTTGTGAGGTCACTTGTGGCTCAGTGCCTGATAGGCAAGTGCTAGGCCCATGGCTGCTGTTTGTGGTTGTGAGGTCACTTGTGGCTCAGTGTCTGATAGGCCAGTGCTAGGCCCATGGCTGCTGTTTGTGGTTGTGAGGTCACTTGTGGCTCAGTGCCTGATAGGCCAGTGCTAGGTGCCTGGGTGCTGTTTATGGTTGTGAGGTCACTTGTGGCTCAGTGCCTGATAGGCCAGTGCTAGGTGCCTGGGTGCTCTTTGTGGTTGTGAAGTCACTTGTGGCTCAGTGCCTGATAGGCGAGTGCTAGGCCCATGGCTGCTCTTTTCAATTGTGATGTCACTTGAGGCTCAGTGCCTGATAGGCCAGTGCCAGGCCCATGGCTGCTGTTTGTGGTTGTGAGGACACTTGTGTCTCAGTGCTTGATACGCCAGTGCTAGGCCCATGGCTGCTGTTTGTGGTTGTGAGGTCACTTGTGGCTCAGTGCCTGATAGGCCAGTGCTAGGCCCATGGCTGCTGTTTGTGGTTGTGAGGTCACTTGTGGCTCAGTGCCTGATAGGCCAGTGCTAGGCCCATGGCTGCTGTTTGTGGTTGTGAGGACACTTGTGTCTCAGTGCCTGATAGGCCAGTGCTAGGCCCATGGCTGCTGTTTGTGGTTGTGAGGTCACTTGTGGCTCAGTGCCTGATAGGCCAGTGCTAGGCCCATTGCTTCTTTTTGTGGTTGTGAGGTCACTTGTGGCTCAGTGCCTGAAGGGCAGTGCTAGGTGCCTGGGTGGTGTTTGTGGTTGTGAGGTCAGTTGTGGCTCAGTGCCTGATAGGCCAGTGCTAGGCCCTTGGCTGCTCTTTTCAATTGTGATGTCACTTATGGCTCAGTGCCTGCTAGGCCAGTGCTAGGCCCATGGCTGCTGTTTGTGGTTGTGAGGTCACTTGTGGCTCAGTGCCTGATAGGCCAGTGCTAGGCCCATGGCTGCTGTTTGTGGCTGTGAGGTCAGTGGTGGCTCAGTGCCTGCTAGGCCAGTGCTAGGCCCATGGCTGCTGTTTGTGGTTGTGAGGTCAGTTGTGCCTCGGTGCCTGCTAGGCCAGTGCTAGGCCCATGGCTGCTCTTTGTGGTTGTGAGGTCACTTGTGGCTCAGTGCCTGCTAGGCCAGCGCTAGGCCCATGGCTGCTGTTTGTGGTTGTGAGGTCACTTGTGGCTCAGTGCCTGATAGGCCAGTGCTAGGCCCATGGCTGCTGTGTGTGGCTGTGAGGTCACTTGTGCCTCGGTGCCTGCTAGGCCAGTGCTAGGCCCATGGCTGCTCTTTGTGGTTGTGAGGTCTCTTGTGGCTCAGTGCCTGCTAGGCCGGTGCTAGGCCCATGGCTGCTGTTTGTGGTTGTGAGGTCACTTGTGGCTCAGTGCCTGATAGGCAAGTGCTAGGCCCATGGCTGCTGTTTGTGGTTGTGAGGTCACTTGTGGCTCAGTGCCTGATAGGCCAGCGCTAGGCCCATGGCTGCTGTTTGTGGTTGTGAGGTCACTTGTGGCTCAGTGCCTGATAGGCCAGCGCTAGGCCCATGGCTGCTGTTTGTGGTTGTGAGGTCACTTGTGGCTCAGTGCCTGATAGGCCAGTGCTAGGTGCCTGGGTGCTGTTTATGGTTGTGAGGTCACTTGTGGCTCAGTGCCTGATAGGCCAGTGCAAGGTGCCTGGGTGCTCTTTGTGGTTGTGAAGTCACTTGTGGCTCAGTGCCTGATAGGCGAGTGCTAGGCCCATGGCTGCTCTTTTCAATTGTGATGTCACTTGAGGCTCAGTGCCTGCTAGGCCAGTGCTAGGTGCCTGGGTGCTGTTTGTCGTTGTGAGGTCAGTGGTGGCTCAGTGCCTGCTAGGCCGGTGCTAGGCCCATGGCTGCTGTTTGTGGTTGTGAGGTCACTTGTGGCTCAGTGCCTGATAGGCAAGTGCTAGGCCCATGGCTGCTGTTTGTGGTTGTGAGGTCACTTGTGGCTCAGTGCCTGATAGGCCAGTGCTAGGCCCATGGCTGCTGTTTGTGGCTGTGAGGTCAGTGGTGGCTCAGTGCCTGCTAGGCCAGTGCTAGGCCCATGGCTGCTGTTTGTGGTTGTGAGGTCAGTGGTGGCTCAGTGCCTGCTAGGCCGGTGCTAGGCCCATGGCTGCTGTTTGTGGTTGTGAGGTCACTTGTGGCTCAGTGCCTGATAGGCAAGTGCTAGGCGCATGGGTGCTGTTTGTGGTTGTGAGGTCACTTGTGGCTCAGTGCCTGATAGGCCAGTGCTAGGTGCCTGGGTGCTGTTTGTCGTTGTGAGGTCAGTGGTGGCTCAGTGCCTGATAGGCCGGCGCTAGGCCCATGGGTGCTGTTTGTGGTTGTGAGGTCAGTTGTGGCTCAGTGCCTGATAGGCCAGTGCTAGGCCCATGGCTGCTCTTTTCAATTGTGATGTCACTTATGGCTCAGTGCCTGCTAGGCCAGTGCTAGGCCCATGGCTGCTGTTTGTGGCTGTGAGGTCACTTGTGGCTCAGTGCCTGACAGGCCAGTACTAGGTGCCTGGGTGCTGTTTGTGGTTGTGAGGTCTTTGGTGCCTCAAAGCATGATAGGCCAGTGCTAGGTGCCTGGGTGCTGTTTGTGGTTGTGAGGTCACTTGTGGCTCAGTGCCTGATAGGCCAGTGCTAGGTGCCTGGGTGCTGTTTGTGGTTGTGAGGTCACTTGTGGCTCAGTGCCTGATAGGCCAGTGCTAGGCCCATTGCTTCTTTTTGTTTTTGTGAGGTCACTTGTGGCTCAGTGCCTGATAGGCCAGTGCTAGGTGCCTGGGTGGTGTTTGTGGTTGTGAGGTCAGTTGTGGCTCAGTGCCTGATAGGCCAGTGCTAGGCCCTTGGCTGCTCTTTTCAATTGTGATGTCACTTATGGCTCAGTGCCTGATAGGCCAGTGCTAGGCCCATGGCTGCTCTTTTCAATTGTGATGTCACTTATGGCTCAGTGCCTGATAGGCCAGTGCTAGGCCCATGGCTGCTGTTTGTGGCTGTGAGGTCACTTGTGGCTCAGTGCCTGATAGGCCAGTGCTAGGTGCCTGGCTGCTGTTTGTGGTTGTGAGGTCAGTGGTGGCTCAGTGCTTGCTAGGCCGGCGCTAGGCCCATGGCTGCTGTTTGTGGTTGTGAGGTCACTTGTGGCTCAGTGCCTGATAGGCCAGTGCTAGGCCCATGGCTGCTGTTTGTGGCTGTGAGGTCAGTGGTGGCTCAGTGCCTGATAGGCCAGTGCTAGGCCCATGGCTGCTGTTTGTGGTTGTGAGGTCACTTGTGGCTCAGTGCCTGCTAGGCCGGTGCTAGGCCCATGGCTACTGTTTGTGGTTGTGAGGACACTTGTGTCTCAGTGCCTGATAGGCAAGTGCTAGGCCCATTGCTTCTTTTTGTGGCTGTGAGGTCACTTGTGGCTCAGTGCCTGATAGGCCAGTGCTAGGTGCCTGGGTGCTGTTTGTGGTTGTGAGGTCACTGGTGCCTCAATGCATGATAGGCCTGTGCTAGGTGCCTGGGTGCTGTTTGTGGTTGTGAGGTCACTTGTGGCTCAGTGCCTGCTAGGCCAGTGCTAGGCCCATTGCTTCTTTTTGTGGTTGTGAGGTCAGTTGTGCCTCGGTGCCTGCTAGGCCAGTGCTAGGCCCATGGCTGCTCTTTGTGGTTGTGAGGTCACTTGTGGCTCAGTGCCTGCTAGGCCAGTGCTAGGCCCATGGCTGCTGTGTGTGGCTGTGAGGTCACTTGTGCCTCGGTGCCTGCTAGGCCAGTGCTAGGCCCATGGCTGCTGTTTGTGGTTGTGAGGTCTCTTGTGGCTCAGTGCCTGCTAGGCCGGTGCTAGGCCCATGGCTGCTGTTTGTGGTTGTGAGGTCACTTGTGGCTCAGTGCCTGATAGGCCAGTGCTAGGTGCCTGGGAGCTGTTTGTGGTTGTGAGGTCACTTGTGGCTCAGTGCCTGATAGGCAAGTGCTAGGCCCATGGCTGCTGTTTGTGGTTGTGAGGACACTTGTGGCTCAGTGCCTGCTAGGCCAGTGCTAGGTGCGTGGGTGCTGTTTGTGGTTGTGAGGTCACTTGTGGCTCAGTGCCTGATAGGCCAGTGCTAGGCCCATGGCTGCTGTTTGTGGTTGTGAGGTCACTTGTGGCTCAGTGCCTGATAGGCCAGCGCTAGGCCCATGGCTGCTGTTTGTGGTTGTGAGGTCACTTGTGGCTCAGTGCCTGATAGGCCAGTGCTAGGCCCATGGCTGCTGTTTGTGGCTGTGAGGTCAGTGGTGGCTCAGTGCCTGATAGGCCAGTGCTAGGCCCATGGCTGCTGTTTGTGGTTGTGAGGACACTTGTGTCTCAGTGCCTGATAGGCCAGTGCTAGGCCCATGGCTGCTGTTTGTGGTTGTGAGGTCACTTGTGGCTCAGTGCCTGATAGGCCAGTGCTAGGCCCATTGCTTCTTTTTGTGGTTGTGAGGTCACTTGTGGCTCAGTGCCTGATAGGCCAGTGCTAGGTGCCTGGGTGGTGTTTGTGGTTGTGAGGTCAGTTGTGGCTCAGTGCCTGATAGGCCAGTGCTAGGCCCTTGGCTGCTCTTTTCAATTGTGATGTCACTTATGGCTCAGTGCCTGCTAGGCCAGTGCTAGGCCCATGGCTGCTGTTTGTGGTTGTGAGGTCACTTGTGGCTCAGTGCCTGCTAGGCCGGTTCTAGGCCCATGGCTGCTGTTTGTGGCTGTGAGGTCACTTGTGGCTCAGTGCCTGCTAGGCCAGTGCTAGGCCCATTGCTTCTTTTTGTGGTTGTGAGGTCAGTTGTGCCTCGGTGCCTGCTAGGCCAGTGCTAGGCCCATGGCTGCTGTTTGTGGTTGTGAGGTCACTTGTGGCTCAGTGCCTGCTAGGCCAGCGCTAGGCCCATGGCTGCTGTTTGTGGTTGTGAGGTCACTTGTGGCTCAGTGCCTGATAGGCCAGTGCTAGGCCCATGGCTGCTGTGTGTGGCTGTGAGGTCACTTGTGCCTCGGTGCCTGCTAGGCCAGTGCTAGGCCCATGGCTGCTCTTTGTGGTTGTGAGGTCTCTTGTGGCTCAGTGCCTGCTAGGCCAGTGCTAGGTGCGTGGGTGCTGTTTGTGGTTGTGAGGTCACTTGTGGCTCAGTGCCTGATAGGCCAGTGCTAGGCCCATGGCTGCTGTTTGTGGTTGTGAGGTCACTTGTGGCTCAGTGCCTGATAGGCCAGCGCTAGGCCCATGGCTGCTGTTTGTGGTTGTGAGGTCACTTGTGGCTCAGTGCCTGATAGGCCAGTGCTAGGTGCCTGGGTGCTGTTTATGGTTGTGAGGTCACTTGTGGCTCAGTGCCTGATAGGCCAGTGCAAGGTGCCTGGGTGCTCTTTGTGGTTGTGAAGTCACTTGTGGCTCAGTGCCTGATAGGCGAGTGCTAGGCCCATGGCTGCTCTTTTCAATTGTGATGTCACTTGAGGCTCAGTGCCTGCTAGGCCAGTGCTAGGTGCCTGGGTGCTGTTTGTCGTTGTGAGGTCAGTGGTGGCTCAGTGCCTGCTAGGCCGGTGCTAGGCCCATGGCTGCTGTTTGTGGTTGTGAGGTCACTTGTGGCTCAGTGCCTGATAGGCAAGTGCTAGGCCCATGGCTGCTGTTTGTGGTTGTGAGGTCACTTGTGGCTCAGTGCCTGATAGGCCAGTGCTAGGCCCATGGCTGCTGTTTGTGGCTGTGAGGTCAGTGGTGGCTCAGTGCCTGCTAGGCCAGTGCTAGGCCCATGGCTGCTGTTTGTGATTGTGAGGTCAGTGGTGGCTCAGTGCTTGATACGCCAGTGCTAGGCCCATGGCTGCTGTTTGTGGTTGTGAGGTCACTTGTGGCTCAGTGCCTGATAGGCCAGTGCTAGGCCCATGGCTGCTGTTTGTGGTTGTGAGGTCAGTTGTGGCTCAGTGCCTGATAGGCCAGTGCTAGGCCCATGGCTGCTGTTTGTGGTTGTGAGGACACTTGTGTCTCAGTGCCTGATAGGCCAGTGCTAGGCCCATGGCTGCTGTTTGTGGTTGTGAGGTCACTTGTGGCTCAGTGCCTGATAGGCCAGTGCTAGGCCCATTGCTTCTTTTTGTGGTTGTGAGGTCACTTGTGGCTCAGTGCCTGATAGGCCAGTGCTAGGTGCCTGGGTGGTGTTTGTGGTTGTGAGGTCAGTTGTGGCTCAGTGCCTGATAGGCCAGTGCTAGGCCCTTGGCTGCTCTTTTCAATTGTGATGTCACTTATGGCTCAGTGCCTGCTAGGCCAGTGCTAGGCCCATGGCTGCTGTTTGTGGTTGTGAGGTCACTTGTGGCTCAGTGCCTGCTAGGCCGGTTCTAGGCCCATGGCTGCTGTTTGTGGCTGTGAGGTCACTTGTGGCTCAGTGCCTGCTAGGCCAGTGCTAGGCCCATTGCTTCTTTTTGTGGTTGTGAGGTCAGTTGTGCCTCGGTGCCTGCTAGGCCAGTGCTAGGCCCATGGCTGCTCTTTGTGGTTGTGAGGTCACTTGTGGCTCAGTGCCTGCTAGGCCAGCGCTAGGCCCATGGCTGCTGTTTGTGGTTGTGAGGTCACTTGTGGCTCAGTGCCTGATAGGCCAGTGCTAGGCCCATGGCTGCTGTGTGTGGCTGTGAGGTCACTTGTGCCTCGGTGCCTGCTAGGCCAGTGCTAGGCCCATGGCTGCTCTTTGTGGTTGTGAGGTCTCTTGTGGCTCAGTGCCTGCTAGGCCGGTGCTAGGCCCATGGCTGCTGTTTGTGGTTGTGAGGTCACTTGTGGCTCAGTGCCTGATAGGCAAGTGCTAGGCCCATGGCTGCTGTTTGTGGTTGTGAGGACACTTGTGGCTCAGTGCCTGCTAGGCCAGTGCTAGGTGCGTGGGTGCTGTTTGTGGTTGTGAGGTCACTTGTGGCTCAGTGCCTGATAGGCCAGTGCTAGGCCCATGGCTGCTGTTTGTGGTTGTGAGGTCACTTGTGGCTCAGTGCCTGATAGGCCAGCGCTAGGCCCATGGCTGCTGTTTGTGGTTGTGAGGTCACTTGTGGCTCAGTGCCTGATAGGCCAGTGCTAGGTGCCTGGGTGCTGTTTATGGTTGTGAGGTCACTTGTGGCTCAGTGCCTGATAGGCCAGCGCTAGGCCCATGGCTGCTGTTTGTGGTTGTGAGGTCACTTGTGGCTCAGTGCCTGATAGGCCAGTGCTAGGTGCCTGGGTGCTGTTTATGGTTGTGAGGTCACTTGTGGCTCAGTGCCTGATAGGCCAGTGCAAGGTGCCTGGGTGCTCTTTGTGGTTGTGAAGTCACTTGTGGCTCAGTGCCTGATAGGCGAGTGCTAGGCCCATGGCTGCTCTTTTCAATTGTGATGTCACTTGAGGCTCAGTGCCTGCTAGGCCAGTGCTAGGTGCCTGGGTGCTGTTTGTCGTTGTGAGGTCAGTGGTGGCTCAGTGCCTGCTAGGCCGGTGCTAGGCCCATGGCTGCTGTTTGTGGTTGTGAGGTCACTTGTGGCTCAGTGCCTGATAGGCAAGTGCTAGGCGCATGGGTGCTGTTTGTGGTTGTGAGGTCACTTGTGGCTCAGTGCCTGATAGGCCAGTGCTAGGTGCCTGGGTGCTGTTTGTGGTTGTGAGGTCAGTGGTGGCTCAGTGCTTGCTAGGCCGGCGCTAGGCCCATGGGTGCTGTTTGTGGTTGTGAGGTCAGTTGTGGCTCAGTGCCTGATAGGCCAGTGCTAGGCCCATGGCTGCTCTTTTCAATTGTGATGTCACTTATGGCTCAGTGCCTGCTAGGCCAGTGCTAGGCCCATGGCTGCTGTTTGTGGCTGTGAGGTCACTTGTGGCTCAGTGCCTGACAGGCCAGTACTAGGTGCCTGGGTGCTGTTTGTGGTTGTGAGGTCTTTGGTGCCTCAAAGCATGATAGGCCAGTGCTAGGTGCCTGGGTGCTGTTTGTGGTTGTGAGGTCACTTGTGGCTCAGTGCCTGATAGGCCAGTGCTAGGTGCCTGGGTGCTGTTTGTGGTTGTGAGGTCACTTGTGGCTCAGTGCCTGACAGGCCAGTGCTAGGCCCATTGCTTCTTTTTGTTTTTGTGAGGTCACTTGTGGCTCAGTGCCTGATAGGCCAGTGCTAGGTGCCTGGGTGGTGTTTGTGGTTGTGAGGTCAGTTGTGGCTCAGTGCCTGATAGGCCAGTGCTAGGCCCTTGGCTGCTCTTTTCAATTGTGATGTCACTTATGGCTCAGTGCCTGATAGGCCAGTGCTAGGCCCATGGCTGCTCTTTTCAATTGTGATGTCACTTATGGCTCAGTGCCTGATAGGCCAGTGCTAGGCCCATGGCTGCTGTTTGTGGCTGTGAGGTCACTTGTGGCTCAGTGCCTGATAGGCCAGTGCTAGGTGCCTGGCTGCTGTTTGTGGTTGTGAGGTCAGTGGTGGCTCAGTGCCTGCTAGGCCGGCGCTAGGCCCATGGCTGCTGTTTGTGGTTGTGAGGTCACTTGTGGCTCAGTGCCTGCTAGGCCGGCGCTAGGCCCATGGCTACTGTTTGTGGTTGTGAGGACACTTGTGTCTCAGTGCCTGATAGGCAAGTGCTAGGCCCATTGCTTCTTTTTGTGGCTGTGAGGTCACTTGTGGCTCAGTGCCTGATAGGCCAGTGCTAGGTGCCTGGGTGCTGTTTGTGGTTGTGAGGTCACTGGTGCCTCAATGCATGATAGGCCTGTGCTAGGTGCCTGGGTGCTGTTTGTGGTTGTGAGGTCACTTGTGGCTCAGTGCCTGCTAGGCCAGTGCTAGGCCCATTGCTTCTTTTTGTGGTTGTGAGGTCAGTTGTGCCTCGGTGCCTGCTAGGCCAGTGCTAGGCCCATGGCTGCTCTTTGTGGTTGTGAGGTCACTTGTGGCTCAGTGCCTGATAGGCCAGTGCTAGGCCCATGGCTGCTGTGTGTGGCTGTGAGGTCACTTGTGCCTCGGTGCCTGCTAGGCCAGTGCTAGCCCCATGGCTGCTGTTTGTGGTTGTGAGGTCTCTTGTGGCTCAGTGCCTGCTAGGCCGGTGCTAGGCCCATGGCTGCTGTTTGTGGTTGTGAGGTCACTTGTGGCTCAGTGCCTGATAGGCCAGTGCTAGGTGCCTGGGAGCTGTTTGTGGTTGTGAGGTCACTTGTGGCTCAGTGCCTGATAGGCAAGTGCTAGGCCCATGGCTGCTGTTTGTGGTTGTGAGGACACTTGTGGCTCAGTGCCTGCTAGGCCAGTGCTAGGTGCGTGGGTGCTGTTTGTGGTTGTGAGGTCACTTGTGGCTCAGTGCCTGATAGGCCAGTGCTAGGCCCATGGCTGCTGTTTGTGGTTGTGAGGTCACTTGTGGCTCAGTGCCTGATAGGCCAGCGCTAGGCCCATGGCTGCTGTTTGTGGTTGTGAGGTCACTTGTGGCTCAGTGCCTGATAGGCCAGTGCTAGGCCCATGGCTGCTGTTTGTGGCTGTGAGGTCAGTGGTGGCTCAGTGCCTGATAGGCCAGTGCTAGGCCCATGGCTGCTGTTTGTGGTTGTGAGGACACTTGTGTCTCAGTGCCTGATAGGCCAGTGCTAGGCCCATGGCTGCTGTTTGTGGTTGTGAGGTCACTTGTGGCTCAGTGCCTGATAGGCCAGTGCTAGGCCCATTGCTTCTTTTTGTGGTTGTGAGGTCACTTGTGGCTCAGTGCCTGATAGGCCAGTGCTAGGTGCCTGGGTGGTGTTTGTGGTTGTGAGGTCAGTTGTGGCTCAGTGCCTGATAGGCCAGTGCTAGGCCCTTGGCTGCTCTTTTCAATTGTGATGTCACTTATGGCTCAGTGCCTGCTAGGCCAGTGCTAGGCCCATGGCTGCTGTTTGTGGTTGTGAGGTCACTTGTGGCTCAGTGCCTGCTAGGCCGGTTCTAGGCCCATGGCTGCTGTTTGTGGCTGTGAGGTCACTTGTGGCTCAGTGCCTGCTAGGCCAGTGCTAGGCCCATTGCTTCTTTTTGTGGTTGTGAGGTCAGTTGTGCCTCGGTGCCTGCTAGGCCAGTGCTAGGCCCATGGCTGCTCTTTGTGGTTGTGAGGTCACTTGTGGCTCAGTGCCTGCTAGGCCAGCGCTAGGCCCATGGCTGCTGTTTGTGGTTGTGAGGTCACTTGTGGCTCAGTGCCTGATAGGCCAGTGCTAGGCCCATGGCTGCTGTGTGTGGCTGTGAGGTCACTTGTGCCTCGGTGCCTGCTAGGCCAGTGCTAGGCCCATGGCTGCTCTTTGTGGTTGTGAGGTCTCTTGTGGCTCAGTGCCTGCTAGGCCAGTGCTAGGTGCGTGGGTGCTGTTTGTGGTTGTGAGGTCACTTGTGGCTCAGTGCCTGATAGGCCAGTGCTAGGCCCATGGCTGCTGTTTGTGGTTGTGAGGTCACTTGTGGCTCAGTGCCTGATAGGCCAGCGCTAGGCCCATGGCTGCTGTTTGTGGTTGTGAGGTCACTTGTGGCTCAGTGCCTGATAGGCCAGTGCTAGGTGCCTGGGTGCTGTTTATGGTTGTGAGGTCACTTGTGGCTCAGTGCCTGATAGGCCAGTGCAAGGTGCCTGGGTGCTCTTTGTGGTTGTGAAGTCACTTGTGGCTCAGTGCCTGATAGGCGAGTGCTAGGCCCATGGCTGCTCTTTTCAATTGTGATGTCACTTGAGGCTCAGTGCCTGCTAGGCCAGTGCTAGGTGCCTGGGTGCTGTTTGTCGTTGTGAGGTCAGTGGTGGCTCAGTGCCTGCTAGGCCGGTGCTAGGCCCATGGCTGCTGTTTGTGGTTGTGAGGTCACTTGTGGCTCAGTGCCTGATAGGCAAGTGCTAGGCGCATGGGTGCTGTTTGTGGTTGTGAGGTCACTTGTGGCTCAGTGCCTGATAGGCCAGTGCTAGGTGCCTGGGAGCTGTTTGTGGTTGTGAGGTCACTTGTGGCTCAGTGCCTGATAGGCAAGTGCTAGGCCCATGGCTGCTGTTTGTGGTTGTGAAGTCAGTTGTGGCTCAGTGCCTGATAGGCCAGTGCTAGGCCCATGGCTGCTCTTTTCAATTGTGATGTCACTTATGGCTCAGTGCCTGCTAGGCCAGTGCTAGGCCCATGGCTGCTGTTTGTGGCTGTGAGGTCACTTGTGGCTCAGTGCCTGACAGGCCAGTACTAGGTGCCTGGGTGCTGTTTGTGGTTGTGAGGTCTTTGGTGCCTCAAAGCATGATAGGCCAGTGCTAGGTGCCTGGGTGCTGTTTGTGGTTGTGAGGTCACTTGTGGCTCAGTGCCTGATAGGCCAGTGCTAGGTGCCTGGGTGCTGTTTGTGGTTGTGAGGTCACTTGTGGCTCAGTGCCTGACAGGCCAGTGCTAGGCCCATGGCTGCTGTTTGTGGTTGTGAGGTCACTTGTGGCTCAGTGCCTGATAGGCCAGTGCTAGGCCCATTGCTTCTTTTTGTTTTTGTGAGGTCACTTGTGGCTCAGTGCCTGATAGGCCAGTGCTAGGTGCCTGGGTGGTGTTTGTGGTTGTGAGGTCAGTTGTGGCTCAGTGCCTGATAGGCCAGTGCTAGGCCCTTGGCTGCTCTTTTCAATTGTGATGTCACTTATGGCTCAGTGCCTGATAGGCCAGTGCTAGGCCCATGGCTGCTCTTTTCAATTGTGATGTCACTTATGGCTCAGTGCCTGATAGGCCAGTGCTAGGCCCATGGCTGCTGTTTGTGGCTGTGAGGTCACTTGTGGCTCAGTGCCTGATAGGCCAGTGCTAGGTGCCTGGCTGCTGTTTGTGGTTGTGAGGTCAGTGGTGGCTCAGTGCTTGCTAGGCCGGCGCTAGGCCCATGGCTGCTGTTTGTGGTTGTGAGGTCACTTGTGGCTCAGTGCCTGATAGGCCAGTGCTAGGCCCATGGCTGCTGTTTGTGGCTGTGAGGTCAGTGGTGGCTCAGTGCCTGATAGGCCAGTGCTAGGCCCATGGCTGCTGTTTGTGGTTGTGAGGTCACTTGTGGCTCAGTGCCTGCTAGGCCGGTGCTAGGCCCATGGCTACTGTTTGTGGTTGTGAGGACACTTGTGTCTCAGTGCCTGATAGGCAAGTGCTAGGCCCATTGCTTCTTTTTGTGGCTGTGAGGTCACTTGTGGCTCAGTGCCTGATAGGCCAGTGCTAGGTGCCTGGGTGCTGTTTGTGGTTGTGAGGTCACTGGTGCCTCAATGCATGATAGGCCTGTGCTAGGTGCCTGGGTGCTGTTTGTGGTTGTGAGGTCACTTGTGGCTCAGTGCCTGCTAGGCCAGTGCTAGGCCCATTGCTTCTTTTTGTGGTTGTGAGGTCAGTTGTGCCTCGGTGCCTGCTAGGCCAGTGCTAGGCCCATGGCTGCTCTTTGTGGTTGTGAGGTCACTTGTGGCTCAGTGCCTGATAGGCCAGTGCTAGGCCCATGGCTGCTGTGTGTGGCTGTGAGGTCACTTGTGCCTCGGTGCCTGCTAGGCCAGTGCTAGGCCCATGGCTGCTCTTTGTGGTTGTGAGGTCTCTTGTGGCTCAGTGCCTGCTAGGCCGGTGCTAGGCCCATGGCTGCTGTTTGTGGTTGTGAGGTCACTTGTGGCTCAGTGCCTGATAGGCCAGTGCTAGGTGCCTGGGAGCTGTTTGTGGTTGTGAGGTCACTTGTGGCTCAGTGCCTGATAGGCAAGTGCTAGGCCCATGGCTGCTGTTTGTGGTTGTGAGGACACTTGTGGCTCAGTGCCTGCTAGGCCAGTGCTAGGTGCGTGGGTGCTGTTTGTGGTTGTGAGGTCACTTGTGGCTCAGTGCCTGATAGGCCAGTGCTAGGCCCATGGCTGCTGTTTGTGGTTGTGAGGTCACTTGTGGCTCAGTGCCTGATAGGCCAGCGCTAGGCCCATGGCTGCTGTTTGTGGTTGTGAGGTCACTTGTGGCTCAGTGCCTGATAGGCCAGTGCTAGGCCCATGGCTACTGTTTGTGGTTGTGAGGACACTTGTGTCTCAGTGCCTGATAGGCAAGTGCTAGGCCCATGGCTGCTGTTTGTGGCTGTCAGGTCAGTTGTGGCTCAGTGCCTGATAGGCCAGTGCTAGGCCCATTGCTTCTTTTTGTGGCTGTGAGGTCACTTGTGGCTCAGTGCCTGATAGGCCAGTGCTAGGTGCCTGGGTGCTGTTTGTGGTTGTGAGGTCACTGGTGCCTCAATGCATGATAGGCCTGTGCTAGGTGCCTGGGTGCTGTTTGTGGTTGTGAGGTCACTTGTGGCTCAGTGCCTGCTAGGCCAGTGCTAGGCCCATTGCTTCTTTTTGTGGCTGTGAGGTCACTTGTGCCTCGGTGCCTGCTAGGCCAGTGCTAGGCCCATGGCTGCTCTTTGTGGTTGTGAGGTCTCTTGTGGCTCAGTGCCTGCTAGGCCGGTGCTAGGCCCATGGCTGCTGTTTGTGGTTGTGAGGTCACTTGTGGCTCAGTGCCTGATAGGCCAGTGCTAGGTGCCTGGGAGCTGTTTGTGGTTGTGAGGTCACTTGTGGCTCAGTGCCTGATAGGCAAGTGCTAGGCCCATGGCTGCTGTTTGTGGTTGTGAGGACACTTGTGGCTCAGTGCCTGATAGGCCAGCGCTAGGCCCATGGCTGCTGTTTGTGGTTGTGAGGTCACTTGTGGCTCAGTGCCTGATAGGCCAGTGCTAGGTGCCTGGGTGCTGTTTATGGTTGTGAAGTCACTTGTGTCTCAGTGCCTGATAGGCGAGTGCTAGGCCCATGGCTGCTCTTTTCAATTGTGGTGTCACTTGAGGCTCAGTGCCTGCTAGGCCAGTGCTAGGTGCCTGGGTGCTGTTTGTGGCTGTGAGGTCACTGGTGCCTCAATGCATGATAGGCCAGTGCTAGGTGCCTGGGTGCTGTTTGTGGTTGTGAGGTCACTTGTGGCTCAGTGCCTGACAGGCCAGTGCTAGGCCCATGGCTGCTGTTTGTGGTTGTGAGGTCACTTGTGGCTCAGTGCCTGATAGGCCAGTGCTAGGTGCATGGGTGCTGTTAGTGGTTGTGAGGTCACCTGTGGCTCAGTGCCTGATAGGCCGGTGCTAGGCCCATGGCTGCTGTTTGTGGTTGTGAGGTCACTTGTGGCTCAGTGCCTGACAGGCCAGTGCTAGGCGCATGGCTGCTGTTTGTGGTTGTGAGGTCAGTGGTGGCTCAGTGCCTGATAGGCCAGTGCTAGGCCCATGGCTGCTGTGTGTGGTTGTGAGGTCACCTGTGGCTCAGTGCCTGATAGGCTAGTGCTAGGCCCATGGGTGGGCCGTCAGGCATTTAGGCCCAAGTGACCTCACAACCACAAACAGTAGCCATGGGCCTAGCACTGGCCTGTCAGGCACTGAGCCACAAGTGACCTCAGAATCGCAAACAGTGATATCTTGTTTCCTTTTTGCCTGTCATTTATATATTCAGAACAGGCCTAACAGTGTGTATCAAAGCAAGTTGTTTGCTGCTTGCCTATCCCATTCCGAGGGAGTAGTGACTTCACAGGCTTCATCAAAGCCATGTGCCATCTGCTGGCCTATTTTATAGGAAGGCAAGAATGACCTCACAAGCGAAAACAGCAGCCATGTGCCCACCACTGGCCTCTCAATACTGAAACAAAAGTGACCTCACAGTCTGCATTGAAGCCACGTGCATGCTCCTCGCCTAGCACGGACTGAGGCACACCTTCCCCAGAAGCACAAACAGCACTCATCTCCATACTGCTGCTCTACCAGGTGCTCATGCACCTGTACAAAAAGAAGCAGTGTGTCTGCTGCTGGCCTAGGAGATGCTGAGCCCGAATGACTTCACAAACACAAACATCAGCAATATGCATCGAGCTGGTCTGTCAGGTGCTGAGGCTGAAGTGAGAGGAGAGAAGCTCACCTGGGCCACTTGCATGTCCCTTGATTACGCTGTTAGCACTCCACACAGAACAGTCTTCTGCAAACACCTTTCATCTCCTGGCAAGACTCTCTCCAGGTCATGATACAGCTCCACTCTGTCACCCTGGGGACAAATCACAAAAGGGAACAATTGGTCTTGCTTTTCCTTTAGTGCCATCAAGTCCGAGCTGGGAGCCTTTGCACTGCAGCACCTACACAATGGCAGCAGGACGCCACTTCCATTTCTAGTGCATTTCTAGGGACAGAGACCAGCTGAGGGAGCAGCTCCACTGCAAAGGGTTGCTGACACTGTCACATCAACTCAGCACTGCACCAGGCATCAACCTGACACCAGACCTCTGCTCTGCCACCTAGTCTACAAACACACTGTCTCTGCCCCACACAGCTGCCTCTTCTGCTCGATACAACCAGGTGCCATCAAGAAGAGATGCCTGCAGGACACTCGCCACTTGCACACTCCCCAGCCACTGCTCTGCTCACTGCCTTCCCTTGGCTCCTCAACCCAGACACACAGCAAAGCTCTTGTGGTGACACCACAATTTGGCCAAGACACTCTAGGCTCACGAGGCCTGTGCAAATGAGCAGCACAAGGTCAGGCACAGAGGTGACTCTTTGGGCGATGCTGCTCTTTTCAGAGGGAAGGATCCTGCTTGCTTTGGGCACAGCAGGCTGCTGCTTTACACCCCCATTACCTCAGGAACTCCCAGATAGGGATGGGGGGAGAATGGGGAATTTGTTTAGTAAAACAAAGGTTACAGATAAAATGGAGAAACAGTTGGGAGTCCAGAAGGCCTCCTGTAGCCCAAAGAAACCTTGGTTCCTTTCCTTTACTTTCTTGGACAAGGGGCCCTGGTGAAGGGAAAAGGGTATAGAGCCTTTGACATGAGGCCCAAGCAAGGAGACAGCCCCAGCCTGGACATCTGCTCAAATGGCAGCTGTCCTGGCTGCACAGCCTCTGCAGCAGCAGTCTGGGCTCCACAGCTGGCTTCACAGAGCACTGAGGGCTTGGAGACATGGGCAACCTGGCCCTGGGCACATCTTCACCCCTCACAGAGCCAGGAGCCCAAGAGCTCTGAGACTTCCTCAGATCAAGCTACGCACGCTTTGGGGCACTCACACAAAGGCACCCAAGACATTCTGGCATTCTGGCAGCAAAAAGCCTTTAAGGAGGGAGAAGATGACTTTCTCCAGGGGAGTCAGTAAAATCCCAAAGACTCACGGAAGCATCAAGACCTTCCGAAACTGCAAGCCTGAACCTCAGCTGACAGAAACCACCAAACTGTGAGCAGCCCTGCCCCACACCAGGATGCTCCAAGGAGGCAACACGGTCACCAACAGTCCTCACCCAGCTCTTCCAGCAGGACACTGTGATGGCAGGCTGGGCTCTGGGAGCAGAGCACTGCTCTCTCCAGACACCTCCTCCCACGCTGAACAGCAAACACTGGGGCCACCACCCGGCTCCACCACAGGGCATCTCGCACTGGAACACGCCGTTACCTCCACACCTCACAGAGGGTTGGCAGCCAACACGCGCCTCTGCATCAGAGACACACAGGCCACAGCACCACACATGGCAGCACACAGCGCACCCACAAGTGCCCCACAACACACAAAGCCCAACTCTCCAGACCTTCCATTCCCTTCCAGTCCTGCAAGGCCTTGCAACAGCCACTTCCTCTGAACATCCACTCACAGCCCGTGGTCTGCTCACTTCCCACCTCCAGGACGCAGAGAGCAAGTGCTCTCCCAGGGGCTGGTCAGGCCAGCTCTTGCCTCTCGCTTGTGCCTCAACCTCTCTGAAAAAGAAATCTCTTTGACCATGTGGCAGATACCTTTTTGGGGGGTGACATTCCTGTCTCCTCCAACAGCCTTTGCACCCATTCTCCAATGACTGCATACACGGACAGGAAATCAGAGACCTCTAACATGGTACACTTCCAAATGTGTCGTAAAAGCAGGTGGACACCCCAAAGACAGAGACAGCATTCAGACCTGGCAGGAAAATCTCACAAGCTCCCTGCTGTTTTGACAGGGGCAAGTTCTAAAGCACACACACTCTGGGAATAAGAGGTTACTAACACCACTGCTCACACCAGCACTAGATTCATTTAGCAGCTTCAAAAGTCTAGCTGGACTCCCTAGCTCACCGGGAGGAGGCTGCAAGCTTCTACATAGCAACAAGTGGAAAGCCAAACTCCACGTCCATGTTCACCACAGAACATCATCCGCATTTGAAATGTAGCAGTGGTAACTTATGATGACGGAGGGGAATAAAATGTGTGTCAGATGATGTGGAACATCTGCTTCTGCTTGATTAATCAGTTGCATTTCTGTATTGCTGTGGAGCTCTGCAGGGGTCAATCCCTCCTCTGAGCACACGCAACAAACCCAGAAGTGACCTCACCACCATCATGCAAGCCATGTGTCTTCACCTGACCTGTCAACTGCTCAGGTAGACATGACCTCACAAGCACCTTTCCAGCCACATCTCTGCTGCTCTCCAATCAGTTCAGCACTCACAAGTGACCTCACAATCAACAGACAAGCCTTCTTCCTCCAGCTGGCCTATCAGGTGCTCAGGCAGAAGTGACCTCAGAATCAATAGCCGAGGCATGTGCCTCCTGCTGGCCTGTCAGCTCCTTGCAAAGAATTGTTTTGACATTGGTGATTTAGTGGAATAGCTCTCTTAGTCACTAGTGACCTCACTACCCACACCCTGACCATATGGCTGTGGCCACCTGCAGCTCCCCCTGCCTCCCCCAAGGCTCAGCCAGCTCCTGAATGGCCTCCCTGATTCACCTCGTGGCTTCACAATGCTCAGAGTGCAACAAAACACCGATTGTGGACCAGTTACTGACCCAAAAAAAGATTAGCTTTTGCCCAGGTAGTCTCTACATGTAGCTAGACAGCAGGGCCTCATGTCCCAGTCAGAGGGAGAGGCCTTCCCACAACTCACAAGTCTGGTTCCTTCCCCAATGCTGAACAAACCCAGCAAATCCTCTACGCATCCAGGACAACCAGCATTCTCCTGTTTTATGCCCTGACAACTGGAGACACGTGGAAGGACTCAGGCCAGGGCATCTCGGCTGGAGAAACCAGCAGAGCCACAAGTCAGCAACACTTCCCCCTGACCTAGGAGCATGGAAATAACAACGGCAAGTGGGAGCACTGGCCGTTCAGCCACTTTCAAGGCCCTTCACAAGCAAAACAGCTCACACTTACAGAGCTGCTCTGGAAACACCCCCCAGGCTGCTGCCAGGGTCACAGGTCTCAGGGCAAAGCAAGAGGCAGGGAGCAAAAACAACAGCTAAGGCACAGCATGACATGCAGGGACAGCCTCCCTCAGAGCCACTCGGAAATGCCGTTTTCACAACAAAAGACACCACTCGGAAGGGCCCCTCGCGAGGACACCAGCAGCCTGCTCACACTTTGCCCAGAAGCTCCCAAACGCAGCTCCGAGCCGCACCTGGGGGCTGCGCTGGCAGCAGCAGCTCAGGGAAAATCTTTTACATGGCTCTCCGACCCCCTGGCAGGGGCAAAGCTTCCTGCCCCCCAACCCCAGCAGCCGCCCTGGCCCAGCTGCTTGGGGCAGGCCGGCACCTCTGGCTGCAGGGCAGCTCCCCGCTCTGTCCCTGGTCACTCTGTGCCGTGCTCACGGCCCCACCAGCCCCTGCTGCAGCTCCTGCAGGAAAGCAGCCCCAGGACCAGCACCGCTGCCCCCGCCCCGGTGGGAGGGCACCCGCCGGCAGCTGAAGGTGCCCACAGCCCAGCCAGCCCCGCTCACACCCGCTCTCGCCCGCTCCCTTGCTCCGGCTTTGCTCCCACTCCACTTTCACAGCTTTTTTCTGCTTGCTGCACTCCGATTGCCTGACAGAGCTGTCAGTCGAACTCATCCCTGCCCTCATCTTGCCAGCCAATAGGAGGGCAGCACCGGGGGCGTTGCCATGGAGACATTGTGGCCTCCTGCCCTGGTGCCCAGCTCTGCCCCCTCCCCCTCCCCCTGTGGTGGGCGCCATTTTGTGGGCAGCAGGGCTGGGCCGTGGCCAGGCAGGGGCTGCTCTCCGCGGGGCCGGGCTGGGCCCGGTGCCTCACTCCACAGGGCTGAGGAGCCCTGGGGGCATGGGGCAGCCAGGGGCAGAGCAGCTCTGGGCCTGCTGGTGCTGGGCAGCAGAGGTGTGTGTCCGGGAGGGGGCTGGGGCAGATGGCCCTGCTGGACTGCCCCCAGCACTGCCCCCCACGGCTCAGAGAAAAATGCTTGGGGTCAGCAGGGACTTGTGGGGTGGAGATGGCACCCCCACCTGTTCCCAAGCTTCTCTCCCCAACAGGCTGTCTTTTGGGTGCAGAGGTCTGACCCCCATTTGCAGGAGGACAGTGGCTGAGGCCATCTGAGGACAAGATCTCTGAGCCCAAACCATGCTCTGCCAAATTGGAAGCATAAAAGGATCCACAGGAAAGGAGCAGAGGTTCTCCCAAAGAAGCAGACACCTTGGGGTTATTACAAGGTGAAGGTTTCATTTCCTCTATGGGCATTTCCAGCAGGCTCTTGAGAGCCCCACAGGAGCTGCAGGACACCCCAGCTCCAGAACACAGGACCCCTTTTGTGCCAGAGGCAGATGCCAAAGGGGGACCCACTCCCAGGGCAACCTGGCCATGGATTGCCTCCCACCCTCCACAAGGGGATGGAGCCAGTCCCACAGGATTCTTGGGGCTCAGGGCAGCTCCATCCCCAGGACCCAGGAGTCCTGGCTGCCACCTTGTCCCCTGAGCCAGATGGGACCCTCAGTCAGGGCTCTAGTGGCAGCCCCCAGCCCTGTCTTGTCATCCTCCCAGCTCAGGATCCACAGCCATTTTTGCAGTTAACTGTCTCTGCACGACACCTCAACAAGGAGTTCCTAAAGCCCTTACCCATGGTGGAGAGCCACAGGAGTGTTTGGGAAAAAGGAACGATGGTGCAGGCTGATGGTCTTGGTCCAGCAGTTCTCCATCTCTCTTACCCCCTTGCACTCAAATTGCCTCTACAGCTGGGGAGGGGGGGACAGTCTTCCCATCTTGTCACCCAAAACTCCTCTCCAATGTGTCCCTTCTCCCCTGCCTATCAGCAAGGGGCCGTAATGTGGCCCCACTGCCTCTTGTCCGCCATCCTTACCTTGGAGCAGCTCTGAAGAGCAGCAGTGGGGAGCGTGTGAACAGTGCTCAGCAGCTCCTGGGCCTCGCAGGGAAGTGAGGGCACCACCATGGCACCGGGGAGACCTCCTTGTGAGGCGGCACATCCCACTGTGACCTCAGCTGGTGTCATCTGAGGGCCCAGTAGGTCACTGCCATGGAGATGGCACAGCCAGGGAGAGAGATGAGAGATTTCCCCTCCTGTTCTGGAAAACAGTAACCTCCCATCACCCCAGTTATTTTCCAAAACTTGCTGACAAATCCTTCAGAAACATCCCCAGATGGTGCCAGAGGCTGTGAGATATGAAAAAGGGAGCCCTGGAGAGGACACATCTGCGCCCCTGCACTGTCAGGTCTCTGCACTGGGCAGACCTGTGTGGGAAGCTGGAGTTTGGGTGTTGCTTTGGGATTTAGTGTTTTTCAAAGAGAGGATCAAAGTCATGTGGGATGAAACAGCACAAAGCACGGCCACAAGCTGAGATCCTTTGGTGAGCCTCCAAACTGATTTCTCCTGTGGGTCGCTTTTTTTTGTAGAAGCAGGATGTAGGACAATCTGGGACAGGATGCAGCCTTCCTCCTTGAGGCACCAAAGCAGGCTCTTTGGTTTTCAAAGTCCTCAGCAAGTTTTCTCATTCTGCGGTGTTTAAAATAGAGATGATAGGCCAGAAAAGAGCAAAGGTGCCCTTAATACGCATCATCCTGAGAGCTTTATCTGGGACCCTGCTCCCTGCCATGCTTCATAGCCATGGTTACTGTAGTGCACAAACATGGTGCTGCCAATTATTAAGAAAGAAAACATATTTGGCAAAGGTAAAAACTGTGTGAAGTTTTGGAAAGGAGGATTTTTGTCAATTATTACATTGAGTTATTTTTTGAGAAGATTTCCACTTAGGACTAGGATCTCCTTTTGGGGCTTGATTCATGTGACCACACAGAGAGCCTGCTGCTGACTGAGATGCCTTGGGGTAGCTTGAGGTAGTGTTCCCATGTGGTGCTGGAAATTTTGGAGGTGGCTCGTATGGGACTTTAGCTTGTCATGAGGAAATGTATCTGAAAACAACTCAGTTGAGACAATTTATTTCCCTGCATTGACTAGAAAGGGAAGCCCAGACAACTGGGTCTGGCCTGGGGTGAGATCAGCCTCCTCCCTGTTGTCCCCCAAAATGAAGTTGCACTTCATTGACTGTGGAGGGAATGAAAAGGGAGTTTGGCTAGATGTTTTAGGGACTCCTTTAAAACATCATGGTAACACACCTATGTTGAGATTTGTGCAAATTTGGCCACAAAAAATTAGATGAAGCTGATCACCCTGCTTTCCTCATCAGTCGAGAGAGCCCAACACCTCAGGGTGCAACATGCTCTGTGCAAGGAGTGAGGGGTGGCATGGACAGCCATGGGTAAGGGGTGGTTTTCTGAGCCCTGTGCTCTGTGTGAGACACAATATCCTGTTTAGTGGAGTAGGCCTGATTATAACAGAAATGTTTAGAAAAGGACATTAAAAATGAAACAAGAAAGAAATTAAGACAAAGACTGAAGGCAAATAAATGTTTTGTTAGACTTTCCAGCTTTTCATTTTTTCTGTGTGTTCTTATTGTCTTTCTTGATTTGTTCTGTTTCAGTACACTAGTCTTCTGGGGAGATTCTGCATTATCTTTTTGTCTGAGGAAAGTGATTTTCAGAAGTGGGGTGGGATGCAGTCACAGGGTCATGGGTGGCTGGTGCCATTGCAGGTGCCCTGGTCCCCTCTACCCAGCCTCCATCTGCAGCTCCGAGGGGCTCTGGTCTCCTGCAGGTCCTCTGTGTGAGCTGCCAGGCCCAAGCAGGTGCCTCAGAGATACCGGGGCCTCTCCAAGTGCCCCTGGGTGCTTGTGGTTGGACACCTGAGCTCTGCCTGGAAAGGTGAAGAACTGTTTTCAACATTCCAAAACTAGGAACACACTTTCCTCAGCCCAAATGTGTGGCTAATTTTAATGTCAGTGTTTTCCTATGATGAAATAGTGGGAATCTTCAGGAAGGGTATTAATCTTGGCAGAAGAAATATTGATCTGCCCTTGACCTTGTGTTTCCACTGCTCTTTCTGTTATGCTGTGGATGTAGTCTCAGTGATCTCTCACATGTTTCCACATGCCCAGATTAAATTGATCATTTCTAAAGTCATCTTTGCATCAGATGATCTGGGCCTATGCACTTTCCATAGCTTTCTACTCTTCCTCCTCCCCTTAGTCTTTATCAGTCAGATACCTCTCAACATTGCAGTTGCTGCTTCAAGCTTCAGGGAGTCTAAGGCTTGCCTCCTCTTTCAGGAGTATCATTATCTCTTCAATCAACTCCTGCACTGCGTGTCTATCCAGCTTTTCCTATCTATTTGTGAAGAACATTTCAAGGAAGGTTTTTCCTTGTAGACTGTGGACCTCACTGGAGGCAACTCGGACTTGACATACAGTTGAGGAGTGTATTTTACTTCTTATGACACCGGATCAAGTTTATTTGTGTTTGATGGCAATGAAGACAAATCCTTCTGTGTCTCTTTGCAGCTAGTTGTCTAAGGAAAGCAGGTGGGAATTGGTGCACATGAGCTGTAACATTCAGCTGCAGCCTTGAGTGGCAAAAGGTTAGATTTGAACAAGAGTGATCGAAGTCCCCAGTGGCTGATGAGGGAAATGGCAGGGCTGGGGAGGTGGGGAGCAATATTTCCCATGGATGTCTGACCTCGAGGATGGTGCTTTTCCTACATGTCCAGACCTCATTAGGAGACACTGTCGGCCAGTATGAATTGGAGAATGTGGGTATGACTTATTCTGAAAAGTCCAGAATCAAGAAAGCTTAAGAAGCAGACATCTTTCTTTTTCAGGTGCTCATTGAAATCTGCCTTCTTTCAAAACACTCCTGAAACCTCTCCAATTAGCCACACAAGGATGGACAAACTGAAAAAAATTATGGGGAGAGGCATGGGTCCTTAGGGGTTTTTGCATCTTAATGACCCCTCGGGTGTCTTTGGTGCTGAGCCCATGAACCTCAGATGCTGAGAGGAGACTGAAGCAACCTCTCAAGAAGTTTACGTCAGAAGCAAATCCCTAAGTTTCCTGGAGCGTTAACAGGTCCCACTGAGGGCCGTTATCAACAAAGTCTCCCCAGGGGCTGATTAGAGCAGAAAGTTGGAGGCGCTGATTGCAGGTAGGCAAAGGCAATGTGAGGGTGGCTGTGATGCCAAGTCAACCTTGATGTGTGTTATCAAGCAGAATGGCCAAGACCCACAGCCAGCCCCTGGGTAGGGAGATCCTCTCCTCACACTTTACTCAGGTCTCTTCCTGGGGGCAGTGTCATGGTGTGGGGGTGCGCAATGCCACGTGCAGGATAATGATTCAGCACCTCCTGGGCTCTGTGGAGGTGAGGAGGCAGCAAGGCCACAGTGCTGTAAGGAAACCTCATCTTCTTGCAGGCCTTGGTGGCAGAGACACTAGCCATAGCCAAAAGGACAAAGACCTCAGTTCTTTTAGAGGCTTTCAGCCTTGGCATTGACCTCTGTCATCTCCACCACAGGCTGTCCTACGCTATCCCAACCCTGCACCTGTTTCCCTGCAGCCTGTAGACACCCAACCTGCTTCCCTACCTTGCCCTCACTGCAGGATCTCCCCACCTTTACTGACATCCCTCTGTCCTTGCTGGCTGCTCCTTGAAACAAAAGGCAAGGGGCTGATCACGGAGTCCCTCTGGGTGTCCTGTTGCACCACAGCACTACCCTACGAGTGACATTCTTGTTACCTGAAGTGGAGTCTGAACCTCTCAAGATGCACTTTGTGGCTCTTTCCCCTTCTCATGCTGCTTCCTACTACCAAGAAAAGCTCCATCATCTCTGAAACCACCCTGTCACAGGCAGTCACAGGCGACTACTGTATTGGCCTTAGCCTCCACTTCAGCAGGCTAAAGAAGCCCAGGTCCCTCAGCCTCTCCATACAGGCCATGTGCTTCAGACCCCCAACGCCATCTGGGCAGACCTTCTCTGCACCCTCTCCAGTTGCTTCCCATTTCTCCAGCACTGGGCAGCCCACACTGGGACACACTGTTGCAGACATGTGGCCACAGCAGTGCTGATTGGAGGGGGATAAGAACTGCTTTTGCCTGGGTGGCCATGCCCTTCCTAATGCAGTCCTGTATGCAGCTGGCCTCCTTTGTGGTGAGCATGCACCACTGGCTCATATGGCACCCCTTGTAATGTCCAGGGCCTTCTCCTTGGGGTCACTCCTCTGCTGGTCAGGTCCCTGCCTGTCCTGATGCACAGGTTGTTCTGCCCTGCTGATGAGCCTTTCAAAGAGGACAGGATATGGGGTAGACCCCTGCATACCCCACCTTTCCTGACTTCCTGGTCAAGCATGACCCATTCATGAAAACCTTCTCAGCTCAATCATCCAGCCATCTTTTTGCCCATCTGGATGTCTACTGGACATCCACTACTCTCTTCTCCTCCACAAGTGGAGGCCTTTTATCACAGAAGGCAATCAGGTGGGTCAGGAACAATTTACCATGCTGACTGTTCCCAGGCACCTTCCTCATGTGCCCAGAAAGGTGATCGCAGAGGATTGGCTCCATGACACTCTCCTCACCAATCTGAGGCTGAACAGCCTGCAGCTCCTTGGTTTGTCCTTGTGGCCTTTTTTGAAGATGGGCACAACATATTCCTTCTTCTGCTCATTGGGACCTCCCCTGATCTCCACAACATTTCAATGACAGAGAACAGCCTTGCTGTCAGAGCAGCCAGCTCTCTCCATGTCCATGGATGCCAGTCATCCAATCCCATAGACTTCTATGGGTTGAGTTGTAGAGACTTAGGCACTGTGGGTTGGTTTTGTCCTCAGGAGTCCTGACTCTAGGCACAACAGCTGAGGAGACCTTGTGGGTGAAGACTGAAGCCAGGAAGGACTTGACTTCCCCAGACCAACCTACATCCGCTTTTGCTAGAATCCCTGCCCCATTCAGCAGTGAGCCCACATTTCCTTGTTTATTCCTTTACTGTCACTGAAGCAGTGTCTCTATGCCAAGGGAGCTTTGGCTTCCTTAACACCATCCCCACTTTGCTGGACAATATTTCTAAATTCCTCCTTTGCAGCCTCGCCCTTCTTCCCCTTTCCGTATGCTGCCTGATTGCCCTGGAGCTCACGTGGGAGTTCCCTGTTTAGCCAAGCTGCTGTCCAGAGATGTCTACTAAATTTACAAACTGTTCGTTATGGAGGATTCTTGTGCTTGACGGGTGCTGTCCTCAATGGCCTGCGGGCTTTCCTGAGCTCCTCTGCCCTTCAGAGCTGCCTCCCTTGGTCCGTGCCATGGAAGAGCTCCATACATGCAAGCTACCCCTTCACACATAGGACATCCCCCTCCTCATCTTGCCTGGTGGTCTCTCCTGAAGAACTTGCACCCTGCCAGTGAAGGACTGTAGTCATGTGAGTGATCCCACCACATCTCAGGTATTCCAACCATGTGGCACTCCTGTGACAGCTTGTGCATCTCCATTTGCTCCTGCTTGCACCCAAGGCTGCATATGTTTGCATACATTTTAATATCAGCACCTCAGCTGTGGCCTCAACCAAAGATTTGTCACAGGGAAACTGTTACCAAGGACCCAATGTATGCAAAGGCTTTGATTGCAAGTGGTGACAGTCTGTCAGGGATAGCAGGTGGCAATGTAATGGTGAAAGGAGGTTCCTACTAAGAGAGCAAAGCCTGCAGTGCCCAAGGCCAGAAGAAACAGAGCAGGGCTGAGCAAGAATGGCAGGAGAGGGTTTGGCTGCCTGAGCTGACTTTGCAGCACTGTTTCGCCTGTGACAGACTTCTTGAACCAATCTCCAGGCAGGACAAGGTGCCAGTGAAGAAGTCCCTGGGCCTGCGCAGCCTGTGATCCAGCCACCCTGAGGTTCGCATTAGCCTAGTCCCTGTTCATATCATCTGGTGGGATGAGAAGAGGTTCAGGAGGAGGAGAGCGAGAAGGGTTTGAGAGTGCAGAGTCTAGAGCAGAGACCTTGGTGTGATGTGCCTCCCATTTATGAAACACACATGGGTGTAGATGGGATGGACTTTGCCTAAAGGCAGTACTGGGATTCATTTGTTTGGACACATGTAGAAAACCCAAGATGCCCTGCGGTACTTGCCCAGCAATCACTGCAAAGGGGCATTGTTTTCCTGTAGGTCCCATGGTGTATCTGCTAGACACATGTAGTTGTGCTGGACACCCCAGGCACCTGAAGTGGATCTGCCAGCCTATTTCTATGTCATTAGATCAAGTGTCTGCACTGAACTACTACAGCTGTTTTTAACATTGGGATCTTCATCTGTCTCAGTTTCATAGTGATTTGGGCTCTAGTTGTAGTAGGCATCTGGGGTCATTTCAGATGGCCAAGGAAATTTCCCACCTGGCCCCCACCTCATGCTCTAGGAGGATGTTGGTCTCATAGTTGCTCCATCAGAGCAAGCAGACACTGGCACATGCCTGGGAGCACTTCTGTCTCTTCAACTGTCCCCAGGTGTTTGTGTGTAAGCAACTGACTCCCACCCTCCATCTCCAGTGATTACAATGGGAGCATAGACAAGGAGCTCCCATGCAGACCTCTATGTTGTGGCCACTTTTATCTTCACCTCCTGTGAGTTTGTGGAGTTCACGGGAGGGATCTGAATCCCACTCCAGACCAGGGTCTTCTAAATGGGCATGAGATGCCCAGATTGACTGATGTGAATCAACACCTGAACCATGTGTCCATGAGCTCCCCTCTTTTCCCCTCTAGGTATCCTGCCTTGTTAAGAGATGGGAATTGGGCCTTCCAGAGTGGGACATTTCCACCTATCATAGATAGTCATCCTCTGATGAAATAAATTGCAATGCTGGAATCAGTCTCTCTCCACTCTTTAGAAAAGGACAATAGCTGGTTCTTTCAGTCTACTTCAGGGGACATTTCCCAGGAGGAGGGAGCACAAGGGACAGAAATTCATGCCTTCAGCTGGGCCCCTGCTCCTGAGCGGGGCCGGGCTTCAGGGACAGAGGGAGCTCATGGCAACCTGGCAGCACAGCCCAAAGACATTTGTGTCCAGGAGCAGCTCCTCTGCAAAGAGCATCAGGGCTCTGGGCACTGCCTGCTGCTGCTGACATGAGATGAGAAGTGAAAAGCAGTGTGGAGTGGGAGGACAGAGGAGAGCTCCTTGTGGGAGAAATCTTCACAGCCTTTTGCACAGTAAGTCTCTGGCTGCAGGGCAATGCTGCTGTGGTTCCTGGAGGGGTCTTCTAAACCCATCCTACACCATGGCAGTTTTTTAAGGATCATTCTCCCAGCTTCTCCTTAGCAGAGGAAGAGAAGGAGATGCTTCAGAGCAGGGATTCCCAGCCACACTGTCACAGGGACAGGGCATCCTGATACCTTCTCCCAGGGACGCTGCAGAGGTGTGAAGCCTGAGTGTGCACACAGGTCTGCATGAACTATACTTCACAGCAGTGTCGCTGTGCCCCAGGGTGCTGTGTGCCCGGGACAGGGACTCTGCTGCCTGCAATGGTCAGCACTCAGGCTGACTGGCAAGATCCCCACACTGCTGCAGGGAAAAGCTCTGGGTGGGAGGAGAGATCCCCATCAGGGCAGGTACTTTCTCCCATTGAGAGGCTGCTGTGTGGGTCAGGGATGGGGAACATATCTGGAGGTGACTTTTCAACAGGAATGCCAAGGCAGGGGATACCTGAAAGAGAAGGAGCTGTCATGAGCCTGTGCTTTCAGTTCTTTTCTCTTTGGGTGGAGTGAAATGGGATTGGATCTGTCAGGCTTAGACAGGGGATGGAGGCTCCAAAACAGTGACACTGAGAGAGGATCAGTTCTGGGAGGGACTCAGCAAATGCCTTCATCCACCCCTCAGCCTAAGGACAGAGCCAGCATCACCTTTCCAGCCTCAGCAAGGTTTCTCTCACCTGCTCCGAAGCACCTGCAAAAAAGAAGGTGCTCTTGGGCAGCGTCCTGCCTCTGGGAGGTTTCTGCAGGGCAGAGCTGAGCACCCAGCAGGTGGGATGGTGTCTGTGAGCACTGAGAGGGGAGAGACGTGGGGACAGAGAAACAGCTCCCTGCAGGGACGGCTCCAGGCAGCAGAGTCATGCTCAAAGTGTGAGAGGAAACTACCAACTGCAAACGCCTCCTCTCCTCTCCCAGCCAGCACAGCCCTCTGCTCTCAAGGCTGGGGGGTGAAGGGCAGGAGTCGTTACCTCAGCAGCCAGACATGCAGGAGAGGAGACACTCCTGAGTGCCCCTCTGTCCCTCCCTGTCCCTGCCTCCCTCTCCACAAATATCACGGTATTGCTCCATGTTTCCCACCTGTCCATGCTGCCCTTGTGCTTCCCCCTTGGACTCTCTGGGCAGGGGGCTTTCTGAAGCAGTTCAGACACTGATCCTGTGGGTCCTGCCATGCAGACGTGTCCTTGAAAGTGAAGTGCCCAAGTGCCCCTCTAACCTGGGGGTGTCCGGGCAATGCAGTGTGGGGGTGTGGGAATGAGCCAACTCTCACTTCAGGACACCCCATCCTTAGGACATTCAGCCATTTCCCTGGGGTGTCTGGCTGGGCTACAAGCTGCCCTCCACAAGGACACAGCTCTCCCATTGCAGCTGCGTGTTATTTAGATGCCCCAGGGAGAAGTCAGGTAGATCCTGAGGCCACACTGGGACATGCTGCTGGGTGGCTGGATGCGGACAGCTGGAAGGAGCCCGATGTGTTGCTGGCTAGAAGGGGAGGGCTGAGACCTGCGTCGCATCCCCTCAGAAAGAGTGCTGATGGGCACTTTGCAAGTGCATTCCTCTGCTCTCTGTGGTGTCGTTTCTTTTTCGGGTAACTCGAGTGCAACTGTCCTCCACCTCCGAGGTGCGAGCACAGGGCAGCTGGGAACAAGGCAGATGGACAGGCCAGCTCTGCTCCCTCTGCACTCAAGCCAGAGTGAATCCTTTTGCCTCTCCAGAATCACAGCTGCTCACTCTGAGTGCAGCAGCAATGCTGAGGATTTCTGTCTCCAGGAATCCTCCTCCGATGTGACTGGGTCAGCTAAAGAAAACCAAAGCAGCCTTAAAACTATTCATGAACCCACATTATTTAGAAGTGGGAGTGAAGGTGCTCAAAATGCCTTCAGCATTATGAGTGGATGAAATCTGACTGGAACTGGGAATATAAATCTTAGTCACCCCTGTTCCCATGTCGGCAGTGCTGTAGGTCAGGGCTGTCTCCTCTGGAGCCCACAGGCAGAGGCCCCTGCTCCTCACGTCAGACTCAGCCAGCACAAACCAGAGCTCAAGCCACGGAGCTCAAGGATGGTGCTGCTGAGATGGGAAGAGGTAATGTGTATATCTGTTTGGGGGAGGGTATGAGAAATTTTTTGCACAGAGAAGTCTGCCCTAACTTGTCAGTGTCTCTTTTTCACCCACAGTGCCCTGTTCCATAAAGGAGCAAATGTCCAACAGCAGCTCCCTCAATGAGTTCCTCCTGGCATTTGCGGACACGCGGGAGCTGCAGCTTTTGCACTTCTCGCTCTTCCTGGGCATCTACCTGGCTGCCCTCCTGGGCAACGGCCTCATCATCGCAGCTGTAGCCTGCGACCACCACCTCCACACCCCCATGTACTTCTTCCTCCTCAACCTCTCCCTCCTCGACCTTGGCACCATCTCCACCACTGTCCCCAAATCCATGGCCAATTCTCTGTGGAACACCAGAGCCATTTCCTACTCAGGATGTGCTGCCCAGCTCTTTTTCATTATCTTATTCATGTTGGCTGAGTATTCTCTTCTCACAGTCATGGCCTATGACCGCTATGTTGCCATCTGCAAACCCCTGCACTACGGGACCATCATGGGCAGCAGAGCTTGTGTCAAAATGGCAGCAGCTGCCTGGGCCAGCGGTTTTCTCTATGCTGTGGTGCACACTGGAAACACATTTTCACTACCACTCTGCAAAGGCAATGTCCTGGACCAGTTCTTTTGTGAAATTCTTCAGATCCTGAAGCTCTCCTGCTCAGACTCCTACCTCGGGGAAGTTGGGCTTATTGCGGTTAATGCCTGTTTAATGCTTGGGTGTTTTGTTTTCATTATGCTGTCCTACGTGCAGATCTTCACTGCTGTGCTGAGGATCCCCTCTGAGCAGGGCCGGCACAAAGCCTTTTCCATGTGCCTGCCTCACCTGGCCGTGGTCTCCCTCTTTCTCAGCACTATAATATATGCCTCCCTAAAGCCCCCCTCCCTCTCCTCACCAGCTGTGGATCTGGTGGTGGCTGTTCTGTACACAGTGGTGCCTCCAGCAGTGAACCCCCTCATCTACAGCATGAGGAACAAGGAGCTCAAAAATGCCCTGAGGAAACTGGTTCAGTAGGTACAAAGTCAGCCCCAATAACCATCCCATATGCATTCCTTGCATATTTCCAGGATATTTGGCATCATAGGTATGTCTTGGTCATGTCTGTCTTTCTTTCTTATTTTTCTCTGTTACATTCTCCTGAAAGAAAACATATTTTGCTTTGTACCATTTGTCCTCAGGAATCTCTCATATGAATCTGACCCAGAGACCACGTTGAAGCAGGAAGCCAGGCTTCCCCCTTCATCAGCAGAGCTGGGGGAACCTCTGAGCCCACTAGTCTGAGCTCCTTGGATGCCCCCAGAGTAATGAGGAGAGTTTCGCTTTGCAGTGTCTCTTTTAGCAATGTCTCTTTTGACACCAAGGGAGCTCAGGGACACAGAGTCAGGCTCAGACAAGTACAGGCAGGGTGAGACCATGGGTCCCATGTCCATTAGGAGAGCTCAGCTCCCCTGGCCATGGTCAGGGTGTGATTTCACACCCCTCTTCTGCGAGGGTGGCAGCTGGCTGTCACTGTGGGCTCGTCCTTTCCCTCTACAGAGCTCCAACACTCAAAGCGGAGTAGGATTGGAGGGGAGGAGATTCTGGACAAAGCCTGTAGGGACAGACCCTCTGCTCCTCAGGACCATTCCCCCACTGCCACAGCAGGCATTTCCTTGCTGCAGCCTTCACTTGGGGGCTGCAGCTTTCTTGGAGACACGTCCACCAACAGCAGCAGGACTTTCTCTTTTCAAGGCCTTTCCAAGTCTGTTCTTTCTTCAGAAGATGGAGTCAAAAATACACCCAAAGAAATTGCACCATAAAAGGGCCTGCTACTCTGCTTGTGACCTCCATGGGATGCAGGGGACGTGCTCAGCATCTCCATGTGATCTGTTAGGGACTGATGGCTGGATCGAGGGTTCATTTCTCAATGACCAGTGCCAGTGGAGCTGGGAAATGGTCTCTGAATTTCCTGCCTGAGGCTGTCCCACAGGTGACAGTGCTGATGACAGATGCCCATCCTTGTGGAGGGGAATCTGAGTCCCAGGAGAGCTCAGGGGATCTCCAGGGACAGCGTGTGCCTGGGGTGGGCAGTGAGTGGATCCTCACAAATTGAGGTATGATCCATGGTGGAGTGACCAGAAAGTAAAGCACTAAATCCAGGTATGCATGGGGAAACAAGGGCTCTGCAATCCCTGGAGGGGCAGTGGGGAGCCAGGAGGCCCAGGGAAGGGGCACTGGAGCGTGATTCCTGCACCCTCAGTGAAACACCACAGGCTGGAGCTAGTGCCCACCCAAACGCCCTTTGGTCACTCTGAGCACCGTCCATGAGCATAGACATGCACCAGCAGTATCAGTGGTGGTGACTCCTGTACAGCTGGGTCTGCTTGCTGCTCTGACCAGCATGGCCAGTGCAGAGTCAGGAGTCACCCCATGGTTCCAGGACCTCACAGCATGCTGGGGAAAGGCTCTCTAGGGAGCAGGGATGTCCAGGAGAAAAGCAGGGCAGCATTCAGGGATAGAAAAAGAGAACGAGAAAGAGGTTTCTCTGTGCAGCAGCTGGGGGCAGTCTGCTCTGTCCCCGGGGCAGCAGGAGCTGCTAGAGGGGCTGCAGGGCCACGGCTTTTGTGCTGTGCTGGGCAGTGGGGTGGGCATGGAGGGGCTGCAGGCAGACAGGGAGGGGGATGTGCTGGGCACAAGAGCAGGGGAGAAGAGAATGACTGGTGTCATTGCAGGGCCTTGTCCCCCTTGCCAGGGAGCTGCTGCCCTTGTCTTTGGGTCTTGCCTGAGTTACACTGTGGACATGCCTGTGCCTGGCCATGCACCTCTCGGGTGCTGACCTGACCCTGTCCCCTTCCTGCTGACCTGACTCCCCATCTCTGCCTTGGACCTGCCTCCGCACTACAGTCAAGAAAGCCTTGTCAAGGGAAGCTGGGACTGAGCAGAACCCAGAGAAGCTTGTAGGTACCAACGGTGGCCCTTTATCCACAGCAACACCCCTTGCCTGACAGGCAATTTAAAGGTGTAAGGAGTGCCATAGATTTGGACCTTCTACCCAGGTAACACTGCACGCGGAGTCCTAGCTGGATGAAAAAGCAAGCGCAGCCACTTGGGGTCTGATTTTACAATGTGTGGTATGAGAGCAGTTTTCCTGTGTCACAGCCCGACTGTTTATGCACCATTTGTGACTGGGTTCCTGCTACAAAGAGGATGTTGTCGGGAGCAGCAAGAGCAGGACTGCTCCGTATGGGAAGGGGAGCTGCGAGACGAGAGTGATGGCAAGGCAGGCTGGGCAGGGACCCACAAACGAGAGGTGCCATCCCGCAGTGCCTGGACAAGAGGAGCAGAGCAGGTTTGGGGATGGTAACTGGGGTCAGGCACAGTCCAGTGATGGCCAGACAAGACTGGAGGGCTCCAAGCAGCCCTGCTTTGTACGGGAGATTGGACTGGAGACCTCCGGAGGTCCCTTCCCACCGAAAATCCTCTGCGACTCCCTGAATTGAAAGACCCTGGGCATAGGGACAGACTCTGCCTTTCCCATGGGCTGCACTCCTGGCAGGTGAGGGGCAGAGCCCTTGGCCGGCCCCACGCTCCCTCGTCCTCCTCTGCCTTTGAGCGGGACAGGGTCTGCGTCCAGGATAGAGCCCTGCTCATGGCCCCACTGCAGGCTGCTCCCTGCAAAGGCTGAAACCCTGATGTTCCCAGCACAGAGCTGACGTTGAAGCAGCATCCGGAGCCTGGCCGGCCTCAGCAGCCTCGGGCCTCCTTGGTCCAGCGATGTGGCCCTGAGCAGGGCTGCTCACCCTGCCCCCACTGTCCCCCATGCTCCCCGACCCCCCCGTGCCTTTCTTACCCCAGCCTTTGCAGTTGCATGTGCCTGGGTCTGCCCTCTTGCCTTCACCACAGTCATGGCTGCATTGAAGCCCTTGAAAATCCCCGTGCTCCTACCCTCGAGCGGGCATCCACCCCAAACCTGGAGCCTGGCTGGCCACAGAGGCATCGCCCGTCCAGTGTCCCGGCTGTGCAGCTGAGGGCAGGGGTCTGTGCCCCAATTTCCCTGCTCCTCCCCCTGCTCCAGGCACCGCTGCTGCTGTGCCCATGTCAAACCTTCCTGCTACCAGACTGCCCCGGGGCCTGAGGCAGCTCCAGCTTCTCCAGGGCTGCGCTGGAGCCTTTCAGGAGTGGGCTGAGGTGGAGCTGGCACTGCCAAGGTGGGTCAGGAGAGGGCAGCTCGCCTCTGCCACGCTGGGTCTGGGGCTGAGGCTGGGTCTGGGCACAGCTTTTCCCTGGGGACCTCCCAGAGAAGCTGCTCCAGGTTATCCTCCACCTCTGTTCTGGCAGCAGCACCAGCACTCAGGGTGTCAGGTGGAAAGTGCAAAAGGGTGGAAGGGGGATGGGCTGCCCAGGTGGGGCATTGAGACCTTGTTTGTGCACGCAGGGATGGAGTGAGGAAAGGCAGAGCTCAGCTGGAGCTGGAACCACAGACCTTGGACATGAAAAGGGCTGGGTCATTAAATGTCTTCTTTGCCTCAACTTTCCAGGGGAAGCTCTGCCTGAGGCCTCCCAGTTACGGGGCTGTTAGCAGACAGCCATGCTCTGGGATGTGCTGGGGTGTGGTGCAGAAGAGAGGCCGTGCAAGGCTGGCCTTTTCTCCTGTGTCTGGATACGGAGACCTGCAGGAGGATGGAGCTGGCCATGGAGCACCCCACAGCTGGGGTGAGCAGCCATGCTGGAAAGGGGTGATGTGAGGGGCTGGTCTGGGACAATGGCCCTGGGCAGCTTCCCCAGTGTGTCCATGCAACACAGGGAACAACCTGGGCTCTTCTCTCCTGCACCCTCCATGTCCTGGTGCCTTTCCCAGGAGACCTGCATTTACCCTGCCAGCACACGGCTCTGTGCTCCCACACTGCTGTTCACACCCAGTAGCTGAATGGCAGCATTTTTCCTCTCCCACAGCCGTGTGTGCCTGTGCCAGGCTCAGATATTTGATGTGCATCTTCCAGGGGAAGGTAGCAGGTGGGGGAGGCTGCAAGAGATTTTGAGGATCCAAAGCAGTGGGTTCTGGAGTTGGGGGGATTATCTGCACCTGAGGAGGACCTCAGTGAGGCCATCATTTATAAATACCATCTGACAAGCAAGTAAAGAGTTAACAGGACTGAAGAAGTTTGCCAGCTGATATGTGCAAGGCTGTGGAATAGAAGAGTTAACAGGATTAAAGAAGTCTGCCACCTGATAAGGCTGTGGAATCAAAACTGCACGGACCCCCAGGGAGGGAAGAAACAATACGGAGGTGTTGTGGTCTTGCCTCGCTAGCAGGGTCCTTCCAAGCAGACAAACAAACAGTCCTGTGATTGTGAAACTTGCAAAAAGTCAGGAAAAGCATTGTTTGCCCAGAGTCCCAGCCATATAAAAAGAGACTTGGCAGCTGTGAGAGTTTGAGCAGGGATGGGAACGTGACCTGACCATCCTCTCCGGCTGGACCATGAGTATCCCCCCCCTCTCCTTTTCCTGGGATGATGGGTTAAGGTGACTCCTCGAGGTTGAGAGTCCTCTCACTAGGAGAGTGAACAAGCTAGCTTTCAAGTCGGGATAAGCAGTGCTTCCAATTAATAGTGCAGTAACCAACGGTTTGGGGTTATCCTTTCTAAATTAGTAATTGCATTATTTTAATGGATGTTACTAATCCAAGAACTTGTGTGAGAAAATAAACATATTTTTTATTATGTTACTCTCTCAGTCATTACTATTGAACCTTCATAGCGTGACAGCGCTGTCCTATGTGCAGATTGTGCTCAGTTGTGGTAAGGATCCCCTCTGAGCAGGGCAGGTACAAAGCCTTTTCCATGTGCCTCCCTCACCTGGCCGTGGTCTCCCTGTTTCTCAGCACTGTCATCTTTGCCTACCTAAAGCCTCCATCCATTTCCTCCCCAGCTCTGGATCTGCTAGTGGCTGTTCTGTACACAGTGGTGCCTCCAGCAGTGAACCCCCTCATCTACAGCATGAGGAACAAGGAGCTCCAGGATGCAGTGAGCAAACTGTTTCAGCTGGTACTAATTCAGCAGCAATGAGCTGACCATCTGTCCTCACAAGCAACTCCCAGGTTATCTCAGTTTATCTCCAGTAACTCTTGTACTTTGGGCATTCTCCCTGTAATAGCCATGTTTGTACACAAACGTCTGAATTCATCCCACTTCTCCAGAGGCGCAAAGCCCATCCGTCTGACCCAGAGGACTTCTGCAAAGCTGCTGATCACTGTGTCAGAGCTGGCCTCCCAAGTAACATCACTGTAATAAAAGGGGATCTCCTTAGTACTGTGCCTGAAGGTTGGGCTCTTCTTCCCAAGCTGGAGCCAAGAATGTGCTCAGGGAATTGTCCCCCAAAAGGCCCTGCTGCTGTGCCTGTGTTTTCCATGGGCTAAGGGGCATCAGGTCTTTTGGGTGATGTGTGAGGGAATGAGGGCTGGATTCAGCTGTCACTTGTGGGTGCCCAGTGTCCCTGGAGAGGGTGAGTGGTCAAGAGGTCTCTGCCAGGTACTGTCCCACCTATTAGAGGGCTGGTGATGGATGCCAATCCTTCTGGAAGGGAGTATGGAGCCACCAGAAGAGCAGAGAGGATCTCCAGGGACAGCACATTCCTGGGACGGGCAGTGAGTGGAGCCTCCCAAAACCAAGTGGAGTCACCCAAAGCAAAGGGCTAAACCAAGGAATGCACCAAATAAGGGCTCTGCAATCTCAGGAGAGGCAGTGGGCTGGGTCTATGACAGCCCTGAGCCCTTGGAAATGCCCTGTGATTGCTCCAAGCATCCTCCACAGCCACAGACCCTGGGGAGGGCATTGTCAGGTGCCGTGATGCTGGACTAGCTGGGCCTGCCCTGACCAGCACAAACAGTGAGGCCCCACAGCCCGCTCGCCCTGCAGAGCAGCACCGCCAGCTCGGAGCCCTGCAGGGAGCACAGGTGCAGGAGAGGTGCAGGAATGGACGTCTAGGCCAGAATGGACACACCGATCTGGGGAAAGGCCCTCTGGAGAGCAGGGACACCTCTGGAGAAGAGCAAAGGCGCAACTGTGTGCTTGTGGGGAGGAATAAATGAAAACCTGTTTCTGTGTGTGTCAGCTCAGGGCAGGCTGCTCTGTCACTGGAGCTGCCTGAGGAGCCCCGGGGCCAGGACTCTTGTGCTGTGCTGGGCAGAGGGGCTGCCCAGAGGGGCTGCAGGCAGCCAGGGTAAGGATCTCCTGGTCAGGAGAGCAGTGGAGACATGGAGTGAGTGGCCTGCATTTCCTTGTGCCATTGCTGGCCCCCAGCCCCCCCCCCCCGGGGGCTGATGGGGAGGCTGACACCGCTCTCTGCCCCCCAGGACATGCTGTGCCCTTCAGAGGGGCTGGGGCTGTGGGGTGAGTGCCCAGAACTCTGCAGTCCCCTGCGGTGGGCACTGCTGTGGGGCCACCCCAGCCTGGGCTGCTCTGCTGGGTGGTCTGGGGAGAGGGCAGGGGAGGTGGGGAGAGTCGGGGAGGGTCTGGGCTGAGCTGGAAAGAACCCAGGAGAGGAAAAATGCCAGCAGGCAGCTACTGTGTGTGAACGGCAGTGTGGGAGCACACGGCCATGTGCTTGCAGGGCAAATGCAGGTCTCCTGGGAAAGGCACCAGGACATGGAGGGTGCAGAAGAGAAGAGCCCAGGTTGTTCCCTCTGTTGCATGGACACACTGGGGAAGCTGCCCCATGGCCATCGTCCCAGACCAGCCCCTCACATCACCCCTTTCCAGCACTGGCTGCTCACAACAGCTGTGGGGTGCTCCATGGCCAGCTCCGTCCTCCTCCAGGTCTCCGTATCCAGACACAGGAGAAAAGGCCAGCCTTGCATGGCCTCTCTTCTGCACCACACCCCAGCACATCCCGCAGCACGGCTGTCTGCTAACACCCCCATAACTGGGAGGCCTCAGGCAGAGCTTCCCCTGGAAAGCTGAGGCAAAAAAGACATTTAATGCCCCAGCACTTTCCATGTCCAAGGTCTCTGGTGCCAGCTCCAGCTGAGCTCTGCCTTTCCTCACTCCATCCCTGCGTGCACAGACAAGGTCTTGATGTTCCCCCTGGGCAGCCTGTCACCCTTCCACCCTTGTGCACTTCCTGCCCGGCACCCTGAGCACTGGTGCTGCACCAGGGCAGAGATGGAGGATCACATGGACCGACTCCACAGGGAGCTCCCCAGGGAAAAGCTGCGCCCAGAGCCAGCCTCAGACGCAGACCCAGCGTGACAAAGGGGAGCTGCCCTGTCCGCAGCAACCCTGGTGGTGCCAGCCCCACCTCAGACCACTCCTGAAAGGCTCCAGCACAGCCCTTGAGGGAGCTGGAGCTGCCTCTCCTCACTGTGCATCGTAAAACCTGACCCAAGTGGCTGCCCTCACTTTTTCATCCAGCTAAGACTCTGCGTGCAGCGTTAGCTGAGTAGGGGTCCAAATCTGAAGCTGTCCTTACTCATTTGCATTGGCTGTCAGGCAAGCGTTGCTATGGATATATGGTCATCTTTTGCACCTAAAACCCTCTCTGGGTGCTGCTCGGGTCCCAGCATCCCTTTCTAAGGCTTTCTTGACTGTAGTGTGGAGGCAGGTTTGAGGTCGAGATGGGGAGTCAGGTCAGCAGGATGGGGACAGGGACAGGTCCGGATGTGGGAGGTGCAGGGCCAGGCACAGGCATGTCCACAGCATAACTCAGGCAAGGCTCCAGCCTGTGATTCTTCCCTGAGGGTGCAGGAATCACTCTCCAGTGACCCTTCCCTGCACCTCCTGGCTCCCCACTGCCTTTCCTGAGACTGCAGAGCCCTCCTTTCCCCATGCATAACTGCATTTAGTGCTCTACCTTCTGGTGACTCCACTGTGGACTGTCCCTCACTTTGTGAGGCTCCACTCACTGCCCACACCAGGCACACGCTGTCCCTGGAGATCCCCTGAGCTCTCCTGGGGGCTCAGATTCCCCTCCAGAAGGATGGGCATCTCTCATCAGCACTGTCACCTGTGGGACAACCCCAGGCAGGAAATTCAGAAACCATTCACCAGCTCCACTGGCACTGCTCACCAACAGATGAACCCTGCATCCAGCCCTCAGTCCCTAACACATCACATGGAAACTCTGAACTTGTCTCCCACATCCCTTGGAGGTCACAAGCAGAGCAGCAGGCCCTTCTATCGTGAAATTTCTTTGGGCGTATTTTTGACTGCAGCTTCTGAAGAAAGGCCAGACTTCAGGCACATGTTGGAGGGGATCCCCTTTTATTATAGCAATGTTCTTGTGCAGGCCAGGTCTGCCCTAAATGCACCCAATGCCTGGTCCTGCCTGAGCTCACAGGAATGCACAGGGAAGCACAAACCTACCACCAGCACGTTACAAGAGCACTGAGCACTGAGGCCATACACATGCATCAGAGCAAGGCAGGGCAGTGTGGAAATGAGGAGAAAAGCCCTGACAAGAGAAAGTCCTGTTGCTGTTGGTGGACAAGAAAGCTGCAGCCCCCGAGTGAAGGCTGCAGTGAGGAATTGCCTGCTGTGGCAATGGGGGAATGGTCCTGAGGAGCAGAGGGTCTGTCCCCACAGACTTCGTCCAAACTCTCCTCTTTTCCACTTTTGCTCTGCTTGGAGTGTTGGAAGGCTGTAGAGATAAGGGACCAGCCCATGGTGACAGCCGGCTGCCACCCTCACAGGAGAGGGGTGTGAGATCACACCTTGACTGTGGCCACAGGAGCTGAGCTCTCCTAGTGGACACAGGACCCATGGTCTCCCCACGCTTCTGCTTGTCTGAGCCTGACTCTGTGCCCCTGAGCTCCCTTAGTGTCGGCGCCAAAAGAGACACTGCAAAGTGACACGTGACACAAGTGGCACAAAGCAAAATATGTTTTCTTTTAGGAGAATGTAACAGAGAAAAGTAAGTAGGAAAGAAAGATATGAGCAACACATAGGTATGTTGCCAAATACCCTGGGAATGAGGAGCAGATGCACATGGGACACTTACTGGTGCTGATATTGTACCTACTGAACCAGTTTCCTCAGTGCGTCTTTGAGCTCCTTGTTCCTCATGCTGTAGATGAGAGGGTTCACTGTTGGAGGCACCACCGAGTACAGAACAGCCACTACCAGATCCAGAGCTGAGGAGGACAGGGAAGGGGGCTTCAGGCAGGCAAACATGGCCGTGCTGATAAACAGGGAGACCACGGCCAGGTGAGGGAGGCACATGGAAAAGGCTTTGTGTCGTCCCTGCTCAGAGGGGATCCTCAGCACAGCAGAGAAGATCTGCACATAGGACAGCACAATGAAAACGAAACACGCAAACATTAAACAGACAGTAACCACAAGAAGCCGAGCTTCCCTGAGGTAGGAGTCAGAGCAGGCGAGCTTGAAGATCTCAGGAGCTTCACAGAAAAACTGGTCCACCACATTGCCTTGGCAGAGTGGTATTGAAAATGTGTTAGCAGTGTGCAGCACAGCATTGAAGTAACCACTGGCCCAGGCAGCTGCTGCCATTTTGACACAAGCTCTGCTGCCCATGATGGTCCCATAGTGCAGGGGCTTGCAGATGGCAACGTAGCGGTCATAGGACATGACAGTGAGAAGAGAATACTCAGCCAAAACGAAAAAAAAAAGAAAAAGAGCTGGAAAACACATCCCAAATAGGAAATGGCCCTGGTGTCCCACAGAGAATTGGCCATGGATTTGGAGACAACAACGGAGATGGTGCCAATGTCGAAGAGGGAGAGGTTGAGGAGGAAGAAGTACATGGGGGTGTGGAGGCGGTGGTCGCAGGCTACGGCTGTGATGATGAGGCCATTGCCCAGGAGGGCAGCCAGGTAGATGCCCAGGAAGAGTGAGAAGTGCAAGAGCTGCAGCTCCCGTGTGTCTGCAAATGCCAGGAGGAGGAACTCATTCACTGAGCTGCTGTTGGACATTTGCTCCTTTGGAGCACAGGGGGGACTGTCTGATGAAGAAGAGACATTGACAAGTTAGGGCAGACTTCTCTGAGCAAAAATTTCTCTTAGCCTCCCCTCAAACACACACACGTTACTTCTCCCCATCTCAGCAGCACCATCCTTGAGCTCCGTGGCTTGACCTCTGGTTTGTGCTGGCTGAGTTTGCTGTGAGGAGCAGGGACCTCTGCCTGTGGGCTCCGGAGGAGTCAGCCCTGACCTACAGCACTGCGGACATGGGAACAGGAGTGACTACACTGTTATATTCCCAGTTCCAGTCAGAGTTAATCCACTCATAATGCTGCAGGGTTTTTCAGCATCTTCACTCCCAGTTCCACATAATGTGGATTCATGAATAGTTTTAAGGCTTCTTTGCTTTTCTTTAGCTGACCCTGTCACACCTGAGGAGGATTCTTGGAGGTAGAAATCCTCAGCATTGCTGCTGCGCTCAGAGTGAGCAGCTGTGATTCTGGAGAGGCAAAAGGATTCACTCTGGCTTGAGTGCAGAGGGAGCAGAGCTGGCCTGTCCATCTGCCTTGTTCCCAGCTGCCCTGTGCTCGCGCTGCGGAGGTGGAGGACAGTTGCACTCGTGTTACCCAAAAAAGAAGACACCGCAGAGAGCGGAGGAATGCACTTGCAAGGTGCCCATCAGCACTCTTTCTGAGGGGATGTGAAGCAGGTCTCAGCCCTCCCCTTCTAGACAGCAACACACCAGGCTCCTTCCAGCTGCCCACATCCAGTCACCCAGCAGCATGTCCATGACCTCAGTAGCTAGTTGGCTTCTTCCTGGGGCACCTAGATAACATGCAGCTGCAATGGGAGAGCTGTGTCCTTGTGGAGGGCAGCTTGCAGCCCAGCCAGACACCCCAGGGAAATAGCTGAATGTCCTAAGGATGGGGTGTCCTGACCAGAGACCTGGCTGATTCCCACACCCCCACACTGCATTGCCTGGACACCCACAGATTAGAGGGGTGCTTGGGCACCTCACTGTCAAGGACACGTCTGCATGGCAGGACCCACAGGATCAGTGTCTGAACTGCTTCAGAAAGCCCCCTGCCCAGAGAGTCCAAGGGGGAAGCACAAGGGCAGCATGGACAGGTGGGAAACATGGAGCAATACCGTGATATTTGTGGAGAGGGAGGCAGGGCCAGGGAGGGACAGAGGGGCACTCACAAGTGTGTCCTCTCCTGGATGTCCGGCTGCTGAGGAAAAGACAACTCCTGCCCTGGCCCCCACAGCCTTGAGAGCAGAGGGCTGTGCTGGCTGGGAGAGGAGAGGAGGCCTTGGAGTTGACAGTTTCCTCTCACACTCTGACCATGACTCTGCTGCCTGGAGCCGTCCCTGCAGGGAGCTGTTTCTCTCCCCCACGTCTCTCCCCTCTCAGTGCTCACAGACACCATCCCACCCGCTGGGTGCTCAGCTCTGCCCTGCAGAAACCTCGCAGGTGCAGGAGGCTGCCCAGGGGCACCTCAGTGTCTGCAGGTGCTTTGGAGCAGGTGAGAGAAACCTTGCTGAGGCTGGAAAGGTGATGCTGGCTCTGCTCTTAGGCTGAGGGGTGGATGAAGGCATTTGCTGAGTCCCTCCCAGAACTTATCCTCTCTCAGTGTCACTGTTTTGGAGCCTCCATCCTCTGTCTAAACCTGACAGATCCAATCCCATTTCACTCCACCCAAACAGAAAAGAACTGAAAAAACAGGCTCATGAAAGCTCCTTCTCTTCCAGGTATCCCCTGCCTTGGCATTCCTGTTGAAAAGTCTCCTCCGGATATGTTGCCCAGCCCTGACCCACGCAGCAGCCTCTCAATGGGAGAAAGTACCTGCCCTGACGGGGATCTCTACTCCCACCCAGAGCTTCTCCCCTGCAGCGTTGTGGGGATCTCCCTGGGTAGGCTGAGTGCTGACCATTGCAGGCAGCAGAGTCACTGCCCTGGGCACACAGCACCCTGGGGCACAGCAACACTGCTCTGAAGTACAGTCCATGCAGACCTGTGTGCACACCCAGGCTTCACACCCCTGCAGCCCTCCCTGGAAGAAAGGAGCAGGATGCCCTGTCCCTGTGACGCTGTGGCAGGGAATCCCTGCTCTGAAGCATCTCCTCCTCCTCCTCTGCAAAGAAGAAGCTGGGAGAATGATCCTTAAAAAACTGCCATGGGGTAGGATAGGTTTAGAAGACCCCTCCAGGAACCACAGCAGCATTGCCCTGCAGCCAGAGACTTACTGTGTGCAAGGCTGTGAAGATTTCTCCCACAAGGAGCTCTCCTCTGTCCTCACACTCCACACTGATTTCCACTTCTCATCTCATGTCAGCAGCAGCAGCAGGCAGTGCCCAGAGCCCTGCTGCTCTTTGCAGAGGAGCTGCTCCTGCACACAGCTGCCTCTGGGCAGTGCTGCCAGGTTGCCATGAGCTCCCTCCAACCCTGGAGCCTGGCCGTGCTCAGGAGCAGGGGCCCAGCTGAAGGCATGAATTTCTCTGTCCCTTGTGCTGCCTCCTCCTGGGAAATGTTCCCTGAAGTAGATTGAAATAATCAGTATTGTCCTTTTCTAAAGAGTGCAGAGAGACTGATTCCAACATTGCAGTTTATTTCATCAGAGGATGACTATCTATGATAGGTGGAAATGTTCCACTCTGGAAGCCCCGATTCTCTTCTCTTAACAAGGCAGGATACCTAGAGGGGAAAAGAGGGGAGCTCATGGACACATGGTTCAGGGGTTGATTCACATCAGTTAATCTGGGCATCTCATGCCTGTTTAGAAGCCCCTGGGCTGGAGTGGGATTCAGATCCCTCCCGTGAACTCCACAAACTCACAGGAGGTGAAAATAAAAGTGGGCACAACACAGAGGTCTGCATGGGAGCTCCTTGTCTAAGCTGCCATTGTAATCACTGGAGATGGAGGGTGGGAGTCAGTTGCTTACACACAAACACCTGGGGACAGTTGAAGAGACAGAGTTAGTCCCAGGCATGTGCCAATCTCTGCTTGCTCTGATGGAGCGACTATGAGACTCACATCCTTCTGGAGCATCAGATGGGGGCCAGGTGGGGAATTTCCTTGGCCATCTCAAATTACACTAGATGCCTACTACAACTAGAGTCCCACTCACTAGGAAGCTGAGACAGATGAAGATCCCCATGTTAAAAACAGCTAATGTAATTCAGTGCAGAGCCTTGATTTAATGACACAGAAATAGGCTGGCAGGGCCATTTCAGGTGCCTGGGGTGTCCAGCACAAACACGTCTCTAGCAGATACAGCATGGGACCTACAGGAAAACCATGCCCCTTTGGAGTGGTTGCTGGGCAAGTACTGCAGGGCATCTTGGGTTTTCTACAAGTGTCCAAACAAATGAATCCCATACTGCCTTTAGGGAAAGTCCATCCCGTCTATATCCATGTGTGCTGCATAAATGGGATGCACATCTCAGCAACGTCTCTGCTCTAGACTCTGCACTCTCAAACCCTCCTCGCTCTCCTCCTCCTGAACCTCTTCTCATTCCGCTGGATAATATGAACAGGGACTAGGTAATGATGACCTCAGGGTGGCTGGATCACAGGCTGCGCAGGCCCAGGGACTTCTTCACTGGCACCTTGTCCTGCCTGGAGACTGGTTCAAGAAGTCTGTCACAGGTGAAACGGTGCTGCAAAGTCAGCTCGGGCAGCCAAACCCTCTCCTGGCATTCCTGCTCAGCCCAGCTCTGTTTCTCCCTGGCCTTGGTCACTGCAGGCTTTGATCTCTTAGTGGGAACCTCCTTTCACCATTACATTGCCACCTGCTATCCATGACAGACTGTCACCATGTGCTAACAAAGCCTTTGCATACGTAAGATCCTTGGTTACAGGTTTTCCTGTGACAAATCTTTGGTTGACACCACAGCTGAGGTGCTGAAGCGAAAATGTATGCAAACATATGCAGCCTCAGGTGCAGGCAGGAGCAAATGGAGATGCACAGGTTGTCACAGCAGTGCCACATGGTTGGAATAACTGAGATGTGCTGGGACCACTCGCATAATGGAGTCCTACAATGGCAGGGTGCAAGTTCGTCAGGAGAGACGATCCTGATGCTTTCTTTTATCTAGAATTTCAAAAAGAGAGGAACTGATTGGGGGTGGGATAGTCAGTGTCATACTTTCCTACAGTGACCATGAAAAAGTAGAGTCCCAGATCCTGAGCAGAATGAGGAAGGGCAGTAGTGGAGCACAGACCCTGGACTTCAGAGGAACAGGCTTTGGCCTGTTGAGGGAACTGGTGGGGATCCCATGGCAGGCAGTTATGAAGGGACCAGCAGCTCAGGAAAGCTGGCAGGTCTTTAAAGACAGCACCTGCCAAGCACAAAAATGATTCATCCTGATACTCAGTAAAACTTGCTGACATCTCAAGTGGTCGGCTTGGCTACAGTGGGAGCGAGGACTGAGCAATAAGGCAGCATATTGGAAGCAGGAGGGGGGAGAGGCTGCAATGGAGAAATTCAGAAACATTGCCCAGCAAAGAAGGGATGGTGTTAGGGAATCCAAAGCTCCCCTAGGACTGTCACTTGCAGGGAACATCAAGAGCTTGAAGAAGAGCTGCTACGGCTTCAGCTACAGTAGAAGAATAAAAAGGAAAATGTTGGCTCATTGCTGGATCGGGCAGGGAATCTAGTAACAGCAGACACAGGTAGGACTGAGGAGCTCAGTGCCTTCTTGGCTTCAGTCTTTGCCAACACACTCTCCTAGGCTGTTGTGCCTAGAGTCAGGACTTCAGAGGGGGGGAAAAAAAACCCAAAACAACCAACGGTGAGTGATGACTGAGTGAGGGATGACTTGCATGAACTCAACCCATACAAGTCTATGAGACTGGATGGGCTGCATCACAAGACACAGAGGGCTGGCCACTATCGCACTGTAACAAGGCCATTCTCTATCATCTTTGAAAGGTTGTGGAGATCAGGGGAGGTTCCAGTGACCAGAAGAAGGAATATGTTGTGCCCGTCTTCAAAAAAGGCCACAAGGACAACCCAGGGAGCTGCAGGCCATTCAGCCTCACTTTGGTGGGGAGTGTTTCATGGAGTGAATCCTCTCGCATCACACTCCTGGGCACGTGGAGGAGAAGAAGGTGCCTGGGAGCAGTCAGCATGGATTTACTGAACATAAATCATTCCTGAGCAACCTGATTGCCTTCATGGTAAAAGGCCCGTACCTGTGGAGGAGGAGAGTAGTGGATGTCATTTGCCATGATTTTAGTAAGGTGTTTGACACTGTCTCCAACAATATCCTTCTATACAATTAAGGCATTACAGTAGGCTGGGTAGACAACTGGTTGGATAAAAAGCTCGTTGGATGATCAAGCTCAGAGGGCTTTTGTGAATGGGTTGTGCTTTACCTGTAAGCCAGTGACAAGAGGAGTATGCAGGGCTCTATACAGGGCCTTGCACGGTTTAATACATTCATCAGTGACCTGGAGGACACAACTCTCATCACATCTGCAGATGGCACCTAATCAGAAGAACAGTCATAAGGTTTGAAAGGCCCTGTGATTGCTCAGAGCATCATCCATGACAACAGTCCCCTTGGTAGGGGTTGTCAGGTGCAATGATGCCTGTCCAGCTGGATCTGCTTCCCACCCTGACCACCACGGACAGTGTGGAGTCACCCCAAACCCCATTGCCCCACAGCCACTCACTCTGCAGAGCAGCACTGCCAGCTCGGGGCCCTGTGGGGAGGATGGAGGAGGGTCCAGGAATGGCCGGGCAGGCCAGCATTGATGCACCCACCTGGGGAAAGGCCCTTGGGGGAGCAAGGACGCACCTAGAGAAGAGGAAAGGAGCAAGTGTGTGCTGGCAAGGAGGGGTAAATGAGAAAGAGAAACCTGTTTCTCTGTATGTCAACTAAGGGCAGGCTGCTGTGTGCCGGGGGCAGCAGGAGCTGCCGGAGGAGCCCCAGGGCAGGGACTCTTGTGCTGTCCTGGAGAGAGGGGCTGGCATGGGGGTCTGCAGGCAGCCTGGAGGTAGGGAATCTGCTGGACACCAGAACAAGGTACACGGAGTGACGCTGTCCTCTGTGTCCTTGTGCCACTGGGGCCAGTTCCAGCTTGGAGGCCGATGGGATGGCTGACACACACACCTCTGTCCCCCCCAGAGCTGCTGTGTCTGCCGGGGGGCTGTGGCTGTGGAGTGAGTGCCCAGAGCTCTGCAGGCCCTGCAGCAGGCACTGCTGGGGGCCACCACCATCCTGGGCTGCTCTGCTGGATGAGCCGGGGAGAAGGCAGGGGAGGTGGGGAGAGCTGGGGAGGGTCTGGTCTGGTCTGGAAAGGGCCCAAGAGAGGAAAGCGCCAATGTCAGCTCAGCTGTGTGAATGCGCAGGGTGAGGACACACACATTGGTGAGTTTGTGGTGCAGAGCCAGGTGTCGTGGAGGGGAACCAAGACATGCCAGGTGCAGAAGAGAGGAGGCCTCTCTGTGGCCTTGGTTGCAGGGACCGACCGCAGAGGTGACCCTGGGCGTTCGTCACAGACCAGCCTCTCACATCGACCATTTCCAGCCCTGGCCGCACACCCCAGGTTTCTGCAGTTTGCTGCATGTCCAGCTCCTTCCTGCTGGACTCAATGACTGCATTGAGGGGAACAGCCAGCGCTGCCGGGCCTCCTTCCGGGTCCAGACCCCGGCAGACCCCAGGGGATGGCTGTGTGCTAACCCCCGTGTGGGACACAGCTAGGGAAGGGCTGGGGCCAGGCACTGGGGGAGGCTGGGAAAGCAGGAGGGCTGTGGGTGTATGGGGCATCGAGGGATGTCACGGGGACCATGCCAGGGGGTCATTTCCCCATCCCTGAACGCACCTTGCCCTGTGTGATGCCTGCACAGTGGGGCTGTGGGAATGTGTGCGGGAGCAGGGACAGGGCACAGATGGAAGCCACGATGCTCCTCACCGCTCCACTGCAGAAGAGAAACTCCCAGGAGAGCTCTCCCAGCCCTGCCCCATGAGCTCTTGTGCCTGCTCCAGCCAGGCCAGAGCAGAGGCTGAGGACCAAGAGGTCCCTCAGGCAAAATGGGGGCCAGCCTTGTGGAGCTGGCCCTGAGCACCTCAGGACAGGCAGAGTGCCCTCCTCGTATGTCCCCATCCTGCTGGAAGGGTGCCACAGGCACCATGGAAATGGCCTGTTTTTTGCCTGGTGTCAGTGCGGGACTTCCACATGTGAGATGAACATGACAGCTGCTGCCCTGTAGAAATACCAGCCACCGCCCCTCGCTGAAGTCCCCACTGTTCCCTGCCCCTGCCCTGCTAACCTGCCACCACCCCCTGTGCTGCCTCATCTCCCATCCCCTCTCCCCACACTGCGGGGACCAGCGATGCAGCAGGACCTGGCACAGCCCTGCAGCCACTGCCTGGCCCCCGGCCCTCCCCAGCTCCTCCTCAAACATGACATCCATCTTCAAAAAGGACAAGAAAGAGGATGTGGGGAAGGACCTGGGCAATCATGGTGGATATCAAGTTGACAAGAAGTCAGCAAGGTGCTCTTGTAGCAAAGATGGCCACTGTTACCCTGGCTTGTATTAGCAAGAGCGCAGGCAGCAGGGCAAGTGTGGTGGGACACTGGAAATATCCTGTCAGCCTTGACCAAAAAGGGTCAAAATAAAGAAAAGGCAGAACTGGCAGACTACCCATGTTGGAGACAGTGGAAAGATTAACCTAGGTACTGCAGACATTTTAAAACAACCCCCCCAAAATGGCATTTCTGCCAGTGGCCAAGTGGCTGGAACCAGATGTGCCCAGACTTTCTCATGGGGGAGAGCTCCAGGGGGACTTCTGATTTACTCTGCCTCTAATAGCATGGCCAAGAATAGGATTATGCAGGGATAGAACATGTTTTTGCTAGTCCAACTTTTTAATTAAAGCATTAGGGCTCATGCTCAAGCACACCAATGTGGGGGGCATTGGCTTTTCATTGGCTTCCGTGGCTGCAGGATGCAGCCTGAGTTTGGTCTGAAAGAGAAAAGATTGGGACTGAATGTCCTGAGGGTGGCTATAAACTGATGCTTTTCCTGCTCTTCTGTGATACTTCCTCTAGTCACACCTCAGTCTACCCTGAACTCTATTTTTCCCCTTGCATAATAGATCAGGACTGTGGAGATAGAGCTGAATCCAAGCAACTGCCACGCTGATAATCTGGGCAGCCTGGGAAGCCCCCTGAGAAAGGAAATGTGTGTATGAGACCTCACAGCAAAGGCCTGGATAAACCAAGTGTCAGTGACCCTCCTGAGGTGCCAAGGATCCCAAGCCCTGAGCCACAGGGCTTCATACAGCCTCCTCTGCTCGTGCCAGGGGCTCATGACACACCTCACAGAGTAAGATAAATGTCTGTGGGAGAGGTGGAGAAAGAAAGCAGAAATGAATCAAAAGAGGGAGAATTCAGGCCAGGAGTCCCACCGGTAAACATCTCCAAATACAGGTGGATTTACCCCCTCTCTCGCAAGGCCATTTCTTCCATGACCAGCAGTACCTTGGGGAAGGAGGGTTTTTTCCTGACATCCCTTCATGGGATGGAGGGCAGCATGATTTGGGAGACCCCTTCCATCCAAGGGGGAGTTTCTGGGCACTCAGGCAAAGATTTCAGCCTGGGACCTTCAAGTCCAGGGTGACTGAAGACTACAGGATGCCTCCAATGTGTGGCTCACAAGGGACCTGAGTCACATCACAGCCACCATTGGAAAACACTCAGAAGCAGATCCCATAACATCTGGCCTGAATGCGACCTGCAGTATTTCCCTAGCTTTCTCTGGGCACCTAAAACTTTCTTTTTAGCTCCTCAGCCCAGGGGAGCAGTCTCAGTTCCTGGAGTGCTGGGGAAGGCACCAGTGACTGCCAGCCCTGTTGCTACACCCAGAATTTCATTGTGTTGAACTAAAACAAGTCCCCAGGGTGCTGCCTGCAGCCGATTGGATGGGCACAGATGGGACCTGGCCATTCCTGTTCCTCCAAAGCATGTTGCTTGAGGAAGTGCTGGAAGAAGAGGCCTGGTGGGATCCTCCTGGCACTGCTCTGCCTGGGACTGTGATCACCCCCTGCAGTTCCTAGGCCAGGCGCTTGTGGACAAGCAGGCAGCAGTGCTTACGGGAGTCCATCAGGATCATGCCCTCCAGTTGGGCAGGGAGACCTCAGGCTCTTGTCAGGCTGTAGCAGAGCAGCTGGTCACTCAGAGAACTGGGGGGAGGAGGGACAGGTCCCATGGCTCGTGAGGTGAAGGTGCTGAGGTGTGCCTGGGGCCAGGGCACTGCTACCTCCTAGGCCCTCTGCCAGCTCCTGGGAAGCCACTGCAGAAGCAAGCCAGTCCCAGAGCACAACTTTCCCCACGTTCCTGGGAGCCAGTGACAGGGTCACTTCTGTGTGAGAACATGACCAGGAGCAGGGCCATGGCGGGGGTTTGTGCTTGTCAGGTCCCTTCTGCCTGAGTGCTGATAGGCCAGCAGCAGGCATATGAGTGGGGTAGGTGCTTTTGAGATCCCTTCTGCCTGAGTGCTGATAGGCCAGGAGCAGGCACATGGCTTCAATTCTGGCTGTGAGGTCACTTACTCCTCTGCACCTGACAGGCCAACAGGAGGCTCTTGGCTCATGCAGGTTCTTGTAATGCCACCAGAGTCTCTGGTGGTGATAGAACAGAAACAGGCACATGGCTGGTATGTTCACTGTGAGGTCCCTTCTGCCTGGGTACCTGATAGGCCAAAAGTGGGGACAAGGCTCTGATGCTGATGGTGAGGTCACTTCCTTCTCCATAAGTTATGTGTCATCAGCAGGCTCTCGGTTGCTGTAGGTTCAGGTAAAGTCACCTCTGTCTCTGCTGCTGATAGGCCAGAATCGTGTTTATGGCTTCAGTGTGGATTGTGAGGTCCCTTCTGCCTGAGTCCCAGATAGGCCAGCAGCAGTTTCTATTTCTGTGTCATTAGATCAAGTGTCTGCACTGGACTACAACAGCTGTTTGTAACATTGGGATCTTCATCTGTCTCAGCTTCCTAGTGAGTGGGGCTCTAGTTGTAGTGGGCATCTAGTGTCCTTTCAGCTGGCCAAGGAAATATCCCACTTGGCCCCCACCTGATGCTCCAGAAGGATGTGGGTCTCACAGTCGCTCCACCAGAGTAAGCAGACACTGGCACATGCCTGGGACCACCTCTGTCTCTTCAACTGTCACCAGTTGTCACCAGGTAACTGACTCCCACCCTCCATCTCCAGTGATTATAATGGGAGCTTAGACAAGGAGCTCATACCTGTGTTGTGCTCACTTCAGTTTTCGCAAGGAGAATCCCACCTCCAGTGTTTTTGTGGAGTTCCTGGGAAGGATCTGCATCCCACTGCATCCCAGGGGCTTCTAAATGGGCATGAGATGCTCAGACTGACTCATCTGAATGAAGACTTGAACCATGAGAAAATGAGCTTCCTTCTTGTCCTCTTCTAGGTGTCCTGCCCAGTTAAGACATGGGAATATGGCTTTCCAGGGTGGGACATTTCCACCCCTCATAGATAACCATCCTCTGATGAAACAAGTGACAATGCTGTAACCGGTCTCTGCATTGTTTAGAGAGGGAGCAAAGGTGATTATTTTGGTTTACCCCAGTGAATGTCTCCCAGGAGGAGGCAGCACACGGGACAGAGAAAATCAGGACTTCAGCTGGGCCACTATTGCCGAGCAGGGCCAGGCTCCTGGGATGGTAGGAGCTCATGGCAACCTGACAGCACTGCCCAGAGGCAGCTGTGTGCAGGAGCAGCTCCTCTGCAAAGAGCAGCAGGGCTGTGGGCGCTGCCTGCTGCTGCTGACATGAGATGAGAGAAGGCAGAAAGAAGTGAAAGGCAGTGTGGAGTGGGAGGATGGCTGACAGTTCATTGTGGGAGAAATCATAACAGCCCTGAACACGGTAAGTCTCTGGCTGCGGGGCAATGCTACTGAGGTTCCTGGAGGGCTCTTCTCAACCTATTCTATCCCATCACTCATAAGTTTTCTACGGATCGCTCTCCCAGCTTCTCCAGTGTTGGGGAGGAGGAGATGCTTCAGAGCAGGGATTCCCTGCCACACCATCCCAGGGACAGGGCATGCTGCTACCTTCTCCCAAGGACAGCTGCAGGGCTGTGAAGCTGGGACGAGCATACAGGTCTGCCCAGGGCTGTGATTCAGAGCCGTGTCCTTGCACCACAGAGGAAGGTGAAAAAAGGGTACTTGAAAGGGAAGGAGTTTTCCTTGCAGGGCTTTCAATTTCCTAATTTGGGCAGGGAGGAAAAAGGAAAGAGTTTGCTGGTTTGTCAAGGGACTGGGACTCACAAACCTTCCCTCTCAGAGTTCAATAGATCTGTGAGAAAGGTCAGCAAACCCCTTCAACCCCACCTCCACCTACAGCAACACCAGCATCACCTGCATGGCTTCCTCAGGGTTTATGTGACCTGCTGCTTAGGACCTGCAAGCACAGAGATGCCCCTGCCCAGGTCTCAGTCCCGAAAGATTTCTGCAGGGCAGAAGTGAGCACACAGAGGGTGGGATAGGGTCTGTGAGCACCGACAGGGAAACAATGTTGGGACAGAGAAAGCTCCAGGTGTCAGGGACAGGTCCAGGGAGCAAAAATGGGCAGGGAAGGAGAGGGAATTGCTAACAGAATCATCATGGGATGATGGATTTGGGCAAGTCACAGTCAGTCCCTCCAAAGCAGACACTTTCCTCTGAGCAAGCTCCCCCTGTGTCTCCTCTCCCACCTAGTAGAGCCTCGGCCCTGACAGCCACAGGGTCCAGGGCATGAGCCGCCTCCTCTGCAGCCAGACCTCCAGCAGAGGAGAGGGGCCTCTCTCTCCTGTTATGGGCCCAGTTCATGCTGCCTGACAAAGGGGCTGAGAGTGACTGCCTTGCAAATGATGCTGTCTGTGAGGTGGCATGCCCAGGTGGGTAAGATGAGGGCTTTCCCGAGTGCCCGTCTGTCAGGATCATGGTGTTGCTCCTTGTTTCCCCTCCTCTCCCTGATGCTCCTGTTCTCTCGGGCTCCCTGGTGTTCAGGGTTTTCAGCTGCAGTTCAGATCCCGACACTGCAAGTTGTGCAACAGAGGGGTCTGCTTGGGAATGAGATTTTCCCAGCCCCTTTCTAACCTGTGTGGCTCCAAGAAATGCTGTCCGTGGGGTTCGGAAATGAGCTGACTCTCCCTTAAGGAGAGCCCATCTTCAGGCCTTAATGTCCTTTGACCATTTCCCTGTCATGTCCTGCCAGACTTTGAGCCGCCCTCCAGAAGGGCACCGCTGCCTCACAGCATCTCTGTGATGTCCAAGAGACCCGTGAGGAACCTGCAGAGATGCTGAGAGTATGGAAATGGTGCTGGGAAACTGCATATTGCAGCTGAAAATGCCCTGTGTGTCCTTGGCTAGAAGGGGAGTGTAGAGACCTCGCTCTGGTGCCCTGAGAAAGGGAGAGGTGCTTGGAGAGGTGCGGTTTTGAAACTGGACTCGTCTGCTCTCAGCAGGGGCTGGTTTCTTTTTAGGGCAACATATGGGAGTGATCATCCCCCAGCTCCAAGAGGTGCGAGCAAGGGACAGCTGGGAACAAGGCTAATAGACAGACAAGCTGTCCTCACTCTGCACCAAGGGACAGGGAATCCATTTTTCTCAGGATTCACAGTAGAAATGCTGAGAATTTCTGCCTTTGAGGGTCACTCCCCAGGGGTGACAGGGGCATCTCAAAGAAAATAAACACTGCTAAAAAAATCCTGTGAACTCTGTTCCTCAGCCCTCATTCTTTAGAAGTGGTGGTGCAGATGCTGTAAAGCCCTTCCACATGCCCAGTGGATTTCACCTGAGAGGAACTGTGACTGTCCGAACTAGTCACCCCCATTCCCATGTATCCCACCACTCTACAGCTGGACTGACTCCTGTGGAGCTCATGGGCAGAAGTCCCTGCTCCTCGTAACACACTCCGCCAGTGCAAAGTAGAGCTCAAGCAAGGGAGCTGCACACAGATCCTCTCCATAAAGAGAGAGGCAAAGTGGGGGGGGTTGCATTAGAACTGGAACATTTTGGGGATTTTTTACTTGAAAAGTCTCTTCTAACCTCTCAATGTCTTTTCTTCTTTGGACAGTCCCCCATGCCTGGAGAGAGCGGAATGTCCAACGGCAGCTCCCTCAACGAGTTCCTCCTCCTGCCATTTGCAGACACACGGGAGCTGCAGCTCTTGCACTTCTCGCTCTTCCTGGGCATCTACCTGGCTGCCCTCCTGGGCAACGGCCTCATCATCACAGCTGTAGCCTGTGACCACCGCCTCCACACCCCCATGTACTTCTTCCTCCTCAACCTCTCTGTTCTGGACCTCGGCTCCATCTCCACCACTGTCCCCAAATCCATGGCCAATTCTGTCTGGAACACCAGGGCCATTTCCTACTCAGGATGTGCTGCCCAGGTATTCCTGTTTGTCTTCTTGTTTACAGGAGAGTTTTCCCTTCTCACAGTCATGGCCTATGACCGCTATGTTGCCATCTGCAAACCCCTGCACTACGGGACCATCATGGGCAGCAGAGCTTGTGTCAAAATGGCAGCAGCTGCCTGGGCCAGTGGTTTTCTGTATTCATTGGTGCACACTGCTCACACATTTTCCATACCACTCTGCAAAGGCAATGTTGTGGAGCAGTTCTTCTGTGAAATTCCCCAGATCCTCAAACTCTCCTGCGCAGACTCCTACCTCAGGGAAACTGGGCTTCTTGTGATTGGTGCCTGTTTATTCTCTGGGTGTTTCATTTTCATTGTGCTGTCCTATGTGCAGATCTTCACTGCTGTGCTGAGGATCCCCTCGGAACAGGGCCGGCACAAAGCCTTTTCCATGTGCCTGCCTCACCTGGCTGTGGTCTCCCTGTGTATCAGCAAAGTCCTTTTTGCCTACCTGAAGCCCCCCTCCCTCTCCTCCCCAGCTCTGGATCTGGTGGTGACTGTTCTGTACGCAGTGGTGCCTCCAACAGTGAACCCTCTCATCTACAGCATGAGGAACAAGGAGCTCAAAGATGCCCTGAGGAAAGTGATTTCATGGACTTTTTTCAGCAGTGTTAAAATTGCCTTTGCTCTCCACAATTGAATACCAGTGTATCCCAACCAGCCCTGAGCTTTCTTTGTTCATTTTATTTCTATTATTACTACTACTATTATTATTATGATTATTATTGTTATTATTATTATTATTTGTTATCATGTTGCTGCACAAATGCTTGGATTCATTCCATTTTTCCTGAGATTGCTCTGTCTCACCTGGTACCCGCATCAAATTGTGTCTAACGCTGCATCAGAACTGACTCCCACACAGTATCTCTGTAATAAAGTAGGTTATTCCTGGTGCAGTGCCTGAAGGCTGGGCTTTTCTTCCAAAGCTGGTGTCAGGAATAGGCCTAAGGAATTGCATATCAAAAGGGCCTGCTGGGCAGGGTTGTCCATGGATTTAGAAGCAAAAAGCTCATAATCATGTTATGATCTCTTAGAGACCAAGGGCTGGATTTAGGACTCGCCCATCACTGTCCAGTAGCAGTGGAGATGACGAATTGTCAATGATGATGTACAAACCCAGGGCCATTCCACATGTTAAAGCACAGTGTCAGATGCCCGTTGTTATGGAGGGGAAGCCGGAGGTGCCAGGAGAGCTCCGGGAATATCCTCGGACAATGTGTGCCTGAGGTGGGCATTGAGTGGAGCCTCACAAAGGGAGAAGTCCTTCAAGGTGGAGTCACCTGAAGGTAAAGTGCTAAACCCAGGTATCCGTGGTCAAAGGAGGAGTCTGCCATCCCAGCAGAGGCAGTGGGGACCCATCCGTCATGGGGAGGGGAGGCTGGAGAGCGATTCATGTTGTCAGTGTGATACCAGGGGCAAGATGTAGAGGCACACCTGGACTCAACTAGTACCCTTGGAAATGCTCCATAGTACCTCCAAGCACCTGCCACATCTGCAGTCCCTGGAGGGATTAGAGGCCCTGATCCCCATTTGGCTGGGTCTGCTTCCCACCCTGACCAGCATGGCCAGTGCAGAGTGACCCTCTGGCCCTGTGGCCCCACAGCCCGCACACACTGCAGAGCAGCACCATCAGCTCGGGGCCCCAAATGTCACCCCCAGACAAGGCTGCAGGCCCAGCTGGGGGATTGGATGTCCAGCTGTGAGCCCTGGCAGGATGAGCCCTCTCCTGGGTCCTCTGTAGGGCTAGCAGGAAGCATGCAGAGGAGGTCTGAGGCCATCTACTGGGCCTGTAGACCATCCTCCTCCCATGGAGGCCCTCAAGCAAGATGCCTCAGTACAAAGATGCAACCCAGCTTGTTGTTGCATGAACAGAGAGGAGAAACTGCCCCACGAAACTCCTCACACAACCAGCCCCTCATACCAGCCATTTCCAGCACTGGCCATTCCCCATGGTGCTGGTGAGGGGTGATCTTGGAATGTGACCAGCTCCATCTGCCTGCTGGGCTCAGCAGCTGGGTGGGGGGAATGTCCAGCCCTGCCTGGCCTCTCTGCAGGCTCTGACCCCAGCAGACCCCAGAGCATGGCCTTCTGCTAACCCTGGGGAGACAGTGCTGGGCCTGAACAGGTGCTGGGGACTGGTGGAGAGGCTGCTGGGCAGGAGGGCCTTGCGGGATGGGGCACTGAGGTCTGTCATGGGGATCATGCTGGGGAGATGTTTCCCCACCCCTGTCTGCACCCTTTCCTATGCAGTGCCTGTACAGTGAGGCAGTGGGACCTTGGGGCCATGTGCAGGGCAGCAGGGCTGGGCCAGTGCAAAGGTGGGGTGCAGATGGGAGTCATGACACTCTGGGAAGCTCTCAACGGTCATGGAGGGGACTCACTGCTGCTAGCAGGGTCAGGGGTCTCTCAGGGGCTGCAGCCACCAGCACTGCTTGCCAGAACTCCACACCCATGACAGGTGGTTGGTGCCCAGCATTACAGCTCATGGTGCCACCTCTCCTGTGTCACCATCATCTCTCAGGATCACTGCTGGGCCCATCACTCTCTGCCTGGTTGTAGAGAGTTGCTGCTGGAGGTCTACTCTTCTCACACCTGCTACTGCTGGCTCTGCCCTGGTATCGGCCCACAGGCTCTGCCCTGGGTCATGTTATGTCTCCATATGCTCTCCTCTGAGACCATGTAGGGACCTGCAGCACATAGCTCTGCTTGGAGATGGCTACCACAGCTTGCCTGAGTGGTCCCAGGAGATCGCAGCAAGGTTGTGCTTGGAGGTGAGGCTGTGATGGTCCTTGGTCAAAGTAGAGGGGATGGTCTGGCTGGGGGCCAAGGGGAGGAAAGGACAAGAGACAACAAGGAGAAGATGCAGGAAGGGAAATTTCAAATGAGTTTAAGGAAAAAATAAAGAAACAACCATGGTAGCTGAGCAGCACTGGGGCAGGGGCCAGGAGATCTTTAAAATCTCTCCTGGAGAAGGCACTTACCAACCTGATCTAACTGTAAACTCAGCCCAGCCCAGAGCAGGTCATGGTCCTTCAGATCTCCAGTGGTCCCTCCCAACCCAAATCCTCTAGGAGGAAGGGGCTGGAAAGCGGAGTCCTGGGCAGGGGACACTGTTGTGGGGTTGAGGCCTTGCTGCCATTTGTGCGGCCTGGTCAGCCCTGACCTCACAGTTACACAGTGAGTGAGTTCATCCTCCAAAGGAGTCTCTGCTCCATGGGCAACAGGAGTCAAACCAGTGCAGGGAGAGTGAAGAAAAGTTCTCAGGAACATGCCAGGCATTCAGCCCCTTCGCCTGCTGAGGTGTCCCCAGAATGGTGCTTTGCCTCCTGGGTCTGAAGGGCTGAGAAATCTTTAGAGCCAGAGCAGACTGGAGTCCCACCTCCTGGGCTCATGGGTTACAGGGCATCAGCAGGGCTGTACTGGCTGCAGGGAGGGAATCAGTGCCCAGGGCATGAGCAGATCCCGCTCTGCCCTCCCCTCTCTCTTCACACCCCAGAACAGAGATCCTGTTTCCCATGTTGGCCCTCCCTGCTGGGCTGTATTCCCAGCCGGAGGGGATGCAGGCTTCCCACTGGGGAAATGCAGGAGAGCCCAGTGTCATCTAGAGGAGCAGGGTCCCACCACAGCTGCTGGGTGGCCAGGGCTGCAGGCTGCAGACACCACTCTGTTCCCTGCACACCTCCTGCATGGGGCTGCAGGGTGCCCAGCAAGAAGACAAGCATGCCTGGGGTGGTCTGGTGCCATTGGGGTGGTGGCCTTTGGACCAGCCTCTGTCTGTAAGGGACTCAGGAGCTTCTCTGCCTCCATGTTAGTGGCAAAGTTAGTGTCCCAGCTTGTTCTCTCTGGGGAGCTGAGGATTTAATTCTCTGGAGAAAGCAAAAAAGAAACGCTTTTTTACATGGGACTTATACCACCCTGTAAACCCTCTACTGTCTTCTCCTGCTCTATCACCCCAGAAATTCTTTGGCAGGGACATTTTTTGGTTTCTGACCCTGTTTTGAGCAGCAGGTTGCACTACAGGCCTCCTGTGGTCCCTTCAGCCTAAATAATCCTAAAATTATCCCAAATTATCCTAAAAGCCTATGATCTCAAGCCCCATTTCAAGCACAGGGCAAATGTCTCTGGGACAGAAGTCACTTGTGCTTTATGTGACCATTTAAAAGCAGGTGGGTGAACACCTCCCCCCCCTTCCTTCTTCACTGTAAGGGCAGCCTGGAAGGCACTGCCTCGGGCATATCTACATTACCCCTGAAGTTCTTTGCATCCACCTTTAACCACATACAAGTCCATTGCCTGGATCCCCTCAGTGGTGAGGGGAGAAATGCAGGCTTTTCTGCAGGGTGAGTTCTCTACCTCTGTAGTTGCACCTCTAGGTAGATGGTGGCATCCTGCCCTTTCTTTCTTGCCTGAAGCTCAGCCTGGATGGGGATGTGAATGTGGAGGCTGGCAGTCACTGCGGTGACCATGAGATGGTGGAGAGGTAGGAGGAATGACAGAATCACTGCCCTGGGCTGCAGCAGAGAGGATTTCATCTTGTTCAGGATCTGCTTGTCAGGATCCCACAGGTGACTGTCCTGGAGGGCAAAGGAGCCATGGAGCTCTCTTGGATCATCAGGGACAATGTCCTCAAAGCACAGGAACACTCTAGTCTGCAGGGAAGTCCATCAGGGCCTGGCCTGAGGCTGGCGTGGATGAGCAGGGACTTTGTGATTTAGGACTTGAAAAGGCAGAAGGAAGTGCCCAGAGGGCTGGAAGGGGAATGGGCCACCCAGGAAGAAGACAGAGCCATTGTGTGTGGTGGAAGGGATGGAGTTAGGCAAGCCAAAGCTTAGCTGGAGCTGGAGCTGGGCCTTCAACTGGGAAGGGATGGGGAGGGCAATCAGAAGGGCTTCTGTAAGTACATGGGCAGCACAAGGCAGGCAGCCAAGGACAATGTGGTCTCCCTGCTCAGTGGAGCAGGAGACCTAGTGACAAAGACAGGGGAAAGGCTGAGGAGCTCATTGCCTCTTTTACCTTGTCTTTTACTGGTATTGTCTACTGCCAGGCCTCCCTGGCCCACAACTCCTTTGGCAGCTTCTGTGTTAGCAGAGCCTCACCCATGGCAGAGGAAGATGCAGCTGGGGAGGAACTTTGCCCAGTGGGCACACACAAGTCCATGGAACCAGATGGGAAGCACCCCAGGGTGCAGGGAGAGGTGGCTGGAATCACTGCAACGCTGCAGTTGGTCATCTTTTAAAGGTCAGGGTAATCAGGGAGGTTCCTGATGACTGGGAAAAGGCAGACATTGCACCCATTTTCCAGAAGGACAAGAGGGAGGAGCTGGGCAACAACAGGCTGGTCCTCTTCATCTCAGTCCCTGGGAAGGTGATGGAGCAAATCCTCCTGGAAACCATCTCCAAGCCTATGAAGGACAAGGCCTGGAAGAGGCAGCATGCGTTGACCAAGGGGAAATGGAAAGCATGCCTGACCAACCCCATTGCCTTCTGCCATCAGATGAATGGCTTTGTGCGCAAGGGGAAAGCAGGGCATTTTGTGAAGCTTCAGTTTAGCAAGGCCTTTGACACAGTCCCCCAGAGTCTCCTTAGAGGCAAATTGTTGAGATCTGCCCGTGATCAATGGACCATGGGGAAGGTGGAAGATTGTCTGGACCATCAGGCTGAAATGCTGTGATCAGTGGTACAAGTTCCAAGTGGCAGCTGGTTACTAGCGGCATCCCTCAGTGATCAACATGTGGGGCAGCACTGTTTAACATCTTGATGAATGGCCTGCACAGTGGATGGAGCACACTCTCAGCACCTTTGTGGCCAATGCATAACTGGGGAGAGCCCCTGGGCAACCTCATCTAGATCCCTCTGCATTGACCAGGGAGGCTGGGACTAGATGACATCCAGAGGTCTCATCCACCCTAAGTGCTGTGACTCAGTGAATGGTCCGCTGGAGAGCTCTGTAAAGAGAGAAGAGGCTGAGGAAGAAGAAAGGAGAGAGAGGCAGAAGAAGAGATCTGAAACATGTCCATTTAAAGTTTCTCCATGCAGAGTAAATGCCAGCAAATGTATTTTGATGAAGAATGCATCTCTCTCTATGTATTTTAACACTCGCATAGACAGACTAATTCCTGTAGTGCATGAACATGGTGCTGCCAATGCATAGGAAAGAAAAAAATATTTGGCAATGGTAAAAACTGTGTGAAGTTTTGGAAATGAGGATTTTTTTGTCAATTACTGCACTGAAGATGTTTTAGAGACTCCTTTAAAACACTGCTTTAACATGGATATTTTGAGATTTGTGCAAATTTGACCACCCAAAAACAGATCATTTCCTTGAAGCTGGTCACTCTGCTTCCTAACCAGTCGAGAGAGCCTGACACCTCAGTGTGCCGTGCTCTGTGCAAAGAGTGAGGGGTGGCACGGACAGCCATGTGCAGGGGGTGGTCTTCTGAGCTCCGGGCTCTCCGTGGGAAGCAAAAATATCCTGCTTAGTGGTTTAGGCCTGATTATAACAGAAAAGTTTAGAAGATGACATCAAAAATTACACAAGAAAGAAATTAAGACAAAGATTGAAAGCAAATAAATGCTTTGTTATACCTTCCGGCTTTTCAATTTTTTGTGCTCTTATTGTCTTTCTTGATTTGTTCTGTTTCAGTAGACTAGTGTTCTGGGGAGATTATGCAATATCTTTTTGTCTGAAAAGGAAAGAGATTTTCAGAACTGGGGTGGGATGCAGTCACAGGGTCATGGGTGGCTGGTGCCATTGCAGGTGCCCTGGTCCCCTCTGCTCAGCCTCCCTCTGCAGCTCTGAGGGGCTCTGGTCTCCCGCAGGTGCCCTGTGAGAGCTGCCAGGCCCAGGCAGGTGCCTCAGAGACACTGGGGCCTCTCCAAGTGCCACTGAGTGCTTGTGGTTGGACACCTGAGGTCTGCCTGGAAACGTGAAGAACTGTTTTCAACATTTCAAAAATATGAGCACACTGTCATCATTTTGAATGATTGGCTAATTTTAATGTCAATGTTTTCCTTTGATGAAATAGTGGGAATCTTCAGGAAGGGTATTAATCTGGGGAGAAGAAATATCGATCTGCCCTTGACCTTGTGTTACCACTGCTCTGTCTATTAGGCTGTTGATGTAGTCTCAGTAATCTTTCAAGTTTTTCCACATGTCTTGATTAAATTAATCATTTCTAAAGTCATATTTGAATCAGACTCTATGGGCTTTTGCTCTTTCCATAGTTTCCCAGTCTTCCTCCTCCCCTTACTCTTTATCATTCAGGTACATCTCAGCTCTCCAGGTGCTGCTCTGAGCTGCTGGGAGTCTGAAGCTTGCCTTGTCTTTCAGCAGTCTCATTGTCTCTTCAGCCAGCTCCTTTGTTGTGTTTCTTGTCTATCCTTTCCTATCTATCTGTCAAGAACATTTCAAGGAAGGTTATGTCTTGTGGGCAGTGGATCTCACGGGAGGCAGCTTGGACTAAACATACAGTTGAGGAGTGTCTTGTATCTTTTATTCAACTCTTCCAAATATTATTTTTCTTTGTTTGCTATTAAGACAAGATCTTCTGTGTCTGTTTGCAGCTAGTTCTCTAAGGAAAGCAGGTGGGAATTGGTGCACCTGAGCTGTAACATTCAGCTGCAGCCTTGAGTGGCAAAAGGTTAGATTTGAACAAGAGTGATCGAAGTCCCCAGTGGCTGATGAGGGAACTGTCAGTGCTGGGTAGCTGGGGAGGAAGGTTCTCCATACAGGTCTCCTATCAAAAATACTGCTTTGCCTACAGGTCCAGACTTCATTAGGAGACACTGTGGGTCAGTATGAATTAGAGAATATGGGTATCGCTTATTCTGAAAACTGAAGAATAAAGAAAGCTTAAGAAGCAGACATCTTTCTTTTTCAGGTGCTCATTGAAATCTGCCCAATGTCAATACACTCCTGCAAACTTTCCAATTAGCCACAGCACAAGAATTGACAAACTGAAAAAAATTATAGGAAGAGGCATGGCTCCTTAGGGGCTTTTGCATTTTAATGACCCCTCGGGTGTCTTTGGTGCTGAGCCCATGAACCTCCAATGCTGAGAAGGAGCTGAAGCAACCTCTCAAGAAGTTAAAGTCAGAAGAAAATCCCAAGTTTCCTGGAGAGTTAACAGGTCCCACTGAGGGCCATTATCAACAAAGTCTCGCCAGGGGCTGATTAGAGCAGAAAATTGGTGGCCCTGATTGCAGGGAGGCAAAGGCAATGTGCAGGTGGCTGTGATGCCAAGTCAACCTTGCTGTGTGTTATCAAGCAGAGTGACCAGGCACTGACAGCCAGCTGCTGGGAAGGGTGATCCTTTCCCTCACATGTTGCTCAGGGCTCTTCCTGGGGGCAGTGTGTGGGTGGGGATGCCCAAGGCCGAGTGCAGGACCATGATATGGCACCTCTTGGGCTCCCAAGGGTCAAGGAGGTGGCAAGGCCACAGTGCTTTATGGAAACAACGTCTTCTTGTGGGCCTTGGTGGCAGAGACTCCAGCCATAGCCAACAGGACAAAGGCCTATCTGTGTTGGGAGCTTTCAGCCTTGGCAGTGTCCTTGGCCATCTCCACCACAGGCGTCCTGTCCTTTCCCACACCTGTGCCTGTTTCCCTGCAGCCTGTACACACCCAAGCTGCTTCCCCACCTTGCTCTCACCCCACGATCTCCCCACCTCTCCTGTCATCTTCCTGTCCTCACCTGTTTTTCCTTGAAACACCAAGCCAGGGGCTGATCACAGACTCGCTCTGGGTGACCTCTAGCACCACAGCACTACCCTTCGAGTGACATTTGCTTTTCCTAATGTCACAGCTAAACCCCACAAGCTGCTCTTGGTGGCTTTTTCTCCTTCTCATGCTGGTTCCCACTACCAAGAGAAGCTCCACTATTTCTGAAACCACCCTTCAAGCAGTCACAGGCTCCTACTCGACTGCCCTTTGCCTCCACGTCAGCAGCATAAAGAAGCCCAGGTCCCTCAATCTCTCATGAATGGGATTATTCCCACCTAGGCACAGGACTTGACACTTCTCTTGTAAATCTTCATAAGGTATCTGTTGTGTGAATCACCCGAGTTTCTCAAGACCATTCTGGACTGAAGCTCCTCTGTGTCCAAACAAAACAAGACAAAAACAAACAAACAAACAAAAACAGTGCCAATGGGTTAAGAGTTGGCAGTGGTGGGCTGTAGGAGAAGGGATCAGGATGGTAAAAGAGACAGACTTACAAGGGGGGAAAGAAAAAAGAAAAAGGTAATTAAAAGTGAAGGAAAGGATTGATCAGGGCTGTCTTGGGGGTTCCTGCCAAGAAGCCCTGCATCTGAACAATTCTGGCTGGAGGAGGACAAGAAAGCTGGCCTGCTTCCACTGTCACAGGGCACCTGTGTGCTTTCCCTGACATCAACAAAAGAGGATCGAGAGCTGGAAGACTCACAGACACCTTCAGGGTGGAAGTGACCTCAGGAGGTCTCTAGGCCAATCTGCTTGCTCCCAGCAGGGTCAGCTGTGGGATCAGAGCAGGTTACTCTGGGCTTCATCCAGTCTGGTCTTGGATACCTCGAAGGGAGGAGACTGCACAGCCTCTCTGGGCAACCACTTCCAATGCTTTTCCTTATGTCTCCTGCACGAACATCTCTTCTTTCAACTTATACCCCTTGTCTCTTGTCCTCCCACCATGCACCCTGGTGAAGAGCCTGGCTCCATCTTCTTGATGACCTCCTTGTAGCCATTGGAAGGCTGCTATGAGATCCCTCCAAAGCCATCTCTTCCACAACTTGAACAAGCCCCATTTCCTCACAGAGCAAGTGCTCCAACTCCTGAACTATTGTGAGGGCCCTCAGCCAAATTTGCTCCCAGTTATCAATCTCTGTCTTGTTCTGGGAACTCAAACCTGGATGCAGTTTTCTAGATGTGCTCTAATGAATACTGACTAGAGGGTGATCATCATTTCCCTTGACCTCCTGGCTGTGCTCCTGGTCACACAGCCCATGACGCTTCTGGCCTTCTTTGCTGCCTGGGAATGCTGCTGACTCATGTTTTGCCTCCTGTCCCCCAGCACCCTCACGTCCTTTTCCACATAGCTGTTCCCCAGGCAGTCAGGCCCCAGCCTCTAACACTGCAGGGTGTTGGTTTACCCCAGGTGCAAGCCCTGGCATTTGTCCTTGTTGAATTTCATGAGGTTCCTGACAGCCCATTCCTCCTGCCTGTCTCGGTCCCTCTCAAAGGCAGCCCTCAAGCATAGGACTGGACACACACCCCCCGCCTTGAGTTAGGCGTCTTCTACAAGCATGATGAGTGTTGTGTCCCCTGTGTAACTAATACAGGTGATAAACAGGACAAGTTCCTGTAGAGACGCTCGGGTGCTCCACTTCTCCCAGGCCTCCGGGAAGAGTACTTACTACCCGTTCACCACTGCCCTCTGAACCTGATCATCCAACAAGTTCTTTAGCCAGCTGGTTGTCTACCCATCTAAGCAGTACAGTTCTAAATTGTATTCCACAAGAATATTGTGGGAGACAGTGTCAAACACCTTGCTCAAATCAAGTTGAAAGACATTTTCTGCTCTCCAACCACAAATAGAGCTCTTTAATCCTAGAAGGCAATCAGGTTGGTGAGACACAATTTACCCTGGGTAAATCCATGCTGACTCTTCCCTATCACCTTCTTCTCCCTCATGTGCCCAGAAGTGAGTGGACTCACTCCATGACACACTCCTCAACCAATTGAGGCTGAATGGCCTGTAGTTCCCTGGCGTGCCCTTTGGGCCTTTTTTGAAGATGGATGTAACGTTTGCCTTTCTGCAGTTAATGGGACCTCACCCCATCTCCACGACCTTTCAAGACGATAGAGGGTGGCCTTTCAATGACAGTGGCCAGCTCTTTCAGTGTCCTTGGATGCAGCTGTTCCAATGTACTTTTATGGGTTGAGTTCTTGCAAGTCTTCCCTCACTCAACCCTCATGCCCTGTTGGTGGCTTTTCTTCTCTGGAGTCCTGACTCTAGGCACAACAGCCCGGGAGACCTTGTTGGAGAAGACTGAAGCCAAAAAGGCACTGAGCTCCTCGGATCTACCTACCTCTGCTGTTACTGCCGCGTTCAGCAAAGAGCCAACATTTTCCTTTTTATTCTTTACTGTTACTGAAGCTGTAGCAGCTCTTCTTCATGCCTTTGATGTCCCCTGCAAGTGTCTACCCGCTGAGAGCTTTGGCTTCCCTAACACCACCCCTACTTCAGTGGACACAATTTTTGAATTACTCCTTTGCAGCATCTCTCTCCTTCCACTTCTTGAATGCTGCCTTATTGCCCTGGAGCTGAGTTGTGAGTTCCCATTTTAGCCTGGTTTCCCCTTCTCATGCTGTTTTCCACTACTGCCCTTTGCCGCCATTTTACCAGGCTGAAGAAACCCAGGTCCCTCAGCCTCTCCATACAGGCCATGTGCTTCAGGCTCCCAGCCCCATCTTGGCAGACCTCCTCTGGACCCTCTCCAGTTGCTCCCCATTCTTCCAGTACTGGGTAGACCACACTGGGACCCACTATTCCAGACGTGACCACACCAGTGCTGAGTCGAGGAGGATAATAATTCCACTTGTCTGGGTGGCCACACTCTTCCTGAAGCAGCCTCATATGCAGCTGGCCTCATTTGCAGTGAGCGTGCACCACTGGCTCATATAGCATCCCTCATAACATCCAGGCCCTTCTCCTCAGGGTCACTCCTCTGACCGTCAGGTGCCAGCCTCTCCTGACGCATGGGCTGTTCTGTCCCCTGATGCAGGACCTGCCGCTTCTCCTTGTACAACAGCATGAGGTTTCTGTTGGCCAAATCCCCAACTTTCTCAAGGCCCCTCTGGACTGAAGCTCCCTTGTGTCAGCTGTAAATGAGTGTGTGCAGATGGCTCATCCTGTCTTGCGGTTCCTCTGACAGGATAACAGCAGGAGGACCTGCAGGACACTGCGCATAATAAGAGGAGGTAGTAGTTTAAAGGGACTGCTGGAAAAGGTAGGAAACACCATGGAAACATCTCAGAGAAGCCAAATGAATGTACAATGGCAGCAAAACAAGGGTCAATGGGGAAAGGCTGACTGCATGGGAGGGGATCAGGATGGTAAAAGAGAAGAACTTGGGAGGTGGAAAAGAGGGAAAAATGCCATGAAAGGTGAAGTAAAGAAAAATCAAGGCTATTTGGGGGTCCCTGCCAAGCAGTCCTGAATCTGAATGACTCTGAATGGAGCAGGACAGGAAACATGCAGTTGTTTTGGTCATACTTGTGTCTGACAAACTTCCATGGTCTCATGGAAGCTGAATATTTTCAAAATAGGTCAAAAAGAGAAGACACAGTGTGGAAGGAAATGCAGAATCATTCCGGCTGGGAAGCACCTCAGGATATCCCTAGCCCAACCTCCTTCCCACAGCAGGGTCAGCTATGAGGTCCAGATTTCTCAGGGCTTTACTCAATGAGGACTTGAAAACCTCTGAGGATGGAGATGGCACAACCTCTCCGGGCAACCTGCCCCAATGCTTGACTGTCTGGATGGGTCAAACGTTCTTTCTTATCCCCAGCCTGACATCTCTTGTTTCAGCTAACACCCACTGGCCTTCACCCTCGCATCATGCACAATGGTGAAGAGGCAGGCTCCATCTTCTTGGTGACATCCTGGTAGGTATGGGGAGGCTGTTATTAGGTCTGCCCAAAGCCTTCCCTTCTCCAGGCTGAACAAACTCAGCTCCCTCAGCCTCGCATAGTGACAAAGTCAACGTTACCTATGTGTGCCTAGGAGGTTTAAAGCTCTTCCAGTCCTTCTGGATTTTTTTGCACCCTCTAAAGACCTCAGGCACATTAGAGTGCCATCACCCTCATGCCATGACTTTTTGTTTGTGTCATACTCATTTGGTATCATGTTGTACAGGTGTTGTAGGCTGTGAGGAGGGCCCACTCTGGACAAGAAGTCGCTCACAATTAACCCTTGACCTGAGAACCTTTCAGGCCCAAGAGGCAACCTCCCACCACTAGGAGGGCCTGGCTCTGGGAATACCATGTCAGGTGCTAAGCCACGTGCAGAAAAGGAATTGCTGCCTGCAAGAATTGCAGTGGCTCAGAAGGCACGTTGAGAGGTTTCTAGTCCAACCTCCTGCTCACATGGGGATCAACACTGAATTCACACCAAGTTCCTTCACGTGGCTTCCTGGTAAAGCATGACCCATTCAAAAAAACCCTCTGAGCTCGATCATCCAACCAGTCTTTTACCCACTCGGTGGTCTACCCATCTTATCGTAATGCCTAATTGTATTCAAGAATATTCAAAAAGACAGTGTCCAACACCTTGCTAAAATCTGGGTAAATGACACCCAGCACTTTCTGCTCCTCCACAAGTGCAGGCCTTTTATCACAGAAGGCAGTCAGGTGGGTCAGGAATGATTTACCTTCAGTAACTCCATGCTGACTGTTCCCAGGCACCTTCTTCATGTGCCCAGAAAGGTGATCAGAGAGGATTCACTCAGCGACACTCTCCTCACCAATATGAGGCTGAATGGCCTGCAGCTCTCCAGGTTGTCCTTGTGGCCTTTTTTGAAGTTGGGCACAACATATTCCTTCTTGTGCTCATTCGGACCTCCCCTGATCTCCACAACCTTTCAAAGATGACAGAGAGCAGCCTTGCTGTCACAGCAGCCAGCTCTCTGCATGTCCATGGATGCCAGACATCCAAGCCCATAGACTTCTATGGGTTGAGTTCTAGAGACTTAGACACTGCGGGTTGATTTTCTCCTCAGGAGTCCAGGTACAACAGGTCAGGAGACCTTGTGGGTGAAGATGGAAGCCAGGAAGGACTTGACTTCCCCAGACCTATCTACATCCACTTTTGCTAGAATCCCTGCCCCATTCAGCAGTGAGCCCACATTTCCTTGTTTATTCCTTTACTGTCACTGAAGCAGTAGCAGCTCTTCTTCCTGTCCTTCACATCCCCTGCAAGTGTCTCTATGCCAGGGGAGCTTTGGCTTCCTTAACACCATCCTGACTTTGCTGGACAATATTTCTAAATTCCTCCTTTGCAGTCTCGCCCCTCTTCCCCTTTCCGTATGCTGCCTGATTGCCCTGGAGCTCACGTGGGAGTTCCCTGTTTAGCCAATCTGGTGTCCAGAGATGGCTACTGATTTTACAAACTGTTCATCATGGAGCATTCTTGTGCTTAACGGGTGCTGTCCTTAAAGGCCTGCGGGCTTTGCTGAGCTCCTCTGCCCTTCAGAGCTGCCTCCCTTGGTCCATGCCATGGAAGAGCTCCATACATGCAAGCTACCCCTTCACACATAGGACATCCCCCTCCTCATCTTGCCTGGTGGTCTCTCCTGACGAACTTGCACCCTGCCATTGAAGGACCCCAGTCACGCGAGTGATCCCACCACACCTTAGTTATTCCAACCATGTGGCACTCCTGTGACAGGCATCTTGTGCATCTCCATTTGCTCCTGCCTGCATCCCAGGCTGCATATGTTTGCATATATTTTGGCTTCAGCACCTCAGCTGTGGCATCAGCCGAAGATTTGTCACAGGGAAATGTGTTATCAAGGACCCAGCGTATGCAAAGGCTTTGATTGCAAGTAGTGACATACTGGCATGGATAGCAGGTGGCAGTGTAATGGTGAAAGGAGGTTCCCACTAAGAGAGCAAAGCCTGCAGAACCCAAGGCCAGGCAGAAACAGAGCTGGGCCTTGCAGGAATGGCAGGAGAGGGGTTGGCGACCCGAGTTGACTCTGCAGCACTGTTGTGCCTGTGACAGACTTCTTGAACCAATCTCCAGGCAGGACAAGGTGCCACTGAAAAAGTCCCTGTGCCTGGGCAGCCTGTGATCCAGCCACCCTGTGGACATTGTTAGCCTAGTTGCTGTTCATGTCATATTGGGGGGGTGAGAAGAGGTACAGGAAGAGGAGAGATAGAAGGGTTTCACAGTGGAGAGACTAGAGTGGAGACGTTGCTGTGATGTGCCTCTCCCGTTTATTAAGCATACTTGCATGCAGACAGTACCAACTTTCCCTAAAGGCAGTGGTGGGATTCATTTTTTTGTGCACAGGCAGGAAACCTGACATGCCCAGGGAGACTTGCCCAGCAAGCACTCCAAAGGGGCATGGTTTTCCATTAAGTCCCATGCTGTATCTACTAGAGACAGGTGGTTGTGCTGGACACCCCAGGCATCTAAAATGGCCCTGCCAGTCTATTTTATGTCATTAAATCAAATGTCTGCAATGAATTACAATAGTAGTTTTTAACATTGCGATCTTCATCTGTCTTAGCTTCCTAGTGAGTGGGGCTCTAGTTGTAGTGGGCATCTAGTGTCATTTCAGATGGCCAAGGAAATTCCCCACCTGGGCCCCAGCTCATGCTCCAGAAGGATGTGGGTCTCATAGTCGCTCCACCAGAGCAAGCAGACACTGGCACATGCCATGGAGCACCTCTGTCTCTTCAACTGTCACCAGGTGTTTGCATGTGACCAGCTGACTCCCACCCGACTCCCACCCTCCATCTCCAGTGATTACAATTGGAGCTTAGAGAAGGAGCTCCCACGCAGACACCTCCGTTGTGCTCACTTCAGTTTTGGCAAGGGGAATCCCACTTCTGGTGTGTTTGTGGGGTTCATGGGAGGGACCTGTATCCCACTCCAGCCCAGGGGCTTCTAAATCAGCATGAGATGCCCAGACTGACTCATCTGAATCAACACCTGAACCATGGGTAGATGAGCTCCCTTCTTGTTCCCATCTAGATGTCCTGCCTGGTTAAGAGATGGGAAAAGGGGCTTCCAGAGAGGGACATTTCCACCTTTCATAGATAGGCACCCTCTGACGAAATAAATTGCAATGCTGGAATCCATTTCTCTGCACGCTTTAGAAAAGGACAGTAGGTGATTATTTTAGTCTTTTCCAGTGAACTTTTCCCAGGAGGAGGCAGCACAAGGGACAGAGAAATTCACGTCTTCAGCTGGGCCCCTGCTCCTGAGCGGGGTCAGGCTCCTGGGATAGAGGAAGCTCATGGCAACCGAGAAGCGCTGCTGAGAGACAGCTGTGTCCAGCAGCAGCTCCTCTGCCAAGTGCAGCAGGGCTCTGGGCACTGCGTGCTGCTGCTGACATGAGATGAGAGAAGGCAGAGAGAAGTGAAAGGCAGTGTGGAGTGGGAGGACATAGGAGAGCTCATTGTGGGACAGCTCCCAACCTGGTAAGTCTGTGGCTGCGGGGCAATGCTACTGAGGTTCCTGGAGGAGTGTTCTGAACCCCGTCCATCCCATGGCTGATTGATAGTTTTTTTAAGGATCGGTCTCTCAGCTCTTCCAGTGCATAGAGGAGGAGATGCTTTAGAGCAGGGATTCCCTGCCACAGTGTTACAGGGACAGAACATCCTGCTCCATTCTCCCGGGGATGGCTGCAGCGATGTGAAGCCAGGGAGTGCACCCAGGTCTGCATAGTGCTGTGATTCAGAGCAGTGTCCCTGTGCCCCTGGGTGCTCTGTGCCCAGGGCAGTGACTCTGCCGCCTGTGAGGGTCAGTACTCAGCCTGCCTGGGGAGCTCCCAACAGCGCTACAGGGAGAAGCTCTGGGTGAGAGGGGTGACCCCAGCAGGGCAGGTTCATTCTCCTGCTGAGACGGTGCTGCGTGGGTCAGGGCTGCTCACAGCTCCAGCTCACCAGGAGGACATTTTGAGAGTGGAGATCTCAAGAGGACTTGTCTCTGCCTGGTGGGAATGGAAATGCAGCAGTCAGGTTTAAAAAAGGGGCTAAGATCTTCACCATCACACTGAAGGATGAATAGGTTTGCAAGTGCCTTCACCACTCCTCAGCCTACAGACAGCACTGAAATCACCTTGCCAGTCTCATCGGAGATTTTGTGGTCTGCTCTTTAACACCTGCAAACAGAGAAATGCTGCTGGGCAGTTTCCTGCTGCTTGGAGGTTTCTGTAGGGCAGAGCTGAGATGACAGTGGGTGGGATGGGACCTGTGTGGGGACAAAGGAAGAGCTCCCAGCAAGGACATCTCCAAGCAGCAGAGAGATGGTCAGAGAGTGAGAGGAAAGTGCTACCAGACACCTCATGTGAGGTTGGGGTGCAGGCAGTTCTCTGCCAGCTCCTGCAGTACAGATGCTTTCCCCTGAGGAAGCCCCCGTCATCCTTCCTCTGTCGCCCAGCAGAGGCATGGGGAATGAGCTGACTGTCCTTCAGGAGACTCCACCTTTAAGACACTTGACGCTCCATGGGGTGTGCTGCCAGGCTGTGCACTGCCCTGCAGAAGGGCACAGCTCTTCTGTAGGACATGTGTGATAGCTGAATGTGCCATGCAGAAGCCACAGAGGTGCTAAGGAAATGGAAGTGCTGCTGTGGGTGGCTGTATGTGGGCAGCTGAAATAAGCACTGTGTGTTTTTGGCTACAAAATGAGTGTTGAGAGCTGCCTCAGTGTCAGAGCCACATCGGCGTCCTTATTCTGATCATCGGAGCCATGTGCTATGTGCCACCCTCTCCATCACTCTTGGGACATCTGAACTGAGTGAGAGGTGAGTTTGGAGATCTGCGCTTTGCAAGTTGCCACCACTGTCAGCAGGGGCCAGTTTCCTTTAAGGGTAACTTGCAGTTGAGATTATCCTCTAACGGAGAGAGGTGCGTGCCCAAGGCAGCTGGGAATGGGACTGATGTGCAGACCAGTGTGCTGGCTCTGTCCTAGGGCACAGGGAGAGCTTTTGCCTCTCGGGACTCACTAGTCTTCACATGGAAAGCAATGGAAAGGTTGTATATTCCTACCCTGCAGAGCAGACAAACAAACAAGCCCCCCAAATGTGAAGCTGTTGCTTTTGTGGTCAAAATGCCTCAGAATTAGATGTGAAGATGTAAAATAAACTTTCTACATTATAGCACACCTGACTCTTCTGGAGCCTGTGGGCAGAGGTCCCTGCTCCTCATGGCACATGCAGTCAGCACAAACTGGAGCTCCAGACAGGGAGCTGAATGAAGGTCCTGCCGAGGAGAAAAGCAACATTTGTGTGTATGTTGGTGTGTGTGTCTGTGTGTGTGTTGGGGGTGTCTGTGAGAGAGGGAAAGAGCTTTGAAAAGAGAAGTCTCTGCTGACTTGTCACTGTCTTTTTCTCCTTTAACAATCCCAGGTGCCTGGAGGGAGCAAGATGTCCAACAACAACTCCCTCAATGAGTTCCTCCTCCTGCCATTTGCAGACACACGGGAGCTACAGCTCTTGCACTTCTTCCTCTTTCTGGGCATCTACCTGGCTGCCCTCCTGGGCAATGGCCTCATCATCACAGCCGTAGCCTGCGACCACCGCCTCCACACCCCCATGTACTTCTTCCTCCTCAACCTCTCCCTCCTTGACCTCGGCTCCATCTCCACCACTGTCCCCAAATCCATGGCCAATTCCCTGAGCAACACCAGGGCCATTTCCTATTCAGGATGTGCTGCTCAGGTCTTAAGTATTGCCATTTTCATTTCAGCCGAGTATTATCTTCTCACTGTCATGGCCTACGACCGCTACGTTGCCATCTGTAGACCGCTGCACTATGGCACCATCATGGGCAGCAGAGCTTGTGCCAAAATGGCAGCAGCTGCGTGGGGCAGTGGTTTTCTCCATGCTCTCCTTCACACTGGGAACACATTTTCAATACCACTCTGCCAAGGCAACACAGTGGACCAGTTCTTCTGTGAAATTCCCCAGATCCTCAAGCTCTCCTGCGCAGACTCCTACCTCAGGGAAGTAGGGCTTACTGTGGTTGGTGCATCTTTATTCCTTGGGTTTTTTGTTTTCATTGTGCTGTCCTATGTGCAGATCTTCACTGCTGTGCTGAGGATCCCCTCTGAGCAGGGACGACACAAAGCCTTTTCCATGTGCCTGCCTCACCTGGCCGTGGTTTCCCTGTTTGTCAGCACTGCATTTTTTGCTTACCTGAAGCCCCCTTCCCTCTCCTCCCCAGCTCTCGATCTGGTGGTGGCTGTTCTGTACGCGGTGGTGCCTCCAACAGTGAACCCCCTCATCTACAGCATGAGGAACAAGGAGCTCAAAGGTGCCCTGAGGAAAGTAATTTCATGGGCATTTTTCAGCAGTGGTAACATTGCCTTTGCTCTCCACAGTTGAATCCCAGTGTATCCCAAACAGCCCTGAGCTTTGTTTCCTCACTTTATTTTTACTATTATTATTATTACTATTGTTATTATTATTATTTGTTATGTTGCTACACAATTGCTTCAATTCATTCCACTTTTCCTGAGACTGCTCTGTCTCACCTGATACACACATAAAATTGTGTCTAATGCTTCGTCAGAGCTGACTCCAGCACAGTATCTCTGTAATAAAGTAGCTTCTACCCAGTGCAGTGCCTGAAGGCTGGGCTTTTCTTCCCAAGCTGGTGTCAAGAAGAGGCCTAAGGAATTGCATGTCAAAAGGGCCTGCTGGGCAGAGATGTCCACGGCTTTAGAAGTAAAAAGCTCATAACCATGTAATGATCTCTTAGAGACTGTGGCGGATGAATGGCACGGACTCAGGAGAGTTTGTGTCCTGAGACATTTATTGTTTATTTCTGAGCATATTTAAAAAGTTAGCTGCTTCAGTGGTTTCACAGACACACTTTGCTAGGCCAATCATCATGCAGATTATGTCACAGGTAGCCAATCATGGCACCGATCACGCACGCAGCGGTCATGCCTTGTACCTTGCTACTTGTTTAGCAAAGCTGTCTAGCCCTTAACCTTGGTTCCCACTGGCTTCTGCTAGTTTATCTGTACTTTCTCAGGATGTATCATTCCCAGCTGCACCGGTGTCCTTGGGTACGTTTGTCTGAGGCTCCTGTTGCTTGCTACTTGCAACTTTCCACCAGTTTAACCCTGTCATGACCCTCCACATCTCCCCCTTCTTTTACTAATTGAAGGGCTAAGGCTGTATGGATCTGCAGGGTCATGACTTGCTTCATACTCTGGTCAATCATTCTTCGCACACAGCTCAACAAGCATGGTACACAGATTAGTATTGCAACAAACATTAAAATTTACAATAAGTCCCAGAATCAGTATGCGTTTTAACCAAGGCCCTATAGCAAGCATATTCAACCAATCAAACAGTCCCCACAAGTTTTCACCATCGTCTTCTTGCAGTTGTTTTGTTAACTCCTTCAATTTTGCAATGCTTGTATGTACTGACTCAGAATGATCACTCAGGTTCATACAACACATTCCCTCAAAGTCCTGACAGCCATGGCCTTGGGCCAATGGCAAAAAGTCAATTGCAGCCCGATTTTGTAAGGTGGCGTATCTAATTGAATCTACGTCTGTTAATAAGGCGCTTAAAGCAGTACTAGTAGCATTTGCTTCTTTTGCAAGCCAGCATCCTAATCTGTTAAATTGTGATAAAGCATGAGCAGTCCCTATTCCTGCAAAAATACTACTCAAGATACGTTCTGCTGGATTCCAAAATTCTACATTACTATCGCAACCTGACGTAAAGCTGTGGGTGGACTGCTTTGTTCGAGTGTGGACAGTTCCATTAACTAAGAATTTTTTGGGATGAAACATCGTCAAAAGTCCAAAGATACATGGTCCCCCCACAGCTTTACCTGGTATGCCCTTCCAGGCTCTCTGACCACAAATTAAGAATATCTTAGCAGCCAACCCTATGGGTTGTGGTCCAGGTGTTATTTGACCTGAGGTGGTGTGATTACACCATACAGATGTATTGGCATAAATGCCTGAGGGAGATTCATCAACGTCACCCTCTTTGGTAGGTGCCCTTGCAGTATAATTTAGATAAAAGCAGACTGCAGCCTGTGTAATTCCCAATAAGTCAAGTTCTTGTGGCTGCAGTGGCAAGGCAGGAAAATTGTGTACATTGTGCATATTGTTATACCACGTGGAAATATTCCACTCCTCTGTCTCCATTCTGCATCGCACCACCATTTGGGCTGAAGTGTACCTGGCGCACTACAATTTGCTAACACAGTATCATTGTAAAGAGACCCCATGCGCTGTATATCAAGAGGAAGTCCGACCAAGCAAGTGTGGAAAGGGTCTGATGGCGTCGCCATTGATAATCAAGGTGTCCGTATTGGTTACATTCGCAAGAGTCACCCAGATGTTGCCACGTTTCCAGGTGCCTGGTCCGACGGGCGTGCTTGTTGTTCCGAGGATGAGGCAACATAAGGTCATACACATCGCGACGGCACCCATCGTAACTGAGTTCCTGTAGAAACACAAGCATTTCCCTTCCCCCAAGTTATCAGTTCCATTGGTCCCACCCATTGGCCGGAAACCAAGTCTTTGACCAAAACTGGGGGCTTCTGTATTCATCTTATGTCTGTGGCTTTCTGACGTTCGGAATTATTATGACCTGTTTCATCACAATTCAAAAAAATTAAGGACATATAGCGCTTTGTGTAGTCATTCTTGTGGGGTGAGCAGTGTCTCCCCCTTTTTTTTGTTTTTGTAGCATGTCTTTCAGGCTGCGGTGTGACTGCTCAACAATGGCTTGGCCAGTTGGGGAGCGGGGTATGCCTGTTACATGAGAGGTGCCCCATGTATCGAGGAATTGATGTACACGGCCTGAGCAATAGTCTGGGCTGTTGTCTGTTTTGATGGTTGTCGGCACCCCCAAAACCTCAAAGCAGGCCAGCCAATGACGAGTCACATCCCTAGCCTTTTCACCAGTGTGGGCGGTGGCCCACAGAAATCGAGAATGAGTGTCGACTGTGACATGTACATGTTTAAGATGACCAAATTCTAAAACATACGTAACATCTGTTTGCCATAATTCATTAGCCTTTAAAACTCTAGGGTTCGCCCCTTCCTTTGAAGGCATTGGGGCAAACTACTGACAGTCTGAACAAGACAAAAATAATGTCTCTGGCCTGCTGGATGGGTAGCTGAAACTGCCTCTTCAGTGAGCGGGTGTTTTGATGAAAGAAGGAGTGAGACAGTCTGGCTTGTTCTAGAAGGCTGGGTACCACCGCTGGCATGGCTGCAGCATCAGCGCGTTGATTTCCCTCAGCGATGGGTCCGGCCAGGTCCATGTGTGAGCGTACATGTAAAACATAAAAGTCTTGCTTTCTGTGATTAATAAGAGTCCAAAGAGCATAAAGTTCTGCACAGAGCAATGGATTGGAGACCTCACGGAGAAAGGAGGCCTCTAACCTTTGCACAAGGCCCGCGGCATAACAGGAATCAGTAACAACATTTACAGGTTCCTTGGCACAAAGTTCAGAAGCCATACGGACGGCCACCATCTCCAGTACCTGTACCGACCCTCGTTCCTGTGTACGTACTGTTGTTTTCCATTGTTGCTTGACAGGGTCCTGCCACATGATAGCAGCCCTTTTAGATCTGCCCGAAGCATCGGTGAAGACAGTTAAACCAGGAACCAGGACAGGGCAACAGCGGTGCCGAGTGACTAGGGGTAGGCTGCCGGCCTCTTCCCATAACTTACGTTGAGGATAATGAATGGAGAGCTGTCCAGTGAAATCAGCAAGGGCGATTTGAAAACCCCAATCTTCTGAAATTAACCAGTTCAAGTTGTCTGTAGTGGCTGGGATATAAATAACCTCAGGGTCACAGCCGTTCATGGTTTGCAGTCTCTCCCGTCCCTTAATGATAAGCTTAGAATACATTTCTGTAAGAGTCCATAAGGTTTTTGGTGGAGTATGTTACAGAAAAATCCATTCCAAAGTGTGCAAGGGATCTGTGCTTTTTGTATCCCATCAAAATAATACTGCAAAAGGCTGGAAGCTGTTGGCAATCAGAGCTAAATAGAAAGGCAATGAGAAATCATGTTGCCAACTCTGGCATTCCTCCAGAGCACGGGCACATAACTGGAGTGCCTTTCTCGCTTCAGGTATCAAAGTTCGAGTGGAGGTTAGGGAGGTGTCCCCTTTGAGCTTTTCAAAGAGGGAGTGTAGCAGCTCCGTGGAAAGTCCTAGCACTGGTCAGAGCCAATTAATGGCTCCTAATACTTTTTTTGTAGGTCATTAAGCATGACAATATCATTTAATTGCAGTTGGACTGGCTGCAATTACAACAAGAAGTGAAGGAAGAGAATTAGAGCCATTATCTCTGAGGGTCATAGTCAAAAGGTTGTAGCATTACTTTAGATTTGAGGTCGGTGGGTGGATCGAGCACCAGGATCTGCTCGTGCTTAGCTCGAGCCCTGGCGGCCGGCATCTCACTCACTCGCTACCGCGGGAGAGGGAGGCGAGGAGGCCGGGCAGCAGCTCGGTGCTGGTGCTGGCGCTGAGGGGCGGCCGCCGTGTCGTGCCCCCCCCCCCCAGCGCGGTGCTGCCCCACAACGGGAACATCCTCTTTTTTTTTTTTTTTCTTTTTTGTTCCCCCTTGCTCGTACATCTGAGCCGCCAGTGCAGCGGCAAGGGATTCGGTGCTGTGGTGTTTAGAGCCTGCATTTTGACAAGCCCGCACCATCTCTGCAATAGTGCAAGCTGCTCGGTTCTTAATCGCCTGCAAGGCTCTCGCACAGTCAGCATTCTCATTCTCAAAAGCAAGCTGCCTCAGCAACAGTGCCCGAGCCTCCTCATTCTCAATCTGCCGCTCAGTTGCTGCATATAACCAATCAACAAACGCAGGGTATGGTTCTGTAGGTCCCTGAAATACTTTTGCAAATGACAAACTTGAATCGGCGTTTGTACCTGTCAGTCCGCACAAGGCTTGTAAAACGAACTTTGCAATCCTCTCATATGTTTCTCTATTGTATTCCGTCTGGGTTGCTGGATCCGCATGCAGCCCCTCTCCAGCCAATTGGTTATAGCCTACTCCTTGTCCGTTATTCAAGTTATCAACCGCCTGTACGGGACATTTGTCTCGAAAGTCCGAAAGCCACCCAGCATACTGAGTGTTAGTCAAATCCATTTTCATTAACGCTTTCCAGTCACAGGGAGTCATCATATACGTAGTAGAAAGTGCTTCTAGAAATGTGATAGTGTGAGTAGATTGAACTCCGCTTTCTTTTACCAATTTCTGCAGTTCCTGCCACTTATTCAAAAACACCAGCAAAGAGGTGGGCCCCAGAATCAGTTCGGCAAGGGCGCGGATGTCGCTCGGCACCAAGTTTTGATATTTTACCAGTGCTCTCAGCTGCGCTTGCACTTGGTGGTTGTTTATCCCGTACTGCATTACCAGCTGTTGCAGCTTTGTTACCACTTGCCAATCCAGAGGCTCCCACCTCGTCTGTTCCTGACCCGTGGTCACCACCGGGGCTACTATAGGGAAAAACTGCATGTCCCCAACCAGTTCAGCATTCTGAATGATCCCGCGCCACCTTTTTGCCATATCAAAGTCAGGGTCCCTAGGTGGCAGGGCTTTCTCCGGTGCTCTCGGTAAACGGTCCAAAATCGTTCGATACTCCTTTTGTGTTAAAGGTTTTTTTTTCCAGGCTTGCAGATGCTGCTCCGCCTGCTCAAGGGACCACGTCCCTTTGAGTACGTTGGTAATCACCCAGTCTCTGGGGGCGATCTCTTGGTTCTCCTGGGATCCGCCGGCAGGATCCCCAGAGAACCGTTCCTCAACCGCCTTCAGGCCGTCCACAATAGCCTGATGCGCCTTCTTATACGCCTCCCTCACATGCGCCTTTTTTGACCCCCTATCCAACCTCCTCATTTCCTCCAACAGTTCCTCCATTTTTTTTGAATATTCAGTCAGATCAACGCTTTTCTCCTCAGGTAAAGGCACAGTGGCCGGATCCACTTCCATAGGGGGAGCGGACGGCTGCGGGGGGGCGGCAAAGGCATCAGCAACGTCCCCTTTCTTGTACGGCGGCAAGTCCTCATATCCTGTGCCAGTCCCCCAAGCCTCCCGCTCTAGCTTAGAGAGAGGTGCCGCACACGGCAGGGAGGGCTCATCTGTCACCGAGGGCCCCCCCGAGGATGGTGTATCAAAGACGGGCACCGCGCACTCCGCTCCCTCGTCCTCATTCCCTGGCGAAAGTGCCGCCGCAGGGGGCTCCGCCTGCAGGGCCCTCCGTATGGCAGCGGTCGCCTGTGCCTCCCCGTGCAGTTGTTCGATCATGAGCCGCACGTCTCGATATGTTTTGGCCAGACGCCTGGCCTCTTTTTCTCCGTTCTGGATGGATTCCCACAGTTCCTTCCCAACCTTCTTCCAGGCTTCCGCGCTAAAGACCTGGCTGGACTCCCGTAACAAACCGCGCCACCTTCTCCACCACAGCAAGTCCACCAGCGCCTGGCGCTCCACCTGGCGCTCTGTTTGTGCTGCCACTTGTAACAATTTTTCTAACGTGGCCTTTTCTACCACTGATACAGCGTTTCCCATACCGCCCGCCGCCTCACAAGGGCGCCTGACTCACCGGTCAGAAGAGTTGCGTAGCTACGACTTTTCTTTTCCCGTCTTTTTTCAGACGGCCAGGCTCGTTTTCCCCGGGCACGAGCCTCCCGGGCGGTATCCACTCCCGTTACTCGAACTCTTAGCAAAGCCAGCTTCTCCTCCGCAGTATCACGTCGGGGTCACCAGATGTCGCGGTCCGCGGGAGTGACGGGAATGAATCATACGCATTCACAGAATGCAGGTTCAATTCCATCTTTATTCAGCAATTTGCCCATTTTATAAGTACAGGTATTCGGCGCTCTGGCCCTTGATTTGTGGTTCATACAGATTATGTCACAGGTAGCCAATCATTGCACCGATCACGCACGCAGCGGTCATGCCTTGTACCTTGCTGCTTGTTTAGCAAAGCAGTCTAGCCCTTAACCTTGGTTCCCACTGGCTTCTGCTAGCTTATCTGTACTTTCTCAGGATGTATCATTCCCAGCTGCACCAGTGTCCTTGGTAAAACTACTTCAAAGCACGTAGCAGTGGCTATAGCCTGAGGCCTAAGGCTTCAGCAAATTTAGCTACTAATGCTAAGCAAGTTGTGCTAAGCAATTAATCCTAAACAGTGTAGTTCCAACAATCTATATTTCATATAGATTGTTGTTCTGAAGTACCGCAAGGGCCCCAACAATCAGGTGGGGGCCAAGTGGGATATTTCCTTGGCCATCTGAAAGGACACTAGATGCCCACTACAACTAGAACCCCACTCACTATGAAGCAGAGACAGATGAAGATCCCAATGTTACAAAGAGCTGTTGTAATTCAGTGCAGACACTTGATGCAATGACATCAAAATAGAAACTGCTGCTGGCCTATCTGGGACTCAGGCAGAAACGGCCTCACAAGATGCACTGAAGCCATAAAGGCAATTCTGGCCTATCAGCAGCAGAGACAGAGGTGAATTTACCTGAACCTACAGCAACCGAGAGCCTGCTGATGACACATAATTTATGGAGAAGGAAGTGACCTCACCATCAGCATCAGAGCCTTGTCCCCACTTTTGGCCTCTCAGGTACCCAGGCAGCAGTGACCTCACAATGAACATACCAGCCATGTGCCTGTTTCTGGCCTATCACCACCAGAGACTGTGGTGGCATCACAAGAACCCACATGAGCCAAGAGCCTCCTGTTGGCCTGTCAGCTCCAGAGGAAAAAGTGACCTCACAACCAGAATCGAAGCCATGTGCCTGCTGCTGGCCTATCAGCACTCAAGCATAAGTGACCTGACAAGCACAAACCCCCGCCATGGCCCTGCTCCTGCTCGTGTTCTCACACAGAAGTGACCCTGTCATTGGCTCCCAGGAACGTGGGGAAGATTGTTCTCTGGGACTGGCTTGCTTCTGCAGTGGCTTCCCAGGAGCTGGCAGAGGGCCTAGGAGGTAGCAGTGCCCTGGCCATAGGCACCCATCAGCACCTTCACCTCACGAGCCATGGGACCAGTCCCTCCTCCCCCCAGTCCTCTGACTGACTAGCTGCTCTCCTACAGCCTGACAAGAGCCTGAGGTCTCCCTGCCCAACTGGAGGGCATCCTCCTGATGGACTCCCGTAAGCACTGCTGCCTGCTTGTCCACAAGCGCCTGGCCTAGGAACTGCAGGGCATTATCACAGCCCCAGGCAGTGCAGTGCCAGGAGGATTCCACCAAGCCTCTTCTTCCAGCACTTCCTCAAGCAACATGCTTTGGAGGAACAGGAATGGCCAGGTCCCATCTGCCCCCATCCAGTCAGATGCAGGGAGCACCCTGGGGACTTGGTTTAGTTCAACACAATGAAATTCTGGGTGTAGCGACAGGGCTGGCAGTCACTGGTGCCTTCCCCAGCACTCCAGGAGCTGAGACTGCTCCCCAGGGCTGAGGAGCTAAAAAGAAAGTTTTAGGTGCCCAGAGAAAGGTTGGGAAATACTGCAGGTCTCATTGAGGCCAGATGTTACAGGATCTGCTTCTGAGGGTGTTCCAATGGTGGCTGTGATGTGACTCAGGTCCCTTGTGAGCCACACATGGGAGGCATCTCGTCGTCTTCAGCCACCCAGGACTTCAAGGTCCCAGGCTGAAATCTTTCTTTGAGTGCCCAACAACTTCCCCTTGGCTGGAAGGGGTCTCTAAAATCTTGCTGCCCTCCATCCCATGAGGACTGTCAGGAAAAGACCCTCCTTCCCCCAGGTACTGCTGGTCATGGAAGAAACGGCCTTGCCAGAGAGGGGGTAAATCCACCTGCATTTGGAGATGTCTCCTGGTGGGACTCCTGGCCTGAATTCCCTTCTTTTTGATTCTTTTCTTCTTTCTTCCTCCACCTCTCCCACAGCAATTTATCTTACTCTGTGAGGTGTGTCATGAGCCCATGGCATGAGCAGAGGAGGCCATATCCAGCCCCAAGGCTCAGGGCTTGGGATCCTTGGGACCTTGGGAGGGTCATGGCCACTTGGCTTTTCCAGGCCTGTGCTGTGAGGTCTCACACACATAATTACTCTTTCAGTGGGCTCCCCAGGCTGCCCAGATTATCAGCGTGGCATTTCCCTGGACTCAGTTCTTGCTCCACAGTCCTGATGCGAGGCGAAAAATGGAGTTCAGGGCAGACTGAGATGTGACCAGAGGAAGTTTTACTGAAGAGCATAGAAGGCATCAAGAAGTTTATAATAACCCTCAGAACATTCAGTCCCAATCTTTTTTCTTTCAGACTAAAACCAGGCTTCATTCTGCAGCCACTGAAGACAATGGAAAGGGGTTTTGTTTTGGCTTCCCTCCTCATTGGTATCCTCCAGTATTGACCTCTGAAGAATGTTACGGTAACCATTAGTCATGGATAGTCATGGACTTTGTACCACTCTTCACAGAATCACAGAATGGTTGAGGTTGAAAGAGACCTCTGGAGATCATCTAGTCCAAGCCCCCTGCTCAAGCAGGGTCACCTAGAGCACATTGCACAGGATTGCATCCAGGCGCGTTTTGAATGTCTCCAGAGAAGGAGACTCCACCACCTCTCGGGGCAACCTGTTCCAGTGCTCTGTCACCCTCACAGTGAAAAAGTTTTTCCTCATGTTCAGATGGAATTGTCTGTGTTTCAGTTTGTGCCCATTGCCTCGCGTCCTGTCACTGGGCACCACTGAAAAGAGTCTGGTCCCATCCTCTCGACACCCTCCCTTCAGATACTTGTACACGTTGATAAGATCTCCTCTCAGCCTTCTCTTCTCCAAGCTAAACAGGCCCAGCTCTCTCAGCCTTTCTTCATAGGGGAGATGTTCCAGTCCCCTAATCATCTTTCCAACTCCTTCTTTGTACAGGATTTGTGTTGGGAGGGACCACCAGAGATCTCCAGGACCACAATCTGCTCTGAGATGGGCTAATTTTAAAGTTAGGTCAGGTTGGTAAGTGCCTTCTCCAGGAGTGTTTTTAAAGATCTGCTGGCCCCTGCCCTAGGGCTGCTCAGCTACCATGGTTGTTTCTTTATTTTTTTGTTAAACTCCTTTGAAATTTCCCTCCCTTCATCTTCTCCTTGTTGTCTCTTATGCTTTCCTCCCCTTGGCCCCCAGCCACACCATCTCATCTACTTTGACCGAGGACAGTCACAGCCTCACCTCGAAGTACAGCCATACTGAGATCTCCTGGGAATACACAGGCAGGCCGTGGTGGCCAGCTCTGAGCAGAGCTATGTGTTGCAAGTCTCTACATGGTCTCAGAGGAGAGTGTATGGAGACAGAACATGACCCAGGGCAGAGCCTGTGGGCTGACACCAGGGCAGAGCTGGGGTCAGCAGGGGTGAGAAGAGACCTCCAGCAGCTCCTCTCTATACCTGAACAGGGAGCGACGCACCCGGAGGTGCTCCTGAGAGATAATGGTGACACAGGAGAGGTGGCACCATGAGCTGTGATGCTAGGCACCAACCACCTGTCCTGGGTCTGGAAGTCCTAGCAGGCAGTGCTGGTGGCTGCAGCCCCGAGAGACACCCGACCCTGCTGGCAGCAGTGAGTCCCCTCCATGACCGTCGAGAGCTTCCTGGAGTGTCATGACTCCCATCTGCACCCCATCCCTGCACTGGCCCAGCCCTGCTGCCCTGCACGTAGCCCCACAGCCCCACTGTACAGTCACTGCACAGGACAGAGCGCGTTCTAGGGTGGGGAAATCTGTCCCCATCATGGTTCCCATGACAGACCTCAGTGCCCCATTCCCTAAAGCCTCCTGCCTGGCAGCCTCCCACCAGTCCCCAGCCCTGCCCAGCCCTCATCCTGTCCCCCCAGGGTTAGCAGACGGCCATGCTCTGGGGTCTGCTGGTGCCTGGGCCCAGGGACAGAGGCCAGGCAGGGCTGGATTTTCCCCCCATAGAGGTGCTGAGTCCAGCAGGCAGACGGAGCTGGTCACATTCCAAGATCGCCCCTCACCAGCACCATGGGGAATGGCCAGTGCTGGAAATGGCTGGTACAAGTGGCTGGGTCTGGGAGGAGTTTCCTGGGACAGTTTCTCCTCTCTGTTCATGCAACAACAAGCTGGGCTGCATCTTTGTTCTGACAGACCCTGTATGAAGGGCCCAATGGGAGGAGGATGGTCTACAGGCCCAGTAGACAGCCCCAGGATGTGCTCTGCATGCTCCCTGCCAGCCCTGCAGAGGACCCAGCAGAGGGCTCGTCCTCCCTGGACTCACAGCTGGATGCCCAGTCCTCTACCTGGGCATGGAGCCTCGTCTGGGGGAGACATTTGGGGTATGGATCAGCACACAGGGTGTCTGAAGACACACATTTTGTCTGAAGGGCATGTGCTGGGGACAGGGCCTGAGGGACAGCAGCAAACTCATATGGCTCCTGGGTGCTGCTTCCTTCAACACAAGCTCCCACAAGGGCTCCCAGCCTTGTTTTTGGTGCCATCCATCAGGAGGGATGATGGCACAAGGAGCTGGGAGGGTGGGGAGCATTAATGCTTCTTCAGGCACTTCCCAGGCCATGTGGAGGACCAGCAGAGCAAGGACTTCTGGCTCTGCACTGGGAGCTCACTTCAGTGTGCCCACACTCAGAACATTGTCTTGCATTAAACGTCGGCAATTTCAAGCCCAGTTCCCCTTCCTTCTCATCTCTCCCAATCCCTCCTCTGATCTCGTCGGACATTCCCACACCCCCTCCCCTCTTCTGAAGCAGGGCCCCAAGCTGATAGTGCTGCTCTGCAGAGTGTGCGGGCTGTGGGGCCACAGGGCCACAGGGTCACTCTGCACTGGCCATGCTGGTCAGGATGGGAAGCAGACCCAACCAAACGGGGATCACGGCCTCTAATCCCTCCAGGGACTGCGCATGTGGCAGGTGCTTGGAGGCACTATGGAGCATTTCCAAGGGTGCTAGTTGTGTCCAGGTGTGCCTCTACATCTTGCCCCGGTATCACACTGATGACATGAATCACTCTCCAGTCTCCCTTCCCCATGCCAGGTGGGTCCCCACTGCCTCTGCTGGGATGGCAGAGTCCTCCTTTGCCCACGGATACCTGGGTTTAGCCCTTTACCCTTAGGTGACTCCACCTTGGAGGACCTCTCCCTTTGTGAGGCTCCACTCACTGCCCACCCCAGGCACACACTGTCCCAGGAGATTCCCGGAGATCTCCTGGCACTTCCAGATTCCCTTCCAGAAGGACGGGCATCTGACACTGTGCTTTAACATGTGGAATGGCCCTGGGTTTGTACATCATCATTGACAATTCGTCATCTCATTCGTCATGGCAGAGCTCAGAGAGTTGTGATCAGTGGCACAGAGTCTAGTTGGAGGCCTGTAGCTAGCAGTGTCCCCCAGGGGTCAGTCCTGGGTCCAGTCTTGTTCAACTTCTTCATCAATGACCTGGATGAAGGGATAGAGTGCACCCTCAGCAAGTTGGCTGATGACACAAAACTGGGAAGAGTGGCCGATACACCAGAGGGCTGTGCTGCCATTCAGAGAGACCTGGACAGGCTGGAGAGGTGGGCAGAGAGGAAGCTCATGAAGTTCAACAAAGGCAAGTGCAGGGTCCTGCACCTGGGGAGGAATAACCCCATGCACCAGTACAGGTTGGGGGTTGACCTGCTGGAAAGCAGCTCTGCGGAGAAGGACCTGAGAGTGCTGGTGGACACCAAGTTAAGCATGAGGCAGCAATGTGCCCTTGTGGCCAAGAAGGCCAATGGTATCCTGGGGTGCATCAGGAAGAGTGTTGGCAGCAGGTGGAGGGAGGTGATTCTCCCCCTCTCCTCAGCCCTGGTGAGGCCCCATCTGGAGTCCTGCGTCCAGTTCTGGGCTCCCCAGTACAAGAGGGATGTGGCACTACTGGAGCAAGTGCAGCGAAGGGCTACCAAGATGATGAGGGGACTGGAGCATCTCTCTTATGAGGAAAGGCTGAGAGACCTGGGCCTGTTTAGCTTGGAGAAGAGAAGGCTGAGAGGAGATCTTATCAACGTGTACAAGTATCTGAAGGGAGGGTGTCGAGAGGATGGGACCAGACTCTTTTCAGTGGTGCCGAGCGACAGGATGCGAGGCAATGGGCACAAACTGAAACACAGACAGTTCCATCTGAACATGAGGAAAAACTTTTTCACTGTGAGGGTGACAGAGCACTGGAACAGGTTGCCCCGAGAGGTGGTGGAGTCTCCTTCTCTGGAGATATTCAAAACGCGCCTGGATGCAATCCTGTGCAATGTGCTCTAGGTGACCCTGCTTGAGCAGGGGGGTTGGACTAGATGATCTCCAGAGGTCCCTTCCAACCTCAGCGATTCTGTGATTCTGTAATCCCACCTCCTGCTTTTTTTTGTGGAGTTCGTGGGAGAGAGCTGAATCTCACTGCATGCCACGGGCTTCTAAATGGGCATGTGATGCCCAGATTGACTCATCTGAATCAAAACCTGAACCATGGGGAAATGACCTCCCTTCTTGTCCTCGAGTAGCTTCCTGCCTAGTTAGGAGAGAGACATTTCCACCTCTTGCAGATAACCATCCTGTGATGAGACAAATTGTAATGCTGGAATCAGTTTCCCTTCAGTGTTGAGAAAGAGACCAATGGTGATGATTTTAGTCTACTTCAGGGAACATTTCCCAGGAGGAGGCAGCACAAGGGACAGAGCAAGTCAGGACTTCAGCTGGGCCCCTGCTCCTGGGCAGGGCCAGGCTCCTGCAATGGAAGGAGCTCATGGCAACCTGGCAGCACTGCCTAGAGACAGCTGTGTGCAGGAGCAGCTCCTCTGCAAAGAGCAGCAGGGCTCCAGGCACTGCCTGCTGCTGCTAACATGAGATGAGAGAAGGCAGAGAGAAGTGCAAGGCAGTGTGGAGTGGGAGGAGAGAGGAGAGCTCATTGTAGGAGGAATCTTCACAGCTCCTGACATGGTAAGTCTCTGGCTGGAGGGCAATGCTACTGAGGTTCCTGGAGGGATCTTCTAAACCCATCCCATCCTATGACTCATAGATTCAGTCATGAATTCAGTGATTTCTGGTCTGTGAGAAACTTCATCAACCCCCTTCAACCCCACCTCAGCCTACAGACAGCACCAGTAGCACCTTGACTGCTTTATAAGAGTTTTCCTGACCTGCTCCTTAGGACCTGTGAGAACAGAGATACCTGTGCCCAGTGCCCTGTCCTGGGTGGTTTCTGTAGGGCAGAATGGAGCCCACAGAGTGTGGGATGGGGTCTGTGAGCAGCGGCAAGGAAAAGATGTTGGGACAGAGTAAGAGCTGGCAGCAGGGACAGTGCGAGGTGGCAGAGATGGGCAGGGAATGAGAGGGAACTGCAAACAGAATCGTCCTGGGAGAATGGATTTGAGCAAGTCTTGCTCAGTCCCTCCAATGCAGACAGCTTCTTCCGAACAAGCCCCCATGTCTCCTCTGCACCCAGCAGAGCATCTGCCCTGACAGCCATGGAGTCCAGGGTCTGAGAGCGACTTCCCTGCGTTGTCACCGTCTGTGAGGCAGCATGCCCAGCTGGGTAAGGTGAGGGCTTTCCCGAGTGCCCATCTGCCCCTGTCTTCTTGCTTCCCTTGGCAGCAGGATCGTGGTGTTGCTCTTTGTTTCCCGTCCCCTCCATGCTGCCCCTGTTCTTCTCTCGGGCTCCCTGGGGTTGGTGGGTTTTCAGCTGCAGTTCAGACACCTGCACTGCGACTTGTGCAACACAGGGATCTTCTTGGGAGTGAGGTGTCGGCAGCCCCTCTCTAACCTGTGTGGCTGCAGGAAACGCAGTCTGTGCAGCTGTGAAATGAGCTGACACTCCCTTAGGGAGAGCCCATCTTCAGTCCTAACAGTCCTTTGACTGTTTCCCTGTGGTGTCCTGGCAGACTTTGAGCTGCCCTCCAGAAGGGCACCGCTGCCTCATAGCATCTCTGTGATGTCCAAGAGAACCGTGAGGAATCTGCAGAGATGCTGAGAGTATTTAAATGGTGCTGGGAAACTGTATATGGGCATCTGAAAAGAGCCCTGTGTGTCCTTGGCTAGAAGGGGAGTGTGGAGACCTCCCTCTGGTGCCCTGAGAAAGGGAGAGATGGTTGGAGACCTGCGGTTTTGAAAGTGGACTTGTCTGCTCTCAGCAGGGGCTGGTTTCTTTCTAAGGCTACATATGGGAGTGATCATCCCCCAGCTCCAAGAGGTGCGAGCAAAGGACAGCTGGGAACAAGGCTAATAGACAGACAAGCTGTCCTCACTCTGCACCAAGGGACAGGGAATCCATTTTTCTCAGGATTCACAGTGGAAATGCTGAGAATTGCTGCCTTTGAGGATCACTCTGCAGGGGTGACAGGGGCATCTCAAAGAAAATGAACACTTTTAAAAAATCCCCCAAACTCTGCTCCTCAACCCTCCTTCTTTAGAAGTGGTGGTGCAGATGCTGAAAAGCCCTTCCACATGCCCAGTGGATTTCACCTGACAGGAACTGTGACTGTCCGAGCTAGTGACCCCCATTCCCATGTATCCCACCACTATACAGCCGGACTGACTTCTGTGGAGCTCATGGGCAGAAGTCCCTGTTCCTCATAACATACTCTGCCAGTGCAAAGTGGAGTTCAAGCAAGGGAGCTGCACACAGATCTTCTCAGGAAAGAGAGAGGCAAAGTGGGCGTTTGCATGAGAACTGCAACATTTGGGGGATTTTTTACTTGCAAAGTCTCTCCTAACTTCTCAATGTCTTTTCTTCTTTCAACAGTCCCCCATGCACAGATATAGCAAAATGTCCAACGGCAGCTCCCTCAGCGAGTTCCTCCTCCTGGCATTTGCAGACACACGGGAGCTGCAGCTCTTGCACTTCTCACTCTTCCTGGGCATCTACCTGGCTGCCCTCCTCGGCAACAGCCTCATCATCACAGCCATAGCCTGTGACCACCGCCTGCACACCCCCATGTACTTCTTCCTCCTCAATCTCTCCCTCCTTGACCTTGGCTCCATCTCCACCACCATCCCCAAATCCATGGTCAATTCCCTGTGGGACACAAAAGCCATTTCCTATTCAGGATGTGCTGCTCAAGTCTTACTGGTTGTTGTCTTCTTTGGAGGAGAGTATACTCTTCTTACACTCATGGCCTATGACCGCTATGTTGCCATCTGCAAACCCCTGCACTACGGGACCATCATGGGCAGCAGAGCCTGTGTCAAAATGGCAGCAGCTGCCTGGGCCAGTGGTTTTCTGTATTCTTTGCTGCACACTGCTACTACATTTTCCATACCACTCTGCCAAGGCAATGCAGTGGACCAGTTCTTCTGTGAAATTCCCCAGATCCTCAAGCTTTCCTGCTCAGACTCCCACCTCAGGGAAGTTGGAGTTATTGTGTTTAGTGCCTGTTTATTCTCTGGGTGTTTCATTTTCATTGTGCTGTCCTACGTGCAGATCTTCACTGCTGTGCTGAGGATCCCCTCTGAGCAGGGACGACACAAAGCCTTTTCCATGTGCCTGCCTCACCTGGCTGTGGTCTCCCTGTACATCAGCACTGCTTTTTTTGCCTACCTGAAGCCCCCCTCCCTCTCCTCCCCAGCTGTGGATCTGGTGGTGGCTGTTCTGTACGCAGTGGTGCCTCCAACAGTGAACCCCCTCATCTACAGCATGAGGAACAAGGAGCTCAAAGATGCCCTGAGGAAAGTGATTTTGTGGATATTTTTCAGCAGTGGGAAAATTGCCTTTGCTCTCCACAATTGAATCCCAGGGCATCACAACGAGCCTTGAACTTTGTTTGTTCACTTTATTTTTATTATTACTATTGTTACTATTATTATTAATATTATTATTTGTTATCATGTTACTACACAAATATTTGGATTCATTCCACCTTTACTGAGATTGCTCTATCTCACCTGGTACCCACATAAAATTGTGTCTAATGCTGCGTCAGAACTGACTCCTGTGCAGTATCTTTGTAATAAAGTAAGTTCTGCACAGTGCAGTGCCTGAAGGCTGGGCTTTTCTTCCCAGGCTGGTGTCAAGAAGAGGCCTAAGGAATTGCATGTCAAAAGGGCCTGCTGGGCAGAGATGTCTATGGGTTTAGAAGGAAAAAGCTCATAATCATGTTATGATCTCTTAGAGACCAAGGGCTGGATTTAGGACTCACCCATCACTGTCCAGTAGCAGTGGAGATGATGAATTGTCAGTGATGATGTACACACCCAGGGCCGTTCCACATGTTAAAGCACAGTGTCAGATGCCTGTCCTTCTGGAGGGGAAGCCGGAGGTGCCAGGAGATCTCCAGGAATCTCCTGGGACAGTGTGTGCCTGGGGTGGGCAGTGAGTGGAGCCTCACAAAGGGAGAGGTCCTCCAAGATGGAGTCACCTAAGGGTAAAGTGTTAAACCCAGGTATCCATGGGCAAAGGAGGACTCTGCCATCCCAGCAGAGGCAGTGGAGACCCATCTGTCATGGGGAAGGGAGACTGGAGAGCAATTCATGTCGTCAGTGTGATACCAGGGGCAAGATGTAGAGGCGCACCTGGACACAACTAGCACCCTTGGAAATGCTCCATAGTCCCTCCAAGCACCTGCCACATCCACAGTCCCTGGAGGGATTAGAGGCCGTGATCCCCATTTGGTTGGGTCTGCTTCCCACCCTGACCAGCATGGCCAGTGCAGAGTGACCCTGTGGCCCTGTGGCCCCACAGCCCGCACACTCTGCAGAGCAGCACCATCAGCTCGGGGCCCTGTGGCAGAAGAGGGGAGGGGTTGTGGGAATGGCCAGCGAGATCAGAGGAGGGATTGGGAGAGATGAGAAGGAAGGGGAACTTGGAGAGAAAAATGCTGACATTTAATCCAAGACAATGTTCAGAGTGTGGGTACACTAAAGCAAGTTCATGGTGCAGAGTCAGAAGTCCCTGCTATCCTGGCACTCCACATGGCCTGGGAAGTGCCTGAAAAAGGATTAACGCTCCCCACCCTCCCAGCTCCTTGTGCCATCATCCCTCCTGACGGGTGGCAACAAAAAGAACGCTGGGAGCCCTTGTGGGAGCTTGTGTTGAAGGAAGCAGCACCCAGGAGCCATATGAGTTTGCTGCTGTCCCTCAGGCCCTGTCCCCAGCACATGCCCTTCAGACAATCTGTGTGTCTTCAGACACCCTGTGTGCTAGTCCTTACCCCAAATGTCACCACCAGACAAGGCTCCATGCCCAGGTAGAGGACTGGGCATCCAGCTGTGAGTCCAGGGAGGACGAGCCCTCTGCTGGGTCCTCTGCAGGGCTGGCAGGGAGCATGCAGAGCACATCCTGGGGCTGTCTACTGGGCCTGTAGACCATCCTCCTCCCATGGGGCCCCTCATACAGGGTCTGTCAGAACAAAGATGCAGCCCAGCTTGTTGTTGCGTGAGCAGAGAGGAGAAACTGCCCCAGGAAACTCCTCCCAGACCCAGCCCCTCGTACCAGCCATTTCCAGCACTGGCCATTCCCCATGGTGCTGGTGAGGGGTGATCTTGCAATGTGACCAGCTCCGTCTGCCTGCTCGGCTCAGCACCTCTATGGAGGGAAAATCCAGCCCTGCCTGGCCTCTGTCCCTGGGGCCAAGCACCATCAGACCTTCTACTAACCCTGGGGGGACAGGATGAGGGCTGGGCAGGGGCTGGGGACGGGTGGGAGGCTGCTGAACAGGAGGGCCATAGTGGCCAGGGCACCAAGGGCTAGGCCAGTGCAGGGATGAGGTGCAGATGGGAGCCACAACACTCCAGAAGCTCCCAACAGTCGTGGAGGGGACTCACTGCTGCTAGCAGGGCTGGGGGGTCTCTTGGGGGCTGCAGCCATCAGCACCACCTGCCAGGACTCCCAGACCCAGCACAGATGCTCAGTGCTCAGTACCATAGTTCACGGTGCTCCCTGTCTCCTGTGTCACCATCCCCTCTCAGGAGCACTGCTGGGTGCATCACTCCCTGCCTGGGTGTGGGAAGGAGCTGCTGGAGCTTCTCTTCTCAGCCCTGCTGACCCCAGCTCTGCCCTGGTGTCAGCCCACAGGCTCTGCCCTGGGTCATGCTATGTCTCCATATGCTCTCCTCTGAGACCATGTGGGGACCTGCAGCATGTATGTCTGCTTAGAGCTGGCCACCACGGCCCACCTGCATGGTCCCAGGAGATCCCAGCAAGGCTGTGCTTGGAGGTGAGGCTGTGATTGTCCTCGGTCAACGTAGATGGGATGGTGTGGCTGGGGGCCAAGGGGAGGAAAGCACAAGAGACAAGTTTAAGAAAAAAATAATAATAATCACCATGATAGTGGAGCAGCAGTGGGGCCGGGACCAGGAGATCTTTAAAAACTCTCCTGGAGAAAGTACTTACCAACCTGATCTAACTGTAAAGTTAGACCATCTGAAAGCAGATCATGGTGCTGGAGATCTTCAGCAGGAATCTCCAGGGCTAGAATTCAGAGCAGTATCCCTGCACCCCAGGGTGCTGTGTGCCTGGGGCAGTGACTCTGCCGCCTGCGAGGGTCAGCACTCAGCCTGCCCGCGGAGCTCCCCACAGCACTGCAGGGTGAAGCTCTGGGTGGAAGGAGTCACCCCTGGCAAGGTAGGTTCATTCTCCTGCTGAGATGGTGCTGCATTGATCAGGGCTGCTCTCAGCTCCAGCTCACCCCCACGATACTTCCAAGAGGCCTTTTCTAGAGGACAGTCAAGGCAGGGACAGGGGTTACCTTAAACAGAAGGGCTCTCCTGAGTCGGTGCTTTCATTTTTCCTCCTGCTTGCAGAGTGCTGGCAGGGAAAAGCCATGGGAGAGAGAAACAGCTCCCAGGAGGAAAAGCTCCAAGCAGTGAAGAGAGGATCCGTGAATGAGAGGAAACTAGAACCATAAATGCCGTGTGTGGGAGGGGGAATTTGGAGACCTCCCTGTCATGCCCTTCAATGCAGACCTCTTCCTCTAAGCAAGCCCCCTGGGTCTCCTCTCCCACCCAGCACAGCCTCTGCCCTCAAGGCCAGGGGCTCCAGGGCATGAGCTGCATGCTCTAGCCTGAGCTCCAGCAGAGGAGAGGGGCATCTCTCTGACAACATGCCCATCTCCCACTGTGTGACAAAAGGGCTGAGAGCAACTGTCCTTGTCTGTGCAGGTCTGGGAGGTGGTGTGCACAGCTGGGTGAGGGGAAGGCTTTCCTGACTGCCCATCTGTCTCTCGCTCCCTGCTTTCCCTGTGGTAGGAGCATCACAGTGTTGCTCCTTTCTTCTTCACCTCTCTCTGCTGGTCTGCTTCTTGCTCTCATGCCCTCTGGGCTGAAGGAGGCGTGTTCAGCTGCAGTTACAGCATAGACCCTGTGGGTGCTGCATGCAGTTGTCTTCATGGCAGTGGCATGTCCAAGTCCCCTTCCAACCTTCTAGGCAATACATTTCATCTCGTAGCGGAATGATCTGATTCTCCCTTAGGAAGAAGCCCCATCTCTGGCCCTCTTGACTGTCTCTCTAGGGTGTCCTGCCAGGCTGCAAGTTGCCCTCCAGAAGACCACAGCTCTCCCGTAACATATGTGTGATAGCTGAGAGTCCTTGTGCTGGTCATGTGAGTCAGAAACATCATCAAACACTCTGAAGAGCTCTCCATAGCACTCTCTCCATATGTGGGCTGAGAGAGAATAATTTGGAAAGCTTCACTTTGAAACGGAACCCCTCCACTCTCAGTTCCATCCCGTTTCTTTCTTAAAGTAATTTGTGAGTGTGATTGTCCTTTAGCTGGGAGAGTTGCGAACACAGGGCAGAGAGGGGCAAGACTCATGGACAGAGCAGATCCCCTGACTCCGTACAAAGCCATCATGAGCCCTTTTTCCTCTTGGGGTGCACAAGTGCTCATGCTGAGAGCAACTGAAATGCCAAAGATTTCTACGCCATCAAAGAAGGCTCCCAGGGTGTGATGGAGGCATCTGAAAACCAAAGAAATAGAGAAACAGACCCCTCCTCTGCAGCCCATTTTCTGCAGAAAATCACTGTTTACATGTTCACAGCCTTTCCACAAGACAGGTGGGTGTAATCTGCTGCAGGATGTGCACCTCAGAGCTAGTCACTTCCCAGTGCCACTACAGTGCCTGGAGAAAGAGGGAAGATGGTAAACTGACATGAGGACAGGGTCCATCTCATTGGGACAGAGGTGTGTGGAAAGGGTCGGGTCAGCCCCTGCCTTCACTGCACTGCTTCTCTCCCTTGGCAGAGTGGGAGCTGCTGTGATTGATCCAGAAACAGACACTTCTGTTGAGGAGGGCAAGATTTGGAGAGATGAATCCCTCAGAAGGATCTTCTCTTTCGGAGTCAGCTGCCATGAGTGCTGTATTTGTCTCTCACAAGGATAAAAAGAGACTATTGCCATTGAGTCACAGGACAGAGTCCCCTTCACTCAGCTCATGGTGCCCATCCCCAGCTATGCCCACCAAATGCACAGGGCAGTCTGACATCTCCATTTTCACCCCCCAGCAGAGCAGGGCTGACTCCTCTGGGACCATGGGCAGAGGCCCCTGTGCTACACAGCACCCTCAGCACAAACGAGAGGTCAGGAAAGGGAGGTGAGCAAGGTGAAGGAGAGAGGCAATGTGGGGGTGCTATGAGGAGGGGACTGGGTTTTGCTCAGAGAAGCCTGTTCTAACCTGTCAATGCCTTTTCCTCCTTGGACAGTGCCCTGAACCAAGGCAGAGCAAATGTCTAACGGCAGCTCCCTCAATGAGTTCCTCCTCCTGCCATTTGCAGACAAGCGGGAGCTGCAGCTCTTGCACTTCTCGCTCTGCCTGGGCATCTACCTGGCTGCCCTCCTGGGCAACGGCCTCATCATCACAGCCGTAGCCTGTGACCACCGCCTCCACACCCCCATGTATCTCTTCCTCCTCAACCTCTCCTTCTCTGACCTTGGCACCGTCTCCACCACTGTCCCCAAATCCATAGCCAATTCCCTGTGGGACACCAGGGCCATTTCCTACTCAGGATGTGCTGCCCAGGTCTTCCTGGTTGTCTTCTTGTTTAAGTGAGTTTTCTCTCCTCTCTGTCATATCCTATGACTGCTACGTTGCCGTCTGCAAGCCCCTGCACTACGGGACCCTCATGGGCAACAGAGCCTGTCCCAAAACGGCAACAGCTGCCTAGGCCAGTGCTTTTCTCAATGTGGTGCTACATGCTGGAAACACATTTTCAATGCTACTCTTCGAAGGCAATGTGGTGGACCAGTTCTTCTGTGAAGTTCCCCAGATCCTCAAGCTCTGCTGCTCAGACTCCTACCTCAGGGAAGCTGGGGATATTGTGGTTACTGCCTGTTTAGGCTTTGGGTGTTTCATTTTCATTGTGCTGTCCTACATGCAGATCTTCACAGCTGTGCTGAGGATCCCCTCTGAGCAGGGCAGGCACAAAGCCTTTTCCATGTGCCTGCCTCACCTGGCCGTGGTCTCCCTGTTTGTCAGCACTGGCATCTTTGCCTACCTGAAACCTCCCTCCATTTCCTCCCCAGCTCTGGATCTGGTGCTGGCTGTTCTGTACACAGTGGTGCCTCCAGCAGTGAACCCTCTCATCTACAGCATGAGGAACAAGGAGCTCCAGGATGCAGTGAGGAAAGTGATTTCATGGACACTTTTCAGTAGTGGCAACATTGCCATTTCTCTCCACAAATGACTTTCACTGTGTCCCATACCAGGACTGAGCTTTCTTTGTTCACTTTATTTTTATTATGACTATTATTACTATTAGTAGTAGTATTTCTTATCATGTTGCTGCACAAATGGTTCGATTCATTGCACTTTTACTGGGTCTTCTCTGTCTCACCTTGTGCCCATATAAAATTGTGTCCAACACTGGGTCAGAGCTGACTCCTTCACAGTATCTCTGTAATAAAGTCGGTTCTTCCTGGTGCAGTGCCTGAAGGCTGGGTTTCCTCCAAAGCTGGTGTCAAGAGTAGCCCCAAGGATTTGCAATCCAGGAGGGCCTGTTGCACAGGGTTCTCCATGGGTTCGGGAGCAAAAAGCTCATAACCATGTTATGATCCCTTAGAGACCAAGGGCTGGATTTAGGACTCACCCATCAGTGTCCAGTGACAGTGGAGGGGATGAACGGTCACGGATTTACATACCCACAGCTGTCCAACATGTTAAGGCCTAGTGTCAGATGTCCATCCTTCTGTAGGGGAATTTGGAGATGCCAGGACAGCACAGGGCATGTCCTGCGGCAGCATGTCCCTGGCGGTGGGAAGTGAGTGGAGCCTCACAAAGTGAGAAATGCTCCAAGGCGGAGTCACTTAAAGGTAAAGCACTAAACCCAGGTATCCGCGGGCAAAGCAGGACTCTGCAATCCCAGGAGAGACACTGGGGACCCATCTGGCATGGGTAGGGAGACCGGAGAGTGATTCATGTCATCGTCAATGAAATACCATGTGCTGGATCTAGAGACTCACCTGGACACAACTAGTAGCTTTGGAAATTCTCCATAGTCCCTCCAAGCACTTCCTACGTCTGCAGACCCCTGGAGGGACAAGAGGCCATAATCCGCATTTGGTTGGATCTGCCTCCTACCTTGGCCAGCACGGCAGTGCAGAGTCATCCTGTGGCCCTGTGGCCCCACAGCCCGCTCGCTCTGCAGAGCAGCACCGTCAGCTCAGGGCCCTGCAGCAGAAGAGGGGAGGTGGTGTGGAAATAGCCAATGAGATCAGAGGAGGGATTGGGAGAGATGAGAAGGAAGTGGAACTGGCCTTGAAAGTGTCTTGGAGAGAAAAATGCCAACTTTTAACCCAAGACAACGTTCAGAGTCTGGGTAAAGGAAAGTGAGCTCACAGTGCAGAGCTGGAGGTCCCTGCTGTCCTAGCTCTCCACATGGTCTGGGAAGTGGCTGAAGAAGGATTAATGCTCCCCACCCTCCCACCTCATACTGCTTCATCCCTCCTGAAGGGAGGCACCAAAAGGAAGGCTGGGAGCCCTCGTGGGAGCTCATGTTGAAGGAAGCATGACCCGGGAGTCATATCAGTTTGCTGCTCTCCCTCAGGCCCTGTCCCCAGCACATCTCCTTCAGACAATCTGTGTGTCTTCAGACACCCTGTGTGCTGGTCCATACCCCAAAAGTCACCCCCAGACAAGGCTCCGTGCCCAGCTGGACAACTAAGCATCCAGCTGTGAGTTCTGGGAGGACAAGTCCTCTCCTGGATCCTCTGCAGGGCTGGCAGCGTGCATGCAGAGGAGGTCCTGGGGCTGTCTACTAGGCCTGTAGAACATCCTTTTCCCATGGGGGGCATCATACAGGGTCTGTCAGAACAAAGATCCAACTAAGCTTGTTGCATGAACAGAGAGGAGAAATTGCCCCAGGAAACTCCTCCTAGACCCAGCCCCTCACACCAGCCATTTCCAGCACTGGCCATTCCCCATGGTGCTGGTGAGGGGTGATCTTTGAATGTGACCAGCTCCGTCTACCTGTTGGGCTCAGCACCTCTATGGGGGGAAAATCCAGCCTTGCCTGGCCTCTCTCCCTGGGCCCAGGCACCAGCAGACCCCAGAGCTTGGCCTTCTGCTAAACCCAGGGGGACAAGATGAGGGCTGGGCAGGGTCTGGGGACTGGTGGGAGGCTGCTGAACAGGAGGGCCATAGTGGCCAGGGCACCAAGGACTGGGCCAATGCAGGGATGAGGTGCAGATGGGAGTCATGGCACTCCAGAAGCTCCCAACAGTCGTGGAGGGGACTCACTGCTGCTAGCAGGGCTGGGGGTCTCTTGGGGGCTGCAGCCATCAGCACCACCTGCCAGGACTCCCAGACCCAGCACAGATGCTCAGTGCTCAGTACCATAGTTTACGGTGCTCCCCGTCTCTTGTGTCACCATCCTCTCTCAGGAGCACTGCTGGGTGCATCACTCCCTGCCCAGGTGTAGAAAGGAGCTGCTGGAGCTTCTCTTCTCAGCCCTGCTGACCCCAGCTCTGCCCTGGTGTCAGCCCACAGGCTCTGCCCTGGGTCATGCTATGTCTCCATACGCTCTCCTCCTTGACCATGTAGGGACCTGCAGCATGTATGTCTGCTTAGAGCTGGCCACCACGGCCCACCTGCATAGTCCCAGGAGATCCCAGCCAGCCTGTGCTTGGAGGTGAGGCTGTGATTGTCGTTGGTCAACGTAGATGGGATGGTGAGGCTGGGGGCCAAGGGGAGGAAAGCACAAGAGACAAGTTTAAGGAAAAAAAAAATATATATATAGTCACCATGATAGTGGAGCAGCACTGGGGCAGGGCTCAGGAGATCTTTAAATACTCTCCTGGAGAAAGCACTTACCAACCTGATCTAACTGTAAAGTTAGGCCATCTCAAAGCAGATCATGGTGCTGGAGATCTTCAGCAGGAATCTCCAGGGCTAGAATTCAGAGCAGTATCCCTGCACCCCAGGGTGCTGTGTGCCCAGGGCAGTGACTCTGCCACCTACGAGGGTCAGCACTCAGGCTGCCCACGGAGCTCCCCACAGCACTGCAGGGCGAAGCTCTGGGTGGAAGGAGTCACCCCTGGCAAGGTAGGTTCATTCTCCTGCTGAGATGGTGCTGCATTGATCAGGGCTGCTCTCAGCTCCAGCTCACCCCCACGATACTTCCAAGAGGCCTTTTCTAGAGGACAGTCAAGGCAGGGACAGGGGTTACCTTAAACAGAAGGGCTCTCCTGAGTCGGTGCTTTCATTTTTCCTCCTGCTTGCAGAGTGCTGGCAGGGAAAAGCCATGGGAGAGAGAAACAGCTCCCAGGAGGAAAAGCTCCGAGCAGTGAAGAGAGGATCCGTGAATGAGAGGAAACTAGAACCATAAATGCCGTGTGTGGGAGGGGGAATTTGGAGACCTCCCTGTCATGCCCTTCAATGCAGACCTCTTCCTCTAAGCAAGCCCCCTGGGTCTCCTCTCCCACCCAGCACAGCCTCTGCCCTCAAGGCCAGGGGCTCCAGGGCATGAGCTGCATGCTCTAGCCTGAGCTCCAGCAGAGGAGAGGGGCATCTCTCTGACAACATGCCCATCTCCCACTGTGTGACAAAAGGGCTGAGAGCAACTGTCCTTGTCTGTGCAGGTCTGGGAGGTGGTGCGCACAACTGGGTGAGGGGAAGGCTTTCCTGACTGCCCATCTGTCTCTCTCTCCTTGCTTTCCCTGTGGTAGGAGCATCACAGTGTTGCTCCTTGTTTCCTCATCTGTCTGTGCTGGTCTGGTTCTTGCTCTCGTGCCCTCTGGGCTGAAGGAGGGGGGTTCAGCTGCAGTTAAGGCAGTAACATCCCACTCCCACTACATTGCCTGAAGAAACAGTGCAGATAGTAAACTGATGTGAGAACAGGGTCCATCTCATTGGGACAGGGATGTCTAGGAAGGGTCAGGTCAGCCTCTGCCTTCACTGCCCTGTTTCTCTCCCTTGCCAGAGTGGGAGCTGCTGTGACTGATCCAGATACAGACAACCCTGTTCAAGAGGGCAAGGTTGGGGGACATGACTCCCTCGCAAGGGTCTTCTCTTTCAGAGTCAGCTGCCATGAGTGCTGTATTTGTCTCTCACAAGGCTGAAAAGAGAATATTCCTTCTGGGTCACCAAACCAAATCCCCATTACTCAGCTCAGGGCACCCATCCCCAGGTATCCCCACCAAATAGACGGGCAGTCTAACACCTCTGTTTACACCCCCCAGCAGAGCAGGGCTGACTCCTGTGGAGCCGATAGGCAGAGGCCCCTGCGCTGCACGGCACCCTCAGCACAAAGAACAGGTCAGGAAAGGGAGCGGAACAAGGTGAAGGAGAGAGTCAGTGTGGGAGGTGCTATGAGGAGTGGAATGTGTTTTGCTCAGAGAAGCCTGTTCTAACCTGTCAATGCCTTTTCCTCCTCGGACAGTGCCCTGAATGAAGACAGAGCAAATGTCCAACAGAAGCTCCTCCAATGAGTTCCTCCTCCTGGCATTAGCGGACATGCGAGACCTGCAGCTCTTGCACTTCTCGCTCTTCCTGGGCATCTACCTGGCTGCCCTCCTGGGCAACGGCCTCATCATCGCAGCTGTAGCCTGCGACCACTGCCTCCACACCCCCATGTACTTCTTCCTCCTCTACCTCTCCCTCCTTGACCTTGGCACCATCTCCACCACTGTCCCTAAATCCATAGCCAATTCCCTGAGGAACACGAGGTCCATTTCATACTCAGGATGTGCTGCCCAGATATTTTTATTTGCCTTTTTCATGTCAGCTGAGTATCCTGTTCTCACACTCATGGCCTAGGACCGCTTTGTTGCCATCTGCAGGCCCCTGCACGACGAGACCCTCATGGACATCAGAGCTTGTGTCAAAATGGCAGCAGCTGCCTGGAGCAGTGGTTTTCTCAATGCTCTCCTGCACACGGCTAATACATTTTCAATTCCACTCTGCCAAGGCAATGTGGTGGACCAGTTCTTCTGTGAAATCCCCCAGATCCTCAAGCTCTCCTGCGCAGACTCCTACCTCAGGGAAACTGGGCTTCTTTTGATTGGTGCCTGTTTATTCTTTGGGTGTTTTGTTTTCATTGTGCTGTCCTACGTGCAGATCTTCACGGCTGTGCTGAGGATCCCCTCTGAGCAGGGCAGGCACAAAGCCTTTTCCATGTGCCTGCCTCACCTGACCGTGGTCTCCCTGTTCATCAGCACTGGCATCTTTGCCTACCTGAAGCCCCCCTCCCTCTCCTCGCCAGCTCTGGATCTGGTGCTGACTGTTCTGTACTCAGTGGTTCCTCCCGCAGTGAACCCCCTCATCTACAGCATGAGGAACAAGGAGCTCAAAGATGCCCTGAGGAAACTGATTCAGCTGGTACTAGTTCAGCAGAAATAACCTGCCCATGCTTTGCGCAATCTCCCTGTGATAATCATGTTAGTCCACAAAGGTCTGAACTCCTTCCACTTCTCTAGGAGCACAAACCCAGTCTCTCTGACCCAGAGGCCTTCTGGGAATTTGTCTATCACTGTGGCAGACGTGGTCTCTTTAATAAAAGAGGATTTACTCAATTCCGTGCTTGAAGGTTGGGCTCTTCTTCCAAAGCTGGAGCCAAAAATGTGCTCAAGGACTTTCACCCTGAAAGGGCTCGTTGCTTTTCAGGGGATCTCCTGGGCTCAAGGCAATGAACTCAAGGGGTGATGTGTTAGGGAACCAGGGCTGGATTCAGTTGTCACTTGTGGGTGCCCAGTGCTCCTGGAGGTGGTGAATGGTCAAGAGGTATCTCCCATACGACAGGGCTGGAGACTGATACCTGTCCTTCTCAAAGGGAGTATGGAGCCCCCAGGAGAGCACAGGGCATCTCCAAGGGCACCATGTGCCTCGGGGTGGGCAGTGAATGGAGCGTCACAAGATTAAGTGGAGCCACCCAAAGGTAAAGCGATAAACCACTGAATGTCCAGGCTAGTGAGAGCTCTGCAATCCCATGGGAGGCAGCATGAACCCTGCAGGCACAGGGAAGGGAACCTGGAGAGTTGTTCATGCCTCCTTCAATCAGAAACCATGGGCTATATTAAATGACACCCCTGAACACAGCCTGAGCCCTTTGAAATGCCCTGTGGTTGCTTGGAGCATCGTCCATGGCCACAGACCCCTTGGTAGGGGTTGTCAGGTGCAAGGATTCCTGTCCGGCTGGATCTGCTTCCCACCCTGACCACCATGGCCAGTATGGAGTCGCCCCAAACCCCATTGCCCCATAGCCACTCACTCTGCAGAGCAGCACCACCAGCTCGGTGCCTCACGGGGAGCAGAGGGGAGGGTTCAGGACTGGCTGAGCAGGCCAGCACTGATGTACAGACACACTGACCTGGTGAAATGCTCTCCAGAGAGCAGGGATATGGCAGAGCGCCCTTCTTGCATGTCCCTGTCCTGCTGCAAGGGTGGAAGGGTCACCAGGGAAATGGCCTGTTTCTGCCTGGGGTCAGTGCAGGACTTTTGCATGTGAGATGAATGTGAGAGCTGCTGCACTGCAGAAATACCAGCCTTGCTGCAGCCCCCACTGCCCCCTGCCCCTGCCCTGCTGACCTGCTGCCACCCCTGTGCTGCCCCATCTCCCATTCCCTTTCCTCGCACCACAGGGACCAGCGGTGCAGCAGGAGCTGACACAGCCCCGCAGCCACTGCCTGGCCCCCAGCCCTCCCCTCCTTTCCCCCCAAATATGACATCTATCTTCAAGAAGGACAAGAAAGAGGATGTGGGGAAGGACCTGGGGGTTGTGGTGGGCATCAAGTTGACAGGATGTCAGCAGGGTGCTCTTGTAGCAAAGACAGCCACCCTTATCCTGGGTTGCATTAGCAAGAGTGCAGGCAGCAGGGTGAGTGCAGTGGGACACACTAAATATGCTGGCAGTCTCAAGTAAAGAGGAGCAAAATAAAGGGCAGAATTGGAAGATTACTAGTCTTGGAGAGAGTGGTATGGTCAACAGAGTGCCCGGGTACTGGAAACGTTTTAAAACAGCCCCCCCAAAAAAGGCATTTCTGCCATTGGCCAAGTAGCTGGAGGCAGATGTGCCCAGGCTTGCTCACGGGGCAGAGCGCCAGGGAGACTTCTCCTTGACTCTACTTCTAATAGCATGTCCAGGATTATGATTTTAGAACATGTCTTTGCTAATCTAACTTAACCCAAGATTAAAGCATTAGGACTCATGCTCAAGCACACCAATGTGGGGAAAAGAAGCCAAAACACCCCTTTCCATCGCCTGCAGTGGCTGCGGGATGAAGCCTGAGTTTGTTCTGAAAGAGAAAAGATTAGGACTGAATGTCCTGAGGGTGATTCTAAACTACTTGATGCCTTCTGTGCTTTTCAGCAATACTTCCTCTGGTCACACCTCAGTCTACACTTGACTGCATTTTTCCCCTTGTGTAATAGGTCAGGACTGTGAAGATAGAGCTGAGTCCAGGGCAATGCCAAGCTGATAATCTGGGCAGCCTGGAGAACCCACTGAGAAAGGAAATGTGTGTACGAGACCTCACAGTAAAGGCCTGGAAAAACCAAGTGACTGTGACCCTCCTGAGGTGCCAAGGATCCCAAGCCCTGAGCCATGGGGCAGGATACAGCCTCCTCTGATCGCTCATGCCATGGGCTCATGACACACCTCACAGTCAGAGAGGTAGAGGAAGAAAGTAGAAATGAGTGAAAAGAGGGAGAATTCAGGCCAGGAGTCCCACCAGTAAACATCTCCAAATACAGGTGGATTTACCCCCTCCCTGGCAAGGCTGTTTCTTCCATGACCAGCAGTACCTGGGGAAGGAGGGTCTTTTCCTGACAGTTCTCATGGGATGCAGGGCAGCAGGACTGGAGTGACCCCTTCCAGCCACGGGGGAGATCCTGGGCACTCAGGCAAAGATTTCAGTCTGGAACCTTAAAGTCCTGAGTGACTGAAGACTACAGGATGCCTCCAATGTGTGGCTCACAAGGGACCTGAGTCACATCACAGCCACCCTTGAAACACCCTCAGAAGCAGATCCCATAACATCTGGCCTCAGAAAGACCTGCAGTATTTCTCTGCTTTTCTCCCTAAACCTCAAACTTTCTTTTTAGCTCCTCAGCACCGGGGAGTGCACCTAGGGGTAGGAGCACCCTACACCCAGACTTTCATTGTGTTGAACTAAACCAAGTCCCCAAGGTACTCGCTGCAGCTGTCTGGATGGGCACAGATGGGTCCTGGCCCTTCCTGTTCCTCCCAAGCATGTGGCTGTGATAACACCCCTGCACACACTTCCTGGGCCAGGCACTTGGGGACAAGCAGGCAGCAGTGCTTATGGGAGTCCATCAGGACCATGCCTTCAGGATCAGCAAGGAGACCTCAGGCTCTTGTCACCGTGTTGGAGAGCAGCTGGCCGGTCAGAGGGCTGGAGGGAGGAGGGACAGGTCCCATGAATCACAAGGGGAAGGTGCTGACGGGTGCCTGGGGCCAGGGCACTGCTACCTCCTCGGCCCTCCCCCAGCTCCTGGGATGCCACTGCAGAAGCAAGCAAAACTTGGGGAAAAACCCTTCCCCACCTTCCAGAGAGTCAATGACAGGGTCACTTCTGCGTGAGAACATGACGGGCCAGCAGCAGGGACATGGCTGGGGATTGTGCTTGTGGGGTCACATCTGCCTGAGGAAATGATAGGCCCAGGCACATGACTCAGATGTGGGCCTGCAAGGTCAGTGCCACTTCAGTACCTGATAGACAAGAACCAGGCACATGGCTTCAATGCTGACTGTGAGGTCACTTCTTCCTCAGTACCTGATAGGCCATCAGCAGGCTCTTGGCTGGTGTAGGTTCCTGTGAAGTCACCTCTGCCAGGGGGCAGGCAGAAGCAGGTTAATGTCTTCACTGTTGTCTGTGAGGTCAGTGATGCCAGAGAGGCCACTGGCAGGCACAGGGTCAGCAAAGTGGCTGTGATGTCATTCCAATGTGAGAAGCTTATAGACCTACAGCAGGAAGATGGCTGTGAAATGTATTGTGAGGGCATTTCTGCCTGAGCACCTGACAGGCAAGTAGCAGGAAGGTGCTTGGGATGTTGACTGTGAGGTGACTGCTGCTTCAGTACCTGATACGCCAAAAGTGGGACATGGTTGTGATGCTGAGAGTGAGCTCACGTCCTTCTCTATAGATCGTATGCCCTCAGCAGGCCCTTGCTTGCTGTCGGTTCATGTGAAGTCACCTCTGTCTGCTGCTGATAGGCCAGAAGCAGGTTTATGGCTTGAGTGGAGACTGTGAGGTCATTTCTGCCTGAGTCCCAGATAGGCCAGCAGCAGGAAGGGCATCAGCAAAGCAGCTGTGAGGTCACTTCAGCCTGAGCAGCTGAGCAGCAGCAAGAGGGCTGTGAAATGGCTGGTGAGGCCACTTCTGTCTCTGAAGCCAACAGGCCAGAAACGCGCTGGCCTTGCAGGGCTGTTCCCTGCTGGGCTGGGGCTCTCCAGGGAGACCTGAGCCACCCCCAGGCTGCACTGAGCAGGGGGGCTTTGGCTGGGCTCCTGTTGCCGTGGATCCAGCAGGGTGCCTGAAGTGCATGGAATAGACTCATCACCAAGTTCATGCAAGGAGGGATTTGGATGGCTTCTTTGGGACTTTTTGGACACTGGAAGAAAGAGCCTGCTGTTGCACTTAGAAAGAAACACTTATCAGCTGGTAGAAATGAACCGCACGCAGCACAGAGCTACGAAACCACAGTTCCTGCAGTTGTGTGGGGAGTCTGTTGTTCTACACAAGTGCTCTGTCATGAAATATATCAATACACACACACATATATACACACATATATGTGGATATACATAAATACATATCACAGAAATATATATAAATCATAAATATGTGTGTGTGAGTGTGTGTGTGTGTGTGTGTGTGTGTGTGTATATATATTCTTTAAGTGTCTAGGAACTACAGAAGACATTCCTGAGCATCATCTTTTTTTTTTTTTTCTTGGGAGAATAGGTGTTTTCAGCACTGGAGAAAGACATTTAGCCAAATCAGGATATTCAGGAGAGCTTTGCAGAGACTTGTACAGTCTCCTGTGCTGTGTGGTAGGAGTCAGACTTAAGAATATAGCATGTTCCCATTAAATGACAAAATACAAATGAATATATTTCAGCTCTAATTTGGAAGCTGTACTAGTGCAAGTGAGGGATACGGACTATTCAGGGAAGTTAACCAACATCTCTTGTCTTTCAGGTGGTATTAATCACATTTTAAAAGAGGATGCAATGTACAGTGATGAGGAATCACCTTCAGGGTTCTGAAGATGAATTGTCTCATCAAATGCCTACTAGACAAGAGGAAACATTCCTTACCTGCAGCAGGTAAATGTCTGTGTCCCTTGGATTCAAACTGCTTAGTCTTTGTAAACGGCCTTGGCTGTTTTAAGAGTGAGGGGGTGGGAGAATAAAGAGTAGAGAAAAGCTGGCCGGGAAGGGAAGGTTATATCAATACATGGAAGAAGTAAGCATGGAGCTGAAACTCAGTACTGGAGTTGCAATAAAGTACGTTGTTATTACTGACCAAAAGGAAGGACCGAGCCTCCACCAGAAAGATCCACAGACTTTTAGTCATGTTGACTTAAAACACAGTATTCCTGAAGTGACTCAAAACCAAGGAAATGTGTTGTCCATCCTTTTAGGTAATAAATAAATAAATAAATAAATAAAATATGCGTTTGTGTAGCCAAACAGCTGGAGAGCCAGGCTACAGGCAAAGGTCTCCCCTGGAGCCTGCAGGAATAGGTGCTCTGGAGAAGTTGGCAGCTCCTGCCCTGGGCCTGTCTGCTCTGTTTGCTAGCATCACCTCCCCTGAAGAAAGATGCACACCGGCACCTTTTCACTTCTTTAAACACATAGGATTCATTGATTCAAGTGTGTGTGTGGAGGGGGACCAGAACTGCCTGAGTGTTGCTCATCTTATCAGACACACAGAGGAATGCATCCTGGGAAAGGATGCTTGGAACTCCTGGTAAGCAGGTGGCCTAGTTTTAATGTGCTTCCTGTCCTTTCTGCCTGAAAATCCACATTTCTTTTAGATTGAATGACATCTAATGAAGATGTTGTGCATGGCCATAGCTTCCATTCTGAATTACACAGTCAGGATGTTGCTGTCAGCTCAGGGAGCTGGAAGATGCTGCTCCTAATCCTCTCTCCATGGCAAGAGCTCCTGCTGGTCTCATTCAGATAGTGGTTTTCGTCTCCTCGTTAAGACTCTGTAGCTCCCAGGAGGTGGTTCTGCATCAGCCTGACTGCAGCTCATGCCCTTCTTCTAGCCTCCTTTTTTGTAATGCAGCCATTTTTTTGTTTTGTTTTGTGTTTTGTTTGTGGAAAGAAATGTGTTTCCTGTCTTTCACTGTACTTAAGAGGAATGGCTATAATACACTTGTTGATTCATATAAACATATTCTTTAGTTGGATATATTTACCAAATATAAACAATGTTGCAGCCTGTAATGCCCCATCGGAGGCATTAAAAGGCTTTAAATACATCTATTTGTACATCTGTGCCTTTTTCTTAAGGAGGAGAAAGTTAAAGCATGAATAGACTTGGTGCTGTTCTGTTCCTTTTTACTTTTAGGCAGGAAATCTGTCCTGTTGTTTGGCATCCCTCTATTACAGCATCTGGACCTTTAGTGGAAGTACTTGAGAGCCATTAAAGCATGGACAGACATGTTACATGGTTGGATGCTCATCTGCCACATAAGAGGATTATCTCCCTTTGGGTTATGTGATGGCTGCCTCTGTGGTCATCTACCAGTAATGTCTAGTCAGTGCCCAGATCTACTGCTAGCACTTTCCTCCTGGGGACCAGAACTGCCTGAGTGTTGCTCATGTGATCAGACGCACAGTGAAATGCATCCTGGGAAAGGATGCTTGCTGCTTTGGTCATGGGGTAGAGGCTTGTCTGCTTATGTGCTTGAGGTACCACCTGCAGGCAATGGCCTTTGATCATCCCGATCAAGGAACCTGGTCGGAAGGAGCCTCTGGAAATGAGACAGCAGGCTGTGAGCTGGGGAGCTCTTCAGACAGGCGGAAGGTTGTCACCTCTTATAAAATGAACTTTGAAATTATGACTCATAACCAGGCTTCTCTGACAGTGCCTGCCCTCAGCTTTCCTGCCTGTGTCATGCTGCTTGTGCTCCAGACTGACTTGGACACCAGCATCCGTAAAGCCCAAAGGACAGCACCAGCTATCATTTATATTCCACATGTCCGTGTACAGGGGGAGGCTCTTGGACTCTCACTGAAAGCTACATTTACTACACTGTTACAGAACAGTCCAGCATAGGCAGCAGTTTGGTAGCTTGCAACACCAGCTGGATGCCATGCAAATGTCCCCAAAGAGCTATTCCTATCAGTAGCTTTCCTTCTTCAGTTTCCTGTTCAGTTATGTATCCCTGAAGCACCTGAATGCTGTGCTTTCCCAAGCGAATGGATACCGTCATCACGAGGGCACCCTACCTGAATCTTCTAGAATTTCCTGTGGCAGCAAACAGCGCTGAAAACGTTTGTCCAAAAGTGTTTTCTGAGTCCAGAGATTCACTCAGGCCCAGCCTTCCCCCCCATTCCAACACACACAAGCTTTTTAGACAGATGTATAATTTTGCCTGGGAGAGTGAAAACTGGCGATTTCGAGACCGTTATTTGTGTCCTGAACCAAATGTATGAAATGTTTGCAAAGTGCAGGCAATCAAGATCTGTTTGCCAACAGCATAACTTCTGACAGTCTGCCATTGCAAAAGATAGGTGTCACAGTGTTCACAATAGGAATGGATTTAACATTTCAATACCTTCACTACAATATCAGTTCTTTCTTCATAAGGGCCAAATCTCTGCAAATTAGGAAGCTAAATTCCATTCTGTGCTTTGGTAACTTTGGGAAGACAACTGCACCGCTTTCCATCAGCAGACTTCAGTAGGAGTACATCCTCCACTTTCTAGACTTCTGGGAGTTGCCATTAACAGCTTACACTTCTGGTGATGATGTTTTCCTCAATACAGAAACACAATTCTTAACCAGATGTGTTTATCCCGCATCATCCTTTTCTGCAGAGCTGCTGCCCAGCTGGGCACTGCCCAGCCTGTATCACTGCAAGGTGTTGGTCTGCCCCAGGGGCAGGACATGGTGTTTGTTTAGTTTTGAATTTCACAAAGTTCCTGGCCACCCATTCCTCCTGCCTGCTGAGGTCCATCTGGATGGCAGCCCTTGAGCTTATGGTAGTTCTCTTGGTGAGGTGCCATTTGAAAATATGATGAGAGTTGTGTTCTCCAGGTCGCTGATGAATGTGTTAGACAGGACAGGTCCCAGTATAGACCCCTGTGTACTCTGCCTTTCACTGGCTTCCAGGTAAAGCACCACTCATTCACAAAAGCCCTCTGAGCTCGATCATCCAACCAGCTTTTAACCCATCCGGTTGCCTGCCAAGCCTATCATAATGCCCAATTTGTATACAGGAATATTCTTGGAGACAGTGTCAAACTCCTTGCTAAAATCATGGTAAATGACATCCACTGCTCCCCTCTCCTCACCAAGTGCAGATCTTTTATCACAGAAGGCAATCAGGTTGGTCAGGAATCATTTCTCTGCACTAAATCCATGCTGGCAGTTCCCAGGCACCTTCTCCTCCTTCAGGTGCCCAGAAATGTGATGCAAGATGATTCACTCCATGAAACACTCCTCACCAAAGAGAGGCTGAACAGCCTGCAGCTCCCTGGGTTGTCCTTGTGGCCTTTTCTGATGATGGGCACAATATACCCCTTCTTCTGGTCATTGGGGCCTCCCCTGATCTCCACAACCTTTCAAAGAGGATAGAGACTGGCCTTGTTGTGAGAGCAGCCAACCCTCTCAATGGCCTCAGGTGCAGCCCATCCAGTCCCATAGACGTGTATGGGTTGAGTTCTTGCAAGTCATCCCTCCCTCAGTCATCACCCAGCATTGGTTGCTTTTTTTTTCCCCTCTGGACTCCTGACTAGGCACAACAGCCTAGGAGACCTTCTTGGTGAAGACTGAAGCCAAGAAGGCCTTGAGCTCCTCACACCTATCTGCATCTGCTGTTAATAGATTCCTTGCCGGATCCAGCAGTGAGCCAACATTTTCCTTTTTACTCTTTTCCTGAAACTGAAGCTGTAGCAGCTCTTCTTCATGCTCTTGATGTTCCCTGCAATGGGCAATCCTAGGGGAGCTATGGCTTCCCTAAAATCATCCCTTCTCACTGGACAGTATTTCTAAATACCATCTTGCAGGCTCGCCTTCCTTCTGCTTCCTTATTGCCCTGGGGCTCAGTCCTGAGTTCCCAGTGTAGCCAAGCCGATCTCCCAAGATGTCTACTAGTTCTACTGAGTACCACTATGGACTATTTTTGTGCTTGCTGGGTGCTGTCCTTAAAGACCTGCTGGCTTTCCTGAGCTGCTGGACCCTTCAGAACTGCCTCCCATGGGATCCCCCACCAGTCCCCTCAACAGGCCCGAGTCTGCCCCTCTGAAGTCCAGGGTCTGTGCTCCTCTACTATCCTTCCTCACTCCACTCAGGATCTGGAACTCTACTTTTCCTTCATCACTGGAGGCAAGGCAGACACTGACTGTACCATCCCTGATCAGTTCCTCCCTGTTTGAAATTTTCAGATACAAAGAAGCATCACAAATCATGCATTTGTGCTAAGAAGCTGTCCCTGATGCCCTCCAGAAACCTCCTGGCCTGCTTGCACTCTGCTGTTTGGCCTTCCAGTGCATGTCAGGGGGATTAAAGTCCCCCCAATAAGAACCAGGGTCTGTGATCCACAGACTTTCTCACACTGCTTAAAGGAGACTGCGTCCACCTCCCCTACCTGATTGGGTGGTCTGTAACTCCCATTGCGATGTCACCCTTGTCACCCACAAGCTCGCACCCAAACCCTTGCCTTAACGTGTTAGGAGCTCCACACGTCTCAGCTGTCCCTTCACACAAGGGGCATCCCCTTTCCTCATCTTCTCCGTTGGTCTCTCCTGAACAGTTTGTACCCTACCATCAGGGCTCTCCTATCGTGCAAGTGATCCCAACACATCTCAGTACTCTAGCAATGTTTCAGTCAGACTGGTCATGGTGCAACAAAGCAGGTGGCAATGTCATGGTGAAAGGAGGTTCCCACTGAGAGAGCAAAGCCTGCAGGGCCCAAGGCCAGGGAGAAACAGAGCTGGGCTGTGCAGAAATGGCAGGAAAGAGGTTTGCTGCCTGAGCTGACTCTGCAGCACCTTGGGGCCTGTGACAGAGGTGAACCAATGTCCAGGCAGGATAAGGTGCCACTGAGGAAGTCCCTGCTCTGGACAGCCTACGATCCAGTGACCCTGTGGATATCATTAGCACAGTCCCTGCTTATGTCATCTGGGGACGGAAAGAGGGTGAGGGAGAAGAGAACTAGAAGGTTTCAAGAGCGCAGGGACATGAGTGGAGACCTTGGTGGGATGTGCCTCCCATTTATGCAGCATGCTTGGATGTGGGCAGTACAGCCTGTGCCCGAAGGCAGAGGTAGGAGTCATTTGTTTGGGCACAGGTAGGAAACACAAGATGCCCTGGGGCACTTGCCCAGCACCACTCCGAAAGGGCATGGCTTTCCTGTAGGGGCCATACTGTATGTGCTAGAAACACGCATTTGTGCTGGACACCCCAGACATCTGACATGGCCCTGCCAGCCTTTTTTTATGTCATGACATGTAGTGTCTGCACTGGATTACATCAGGATTTTGCACTGTAGGGATCTGCCTGTGTCACAGCTTCCTAGTGAGTGGTGCTCTAGCAGTACTAGGCATCTGGGGTCATTTGAGACGGCCAAGGAAATTCCCCACCTGGCCCCCACCTCATGCTCCAGAAGGATGTGGGTCTCACAGTCACTCCAACAGAGCAAGCAGACACTGGCACATGCCTGGGACCACCTCTGTCTCTTCAACTGTCACCAGGTGTTTGTGTGGGACTCCCACCCTCCATCTCAGGTGATTATAATGTGAGCTTAGACAGGGATCTCACACGCAGACATCTATTTTGTGTACACTTTGACTTAGGCAAGGAGAATCCCACCTCCTGCTTTTTTTTGTGGAGTTGGTGGGAGAGAGCTGAATCCCACTGCATCCCAGGGGCTTCTAAATAGGCATGAGATGCCCAGATTGACTCATCTGAATCAAAACCTGAACCATGGGTAAATGACCTCCCTTCTTGTCCTCGAGTAGCTTCCTGCCTAGTTAGGAGTGACACATTTCCACCTCTTGCAGATAACCATCCTTTGATGAGACAAACGGTAATGCTGGAATCAGTTTCCCTTCAGTGTTGAGGAAGAGACCAATGGTGATGATTTTAGTCTACTTCAGGGAACATTTCCCAGGAGGAGGGAGCACAAGGGACAGAGAAAGTCAGGACTTCAGCTGGGCCCCTGCTCCTAGGCAGGGCCAGGCTTCGGGGATGGAAGGAGCTGCTGGCAACCTGGCAGCACTGTTGACAGACAGCTGTGTCCAGAGGCAGCTCCTCTGCAAAGAGCAGCAGGGCTCCAGGCTCTGCCTGCTGCTGCTGCCATGAGATGAGACAAGGCAGAGAGAAGTGAAAGGCAGTGTGGAGTGGGAGGCCAGAGGAGAGCTCATTGTGGGAGGAATCTTCACAGCTCCTGACACAGTAAGTCTCTGGCTGCAGGGCAATGCTCCTGAGGTTCCTGGAGGGATCTTCTAAACCCATCCCATCCTATGAGTGATAGATTCAGTCATGAATTCAGTGACCTCTGGTCTGTGAGAATCTTCACCAAACCCCTTCAACCCCACCTCAGCCTACAGACAGCACGAGCAGCACCTTGACTGCTTTATAAGAGTGTTTCTGACCTGATCCTTAAGATCTGTGAGAACAGAGATACCTGTGCCCAGTGCCCTGTCCTGGGAGGTTTCTGTAGGGCAGAATGGAGCCCACAGAGGGTGGGATAGGGTCTGTGAGCAGCAACAAGGAAAAGATGCTGGGACAGAGTAAGAGCTGGCAGCAGGGACAGTGCCAGGCAGCAGAGATGGGCAGGGAATGAGAGGGAGCTGCTAACAGAATCGTCCTGGGAGAAAGGATCTGAGCAAGTCTTGCTCAGTCTCTCCAATGCAGACAGCTTCTTCCGAACAAGCCCCCCATGTCTCCTCTCTGACCCAGCAGAGCCTCTGCCCTGACAGCCAAGGAGTCCAGGGGCTGAGAGCGACTGCCCTGCGTTGTCACCATCTGTGAAGCAGCATGCCCAGCTGGGTAAGGTGAGGGCTTTCCTGAGTGCCCATCTGCCCCTCTCTCCTTGCCTCCCTTGGCAGCAGGATCATGGGGTTGCTCCTTTTTTCCCCTTCTATCCATGCTGTTCCTGTTCTTCTCTCAGGCTCCCTGGGTTTCAGGGTTTTCAGCTGCAGTTCAGACACCTGCCCTGCGAGTTGTGCAAGAGAGGGGTCTGCTTGGAGTGAGGTGTTCGCAGCCCCCTTCTAGCCCATGCAATTCCAGGAAATGCAGTCTGTGGTGTTGGGAAATGAGCTGACTCTCCCTTAAGGAGACCCCATCTTCAGTCCTTAATGTCCTTTGACCATTTCCCTGTCATGTCCTGCCAGACTTTGAGCTGCCCTCCAGAAGGGCACCGCTGCCTCATAGCATCTCTGTGATGTCCAAGAGACCCGTGAGGAATCTGCAGAGATGCTGAGAGTATGGAAATGGTGGTGGGAGGCTGTAAATGGGCATCTGAAAAGAGCCCTGTGTGTCCTTGCCTGGAAGGGGAGTGTGGAGACCTCCCTCTGGTGCCCTGAGAAAGGGAGAGATGGTTGGAGAGCTGCGGTTTTGAAACTGGACTCGTCTGCTCTCAGCAGGGGCTGGTTTCTTTTTAGGGCAACATATGGGAGTGATCCTCCCCCAGCTCCAAGAGGTGCGAGCAAAGGACAGCTGGGAACAAGGCTAATAGACAGACAAGCTGTCCTCACTCTGCACCAAGCGACAGGGAATCCATTTTTCTCAGGATTCACAGTAGAAATGCTGAGAATTGCTGCCTTGAGAATCACTGCCCAGGGGTGACAGGGGCATCTCAAAGCAAATGAACATTATTAAAAAATCCCCCAAACTCTGTTCCTCAACCCTCATTCTTTAGAAGTGGTGGTGCAGACGCTGAAAAGCCCTTCCACATGCCCAGTGGATTTCACCTGACAGGAACTGTGACTGTCCGAGCTAGTCACCCCCATTCCCATGTATCCCACCACTGTACAACTGCACTGACTACTCTGGAGCTGATAGGCAGAAGTCCCTGCTCCTCGTAACACATTCCACCAGTGCAAATTGTAGCTCAAGCACGGGAGCTGTGCACAGATCCTGTCTGTAGAGAGGCAAAGTGGAGGGTTGCGTGAGAACTGCAACATTTGGGGGGTTTCGTTGCTTGAAAAGTCTCTCCTAACTTCTCAATGTCTTTTCTCCTTTCGACAGTCCCCCATGCCCAGAGATAGCAAAATGTCCAACAGCAGCTCCCTCAACGAGTTCCTCCTCCTGGCATTTGCAGACATGCGGGAGCTGCAGCTCTTGCACTTCTCGCTCTTCCTGGGCATCTACCTGGCTGCCCTCCTGGGCAATGGCCTCATCATCACAGCTGTAGCCTGCGACCACCACCTCCACACCCCCATGTACTTCTTCCTCCTCAACCTCTCCCTCCTCGACCTTGGCTCCATCTCTACCACTGTCCCCAAATCCATGGCCAATTCCCTCTGGAACACCAGGGCCATTTCCTACTTGGGATGTGCTGCCCAGGTCTTCCTGGCTTTCTTCTTGTTTGGAGGAGAGTATTCTCTTCTCACAGTCATGGCCTATGATCGTTTTATTGCTATCTGTAGACCCCTGCACTATGGGACCATCATGGGTGGTAGAGCTTGTGCCAGAATGGCTGCAGCTGCCTGGGCCACTGCTTTTCTGTATTCTTTGATGCACACTGGGAACACATTTTCAATACCACTCTGCCAAGGCAACACAGTGGACCAGTTCTTCTGTGAAATCCCCCAGATCCTCAAGCTCTCCTGCGCAGACGCCTACCTCAGGGAAGTTGGGCTGACTGTGGTTGGTGCCTGTTTATTCTTTGGGTGTTTTGTTTTCATTGTGTTGTCCTACGTGCAGATCTTCACTGCTGTGCTGAGGATCCCCTCTGAGCAGGGACGACACAAAGCCTTTTCCATGTGCCTCCCTCACCTGGCTGTGGTCTCCCTGTTTATCAGCACTGTCCTGTTTGCCTACCTGAAGCCCCCCTCCCTCTCCTGCCCAGCTCTCGATCTGGTGGTGACTGTTCTGTTCTCGGTGGTGCCTCCAGCAGTGAACCCCCTCATCTACAGCATGAGGAACAAGGAGCTCAAAGATGCCCTGAGGAAAGTGATTTCATGGACACTTTTCAGCAGTGTTAAAATTGCCTTTGCTCTCCACAGTGGAATCCCAGGGTATCCCAACTAGACCTGAGCTTTGTTTGTTCACTTTATTTTTACTATTATTATTATTCCTATTATTATTATTATTTGTTATCATGTTAGTACACAAATGCTTGGATTCATTCCACTTTTACTGAGATTGCTCTGTCTCACCTGGTACCCACATAAAATTGTGTCTAACGCTGCGTCAGGACTGACTCCAGCACAGTATCTCTGTAATAAAGTAGCTTCTACCCAGTGCAGTGGCTAAAGGCTGGGCTTTTCTTCCAAAGCTGGTGTCAAGAAGAGGCCTAAGGAACTGCATGTCAAAAGGACCTGCTGGGCAGAGTTGTCCATGGGTTTAGAAGCAAAAAGCTCATAATCATGTTATGATCTCTTAGAGACCAAGGGCTGGATTTAGGACTCGCCCATCACTGTCCAGTGATGGTGGAGATGACGAATTGTCAATGGTGATGTACAAACCCAGGGCCATTCCACATGTTAAAGCACAGTGTCAGATGCCCGTCCTCCTGGAGGGGAATCTGGAGGTGCCAGGAGAGCTCTGGGAATCTCCTGGGACAGTGTGTGCCTGGGGTGGGCAGTGAGTGGAGCCTCACAAAGGGAGAGGTCCTCCAAGGTGGAGTCACCTAAAGGTAAAGTGCTAAACACAGGTATCCGTGGTCAAAGGAGGACTCTGCCATCCCAGCAGAGGCAGTGAGGACCCATCTGTCATGGGGAAGGGAGACTGGACAGTGATTTATGTCACCCTCTGTGAAATACCAGGGGCAGGATCTAGAGGCACACCTGGTCACAACTAGTACCCTTGGAAATGCTCCATGGTCCCTCCAAGCACTTGCCACATCTGCAGACCCCTGGAGGGATTAAAGGCCCTGATTCCCATTTGGTTGGGTCTGCTTCTCACTAGCACCAGCATGGCCAGTGCAGAGACACCAGTGGCCCTGCGGCCTCACAGCCCGCTCACTCTGCAGAGCAGCACCATCAGCTCGGGGCCTTGCGGCAGAAGAGGGGAGGGGGTGTGGGAATGGCCAATGAGATCAGAGGAGGGATTGGGAGAGATGAGAAGGAAGTGGAACTGGGCTTGTAATTGCCGACCTTTAATGCAAAAAAATGTTCCGAGTGTGGGCACACTGAAGTGAGCTCCCAGTGCAGAGCCAGAAGCCCTTGCTCTGCTGGCCCTCCACATGGCCTGGGAAGTGCCTAAAGAAAGATTAATGCTCCCCACCCTCCCAGCTCCTTGTGCCATCATCCCTCCTGAAGGGAGGCACCAAAAAGAAGGCTGGGAGCCCTTGTGGGAGCTTGTGTTGAAGGAAGCAGCACCCAGGAGCCATATCAGTTTGCTGCTGTCCCTCAGGCCCTGTCTCCAGCACATGTTGTTCAGTCAATCTCCCCTACCCTATGTGTTGGTCCTCACCCCAAAAGTCACCCCCAGACAAGGCTCCATGCCCAGCTCAAGGACTGGGCATCCAGCTGTGAGCCCTGGGAGGACGAGCTCTCTCCTGGGTCCTCTGCAGGGTTGTCAGGGAGCATGCAGAGGAGGTCCTGGGGCCGTCTACTGGGCCTGTAGACCATCCTCTTCCCATGGGGCCCCTCATACAGGGTCTGTCAGAACAAAGATGCAACCCATCTTGTTGCTGCATGAACAGAGAGGAGAAACAGCCCCAGGAAACTCCTCCCACACCCAGCCCCTCACACCAACCATTTCCAGCACTGGCCATTCTCCATGGTGCTGGTGAGGGGTGATCTTGGAATGTGACCAGCTCCATCTGCCTGCTGGGCTCAGCACCTCTATGGGGGGAATGTCCAGCCCTGCCTGGGATCTCCCTGGGCCCAGACCTCAGCAGGCCCCAGAGCATGGCCTTCTGCTAACCCCTTGGGGACAGGATGAGGGATGGGCACGGCTGGGGACTGGTGGGAGGCTGCTGGGCAGAAGAGCCATGGGGGCCAGGGCACCAAGGGCTGTCATGAAGACCATGCTGGGGGGATGTTTAGCCACCCTAGAATGCACCCTGTCCTTTGTGGTGCCTGCACAGTGGGACAGTGGGGCAAGGCAGCAGGGCTAGGCCAGGGGAGGGATGAGGTGCAGATGGGAGCCACACACTCCAGAAGCTCCCAGCGGTCATGGAGGGGACTTGCTGCTGTTAGCAGTGTAACGGGTTTCTCAAGGGCTACAGCCACTAGCACTGCCTGTCAGGACTCCCAGAGACAGCACAGATGGTCGGTGCTCAGTACCATAGTTTACAGTGCTCCCCATCTCTTGTGTCAAAATCCTCTCTCAGGAGCACAGCTGGCTGCATCACTCCCTGCCCATTGTGGAAAGGAGCTGCTGGAGCTTCTCTTCTCACCCCTGCTGACCCCAGCTCTGCCTTGGTGTTGGGCCACAGACTCTGCCCTGGGTCATGTTATGTCTCCTTATGCTCTCCTCTGAGACCACGTAGGGACCTGCAGCACATAGCTCTCTTTAGAGCTGGCCACCATGGCCTGCCTGAGTGGTCCCAGGAGATCCCAGCAAGGCTGTGCTTGGAGGTGAGGCTGTGATTGTCCTCGGTCAAAGTAGTTGGGATGGTCTGGCTGGAGGCCAAGGGGAGAAAAGGGCAAGAGACAACAATGAGGAGATGCAGTAAGGGAAATTTCAAATGCATTTAAGGCAGAAATAAAGAAACAACCATGATAGTTGAGCAGCACTGGGACAGGGGACAGAAGATCTTTAAAAACACTCCTGGAGAAAGCACTTACCAACCTGATCTGACTGTAAAGTTAGCCCTGCCCAGAGCTGATCGTGGTCCTGGAGATCTCCAGTGGTCCCTCCCGACCTAGATCCTCTAGGAGGAAGGGGCTGGAAAGTGGAGTCCTGGGCAGGGGACACTGTTGTGGGGTTGAGGCCTTGCTGCCATTTGTACTGCCCGGACAACCCCGTGCTCAGAGTCACACAGTGAGTAAGTTCATCCTCCAAAGGAGTCTCTGCTCCATGGACAACAGGAGTCAAAGCAGTGTAGGGAGACTGCAGAAAAGTTCTCAGGAACACGCCAGGCATTCAGGCCCTTTGACTGCTGAGGTGTCCCCAGACCGGTGCTTTGCATCCTGAGTCTTAGGCTCTGAGAAATCTTTAGAGCCAGAGCAGATGGGAGTCCCATCTCCTGGACTCATGGGTTACAGGGCATCAGCAGGGCTGTACTGGCTGCAGGGAGGGAATCAGTGCCCGGGGCATGAGCAGTTCCCCCTCTGCCCTCGCCTCTTTCTTCACAGCCCGGAACAGAGATCATGTTTCCTGTGTTGGCCCTCCCTGCCGGGCTGCATTCCGAAGTGGAGGGGACGCAGGCTTCCCACTGGGGAAATGCAGGAGAGCCCAGTCTCATGTAGAGGAGCAGGGTCCCAGCACACCTGCTGGGTGGTCAGGGCTGCAGGCTGCAGACCCCACTCTGTTCCCCACAGACCTCCTGCCAGGGGTGGAGGGTGCCCAGCAGCAAGGCACGCGCGCCTGGGGGTCTGGTGCCATTGGGGTGGTGGCCTTTGGACCAGCCTCTGTCTGTAAGTGACTCAGGAGCTCCTCCACCTCGATGTTAGTGGCAAAGAGGGTGTCCCAGCTTGTTCCCTCTGCAGCTGAGGATTTAATTCTCAGGAGAAAGCAAAAAAGAAACCCTTTTGTCCATGGGACTTATACTACGCTGCCAACCCTCTACTGTCTTCTCCTGCTCTATCACCCCAGAAGTCCTTTGGCAGGGGCATTTTTTGGTTTCCAACCCTCCATTGGACCCTGCTTTGGGCAGCAGATTGGGCTACAGGCCTCCTGTGGTACCTTTAGGATGAATTATCCTAAAAGCCTATGATCTCAGGCCCCATTTCAAGCACAGAGCAAATGTCTCTGGGACAGGAGTCATTTGTGCTTTATGTGACCATCTAAAAGAAGGCAGGTGAACACCTCCTCCTTCTTCCTTGTTGACTGTAAGGGCAGCCTGGGAGGCACTGCCTCAGGCATAGCTACATTACCCCTGAAGTTCTTTGCATCCACCTTTAACCACAGAGAGGTCCATTGACTGGATCCTCTCAGTGGTGAGGGGAGAAATGCAGGCTTTTCTGCAGAGTGAGGTTTCTACCTCTGTAGTTGTACCTCTAGGTAGATGGTGGCATCCTGCCCTTTCTTTCTTGCCTGAAGCTCAGGCTGAATGGGGATGTGAATGTGGAGGTTGGCTGTCACTGCAGTGGCTGTGAGATGGTGGAGAGGTAGGAGGAACGACAGAATCACCACCCTGCAGTGCAGCAGAGAGGATATCATCTTGTTCAGGATCTGCTTGTCAGCATCCCACAGGTGACTGTCCTGGAGGGCAGAGGAGCCATGGAGCCCTTTTGGATTGTCAGGGACAATGTCCTCAAAGCACAGGAACACTCCAGTCTGCAGGGAAGTCCCTCAGGGCCTGGCCTGAGGCTGCCTCAGATGAGCAGGGACTTTGAGATTTAGGACTTGAAAAGGCAGAAGGAAGTGTACAGAGGGTTGGAAGGGGAATGGGCTACCCAGGAAGAAGACACAGCCATTGTGTGTGGTGGAAGGGATGGAGTTAGGCAAGCCAAAGCTCAGCTGCAGCTGGAGGTGGAGTTGGAGGTGTAACTGGGAAGGAATGGGGAAGGTAACCAGAAGCGCTTCTGCAAGTACATGGGCAGGACAAGGAAGGCAGGTAGAGAAGGAAAATGTGGTCTCCCTGCTCAGTGGGGCAGGAGACATAGTGACAAAGACAGGGGAAAGGCTGAGGAGCTCATTGCCTCTATTACCTTGTCTTTTACTGGTATTGTCTACTGCAGGGCCTCCCTGGCCCACGAGTCCTTTGGCAGCATCTGTGTTAGCAAAGCGTCACCCATGGCAGAAGAAGATGCAGCTGGGGAGGAACTTTGCCCAGTGGGCACACACAAGTCCATGGGACCAGACAGGAAGCACCCCAGGGAGAGGTGGCCGCAGTCACTGCAATGCTGCTCCCGATTGTCTATGAAATGTCAGGGTAATCAGGGAGGTTCCTGATGACTGGGGAAAGGCAGATATCACACCCATTTTCCAGAAGGGCAAGAGGGAGGATCTGGGCAACGACAGGCTGGTCCTCTTCATCTCAGTCCCTGGGAAGGTGATGGAGGAAATCCTCCTGGAAACCATCTCCAAGCCTATGAAGGACAAGGCCTGGAAGAGGCAGCATGTGTTGACCAAGGGGAAATGGAAAGCATGCCTGACCAACCTGATTGCCTTCTGCCATCAGATGAATGGCTTTGTGCACAAGGGGAAAGCAGGGGATTTTGTGAAGCTTCACTTTAACAAGGCCTTTCACACAGTCCCCCATAGTCTCCTTAGAGGCAAATTGTTGAGCTCTGCCCTGGATCAATGGACCATAGGGAAGGCGGAAGATTGGCTGGACCATCAGGCTGAAACGCTGTGATCAGTGGTACAAGTTCCAAGTGGCAGCTGGTTAGTAGCGGCATCCCTCAGCAATCAACATGTGGGGCAGGACTGTTTAACATCTTGATGAATGGCCTGCACAGTGGATGGAGCGCACTCTCAGCACCCTTGTGGACAATGCATAAGTGGGGGAGCCCCTGGGCAACCTCATCTAGTTCCCTCTGCATTGAACAGGGGGGTTGGGACTAGATGACATCCAGAGGTCTCCCCCACCCTAAGTGCTGTGATTCAGTGCACCGTTCCCTGGAGAGCTCTGTAAAGAGAGAAGAGGCTGAGGAAGCAGAAAGGAGAGAGAGGCAGAAGAAGAGATCTGAAACATGTCCATTTAAATAAAGTAGTTCCTCAGAACAAAGTTTCTCCATGCAGAGTAAATACCAGCAAATGTATTTTGATGAATAATGTATCTCTGTCTATATATGTTTACGCTCGCATAGACAGACTAATTCCTGTAGTGCATGAACATGGTGCTGCCAATGAATAAGAAATAAATAAATATTTGTCAATGGTAAAAACTGTGTGAAGTTTTGGAAATGAGGATTTTTTTTGTCAATTATTGCATTGAAGATATTTTAGAGAGTCCTTTGAAACACTGCCTTAAAACGGGTATGTTGAGATTTGTGCAAATTTGTTCACCCAAAAATAGATGAAGCTGGTCACCCTGTTTTCCTCAGCAGTTGAGAGAGCCTGACACCTCAGAGTGCAACATGCTCTGTGCAAAGAGTGAGGGGTGGCATGGACAGCCGTGGGCAGGGGGTGGGCTTCTGAGCACTGGGCTCTGTGAGAGACACAGAAATATCCTGTTTAGTGGTGTAGGCCTGATTATAACAGAAAAGTTTAGAAAATGACATTAACAATGAAACAAGAAAGGAATTAAGACAAAGATGGAAAGCAAAGAAATGTTTTCTTATACTTTCCAGCTTTTCATTTTTTTGTGCTCTTATTGTCTTTCTTGATTTGTTCTGTTTCAGTACACTAGTGTTCTGGGGAGATTATGCATTATCTTTCTGTCTGAAAAGGACAATGATTTTGAGAACTGTGGTGGGATGCAGTCACAGGGTCATGGGTGGCTGGTGCCATTGCAGGTGCCCTGGTCCCCTCTGCCCAACCTCCATCTGCGGCTCTGAGGAGCTCTGGTCTCCCGCAGGTCCCCTGCGAGAGCTGCCAGGCCCAGGCAGGTGCCTCAGAGACACCGGGGCCTCTCCAAGTGCCACTGGGTGCTTGTGGTTGGACCCCTGAGCTCTGCCTGGAAAAGTGAAGAGCTGTTTTCAACATTAAAAAAATAAATAAATGAGAACATTTTCATCATCTGAAAGGACTGAATGATTTTAAAAAAATGTCAGTGTTTTCCCATGATGACATAATGGAAATTTTGAGGAAGGCCATGAATCTCAGGGGAAGAAATGTTGATCTGCCCATTAACATGCGTTACCACTGCTCTGTCTGTTATGCTGTGGATGTAGTCTCAGTGATCTCTCACATATTCCCACATCCCTGATTAAACTGATCATTTCTAAAGTCAACTGTTTGTCAGACTATCTGGGCATATGCACTTTCCATAGTTTCCAGTCTTCCTCCTCCCCTTACTCTTTATTGTTCAGATACCTCCCAAGTCTCCAGTTGCTGCTTTAAGCTTCAGGGAGTCTGAAGCTTGCCGTGTCTTTCAGGAGTCTAATTGTCTCTTCAATCAACTCCTTCATTGTATATCTATTCAGTCTTTCCTATCTATTTGTGAAGAACATTTCAAGGAAGGTTATTCCTTGTAGACTGTGGACCTCACTGGAGGGAACTTGGACTTGACATACAGTTGAGGAGTTTATTTTATTTCTTGTGACACTGGATCAAGTTTATTTGTGTTTGATCCGAATTAAGGCAAATCCTTCTGTGCCTGTTTGCAGCTAGTTGTCTAAGGAAAGCAGGTGGGAATTGATGCACATGAGCTGTAACATTCAGGTGCAGCCTTGAGTGGCAAAAGGTTCGATTTGAACAAGAGTGATCTTAGTCCCCAGTGGCTGAGGAGGGAACTGTCAGGGCTGGGGAGGTGGGGGGGCAGGTTGTCCATACATGTCTCCCATCAAAAGTACTGCTTTTCCTAGCTGTCCAGACTTCATTAGGAGACACTGTGGGTCAGTATGAATTGGAGAATGTGAGTATGACTTATTCTGAAAGCTGAAGAAGAAAGAAAGCTTAAAAGCAGACATCTTTCTTTTCCAGGTGCTCATTGAAATCTGCCTTCTTTCAAAACCCTCCTGAAACCTCTCCAATTAGCCACACAAGAACTGGGAAACTGAAGAAAAATATGGGAAGAAGCATGGCTCCGTAGGGGTTTTGGCATCTTAATGACCCCTCGGGTGTCTTTGGTGTTGAGCCCATGAACCTCAGATGATGAGAGGAGACTGAAGAAACCTCTCAAGAAGTTTATGTCAGAAGCAAATCCCCAAGTTTCTTGGAGTGTTAATGGGTCCCACTGAGGGTCATTATCAACAAAGGTTCCCCAGGGGCTGATTAGAGCAGAAAGTTGGAGGCCCTGATTGCAGGTAGGCAGAGGCAATGTGCAGGTGGCTGTGATGCCAAGTCAACCTTGATGTGTGTTATCAAGCAGAATGGCCAAGACCCACAGCCAGCCCCTGGGTAGAGTGATCCTTCTCCTCACATGTCACTCAGGGCTCTTCCTGGGGACAGTGTCAGGTTGGGGGGGAGCGCAATGCCTAGCGCAGGACAACGACACAGCACCTCCTGGGCTCCGTGGAGGTGAGGAGGAAGCAAGGCCACAGTGCTGTAAGGAAACGTCATATTCCCATAGTCCTCGGTGGCAGAGACACTAGCCATAGCAAATGGGACAAAGACCTCAGTTCTGTTGGAGGCTTTCAGCCTTGACATTGACCTCAGTCGTCTCCACCACAGGCTGTCCTATGCTGTCCCAAAGCTGCACCTGTTTCCCTGCAGCCTGTAGACACCCAACCTGCTTCCCCACCTTGCTCTCACCGAAGGATCTCCCCACCTTTACTGACATCCTGCTGTCCTTGCTGGCTGCTCCTTGAAACACAAAGCCAGGGGCTGATCACGGAGTCCCTCTGGGTGCCCTCTTGCACCACAGCACTACCCTACGAGTGACATTCTTGTTACCTGAAGTGCAGTCTGAACCTCTCAAGATGCACTTTGTGGCTCTTTCCCCTTCTCATGCTGCTTCCTACTACCAAGAACTACCATCATCTCTGAAACCACCCTGTCACAGGCAGTCACAGGTGACTACTGTATTGGCCTTAGCCTCCACTTCAGCAGGCTAAAGAAGCCCAGGTCCCTCAGCCTCTCCATATGGGCCATGTGCTTCAGACCCCCAACGACTGCTTGGAAAACCTCCTCTGCACCCTCTCCAGTTGCTCCCCCTTCCTCCAGCACTGGGCGTACCACACTGGGTCACACTGTCTCAGATGTGGCCACACCAGTGCTGAGTCAAGGGGAACTGGAACTGCCCTTGCCTGGGTGGCCATGCTCTTCCTAATGCAGTCCTGTATGCAGCTGGCGTCATTTGTAGTGAGCATGCATCACTGGCTCATATGACATCCCTCATAATGTCCATGGCTGCCTCCTCGGGGTCACTCCTCTGCTGGTCATGTCTCTGCCTGTCCTGATGCACGTGTTCTTCTGCCCCGCTGATGAGCGTTTCAAAAAGGACAGGATGTGGGGTAGACCCCTGCATACCCCACCTTTCCCTGGCACTATGCATTCATGAAATCCCTCTGAGCTCCATCATCCAACCAGCTTTCTGCCCATCTGGATGTCTACTGGACATCCACTACTCTCCTCTCCTCCACAAGTGCAGGTCTTTCATCACAGAAGGCAATCACAGGGGTCAGGAATAATTTACCTTCAGTAAATCCATGCTGACTGTTCCCAGGCACCTTCTTCATGTGCCCAGAAAGGTGATCAGAGAGGACTGGCTCCATGACACACTGCTCACCAAAGTGAGGCTGAATGGCCTGCAGCTCCCTGCTTTGTCCTTGTGGCCTTTTTTGAAGATGAGCACAACATGTTCCTTCTTCTGCTCATTGGGACCTCCCCTGATCTTCACGACCTTTCAAAGATGACACAGAGCAGCCTTGCTGTCAGAGCAGCCAGCTCTCTCCATGTCCATGCATGCCAGCCATCCAGGCCCATAGACTTCTATGGGTTGAGTTCTAGAGACTTAGGCACTGTGAGTTACTTTTCTCCTCAGGAGTCCTGCCTCTAGGCACAACAGCTGAGGAGACCTTGTGGGTGAAGACTGAAGCCAGGAAGAACTTGACTTTCCCAGATCTATCTACATCCACTTTTGCTAGAATCGCTGCCCCATTCAGCTGTGAGCCCTTGTTTCCTTCTTTATTCTTTTACTGCCACTGAAGCAGTAGCAGCTCTTCTTCCTGTCCTTCACATCCCCTGAAAGTGTCTCTAAGCCAGGGGAGCTTTGGCTCCCTTAACACCATCCCGACTTTGCTGCAAAATATTTCTAAATTCCTCCTTTGCAGCCTTGGCCTTCTTCCCCTTTCCATATGCTGCCTGATTGCCCTGGAGCTCACGTGGGAGTTCCCTGTTTAGCCAAGCTGGTGTCCAGAGATGTCTACTAATCTTACAAACTGTTTGTTATGGAGCATTCTTGTGCTTGATGGGTGCTATCCTAAATGACCTGCCGGTTTTCCTCATCTCCTCTGCCCTTCAGAGCTGCCTGTTACCAAGGGCCTTATGTACGAAAAGGCCCTGATTGCACATGGCGACATGCTGGCATGGATAGTAGGTGTCAATGTAATGGTGAAAGGAGGTTCCCACTAAGAGAGCAAACCCTGTAGTACCCGAGGCCAAGGAGGAACAGAGCTGGGCTATGAAGGAATGGTAGGAGAGGGGTTGGTGGCCCAAGATGACTCTGCAGCACCGTTGGGCCTGTGACAGACTTCCTCAACCAATCTCCAGGAAGGACAAGGTGGCAGTGAAGAAGTCCATGGGCCTGAGCAGCCTGTGATCCAGCCACCCTGAGGACATTGTTAGCCTAGTCCCTGTTCATATTGGGGGGTGAGAAGAGGTACAGGAGGAGGAGAGCTAGAAGGCTTCTACAGTACAGAGACGTTGGTGTGATGTGCCTCTCCCATTTATGAATCACGTTTGGATGCAGACAGTACAGAGTTTGCCTAAAGGCAGTGTTGGGATTCATTTGTTTGGGCACAGGCAGGAACCTGAGATGCCCTGGAGCACTTGCCCAGCATGCAATCCAAAGGGGCATGGCTTTGCTGTAGGTGCCATGCTTTATCTGCTAGAGAGACGTGGTTGTGCTGGACACCGCAGGCATCTGAAATGGCCCTGCCAGCCTATTTTATGTCATTAAATCATGTGTCTGCACTGAATTACGTTAGCTGTCTTTAACACTGCAATCTGCCTGTGTCTTAACTTACTAATGAGATGAGCTCTAATTGTAGTAGGCATCTGGGGTCATTTCAGATGGCCAAGGAAATTCCCCACCTGGCTCCTGCCTGATGCTCCAGAAGGATATGGGTCTCATAGTTGCTCCATCAGAGCAAGCAGACACTGGCACATGCCTTGCACCACCTCTGTCTCTTCAACTGTCACCAGGTGTTTGTGTGTGAGCAACTGACTCCCACCCTCCAGCTCCAGGGATTACAATGGGAGCTTAGACAAGGAGCTTGAGTGCAGACACCTGTTGGGCTCACTTTGGCTTGGTAAGGGGAATCTCACCTCCTGTGTGTTTGTGGGGTTCACAGGAGGGATCTGAATCCCACTGCGTAACAGGGGCTTCTGAACTGGCATGCGATGCCCAGATTGACTCATCTGAATCAACACCTGAACCATGTGTCCATGAGCTCCCCTCTTGTCCCCTCTAGGTATCCTGCCTCGTTAACAGATGGGTAGAGGGCCTTCCAGAGTGGGACATTTCCACCTATCATAGATAGCCATCCTCTGATGAAATAAACTGCAATCTTGGAATTCTATTTCTCTCCACACTTTAGAAAAGCACAATAGCTGGTTATTTTAGTCTACTTCAGGGAACATTTCCCAGGAGGAGGGGGCACAGGGGACAGAGAAAGTCAGGACTTCAGCTGGGCCCCTGCTCCTGAGTGGGGCCAGGCTTTGGGGACAGAAGGAACTCATGGTAACCTGGCAGCACTGCCCAGAGACAGCTGTGTGCAGGAGCAGCTCCTCTGCAAAGAGCAGCAGGGCTCCAGGCTCTGCCGGCTGCTGCTGACATGAGATGAGACAGGGCAGAGAGACACGGAAGGCAGTGTGGAGTGGGAGGACAGAGGAGAGCTCACTGTGGGAGGAATCTTCACAGATCTTCGTACAGTAAGTCTCTGGCTGTAGAGCAAGGCTACTGAGCTTCCTGGAAAGATCTTCTGAATCCAGCTATCCCGTGAGTGGTAGGGTTTTAAAGGATCAGTCTGCTGGCTTCTCCTTTGCAGAGGAGGAGGAGATATTTCAGAGTAGGGATTTCCTGCCACACCATCACAGGGACGAGGGATCTTGCTCCCTTCTCTCAGGGATGGCTCCAGGGATATGAAGCCAGGGAGTGCATCCAGGTCTGACCAGTGCTATGATTCAGAGCAGTGTCCATGCACCCCAGGGTGCTGTGTGCCTGGGGCAGCAACTCTGCTGCCTGTGAGGGTCAGCACTCAGCCTGCCTGGGGAGCTCCCCACAGTGCTAAAGGGAGAAGCTCTGGGTGAGAGGGACAACCCCCAGCAGGGCAGATTCATTCTCCTGCTGAGAGGGTGCTGCATGGGTCAGGGCTGCTCACAGCTCCAGCTCACCAGGAGGACATTTTGAGAGTGGAGATCTCAAGAGGACTTGTCTCTGCATGGTGGGAATGGAAATGCCGCAGTCAGGTTTAAACAAGGGGCTAAGATCTTAACCATCACACTGAAGGATGAATAGGTTTGCAAGTGCCTTCACCACTCCTCAGCCTACAGACAGCACCAACATCACCTTGCCAGTCTCATCAGAGATTTTCTGGTCTGCTCTTTAACACCTGCAAACAGAGGGATGCCGCTGGGCAGTTTCCTGCTGCTTGGAGGTTTCTGTAGGGTAGAGCTGAGATCACAGTGGGTGGGATGGGACCTGTGTGGGGACAAAGGAAGAGCTCCCAGCAAGGACATCTCCAAGCAGCAGAGAGATGGTCAGAGAGTGAGAGGAAAGTGCTACCAGACACCTCATGTGAGGTCGGGGTGCAGGCGGTTCTCTGCCAGCCCCTGCAGTGCAGGTGCTTTCCCCTGAGCAAGCCTCCTTCATCTTTCCTCTGCCACCCAGAAGAGCCCTCTGCCCTCAAGGCCATGGGATATCAGACAGGAATTGAGTTTTTGGCAGCCAGAGCCCCAGAAGAGCAGAGGAGCAGCTTTCCTGTCACCTGCCCATTTCCTAAAACATGACAAAGGGGCTGAGAGCGACCACCCTGCGATATCTCCATCTGGGAGGTGGTATGCACAGGTGGGTTAGGGGAAGACCTTCCTCAGTGTCCCTCTCTCCTTCTGTCTTTGCCACCCTAGGCAGAAGCACCAAGGTGTTGCTCCTTGTTTCTCCCCGTGTCCGGGCCGCTCTTGCTCTTGCTCTTGGGCTTTCTGGGGATGAAATTTGCTGCTACAGAGTCTGCCCCAGACCCTGTGGTTCCTGCTGCAGAGTTGTCTGCAATGGAGTGAGAGGATGAGGACCCCTTCTTGCCTTTGGGGCTCAAAGCAGCACAGTGTGTGGGGCTGGGGAATGAGCTGAGTGTCCTTCAGGAGACCGCACCTTTCAGACACTTCACCCTCCCCGGGGTGTGCTGCTGAGCTGTGTGCTGCCCTCGAGGAGGGCACAGCTCTTCTACTGGACATTCATGACAGCTGACTGCCCCATGCAGAAGGCACAGAGGTGCTAAGGAGATGAAAATGCTGCTGCGGGTGGCTGCATGTGGGCAGCTGAAATAAGCACTGTGTTTTTGCCTAGAAACTGGGTGTCAAAAGCTCCCTCAGTATCAGCACCACGTCACAGAGTCCTTCTTCTGATCATTGGAGCTATGTGCTGTGTCCCACCCTCTCCATCACTCTTGGGACATGTGAACTGAGCGAGAGGTGAGTTTGGAGATCTGCGCTTTGCAAGTGGCCACCACTGTCAGCAGAGGCCAGTTTCCTTTAAGGGTAACTTGTGGTTGAGACTGTCCCCTAGCTGAGAAAGGTGCATGCCCAAGGCAGCTGGGAATGGGACTGATGTGGAGACCAGTGTGCCGGCCCTGTCCTAGGGCACAGGGAGGGCTTTTGCCTCTCAGGACTCACTAGTCTTCACACGGAGAGCAGTGGAAATGTTGCATATTCCTACCCTGCAGAGCAGACAAACAAACAAACAAGGCCCCCAAAAGTGAAGCTGTTGCTTCTGTGGTCAAAATGCCTCAGAACTGGAGGTGAAGATGTTAAACCACCCTTCTGCATTATAGCAGGGCTGACCCCCCTGGAATCTGTGGGCAGAGGTCCCTGCTCCTCATGGCACATTCAACCAGCACAAATTGGAAGTCCAGACATGAGTAAAGCAGTGTGTGTGTGTGTGTGTGTGTGTGTGTGTGTTCATGTGTGTGCGCGTGTGTGTTGGTGGGGGTGTCTGTGAGAGAGGGAAAGAGCTTTGAACAGAGAATTCCCTCCCGACTTGTCACTGTCTTTTCCTCCTTGGACAGTCCAAGGGAGCAAATGTCCAACAGCAGCTCCCTCAACGAGTTCCTCCTCCTGGCATTCACAGACAAGCGGGAGCTGCAGCTCTTGCACTTCTCGCTCTTCCTGGGCATCTACCTGGCTGCCATCCTGGGCAACGGCCTCATCGTCACAGCTGTAGCCTACGACCACCGCCTCCACACCCCCATGTACTTCTTCCTCTTCAACCTCTCCCTCCTTGACCTTGGCTCCATCTCCACCACTGTCCCCAAATCCATGGCCAATTCCCTGTGGGATACCAGGGTCATTTCATACTCGGGATGCGCTGCCCAGATATTTTTTGTTGTCTTTTTTGTTTTGGCTGAGTATTGTCTTCTCACTGTCATGGCCTACGACCGCTACATTGCCATCTGCAGACCCCTGCACTATGGCACGATCATGGACATCAGAGCTTGTGCCAAAATGGCAGCAGCTGCCTGGGCCAGTGGTTTTCTCAGTGCTATTCTACACACTGCTAACACATTTTCCATACCACTCTGCCAAGGCAATGTTCTGGAGCAGTTCTTCTCTGAAATTCCCTAGATCCTTAAGCTCTCCTGCTCTAATTCCTGCCTCAGGGAAATTGGGCTTATAGTGCTTAGTGCCTGTTTAGTCTTTGGGTGTTTCATTTTCATTGTGCTGTCCTATGTGCAGATCTTCACTGCTGTGCTGAGGATTCCCTCTGAGCAGGGCAGGCACAAAGCCTTTTCCATGTGCCTGCCTCACCTGGCCGTGGTCTCCCTGTGTGTCAGCACTTCAATGATTGCCTACCTGAAGCCCCCCTCCATCTCTTCCTCAGCTCTAGATCTGGTGGTGGCTGTTCTGTACTCAGTGGTTCCTCCAACAGTGAACCCTCTCATCTACAGCATGAGGAACAAGGAGCTCAAAGACGCACTGAGGAAACTGGTTCAGTAGGTACAATGTCAGCACCAATAGCTGTCCCATGCGCATCTGCTCCTCATTCCCAGGGTATTTGACAACATAGCTAGGTGTTGCTCATGTCTGTCTTTCTCGCTTACTTTTCTCTGTTACCTTATCCTAAAAGAAATAAATATTTTGCTTTGTGCCACTTGTCCTCAGGAATCTCTCATTTGAATCTGATCCAGAGACCATGTTGAAGCAGGAAGCCAGGTTTCTGCCTTCATCAGCAGAGATGGGAGAACCTCCAAGCCCGCTAGTCTGAGCTCCTTGGATGCCCCCAGTGCAATGAGGAGAGTTTCCTTTTGCAGTGTCTCTTTTGGTGCAGACACCAAGGGAACTCAGGGGCACAGAGTCAGGCTCCAACGAGTACAGGTGTGGCCAGACCGTGGGTCCCGTGTCCCTTAAGAGATCTCAGCTCCTGTGGCCACAGTCAGGATATGATCTCACACCCCTCTCCTGTGAGGGTGGCAGCCAGCTGTCAGCGTGGCCTGGTCCCTTCCCTCTACAGTGTTCCAACATTCCAAGCAGAGTGAGAGTGGAAAGGAGGAGAGTCCGGACGAAGTCTGTGGGGACAGACCCTCTGCTCCTCAGAACCGTTCCCCCATTGCCACAGCAGGCATTTCCTCACTGCAGCCTTCACTTGGGGGCTGCAGCTTTCTTGGAGACACGTCCACCAACAGCAGCAGGACTTTCTCTTGTCAGGGCTTTTCTCCTCATTTCCACACTGCCCTGCCTTGCTCTGATGCATTTTTATGGCCTCAGTGCTCAGTGCTCTTGTAACGTGCTGGTGGTAGGTTTGTGCTTCCCTGTGCATTCCTGTGAGCTCAGGCAGGACCAGGCACTGAGTGCATTTAGGCCAGACCTGGTCTGCACAAGAACATTGCTATAATAAAAGGGGATCCCCTCCATCACGTGCCTGAAGTCTGGCCTTTCTTCAGAAGCCAGAGTCGAAAATACACCCAAAGACATTGCACGATAGAAGGGCCTGCTGCTCTGCTTGTGACCTCCATGGGATGCAGGGGACAAGCTCAGAGTCTACATGTGATCTGTTAGGGACTGAGGGCTGGATGCAGTGTTAATCTGTTGGTGACCAGTGCCAGTGGAGCTGGTGAATGGTCTCTGAATTTCCTGCCTGGGGTTGTCCCACAGGTGACAGTGCTGATGAGAGATGCCCATCCTTGTGGAGGGGAATCAGAGCCCCCAGGAGAGCTCAGGGGATCTCCAGCGACAGCGTGTGCCTGGTGTGGGCAGTGAGTGGAGCCTCACAAAATGAGGGATGGTCCACAGTGGAGTGACCAGAAGGTAGAGCACTAAATCCAGGCACGCATGGGGAAAGGAGGGCTCTGCAATCCCCAGAGAGGCAGTGGGGAGCCAGGAGGTGCAGGGAAGGGTCGCTGGAGAGTGATTGCTGCACCCTCAGGGAAGGATCACAGGCTGGAGCCTTGCCTGAGTTATGCTGTGGACATGCCTGTGCCTGGCCCTGCACCTCTCACGTCCGGACCTATCCCTGTCCCCATCCTGCTGACCTGACTCCCCATCTCGACCTCGAACCTGCCTCCACACTACAGTCAAGAAAGCCTTAGAAAGGGATGCTGGGACCCGAGCAGCACCCAGAGCGGATTTTAGGTGCCAAACATGACCATATATCCACAGCAACACTTGCCTGACAGCCAGTGTAAAGGTGAAAGGAGAGCTTCCGATCTGGACCCCTACTCAGCTAACACTGCACGCAGAGTCTTAGTTGGACAAAAAAGTGAGGGCAGCCACTTGGGTCAGATTTTATGATGCACAGTTAGGAGAGGCAGCTCCAGCTCCCTTGAGGGCTGTGCTGGAGCCTTTCAGGAGGGGGCTGAGGTGGGTCTGGCACTGCCAGGGTGGGTGGGGAGAGGGCAGCTCCCCTTGGCCATGCTGGGTCTGGGTCTGGGTCTGGGTCTGGGCACAGCTTTTCCCTGGGGACCTCCCTGAGGAACGGCTCTGGGGGATCCTCCACCTCTGCCCTGGCAGCAGAACCAGCACTCAGGGTGCCAGGCAGGAAGTGCACAAGGGTGGAAGGAGGATGGGCTGCCCAGGGGGATCATTGAGACCTTTTCTGTGCATGCAGGGATGGAGTGAGGAAAGGCAGAACTCAGCTGGAGCTGGCACCAGAGACCTTGGACATGGAAAGGGCTGGGGCATTAAATGTCTTCTTTGCCTCAGCTTTCCAGGGGAAGCTCTGCCTGAGGCCTCCCAGTTATGGGGGTGTTAGCAGACAGCCGTGCTGTGGGATGTGCTGGGGTGTGGTGCAGAAGAGAGGCTGTGCAAGGCCTCTGTGTCCGGATACGGAGACCTGGAGGACAGTGGAGCTGGCCATGGAGTACCCCGCAGCTGTTGTGAGCAGCCAATGCTGGAAAGGGGTGATGTGAGGGGCTGGTGTGGGGCGATGGCCCTGGGGCGGCTTCCCCAGTGTGTCCATGCAACACAGGGAACAACCTGGGCTCTTCTCTCCTGCACCCGCCATGCCCTGGTGCCTTTCCCAGGAGACCTGCATTTGCCCTGCAAGCACATGGCCATGTGCTCCCACACTGCCGTTCACACACAGTAGCTGCCTGCTGGCATTTTTCCTCTCCTGGGTCCTTTCCAGCTCAGCCCAGACCCTCCCTGGTTCTCCGCACCTCCCCTGCCCTCTCCCCAGACCACCCAGCAGAGCAGCCCAAGCTGGGGTGGCCCCACAGCAGTGCCCACCACAGGGGGCTGCAGAGCTCTCGGCACTCACACCACAGCCCCAGCACCTCTGAAGGGCACAGCAGGTCGTGGGGGGCAGAGAGGGGTGTCAGCCTCCCCATCAGCCCCCAGGGGGCTGGGGGCCAGCAATGGCACAAGGAAATGGAAGCCACTCACTCCATGTCTCCACTGCTCTCATCACCAGGAGATCCTTAACCCTGGCTGCCTGCAGCCCCTCTGGGCAGCCCCTCTCCCCAGCACAGCACAAGAGTCCTGGCCTTGAGGATCCTCAGGCAGCTCCAGTGACAGAGCAGCCTGCCCCAAGCTGACACATGTGGAGGAATGGTTAAGCGAGAGAGGGCATGATCTGATTGGGATGAGCAATCCCGTCTTCGGGGTAGAGGAAGGAATCTAGGCCAAGGCAAGCGAACTTGCTGAGGCCTGCTGAACTGGCCGTATAGCGGCCTTGAGCACTACAAAAGAAGGTATTCATGAAACTGGTAAACAAGTCTGGACGGAACTAGGGTCCATAAATGTCGATGGAGCACAATCAGCAACTTTGCACCAATCATGTATCCGCTTTATACGTATGGACAGAAACTGTAACCAATCATGTAACTATTGCTAGCGCATGCGTATTGCTTGTCGATATATATACTTTGTGTAAGCTCTAATAAAGGGAGAACGACCATACTCATATTGAGACTCATCGTTACTCCGGGGTCCCTTCCCTCACTCCAACATCTGGTAGCAGAGGACGGTTTGCCGCGTCTACCAAGAGGCTTGACCTCGGCTGATGGTCCGTGACTGCGGTAAGCAGCGAGAGGACTGGGAGTGGGGGATAGAAGGGGCTGGGGGAAGTGCTGGCAGAACAAGGCTGCCGCCAGACACGGTCCGGGGTCGCGCCCCGTCTCCCAGACAGCGGCATGGAAGCAGATGCCGCGGCCACCTTGCTAGCCGGTATACTCTCCAAGAGAGGAATTGACGCACCGGTGAAGCAGTTACAGAGGTTGATTAAACTGGGGCAGCAATGGGAACCTTTTTCGGATACACACTTGTTATTTTCCGTATCGGAATGGCGAGATTTCGGAGAAACAATGTGGCATAAGACCATCGAGGGTGGAGACAAGGACAAGAAGGAGGTTAAGGTGGTGCGAGCTCAACCGTCGGTCCCTCCGCCACCGCCCCCCCCGCAGCCCTTGCCTCCGTCTGCTCCCGAGGGAGCCGGCAGTGCGCCGTGCCCAGGGCCCTCGTCGCCGCCCGTACCGGGGGAGGGCAGCACAGCCCCGCCAAGGTCATGGCGGGAGCCCCTGACGTTGTTATCTCCGGAGTCGTCAGGCACAGCCTCGCCTACCACCCCCATGGGGACAAAGCCGTCCACGGCTCAACTATTACAAATGTTTGAACAGCTGTCAGAAAAACTGGAAACGCTGGAACTGAGGGACAGGGGGGACCAGTGGCCCATGAATGAGGAGCGACTGCAAATCACCAAGGAACTGGTCGCCGAACAGCTTGCCTCCGGACACATCAAGCCTTCTGTTAGTCCATGGAACACACCTATTTTTGTCATCCCAAAGAAGAACGGAAAGTGGCGACTTTTGCATGACCTCCGCAAAGTCAATGAACAGATGCAATCTATGGGAACGTTGCAACCCGGGATGCCATCACCTAATATGCTGCCAGACGGGTGGCACATACTGATAGTCGACTTGAAGGACTGCTTTTTTACCATTCCGTTACATCCTCAAGATACACAACGCTTTGCCTTTACTGTGCCAACAATAAACAAGGCCGAGCCCGCAGAGCGTTATGAGTGGGTTGTTTTGCCACAGGGAATGAAAAAACTCACCGACATTGTGCCAACTTTATGTCGCATGGGCATTGCAGCCACTTCGAAACCAATGGCCAGACACCATAATCTATCACTATATGGATGACATTCTCTGCTGCCAGGAAAAGTCTTTTACAGAACAGTCATTAACACAATTAAGTGACATTCTATCGACAAAGGGACTTGTCATCGCACCAGAAAAGATCCAGCGCACGGCTCCGTGGAAATATCTTGGATGGTCCCTCGCAGAGTCAAAAATTCGACCCCAGAAAACGGAGCTTGCAACTCGATTGTGCACCCTGCATGACGTTCAAACCTTACTTGGAGACATCCAATGGGTGCGGCATTGTGTTGGTATCTCTAACACTGATATTGCACCCCTAACGGCTTTGCTACGAGGCACACATCCTGCGAACAAGATTACCATGACACCTGAACTACAGGCGGTATTGCAGCGCATTACGGACAAATTACATCTATCGTGGTCCTCGCGACGCCTTCTAAGCCTGCCCATATCCTTACTCATATGTAATGGAAAAGACTCACCATACGCAGTCATTTGTCAGTGGCAACATAGCAGCGAGGAGCCTCCCTCCCCAGTTCTGCCAGATGCCACTGACAAAAGCAAAAGTCACAGAGATGTATTTAACATCTTGGAGTGGGTATTTTTGAGTGTACAACCAAAAACGAGTATCCAGACCTGAACCGAAGCAGTAGGGGAATTGATACGCAAAGGGCGATCAAGAATCTTAGAGATCAGTGGTCAAGAGCCGAACGATATCAGTATACCTGTTAACATGGCTGACCTAGAGTGGTGGCTCCACAATGCTGTGGACATACAAAATGCTCTGTTAGGTTTCTGTGGTAAGGTACATTCGTGTCAGCCTCAGGGAAAGTTATGGCAGGTGCTACAGTGAAATCAATGGATAGAAAAGTCCAAAGTAAGTAGGGAACCCCTTTCAGATGGTGTTACTGTCTACACGGATGCGGGTAAGCGCTTGCGACGTGCCGTGTGCGTGTGGAAAGAAGGTGAGCAATGGAAACAACACGTCATGGAGGGACAGCCACGGGATTCCCTTCAGACTTTAGAATTAACTGCGGTAGTTTGGGCTCTAACCAATTGGCTGAATACTCCTTTAAACGTGGTGGCTGACTCAATGTATGTAGCAGGGATAGTACCACGACTGGAGGACGCCTTAATAAGGGAAACATCTAACCCGAGGTTGGGAAGTCTGTTCATCACCTTGCGCTCTGTGCTGGGTCAACGAACAGCAGCTTGCTGCGTTATCCACATTCGTAGCCACCAGTTAGATGTAGGGCTAGGACAAGGCAATCAGATCGCTGACAGCCTGGTTAGCTCCATGTGTCATTTACCCCCTATGGACAAATTCCAGCAAGCTAGACAGAGTCACGACACATTCCACCAGAACACAAAAGGGCTAAGAAGACAATTCGGTTTAACAGAGAGTGAGGCCCGAGGCATTGTACAGGCCTGCCCAAGATGCGGGAACCATGGCCCAGGCATTGGGCTTGGGGTAAATCCAAAAGGGCTGAAAGCTCTAGAATTATGGCAAATGGATGTCACTCATGTTCCAGAATTCGGTCGGTTAAAGTATGTACATGTGACCATTGATACCTTTTCAAAAATGATATGGGCAACTGCATTACCCGGAGAAAAGGCACAACATGCGTGCAAACACCTGTTGGCTTGTTTCGCCATATTGGGCGTACCGGAGCGAATAAAAACGGATGATTGGGCCTGCCTATGTCAGCCAAAAGTTTAGAACATTCTTATCTCGATGGGGGGTTGATCATGTTATGGGAATTCCACATTCACCTACAGGGCAAGGGCTAGTAGAACGTACCCATCTAGTATTAAAAGACTATCTCAGAAAGCAAAAAGGTGAGGAGACGGACGCACAGCAGAGGCTGCACCGTGCGCTCTTCACCCTGAATTATCTTTGTCTCATGGGTGACCGTGAGGAACCCCCGGTAATCATTCACCATCAAAATCTTAAGTTTAATAATACAACAACGTTGCCACAGTTTAAAGTAATGTATCGGGATCCAGTCTCCGGAATACGGATTGGGCCCGCCCCTGTTGTCTTTAATGGTCGAGGTTATATGTGTGTCTCCACAGATCGTGGTCCAGTGTGGGTACCCAGCAAGAACGTGAAGCCTGTCTTGACTCATCATGGCTCATCTAGCGAACAAGAAGACAGAGATCCTGATTCTGGGAATACTGTTCCCAGTGGCAATGACTCTCCACAAGATTGAACACAGACAAAATATGTGGGTTACCTGGGCGAACAAAACAGGGCCACAAGCCTTTTGTCTGTCGCTAGCTTCTGCTATGCAACCCTTTAGAACCTGCTTAGTAGGAATCCCCGGCTATGATGAAAGCGAATTTCCTGAGTATAGCAGGGGGAGGTGCAACAGCAGTTTGCCTGCTAGTAATTGTAGTGCCGCGCTTATTAATGCTTAGACGGATGGCTAACTAACCTGTTTGGAAATCTACCACAGTGGCTAATAGGGTTGCTTACTGAAGGCTTACGCATATTGATAATCCTTGTAGTTATAGGTTTGTGTTTATGTGTAGTATTAAGCTGTATTAAGAAAGCTCTGCTGAAAGTAGTGAACCAAGCCTGGATTGCTCAAAAACAAGTAGGGGGAATTGTGGAAGAATGCTTAAGTGAAAAGGGGCATGATCTCTTAGAAGTGAGCAATCCTGTCTTCACAATAGAGGGAGGATCCCTGCAGCTATGTGAACTGTCCTTGAGCATTCCTAGACCATTACAGAAGGGGAAGGCAAGTAGTGGTAAACAAGTCAAGGAGGGGGCGACACGGGAACAGCAATGCACCAATCGTGTATTCGCCTTAGGCGCATGAACAGACTGTAAACCAATCATACAGCTATTGCTAGTACATGCTTATCGCTTGTCTATATATACTCTGTGTAAGCTCTAATAAAGGGAGAACGACCATACTCATATTGAGACTCATCGTTACTCCGGGTCCGTCCCCCCACTCCGACAATTGATCCACAGACACTTCTGTTGAGGAGGGCAAGATTTGGAGAGATGAATCCCTCAGAAGGACCTTCTCTTCCAGACACAGCTGCCATGAGTGCTGTATTTGTCTCTCACAAGGATAAAAAGAGACTATTGCCACTGAGTCACGGGACATAATCCCCTTCACTCAGCTCATGGTGCCCATCCCCAGGGATGCCCACCAAATGCACAGGGCAGTCTGACATCTCCATTTTCACCCCCCAGCGGAGCAGGGCTGACTCGTGTACAGCCCATGGGCAGAGGTCCCGGCACTACGCATGCAGCATGAGCCAGAGGTCGGGAAAGGGAGCTGAATGAAGGCAAAGGGGAGAAGCAATATGGGCGGTGCTATGAGGAGTGGACTGGTTTTTGCTCAGAGAAGCCTGTTCTAACCTGTCAGTGCCTTTTCTTCCTTGGATAGTGCCCTGAACCAAGGCAGAGCAAATGTCTAACGGCAGCTCCCTCAACGAGTTCCTCCTCCTGGCATTTGCAGACACACGGGAGCTGAGATCTTGCACTTCTCACTCTTCCTGGGCATCTACCTGGCTGCCCTCCTGGGCAATGGCCTCATCATCACAGCCGTAGCCTGTGACCACCGCCTCCACACCCCCATGTACTTCTTCCTCCGCAACCTCTCCCTCCTCGACATTGGCACCATCTCCACCACTGTCCCCAAATCCATGGCCAATTCCCTCTGGAACACCAGGGCCATTTCCTACTCAGGATGTGCTGCCCAGCTATTCCTGTTTGTCTTCTTGTTTACAAGAGAGTTTTCTCTCCTCTCTGTCATGTCCTGTGACTGCTATGTTGCCATCTGCAAGCCCCTGAACTACAGGACCTTCATGGGCAACAGAGCCTGTCCCAAAACGGCAACAGCTGCCTGGGCCAGTGCTTTTCTCAATGTGGTGCTACACACTGGAAACACATTTTCAATGCTACTCTGCCAAGGCAACACAGTGGACCAGTTCTTCTGTGAAATTCCCCAGATCCTCAAGCTCTCCTGCTCTGACTCCTACCTCAGGGAAGCTGGGGATATTGTGGTTACTGCCTGTTTAGGCTTTGGGTGTTTCATTTTCATTGTGCTGTCCTATGTGCAGATCTTCACTGCTGTGCTGAGGATCCCCTCTGAGCAGGGCCAGCACAAAGCCTTTTCCATGTGCCTGCCTCACCTGGCCGTGGTCTCCCTGTTTGTCAGCACTGTCTTCATTGCCTACCTGAAGCACCGCTCTGTCTCCTCCCCAGCTCTGGATCTGGTGGTGACTGTTTTGTACGCAGTGGTGCCTCTGACAGTGAAGCTCCTCATCTACAGCATGAGGAACAAGGAGCTCAAAGATGCAGGAAGCATCTGCTCAGGAAGCACCCCAGGGTTCAAGGACATGTGGCTACAGCCAGTGCAAAGCTGCTGTTGATCGTCAGGGTAATCAGGGAGGTTCCTGATGACTGGGAAAAGGCAGACATCACACCCATTTTCCAGAAGGGCAAGAGGCAGGATCTGGGGAATGACAGGCTGGCCCTCTTCATCTCAGTCCCTGGGAAGGGGATGGAGCAAATCCTCCTGGAAATCATCTCCAAGCCTATGAAGGACAAGACTTGGAAGAGGCAGCATGGGTTGAGCAAGGGAAATAGAAGCCATGTCTGACCAACCTGATTGCCTTCTAGCATCAGATAAATGGCTTTGTGCACAAGGAGAAAGCAGGGCATTTTGTGAACCTTCACTTTAGCGAGGCCTTTGGCACAGTCCCCCAGAGTCTCCTTAGAGGCAAATTGTGGAGATCTGCTCGGGATCAATGGACCATAAGGCAGGTGGAAGACTGGCTGGACCATCAGGCTGAAACACTGTGATCAGTGGTACAAGTTCCAAGTGGCAGCTGGTTAGTAGCGGCATCCCTCAGTGATCAACATGTGGGGCAGGACTGTTTAACATCTTGATGAATGGCCTGCACAGTGGATGGAGCGCACTCTCAGCACCTTTGTGGCCAGTGCATAAGTGCGGGGAGCCCCTGGGCAGCCTCATCTAGTTCCCTCTGCATTGAACAGGGGGGTTGGGACTAGATGATGTCCAGAGGTCTCCCCCACCCTAAGTGCTGTGATTCAGTGCACCTTTCCCTGGAGTGCTCTGAAAAGAGAGAAGAGGCAGAGGAAGAAGAAAGAATAGAGAGGCAGAAGAAGAGATCTGAAACATGTCCATTTAAATGAAGTAATTCCTCAGAACAAAGTTTCTCCATGCAGAGGATTGCCAGCAAATGTATTTTGATGAAGAATGTATCTCTCTCTATATATGTTAACACTCGCATAGACAGACTAATTCCTGTAGTGTATGAACATGGTGCTACCAATGAATAAGGAAGAAAAAATATTTGGCAATGGTAAAAACTGTGTGAGGTTTTGGAAAAGAGGAATTTTTTTTGTCAATCATTGCACTGAAGATATTTTAGAGACTCCTTTAAAACATTGCTTTAACATGGGTATGTTGAGATTTGTGCAAATTTGGCCACCCAAAAATAGAGCATTTCCTTGAAGCTGGTCACCCTGCTTTCCTTATCAGTCGAGAGAGCCCAACACCTCAGAGTGCGACGTGCTCTGTGCAAAGAGTGAGGGGTGGCACGGACAGCCCTGGGCAGGGGGTGGTCTTCTGAGCACCGGGCTCTGTGTGAGACACAGCAATATCCTGTTTAGTGGTGTAGGCCTGATTATAACAGAAAAGTTTAGGAAAGGACATTAAAAATGAAACAAGAAAGAAATTAAGACAACGATTTAAGGAAAAAAATGTTTTGTTAAACTTTCCCCCTTTTCATTTTTTTGTGCTCTTATTGACTTTCTTGATTTGTTCTGTTTCAGTACACTAGTCTTCTGGGGAGATTCTGCATTATCGTTCTGTGTAAAAAGGAAAGAGATTTTTCAGAACTGTGGTGGGATGCAGTCACAGGGTCATGGGTGGCTGGTGCCATTGCAGGTGCCCTGGTCCCCTCTGCCCAGCCTCCATCTGCAGCTCTGAGGGGCTCTGGTCTCCCGCAGGTCCCCTGTGAGAGCTGCCAGGCCCAGGCAGGTGCCTCAGAGACACTGGGGCCTCTCCAAGTGCCACTGCAGGTTTATGGTTAGAAACCTGAGCTCTGCCTGGAAGGGTGAAGAACTGTTCTCAACATTAAAAAAACAAATAAATGAGAACATTTTCATCAGCTGAAATGACTGAATAATTTTTAAAAAAGTCAGTGTTTTCCCATGATAACGTAATGGAAATTTTGAGGAAGGGCATGAATCTCAGGAGAAGAAATGTTGATCTGCCCCTTAACTTGTGTTACCACTGCTCTGTCTGTTATGCTGTAATTTTATCCTCACTAATCATTCACCTATTTCCACATTCCTGGATTACACTCATCATTTCTACAGTCAACTTTGCATCAGACGGTCTGGACATAAGCACTTTCCATAGTTTTCCAATCTTCCTCCTCCCCTTGCTCTTTATAATTTAGAGACTTTGCAACTATCTAGTTCTTGCTTTGAGCTTGAGCGAATCTGAAGCTTGCCTTGTCTTTCAGCAGTCTGACTGTCTCTTCAACCAACTCCTCCACTGTGTGTCTATCCAGCCTTTCTTGTTTACTTGACAAGAACATTTCGAGGAGGTTATTCCTTGTAGACCGTGGACCTCACTGGAGGCAACTTGGACTTGACATACAGTTGAGGAGTGTATTTTACTTCTTATGACACTGACTCAAGTTTATTTGTGTTTGATCACAATTAAGACAAATCCTTCTGTGCCTGTTTGCAGCTAGTTCTCTGAGGAAAGCAGGTGGGAATTGGTGCACATGAGCTGTAAAATTCAGCTGCAGCCTTGAGTGGCAAAAGGTTAGATTTGAACAAGAGTGATCGAAGTCCCCAGTGGCTGATGAGAGAACTGTCAGGGCTGGGGAGGTGGGGAGGAATATTTTGCATGGCTGTCTGACCTCCAGGATGCTGCTTTTCCTAGCTGTCCAGACTTCATTAGGAGACACTCTGGATCAATATCAGTTGGAGAAGGTGGATATCACTCTAGGTTGTAAGCTGAAAGATAAGGAAACCTTTAAAAGCAGGATTTTTTTTGATGCTCATTGAAATCTTCCTCTTGTAAATACACTCCTGAAACCTCTCCAATTAGCCACAGCACAAGAATTGAAGAGCTGAAGAAAATTATGGGGAGAGGCATGGCTCCTTAGAGGTTTTTTCATTTTAATGACCCCTCGGGTGTCTTTGGTGCTGAGTCCATGAACCTCCGATGCTGAGAGGAGACTGAAGAAACCTCTCAAGAAGTTTACGTCAGAAGCAAATCCCCAAGTTTCTTGGAGCGTTAATGGGTCCCACTGAGGGCCATTATCAACAAAGGCTCCCTGGTGGCTGATTAGAGCAGAAAGTTGGAGGCGCTGATTGCAGGTAGGCAAAGGCAATGTGAGGGTGGCTGTGATGCCAAGTTAACCTGGATGTGTGTTATCAAGCAGAATGGCCAAGACCCACAGCCAGCCCCTGCGTGGGGAGATCCTCTCCTCACACTTTGCTCAGGGCTCTTCCTGGGGCAGTGTCAGGGTGGGGGGGTACGCAATGCCTAGTGCAGGACAACAACATGGCACCTCCTGGGCTCCATGGAGGAGAGGAGGCAGCAAGGCCACAGTGCTGTTAGGAAACCTCATCTTCTTGTAGGCCTCCGTGGCAGAGACACTAGCCATAGCAAAGGGGACAAAGACCTCAGTTCTGTTGGAGGCTTTCAGCCTTGGCATTGCCCTCAGTCATCTCCAGCACAGGCTGTCCTATGCTGTCCCAAAGCTGCACCTGTTTCCCTGCAGCCTGTAGACACCCAACCTGCTTCCCCACCTTGCTCTCACCCTGGGATCTTCCTACCTCAAGTGATGTCCCTCTGTCCTTGCTGGCTGTTCCTTGAAACACAAAGCCAGGGGCTGATCACGGAGTCCCTCTGGGTGCCCTCTTGCACCACAGCACTACCCTATGAGTGACATTCTTGTTACGTGAAGTGCGGTCTGAACCTCTCAAGATGCACTTTGTGGTTGTTTCCCCTTCTCATGCTGCTTCCTACTACCAATAAAAGCTCCATCATCTCTGAACCCACCCTGTCACAGGCAGTCACAGGCTCTACTGTACTGGCCTTACCCTCCACTTCAGCAGGCTAAAGAAGCCCAGGTCCCTCAACCTCTCCATACAGGCCATGTGCTTCAGACCCCCAACGACTGCTTGGAAGATCTCCTCTCAACCGTCTCAGTTGCTCCCCATTCCTCCAGCATTGGGCAGCCCACACTGGGACACACTGTTGCAGACATGTGGCCACAGCAGTGCTGAGTGGAGGGGGATAAGAACTGCCCTTGCCTGGGTGGCCATGCTCTTCCTAATGCAGTCCTGTATGCAGCTGGTCTCATTTGTGGTGAGCATGCGCCACTGGCTCATATGGCACCCCTCGTAATGTCCAGGGCCTTCTGCTTGGGGTCACTCCTCTGCCGGTCAGGTCTCTGCCTGTCCTGATGCATGTGTTGTTCTGCCCCACTGATGAGGTTTTCAAAGAGGACAGGATGTGGAGTAGTCCCCTTCATACCCCACCTTTCCCTGGCTTCCTGGTCAAGCATGACCCATTCATGAAATCTATCTGAGCTTGATCATCCAACCAGCTTTCTGCCCATCTGGATGTCCACTGGACATCCACTCTTCTCTTCTCCTCCACAAGTGCAGGCCTTTTATCACAGAAGACAGTCAGGTGGGTCAGGAATGATTTACCTAACTGTATTGTTGTCCTGCACTAGGCATTGTGCTCCTCTGTAACGGTGAAAGGAGGTTCCAACTAGGAGAGCAAAGCCTGCAGTGCCCAAGGCCAGGGAGAAACAGAGCTGGGCCGTGCAGGAATGCCAGGAGAGGTGTTGGTGGCCCGAGCTCACTCTGCAGCACTGTTGTGCCTGTGGCAGACTTCTTGAACCAATCTCCAGGCAGGACAAGCTGCCAGTGAAGAAGTCCCTGGGCCTGGGCAGCCTGTGATCCAGCCACCCTGAGATCATCGTTAGCCTAGTCCCTGTTCATATCATCTGGCAGGGTGAGAAGAGATGCGGGAGTAAAAGAGTTAGAAGGGTTTGAGAGTGCAGGGACTAGAGCAGAGCTGTTTTTGTGATGTGCCTCCCATTTATGCAGCACCCATGGATGTAGATGGGGTGGACTTTCCCTAAAGGCAGTTTGTCATTTGTCTGGGCACATGTAGGAACCCCAAAATGCCCTGGGGCATTTTCCCAGCAATCACTCCAAAGGGGCATGGTTTTCCTGTAGGTGCCATGCTGTATGTGCTAGAGACATGTGGTTGTGCTGGACACCCCAGGCATCTGAAATGGCCCTGCTGGCTTATTTCTGTGTCATGAAATCAAGTGTCTGCACTGAATTACCATACCTGTTTGTAACATTGGGATCTTCATCTGTCCCAGCTTCATAGTGGGTGGAGCTCTAGTTGTAGTAGGCATCTAATGTCATTTCAGATGGCCAAGGAAACTCCCCACCTGGCCCCCACCTGATGCTCTAGAAGGATGCAGGTCTCTCAGTGGCTCCATCAGAGCAAGCAGACACTGGCATATGCCTGGGACCACCTCTGTCCCTTCAACTGTCACCAGGTGTTTGTGTGTGAGCAACTGACTCTCATCCTCCATCTCCAGTGATTACAATGGGATCTTAGGGAGCTCACAGGCAGACCTCTATGTTGTGCTCACTTCAGTTTTGGCAAGGAGAATCCCACCTCCCGTGTGTTTGTGGGGTTCACGGGAGGGATCTGAATGCCACTGTATGCCAGGGGCTTCTAAACAGGCATGAGATGCCCAGACTGACTCATCTGAATCAACACATGAACCATTTGTCAATGAGCTCCCTTCTTGTCCCTGCCTAGGTGTCCTGCCTAGTCAAGAGAAGGGAAACGGGGCTTCCAGAGTGGGACATCTCCACCTTTCATCAACAGTCATCCTCTGATGAAATAAATTGCAATATTGGAATCAGTCTCTCCGCACTCTTTAGAAAAGGACAATAGGTGATTATTTTAGTCTACTTCAGGGAACATTTCCCAGGAGGAGGGAGCACAAGGGACAGAGAAAGTCAGGACTTCAGCTGGGCCCCTGCTCCTGAGAGGGGCCAGGCTTCAGGGACAGAAGGAACTCATGGCAACCTGGCAGCACTGTCCAGAGACAGCCGTGTCCAGGAGCAGCTCCTCTGCAAAGAGCAGCAGGGCTCCGGGCACTGCCTGCTGCTGCTGACATGAGATGAGAGAAGACAGAAGTGAAAGGCAGTGTGGAGTGGGAGGCCAGAGGAGAGCTCCTTGTGGGAGAAATCTTCACAGCTCCTTGACACAGTAAGTCCTTGGCTGCAGGGCAATGCTACTGAGGTTCCTGGACGGGTCTTCTAAACCCATCCTACCCCATGGCAGTTTTTTAAGGATCATTCTCCCAGCTTCTTCTTTTCAGAGGAGGAGGAGGAGATGCTTCAGAGCAGGGATTCCCTGCCACACCATCACAGGGACAGGGCATCCTGCTCCTTTCTTCCAGGGATGGCTGCAGTGGTGTGAAGCCTGGCTGTGCACACGTCTGCATGGACTGTAATTCAGAGCAGTGTCCCTGTGCCCCAGGGTGCTGTGTGCCCGGGGCAGTGACTCTGCCACCTGTGAGGGTCAGCACTCAGCCTGCCTGGGGAGCTCCCCACAGCACTGCGGGGAGAAGCTCTGGGTGGGAGGAGAGACCCCGATCAGGGCAGGTTCATTCTGCTGCTGAGAGGGTGTTGCATGAGTCAGGGCTGCCCCCATCTCCAGCTCACTCTGAGGACATTTCTGGAGGGGCCTTTCCAAAAGGAAGGTCAAGGTAGGGGATACATGAAAGGGAAGGAGCTGTCATGAGTCTGTGCTTTCAGTTTGATTCTCTTTGGGTGGAGTGAAATGGGATTGGATCTGTCAGGTTTAGACAGGGGACGGAGGCTCCAAAACAGTGACACTGAGAGAGGATCAGTTCTGGGAGGGACTCAGCAAATGCCTTCATGCACCCCTCAGCCTAAGGACAGAGCCAGCATCACCTTTCCAGCCTCAGCAAGGTTTCTCTCACCTGCTCCATAGCACCTGCAAAAAAGAACGTGCCCTGGGCAGAGCCCTTCGCCGAGGAGGTTTCTGCAAGGGCAGAGCTGAGCACCCAGCGGGTGGGATGGTGTCTGTGAGCACTGACAGGGGAGAGACGTGGGGACAGAGAAACAGCTCCCCGCAGGGACGGCTCCAGGCAGCAGAGTCATGGTCAGAGTGTGAGAGGAAACTGTCAACTACAACGCCTCCTCTCCTCTCCCAGCCAGCACAGCCCTCTGCTCTCAAGGCTGGGGGGGCCAGGGCATGAGTTGTCATTTCCTCAGCAGCCGGACATCCAGGAGAGGACACACTTGTGAGTGCCCCTCTGTCCCTCCCTGTCCTTGCCTCCCTCTCCACAAATATCATGGAATTGCTCCATGTTTCCCACCAGTCCATGCTGTCCTTGTGCTTCCCCTTGGACTCTCTGGGCAGGGGGCTTTCTGATGCAGTTCAGACACTGATCCTGTAGGTCCTGCCATGCAGACGTGTCCTTGACAGTGAGGTGCCCAAGCACCCCTCTAATCTGTGGGTGTCTGGGCAATGCAGTGTGGGGGGCTGGGAATGAGGCAGGTCTCTGGTCATGACACCCCATCCTTAGGACATTCAGTCATTTCCCTGGGGTGTCTGGCTGGGCTGCAAGCTGCCCTCCACAAGGACACAGCTCTCCCATTGCAGCTGCGTGATATCTAGGTGTCCCAGGAAGAAGCCAACTAGCTACTGAGGTCATGGACATGCTGGTGGGTGACTGGATGTGGGCAGCTGGAAGGAGCCTGATGTGTTGCTGGCCAGAAGGGGAGGGCTGAGACCTGCCTCACATCCCCTCAGAAAGAGTGCTGATGGGCACTTTGCAAGTGCATTCCTCTGCTCTCCACAGTTTCGTTTCTTTTTCGGGTAATGCAAGTGCAACTGTCCTCCACCTCCGAGGTGCGAGCACAGGGCATCTGGGAACAAGGCAGATGGACAGACCAGCTCTGCTCCCTCTGCACTCAAGCCAGAGTGAATCCTTTTGCCTCTCGGGAATCACAGCTGCTCACTCTGAGTGCAGCAGCAATGCTGAGGATTTCTACCTCCAAGAATCCTCCTCAGGTGTGACTGGGTCAGCTAAAGAAAAGCAAAGAAGCCTTAAAACTATTAATGAACCCACATTATTTAGAAGTGGGAGTGAAGATGCTGAAAATCCCTTCAGCATTATGAGTGGATGAAGTCTGACTGGAACTGGGAATGTAAATTTTAGTCACCCCTGTTGCTATGTCGGCAGTGCTGTAGGTCAGGGCTGACTCCTCTGGAGCCCACAGGCAGAGGCCCCTGCTCCTCATGGCATACTCAGCCAGCACAAACCAGAGCTCAAGCCACAGAGCCTAATGCTGGTGCTACTGAAATGAGGAGAAGTAAGGTGTGTGTTTGGGGGAGGCTATGAGAAATTTTTTGCTCAGAGAAGTCTGTCCTAACTTGTCAATGTCTCTTCTTCCTCGCACAGTTCCCCTGTGCCGCAAAGGAGTAAATGTCCAACAGCAGCTCCCTCAACGAGTTCCTCCTCCTGGCATTTGCAGACACGCGGGAGCTGCAGCTCTTGCACTTCTCGCTCTTCCTGGGCATCTACCTGGCTGCCCTCCTGGGCAACGGCCTCATCATCACAGCTGTAGCCTGCGACCACCGCCTCCACACCCCCATGTACTTCTTCCTCCGCAACCTCTCCCTCCTTGACATTGGCACCATCTCCACCACTGTCCCCAAATCCATGGCCAATTCCCTCTGGAACACCAGAGCCATTTCCTACTTGGGATGTGCTGCCCAGGTCTTCCTGGTTGTATTCTTGTTCGCTGCTGAGTATTATCTCCTCACTGTCATGGCCTATGACCGCTACGTTGCCATCTGCAAACCCCTGCACTACGCGACCATCATGGGCAGCAGAGCTTGTGTCCAAATGGCAGCAGCTGCCTGGGGAAGTGGTTTTCTCAGTGCTGTGCTGAACACTGCAAACACATTTTCACTACCACTCTGCCAAGGCAATGTTGTGGACCAGTTCTTCTGTGAAATCCCCCAGATCCTCAAGCTCTCCTGCTCAGACTCCTACCTCAGGGAAGTTGGGCTTATTGTCGTTAGTGTCTTTTTAATCTTTGGGTGTTTCGTCTTCATTGTGCTGTCCTACGTGCAGATCTTCACGGCTGTGCTGAGGATCCCCTCTGAGCAGGGCCGGCACAAAGCCTTTTCCATGTGCCTGCCTCACCTGGCCGTGGTCTCCCTGTTTCTCAGCACTCTCACGTTTGCCTACGTGAAGCCCCCCTCCCTCTCCTCCCCATCCCTGGATCTAGTGATGACTCTTCTGTATTCAATGGTGCCTCCAGCAGTGAACCCCCTCATCTACAGCATGAGGAACAAGGAGCTCCAGGATGCCCTGAGGAAACTGATTCAGCTGGTAGAATGTCAGCGCCAATAACCATCCCATGTGCATCATCTCATCATCCCCAGGGTATTTTCGGTCAAAGCTATGGACTGTCATTTTGTTTTACTTTTCTATATTATATCCATTTTGAAAGGAAAACAATTGGGTTCTTCCTGCTTCTACTCAGGAATCCCTCTCCCGAATCTGACCCAGAGACCATGTTGAAGCAGGTAGCCAGGCTTCCCCCTTCATCAGCAGAGATGGGGAAACCTCAGAGCCCGCTAGTCTAATCTCCCTAGGATGCCCCCAGAGCAATGAGGAGAGTTTCCCTTTGCAGTGTCTGTTTTGGCGCTGTCTCTTTTGACACCAAGGGGGCTCAGGGGCACAGAGTCAGGCTCAGACAAGTACAGGTGGGGTGAGACCATGGTTCCCCTGTCCCTTAAGAGAGCTCAGCTCCTGTGGCCACAGTCAGGGTGTGATCTCACACCCCTCTCCTGTGAGAGTGGCAGCTGGCGGTCACTGTGGACTGGTGCCTTCCCTCTACAGAACTCCAACACTCAAAGCAGATCAGGAGCAAAGGGGAGGAGAGTTTGGATGCAGCTTGTGGGGATGGACCCTCTGCTCCTCAGTACCTTCCCCCTCTGCCACAGCAGGCATTTCCTGGCTGCAGCCTTTGAGTGGGTGCTGTGGCTTTCTTGGAGGCACATCCACACAGCAGCAGGACTTTCTCTGAGTGGAGCCTCACAAAATGAGGGATGGTCCACGGTGGAATAGCCAGAAGGTAGAGCAGTAAACCCATGTATGCATGGGGAAACAAGGGCTCTGCAATCCCCAGAGAGGCAGTGGAGACCCAGAAGGCGCAGGGAAGGGTCACTGGAGAGTGATTCCTGCACCCTCAGTGAAACATCACAGGCTGGAGCTAGTGCCCACCCAAACACATCTCCTGCCATTTCAAACACCCTGGGGTCACTCTGAGCATCATCCACAAACACAGACATGTGTCAGCAGTATCAGTGGTGATGATCCCTGTCCAGCTGGGTCTGCTTCCCACCCCAACCAGCATGGCCAGGGCTGAGTCAGGAGTCACCCCACGGCCTCATGACCCCACAGCTGCTTGCTCTGCAGAGCAGCACCGCCAGCCCGGGGCCCTGCAGGGAACATAGGGCAGGGGGTGCAGGAACGGCCAGGCCAGCATGGACCCACTGACCTGGGGAAAGGCTCTCTGGGGAGCAGGGGTGTCCCAGGAGAGAAGCAAGGCAGTGTTCAGAGACAGGAAATGAGAGTGAGAACCAGGTTTCCCTGTGCACCAGCTCAGGGCAGGAGGCTCTGTCCCCAGAGCAGCAGGAACTGCCAGAGGGGCTGCAGGGCCAGGGCTCTCGTGCTGTGCTGGGCAGCAGGATGGGCTTGGAGGGGCTGCAGGCAGACAGGGAGGAGGATGTGCTGTGCACAAGAGCAGGGGAGACAGAGAATGACTGGTGTCATTGCGGGGCCTTGTCCCCGTTGCCGGAGAACTGCTGCCCTTGTCCTTGGGCCTGGCCTGAGTTACACTGTGGACATGCCTGAACCTGGCCGTGCACCTCTTGGGTCCTGACCTGTCCCTCTTCCCATCCTTCAGACCTGACTCCCCATCTCTCCTTGCACCTGCCTCCTCACTACAGTCAAGAAAGCCTTGGCAAAGGAAGCTGGGACCTGAGCAGATCCCAGAGAAGACTGTAGGTACAAAAAGTGACCCAATATCCATAGCAGTAGCTCTTGCCTAACAGCCAATTTAAAGGTGTAAGGGGAGCGTTGGATTTGGACCCCTACCCAAGTAACAGTGCACAGAAAGTCTTAGCTGGGTGAAAAAGCGAACTGGACACTTGGGCCTGATTTTATAATGCATAGTTATGACAACATTTTTTTCTGTATCACAGCTCAACTGTTTATGCACCATTTGTGACTGGGTTCCTGCCACAAAGAGGATGTTTTCAAGAGCAGAAAGAGTGGGACTGCTCCGTATGGGAAGGGGAGCCATGAGACAAGAGTGATGGCAAGGCAGGCAGGGCAGGGACCCACAAACGAGAGGTGCTGTCCCGCAGTGCCTGGACAAGACGAGCAGAGCAGGTTTGGGGATGGTAACTGGGGTGAGGCACAGTCCAGCGATAGCCAGACTAGACTGGAGGGCTCCAAGCAGCCTGGCTTTGTGCAGGAGGTTGGACTGGAGACCTCCCGAGGTCCCTTCCCACCGAACATCCTCTGCGACTCCCTGAATTGAAAGACCCTGGGCACAGGGACAGGCTCTGCCTTTCCCACAGGCTGCACTCCCGGTAGGTGAGGGGCAGAACCCTTGGCCAGCCCCACGCTCCCTCGTCCTCCTCTGCCTCTGAGCAGGACAGGGCCTGTGTCCAGGATAGGACCCCGCTCAGGGCCCCACTGCAGGCTGCTCCCTGCAAAGGCTGAAACCCTGATGTTCCCGGCACAGAGCTGACGTTGAAGCAGCATCCGGAGCCCAGCTGGCATCGGCAGCCTCAGGTCTCCTTGGTCCAGCCGTGGGGCCCTGAGCAGGGCTGCTCACCCTGCTCCACTGTCGCCCATGCTCCCCGACCCCCCCGTGCCTTTCCTACCCCAACCTTTGCAGTAGGGTGTGCCTGGGTCTGCCCACTTGCCTTCACCACAGTCACAGCTGCATTGAAGCGCATGAAAATCCCCGTGCTCCTACCCTTGAGCTGACATCCACCCAGAACCTGGAGCCTGGTTGGCCACAGAGGCATTGCCCGTCTAGTGCCCCGGCTGTGCAGCTGAGGGCAGGGGTCTTTGCCCCAATTTCCCAGCTCCTCCCCCTGCTCCAGGCACCGCTGCTGCTGTGCCCATGTCAAACCTTCCTGCTACCAGACTGCCCCGGGGCCTGAGGCAGCTCCAGCTCCTCCAGGGCTGCGCTGGAGCCTTTCAGGAGTGGGCTGAGGTGGAGCTGGCACTGCCAAGGCGGGTCAGGAGAGGGCAGCTCGCCTCTGCCACGCTGGGTCTGGGGCTGAGGCTGGGTCTGGGCACAGCTTTTCCCTGGGGACCTCCCTGAGGAGCCACTCTGGGTGATCCTCCACCTCTGCCCTGGCAGCAGCACCAGCACTCAGGGTGTCAGGTGGAAAGTGCAAAAGGGTGGAAGGGGGACAGGCTGCCCAGGTGGGGCATCGAGACCTTGTTTGTGCACGCAGGGATGGAGTGAGGAAAGCCAGAGCTCAGCTGGAGCTGGAACCACAGACCTTGGACATGAAAAGGGCTGGGGCATTAAATGTCTTCTTTGCCTCAACTTTCCAGGGGAAGCTCTGCCTGAGGCCTCCCAGTTAGGGAGCTGTTAGCAGACAGCCATGCTCTGGGATGTGCTGGGGTGTGGTGCAGAAGAGAGGCTGTGCAAGGCTGGCCTTTTCTCCTGTGTCCAGATACGGAAACCTGGAGGAAGACAGAGCTGGCCATGGAGCACCCCACAGCTGGGGGGAGCAGCCAGTGCTGGAAAGGGGTGATGTGAGGGGCTGGTGTGGGACGATGGCCATGGGGCAGCTTCCCCAGTGTGTCCATGCAACACAGGGAACAACCTGGGCTCTTCTCTTCTGCACCCTCCATGTCATGGTGCCTTTCCCAGGAGACCTGCATTTACCCTGCCAGCACACGGCTCTGTGCTCCCACACTGCTGTTCACACCGACTAGCTGAATGGCAGCATTTTTCCTCTCCCACAGCCATGTGTGCCTGTGCCAGGCTCAGATATTTGATGTGCATCTTCCAGGGGAAGGTAGCAGGTGGGGGAGGCTGCAAGAGATTTTGAGGATCCAAAGCAGTGGGTTCTGGAGTTGGGGGGATTATCTGCACCTGAGGAGGACCTCAGTGAGGCCATCATTTATAAATACCATCTGACGAGCGAGTAAAGAGTTAACAGGACTGAAGAAGTTTGCCAGCTGATATGTGCAAGGCTGTGGAATAGAAGAGTTATCAGGATTAAAGAAGTCTGCCACCTGATAAGCCTGTGGAATCGAAACTGCACGGACCCCCAGGGAGGGAGGAAGCTATACGGCGGTGTTGCGGTCTTGCCTCGCTAGCAGGGTCCTTCCAAGCAGACAAACAAACAGTCCTGTGGTTGTGAAACTCGTAGAGGTCAGCAAAAGCAGTGTTTGCCCAGAGCCCCAGCCATATAAAGAGAGACTTGGCAGCTGTGAGAGTTTGAGCAGGGACGGGAAGGTGACCTGAGCATCCTCTCCGGCTGGACCATGAGTATCCCCCCCCACCCCCTTTTCCTGACACACTGGGTTAAGGTAACTCCCCGAGGTTGAGAGTCCTCTCACTAGGAGAGTGAACAAGCTAGCTTTCAAGTAGGGATAAGCAGTGCTTCCAATTAATAGTGCAGTAATCAACGGTTTGGGGTTACCCTTTCTAAATTAGTAATCTCATTATTTTAATGGATGTTACTAATTACTAATCCAAGAGCTTGCGTGAGAAAATAAACATGTTTTTTATTACGTTACTGTCTCATTCGTTACTATCGAACCTTCATAGCGTGACAGCGCTGTCCTACATGCAGATCTTCACAGTTGTGGCTGAGGATCCCCTCTGAGCAGGGCAGGCACAAAGTCTTTTCCATGTGCCTCCCTCACCTGGCTGTGGTCTCCTTGCTTGTTAGCACTGCTGTGTTTGCCTACCCCCTCCCTCTCCTCCCCAGCTCTGGATCTGGTGCTGGCTGTTCTGTACGCAGTGGTGCCTCCAACAGTGAACCCTCTCATCTACAGCATGAGGAACAAGGAGCTCCAGGAGGCAGTGAGGAAACTGTTTCAGCTGGTACTAGTTCAGCAGCAATGAGCTGCCCATCTCTCCTCACAAGCAACTCCCAGGTTATCTCAGTTTATCTCCAGTAACTCTTGTACTTTGGGCGTTCTCCCTGTGACAGCCATGTTTGTACACAAACATCTGAATTCATCCCACTTCTCCAAAGGCACAAAGCCCATCCGTCTGACCCAGGGACCTTCTGTAAAGCTGCTGATCACTGTGTCAGAGCTGGTCTCCCAAGTAGCACCACTGTAATAAAAGGGGATCTCCTTAGTACTGTGCCTGAAGGTTGGGCTCTTCTTCCCAAGCTGGAGCCAAGAATGTGCTCAGGGAATTGTCCCCAAAAAGGCCCTGTTGCCGTGCCTGTGTTTTCCATGGGCTAAGGGGCATCAGCTCTTTCGGGTGATGTGTGAGGGAATGAGGGCTGGATTCAGCTGTCACTTGTGGGTGCCCAGTGCCCCTGGAGAGGGTGAGTGGTCAAGAGGCCTGTGCCAGGGACTGTCCTAACTATTAGAGGGCTGGTGATGGATGCCCATCCTTCTGGAAGGGACTGTGTGACACCAGAAGAGCACAGGGGATCTCCAGGGGCAGTGTGTGCCTGGGATGAGCAGTGAGTCAAGACTTGCAAAACCATGTGCAGTCACACAAAGCTAAAGGGCCAAACGGAGGAATGGACCAAATCAGGGCTCTGCAATCTCAGGAGGGGCAGTGGACTAGGTCTATGACACCCCTGAGCCATTGGAAATGCCCTGTGATTGCTCCAAGCATCCTCCACAGCCACAGACCCTGGGGAGGGCGTTGTCAGGTGCAGTGATGCTGGTCCAGCTGGGTCTGCCCTGACTAGCAGGGTCAGTGTGGAGTCAACCCGGGACCCCACAGCCCGCTCACCCTGCAGAGCAGCACCGCCAGCTCGGGGCCCTGCAGGGAGCACAGGTGCAGGAGAGGTGCAGGAATGGCCAGCGAGGCCAGCATGGACACACTGACCTGGGGAAAGGCCCTCTGGGGAGCAGGGATGTCTCCAGAGAAGAGCAAAGGAGCAATTGTGTGCTTGTGGGGAGGAATAAATGAAAACCTGTTGCTGTGTGTGTCAGCTCAGGGCAGGCTGCTCTGTCACTGGAGCTGCCTGAGGAGCCCCGGGGCCAGGACTCTTGTGCTGTGCTGGGCAGAGGGGCTGCCCAGAGGGGCTGCAGGCAGCCAGGGTTAAGGATCTCCTGGTGATGAAGGCAGTGGAGACACGGAGTGACTGGCCTCCATTTCCTTGTGCCATTGCTGGCCCCCAGCCCCCTGGGGGCTGATGGGGAGGCTGACACCCCTCTCTGCCCCCCACGACCTGCTGTGCCCTTCAGAGGGGCTGGGGCTGTGGTGTTAGTGCCCAGAGGAGGCTGTGGGGTGCAGCCCCCTTCGGCAGGCACTGCTGTGGGGCCATCCCAGACTGGGCTGCTCTGCTGGGTGGTCTGGGGAGAGGGCAGGGGAGGTGGGGAGAGCTGGGGAAGGTCTGGGCTGGGCTGGAAAGGGCCCGGGAAAGGAAAAATGTCAGCAGGCAGCTACTATGTGTGAACGGCAGTGTGGGAGTACTTGGCTGTGTGCTTGTGGGGCAAATGCAGGTCTCCTGGGAAAGGCACCAGGACATGGAGGGTGCAGGAGAGAAGAGCCCAGGTTGTTCCCTGTGTTGCATGGACACACTGGGGAAGCTGCCCCATGGCCATTGTCCCACACCAGCCCCTCACATCACCCCTTTCCAGCACTGGCTGCTCCCCCCAGCTGTGGGGTGCTCCATGGCCAGCTCTGTCTTCCTCCAGGTTTCCGTATCTGGACACAGGAGAAAAGGCCAGCCTTGCACAGCCTCTCTTCTGCACCACACCCCCGGCAGAACCCAGAACATGGCTGTCTGCTACCTCCTACATGTGGCACAGCCTGGGCTGGGCAGGGGCCAGGTGCTCAGACCCCTCAGACACTGGGTGATCACTTAAGAGTCACTTAATAATACCCCAGCCCTTTCCATGTCCAAGGTCTCTGATGCCACCTCCAGCTGAGCTCTGCCTTTCCTCACTCCATCCCTGCATGCACAGACAAGGTCTCAGTGATCCCCCTGGGCAGCTCGTCCCCCTTCCACCCTTGTGCATTTCCACCCCAGCACTCTGAACACTGATGCTGCTGCCAGGGCAGAGGTGGAGGATCACCCGGAGTGGTTCCTCAGGGAGCTCCCCAGGGAAAAGCTGTGCCCAGACCCAGCCTCAGACCCAGACCCAGCATGGAAGAGGGGAGCTGCCCTCTCCCCACTCACCCTGGCAGTGACAGCCCCACCTCAGCCTGCTCCTGAATGGCTCCAGCACAGCCCTCGAGGGACCTGGAGCTGCCTCTCCTCACTGTGCATCGTAAAACCTGACCCAAGTGGCTGCCCTCACTTTTTCGCCCAGCTAAGACTCTGCGTGCAGTGTTAGCTGAGCAGGGCTCCAAATCTGAAGCTCTCCTTACACCTTTACATTGGCTGTCAGGCAAGCACTGCTGTGGATATATGGTCATCTTTTGCATCTAAAACCCTCTCTGGGTGCTGCTCAGGTCCCACCATCCCTTTCGAAGGCTTTCTTGACTGTAGTGTGGAGGCAGGTTTGAGGTAGAGATGGGGAGTCAGGTCAGCAGGATGAGGACAGGGACAGGTCTGGATGTGGGAGGTGCAGGGCCAGGCACAGGCATGTCCACAGCATAACTCAGGCAAGGCTCCAGCCTGTGATTCTTCCCTGAGGGTGCAGCAATCACTCTCCAGTGCCCCTTCCCTGCGCCTCCTGGGTTCCCATTGCCTTTCCTGAGACTGCAGAGCCCTCCTTTCCCCATGCATAACTGCATTTAGTGCTCTACCTTCTGGTTACTCCACTGTGGACTGTCCCTCATTTTTTGAGGCTCCACTCACTGCCCACACCAGGCACACACTGTCCCTGGAGATCCCCTGAGCTCTCCTGGGGGCTCCAATTCCCCTCCAGAAGGATGGACATCTCTCATCAGCACTGTCACCTCTGGGACAGCCTCAGGCAGGAAATTCAGAGACCATTCCCCATCTCCACTGGCACTGGTAACCAAAAGATGAACCCAGGATCCAGCCCTCAGTCCCTAACAGATCACATGTAGACTCTGAGCTTGTCCCCTGCATCCCATGGAGGTCACAAGCAGAGCAGCAGGCCCTTTTATGGTGCCATTGCTTTGGGCGTATTTTTGACTGCAGCTTCTGAAGAAAGGCCAGACTTCAGGCACATGATGGAGGGGATCCCCTTTTATTATAGCAATGTTCTTGTGCAGGCCAGGTCTGGCCTAAATGCCCCCAATGCCTGGTCCTGCCTGACCTCACAGGAATGCACAGGGAAGCACAAACCTACCACCAGCACGTTACAAGAGCACTGAGGCAATACAGATGCATCAGAGCAGGGCAGGGCAGTGTGGAAATGAGGAGAAAAGCCCTGAGAAGAGAAAGTCCTGCTGCTGTTGGTGGACGTGTCTCCAAGAAAGCTGCAGGCCCCACGCGAAGGCTGCAGTGAGGAAATGCCTGCTGTGGCAGTGGGGGAAAGGTCATGAGGAGCAGAGGGTCTGTCCCCACAGACTTTGTCGAAACTCTCCTCCTTTCCACTCTCACTCTGCTTTGAGTGTTGGAACGCTGTAGAGGGAAGGGACCAGCCCATGGTGACAGCCGGCTGCCACCCTCACAGGAGAGGGGTGTGACATCACACCCTGACTGTGGCCACAGGAGCTGAGCTCTCTTAAGGGATATGAGACCCATAGTCTGGCCACGCCTGTACTCGTCTGAGCCTGACTCTGTGCCTCTGAGCTCCCTTGGTGACAGCACCAAAAGACACACTGCAAAGGGAAACTCTCCTCATTGCACTGAAGGCATCCAGGGAGCTCAGACTAGTGGGCTCGGAGGTTCTCCCATCTCTGCTGATGAAGGCGGAAGCCTGGCTTCCTGCTTCAGCATGGTCTCTCGATCAGATTCAAATGAGAGATTCCTGAGGACAAGTGGCACGAAGCAAGATATTTAATTCTTTTAGGAGAATGTAACAGAGAAAAGTAAGTAGGAAAGAGAAACATGAGCAACACCTAGCTATGTTGCCAAATACCCTGGGAATGAGGAGCAGATGCACATGGGAGAGAGACTGGTGCTGACATTGTACCTACTGAACCAGTTTCCTCAGTGCGTCTTTGAGCTCCTTGTTCCTCATGCTGTAGATGAGGGGGTTCACTGCTGGAGGCACCACCGAGTACAGAACAGCCAGCACCAGGTCCAGAGCTGGGGAGGAGAGGGAGGGGGGCTTCATGGCAGAAAATATTACAGTGCTGACAAACAGGGAGACCACAGCCAGGTGAGGCAGGCACATGGAAAAGGCTTTGTGTCTGCCCTGCTCAGAGGGGATCCTCAGCACAGCACTGAAGATCTGCACGTAGGACAGCACAATAAAAACGAAACACCCAAAGCCTAAACAAACACTAATCACAACTGCCCAAACCACACTGAGGTAGGAGTCAGAGCAGGAGAGCTTGAGGATCTGGGGAAGTTCACAGAAGAACTTGTCCACAACATTGCCTTGGCAGAGCGGTACTGAAAATGTTTTAGCAGTGTGCAGCACAGCATTGAGGAAACCACTGGCCCAGGCAGCTGCTACCATTTTGACACAAGCTCTGCTGCCCATGATGGTCCCATAGTGCAGGGGCTTGCAGATGGCAACGTAGCGGTCATAGGCCATGACAGTGAGAAGAGAATACTCAGCCAAAAAGAAAAAGACAAGGAGAAAGAGCTGGAGAACACATCCCAAGTAGGAAATGGCCCTGGTATCCCACAGAGAATTGGCCATGGATTTGGGGACAATGACGGAGATGGAGCCAAGGTCGAGGAGGGAGAGGTTGAGGAGGAAGAAGTACATGGGGGTGGGGAGGCAGTGGTCGCAGGCTACGGCTGTGATGATGAGGCCGTTGCCCAGGAGGGCAGCCAGGTAGATGCCCAGGAAGAGCGAGAAGTGCAAGAGCTGCAGCTCCCGCGTGTCTGCGAATGCCAGGAGGAGGAACTCATTCATTGCGCTGCTGTTGGACATTTGCTCCTTTACGGCACAGGAGGATTTTCTAAGTAAGAAGAGATATTGAAAATAGGACAGGCTTCTTTCTTTGAGCAAAAATTTCTTATAACCTCCTGTAAACCCACACACATTACCTCTCCCTATCTCAGTAGCACCATCATTGAGCTCCATGGCTTGAGCTCTGTTTTGTGCTGGCTGAGTTTGCTGTGAGGAGCAGGGGACTCTGCCCGTGGACTCCAGAGGAATCAGCCCTGACCTGCAGCACAGTGGACGTGGGAAAAAGAGTGACTAAGATTTATATTCTTAGTTCCAGTCAGTTTTCATCCACCCATGATGTTGAAGGCATATTCAGCATCTTCACTACCACTTCTAAGTAACGTGGATTCATGAATAGTTTTAAGGCTTCATTGGTTTTCTTTAGCTGACCCTGTCACACTGGAGGAGGATTCCTGGACGTAGAAATCCTCAGCTTTGCTGCTGCACTCAGAGTGAGCAGCTGTGATTCTAGACAGGCAAAAGGATTCACTCTGTCTTGAGTGCAGAGGGAGCAGAGCTGGCCTGTCCATCTGCCTTCTTCCCAGCTGCCCTGTGCTCGCACCTCGGAGGTGGAGGAGAGTTGCACTCATGTTACTCAAAAAAGAAACAACACCGTGGAGAGCAGAGGAATCCTCTTCCAAAGTGCCCATCAGCACTCTTTCTGAGGGGATGTGAGGCAGGTCTCAGCCATCTCCTTCTAGCCAGCAACACATCAGGCTCCTTCCAGGTGCCCACATCCAGCCACCCAGCAGCATGTCTCAGCGTGGCCTCAGTATCTAGGTGGCTTCTCCCTGGGGCACCTAGATATCACGCAGCTGCAATGGGAGAGCTGTGTCCTTCTGGAGGGCAGCTTGCAGCCCAGCCAGGCATTCCAGCCAGACACCCCAGGGAAATGGCGGAATGTCCTAAGGATGGGGTGTCCTGACAAGAGACCTGGCTCATTCCCAGACCCCCACACTGCATTGCCCAGACACCCACAGGTTAGAAGGGCACTTGGGCACCTCACTGCCAAGGACATGTCTGCATGGCAGGACCTGCAGGGTCAGTGTCTGAACTGCATCAGAAACCCCCTGCCCAGAGAGTCCAAGGGGAAGCACAAGGGCAGCTTGGACAGGTGGGAAACATGGAGCAATACCATGATATTTGTGCTGAGGGAGGCAGGGACAGGAAGGGACAGAGGGGCACTCAGGAGGGTCTCCTCTCCTGCATGTCCGGCTGCTGAGGAAACGACTCCTGCCCTGCACCTCACAGCCTTGAGAGCAGAGGGCTGTGCTGGCTGGGAGAGGAGAGGAGGCCTTGGAGTTGACAGTTTCCTCTCACACTCTGAGCATGACTCTGCTGCCTGGAGCCGTCCCTGCGGGGAGCTGTTTCTCTGTCCCCACATCTCTCCCCTCTCAGTGCTCACAGACACCATCCCACCTGCTGTGAGCTCAGCTCTGCCCTGCAGAAACCTCTTGTGCGAAGGGCTCTGCCCAGGGCACTTCCATGTCTGCGGGTGCTATGGAGCAGGTGAGAGAAACCTTGCTGAGGCTGGAAAGGTGATGCTGGTTCTGTCCTTAGGCTGAGGGGTGCATGAAGGCATTTGCTGAGTCCCTCCCAGAACTGCTCCTCTCTCAGTGTCACTGTTTTGGAGCCTCCGTGCCCTGTCTAAACATGACAGATCCAATCCCATTTCACTCCATCCAAACAGAATAAGACTGAAAGCACAGGCTCATGACAGCTCCTTCTCTTCCAGGTATCCCCTGCCTTGGCATTCCTGTTGAAAAGTCTCCTCCGGATATGTTCCCCAGCCCTGACCCACACAGCAGCCTCTCAATGGGAGAAACTACCTGCCCTGATGGGGGTCCCTCCTCTCACCCAGAGCTTCTCCCCTCAGCGTCATGGGGAGTTCCCCAGACAGGCTGAGTGCTGACCCTTGTGGGCAGCAGAGATATTGCCCCAGGCACACAGCACCCTAGGGCACAGCAATACTGCTCTGAGTACAGTCCATACAGACCTGTGTGCACACCCTGGCTTCACACCCCTGCAGCCATCCTTGGAAGAAAGGAGCAGAATGCCCTGTCCCTGTGAAGGTGTGGCAGGGAATCCCTGCTCTGAAGCATCTCCTCCTTCTCCTCTGCAAAGAAGAAGCTGGGAGAACAATCCTTAAAAAACTGCCATGGGGCTGGATGGGTTCAGAAGACCCCTCCAGGAACCACGCTAACTTTGCCCTGCAGCCAGAGACTTACTGTGTGCAAGGCTGTGAAGATTTCTCCCACAGTGAGCTCTCCTCTGGCCTCCCACTCCACACTGCTTTTCACTTCTCATCTCATGTCAGCAGCAGCAGGCAGTGCCCAGAGCCCTGCTGCTCTTTGCAGAGGAGCTGCTCATGGACACAGCTGTCTCTGGGCAGTGCTGCCAGGTTGCCATGAGCTCCTACCATCCCAGGAGCCTGACCCCGCTCAGGAGCAGGGGCCCAGCTGAAGGCATGAATTTCTCTGTCCCTTGTGCTCCCTCCTCCTGGGAAATGTTCCCTGAAGTAGACTAAAATAATCACCTATTGTCCTTTTCTAAAGAGTGGAGAGAGACTGATTCCAACATTGCAGTTTATTTCATCAGAGGATGGCTATCTATGAAAGGTGGAAATGTCCCACTCTGGAAGCCCCCATTCTCATCTCTTAACAAGGCAGGACACCTAGAGGGGAAAAGAGGGGAGCTCATGGACACATGGTTCAGGTGTTGATTCACATCAGTCAATCTGGGCATCTCATGCCTGTTTAGAAGCCCCTGGGCTGGAGTGGGATTCAGATCCCTCCTGTGAACTCCACAAACTCACAGGAGGTGAAAATAAAAGTGGGCACAACATAGAGGTCTGCATGGGAGCTCCTTGTCTAAGCTCCCATTGCAATCACTGGAGATGGAGGGTGGGAGTCAGTTGCTCACACACAAACACCTGGGGACAGTTGAAGAGAGAGAGGTGGCCCCAGGCATGTGCCAGTTTCTGCTTGCTCTGATGGAGCAAGCGTGAGACCCACATCCTCCTAGAGCATCAGCTGGGGGCCAGGTAGGAAATTTCCTTGGCCATCAGAAATGACATTAGATGCCTGCTACAAGTAGAGCTCCACTCACTAGGAAGCTGAGATAGATGTAGATACCAATGCTACAAAGAGCTGCTCTAGTTCAGTGCAGACACTTTATCTAATGACAGAGAAATAGGCTGGCAGGGCCATTTCAGATGCCTGGGGTGTCCAGCACAAACAACTGTCTCTAGCAGATACAGCATGGGACCTACAGGAAAACCATGCCCCTTTGGAGTGGTTGCTGGGCCAGTGCCCCAGGGCATCTTGACTTTCCTACCTGTGCCCAAACAAATTAATCCAACACTTCCTTTAGGGAAAGTCCATCCCATCTACATCCATGTGTGCTGCATAAATGGGAGGCACATCACAGCAAGGTTTGTGCTCTGGTCTCTGCACTGTCAAACACCTCTAGCTCTCCTCCTCCTGAACCTCTTCTCACCCCCCAATATGATATGAACAGGGACTAGGCTAATGATGACCTCAGGGTGGCTGGATCACAGGCTGCCCAGGCACAGGGACTTCTTCACTGGCACCTTGTCCTTCCTGGAGATTGGTTCAAGAAGTCTGTCACAGACCCAATGGTGTTGCAGAGTAAGCTCGGGCCTCCAATCCCTCTCCTGCCATTCCTGCACGGCCCAGCTCTGTTCTCCCTGGCCTTGGGCACTGCAGACTTTGCTCTCTTAGTGGGAACCTCCCTTCGCCATTACATTGCCACCTGTTATCCATGATGGCATGTCACCACGTGCAATCAGGGCCTTTTCATACATAAGATCCTTGGTAACATGTTTTCCTGTGACAAATCTTTGGTTGGTGCCACAGCTGAGGTGCTGTTATCAAAATGTATGCAAATATATGCAGCCTGGGGTGCAGGCAGGAGCAAATGGAGATGCACAAGCTGTCACAGGAGTGCCACATGGTTGGAATAACTGAGGTGTGGTGGGACCACTCGCATGACTGGGGTCCTTCAATGGCAGGGTGCAAGTTCTTCAGCAGAGACCACCAGGCAAGATGAGGAGGGGCATGCCCTATGTGTGAAGGGGCAGCTTGCATGTATGGAGCTCTTCCATGGCATGGACCAAGGGAGGCAGCTCTGAAAGGCAGAGGAGCTCAGGAAAGCCCGCAGGCCTTTAAGGACACCACCTGTCAAGCACAAGAATGCTCCATAATGAACAGTTTGTAAAATTAGCAGACATCTCTGGACAGCAGCTTGGCTAAACAGGGAACTCCCATGTGAGCTCCGGGGCAACCAGGCAGCATATGGAAAGGGGAAGAAGGGCGAGGCTGCAAAGGAGGAATTTAGAAATATTGTCCAGCAAAGTCAGGATGGTGTAAGGAAGCCAAAGGTCCCCTGGGACAGAGACACTTGCAGGGGACATGACGGACAGGAAGAAGAGCTGCTACTGCTTCAGTGACAATAAAGGAATAAAAAAGGAAATGTGGGCTCACCGCTGACTGGGACAGGGATTCTAGCAAAAGTAGATGTAGCTAGGTCTGGGGAAGTCAAGTCCTTCCTGGCGTCAGTCTTCTCCCACAAGGTCTCCTCAGCTGTTGTGCCTAGAGTCAGGACTCCTGAGGAGAAAACCAACCCGCAGTGCCCATGTCTCTAGAACTCAATCCATAGAAGTCTATGGGATTGGATTGCTGGTATCAGAGCTGGCCACTGTGACAGCAAGGCTGCTCTCTGTCACCTTTGAAAGGTTGTGGAGATTAGGGGAGGTCCCAATGAGCAGAAGAAGTAATATGTTGTGCTCATCTTCAAAAAAGGCCACAAGGACAAACCAGGGAGCTGCAGGCTGTTCAGCCTCATGTTGCTAAGGAGTGTGTCATGAAGCCAGTCCTCTCCGACCACCTTTCTGGGCACATGAAGAAGGTGCCTGGGAACAGTCAGCATGGATTTACTGAAGATGAATCATTCCTGACCCACCTGATTGCCTTCTGTGATAAAAGGCCTGCACCTGTGGAGGAGAGGAGAGTAGTGGATGTCCAGGAGACATCCAGATGGGCAAAAAGCTGGTTGGATGATTGAGCTGAGAGGGGTTTCATGAATGGGTCATGCTTGACCAGGAAGCCAGGGAAAGGTGGGGTATGCAGGGGTCTACCACACATCCTGTCCTCTTTGAAAACCTCTTCAGCGGGGCAGAACAGCACATGCATCAGGACAGGCAGAGACCTGACCGGCAGAGGAGTGACCCCAAGGAGAAGGCCCTGGATGTTTCAAGGAATGCCATACGAGCCAGTGGTGCATGCTCACCACAAATGAGGCCACCTGCATACAGGACTGCATTAGGAAGAGCATGGCCACCCAGGCAAGGACAGTTCTTATCCCCCTCCACTCAGCACTGCTGTGGCCACATGTCTGCAACAGTGTGTCCCTGTGTGGGCTGCCCAGTGCTGGAGGAATGTGGAGAAACTGGAGAGGGTGCAAAGGAGGTCTGCCAAGATGGCATTGGGGGCCTGAAGCACGTGGCCTGTACAGAGAGACTGAGGGACCTGGGCTTCGTTAGCCTGCTGAAGTGGAGGCTAAGGCCAATACAGTAGTCACCTGTGACTGCCTGTGACAGGGTGGTTTCAGAGATGATGGAGCTTTTCTTGGTAGTCGGAAGCAGCATGAGAAGGGGAAAGAGCCACAAAGTGCATCTTGAGAGGTTCAGACTGCACTTCAGGTAACAAGAATGTCACCCGTAGGGTAGTGCTGTGGTGCAACAGGTCACCCAGAGGGACTCCGTGATCAGCCCCTGGCTTTGTGTTTCAAGGAACAGCCAGCAAGGATAGCGGGATGTCAGCAAAGGCGGGGAGATCCTGCAGTGGAAGCAAGGTGGGAAGTACGTTGAGTGTCTACAGAGTGCAGGGAAACAGGTGCAGGTTTGGGACAGCATAGGACAGCCTGTGGTGGAGATGACTGAGGGCAATGCCAAGGCTGAAAGCCTCCAACAGAACTGAGGTCTTTGTCCTCTTGGCTATGGCTAGTGTCTCTGCCACCAAGGCCTACGAGAAGATGACGTTTCCTTACAGCACTGTCACCTTGCTGCCTCCTCACCTCCATGGAGCCCAGGAGGTGCTGTATTGTTGTCCTGCACGTGGCGTTGCGCTCCCCCCCCACCCTGACACTGCCCCCAGGAAGAGCCCTGTGTGACATGTGAGGGAAAGGATCTCCCTACCCAGGGGCTGGCTGTGGGTCTTGGCCATTCTGCTTGATAACACACATCAAGGTTGTCTTGGCATCACAGCCACCCTCACATTGCCTTTGCCTACCTGCAATCAGGGCCTCCAACTTTCTGCTCTAATCAGCCCCTGGGGAGGCTTTCTTGGTAATGGCCCTCAGTGGGACCTGTTAACACTCCAAGAAATTCGGGGATTTGCTTCTGACGTAAACTTCTTGAGAGGTTTCTTCAGTCTCCTCTCAGCATCTGAGGTTCATGGGCTCAGCACCAAAGACACCCGAGGGGTCATTAAGATGCAAAAACCCCTAAGCAGCCATGCCTCTCCCCATAATTTTCTTCAGCTCTTCAATTCTTGTGCTGTGGCTAATTGGAGAGGTTTCAGCAGTGTATTTACAAGAGGAAGATTTCAATGAGCATCAAAAAAAACTAGAGTGATATCCACATTCTCCAACTGATATTGATCCAGAGTGTCTCCTAATGAGGTCTGAACATGTACGAAAAGCAGAATCCTGGAGGTCAGACAGCCATGGAAAATATTCCTCCCCAGCTCCCCAGCCCTGCCACTTCTCTCATCAGCCACTGGGGACATAGATCACTCTTGTTCAAATCTAATCTTTTTCCGCTCAAGGCTGGAGCTGCAAACAGGCACAGAAGGATTTGTCTTAATTGCAGTTAAACACAAATAAACTTGATCCAGTGTCATAAGAAATAAAATACACTCCTCAACTCTATGTCAAGTCCAAGTTGCCTCTAGTGAGGTCCACGGTCTACAAGGAAAAACCTTCCTTGAAATGTTCTTTACAAATAGATAGGAAAGGCTGGATACACACACAGTGAAGGAGTTGATTGAAGAGACAATTAGACTGCTGAAAGACGAGGCAAGCTTCAGACTCCCTGATGCTTAAAGCAGCAAGTGGAGAGTTGAGAGGTATTTGAATGATAAAGAGCAACGGGAAGAAAAGACTATGGAAAGTGCATATGCCCAGATTGTCTGATGCAAAGTTGACTGTAGAAATGATCAATTTAAGCAGGGCATGTGGAAATAGGTGAAGGATTAGTGAGGTTAAAACTACAGCATAACAAAGAGAGGAGTGGTAACACAAGTTAAGGGGCAGATCAACATTTCTTCTCCTGAGATTCATGCCCTTCCTCAAAATTTCCATTACATCATCATGCAAAAACACTGACATTTTATTAACATTATTCAGTCCTTTCAGCTGATGAAAGTGGGCTCATATTTTTTCTAACACTGGAAACAGTTCTTCACCTTTCCAGGCAGAGCTCAGGTGTCTAAGCACAAAAATGAAGTGGCACTCTGAGAGGCCTCAGTGTCTCTGAGGCACCTGCCTGGGCCTGGCAGCTCACACAGGGGACCTGCAGGACACCAGAGCCCCTCGGAGCTGCAGAGGGAGGCTGGGCAGAGGGGACCAGGGCACCTGCAATGGCACCAGCCATCCATGACCCTGTGACTGCATCCCACCCCAGTTCCGAAAATCACTTTCCTTTTCCAATAAAAAGATAATGCATAATCACTCCAGAAGACTAGTAGACTGAAACAGAACAAATCAAGAAAGACACTAAGAACACACAAAAAAGCTGGAAAGTATAAGAAACCATTTCTTTGCTTTAAATCTTTTTTTTTATTTTCTTTCTTGTTTCAGTTTTAACATCATTTTCTAAACTTTTCTGTTATAATCAGGCCTACACGATTAAGCAAGATATTTTTGTGTCTCACACAGAGTCCAGTGCTCAGAAAACTACCCCTACCCATGGCTGTGCATGCCACTCTTGAACATTTGGACAGAGCACGTCACACTCTGAAGTGTCGGGCTCTCTCGACTGGTGAGGAAAGCAGGGGGACCAGCCTCATCTATCTTTGGATGGCCATATTTGCACAAATCCCAACATACCCGTGTTAAAGCAATGTTTTAAAGGAGTCTCTAAAACATCTAGCTACACTCCCTTTTCGTTCCCTGCATGGTCAATGAAGTGCAGCTTCACTTTTGGGGACAACAGGGAGGAGGCTGATCTCACCCCAGGCCAGACGCAGTTGTCTGGGCTTCCCTTTCTAGTCAATGGAGGAAACTGATTTGTCTCAGCTGAGTTGTTTTGAGATACATTTCCTAATGACAAGCTAAGGTCCCACATGAGCCACCTCCAAAATTACAAGCACCACATGGAAACACAGCTACCCCAGGGCATCTTGGGCAGCAGCAACCTCTCTATGTGGTCAAATGAATCAAGCCCCAAAAGAAGATTCTAGTCCTAAGTTGAAATCTTCTCAACAAATAACTCAATGCAATAATTGACAACAATCCTCGTTTCCAAAACTTCACACATTTTATACCATTGGCCAAATATGTTTTCATTCTTATTAATTGGAGGCACCATGTTTGTGCACTACAGTAACCATGGCTATGAAGCATGGCAGGGACCAGGGTCCCAGATAAAGCCCTCTGCATGATGTGTGTTAAGGGCACCTTTGCTCTTTTCTGGCATATCATGTCTATAGTAAGCACCACAGACCAAGAAACCTTGCTGAGGACTTTTAAAACCAAAGAGCCTGCTTTGGTGCCTCAAGGAGGAAGGCTGCATCCTGCCCCAGATTGTCCTACATCCTGCTTCTACAAAAAGAGCGACCCACAGGAGAAACCAGTTTTGAGGCTCACCAGAGCATCTCAAACTGTAGCCACACTTTGTGCGGTTTCATCCCATATGATTTTGATCCTGTTTTTGAAAAATGCCAACTCCCAAACCAACCCAGAAGTCCTAGATTCCCACACAGGTCTGCCCAGTGCAGAGACCTGACAGTGCAGGGACACAGAAGTGACCTTTCCAGGGTCTCCTTTTACATATTTCACAGTGTTTGGCACCATCTGGAGATGTTCCTGAAGGATTTGTCAGCAAGTTTTGGAAAATAAGTGGGGTGACGGGAGGTGACTGCTTTCCAGAACATGAGGGGAAATCTCTCAGCTCTCTCCCTGGCTGCTCCATCTCCATGGCGGTGACCTACTGGGCCCTCAGATGACACCAGCCGAGGTCACAGTGGGATGTGCCGCATCACAGGGAGGTCTCCCCAGTGCTGCGGCGGTGCCCTCACTTCCCTGCAAGGCCTAGGAACTGCTGAGCATTTCTCACGCGCTCCCCACTGCTGCTCTTCAAAGCCACTGCATGGCAAGGATGGGGGACAGGAGGCAGCACGGCCACGTTGAGGCCCCTCACCAACAGGCAAAGAGGAAGGGGCACATTGGAAAGGTGTTTTGGGTGAAGAGATGGGAAGATCATCCCTCCTCCCTGTCTGGAGAGGCAATCCGATGGCAAAGGGGCAAGCGAGAACTGCCAAACCAAGATCATCAGCCTGAACTGCAGTTGCTTTTTCCCAGCACTCCTGCAGCTCTCTCCTGAGGAAAGGGCCTTAGGAGCTCCTGGCTGAGGTGTCGTGCAGCGACTGTTGAGTGCAAAAACGGCTGTGGATCCCAGGCTGTGAAGGTGGCTGGAAAGGGCTGGGGGCTGCCACTAGAGCCCTGCCTGAGGGTCCCGTCTGGCTTGGGGGACAGTGTGGCAGCCAGGACTCCTGGGTCCTGGCGATGGGGATGCCCTGAGCACCAAGGATCCTGTGGGACTGGCTCCATCCCCTTGTGGAAGGTGGGGGGCAATCCATGGCGAGGTTGCCCTGGGAGTGGGTCCCCCTTTGGCATCTGCCTCTGGCACGAAAGGGGTCCTGCATCCTGCAGCTGGGGTGTCCTGCAGCTCCTGTGGGGCTCTCAAGAGCCTGCTGGAAATGCTCATATAGGAAATGGATCCTTCACCTTGTAATGACCCCAAGGTGTCTGCTCCTTTCGGAGAACCTCTGCTCCCTCCCTGTGGATCCTTTTATGCTTCCAACTTGGCACAGCATGGTTTGGGCTCAGAGATCTTGTCCTCAGATGGCCACAGCCCCTGTCCTCCTGCACATGGGGGTCCAACCTCTGCACCCAAAAGACAGCCTGTTGGGGAGAGCAGCTTGGGAACAGGTGGGGGTGCCATGGCCACCCCACAAGTCCCTGCTGACACCAAGCATTTTTCTCTGAGCCGTGGGGGGCAGTGCTGGGGGCAGTCCAGCACGGACATCTCCCCCAGCCCCCTCCCAGACACATACCGCCGCTGCCCAGCACCAGCAGGCCCAGAGCTGCTCTGCCCCTGGCTGCCCCCTGCCCACGGGGCTCCTCAGCCCTGTGGAGCAATGCGCTGGGGCCCAGCCTGGCCCCGCAGAGAGCAGCCCCTGCCTGGCCGTGGCCCAGCCCTGCCAGGTGCAGCGCAAAGACTGCCGAGCCCTGGGGCAGCCGTGGGCAGGGGGCCAGGGCCCCAGGGGCAACAGGGACCTGCACTGCCCTGCCCTGGGGCGGCAGGACGCTGCCCATGGGCTCTGCTGCCCTGGCCATGCCCAGGGCCCCCATGCCAGTGCCAGGTCTGGCACCAGCACAGGCCCCGGGGCTGCTCCCCCACGCCCCCCACGGCCTGCGGGTGCAGGGCAGCCAGGAGCTGGGGCAGAGCCCAGCCCCGGCGGGGCAGTGGCCACGCCCTGGGGTCCCACACCGCCTGGGCACACAGGGCCGCGCTGCCCCAAGGCCCCGCGACGTCCCACAATGCCCCACGCCACTGCCCACAACATGGCACTCGACCATGGGGAGAGAGGAGGCAGCAGAGCTGGCCGCCAGGGCAGGAGGCTGCAATGTTCCCATGGCAACGCCCCCAGTGCTGCACTCCTATTGGCTGGAAAGAGGAAGGTGGGGCTGGATTTGAATGACAACTCTGTCAGCCAATCAAAGTCCACCATATAGAAAGAAAAAAGTCGTGAAAGCAGAGCGGGAGCAAAGCTGGAGTGAGGGAGCTGGCGAGAGCGGGTGTGAGTGGGGCTGGCGGGGCTGCGGGCGCCTTCAGCTGCCAGCACCTTCAGCTGCCGGCGGGTGCCCTCCCACCAGGGCGGGGGCAGCGGTGCTGGCCCTGGGGCTGCTTTCCTGCAGGAGCTGCAGCAGGGGCTGGTGGGGCCATGAGCACGGCACAGAGCGACTGGGGACAGAGCGGGCAGCTGCCCTCCTGCAGCCAGGCATGCCTGCCTGCCCCAAGCAGCTGGGCCGGGGCAGCTGCTGGGGTTGGGGGGCAGGAAGCTTTGGCCCTGCCAGGGGTCAGACACCCACGTGAAAGCATTTCCCTGAGCTGCTGCTGCCACCGCAGCCCCCAGGTGCTGTTCCGAGCTGCGTTTGGGAGCTGCTGGGCAAAGTGTGAGCAGGCTGCTGGTGTCCTTGCGAGGGGCCCTTCCCAATGGTGTCTTTTGTTGTGAAAATGGCATTTCCGAGTGGCTCTGAGAGAGGCTGTCCCCGCATGTCACGCCGTGCCTTAGCTGTTGTTTTTGATCCAGGCCTCTTGCTTTGCCCCGAGACCTGTGACCCTGGCAACAGTGTGAAGGGTGTTTCCAGAGCAGCTCTGTAAGTGGGAGCTGTTTTGCTTGTCAAGGGCCTGGAAAGTGGCTGAACGGCCAGTGCTCCCACTTGCTGTTGTTCTTTCCATGCTCCTAGGTCAGGGTGGAGAGTTGCTGACTTGTGGCTCTGCTGGTTTCACCAGCTGAGATGCCCTGGCCTGAGTCCTTCCGCGTGTCTCCAATTGTCAGGGCATAAAACAGGAGAATGCTGGTTGTCCTGGATGTGTAGAGGATTTGCTGGGTTTGTTCAGCATTGCGGAAGGCACCAGACTTCTGAATTGTGGGAAGGCTTCTCCCTCTGCCTGGGACATGAGGCCCTGCTGTCTTCAGCTTCATAATTGTTCATCCCATAAAATCATCTTTTTTCAAAAATGTTGCCAATAGTTACTTGCAGGCGTTCTTCCAATTCCCAAGTTTTAGGGTCTACGTGTACAGACTACCTAGGCAAAAGCTAATCTTCTTTTGGAGTAGTAACTGGTCCGTAATGGGTGTTTTGCTGCACTCTGAGCATTGTGAAGCCACGAGGTGAATCAGGGAGGCCGTTCAGGAGCTGGCTGAGCCTTGAGGAAGGCAGGGGGAGCTGCAGGTGGCTGCAGCCGCATGGTCTGGGTGTGGGTATGAGGTCACTAGTGACTAAGAGAGCTATGCCAGAAAATCACCAGTGTCAAAGCAATTCTTTGTCAGTAGCTGATAGGCCAGCAGGAGGCACATGGCTCAGCTCTTGATTGTGAGGTCACTTCTGCCTGAGCACCTGATAGGCCAGCTGGAGGAAGAAGGCTTGGCTGTTGATTGTGAGGTCACTTCTGAGTGCTGAACTGATTGGATAGCAGCAGAGATGTGGCTGGAAAGGAGCTTGTGAGGTCATTTCTACCTCAGCAGTTGGTAGGGCAGCAGCAGGTACGTGGTTGGGATATGAGCTTTTGCGATCACTTGTGCCTGAGCAGCTGATAGGTCAGCATTTGGCGCATGGCAGGGGAAGTTGTAGTGAGATAACTTCTGTCTGAGAGGTTTATAGGCCAGTGTCAGAGACATGGCTGTGAGGGTGACTGTGAGATCATGTCTTTCTGAGTCCCTGCTAGGCCAGCAGCAGGCAGCTAGGTGTGGACGTTGCTTGTGAGGTCTCTTTTGTCAGAGTCCCTGCTAGGCCAGCAGTAGTTGGGGGCTGGGGAAGTTCTTTGGAGGAAACTTCTGTCTCTGAAGCCCATAGGCCAGCAGGAGGCATGTGGTGGGGGTATGCACTTGTGAGGTCACCTCTATGTGAGCAGCTGACAGGTCCGGAGAAGACACATGGCTTGGATGCTGGTGGTGAGGTCACTTCTGGGTTTGTTGCATGTGCTCAGAGGATGGATTGACCCCCACAGAGCTCTACAGCAATACAAAAATGCAACTCCTTAATCAAGCAGAAGTAGATGCTCCCCATCATCTGACACACATTTTATTCCCCTCCGTCATCATGAGTTACTACTGCTACATTTCAAATGTGGTTGATGTTCTGTGGTGAACATGGAGATGGAGTTGGACTCTCCACTTGTTGCAAACTAGAAGCTTGCAGCCTCCTCCCAGTCAGCTAGGGAGTCCAGCTAGACTTTTGAGGCTGCTAAATGAATCTAGTGCTGGTGTGAGCAGTGGTGTTAGTAATCTCTTATTGCCAGGGTGTGTGTGCTTTAGCAATTGCCCCTGCCAAAAAAGCAGCAGGGAGCTTGTGAGATTTTCCTGCCAGGTCTGAATGCTGTCTCTGTCTTTGAGGTGTCCACCTGCCTTTATGACACTTTTGGAGCTGTAACACGTTAGAGGTCTCTGATTTTCTGTCCACATATGCAGTCATTGGAGAATGGGTGCAAAGGCTGTTGGAGGAGACAGAAGGAGTGTCAACCCCCAGAAAAGCTTTGGGCCCCATTTTCCAAGAGATTTCTTTTTCAGAGAAGTTGAGGCACAAGCAAGAGGCAAGAGCTGGCCTGACTAGCCCCTGTGAGAGCACTTGCTGTCTGCATCCTGGAGGTGGGAAGTGAGCAGGCCCCGGGCTGTGAGTGGCTGTTCAGAGGCAGTGCCTGTTGCAAGGCCTTGGAAGCCTAGAAGGGAATGGAAGGGCTGGAGAGTTGGGCTTTGTGTGTTGTGGGTCACTTGGGGGTGCCCTGTGTGCTGCCATGTGTGGTGCTGTGGCCTGTGTGTCGCTGATGCAGAGGCGTGTGTTGGCTGCCAACCCTCTGTGAGGTGCGGAGGTAGCGGTGTGTCACAGTGTGGGGTGCCCTGTGGTGGAGCCGAGTGGTGGCCCCAGTGTTTGCTGCTCAGCGTGGGAGGAGGTGGCTGGAGAGAGCAGTGCTCTGCTCCCAGAGCCCAGCCTGCCATCACGGTGTCCTTCAGGGAGACCTGGGTGAGGACTGGTGACCGTTTTGCCTCCTTGGAGCATCGCGGTGCGAGCCAGGGCTGCTGGCAGTTTGGCGGTTTCTGTCAGCTGAGGTTCAGGCTTGCAGTTTCTGAAGGTCTTGGTGCTTCCTTGAGTCTCTGGGATTTTCCTGACTCCCCTGGCGAAAGTCCTCTTCTCCCTCCTTCAAGGCTTTCTGTTGCATCTGGACCCTCATTGCATCTTCCCATCCCAGACCCTAATCCATTCCGATCCCTCAGAGAGATGGGTAGTTAATGAAAGCAGTCAGAGCCATTTCTCCACTTTGTGCCTACGCAGACCCTTGCAGGCAAGGGAGATGCCACCTCACAAGAAGTCAGGCCTCTGAGGGTGATGGGTGGCTCTGAGACACCTGTCCTTCGTGGGCAGTAGAGGCAGCATCTCCAAAGCCTCTAGTGCCTTTAGGAAGAGTCTCAGAATAGCAGATTCCTTGAGGCTGCAATGAGGTAGGCATGTGGAGGTAGGGATCCAATGCTTTGCTCAAGGCAGGTCCCAGTAGAGGAGGTATCTTGGGGCCTTTTCTGGTGAAGTTTTGTTTATCTCCTGATCATCTTGGTGTCCCTGTGCTGGACACCCTCCTGTGTCTTAGTGCCTTTCCAGAACTGGAGAGCCCAGATGGGAGCTGGTATACAGACATGGTCTCCCCTGCGTCAAAAAGAGGTGTAGGACATCTCAGTGGCGCTGCTGGCTGTGCTCTCACCAATAGAGCTCAGCACAGAGGGGAGACATTTGCCCCTGACTGTTGCAACTCTCTAAGGCCAGCAGAACTGACAGTAACACTCCGATTCTTTCTTTCTTTCTAGGTTGCTCCACTCATGGAGGTTCCTAGTGCAGTCCTAGAGCCCCTGAGGGCGGAGGCAGGATGCCAGGGTGCGTCCCTGTGCCTGTCAACATCTTTGCCAACATTGTAGGCCCTCTGTGAAAGCAACTGCAAGTGACTGAGAAGAGGCTACGTATGGATGCGAAGGCCTCCATGAATGCGCCTGGCTTCCGTGGGTGACTTGGGGTGTGGCTTCACCTCCTGGTACCTCTGCTGTGCTGCCAATTCCGTGTCTCACAACTGCTGCTACTGCCAACCCACTCAGCAAATGCTATTGTGTCCCCTCTTTTTCCTAGAATGTTGTGGTGCCATAAAGGACGAGTCCAAGACCCTTATAATAAATGCCGTATGTCTTGAGTGCCTTTGTGTGAGTGCCCCAAAGCCTCCATAGCTTGACCTGAGGAAGTCTCAGAGCTCTTGGGCTCGTGGCTCTGTGAGGGGTGAAGATGTGCCCAGGGCCAGGTTGCCTGTGGCACCCAGCCCTCAGTGCTCTGTGAATGCAGCTGTGGAGCCCGGAGTGCTGCTGCAGAGCCTGCGCAGCCAGGAGAGCTGTCATTTCAGCAGACCTGCAGTCTGGGGCTGTCTAATTGCTTGGGCCTCATGTCAAAGCCTCTGCACCCTTTTTCCCTTCTCTGGGGCTCCTTGTCCAAGTAACTAAAGGAAAGGAACAGAGGTTCCTTTGGGCTCAGGAGGCCTTCCAGACTCTAAAGTGTTTCTCCATTGTATCTGTAGCCTTTGTTTTACTAAACAAAATCCCCATCCCCCCCATCCCTAGCTGGAGGTTCCTGAGGGGATGGAGGTGGAAAGCAGCAGCCTGCTGTGCCCAAAGAAAGCAGGATCCTTCCCTCTGAAAAGAGCAGCATCGCCCAAGGAGCCAGCTCTGTGCCTGCCTGATCTTGTGCTGCTCATTTGCACAGGCCTTGTGAGCCTAGAGTGTCTTGGCCACCTTCTGGTGTCACGGCAAGAGTTTCGCTGTGTGTCTGGGATGAGGAGCCAAGGGAAGGCAGTGAGCAGAGCAGTGCCTGGGGAGTGTGCAAGTGGCGAGTGTCCTGCATCCATGTCTTCTTGCTGGCACCTGGTTGTATTGAGCAGAAGAGGCAGCTCTGTGGGGCAGAGAGAGTGTCTTTGTAGACTAGGTGGCAGAGCAGAGGCCTGGCGTCAGGCTGATGCCTGGTGCAGTGCTGAGTTGATGTGACAGTGTCAGCAACCCTTTGCAGCGCAGCTGCTCCCTCAGCTGGTCTCTGTCCCTAGAAATGCACCAGAAATGGAAGTGGCGTCCTGCTGTCATTGTGCAGGTGCTGCAGTGCAAAGGCTGCCAGCTCGGACTTGATGGTACTAAAGGAAAAGCAAGACCAATTGTTCCCTTTTGTGATTTGTCGCCAGGGTGACAGAGTGGAGCTGTGCCATGACCTGGAGAGAGTTTTGCCAGGAGGCGAAAGCCGTTTGCAGAAGACTGTTCTGTATGGAGTGCTAACAGCGTAATCAAGGGACGTGCGAGTGGCCCAGGTGAGCTTCTCCTCTGTGAAGGTTTGCACTTTTCAGATCCCTTGTGACTCAGTTCCAGATAGGGCAACAGCAGGCACGTCGATGCCATTTGTGCTCATGAGGTGAGTTGTTCCTCTGAAGCTGGTAGGCCAAGAGCATGCCCATAGCTTTGGTGATGATGGTGAGGTCCCTTGTGTCTCAATGCCTCATAAATGGGGAGCAGGCCCATTGCTGCTGTTTGTGGTTCTGAGCTCCCTTCTGCATGAGCACCTGGTAGAGCAGTGGTAGGGAGGTTAGTGCTGTTTGTTCTTCTGGGGCTCGTGTGCCTCAGTCCATGATAGGCCAGCAACAGTCAATGGCTTCAATGCAGACTGTGAGGTCACTTTTCTTTGAGGATTGAGAGGCCAGTGGTAGGCCCATGGCTGCTGTTTTGGTTTGTGAGGTCACTTTTGCCTTACTATCTGATAGGCCAGCAGATGGCACGTGGCTGTGATGAAGCATGTGAAGACACTACTGCCTCCTGCTGGCCTATACTGACAAAGAATTGCTTTGACATTGGTGATTTTCTGGCATAGCTCTCATAGACAGTGGTGACCCCACTACCCACACCCTGACCATGTGGCTATGGCCACCTGCAGCTCCCCCCACCTCCTCCAAGGCTCAGCCAGCTCCTGAACGGCCTCCCTGATTCACCTCGTGGCTTCATAATGCTCAGAGTGCAGCAAAACACCCATTACGGACCAGTTACTGCCCCAAAAAAAGATTAGCTTTTGCCCAGGTAGTCTCTACATGTAGCTAGACAGCAGGGCCTCATGTCCCAGGCAGAGGGAGAGGCCTTCCCGCAACTCACAAGTCTGGTTCCTTCCCCAATGCTGAACAAACCCAGCAAATCCTCTACGCATCCAGGACAACCAGCATTCTCCTGTTTTATGCCCTGACAATTGGAGACACGCGGAAGGACTCAGGCCAGGGCATCTCAGCTGGGGAAACCAGCAGAGCCACAAGTCAGCAACTCTTCACCCTGACCTAGGAGCATAGAAAGAACAACGGCAAGTGGGAGCACTGGCCGTTCAGCTACTTTCAAGACCCTTCACAAGCAAAACAGCTCCCATTTACAGAGCTGCTCTGGAAACACCCCCCAGGCT